>NC_090376.1:135916570-137213156 GCF_036365525.1 Heterodontus francisci | reverse complement strand
CGGGGGTCCCGGCAATGGGCCAGAAAGTGGGGGCGATCCTGCCTCAGCCCTCCATTGGACCCTCAGCCAAATTCAATGGCGGGCAGGCAATTAACTGCCCACTATCTGGGTTGCAATCCCCTTCAAGGGACAAAATCCCACGCCAAGAGCTGCCAACCAATCATCGGGTTGGCAGCTCAACAGTCCCAGCAGTGCCAACAGGAGTGGTGGCTACTGCCGGTACTGCAGAAGGCCCCAAAGCAACGAAGATGGAGGATATCCCAGGACCAAGGTAAGTGGGATCGGGATTGCCAGGGCCTGCCTGACTGGCCACGGAGAGGGGGGTCGGGTGGTGTTGTGAGGGCGAGGTATTGGTCTTACCATGGCGCTGGCCATTGCCACTGGGATCGGGGAGGGTGGGGCCCTCCCTGGGACATGGATTTCCCCAAAATGAGGGACCCCAGAGCCTGCTAGGAGGCCACTAGGTCTCACCTGGCAACGTCTCCACCAGGTGATGAGCCCCTCTGACATTGGCTAAATGTAGGAGGCTGCCTTTAAGTGGCCCTTAAAGGGCCTCTTAAATAGCTTTATTGGCTTCCCAGCAGACTTCCCATCCACTACAGTGCCCACTGCAGACAAATGGCATGAGGGTAGAAAAACATCGGGCACAATGCCCAACACTACCCCACACTATTTTGTATGCACCTCCATTCCACTCCCCCACCAGCTCCCACCCCCACACCCCCCACCCCCCCCCCCCCCCCCCCCACCGTGCCTCTCAGTCTGTTTCCAAGGGCCAGATAAAATGCAGCCTGTAGTAAACAAGGAGCATCGTAACAGACTTCAGGAAGATATAGAGAAATGGGCAGACAGATGGCAGTTGAAATTTAATGCAAAGAAGTGTGAAGTGATTCATTTTGGTACAAGGAATGAGAAGAGGCAATATAAACAAAATGGGTACAATTTTAAAGAAGGTGCAGGAACAGACAGATCTGTAGGTGAACATACACAAGTCTTTGAAGGTGGCAGGACAAGTAGAGAAGGCTGTTAAAAGGTTATATGGGATCCTTGGCTTTATTAATAGAGGCATTGATAGAGGTATTTAAGATCTGGAAGGATTTTGATACAGTAAATAATGAGAAACTGAGAATGATCTGTAACCAGAGGACACAGATTTAAAGTAATTGGCAAAAGAACCAAGGTGACATGAGGGAAAAAAAAAACACAGGAAGTTATTATGATCTAGAATGCACTGCCTGAAAGGGAGGTGGAAACCGAATCAATAATAACCCTCAAAAGAGAATTGGATAAATACTTGAAATTGAAAAAAAATCTGATGGGCTAAGGGAGCGGAGCAGTGGGACTAATTGGCTAGCTCTTTCGAAGAGCTGGTACCTGTATGATGGGCTGAATAGCCTCATTCTGTGCTGTATCATTCTATTATTCTATGAAAGGTGTTTTGCCTTTTGCTAACTGCAAATGAAAGATTATTTCCTCCATGTCAATACTGCCTGTTACCTCGGTCCAATGTTCAGAATATTGCAGTAATGTGAAACATTGTAGTGGGTGAATCGCACATAATGCTGATTGCACCATTGTGTGAAAAATTAATCAGTATGATGAAATGCACTTCCATTTTAACGGATGCATTTTGAAAGATTAAAAAAATACTTCAGTGATGTTGATTTTAAACAGCAGGAATCAATTTCAACCAGGTCCAAGTGTGATTTGTAACTCTAGCAGAGAACATCACATCACTGTTTGCAGAGTTACAGAAGTTAATGGCCTCTAATGATTGGCTAAATTGGTGCTGTTGAATTGTTATACAGTACTGAATTTAAATTGTAATTTCCAAACTGGCCACCCAAATTCACCTCGAGGGCAAGACTGCCACCCAACATGGTTGGTACTAACAATCTGGAAATTGCCCTGATTAAATCACAAATTGTTCCCCAGTCAATCATTTTGGCAATTGGTGCCTTTTGGTGCATTTATAGTTCAAATTTAGCATTACTGCAAAGCTATTTATGCTTTGCAATGACACAATTTGTATAACAATGTTCTGAGGATGTGGCCAATGCAGGCAAGACTACATTTTACTGCCAGGCCCTAGTTCTAGAAAGGTGGAGGTTGACTCTTTCTTTGAAATGCTGCATGCCTTGTGATGGTGCTCTCACAATGGTGTTTGATAGGAAATTCCATAATTTTAACCCAATTACAATGAACGAATGACGATATAGGTCTAAGTCAGGATGGAGTATGACTTGGAGCAGAACTAGAGGTCATAGTGTTCCCACAACATTGTTACTACTGCCTTTCCCAGTGGTAGACATCTTAATGGAAAGATGTGCTGTTGAAATAACCTTGATGAGTTGCTTTTATTCTTCTTGTAAATAGATAATGAATCATGTGACAGGAATGCCAATTGTGTGGATAGTGTCATGCTTCGGAGTGTTACTGCTTCTGCTCCCATCCAGATGAGTAGCAAGCATTCATCAAATCCTTGACTTGCAAATAGTGAATATATATAGAGGTGTCAAAAGATGAGCCATCCATAACACAATACACAGCTTCTGCTCTGTTTTTATAGTCACAGTATTGATATGGTTGGCCCAGTTAAGCTTCTGGATAATGATGACTCCCAAGATATTGATGGTAAAGCTTGGATATGGCAGTGGCATTGAAGGTCAGGAGCAGATTATCTTTTCCTCATTTGGGATGATCATTGGGTCAGATTTTGCTGTAGCAGGGCAGTTAATGGCATCTGTTATTTGTTAGACTTGTCCCTGCAACCACCCCAGCCCCAGCTCAAAAAAAAATGTCTGTAAAGTGTGTGCTGATAACAGCACAGCAAGGGAAACTATCCGAGGCCTGAGTGAATAGGAAATCCAGCAGGGTTTCTTCTTAGTTCATACCTACCGTGCAAATACAGCAACTTCATGACATGTCAATGGGTGACGCAGCAAATGAGATGTTATTTCCGTGAATCTACTGCTGGAGTACAACTTTTGAATGTCTGCATTTAACTGTGCATCTGTCTTTCACCTGGAGTTGCACTACCATTTACACATAAGGAATGGTGAGCATCATAACTGCTGCTTCGGCAGCACAATATAGCGAATTATCCACCAGCCCCTTAGGTCTTCCCAAATAGGTTTCATGGGATCTGCATCTGCATCTTTTTTTGTCCTAATGAAGCATCCATTCTCTAATCAGCAGAGCCCCACAGTCCACATACAGAATAGTGAGGTCACTGGAAAGTGGACGGTAATTGAAAGCTATCAGCATCAGTGCAATGTTTGAAAAAGGTGAGTCATTATAAAGCAGCCCGCAGAGGTGAAGGATGCATTTAGAGACAGAGAGCATGAACAGGGATAGTCCTTGCAACTCATCTGGAGACAGTAAAACCACAAATTCTAGTTAAGTCCCAGTTCCCATCTGGTTAACTGGACAACTTAAACCGGACCTTTCCCCCAAGCCCCCACAGATCCAGCCTCTGCCACAGGCTTTACCTTTCCCTGTCCAGACTCTGGCTGTATTGGGGTTGTTATTTAATCATCAGCAGATGGTTGCACCCGTGAGGCAAGAGGTTGGGCCCAGCAACTCATCATGCAGCACCTCCGTAAGAACAGCGAATTAATGTAATGCAGATTCACGATATAACTTATCAAAGCATCCCCTTTATATGGAGGTAAGAAGCAAATTACTGTAACAGCACAGATACTGGAAAACAGCAGGTCAATCAACATCTATCGGATGAGCAGGTAATTTTTTTTTCAGAAGGAGTTGAAGCTGATGGGCAAATCTGATCTGATCCTTTGTTCATCCAGCTGGGGTATTTGATGATTTGCTCATTCATGTGGAGTATCTGATGATATGTTCACTCATTTGAGGTTAGGGTCTCATGCTTTACTCACCATTCAAGTGTGGGCTGGGATATTTTCAATACATACTTTTATTTTTGGGATGTTGGCAAGGTTGGTGTTCATGTCCATCCCTAGTTGGGTGCATGTTTATTACTTGCTGGAAGTGCGGAAAAGTTACTTAGGTTATATGATACATTGCCTCTTTATGTCAGGCAGAATACAGCTATTTTGGCAGAAACACGATAAATTACAAGGAACAGGAAAAATTGTAAACACATAAAATAAACATCAAATATGGGTAAATTTTTAATTCGCCCATCAGCTTCAAAACACCAAAACCCACAGAGTGATGATACAGGACTTCTATCATCAAGTTCAATTGTAAGGGTTGAGGAGGTGGAGTTGTGAGTAAAATAAACTAAACTCGCCATTAACCCTACAAAATGAAGAAAATACTGAGACAACTACTGGAATTTCAGTTTTATTTCTACTTGAAGTGGAGACATACCTCAACTGCAGTGTGTAATTTGTGCGCAAGTACTATCCAATGAATCTTTGAAACCTTCAAATTACAGAGACATTAAATTACCAAGAATGAAATATGTCAAGGCGAGCAATGTTCGTTTTTTGTAATTGTATAACTAATTTTTATACAGAGTGATATGGGGAGTAGTCGTGGAATTTTTATAACATGGACGGTCACCTCAGAAGCAAAAAAATTGAGAATCCCTCATGTAACACATAGGTAAATCTTATCTGCTGCTTGTCAGTCCAAGCCTGGTTGTTGCTGTATCAAAGGAGTTATGAATGGAGCTGAACACTATGGAAATATCAGCAAACATTCCCAATCCTAACCTTATGATGGAGGGAAGGAAATTGATGAAATAGCTGAGGATGGTTGGGCTGGAGATAATTCCATGAGCAACTCCCACAGTGACATTTTGGGGCTACCTTGAATGGCCTCCTACAACCACAACCATCTTTCTTTGTGTTGTTTAGAGGCGTTTTCTAGGCCAATTTCAGAGGTCAGATAAGTTGGTGTGGGACCGGAGTCATATTTAGGCTAGAGTGACGAGAGACAGCATGTTTTCATCTCGAAAGGATATTAGTGAACTAGTTTGGTTTCTAAGACAAACTGACATCTTAGAGGTCAGATTTTTCCAGGTCTCTTTTTAAGCTGTATTCAAATTCTTAAACTGCCATGCTAGGATTTGAAGTTGCATTCTCTGGTTATAAGAGTTTTGCGAATGTGATCACCCTACAGCTTAAGAGAGTACAGGCAGAGTGGGAATGGATGACTGCCATGCAGTCAAAGAAGGTCAGGCAGGTAGTGCAGGAGTCCCCAAAGTACATCTTGCTGTCCAATTGGTATTCAGCTCTAAATACTGGTGACAGAGATGGTTCCTCTCAAGAGTACAGGCAGAGCCAAATCCATGATACCATGGGTGGCTGAGCTGCACAGGCGGGAGGGGGGAAGAGCCATAGTGGTAAGGGATTCGATAGTGAGGGGAACAGACAGGCGCTTCTGCGGCCGCAGACATGACTCCAGGATGGTATGTTGTCTCCCTTGTACCAGGGTTAAGCACGTCACTGAGTGGCTACAAGACATTCTGAGGGGGAGGGTGAACAGCCAGAAGTCATGGTCCATATCAGCACCAATGGTATAGACAGAAGAAGAGAAGAGGTCCTGCAGGCAGAACCTAGGGAGTTATGAGAAAGATTGAAAAGCAGGAAATCAAAGTTAATACTCTCCAGATTACTTCTGGTGCCACTTTCTAGTGAGTATAAAAATAGGAAGACAGAGCTGATGGTACAGGAGGGAGGGCTTTAGATTCCTCAGGCATTGGGACCGCTTCTGGGAGAGGTGAGATCTGTACAAGCTAGACAGGTTTCACCTTAACAGGGCTGGGAGTTTTGCTAGTGCTGTTGGAAAGAGTTTAAACTAGCTTGGCAGGGGATTGGGAACCTGAGAGTAGATTCAGAAGGGAGAAAAGAAAGTTGGAAATGGAAGACAGAAAATTAGTAAGCGTGTTTGGAAGGCAGAGGTAACAATGACTAGAAAATAGACAACAAGGGAGACTGGCGGTGCCAAATTGTATGGACTTCAATGCAAGAAGTCTAGGGAATTAAGCAGATGAGCTGAGACCACAGACTGATACATGGGAGTATGATATTATAGTTATTATTGAGTTATGATTGAAAAAAAGAGCAGTAATGGCAGCTCAACATTCTTGATTATTGGGTTTTCAGATGAGATAGTGTGGGGGATAAAAAAGGAGAGGTCACAATATTGATTAAATAAACAATTATAGTTGTGAGGAAGGATGATATGGTGGAAGGATCATCAAATGAGGCCATGAGGATCTGGATTCTGTACCGTAGGAAGTTCAATGACCTACACGAGTGGTAAAGATTGGTGAATTTATCTTCAAATGCCATATCCTATCATCATCAGACACTGCTCAAACCACCACAACCCCATCACTTATCTATCAATAATGTCTATCAATTAGGCCTCACACCCAGCATTCCTATGCTTCACCTCACCCTCACATACTGAAGACTTCTTCAAGCCTCATACCCATATTTGACAGCTTACACACACTGCCAACCTTTCAACCATGACAGCCCCATTAATCAAAGAGATTGCATTACACTCACTGACACTCACTTCCCTTTCTCTTGCAGGACAAGATGGTGGGGATAGGCTTATCCTAACCTCCATGGAGGAGATAGTGTTTGCCATTGTTGGGATCATCATTGTTGAGGGACGACCAGTGACAGAGCTGAAAATATTGATGACCATTTCCTCAGACCTATTCTTCATTCTCATATCCCACTTCATCCTCATCCCACATTCTTTTCTGATTTACAAGTTGCAGATGCTGTAAGCATGACCTTTCACTTTCCCCGTCCCCGCACCACAACCTTACCCTTACATGTTTTTTAATTCAGTTACCCAAAGATGCAAACTGGCCAGGTGGTGGAAGAGCACTAAGAAGAGAGTGATAATGAAGACACTGCACTGTCACTGGATTTCACACTTGCAGGCACCAGCTCAGATACTGATATTGTGCTTTGCTTAAAGGATAGATTAGAGCTGGTGTGCACACGTGGTGAGGCACCAAGCATGAGTGGGCTGCATCCAGTGAGCGAGGCAAGTATAGCACAGGTGCTTGTTTGCTGGAGGCCAAAGTCACACAAACGTTCCACTGCAGAAGACACAGATGAGGACTTTGATGAGGGAGCCTACAAAAAAACAGTGATGGGTACGCACAACAAAATGGTTGGTGCATTGGTAAGACTGCCAGAAAACCTGCATTCAATGTCAAAGAGCATGGAGTCGTCCAGCACCAACTTGGCACAGGGCTTTGCCCAGAGCTTGGAACCCATTCTTTCCAGGATGCAAGTGGTGGCGAAATCTGTTAGCACACTTGTGGACCCAACCATAATGCATTGCCTGATAGCTAATGTTACAATTTCCATTGCAGCACAAGCAGCCATCACCCAATGTCTGACTACTGTGGTGGAAGCTCAGACTGTTGTCATGCAAGTTCTGATTGTTGCCATCATGGTTGTAGATTACAGCGGTGAATTTAGTTTTTCCATCGCGGGTCCTGGCGGTGGACCTGGAAGTGGGTGCCATCGCTGCCCGTGACGTTTGCAGCCGGCCGACCGCGATTATGTGGCGGGCAGCCACTTATTATAATGGAGCCACGGGGCTCCTCCAATTACACGACAGGGGCAAACTCCGAGGCACTAATTGCCGCGTCAGATGACTCCAAAGTAGATGCTGGCACTATATTTAAAGCACTGCCAGCCCTACTTGCATTGCAACCTTTGAGAGATTTACAGCTTCCGAATTTCTGCTGGGTCCAGTGTTGTAACTCCTGAAGCTGCCCCTGCCAGGAGAAGGACGGCACACTATGGCCGACAAGACACCAGGTGGCTCCAATGTTTAGCGATGCCTCCCTGGAGATTCTCCGCCAGGCTGCGAGGGAAAGGTGGGTGGTCCTCTTCCCCAGGGACGGCAAGAGGAGATCCTCCCGCCTCACCAAGCAAGCGTGGGTGGCGATCACAAAGGAGGTCAGCAGCTGTGGGTCACCCCCTGAACATGGGTGCAGTGTAGAAACAGAGTCAATGACCTCTTTCATTCTGAGAAAGTAAGTGCTCCATATCTCTGTCCTTCTTGAGGTTGGCACATGGCTATGTGGAAGGCAGCGCGACATGGGGAGAAAGTAATCAGAAAGACGTTGGCAAAAAGGATTAGGCATCACCACATCCTGCCAGATGCATGGCTGCATTCCAGTCACAGGCTACCTTCTTTCACTGCTCACCCCCTTGACATCCTCTGAGAGCGGACATGGGGAAAAGCTATATAGGAAACCCCAGCAGGGGACGAGGTACTGCCACTAGCAGGACTGTTCTCTCACTCTTCCTGTGAGCTCACAATATCACCCTCTTTCCACTTACAGGACAAGTGGACCCATAACAACAGGGAGACCTCAAAGACTGGCAGAGGAATTCCAGATATACGGCCTCTGTTGACAGCTGAGGAGGAGGTACTGGAGCTAGCGGTTACCCAGAGCAGTCACTCAATAGCGGATGGTGAAACTGGAGTCTCCATGCAAGAGAGTGAGGATTGTGTTCAGTCGACATCCAATACACTTTGGGAGATCCACATCACGTATGGTTGGCATGAAGAAATCTGTACAGCCTAACCCACACATGTTTGTATTCATTCTTGCAGGTCGACATGCGCAGGAGACAGCAGCTACAGAGGGACAGCTGTCAACCTCTGAGGAGGAGAAGGAGGAGCAGTCAGAGGTTGCACCATCACATGACCTTCCTGCAGCTTCCTCCAGCTCAGATACATTCACCTTGGTGGGTTTCTGCTCGGCCTTAGCGTCACGGTCACAAGCCGGTGAAAGCACCTCAAATGCGTCTGAGCAGCTGGCTGAGGCTGAGACAGCTGAATTCTCTGACAGTTGGAAGACTGTGGGTTGCCAGGCCCATACTGAGTCCCAGGCTGATGACAATCCTCTGGTGTTTACACCACAGGGCTGGAGCTGCAGAGAGAGGTAAGGCAACATCTGGCCGAGCTGCCAGAGGAAATACGTGGCCATAAACGAACGATGGAGGAGTCAATCCATGCTGTGAGTGCTGAAATGTCTCGGACATGTGAGCACATGGCTTCTTCCATCAAGAGGTTGACAACCCTCATGGAGAGCCAGATCCCACAAATGCACGCAGACCTGCACACCATCGCCTTGGCCATGAGCTCAACACAGTAGTGGCACAGTAGAGTCTTCTCCAACTCCTCGTCCTTCTCTGATGAGCAGGGAGGTTTAAGTTAGTCTTGAAAGGGAGGAGGAGGGGCTGACCTCCACAGCTGGGGGCTCCCCTCAAGGCATTCTGGGTGTGGACAGCGGCTCCTCAACACCTTTGTCAGTGAGCCCAGCTCCAGTAACCACAATGCCTGAGAAGAGTCCTGCATCTGTGCAGGAAACCCTTATGCTGCTGGGGCCCTCCACTGTTGGCCCCGAAGCTGATGGCCCTCTCTGCCTAACTGTCATGGTCGGTCCGGTAGTGCACATAGTCTCTGTCCATCTTGAACAGAACAATGGTCACATCCTTGATGCAGCAGTGGGCAGCTGCCTAGGACACCCCATACATGTCCCCGGTGGGTCCCTGGAAGATCTGGAAGATCCAGACATGTAAAAGTTGAGTGCCACAGTGATCTTTAGGGACACTGGCATAGGGTGACCACCGAATCCCATAGGTCGCAACTCATGCTAGTAAGGCAGTGACAGCTTCCCTGGGGAGCTGACATTGCCACTCAGACATTTGGAGGTAGCCGAATTGAGTCCAGTACAGTCTTTAGTGCAGGTGGTCTCTTCTTAGCATGGCCAGCTGCTATCACTCTCATCATGAAGCTTCACAGGCAGGCAGAGCTGCCTCCTGATCTTTCAGAGTTCCATTAGAGGCACTGCATCACGTCATGGGGGTCCACAAAGACAGGGTGCATGAGACCCATACCAGTTGATCAGTAGCCCTCCAGAGGACTGTCATTGCAGATACAACCATGCTTCAGCACCTTTGCATTTACTACACCCCTCAGCTTACACGCTAATGGCCCTCAGTGCCCACCCTTGCTGAGATCCAGTCCAGCACTATGGCCACCTAACCCTTTCACCCAGTACAATGGCCATCTGGTAATGCGACCAAAGACCAAGCCCACCCAGTACTGCAACCTGAACCCATACCCAGCAGAGTGCACAGCACTGCAGGTCAACAATGGCCACCGCTCCCCTCTCTTCCCCTACCCATGACCTTCCTGTCATGGTACTAAGACCTTGCCTTCGTGCCACCACCTTTCAATGGTTGGGGATCCGAAGGCACGTGAGAGCCGTCTGCCATTCACTTAATTTCAAGCCCTCCATTGACTCTCAATCAATTACATGCCAATGTATTATAACTATCTGCTCAGCAAGTTGGGTGAGTGGGCAAATGCATGGCAGATGCAGTATAACGTGGATAAATGTGAGGTTATCCATTTTGGTTGTAAAAACAGAAAGGCAGATTATTATCTGAATGGTGTTAGACTGGGAAAGGAGAAGGTGCAAGGAGTCCTGGGTGTCCTTGTACACCAGTCGCAGAAAGCAAGCATTCAGGTGCAGCAAGCAGTTAGGAAGGCGAATGGTATGTCGGCCTTCATTGCAAGAGGATTTGAGTACAGGAGCAAGGATGTCTTACTGCAGGGCCTTGGTGAGGTCACATCTGGAGTATTGTGTGCAGTTTTAGTTTCCTTATCTGAGGAAGGATGTTCTTGCCATGGAGGGAGTGCAGAGAAGATTTACTAGACTGATTCCTGGGATGGCAGGATTGACGTATGAGGAGAGATTAGGTTGACTGGGCCTATATTCACTAGAGTTTAGAAGAATGAGAGGGGATCTCAAAGAAACCTATAAAATTCTAACAGGACTAGACAGGCTAGATGCAGGGAGGATGTTCCTGATGGCTGGGGAGTCCAGAACCAGGGGTCACAGTCTCAGGATATGAGGTATGCCATTTAGAACCGAGATGAGGAGAAATTTCTTCACTCAGATGTTGGTGAACCTGTGGAATTCTCTACCGCAGATGACAGTGGAGGCTAAGTCATTAAATATATTCAAGAAGGAGATAGATATATTACTCAATGCCAAAGGGATCAAGGGATATGGGGAGAATGTGGGAACAGGGTACTGAATTAGACGATCAACCATGATCTTTTTTGAATGGCGGAGCAGGCTGAAGGACCAAATGGACTACTCCTGCTCCTATTCCCTATGTTTCTATGTTTCAAATGACAGCCCCGTCGTGTCAGTGCGGCGACGGCACTTGGAACTTTCCTGCTGTTGCCTAAATGTGGAACCGACGTCGCAACGTTGGACTTCTGGGTGGGCAAGTCCATACTATTCTCCAACACTCCACTCCTCCACTTCCACTCCAAAACGCCTCACAAAATTCTGCCCACAGTGTAGAAAGGGGCTTGAATGGTATCACAGCAGTTCAGCCATCAGTCCTCAAATAGAATACTAGGATTGCTGAGATGACACCCCCCCACCCGGGGAGTGGCGGTGGCTCCATGGAACATCAACCTGCTGACTTCTCTCAAAAAGACGGCATTCATCCTTTCACCCCGTCACTCCACTGGTTCCCTTGTTGTTACTTGTCTGCCAGCTATCCCAGACTACTGCTGCTCAAACTGAGATGGCTCAGAGCTGCTCAAGGTCATCCTCCAAGGCCATCTGCAGTCTTCCCCAATAAAAGTCAGCAGCATTCCAGCAGCCATGCTGCAGCCACTGGGGTAGCACTGCTTAGGAGCATTAGAACAGGCAAAGGCATGTAGAAGACAGGGACTAAGGGAATATACTAGCATGATTAGTTGACTTCTATATGCAATATGGCATAATTTCATTTATAAATTTGATTTGGAATGATTATTTTGTGGTGGCTTTTATTTTCTATTGTGGTCAAGCAGATGCTGTGACAAAGGGAAGGTGTGAGTCTACTGGTGAATGGGGAATTGAGGTTGCAGTTACTAGTTTCATACCAGGATGGCTTCTTCGTTGACATTTGGGCAGCATGGAACTGCCTAGGTAGTCTCCTCCTTTTCTCTACCTCTGTTTCCTTTTCTTCCTCCTCCTTCTCCTGGTCATGCCCTGACTTCTCAACTGCCTGCTATATTGCTGTTGGCAAGGGCTGTCCTCTCTTGATAGCGAGGTTGTGCAACATGCAGCAGACCAACATGAATCTTGATACCTGCTCTGTTGAGTACTGCAGGGCGGTCCAGGCAGCAAGAGTGTTGTTTCAGCATGCCAATCATATTTTTGATGCTGTGCCCATGTACGTAGGTTGCACACTGGAGTCACTAGCCATGTGGTCAGCGGATAGCCCCTGTTGCTCAGCAGCCACCCTCTGGTTTGCCATGGTGGCTCAAATGCAGCTGGAATAGTGGACTGCTGCCGAATGAAAGCATCATGACTTACTGCCAGGATACCAGGAATTGGCGTGCATGATTCACTGCCTCTGGTCCCACACCAGCTCGATGTGAAGGGAGTGGAATCCCTTCAGTTCCCTTTTAGGGAAGAGTTGGTGTGCAGTGCCCACAAAGTGATGTGCATGCAGACAATGACATTTTGCACTATGGAGAAGCCTGCAATCCTAGCAAAGCTATGTGCTTGCTCTGCCTGTTTTTGTCTGCTAAGAGAGAATGAAGTGTAGTTAGCTTTCTTTGACTAGAGAGACTAGACTCAGTGACCTCGCTCACCCAAAAGTAGAAAGTAAACTTAGAGATGTTGTAAATATCTTGATCTCCAGCCTAGAAGGAGCCAGACGTATAAAAAATCATCCCCACAGTCACCTTCACAGCTATTGCCAATGCTGTCCTTGTTCTGCTCTGAGGTTGGAGTTGTGGCTGCAGTAGGTAACTAATTTCAGTGAATACGATTTTGCGATTACGTGATTATGATTTCACACATTGTTTTGCACTGTGGGTCAGAAAGGAGAATTGCTCCCTAATCACTCTGGGTGGATATGTCCTCTTACTGAGACTCCTCTTTCCTCCCTCTTCCAGCTCCTGCTCTGTCTGCCCTCTGTTCATTCCCTCAAGTAATGCTGTATTCCAAAGGGAAGGTCTACTAGTGCACCTACATCTGGGGCCAATTGATTTATGCAAAAGCCTCGAAGCAAAAATCCTTCAGCATCTGCCATACCATTCCCAGTAGTCTCTTGCAACTTGAAACATTTATAGAAAGCACCAAACACTTGTAGAATCATATCAGCAGTCAGAAGAAATCAAGCAGCAACTAACCTAAAAGTTACTTGTGGTGGAGCTGTGGCACAGTGGTAATGTTACTTAACTAGTAATCTAGTGGTCTGGAATAATGCTGTAGGGATATGAGTTCAAATCCCACATAACAGTTAGAGGAAATTCAATTAGTTAATAAATTTGCAATAAAATGCTAGTCTCATTAATAGTGATCATGAAACGACTGCATTGTTCTTAAAAACCCTTTTAGTTCACTAATGCCCTTCAGGGGAGGAAATCTGTCATCCTTACCTGGTCTGGCCTACACGTGACTCCAGACCTGCACCAATGTGGTTGACCCTTAACTGCGCTTTGAAATGGCCCAGCAAGCTTGTAAGTGGCTCACCAGCACCTGCTCCAGGGCAATTAGGGGTGGGCAATAAATGCTGGCCTTGCCAGTGATGCTCACATTCCAAGAATGAGGTAAAAAAAAAGATCCCTTTATGTAGAACTGGTGGGCATCCTTTCTCCTGCATATCATGTGTTTAGTTGTGCAAGGTTAAGAGAAAGCATTGGCTGGAGCATTGAGCTCCAAAATGGCATCACTGGCCAACAGATCAGTATGATCTGCCTGCTATGCATACGTTCAGTGGATGTTCACTGCGCAAACGCTCACACCTGCACCAATATGGGGTTTGGCCCCATTCAGCCACAAGGGTGCGCATGCATCACAAATGTAATTTGGAAGCTCTAAGGGCAGTCATTGCATCCAGAAACCAGGTTCCAATGAACCAGTCTCTCCCCAGCTGAATTTAGGTTTCACCAGTTCTAATGAGATTGATTAATTTTAGGATAGTTTTGTGCAGGTGAAAACTATCCTCGGCTTTGTCTCTAATTGACAAAACAGTTTCACTATGAAATTAAATACAATTACAAAATAAATTCTCATAAAAAAATGAATATGCACTGATTTGTAAGACTAGTTTGTAATGCTAGTTAGGCCACAGCTGGAGTACTGTGTACAGTTCTGGTCACCACACTATAGGAAGGATGTGATTGAACTGGAGAGAGTGCAGAAGAGATTCACCAGGATGTTGCCTGGGCTGGAGCATTTCAGCTATGAAGAGAGACTGGATAGGCTAGGGTTGTTTTCCTTAGAGCAGAGAAGGCTGAGGGGGAACCTGATTGAGGTATAAATTATGCGGGGCATTGGTAAGATAGATAGGAAGAAACTTTTTCCCTTAGCGGAAGGGTCAATAACCAGGGGGCATAGATTTAAGGTAAGGGACAGGAGGCTTAGAGGGGATTTGAGGAAAGTTTTTTTACCCAGAGGGTGGTTGGAATCTGGAACACACTGCCTGAAGGGGTGGTAGAGGTAGGAACCCTCACAACATTTAAGAAGTATTTAGATGAGCACTTGAAACGCCGTAGCATACAAGGCTATGGGCCAAGTGCTGGAAAATGGGATGAGAATGGATAGGTGCTTGATGGCCAGCACAGACACGATGGGCCAAAGGGCCTGTTTCTGTGCTGTATAACTCTATGATTCTATGATGTTGTCGGATTTCTACTTGGTTAAACATGTTGATTGGCACTTACATGAGCACAGTTTCACTTCCCTATTATTTTCTTCAGCTGTACATCCATTAGCACCTGACTTTGTGCGCAGATAAATTCTTTATCCGTATAATTTTGCCAGCAAAACAATTCAACCACCATGGCTTGCTAACATCATTTGAGATGTTAATCAGGGGCATAATAACCTTAATTTGAGTACATATGTACAATTTTCGACAGAATCAAATGCTAATAGCAGGTCTTATTTAGATCAAGAATCACTTAGTTTTAATAATAATGCTGTAAAACACAGCAGCAGGGATGTGTAAACAACAGAAACAATAACTGCTGGAACAGTTATAATCTGATTCCTTGCAGCATTATGTGTAAGAGCAATAGACACAGTGAGTGAGGAAACAAAAACATTTCTGAAAGGATACATTATTGCTGCAATTATGACATAGCTTTGAACGTGAATTAATACTTCAGGTCAATAAAAAACGATGACATATGTTTGCAATGATGTACAACTGGTTTTGAAATTCTGAGCTTTTTTTAAAATCGTTCGGCAGATGTGGGTATCACCAACTAGGTCAGCATTTATTGCCCTCCATAATTGCCCTTGAGAAGCTGTTGGTGAGCTGCCTTCTTGACCCACTGCAGTCCTTGGTGTATAGGTACACCAACAGTTGTTAAGGAGGAAGTTCCAGGACTTTGGCACAGCAACAGTGAAGGAATGGCGATGTAGTTCCAAGTCAGGATGGCGTGTGACTTGGAGGGGAACTTGCAGGTGGTGGTGTACTCATGCATCTGCTGCCCTTGTCCTTCTAGGTCGTAGAGGTCGTGGGTTTGGAAGGTGCTGTCGAAGGAGCCTTGGTGAGTTGCTGCAGTGTATCTTCTGGATGGCATTGCCACTGTGCATCGGTGATGGAGGGAGTGAATGTTTAAGTTTGTGGATGGGATGCCAATCAAGCGGGCTGCTTTGTCCTGGATTGTGTCGAGCTTCTTGAGTGTTGTTGGAGCTGAACCCATCCAGGTAAGTGGAGAGTATTCAATCACACTCCTGACTTGTGCCTTATAGATGGTAGACAGGTACTGGGGAAACAGGAGGTGAGTTACTTGCTGCATAATTAACAGCCTCTGACCTGCTCTTGTAGGCACATAATATATGTGGCTGGTCAAGTTCAGTTTCTGGTCAATGTGACGCCCAGGATGTTGATAGTGGGGGATTCAGCAATGGTAATGCCATTGAATGTCAAGGGAAGATGGTTAGATTCTCTCTTGCTTGAGATGGTCATTGCCTGGCACTTGTGTGGTGTGAATGTTACTTGCCACTTATCAACCCAAGCCTGGATGTTGTCCAGGTCTTGCTCCATATGGACTTGGGCTGCTTCAGTATATGAGGAGTCAGAAATCCTGCTAAAGATTGTGCAATCATCAGCAAACATCCCCACTTATGACTTTATGATGGAGGGAAGGTCATTGATGAAGCAGCTGAAGATGGTTGGGCCTATAACACTACCCTGAGGATCTCCTGCAGTGATGTCCTGGAGCTAGGATGGTTGACCTCCAACAATCATGATCATCTTCCTTTGTGCTAGGTATGACTCCAACCAGCAGAGAGTTTTCCCCGATTCCCATTGACTTCAGATTTGCTAGGGCTGCTTGATGCCATACTCGGTCAAATGCTGCCTTGATGTCAAGGGCAGTCACTCTCACCTTACCACTGGAGTTTAGCTGTTTTGCCCATGTTTGAACCAAGGCTGTACTGAGGTCAGGAGCTGAGTGGCCCTAGCAGAACCCAAACTGTGCATCAGTCAGCAGGTCATTACTAAGCAGGTGCTACTTGATAGGACTGTCAAGGATGCCTTCCATCACTTTACTGCTGATCGAGAGTAGACTGATAGGGTGGTAAATGGCCGGGCTGGATTTGTCCTGCTTTTTGTGTACAGGGCATACCTGGGCAATTTTCCACATTGCTGGGTGGATGCCGGTGTTGTAGCTGTTCTGGAACAGCTTGGCTAGGGGTTCTGCAAGTTCTAGAACATAAGTCTTCAGTACCAATATTGGAATATTGTCAGGACCCATAGCCTTTGCAGTATCCAGTGCCTTCAGTCATTTCTTGATATCACGTGGAGTGAATCGAATTGGCTGAAGACTGGCATCTGTGATGCTGGGGACTTCTGGAGGAGGCCAAGATGGATCAGCCACTTGACACTTCTAGCTGAAGATGGATGCAAATGCTTTAGCATTGATGTGCTCGGCTCCCCCATCATTGAGGATGGGGATATTTGTGGAGCCTCCTCCTCCTGTTAGTTGTTTAATTGTCCACCAACATTGACGACTTGATGTGACAATACTGCAGAGCTTAAATCTGATCCTTTGATTGTGGGATCTCTTAGCCCTGTCTATTGAATGCTGCTTCTGCTGTTTGGCATGCAAGTAGTCCTGTGTTGTAGCTTCACCAGGCTGACACCTCATTTTTAGGTATGCTGTTGCTGCTCCTGGCATGCCCTCTTGCACTCTTCATTGAACCAGGGTTTATCTCCTGGCTTGATGGTAATGGTAGAGTGGGGGATATACCGGGCCATGAAGTTACAGATTGTGGTTGAATACAATTCTGCTGCTGCTGATGGCCCACAGCGCCTCATGGATACCCAGTTTTGAGTTGCTAGATCTGTTCGAAATCTATCCCATTTAGCACGGTAGTCGTGCCGCGCAACACAATGGTGGATACCCTCAGTGTGAAGACAGGACTTTGTCTCCACAAGGACTGTGCGATGGTCACTCCTACCAATACTGTCATGGACAGATGCATCTGTGACTGGTAGATTGGTGAGGACGAGGTCAAATAGATTTTTCCCTCTTGTTGGTTCCCTCATCACCTGTCGGAAACCCAGTCCAGCAGCTACATCCTTTAGGATTTGGCCAACACGGTGCTACCAAGCCATTCTTGGTGATGGACATTGAAATCCCCCACCCAGAGTACACTTGGTGCCCTTGCTACATTCAGTGCTTCTTCCAATTGGTGTTCAACATGGAGAAGCACTGATTCATCAGCTGGGAGGGGTGGGGGTGGTGTGGGTTAGGTAGTAATCAGCAGGAGGTTTCCTTGCCCATGTTTAACCTGATGGCATGAGACTTCATGGGGTCCAGAGTCAATGTTGAAGACTCCCAGGGCATCACCCTCCTTACTTTATACCACTATGACACCACTGATCGGTTTGTCCTGCCGATGAGATAGGACATACTCAGGGATGGTGATGATGGTGTCTGGGACATTGTATGATTCTGTGAGTATGACTGTGTCAGGCTGTTGCTTGACTAGTATGTGGGACAGCTCTCCCAATTTTTGCACAAACCCCCAGATGTTAATAAGGAGGACTTTGCAGGGTCGACAGGGATGGGTTTGCAACTGCAGTTTCCAGTGCCTAGGTCGATGCCGGGTGTCCTGTCTTGTTTCATTCCTTTTCTTAGGCCTTTTAGTGGTTTAATTAGCTTAATGCCTTGCTAACTCATTTAAGAGTCAGCCATATTGCTGTGGGTCTGCAGTCACATGTAGGCCAGACCAGGTAAGGATGGCAAATTTCCTTCCCTAAAAGGACATTACAACAATCGGCAATGGTTTCATGGTCACCATGAGACTAGCTTCTAATTCCAGGTTTATTAATTGAATTCAAATTCCACCATCTGCTGTGGTGAGATTCGAACCCATGTTCCCAGAGCATTAGCCTGGGGCTCTGCATTACTAGTGTAGTGACATTACCACTATGCCACCACCTCTTTCCATATTATAGGATGCTAATGTAAGATCCCAGCAGCGACGGGAAGAGTCCCTTATTTGGCCATTAATAGGCCACTTAAGGGCCTCATCGGTCTCTGGGCAGGACGTCATTGGCCTATCCTACCCCAAGTGAGGTGATGGGGCCTCCGCCCCGCCCCCCACCACCCGTCGCGATACTCCATGCCCCCGCCTCCGACCCTGCCTCAGGGGCCACATAAAATCTCAGCCATTGTGTGGGCCATTAGTATTTCCAATGCTTTCTTCAACACATGACATCTGGTTCAGAGTGCCAGCAGTTAACATGTATATTCACAGTACAGGAGAGAGCACCTGACCTCTCACTCTATTTTGCCTTGCAGCCAAAATGCCCATTTTGGAGTTTAATTCCTCAGTTCATTTGTATAGTTCTTAATTGCTCCTTGCGTGAGTGTGTCACCTGTATTTTCTCTATTCACATGTTGACTGACCCGCTGTGTCTGTTTGGAATTTTTCTGTTTTTGTGTTAGATGTCCAGCATTTTTTTCTATTTAGAAACATTCCTACTGCTCATTTTCACTCTTCGCTGTGAACTATGGTAAGCAATGTACGTCTCAGGTTTTCTTTAATAGGCTTTGGTGGATGAAAGTTAAATCAGTGATCCTTGAATTTCATGATCATCATTTCTTAAATAACTAGGGAAGAAGTTTAAAATTGCGACACCAGTTTACTTGCAAAATTACGAAAGGACTTTTTGGGACGTTAAAATATATTTCGGTGGTCCAGAGCAATTTGACAGACACTGTGGTGCACCTCTCTGAAGATATGTCCTATTTCTGTGTTCTATACATACATTTGTACCCATTATGGGTCAATGACAATCACTGAGATCATATCCTGCTTTGCAAACTACTACTTGTTGGACTGCACCAACTAGTGGCTACACACTGAGCACTTGAGAGCCAGGGCATTCAGCCATGAAATAAGCTGAAACGATTTCACTTAATTGTAAATTGCAAGCAATGCTGACAACCTCCGAACATCTGTTTTTGCCTGAACTGATGAGAATTACAAGACCCTGAAGAACATAAGGAACAGGAGCAGGAGTGGACCATACAACCCCTTGAGCCTGCTCAGCCATTCAATAAGATCACCAATGATCTTCTACCTCAATTCCTTTTTGCTGTTCTCTTTCTATATCCCTTCATTCCCTTATTGACAATTGAAGGCTTCCATTGTGAATTCAAGTCTGATGACATTTTCAGTAAATCCTTGATATAGATTAATTGGGATAGATTCTTCAAACACCTTCCCCCTCCCCAAATATGGAAAATGCGGGCCAGCTGCTGGTAGGCATGGTGGGAATTCAGGTCCATTTTGAAAGTGGGGTGGTGGTGGGGAACCTGAGAATCTCATTAGCTTCAGGCCTGCAGCTGAGGGGAGACCCACTGGCTTTGAGCTACTGCAATAACAGCCTAGCCACCCTCAGGGTTTGAAGAAGGTTATTCCATGAGGGGGAGGGGGCATCGGTGGTGGTGTGGAGGAAGGGTGTGTGCTACAGCTCGGGAGGGAGGAGAACTGGAATACAGCAGCTCAGGCTGGCTTTATGGAGCCTGGAGGAACTCTCCTGCCTCTCCCAGACCCAAAAGAATAAATAAGCCATTAATATTTGGTTCCTTTTTGGCCAGATGGCAAACTGATACAGGTGGATAGAATGCACGCTCCACCCAGTTCAGTCATAAATGGCATCAAAATCCTGCTGACATCATAGGATCTAGATTTAAATAGCTAAGTTAATTATCTGCCCTTTCAGTTGGCCTTGGATGAGAAGTTAGTTAAATTCATTGTTATTGAGCAGTTGTGTTAGAAGTTACACTCATTGCCATGGTCACCTCTTCTCACAGGGCTTGGATCATGCCCTTGGTGGTCCTTGTTTCTTTGGTGCTAAAAGGCTGGATTCTCCTTTGACAGATTATCAACTATTATAACACCTCAGCTGAAGTCATTACATGTGTGAACTCAGTTCCCAGAAGCACCACCGGCCTGAGACGGGGTAGTGACTCACATTGTTATAGACAGACACTTTTTGCCTCAATGCTTTCTCCTTCGACAGCCTGCTTAATGCAATAGCAGATTTTCCTGACGTCTCACCCCTCCCCATCCCACTGATAGAGAGTGTTAATTGTACAGGCAGCCTGCCATGAGTATTTAATGAATATGCACTGACGAAATTTAGTGTAATGTTGACAGGTGTAATTGCTGTGTTTTAATGATAAACCAGCCTACGGGCGGAATCTAGCTTGTTTCACTGTTTTTTGCCATTTCCTAGAAATGTTGCTTTTTCAGACAATATCCTCATCTCGCTTTCTTTGCTGCTCCTTTGTTCTCCTTCAACTAGCATATTTCTTGCTTACAAATCCTGAGTCATCATCTTAAAGCTGGTTCCTTACCAGAATCTCAAGATATTTGGTCTCCAGCTCCACAGATCCCACTTGCAGCAATCCAGTGCAGCTATCCACGCTGCTGGTCGAGAGCCAGGCCTTGGAAACACCATGTTAGATTTTAACATTCCCTGCCGGGCAAATACTGGCCTGCCTGATGTTCCTATTGGTTGAAGTCAAAATCAGGTGGATGTATAACAGGCGGCAAAATCGCTACTGGCCATTTTCCCTGGGGTGGGGAAAGTTAAAATCTACCCTATCACCAATTAACTTACCAGATCAATACTCTGGACACATGTTGTCGGCAGCAGCTGCAGATTCCTTCTGCAAAGTAGAATAATCCGGGACTCCAAATCCAGTGGAAAATCCACTTGCCCTGATAAAGAAAGATAAATGAGTGTCTGATCAGTAGCACTGCAAATTTGTCTAGTGCTGGAGCAGCTCTCTAACACTGATGCCTGGAGAAATGAAGAAGAGGTTAAAACGGGAGCCAAGCACTGCAGTTATTGCTATTAGGAGAAGTGCTTTGTGCTACCACTGAGGAAAAAAAAAATTGTGTCCATGGAGCTAGATATCAACTTATCTCTGTTTTTAGTTAACCTTTTTGCTGCACAGCCTTGATTGTGGTTGGTTACTGATATGTCACAATCTTTTAGGGGAACATAGCATGCATATTATTAATGACAACATAACTTGCTGTGCAGTATCATATCCATGCTCCACTGACAACGAAAATGAAAAACAAGACATCCAAATGGTTTTCCTTATTACCTTCCTATGGGTAGATATTTTTATATACTTAATTTTAATAAATTTGCAAAGCATGATGTGGGCAGAAGAGATGCTAACTCTTGCTGGCTTGATCAATAAGACTGCCTGTTTATCACAGGAAAATGCCTTCATACTGTTTCTCTTTATTTCTAAAGGATGCTAGTCAGAGTGGTGGTGTTACAATGACTTGTGTCCTTTGAGAAATCAGTTTATCTTTTTTAATAAATGCAGTGATTGCCCCAGTTAGGCATTCAGCAATTGTGTCTTTTCAGATTCACTTTGGAATCTTGTAAGCTGCTAAATTGGGGAGAAAGTTCAAAGCAAGACATAGGATTGACTGTCCTATCCATGTAGATATTGATGAAGCACATAACTCGGCCTGCAGCTGCAATGCAGATGTACTGACAGCAAACTGATTATTTTATATACTGACTATTTACTGACTTTTACACTATGTCACTTGCATAGTTATCAGTTCAGTCAGTGAATTAAATGAAATATGTTTTTAGGAATGGAGATTGCTACATAAAATCCCTTTAAGCTGTTTATGCAATTTGCACATCATTTGTTTGATCTGCTATTCTGTGTTCCCAAAATATCTTAAAGATCAATGAAAATAAAATAAAAACTTAAAATGTATATTGGAATTCACAGCATGTTAGTATATCATCTTGCAGAATTTAGTGACTTGCAGAGTCTGACGAGGAAGCATGAATACAGCAACTGCAGGTCATCAAGTATGTCCTGACTGCATCTGTGAAAATAGCTTTGGTTATTAATCCTCAGGCTGAATTGCTTTTCATCAGATTAAGAATTATTGAGAGTCTCTGGATGTTCCCAGCCCTTGTTATTCAAAAGTACAAATCACCGTAAGATACTTTTTAGTGTCACTAATACACATTAAATCATCAAGTAATGAGTTTATAATTTCATTGCATTCGGAATATTAGTAGAAATTTGAAAATATACATAATCCTACTGAGGATGTACAATATTAGAGATCCTGAGCATATTCCATGTGTTAACTTCAGCATATACACAAGTTGAATACAAATGAATAACAATAACTGACAACCTAAAATATTAATTTGAAGCAGAGGCCCTGCTGTGAGATACAAAGCACTGCAGTACATCATTTTAAAATACTCTTAGCCAGTGCCATTTTACTTATAACACTAAAGCTTATGGGGTCTTAGTTTTAACTTGAATCTTCAGCAGCAGAGGTTTTAGTTGTGTATGACTTCTAAATGCCTAAAGCTAAATTGGGAAAATGAGCAGCTCTTCAGAATTGAGTGAAGGGAAATAGCCAGAGTGTTTGAATCCTAGAATGTAGTCATGTCTCTGATTTAAGTTTTAAAATTTCTGTAACCTTAATACATTGAAGGCAGTGTTGTTTTTTAAATGAAGTGCTCTAATCTGCATAGAAATTTTGTTCAGGCAGACAAATTAGTAAACAGGGAGTGAGCTACACCCGGGTTGGGTCAAGGTGAACGTTTTTCCCAATGTCTGAATGGCCTGTTCCTTTCAAAATTTCTGGACATGCACAAACACAAATTTTCTGCTGTCGAGTTTCATCACAGAAAGCCATTTATATTTTCATTCAAAACCGAAGGTCCAAGTTGTGCAGCACTGCACCACCAATCTCCCCTCATGGGCCACAAAAATCAGGACTGTGAAGTTACCATCACAGCATTTAATGGTTCCAGTACTTCTGTTTCCATTACCTACTCGTCAGATAATTCAAGTTATTAATCACTCTTTGTAACTATCTCACTTGCCCTGAGGCAATGGTTTCATTTGACATAGTGCTTTGGATTAACCTCATTTATTTCACTTAGAACTTCCAATCTGCAAGTTCACATACAACTACTCAATGCGTTCACGCTTTATCCCTGTATACACTATTTTTTGTGAAGCTGTTAATCTGAAGGATCAGGGACAGAGAGAGAGACTCATTATAAAAGGGAAATTTCTAATGAATATATGAGCCTTTTTTTGTGGACTGCATTTGTATTTTCTGAAGTTGTTGATCAACTTAAGTTTAGCACCAAAGGACTAACACTTGTTTAATTAGCTATTGGAATATTTATTGTAACATTAGGGTACTGAGCCTAATAATTGCTGATTGTTTGAGTAAAATGCAACAGGAATAAGGAGAAAAATCCTCTGTTTATGCTTTTTTTCTCATCTCAGCCATAACAATGCAACCCAAAAATCATTTATGGGTACATTTTAGCAGGCACTCCAGACCAAAGCTCATTACTTCAGGAATGGCGTTTACCTCAAAGGGGACTCTATGCAAAGATATATGTGGAGACTGGATCCACTTGGAGATTGACTGTGTAATTGGACTAGTTTCATGGCCTTCATGCCACCCCTCCTTCTATCTCCTTCTTTATTTTCTCTTGGGCTCTCTCCTGTTTCCTAACCTGCCTGTCAACCCATCATGCCACCTTTTATTTCTCACCTCTTAAATACTTTGTGCGCCCCACACCCGCCCATCTGCCCCACCAGCTTCCCAACTCCTACCTCAACTTATAGCTGCTCCTGTGTATTCCAATTCTCCTGCCACTGTCCAGGCTTATAATCCCCTGAATGAGCCCATACCTACACTTGGAATTTTCAAAAGAGCCCATCAAGATACCCATTTCTGCCTCCTTGTGAGTAGCAATCCCAAATGTCCATCCTCCTCCCTTGCTAACCTTTCCACCCTGCACACCTGTTGGAAACTAACCTCCTTTTTGTCCTGCTCACTCCATCTATCACTATCTTCTTGGATTCTGCCTCAGGATCAATAATCACCATCCTGCTCCACATTTCCCTTCAGATAGTACATTCATTCATGAACAAGGCCCTCGCCATAAACTACTTTATTGTCAATGATTAAATTGACATCCTGGGTTTGATTGAGACTCAGTTCACTGCTGGAGACTCCCTGCCCCTTACAAAAGCCACCTTGTTGGATATATTTTCCATGACCTGCTGGGTCCAAACTGTCCTGGTGGTGATGTGGCCCTTATCATCAAGTCACATCTTGGTCTCTCCCCTTTGCAGCATTTTGCTTTGTTTCACAATTTTTACTTTTATTTTATCATCAAGCTCCAGTCGTTGCTTCCACCAGAGTTTCTCCTTGAGATAGCCTCCCTCCCTTTCTCCTTCAAGCCCTGTTTTGAGAGAATTCTCATCCTCAGTGATTTACATTACCATCTCTTCTTACCTTGCCCTCGCTCCTCTGAATTTACTGCCTTTCTGTCCCATAACCCTTTTCCTCCATATAATCTGAACCCATACTCATGGCCTGCCTGTGAACTTGCAATTTCTCATAGCCTTTCTACACCCATGGTATCCATATCTAACCAAGTGATCGGCAACAACCTCCTTGTATCCCTCATCACCCATATCCTTCTACCTGCTTCCAACCCCATTTCTTACGGTAACCACCCAAGAAAGAAAACTCTTTCCTGAGTCACTTATTACTGCACTTTCCAACCCCCAACAACCAAGTCTTTGCCACTCCATTCAGCACAATACTTCTGTCACTGAGTTTTTGCTCAACTACTCATTCATCTTCTCTTGATGTTCTTGCCCCAGTAAAACATTTATAACAATAACAACTTGCATTAATATTAGTGCCTGTAATATAGAAAAAACATGGCAAGGCACTTAATAGAAGCGTTAACAGGCAAGAATTGATACCAAGACAATGAAGGAAATGTTCGATGGGGTGAGAAAAAGCTTGGTCAAACAGGTAGGTTTAAGGACAGTCATATACCCCTGACATAGATTCTGCACACTTGGGCCTGGTCATCCATCATATGAAGCATCTTCCATTATCCCACCCTCCAAAATACATATGGTCTCCTTCAATGAGCTGGTACTTGTTAGGGATGGTGTTACGGATAGATGATAAGGGGTGTGGGCTGTTCCCAATGTTCACCTCCCAACTGACCACAGTCGTGTGCTGTTTAAAATGATGAGTTAGCCCCTGATTGTTTTACTTGCCAAATAAACAGACAGTGACAGATTTTCAGGGAGCATTAGTTGCATTGAGTCCACTGAGTATGTTTGTTATAGTGCCTGTATGTGAGAATCAAATGCCTTGCAGTGATGTGGAAGTTTCCTGAAGGCAGATATATTTAGAAGACATGTCATTGACCAAAATTCTCTTGGAAATCAATTTGTATGGTGATAAGAGCACACCATTGTGTAGAGCTGGATACATATCCTGCCAGCAGCTAGAACTGATCTCTGGGGAAAAGGAATATGAGACAGAAATTCCTCTGAACTATTTTATATCCTTTCTTATCTCTCTTAAAAGCTGCTCAAAAGTTCAATGATATAATAAATTTACTGATCCCAAAGAGTGACATCTCTAGCAATGGATCTTTAACTGACACTCTCTTTAAGCATTATCCTAAGATCTTGAGATTAATGAATTCACTTGTATACATTTATTTTCTTCTAACTAAAGCTGTTTTACAAAGAAATATTGATGTGAGTCTGGAGAACAATAGATAAAATGTGCATATTTTTGTTTCCTTAACCTTGATTCAAATATGCAGACTGAATAAATCCAGATTCATAAATCCTGTGCAGACAACTGGATGCCCATTCAAATGGTGGTTAAACCACCCACTTTATTATTAAGTGTAAAAGTGTTTTGTACTTTTATTTATTTCTTCTAGTGCCATTACCAGCATGCGCAAGACTGAAAACCCTATATCAACTTATTTCCCTAATGATACATAACTTCCATTACAGATTTGTCATTGTGACAAGGGACCTGAAGATTTTAGTGTTGGCAAAAATCTAAAAGAGCTGTAGCCCCTTAAAGGTAACTGGCTACATGGGAGCAAAATAATTACATCCTTTTGAATGGTTCAAAATATTTGGTAATCTTATATCAAGAACGAAAGTGGTAGTGGGGAAGGGGGAAAAGTGTCTGGCAAAGCTGGAGCAGTGAAGCACATGATTCCTATTTCATTGCTGCATGAGGTGACTACAAGGAGAGATGCCCTGTTTGGCACTCCAGAGTACATTCCCAATACTGTGCAGCATGCTTGTCATAAGCATGCATCATAAATGGTAGGAACTGATATTACCTTCATGGCCACTTGCAGTGCTGTGCCTACATTGCATTAAGTTGTAGGTTTGCTTGCAGCATATGCAGCTCTCAGCAAAGCCTTTGACCTCGTCAGCAGACGTGGTCTCTTCAGACTACTAGAAAAGATTGGATGCTCACCAAAGCTACTAAGTATC
This sequence comes from Heterodontus francisci, assembly GCF_036365525.1. Classification (NCBI taxonomy): domain Eukaryota; kingdom Metazoa; phylum Chordata; class Chondrichthyes; order Heterodontiformes; family Heterodontidae; genus Heterodontus; species Heterodontus francisci. The sequence goes on along the minus strand of NC_090376.1, from coordinate 137,186,231 downwards.
ATCACCTCATTCCATGACAATATGAAAGGCACAATTCAGAATAGCGGTGCCTCATCAGACCCCTTTCCTATCCTGAGTGGCGTGAAACAGGGCTGTGTTCTCGCACCTACACTGTTTGGATCTTCTTCTCCCTGCTGCTCTCACATGCGTTCAAGTCTTCAGAAGAAGGAATTTTCCTCCACACAAGATCAGGTGGCAGGTTGTTCAACCTTGCCCGTCTAAGAGCGAAGACCAAAGTACGGAAAGTCCTCATCAGGGAAGTCCTCTTTGCTGACGATGCTACATTAACATCTCACACTGAAGAGTGTCTGCAGAGACTCATCGACAGGTTTGCGGCTGCCTGCAACAAATTTGGCCTAACCATCAGCCTCAAGAAAATGAACATCATGGGACAGGATGTCAGAAATGCCCCATCCATAAATATCGGCGACCACACTCTGGAAGTGGCTCAAGAGTTCACCTACCTAGGCTCAACTATCACCAGTAACCTGTCTCTCGATGCAGAAATCAACAAGCGCATGGGAAAGGCTTCCACTGCTATGTCCAGACTGGCCAAGAGAGTGTGGGAAAATGGCGCACTGACACAGAAAACAAACGTCCAAGTGTATCAAGCATGTGTCCTCAGTACCTTGCTCTATGGCAGCGAGGCCTGGACAACGTACGTCAGCCAAAAGCGACGTCTCAATTCATTCCATCTTCGCTGTCTCCGGAGAATCCTTGGCATCAGGTGGCAAGACCATATCTCCAACACCGAAGTCCTCGAGGCGGCCAACATCTCCAGCATATACACCCTACTAAGCCAGCGGCGCTTGAGATGGCTTGGCCATGTGAGCTGCATGGAAGATGGCAGGATCCCCAAGGATACATGGTGCAGCTGGCTCGTCACTGGTATCAGACCCACCGGCCGTCCTTGTCTCTGCTTTAAAGATGTCTGCTAACGTGACATAAAGTCCTGTGACATTGATCACAAGTCGTGGGAGTCAGTTGCCAGCGATCGCCAGAGCAGGCGGGCAACCATAAAGGCGGGGCTAAAGCGTGGCGAGTCGAAGAGACTTAGCAGTTGGCAGGAAAAAAGACAGAAGTGCAAGGAGAGAGCCAGCTGTGTTACAGCCCCGACAACCAATTTTATCTGCAGCACCTGTGGAAGAGTCTGTCACTCTAGAATTGGCCTTTATAGCCACTCCAGGCACTGCTTCACAAACCACTGACCACCTCCAGGCGCTTACCCATTGTCTCTCGAGACAAGGAGGCCAAAGAGATGACAAAGCTCTGAAACTGACTGACACTGAGAGGGACTTGTGTTGTGTCAACAACAACAACTCGTATTTATGTAGTGCCTTTAATTTATTAAAACATCCCAAGGAGCTTCACAGAAGCATTATCAAACAAAATTTGAGACCGAGCCACATAAGTAGATATTGGGGCAGATGACCAAAGGCTTGATCATAGAGGTATGTTTTAAGGACTGCTTAAAGGGGGCTGGGGGTGAGGGGGGGGTGGGGGGGGGGGTAAAGAGGTGGAGAGGTTTAGGGAGAGAATTCCAGAGCTTAGGAACTTAGCAGCTGAAGGCATGGTCGTCAATGGTGGAGCAATTAAAATCAGGAATGTTCAAGAAATCAGAATTGGCGGAGTGCAAATATCTCAGAGGATTGAGGGTTTTGAGGCTGGAGGAGATTACAGAGACAGAGAGCGGTGAGGTCATGGAGGGATTTGAAAACAAGGATGAGAATTTAAAATCAAGACATTGCTAAGATAGGTCAGTGAGCAAAGTGGTGATGGCTGAACAGGACTTGGTGTGAGTTAGAACATGGACAGCAGAGTTTTAGATGGCATCAGATTTATGGATGGTAAAAGGTAAAAAGTAAAAAAATAAAAAGACCAGCCAAGAGTGCATTGGGATATTCAAGACTAGAGATATCAAAGACTTGGATGAGGGTTTCAGCAGCAGATGAGCTGAGGCAGGGGCAAAGTCAGGCAATGTCACGGAGGTAGAAATAGGTGCTTTTAGTGATGGCACGAATATGTGGTTGAAAACTCATCTTAGGGTCAAATATGACACCAAAGGTTGCGAAAAGCCTTAAACAGTGTCAGGGAGAGGGATGGAGTTGGTGGCTAAGGAACATAGCTTGTAGCGAGGACCAAAGGCAACGGCTTTGGTCTTGCCAATAATTAATTGGAGGAAATTTCTGCTCATCCAGTACAGTTATCAGTGGTTAGGTGTGCCAGGATTTGTAGGTATGTGTCGTGACATAATGGTAGATAGAAACAGTAGAGATGTGTATGCCAAGCAGTAGTAGAACTTAAAAATGAGAAAAACAATTCTGATCAAAATGCCATCTCACTTAACCTTCCTTCATAACTTCTTGTTCCTATTGTCATGCAGACCCCCCACCTGCCAAGAATGAGGCATATTAATTTTGTCATATGAACATTGATTTTAAACTGTTGCTGGAGTGAGGAAATGACTTGTTGAACAGATCAGCCGTGGCTGGAAAAAAACATTTGCAAACGAGCAGACAGTGCTTGGAGGGACAAAAGGGCTATTCCCTGCTCCAATTTAACCCACATTGGACTTTGAGCACCAGGTACTGTGTGTAAGAGACATTCCAGGGTCAGCTAAGACAAGAGAATCCACAAACAGACGTGGTCAGACCAGCTAGTCACATGACTAACCTATTTGGCAACCTGGGCTTTTTTCTGAATTGTACAAAGAGTTTGAACTAAAAGACTGTTTGTTCCTGAACTGAGAAGACCTCTCCTGTCTGCTCCCATCTCTTTCTCACAAGCCTCTGGACCCACTGAGGACACATGAACCCCAAGACAGAAAAGTCTCCTACATCGAACAAGGTTTAAGAAGAACACTGGGCCCCAATGAAAAGCAAGACCTACCTATAATCAAGGAATTTACAGCGAGTTCAAAGAACAGTAACCAAAACCATCTTCAGAATTTGCATCAATCTTTTCCATTTTATTTCTTCAGCTCTTTTCTGTCTTTATCTGCATGTGTGTATTGCGTATGCATGCTAGATTGGGTGTGTGGCAAATCTGTAGATGCTAACTGAATTAGAGTTTAATTTTAATAAAGTTCAACCTTTTTTCTTTCAACCTAAGAATACCTGCTTGGCTAGTTTCTTTGCCTTATAATTGGAAGTTAGTGAACAAGGATTCACTAAGGGCGAGCTAAAAAAAAAAGTGTTTAAAATTAAACCCTGTTACGGTAAGACCAGCTGAAGGCTGAGAGGGAAATCTAGACCTCTTTCTCTGGTCGTAACAGAAATTTGGGGGCTACCATCTGGGATTTTACCCACAGACAAATGAGAGAAATTGGAAGTGGGAAGCCAAATTGTTCCCAATCAAAAAAAAAGCAAGATTTCTCAACAGGTTTTCGTGTGGTTGTGTGTGCTTGAATACCAACATGTCTACAACTGAAGCTAGTAGCTCCCCAAGCCAGGGTGAAGTAACTTGGGATGTTAAAAGCACTGTCCATGGAGGAGTTGAGGAAAATGGCTGAGCAGTGTGGGATCATTGTACATAGCAAGGCTAGGAAGTCTGAACTCCTAAGGCTAGTGGCCAACTATTTTTTCCCTTGAATCTGAAGAAGTAAACAAGGTAAGGAGCGGACTCTGACAGGGTATTGTCAGAAAAGGTACAATTGGAACAGAGGAAACTTGAATTTGAGGAAAGGGAAAAAGAGAGAGAGAGGCAGGAGCATGAGAAAGAATGAGCCTTCCAGAAGGAACATGAAGAAAAGAGAGAGGAGAGAGAGAAAGAAAGAAAGAGAGAGAAAGAGAAAAAACCTTCCAGAAAGAATGCGAAGAAAGAGAGCTGAGATGACTTGAGTTAACTGGGGGGCAACAGAGTAACCCCAGTGAAAGCATGGCCAATATGGAGGAGTGCAATTCAGGGCTAGGTACAGAATTGTTAAAACTATCTCAGCTAATCCCAAAATTCAATGAGGAAGACGTGGAAGAATTTTTTGTGTCCTTTTAGAAACTGGCAAGGCAGCTAAAATGGCCAGTTGAGACCTGGCCTCTTTTATTACAAAGCAAGCTTACTGGAAAAGCCCTTGAGGTTTATTCCCTGTTGCCAGATGAGAGTTCATCAAATTATGAACTGACGAAAAAATGCTATCCTCGGGGCATATGAATTGGTACCCGAAGCCTATCGCCAAAAGTTTAGAACCCTCAAGAAGCAAGCTAATCAAACTTATCTGGAGTTTGAAAGAAGTAAGCAGCTGGCTTTTGACCAGTGGCTGAGGGCTCTTAAAGTACAGCTCAGCTATGAGACTCAGAGAAGTAATTCTGTTAAAGGAATTTAAACACTGTCTCCCACTTTCCATAAAGACCCATTTAGAGGACCAGCAGGTTTAGAGAGCTGAACAAGTGGCTTTCTGGCTGATGAGTTTGCTTTACTTTATAAGTCGGTTTCCCAGGGGAGAACCTGTCCTAATCACCCCGACAAATCTGGAAAGGATAAAGGGTGGGAAGGTGATAGGAGCCCAAGCAGTCCTGGGAGAGAAAGAAAAGCAGGAGACACAGGGGGCCCTCTTCTAGCCAAAAATGAAGGTGCTGGGAGCAGGAGTGAGACCCGGAGACCTGTGTGCTTCAATTGTAACAAAGCAGGTCATCTAAAAGCTGACTGCTGGAAACTAAAGGGAAAACCTGTCAGGTTAATCAGGGCACAACTGCTCAGTGAAGACGGGATCCTGATGGAAAGCACAGCAGAACAAGCTGTGGCTTTAGCTGCAGTAAGAGTGAGACCCAGGAAGCTCACTACAGTAAGTGCAGGAAAAGTTAATAGGATTCCGAAGGCTATCAGGGTTTTGTGCTTGAAGAAAAAGTAACCCATACCCCTCGAGTGGGGCAAGCAAGCCCATAGTAATTCTCTGGGACACAGGAGCCACTAGATCCCTTTTACTGGGAAAAGGCCTGACCTTTCCCCCAGGGAGTGCAGTGAACACCCGAATGTTGGTGAATGGTACTGGAGGGCGGTGTATGCCTGTACCTGTATATTGGGTGCACTTGGAGTGCGACCTAGTTTCGGGACAGGTGACCGTAGGGATTGTCCCTAGTTTGCCTGTGGATGGGATTGACCTGCTCCTAAGTAATGATCTGGTGGGGGTGAAGCTGGTAGCCCCCCCCAAAGTAGTGAAAGAAAGACAGCAGAGAGACAGGGCAGTGGCAGGAGATGGACCCCTGCAGTTTCCCTGAATGTGTAATGAATCAGGCCATGATCAAACCAGCTCCCCCAGAGGAGACTGAATTGGCACTGCAGACAGATGGCCATGAGGTCTGTCTGTCCGAGACTTTCTTTAGAAAGTTAGAAGACCCAGGGAATGAGTCAAATGGCTTTTCCCTAGCTGAGGCTCAGCGAGCCGAACGAGTATTGCAAGAATTAGCACAGGCTGCCCAGTCTGAAAGTGAAGCAGAGGGAGTCCCTGATTGCTACTATTTAAAGAATGAGGTACTGATGAGGAAATGGAGTTCTCCTCACAGACCTGAGAGCAAGGAGTGAACAGTAGTTCACCAGTTAGTGGTGCCACAGAGGTACCAGAGAGAAATATTAAGAATGGCCCACGAGACTACAGTGGCTTTACATGCTGGTATATGAAAGCCCGCATAAGACAGCAGTTTGATTGGCCAAAACTCCACAAAGATGTGGTGGAGTACTGCAGGAGTTGCCACATGTGCCAGGTTGAGGGGAAACCCAAACCTCCAATGAAATCTGCACCCCTAGGTCCTGGACCAATGTTAGGACGACCCTCCAACAGAGGGCTGGTGAACTGTAAGGGAATCCTGCCGAGAACAAACAGGCCAAGCTGGCATAAGGCTGGCAAAAGGTTAGAAAGGGAAGGGGAAAAAGCGACAAAGAGGGCAGATTAAAGGAAGTCTGAGAGGAATCTGGATAAAAACCCCTACTGTCCGGTCAGCCAACCCCACAAAATTTGAAAAGTTAGACCCCACATCTTCCTATGTAAATGCAGACACTAGAAGCACCCCACCAGAGTTGCTAACAGCATTTACAGAAACTTTCAGAGACAAAGAAAGACCTCTCGGTGGCAGAGAATTCGTGAGGATGATGCCTCACCTAGTCGAAGTGCCACAGGGGAGTGCCTTTGAGTCTGCACAAATACCTACAAGCAGGGGTGTCCCAGAGGACAAAGGGGAGATTAGCAAAGAATCCTCCCCAACAGTCAGAAAAAAAAGAGAACCACCCATCCCCTGAAGTAAAAAGCCTTTGCATGACTCAGCAAAGCACTGAAAGAGTGTTCAGAATAGACCCGCCCACTACTAACTCACCTGAGAAAAAAAAAATTCCAACTTGGGGCTAACTAAATCTAACCACCCCCCACCACCCCTTTGCAGACCTCGACAGGAACAAAGACCCGAGGCAGTCATGGAAATGGGCACACTGAAGAAAAGCTTCCCCAAAGAACCACATATTTATTGGGATGCCAAAAGGGTGTAGTTAAAACAGCACTGGCACCAAGAAAAGACAGGCTGTAATAAGTTTGAGGATTTATCAATGAATGTGAATGAATGAGAGAGAGACACACATGCTTTTTTCCTGTACCTTATATTTTCTCTCTCAACCCTTTCAATGAAATGCGCTTTTCTCAAATCGCATTATATTCTGCTGGATGTGGTGGTCCCCAGTCATCCCTCCTGCTCCTCTAATAACCTTTTTACTGTTAATGTCCTGATAGAAGACCTTTGGACTGCCTTAGATATGAGCTGCCTATCTATTCTCATACAGTCCCCTCTTATTTCCATTTGTCCTCTATACTTCTTATATTCAGTCTGATTCTCCCTTATACTATCAAGTTAATGTTTCATCCTACTCTCTAAATCTTTTGTCATACAACAATCTCAGGTTTTGGTTGACACCCCCCCCACCCACCCAACATTTTCCTGTTGTGGCATTGTACCGAGACTGTACCTGAACCATCTCCTCTTTAAAGCCCTCTCCCCCACTCTCCATTGCTGCATTACATTTCTGTTTGCCAGTCTTTGACTCCAATTTACCCAAGCCAGATCCCTCCTCAATTTGTGTAAGAATTTTCTTTTCGCTTGATACTGTCTTTTCCCTCATTTGTCAACCAAAGTTACTTAAATGCACAAGAGGAGACTTTGCCATTTATGGATATTTACTGTTTTTTTAGTATACCACATACCTGTTTGAATAGTTCCAACATCGGGTCCTGATCAGAGAACTCCTCTACACTGATGATGCTGCGCTAGTCATTCACACGAAAACTCAGCTACAAAGACTGTCTCTCCCATGCCTGTAACCTGTTCTCCTTGACTATAAGCAGCAAGAAAACGGTGGTCATGGGACAAGGTTGATCCACTCTTGATCACACTAATTAACACCTCACTGGAAGTGGTTAGCAAGTTCTGCTACCTTGGGCCTATGGTGGCAGACAAACTGTCCCTTGATGCAGAGCTCGATACACACATAGGCAAAGCAGCTACCACCTTTGGCTGACTTGCAAAACGTGCATAGGATAACACCAAGCTGACCCTTAGGACCAAGCTGATGGTTTATAAGGCCTGTGTTCTCAGAACCTTGCTATATGGCTGTGAAATATGGGCAAATTAAAGCTACCAGGAAAAGAAGCTCAATAATTTCCATCTTCGCTATTTGCAGCGCATTATGGGTATATCCTGGCAGGACAAAATCACAAATGTGGCAATCCTCTCAAAGGCTCAGCTCCCAAGTGTTTTGGCAATAATCAGACAGAGGTATCTTCGGTGGATCAGACACCTCTGCAGGATAGAAGAATGTTGCATATCCAAGGACCTTCTGTATGGTGAGGTAGCGGAGGCCAGCTGACCAGTGGGGTGCCCAAAGCTCCGCTTCAAGGATGTTTGCAAGCATGACATGAAGGCCTAAATGTCGACTATCACACCTGGGAGTCACGAGCTTGTGAGAGAGGGAAATGGCGACACATCCTGTGGACTGGTGTGCACTACCAAGACAACCAGTTGCTACAGAAGCTTTGCAACAAGCCCAACATCAAAAACAACAACACACAGCATCACTCGGCAGCTTTACGTGCAGCACTTGTGGGTGAACCTGCCTCTCAGGATTGGTCTTCACAGCCATCAGCAAAGGTGCACCAAGAGAAGACACCCCACCGAAATGGATTGTTTGTTGCGTGTCCATAATCTTTCGTAGATGGAAGGCTGTCAAACAGTTCCAACTGTTTGTCTGAAGGTTTCACCATTAACTGTTCAGCCCAGTTTACTACGGTCAATTCATTTTTCATCCTTTCGAAGTTTGTCTTACTTAAACTTAACACTTGGTTTAAGACCCTCCCTGTCAATCATATTGTGGTCACTATTTGCAAATGCTTCCTTTGTTAATTATTTGCTAACTATTTCTGGTTCATTAGATCAGTAAATCAAGTGTAGCCTATTCCCTTTTCAGTTATAAATCATATTGTACTATACAATTGTGCTAAATGCATTCTGGAAATTAATTGCCTTTATTACTTGAGCTGTTCTGTTTCTCCCAGCCTGTGAAAATTAAAATTTCTCATTATAACCACATTGTTTTTACTGCATGCTTCCCTGATCTCTTTATTTATACATTTGTCACAACATCAATATCAGGAGGTTGGTAGACAACTCCTAGTAGAATATTTTCCTTTACTGTTCCTTAACTCTACCCATAGTGTTTCCACTGCATGATTACCCTTACTGAATTCTCTTCTTTCCACAACTGTAATTGCGTATTTTGTGAATATTGCTACTCCCCCGTCCCCAGCATTTCCAATTTTCGTGCACATACTAAAGATCCTCCATCCTGGAATATTGCTTGGAGCATGACTGTAACACAGTGTCCCTTGTAAATAGCCTTTGTCTGGACTTGTTCCAGGAACAAATGGAGGTTTGTGCATCTCTGCCTATGGACTCTGGTTTGGAGGCACCAGTGGATGACTTCATCTCTGGTGTTGGCTAACTTGTCTGGCATCAGTCTATTGACCTCACCTCCCCTATTCCTTCAGAAAATAGCCATTTTGGGAGATTCCCATGGGAGAGCCCATTCTGGTGCTATTGGAGCTGGTGGGTTGGGGGGAGAAGGCAATACAATTTGTACTAAAAGTCCTGAAAAGCAGACAGTGCACCAATGGTCTGAAAATTATTCACTGATCTAACTGGACTCTGTAAGTGTGTGTTGCTTGTGCATTTTAATAAGTAGCAATCTTAGACACCAATTTCTAAGGGAAGCTAGATTACTCATACAATGCCTGCATAGACATTGGAAAACTGAGTGCACAAGCAAATAAATATTATTGCAAATTAATTTAAATATTGCAATGAAGCTGCCATCTGTTTCAGGCTGAGGTTTCTACCTCTACTAAATTCATGACCAGAAATGTGCATGATCTGCAGAATGGAGAAAGAACTAGTGCGGCTATTCTCTCCATGAATTTGCAATCAGGATGCCCACTTTATGCTTGCAATTCAGTTGTTAACATTTGAAAAATCTACCTATTTATGCCATAAACTATTTTCCAGAATGTTATTGTAAGTTCCATATGTAAAGTTCTAAAATTTTGTTTAATAATTCTCCTCAATCAATGCAATATTTCTATTCGGGTAGCAGAATGCATCATAACACTTATGAGAAAGTTGAAAAACAAGCTTTTTGCTAATTCTATTTAAGCACTGGATTTATGTATGATGAGCTTGGAAATAAGAATTAAATTTGAATGATAGAACAGGAGTTCTAATTGCTGCTTTCTTATCTCCTTGAAAGTGCAGACTCACTTCACTAAATTGATTTTGTTGGTGATATTCAAACACATTCAGATTCAGTTCCGAAGAAGGGTCACTGACCCGAAACGTTAACTCTGCTTCTCTTTCCACAGATGCTGCCAGACCTGCTGAGTATTTCCAACATTTCTTGTTTTTATTTCAGATTTATAGTTTTCCCTTACAGCCAAGGCCTAACCATCAGTTTAATGTATGATACCTCCAGCTACATCAGAATAAAATAACACTCTATTTATTTGAAATATTCTGACAGGCATAACAAAACTTACTTCTGTCATACTGCCTGCCCTCCATCGATTTATGAAAGCATGCCTTCTACCTCTTTGGAACTTGAAAAGTATATAACATTGATTTGCTTAATTTCATGCCCTGTTCCATCTCCCCATCTCCGGTATTAAACTCAAATTATGTTAGTGCACTAATGGAAGAAAAAACACCTTTATTTTCCTACAAAACAATTGTTATGATACCTCAAAAAGTAATTCATTGGTTGTGAAGCATTTTGGGACAACATGTGGATGTGAAAGATACAGTCTGGGGAGGGATTTTATCCTCTCCCCCACAGCGAGTTGGGAGGCAGGGAGGGCATTTAAATCAGGCGGGATTGTGGCGGCGGGGGGGGGGGTGGCGGAGCCCACCCCGCCCTACTTAAGACCATGGTGGGAAGGCCCATGGACAGCCTTCCTGCCCCACCGCAAATTGGGCATTAATTGCCCACTTAAGGGCCTCATCCCGCCTCCACCAGTATTACCCCAGCATCGAGGTGGGGCACCCCGCTGAGAGCCAAATCCCTAGCCTTGCTGCTGACCCCCCCCGCCCATATCCCCCACCCTGTGAAGCCCCTCGCACTATGACTCACCTGTGGTCAGTGTCCCTCGACAATCGTAGGCCTTGGGTGGGTGCATTATTAACAGCAGCCACCACTTCTGTGGTGTGCTGTTCAGTAAAACAGCTGCTGCCCTCTGATTGGCTGTCAGCTCTCAGCAGGCGGGACTTCCGTCACTGGGGTCCTAAATCCCAGGGAAGGCCCGCCACTGTCCACGCAAGTGCCTAATTGGCGCATAATGTGGCGGACCTTCCCCAAAGGAGGCAATGCAGGGCTCTCGCAGACTCTTCAGCTGGTGGCTGAGATCTCCATCGCCTACATGAAATCCCCCCATATATGTAAGTTCCTTCTTTCTTTTCCATATGGAACATGCATGGGAATTTGCAACATACCATTACATGTGATCTAACAAGCCATAACACCTGCGCAGCATTTGCTTTTAGGAAATTTAACTGTTCTTCCCTTTTAAAACCACAGTGGGAGCAAATTTCCTGGATACCCCACTGCCAGTCCTGGAGATTTGTGCCATTGTAATGTTGCATATGTGTTGTAGGACATTGAACATTGCAACAGTCACAGGAAATTAAGGCATAAGTAACTTATGCTTTTGCTTACTCCACACCATAATTCCTGGGATTGTTGTAGTGCTCCAGCGTTAACTCTCACTAAAACAGTGAACAGTTAATTCTTATCGCTCCACCCTCTATCAAAAGTAATGGCATTTGCAAATTTGCTGAATGAAACTGACTTTGAGCAACATTACCATTGATACAGTTAAAAATGGTACCGGTGGGCTTTTTAAATGTAATTAATATTGCTGTAATTCATTCAAACGTGTACAACCAGGAGTTGTTCTTGTCTTTTGACTTTTGTTGTTTAAATTGCAGGAAACTTGTGTTACCATCAATATTTAACTAAATTAAAGACAAGCCATTACTGTGGGGAATCTCGAGATTACTCAATTCTTGCTGACAGGTGAGGTATACAATATACCATTGATTGTTCTTTAGCTTCTTGGTGTGAAATTCTTCTGATTTTTCCTATATTAAACATTTACATTAAATACTTGCTTTTGTTGTTAGGGAGAGATCTATGTACATTTCCTGATCATGGTATAAGCTAATCCTTTAGAAATTGCATGGACAAGTAACACCAGACAGGCAACAAGCGAAATTACAACATTAACAATGCACAAAATTTCCCACTCAAGAAAATGTCCACTTGCACTAAAGATTAATCCCAATAGTTTCTTTTGCAGGAATGAGTGGTTTATAGCTGCATAAAAATAAAATTCTGAAGCAAAAATAATGATTAATCACTTGTCATTAAGATATTTAAAATATTCAAGCAAATAATGAAAGATGGACTTGGAATATTCCTGCCACCTTCAAGAATTCATCCAGTGTCTTGACACATGCACTGTGTCAGTGACTTAAGCCTTTTGTTTGAAATTGACTAGTCTGTCAGTACTCGTCGTGTGGAAATTACTTTCATGTTATCACGAAGGAAGCCAGAAAGGTTGAGGCTAGATATCTCATTCTCATGCAGAAAAAACACACGCAGAAAACACATTTACAGGTAACTACATGAATAATTGATGATAAGGAGCCACTATCCTCACACTGAGCAAGAAGCATTGGCTCCACCACTTCTGAGACAGTGGCATAATGGTAATGACAGTGGATGAATAATCCAGAGATCCAGACTAATGCCCTGGGGACATGGGTTCAAATCCCACCACTGCCATGAAATTATCATCAATAGTCATAAAAAGCCATCTGGTTCACTATTGTCCATTCGGAAAGGAAATCTGCTGTTCTTGCCTGGTCTGGCCTATATATGACTCCAGACCCATAGCAATGTGGTTGACTCTTAAATGCCCTCTGAAATGGTCTAGCAAGCCAATCAGTTCAAGAGCAATTACGTATGGGCAATAAATGCTGGCCTTGCCACGAAAGAATAATAAAAATAATCTGTTGTTATGCTCTCTTTGGTGTATTATAATAATTTCTTCAGGAAATTGTGGTGTACATTGAGCACTGGCAGATTGGGGAGTGCAACAGTCCAACCTATGCCACTCATCACTGTCATAGTGAATTTCAGGGCACAGAGTGCACTAGACCTAGACTCTGCCTGATGTCAGATCTGTGGCCACAATTCCTATTACACCTCATTTAACTTAAGGGCGCAATCTCTGGACAGGTTCTACGTGCAGGAAATTGGAGCACTGATACAGATCTGCTCGAGTTTAAAGTCTGTTTGCAACTTTACTGGACATTACTGCTGTCGTAGGCAAAGATTTCATAACTGAATCTCTACACTGGAAGGAAAAGATGGATTTTCTGGTACTTTTCACAACCTCAATATATCCCAAAGCTCTTTATTTTTTTGTAGGGTGATCACTGTTATAAAACCAGGAGGTGTGACAGCCAATTTGCACACAGCAAGATCCCACAAACAGCAATGAGATAATGATCACATAGTCTGTTTTAATGATGTTTGTTGAGGGATAAATATTGTTCAGGACTCTGGGCAAACTCTCCTGCTCTTCGAAATAGTGCCATTGCATCTTTTACATCCACCTGAGAGGCAGATGGCATCTTGGATTAATGATCCCATCTGTTTCGCCAATGTCCTTTAGGGAAGGAAATCTGCCATCCTTACCTGGTCTGGCCTACATGTGACTCCGGACCCACTGCAGAGTGGTTGACTGCCCTCTAAAATGGCCGAGCAAACTATTCAGTTGTCAAGGGCAATTAGCGATGGGCAACAAATGCTGCCCTTGCCAGCGACGCCCACATCCCATGAAAGAATTTTAAAAAAATCTCACCTGAAAAATGGCAGCTCCTATGGTTCAACACTCCCTCAGTACTGTACTCAATTGTCAGCCTGGATTTGGTGCTGCAAAAGTAAGGCTTGAACCTACAATTGACTCCAAGGCAAGAGTGCATTACAAGATGCTATGAGGATACTGTGATACTGGAGAGCTGTGCAGAACTAAAAGTCTTTTTTTGGCTCCATTTCGTCTGCCAGCTCTTGCATTTGCCCTGATTTTCCTGCACTTTAAAATGTTTGGAAAAATAGATCCTGAAGGCTGAGATTGATATCAGAAATATGAATGCTGTTTTAATGATGAGAACATAGAACACTTGCTACAGGAAGTGGATCAGAAGGGGAAGGTCACCTTTCCTTGTCATGATCCGCAAGACTACAGCCAGGAAAGATTGGTAAAAGTTATCTGATCTCAAATCTTCCCACCTTTTTTTTCCCCAGTTGTTGGGACCATTTCGGGTCGTAAATCTATTTGCTGGAATAGCGGGCTTCATGGTTGCTCTAAAGCAGAGGAAACCAATTAGGTTCCAGCCTTCAGGTTCCCCAACCAATTAGAGAGGGCAGGCAGGATGACACGGCCATCTTGTCAGAGGAAGGATTTCTAATTAAAGGGACCAGAGCATGTTTCAGAGAAACTCAGAATGTCTTTGATGTTTTAGGCTGCAGCAACCACAGGAATGCTGGGAAGGCTGGTCCTGGGTCTCCCACTCTTATCTGGAGGTCCAGCTGAGGGAGCTGAGGGGCTGCAGTGAGATGAGCTCCCCTAAGGGGAAGAGGCAGAGGGAACCTACTTCAACCAAGCAGGCATGGATGGAAGTGACCGAGGAAGGGAGCAGCAGTTGTGTGGCCTCTCCAACCTGAAGACCGTGGACCATGTGCATCCAGGACCTCAGGAGGACATGACAGGTGAGTGGTGTGACACTGTCAGGTACCAAGCCCTACACTCTGACCTCCACAGCATTCTTCTGTACAACACTCCTCAGTGATATACATCTTGTAGCTCCACTCATTCCTCTCTCTGTAGGCACCTCACAACCCCTTCTGAGTTGCTGATGCTCACACTCACCCTCAATCTATTGCCTTCTTGCACCCGTGCCTCACAGGTAGCATACACAAGGTTGTCCTTCACTCCTCTGAACACAAGCCATTCCTAACACTCCCAGCTCCCCACTTTCTCTCTTTGCACGAGACGAGATCACTCAACTTGGAGAGAGTCAGGGATGGGGGGTTGTGGGAGGCCTCGAGTGGCAGACACTTTGTCAGGCTCTGGCAATGCGTGGCTGCCTGCTTTACTGTGAAGGCGGTCTGACATCATGAGGATGCAGATGTGAGCAGTAAGCTGTCATCAAAGCTGAGCCTCCAGAGACTCAGGGACTTGCACATGTTGGGATAACTGGCCCAAAACATGGGAGGAGCGAGTAGCCAAGGTACGACAAAAGTTGGGCATGTGGGGGCAGCGATCTCTCTCCATTGTGGGTAAGAACCTGGTCATCAGGTGCGAGGCGCTCACGTTGTTGCTCTACGTGGCGCAGGTCTGGCCCATACCCCACTCCTGCGCCGTGGCAGTCATCCGAGCCATTTTCCGCTTCGTCTGGGGATCTAAAATGGACCGGGTCCGGAGGGACACGATGTTCAAATCTCTGGACAAGGGCGGGAAGAATGTACCCAATGCGGCCCTCATCCTGATGACCACCTTCGTGTGCGGCTGCATCAAGCTATGTGTAGATCCCCAGTACGCAAACTCCAAGTGTCACTACGTGCTGAGGTTCTATCTGTCCCCGGTGTTGCGAAGGATGGGCCTGGTCACATTGCCGCGGAACGCTCCGTGCAGTTGGGCGGCGCCGTACCACCTATCCTTCGTGGAGCAGTTTCTGCGGAAAAACACCTTTGACCACCGGTCCATCAGGCAGTGGTCTGCACGGAATGTCCTCAAGGCCCTACGGGAAAAGGAAACGGTGGATCCTGTCGGCACATTCCAAGGTCCAGGACTGCGTGCTGAGGGACGCACTAAAGCTTGGGGCAGCCGCAGCAAAGGCTCAATGGGGAAAGACCACAGTGTAAGGTTCCCCCACCAAGCTGGACTGAGGGGCTGGATCCATGGGAAACCCCTCGAACTGTATCGTTAATATTCTCAATTGCTGTCAATGTAAAACTGTAATTGACATGACAATTGTGAAACGGAAGGGTTGGGAAGAAACTCATGACAGTATTGAAGGAAACTGATCTCCCTTGCAATGTTTGTATTTTTTGGTGCTGTTTGGAAACTGTTTGGCAATGTAATTTTTACAGATTTTTATGAATAAAGTATATTTTGGAAATAAAAAAAAAAAAACATGTTGGGATAACAGGTCTTTTGTCTTTAGACCCTGTGTTGGGGGGGGGGTGGGGGATCTCACCTCCTTCCACCTGTATCTAAGTGTCCATTCCCTCTGTCCTATGGAGGGGCAAGTGGTTGCATAAAAAGAAGCTGGTGTTGCTGTTGGTGTGCTGGAGCATGTTGCAGTGGAAAGTGCCCCTGCCCGAGACCCCCAGAGGGAGAATGTGTCACTGCATAAGTTGGTTTTGTGCTGCTCTGAAGGTTGCTAGCAGGGATGTGTCTGTGAGGCTGAGGGGTATGCTGATCAGGTGAAATGACTTCCAGGCAGTTGGCACTCACCTGCCAAGCAAGCAGTGATAGCATCCTCTGGCAGAATCAGTGCTGTGCAAGGCAGCCTCACAACCTGTCCATTTCTGTGGCTGTTCTGTGCAGCTGATCAAAGCCTTCACAGCTTGTCAGTTTCACTGAGGCAGTTCCTCGCATTCTGCTCTCGCCGTCTCCTCACCGCTGGTTTGGGGACACAGTGTGAGACTGCTCCGCTGTTGGGAAAGAGGGATTTCACTGGTAAAATCCATCTCAATTGGCTTAACAAGTTCAATTGGCTTCCTGTCGCTGTCAGGCGGGTGGCCGCCAGTGCAGTCAACCTACCCTGGGAAAAGTGGAAGGAGGAGGGAACACGTCAGGAGACCTGTCTGCTAGCATTTTGTTCTAATTTTTCTGCCCGGTTTGCCTCCAAACCCACCTCCACGTGCCTGGGAAAACTCCTCCCATTGATGCAAGAGTCCAGAGTATCAGATCACAGCGCAAAAAGAAAATTATCAGAACAGGATAGATAGGCTGTACAAAGCATGTTTGTGTACTTGCTGTACTTTTGCGACCATGATTTATGACCTCCAACATGTATTTCTTCAAATTGGTCAAACATTCCCATAAATTCCTATCACAACCTTGTGTGCACTGTGCACAAAGTTTCTTGACTAGTCAATGCTCATTCTACAGAAGTGTTGCTCGGACAGTCAGCTTCCAGCACCTTCACCGATCGTCCATTGAATTCCCTTATAAATTCCTTTTCCACGTGGGAGAGATTTAAATTTAAATATAAGCTTTGACGGCTAATCAATGCCTGCTGCTGCTGTTTTGCCATGATAAGGCTGCTCACAAGGAAGAGATGTCTGTTATCAGAGAAGGTACAACCACAGTATTCAAGTAAGTAGCATGAAGTCCAGTTCAATGGAGTACTTCTTCTACAGAGTACTAAACTCAGGGACTTAACTCAGGGAATTTGGTGAGTGAGAGAATTTGGTGCAGTGAGGGAAGGGGTGCAGTTCAGGTATCTTACAAAACAAAGAGTCCGAGAGAGGGAGCGGGAGACAGCGAGACCTGAGAGCTGGTATAGGGGCATTAATTAGGTGAGCAGGTAGGTGATTGGTTGGTGAATCTTGAAGGGATTTTTTTGTCTTTAAACTGGGGCAGTGGTTTAAATTAGGACCAGGAAAATATAAGTACTGTATTAAATTTACAGCTTAACTAGTGAAGCTACTTAATATAACAAATAATTATTGAATATAGGAACATAGGAAATAGGAGTAGGTCATTCAGCCCATTGAGCCTGCTCGGCCATTCAACTAGATCATGGCTGATCTTCTACCTCAATGCCATTTTCCCGCATTATCCCCATATCCCTTGATGCATTTAATATCTAGAAATCTGTCGATCTCTATCTTGAACAGACTCAATGACTGAGTCTCCACTGCCCTCTTGGGTAGAGACTTCCAAGGATTCACCACCCTCCAAGTGAAGAAATTCCTCCTCCTCTCACAGCTAAATGGCATACCTGAATCAAAACTTTAACTTGTTTGTGGGCGGCAAGACTGTCCCGAGCAAACACGTCTGCATGAAAATGTTCCATCTCAAATCTCTCTGACTCAGAGTCATTTAGCTGGAGTGCGAGTTGGAGACACTCCAACATATAAGAGAGGGGAAGGAATTTCTGGACAGTTTTATCAGGATACAGTCACACCTTAGAGGAAACCTCAGGTGCAGGAAAGGGAGGGTATAACTGTTAGGGAGCCAGGTAGCGGAGATTTAGGAAAGGTTGAGAAGGAGGTTCAACAGACACTGGTCCTGTCTAACAGGTACAATGCACTCGCTTCCTATAAGGACAATGAGAAAGACTGCAGGGAGATCAGCCACACTGCAGACCAAGGCAACATGGCTTTTAGTTTTGGTTGCAGCAGCCTTGACAGAAGCGGAGGTACGGAGCGAACTTGCAGCTGCGAAGTCAGTTTCAGTGTAAGTTAAAAGTTAATTCCCTTTTGTTTTCGGAGGACTAGGGGACTGCTGGGTAAGTAAAAACTATATATGTGGGCGGTTTAAAATCACTTTCTTTTAGTTTTGGTTGCAGCAGCCTTGACAGAAGCGGAGGTACGGAGTGAACTTGCAGCTGGGAAGTCAGTTTCAGTGTAAGTTAAAAGTTAATTCCCTTTTGTTTTCGGAGGACCAGGGGACTGCTGGGTAAGTAAATACTATATATTTGGGCGGTGGCTGTACCCGAGACACTACACGTGTAGTGTCTCCACCCACCCTCCTCCTCTAACCAAAAAAAAGGACTCTGGTGTGTTGATAAGGTAAGCTTTTTATTTAAAAAGTTCTGTCCGTCGGATTGCTAAGCTAACAAGTTTTGACTTTTTTTTTTGGTTTTTCAGTAGATTTGTTGGGAATTTAGAATAGTGGGAATGGAGGTTAAGGCAGTTGTATGTTCCTCCTGCAGAATGTGGGAGGTAAGGGTCACCAAGAGTGTCACTGCTGACTGCATCTGCGGGAAGTGCACCCAACTCCAACTCCTCGAGAACCGCGTTAGGGAACTGGAGCTGGAGCTGGATGAACTTCGGATCATTCGGGAGGCGGAGGGGGTTATTGAGAGGAGTTATGGGGAGGTAGTCACACCTCAGGTAAAAGAAGTAGGTAGATGGGTTACCGTCAGGGGAAGGAGAGGGAACCAGCAGGCAGTGCAGGGATCCCCTGTGGCTGTTTCCCTCAACAACAGGTATACCGTTTTGGATACTGTTGCGGGGGACGACTTACCAGGGGTAAGCAATGGGGTACAGGTATCTGGCACAGAGTCTGTCCCTGTTGCTCAGAATGGAAGGGGGAAGAGGAGCAGAACATTAGTCATTGGGGACTCCATAGTTAGGGGAACAGATAGGAGGTTCTGTGGGAACGAGAGAGACTCACGGTTGGTGTGTTGCCTCCCAGGTGCCAGGGTTCGTGATGTCTCGGATCGTGTTTTTGGGATCCTTAAGGGGGAGGGGGAGCAGCCCCAAGTCGTGGTCCACATAGGCACCAACGACATAGGTAGGAAGACAGATGGGGATTTAAGGCAGAAATTCAGGGAGCTAGGGTGGAAGCTGAGAGCGAGAACAAACAGAGTTGTTATCTCTGGGTTGTTGCCCGTGCCACGTGATAGCGAAGCGAGGAATAGGTAGAGAGAGGAGTTGAACACGTGGCTGCAGGGATGGTGTAGGAGGGAGGGTTTTGGTTTCCTGGATAATTGGGGCTCTTTCTGGGGTAGGTGGGACCTCTACAAACAGGATGGTCTTCACCTGAACCAGAGGGGTACCAATATCCTGGGGGTGAGATTTTCTAGTGCTCTTCGGGGGGGTTTGAACTAATTCAGCAGGGGAATGGGAACCGAAATTGTAGTTCCAGTGTACAGGATGTTGAGAGTAGTGAGGTCAGGCAAAAGGTTACAAGGACGCAAGAGGGCACTGGCAAGCAAGAACTTAGTTTAAAGTGTGTCTACTTCAACGCCAGGAGCATCCGGAATAAGGTGGGTGAGCTTGCAGCATGGGTTGGTACCTGGGATCTCGATGTTGTGGCCATTTCGGAGACATGGGTAGAGCAGGGACAGGAATGGATGTTGCAGTTTCCGGGATTTAGATGTTTCAGTAAGAACAGAGAAGATGGTAAAAGAGGGGGGAGGTGTGGCATTGTTAATCAAGGAGAGTATGACAGCGGCAGAAAGGACGTTTGAGGACTCGTCTACTGAAGTAGTATGGGCCGAGGTTAGAAACAGGAGAGGAGAGGTCACCCTGGTGGGAGTCTTCTATAGACCTCCGAATAGTTCCAGAGATGTAGAGGAAAGGATAGCGACGATGATTCTCGACAGGAGCGAGAGTAACAGGGTAGTTGTTATGGGGGACTTTAACTTTCCAAATATTGACTGGACATACTATAGTTCGAGTACTTTAGATGGGTCAGTTTTTGTCTAGTGTGTGCAGGAGGGTTTTCAGACACAGTATGTAGACAGGCCAACCAGGGGCGATGCCACATTGGATTTGGTACTGGGTAATGAACCCGGCCAGGTGTTAGATTTAGATGTAGGTGAGCACTTTGGTGATAGTGATCACAATTCGGTTAGGTTTACCTTAGCGATGGGCAGGGACAGGTATATACCGCAGGGCAAGAATTATAGCTGGGGGAAAGGAAATTATGATGCGATTAGTTAGGCAAGATTTAGGATGCGTAGGATGGGGAAGGAAACTGCAGGGGATGGGCACAATCGAAATGTGGAGCTTATTCAAGGAGCAGCTACTGCATGTCCTTGATAAGGATGTACCTGTCAGGCAGGGAGGAAGTTGTCGAGCAAGGGAGCCGTGGTTTACTAAAGAAGTTGAAGCGCTTGTCAAGAGGAAGAAGGAGGCTTATGTTAGGATGAGACGTGAAGGCTCAGTTAGGGCGCTTGAGAGTTACAAGCTAGCCAGGAAGGATCTAAAGGGAGAGCTAAGAAGAGCAAGGAGAGGACATGAGAAGTCATTGGCGGATAGGATCAAGGAAAACCCTAAGGCTTTCTATAGGTATATCAGGAATAAAAGAATGACTAGAGTTAGATTAGGACCAATCAAGGATAGTAGTGGGAAGTTGTGTGTGGAATCAGAGGAGATAGGGGAAGCGTTGAATGAATATTTATCGTCAGTATTTACAGTAGAGAAAGAAAATGTTGTCGAGGAGAATACTGAGATTCAGACGACTAGGCTAGATGGGATTGAGGTTCACAAGGAGGAGGTGTTAGCAATTTTGGAAAGTGTGAAAATAGATAAGTCCCCTGGGCCAGATGGGATTTATCCCAGGATTCTCTGGGAAGCCAGGGAGGAGATTGCAGAGCCTTTGTCCTTGATCTTTATGTCGTCATTGTCGACAGGAATAGTGCCGGAAGACTGGAGGATAGCAAATGTTGTCCCCTTGTTCAAGAAGGGGAGTAGAGACAGCCCTGGTAATTATAGACCTGTGAGCCTTACTTCGGTTGTGGGTAAAATGTTGGAAAAGGTTATAAGAGACAGGATTTATAATCATCTTGAAAAGAATAAGTTCATTAGCGATAGTCAGCACGGTTTTGTGAAGGGTAGGTCGTGCCTCACAAACCTTATTGAGTTTTTCGAGAAGGTGACCAAACAGGTGGATGAGGGTAAAGCAGTGGATGTGGTGTATATGGATTTCAGTAAGGCGTTTGATAAGGTTCCCCATGGTAGGCTATTGCAGAAAATACGGAAGTATGGGGTTGAAGGTGATTTAGAGCTTTGGATCAGAAATTGGCTAGCTGAAAGAAGACAGAGGGTGGTGGTTGATGGCAAATGTTCATCCTGGAGTTTAGTTACTAGTGGTGTACCGCAAGGATCTGTTTTGGGGCCACTGCTGTTTGTCATTTTTATAAATGACCTGGAAGAGGGTGTAGAAGGGTGGGTTAGTAAATTTGCGGATGACACGAAGGTCGGTGGAGTTGTGGATAGTGCCGAAGGATGTTGTAGGGTACAGAGGGACATCGATAGGCTGCAGAGCTGGGCTGAGAGATGGCAAATGGAGTTTAATGCGTAAAAGTGTGAGGTGATTCACTTTGGAAGGAGTAACAGGAATGCAGAGTACTGGGCTAATGGGAAGATTCTTGGTAGTGGAGATGAACAGAGAGATCTTGGTGTCCAGGTACATAAATCCCTGAAAGTTGTTACCCAGGTTAATAGGGCTGTTAAGAAGGCATATGGTGTGTTAGCTTTTATTAGTAGGGGGATCGAGTTTCGGAGCCACGAGGTCATGCTGCAGCTGTACAAAACTCTGGTGAGGCCGCACCTGGAGTATTGCATGCAGTTCTGGTCACCGCGTTATAGGAAGGATGTGGAAGCTTTGGAAAGGGTGCAGAGGAGATTTACTCGGATGTTGCCTGGTATGGAGGGAAGGTCTTACAAGGAAAGGCTGAGGGACTTGAGGTTGTTTTCGTTGGAGAGAAGGAGGAGAAGAGGTGACTTAATAGAGACATATAAGATAATCAGAGGGTTAGATAGGGTGGATAGTGAGAGTCTTTTTCCTCGGATGGTGATGGCAAACACGAGGGGACATAGCTTTAAGTTGAGGGGTGATAGATATAGGACAGATGTTAGAGGTAGTTTCTTTACTCAGAGAGTAGTAGGGGCGTGGAACGCCCTTCCTGCAACAGTAGTAGACTCGCCAACTTTAAGGGCATTTAAGTGGTCATTGGATAGACATATGGATGAAAATGAAATAGTGTAGGTCAGATGGTTTCACAGGTCGGCGCAACATCAAGGGCCGAAGAGCCTGTACTGCGCTGTAATGTTCTAATTCTAATTCTAATTCTAATGGCAGAGAAGGCTGGCCAAGTGAGAGGAAGAGCAGAATAGAAACACGGTAGTAATAGGGGACTCTATAATTGGGGGATAGATAACATCCTCTGCAGCCAAGAACGAGAGGGTGTGTTGCCTACCTGGTGCCAGGGTAGGGGATATCTCAAGGTGGAACTTGGAAAGGGAGGGGGTAAATCTAGTGGTTGTGGTCCATGTCGGAAAAAAACAACATAGATAAGAACAGGAAGGAAGTCCTTCTGAAAGAGTATCAGGAGTTAGACTTTAAATTAAAAAGTAGGACCCTGTGGGTAATATCTCAGCATTATTGACCGAGCTATGTGCAAATTGGCAGAGCAGCAGACAGATCTGGAAAATTAACACATGGCTAGAGGGCTGGTGTGGGAAAGAGGAGCTTCTTTCGTGGGAGGTGGCAAAGGCTTTAAACGAGTCAGATGGGAGAGGGATATATGAGAAATGTAAACCGCCTAAATGTAAGGAAAGCAGGGAAGGAGAACAAAGTAAAAGGAGGAAATTGATGGCAATGGAATAAATAGAGTTATAGAACAGGAATATAAAAAGATGGGTAAACATAAAATGAGAGGAAGTCCTGTCAAAAATTAGTTAGAATGCCTGTACAGCAATGCACACAGCATCCATAATAAACCAGGCGAGCTGGAGGTAAGCATGCCCAGTAGAGATTACTGAGACATGGCTACAGAAAAATCAGGACTGGGAATTAAACATTGCAGGGTATAATATATTTTAAAAAGATAGACAGGGAAAAGGAGGAGGTGGAGTAGCTGTGCTTATTAGGGATAACATCATGGTAGAAAAAAAAGAGATGCAGCTATCAGGAAAACAAAAATTAAATCCATATGAGTAGAGATCAAAGATACTAAAGGATCAATCATATTTGTTACGACAGAGGTGGGAGAAATGTCCTTTCTAGTTCCACTTCTCCACGGGTCACAATATATATTTAAATGTTCACCCAGTTACCGATGCGGTCAATCATATAATCTACTGTTTATCCCAGAATAAAATACACCAACCAGGTTTCTTTAATAAACAACAAAATTATCAGTTTATTATAAAACAAGACTTATACAGTAATGAAGCAAAGTCTTAACACACAGATTGAGATGTGAAAGTTCCCTTTTCAAACCCCACACACAAACTCACACACACACTGAAATAATACAGAAATTCTCTTTGCAGAGGTATGTTACAAAAAAAGGCAAAAAAAAAAATACTTTGGCCAAATACTTGCTAACTCTTGCAGAAAAAAAGGAGATATGGAAGAAAGTCAGTCGTCCCTTTTGATCTGGCATCCGGGTATACGGTCACAGGTCACAGAGATTTTTTCGAAAGCAGTTCTATTCAGGTGGTGTTGAGAATTAATTTGATAGGTTTTTCCAGCTTCTCAGGAGAAATGCAGCACCGAATATTTTAGCTATCCCACTTTGGATCTTTGCAACAAATTATAGGAGGACATTAATAAACCTGCAGAATGGGCAAATAATTGGCAAATGAGATTCAACACAGATAAAATGTGAGGCAGTACATTTTGGTAGGAAAAACAGGGACATTACTTGGATGGTGTGAGTCCAGGTGAGGTGGAGGAACAAAGGGATCTCAGAGTACAAATATACCAATTACTAAAAGTTTTGCCACTGGTTAACAAGGCCATTAAAAAAGTAACAAAGCACTAGGCTTTATTTCTGCAGGGATAGAATTGAAAAGTAGGGAAGTTATGCTAAAACTGTATCAAACCTTGGTTAGACCACACTTAGAATACTGAGTGCAGTTCTGGTTCTGGTAGTCATATTATTAAAAGGATATTGTTAAGATCCCCTTGAGACCACCACCAGAGAATCAAATCCACCGCTGAAGACAACTGCCATAAATCATTCACCAATGGTCAACCCTGAGCCCAGATCTTGAAAACAATCTGTCAGATTTTCCATCCACTGCAGAGTTCTTCACAAATCCCTAAAAGTCTTATTTTAACCAAACAGACAACATTTTTAGTTGGCTTAACACTCTGTAGAGTTTTCTTGAAATGGAAACTTAACCTCCCAGTCACATGTCCTTGGTAATAAAAATAAGTGCTTGCTTTTTTCCTCATTTGCAGGATTGCTTATTTGTTTAGCCTCAAATCAGGGAGCGTCTCAAAAACACAAACACAAACTGTACTGTATCACACTCTCCATCCCCCCCAAAAAAATCAAAGTCCAGCATCTATGAAATCTTGAGCCTTCCAAAATGAATCCATTTCCACAATTTAAATATGAGTTTTCAAAAATTATTTACCAAAAACGAAGCACTTTCATAACACTATAAACCAACATTTCTCCCAGATTCCTTCTTCTTTGGCGTCCTTATCTCGAGAGACATTGGGTAAGCGCCTGGAGGTGGTCAGTGGTGTGTGGAGCAGTGCCTGGAGTGGCTATAAAGGCCAATTCTAGAGTGACAGGCTCTTCCACAGGTGCTGCAGAAAGATTGGTTGTCGGGGCTGTTACACAGTTGGCTCTTCCCTTGCACTTCTGTCTTTTTTCCTGCCAACTGCTAAGTCTCTTCGAATCGCCACACTTTAGCCCCGTCTTTATGGCTGCCCACCAGCTCTGGCGAACGCTGGCAACTGACTCCCACGACTTGTGATCAATGTCACAGGACTTCATGTCGCGTTTGCAGACATCTTTAAAGCGGAGACATGGACGGTTGGTGGGTCTGATACCAGTGGCGAGCTCGCTGTACAATGTGTCTTTGGGGATCCTGCCATCTTCCATGCGGCTCACATGGCCAAGCCATCTCAAGCGCCGCTGACTCAGTAGTGTGTATAAGCTGGGGATGTTGGCCACCTCGAGAGCTTCTGTGTTGGAGATACGGTCCTGCCACCTGATGCCAAGTGTTCTCCGGAGGCAGCGAAGATGGAATGAATTGAGACGTCGCTCTTGGCTGACATATGTTGTCCAGGCCTCGCTGCCATAGAGCAAGGTACTGAGGACACAGGCTTGATACACTCGGGCTTTTGTATTCTGTGTCAGTGCGCCATTTTCCCACACTCTCTTGGCCAGTCTGGACATAGCAGTGGAAGCCTTTCCCATGTGCTTGTTGATTTCTGCATCAAGAGACAGGTTACTGATGATAGTTGAGCCTAGGTAGGTGAACTCTTGAAACACTTCAAGAGCGTGGTCGCCAATATTGATGGATGGAGCATTTCTGACGTCCTGTCCCATGATATTCGTTTTCTTGAGGCTGATGCTGAGGCCAAATTCGTTGCAGGCAGCCACAAACCTGTCGATGAGACTCTGCAGACACTCTTCAGTGTGAGATGTTAAAGCAGCATCGTCAGCAAAGAGGAGTTCCCTGATGAGGACTTTCCGTACTTTGGACTTCGCTCTTAGATGGGCAAGGTTGAACAACCTGCCACCTGATCTTGTGTGGAGGAAATTTCCTTCTTCTGAAGACTTGAACGCATGTGAGAGCAGCAGTGAGAAAAAAATCCCAAACAGTGTGGGTGTGAGAGCACAGCCCTGTTTCACGTCACTCAGGATAGGAAAGGGGTCCAATGAGGTGCCGCTATATTGAATTGTGCCTTTCATATTGTCATGGAATGAGGTGATGATGCTTAGTAGCTTTGGTGGACATCCAATCTTTTCTAGTAGTCTGAAGAGACCACGTCTGCTGACGAAGTCAAAGGCTTTGGTGAGATCAATGAAATCAATATAGAGGGGCATCTGTTGTTCGCGGCATTTCTCCTGTATCTGACGAAGGGAGAACAGCATGTCAATGGTCGATCTCTCTGCACGAAAGCCACACTGTGCCTCAGGGTAGACGCGCTCGGCCAGCTTCCGGAGCCTGTTTAAAGCGACTCGAGCAAAGACTTTCCCCACTATGCTGAGCAGGGAGATTCCACAGTAGTTGTTGCAGTCACCGCGGTCACCTTTGTTCTTCTAGAGGGTGATGATATTGGCATCACGCATGTCCTGTGGTACTGCTCCCTCGTCCCAGCACAGGCAAAGCAGTTCATGTAGTGCTGAGAGTATAGCAGGCTTAGCACTCTTGATTATTTCAGGGGTAATGCTGTCCTTCCCAGGGGCTTTTCCGCTAGCTGGAGAATCAATGGCATCACTAAGTTCCGATTTTGTTGGCTGTACGTCCAGCTCATACATGACTGGTAGAGGCTGGGCTGCATTGAAGGCAGTCTCAGTGACAACATTTTCCCTGGAGTACAGTTCTAGGTAGTGCTCAACCCAACGGTCCATTTGTTTGCGTTGATCAGTGATTATGTCCCCTGATTTAGATTTGAAGGGGGACGATCTTCTTGATGGTTGTCCCAAAAGCTCTCTTAATGCCATCATTCATTCCTCTGATGTTTCCGGTGTCTGAGGCAGCTGAATATGACTGCATTAGGTGTTGCCAGTAGTCATTTGCGCAGCGCCTGGCTGTTCTTTGTGCAGCGCTTCTGGCTGCTTTAAGTGCTACGGATGTTAACTCGCTGGGGGCTTTCTTGTACTTCAACAGTGCAATGCGCTTAGCCAGATTATTAGTTACATATACTTAAAATGGTTGTAAAGCTAGTACAAGACTTAAAACTTCCTTCTCAATGGTCAAGTTTATGAAGCTTCGTAGAGAAGTCTCAAACAGGCCATTCCATACCAGCATCATCAGCTTGGAGCAACACTGCTCCAACCGCTACATCACTGATGCCAAAAACTACTTTGAAGGGTTTATTAAAATCTGGGGTTGCAAGAACTGGGATTCTTTTATTAAAATGGCCTTTACCTTCTCAAATGCTGTATGGCATGACTTTGACCATTCGAACTTCACGTTCTTCTTTAACGGGTTAGTCAATAGGGTGACTGCTGTGCTAACATTGGGGTCAGATTTCCTGTAGAATCCACATATACCCAGAAACCGTAACACTTCTATCTTTGTCTTGGGTACAGGAAAATCTATTATTGCCTGAACCTTGGCCTCTCGTGATAATACTTGACCTTGACCCACAATATGTCCTAAATACGTGATTTTGGCCTTGGCAAACTCACCCTTTGCCAGGTTTATGACAAGGATAGCCTTGGCCAGCCAGTCAAATAAAGCTTTTAAATATCAGACATGATCATTCTACATGTTGCTGTCTACTAAAATGTCATTGATGTACACAACACAATTACTCAAATCAGCAATTAACTGGTAGATAAATCTTTGAAATGTGGCTGGTGTATTTTTCATACCAAATGGCATGACTTTAGACTGGAACAGACCATCTGGTGTCACAAAAGCAAACATTTCTTTAACTTGGTTAGACAAGGGGACTTGCCAGTATCCTGTCAGTAAACCAATCTTATCAATAAAGGAAAAGATCCCCACCCTATCAATATAAACCTCAAGCCTTGGGATAGGATAGGAGTCTGCTCTTTTACTGCATTAACCTTTCAGTAATCTATGCAGAACTTTCGAGAACCATCTGATTTTGGTTACTTTGACTAGATTCAATTTTGTAATTTCTTAGCATGTATTGAACCTCCTCCCTGACTTGACCAATTTACTGGGGTTGAGTCTGTTGCGTTTTGTTTAATTGGTTTAGATTCCCCTACATCAACCTCATGAATAGCTGGGGTCGTATGACCTGGCTTGTCTGTGCATACTGGCTTATACTCCCTCAATAGCTCAGTTATGTCTTTCACTTGTGTCTTTACCTGTGTCATCCACCTCAATAGAATCAGATGTCTTTTCATTATCAAGCTTCCTATATCTTCAATTTCTCTGAAAGTTTCCAAAGTGGGACCTGTAACTAATGCTTTTACGGGTCAATTAATAACCATCTGCCATTACCATGGATCCCTTATTTTACCAACTTTATGTTCTTCTAGTTGAGACTTTATTCCTGAAGGGTCACTATGTTTAAATTATTCCATTAGAATTACTTGCTGAGGCTCTCAAAATCTTGTTCAATCTTTGTCGATCTATACCACCTATCAAATACCATTTCCTTCTTGCGAGCAGATTCCATATATGTCTAAATTTCTAAATTTCTGTCTGTAGGCCTCTGGTGCCAAGTTATAGGCATTGTGTTCAGTCTTTACTTTGTCATAGTCCCATGAGTGTTCATCTGAAAAAGACAAGTACACGTCCAATGCTTTCCCTACGAAAACAGCTCTGTAGGAGCATTTTCCAAGATCATTTGGGCAAAATATAGCAACCAAATAGACCTTTCTCAACTGCTGCAATATATTGAGAGTCAAATCTTCTGTCTTAACAAATTCTTGTGCATTGTTGGTACTCATGTTGATTTCCCCCCTGAACACAGCTAAAGTAAATGTGAAATCTTGTTTGCTTGAACTCTGGAAAATTCCAGTGAATTCATTTTACAACCTAATTGTGGAACCAAATCCCAGACGAGCCCCGAATTTTGTTATGGTCCCCATGGAGACTACCAACAAAACCAAAAGAATTGAGTACACCAACTGACCCCAATTTAGGGGAAAAAAACAAACAGACAAGTTTTCACTTTTATAAATTTTATTGTAACATTCAAACCAAAACCAATATAAATTAAACCTGAACTCACAGTTAAATACCGGTCTGTATAATTATGTATGGCAGATACAGTATAATGTGGATAAATGTGAGGTTATCCACTTCGGTAGCATAAACAGGAAGGCAGATTATTATCTGAATGGCTATAAACTGAGAGAGGGGACTATGCAACAAGATCTGGGTGTTCTCGTACACCAGTCGCTGAAGGTAAGAATGCAGGTGCAACAGGCGGTAAAAAAGACAAATGGTATGTTGGCCTTCATAGCGAGAGCATTCGAGTACAGAAGCAGGGATGTCTTGCTGCAATTATACAGGGCCTTGGTGAGGCCACACCTGGAATATTGAGTGCAGTTTTGGTCTCCTTATCTGAGGAAGGATGTTCTTGCTATAGAGGGAGTGC
This sequence comes from Heterodontus francisci, assembly GCF_036365525.1. Lineage (NCBI taxonomy): Eukaryota > Metazoa > Chordata > Chondrichthyes > Heterodontiformes > Heterodontidae > Heterodontus > Heterodontus francisci. The sequence continues at coordinate 137,156,899 of NC_090376.1, read as the reverse complement.
AGCAAAGGTTTACCAGACTGATTCCTGGGATGGCGGGACTGACGTATGAGGACAGATTGAGTCAGTTAGGATTATATTTTCTGGAGTTCAGAAGAGTGAGGGGGGAATCTCATAGAAACCTATAAAATTCTGACAGGGCTTGACAGGGTAGATGCAGGAAGGATGTTCCCGATGGTGGGGGAGTCCAGAACCAGGGGTCATAGTCTAAGGATACAGGGTAAACCATTCAGGACTGAGATGAGGAGAAATTTATTCACCCAGAGAGTGCTGAGCCTGTGGAATTTGCTACAATAGAAAGCAGTTGAGGCCAAAACATTGTATGTTCTCAAGAAGGAGTTAGATATAGCTCTTGGGTCTCAAGGGATTAAAGGGTATGAGGCGAAAGCCAGAACATGCTACTGAGTTGGATGATCGGCCACGATCATCATAAATGGCGGAGCGGGCTCGAAGAGCCGAATGGCCTACTCCTGCTCCTATTTTCTATGTTTCTATATCTTAAAGGTTACATGTTAACTAGCAGATGCAGCAAAGATAGCTCTTACAGATCTTCAGAATAGTCTTACCAGCAAGGTGGTGCTGCACAGTCTCACAGTACAACAAAATCAGGATCTTCTTCAGGTAGTTTTTCCAAGTTCTGTCCTCCAAGATGCAGCAACAGAGGTAATGAGGTCCCATTGATAGCAAGCAATACAATCATCACTTTAATGGTTTGGTTTTGTTGCCTCACGAACAACCTCTGTCTTGACTGCTACTGTCCTGATGGCGTCATTCTGTTGATAACTTTTCAGTCACTGAAGACAACTGCTATAAATGATTCACCAATGGTCAGCCCTCAGCCTGTCTCTTTAAAACAATCTGTCCAAATTTTCTATCCACTGCAGAGTCCTTCACAACTCCCCAAAAGTCTTGTTTTTAGTAAACACACACCCTTTTTAGCTGGCTTAACACTCTGTAGAGTTTTCTTGAAACTGAAACTTAACCTCCCAGTCATATGCCCTTGCTAATAAAATCAAGTGTTTGTTTTTTTCCTCATTCACACGACTGTTTTTCTAACCTGGGTTTGACTCCCAGAACCTGGAAACCCCCAGCCTCAAATCAGGGAACACGAGCACAAGCTATTCTGCATCACAATATAGAGGCACTGGAGAGGGTGCAGAGAAGATTTACCAGAATCATACCAGAAATGTGTGGGTATACATATCAGGAAACTTGAACAGGCTGGGTCTCTTTTCTCTTGAAAAAGGCGGCTGAGAGGTGATTAACTAGAGACCATCAATCTAAGATAGTTACCAAGAATTCAGAAGAAACTTCTTTTTCCAAAGAGTGGTGAGAATGTGGAACTCGCTACCACAAGGAGTGGTTGAAGTGAACAGTAGAGATGTGTTTAATGGGAAGTCAGACAACCATATGAGGGAGAAGGGAAAAAAGAGGGTTACGATGATAGATTTAGATGAGGAAAGATGGGAGGAAGCTCGAGTGGAGTATAACACAAGCATGGACTGGTTGGGTTGAATGGCCTGTTGCTGTGGGGTATATTGTATGTAATCCTGTTGGATGGAAGCTTAGCCTTAAATATTTCTTCCTATTTTCCCTGTGTAATATACTTCCATGCAAATGGACCTGATGCACAACTGCCAAGAAATCACACCCAATGGGGAGAATGTGAACATTGAAGAGTGTTTGCATTTAGGTGCAGGTAGTGGGTTTAAGTTTACCGAAACATCAACACATCTGGAAGCTACCTCCAATACAACGACCTCTGGAGTTAACACAAAAGCTTTGAGCTGGTTGTGCATAACTCTCTCGGGAGAGGAAAGTTAGCAATTTAAATATACTAATTGCTCTATTATCGCAATATTTCAATTCAGTTTGAAATTTAATGGCACATCAGGGTGTCCTTGGTGTCCTCAAACTCATTGTAAATGTAACCTTCTACCTTTGATAGGTTACGCTATCGATTGGACACAAGAATTACAAGAAATGATGAGAGCACACTCAAATATCTGAAATAAATATTAAGTTTTATAGATCATATGTATTGGTGATTGGACACGCCTGCAGGATGAAAGATGGTCGCATACCCAAGGACCTTCTAAATGGTGAGGTAGCCGGAGCCAGACAACCAGTGGGGCACCCAAAGCTCCGATTTAAGGATGCTTGCAAGCGTGACAGGGAGGCCCTAAATATTGACTATCGCACCTGGGTCTCACTAGCTGGTGAAAGAGGTAAATGGTGACACATTCTGTGGACTGGTGTGCACTACCACGATGACCAGTTGCTACAACACCTTGGCTACCGGCACCAACGTCAAAAACAACAACTCACAGCATCACTTGGCAGCTTCACGTGCAGTACTTGTGGCAGAACCTGCCTCTCAAGAATTGGCCTTCACAGCCATCAGCAAAGGTGCAGCAAGGGAAGACACCCCACCTAAGTGGATTGTTTGCTATGCGTCCATCATCTTTCACAAATGGAAGGATGGCAACCAGTACAATGCAGCATTCTATTCTACTATGAGCTATGTAGTGACTAAAATAAATGTTCCAAACAGTTCAAAGAAAGACCACAGAGCTTACATCAACAGTCTCACTTATACACACACACACACACAGACACACATGCATATACACACACACACAGACACACATACACAGTTATATGTTTCAAACAGAGTACCAGCTCTTCTTAGTGTACCTGGAAATACAATGCCCTTACTTATTTGCATGCAATGCAATGCCCTTCTTAATGTACCTGCCAATGCAATGGCCTTCTTAGTGCACATGGCAATACAATGCCCTTCTTAGTATACTCTTAACAATAAAGATGCTTTAGCAATACAATGCCCAAATATATATAAGTAAATGGTTATACAATTGCCCCAGAGTGGCGAACCCCTTTTGATTGAAGATATCCTTCAGACAATGGGGCCTGCTCCCTTAAATATTCTTCCCCTGATGAGTTGGTCTCCCTTAAACATTCACCTGATGTTGTGTCAGGCTTCCATCAGGCTCCCTTAAACATTCTTCAGACGATGGGTTGGGTGTCGTTTAAATATCTATTTTTGAGCACAGAACAGATATTCTTCTGAGGATGAATCGAATTCCCTCTTCGACTGCCATCCTCCTTCCAATGATCGGTTCCCTTGGCTGTAGCACTCCTTCCATGATCGACCAGGTTCCATCCTTGTCTGCAGCCCTTCTTCTGACTCGTTGCCTGCAGCCACGAGGTTACCTTCACAGTTTGTTCTATATATTGCTCCTTTAAATGGTGGACAGGATGTTACATCATCAAGGCATCACTGGTCTATCGACGATAGCCTCAGATCATGATAACTAGTGATAATCATGGTTTGTTTCAAACTTAAAGTTAAAACGCACGACGCTGTCCATCTTAACTTACACTACCTTTCAGTGAATTCCTTCATCTGAAGGCCACATTAACAGTTGGTTGGCTGGATAGATCTCCATTGTCCAGCTGGCAAATGTTCTGATAAGGATTGTTTATTGATGAGGCCCATTATGTTTCCAGGTAACCTCGTCAAGGCCTTGTTTACACAGATTTAACTGCACAATGTCTTATTTTTGTTGCTTCTTCATATCACTGTCTGTTTTTTTTCTCGCTGCTTTGCAACAGCCCAGCAGGTTTCGATGTTAAGATGAGCTTTCCCCCCATCAGCCCTGTTCTGGTTAAAAGTCCTGCTTTAAAATAGTGTCAAAACAGGCTTCTCTTCCTTACATGACCTTTGAAATTAAGGCAAGAACACAATGGGCAATTCATGTATATCATTAAAAGTGAGGCACGTACTGCAGTACTTACTCAGTGATCACAGCTGCTTTCTTACCTACCAGTGGGAAAGGATTCATGCACAGTACTGAAAGGTTATTTTCTATTTTGGAAGTTCTCAGAATCAGATCAGGATGGGGGTGCCTTGGAGGACCTAAATCGGATCTCAGATGAAGAGCAATATGACCATCTACAGTTGGACAGCAGAGAGGAGCAGCAGCATAGAGGGGAGTAGTAAAGGGGTACAGCTCACAGGAGGTACCATGTGTATGATGGAATGTACAGACAGTGGCTCAGGTTCCCTTACTTGTCAGAAGAGCAGTGCTTCCAGAGGCTCAGGCTGTTGTGTCAGGTGATGGCAGACATATGCACCCTTCTAGAAGAAGACCTGCCCCCTACTGGACTTGATGGCCAGCTGGCAGCACACAAATGCACAAGGTAAGTGACTGATGGATTGTTTGCCAGGGCCAGCAGTTATGTCAACCTCACCTGTGATGGTAACAGTCAGAATGAGCGGATGCTCAGGTCTGTGTCTTTGACTAGTTTCGCACAGGTGCAGGCCGCCATTGACTGTAGACAAGTGGTAATCCACACACTGCCAGATCAACCAGAAGCATTTGTGAACTGCAAGGGCTTCCACTCCATCAATGTGCAGCTGGTGTGCAACAAGAGACGGTTTCTGCAGGTGTGCACCAGATTCTTGGGGTGCTGCCATAATGCTTTCATTCTGTGGCAGTCCAACCTCCCTGATGTCTTTGGATCTGTAAGCAGGCTTAAGAGTTGGCTGCTAGGAGATAAGGAACACCCACTTCAAACTTGGCTGATCGACACCCGTGAGAAACCTCATCAATGAAGCTCAAGAATATTACACTGAAAGTCATAAGACCACCAGATGTGTCATTGTGTAAGTCATCAGCATGCTCAAGATGTGTTTCAGGTGCTTGGACAAATCGGGAGGTACCTTTCAGTCCTCACCAGCCAGGGTACCCAAAGTGATCATGGTGTGCTGTTCTCCGCACAACATAGTGCAGCAGTTCGGATTGGAGCTGCAGGAGGAATAAGGCACATGTTTGAATCCGTCTAATCAGATTTCCGCCCCTGTCACAGTACCGAAACGACCCTTACCAATGTCACAAATAACATCCTATGTGATTGTGAGCAAGGTAAACTATCCATTCTCATCCTTCTCAACCTGTCTGCAGCCTTTGATATGATTAACCACACCAGTCTCCTCAAACACCTCTCACCATCATCCAGCTGGGAGGGACTATACTCGCCTGGTTCCTTTCTTATCTATCCATTCATAGCCAGAAAATCACCTGCAATAGCTTCTTTTCCCACTCCTGCACCATTACCTCTATCCTATCTGTCCTTGACCTTCTCCTATTTCTCATCTACATGCTGGCCCTTGGCATCATCATCTGAAAACACAGCATTAGTTTTCACATGTACGCTGACAACACCCAGTTCTAACTCACCACTACTTCTCTCAACTCCTCTCTAACTTGTCAGACTGCTTATCCGACATCCAGTACTGGATAAGCAGAAATTTTCTCCACTTAAGTATTGGGAAGACCGAAGCCATTGTCTTCAAAACCCGCCACAAAATCTGCTCCCTAGCCACCTCTACCTGGCAACGGAGCCAGACTTTATGGAATCTAGGTGTCGTATTTGATCTTGAGATGAGCTTCCCACCACATATCTATGCTATCACTAAGACCACTAATTTCCACCTTTGTAACATCACTTGACTCCACATCTGCTTCAGTTCATCTGCTGCCGAAACTTCCATCCATGCCTTTATTACCTCAAAGCTTGACTATTCCAATGCATTTTTTTTATTCTTTCATGGGATCTGAGGGTTGCTGGCAATGACAGCATTTGTTTCCCATCACTAATTAACCTCGAGAAGCTGGTGGTGAGCCACCTTCTTCAACGACTGCAGTCCACCTGGTGTAGGTAGACCCACAGTGCTGTTAGGGATTTCCAGGATTTTGACCCAGTGACAGTGAAGGATAGGTCCAAGTCAGGTTGATGTGTGGCTTGGAGGGGAACTTGCAGGTGGTGGTGTTCCCATGTGTCTACTGCCCTTTTCCTTCTAGGTGGTAGAAGTCATGGGTTTGGAAGGTGCTGCCGAAGGAGGCTTGGTGTATTGCTGCACTGCATCATGTATATGGTACTCACTGCTGCCAGTGTACACCGGTGGTGGAGGAGTGAATGTTTAAGGTGGTGGGTAGGGTGCCGATCAAATGAACTGCTTTGTCTTGGATGGTGTTGAGCTTCCTGAGTGTTGTTGCAGCTGCACTCATGCAGGCTATTGGAAGTATTCCATCATACTCCTGACTTGTGCCTTGTTAAATGGTGGACAGGCTTTAGGAAGTCAGGAGATAAATTACTCACTGCAGAATTCCCAGCCTCTGTCCTGCTCTTGTAGTTATAGTATTTATATGGCTGGTCCAGTTAATTATCTGGTCAATCGTAATCCCCAGGATATTGATGGTGGGGAAATTCAGCAATGATAATGTCATTGAATGTCAAGGGGTGATGGTTAAATTCTGTCTTGTTGGGGATAGTCATTGCCTGGCACTTGTGTGGCATGAATGTTATTTGCCACTTATCAGCCCAAGCCTGAAAGTTGCCCAGGTCTTGCTGCATGTTGACATGGACTGCTTCAGTATCTGAGGAGTCGCGAATGGTACTGAACATTGTGTAATCATTAGCAAGCATCCTCATTTCTGACCTTATGATGGAGGGAAGATCATTGATGAAACAGCTGAAGATGGTTGGGCCTAGGATATTGCCCTGAGGAACTCCTGCAGTGATGTCCTGGGGCTTAGATGTTTGGCCTCCAATAACCACAACCATCTTTCTTTGTACTAGATATGACTCCAACCAGTGGAGAGCTTCCCCCCTGATTCCCATTGACTTCAATTTTGTTCGGGCCCCTTGATGCCATTTTCAGTCAAATACTGCCTTGATGTCAAGTGCAGTCACTCTGACCTTTCCTCTTGAACTTCAATCTTGAAGCTGAAGACTGGCATCTGTGATGCTGATGACCTCAGGAGGAGGCTGAGATGGATCATCCACTTTGCACTTCTGGCTGAAGATGGTTGCAAATGCTTCTGTTTTGTCTTTTGCACTTCTGGCCAGGCTCTCACATTCTACCCTTCATAAACTTAAGGTCATCCAAAACTCTGCTTCCTGCGTCCTTACTCGCACCAAGTTCCAACTCCTTCACTTAATGGCCTGCATTGGCTCCCAGTTAAGCAACGTCTCGATTTTTAAAAAATTGGAGTGAATGTCCACAGATCACTGAAGGTAACAGGACAGGTACATAAGTTGGTCAAGAAGGCATATGCGATACATTCCTTTATTAGCTGAGGCATAGAATATAAGAGCAGGGAGGTTATGCTAGAATGGTGTACAACACGAGCTTGGCCACAGCTAGAGTACTGTGTACAGTTCTGATCACCACATTACAACAAGAATGTGATCACACCATAGAGGGTACAAAGGAGATTTACAAAGGTGTTGCTGGGAATGGAGATTTTTAGCAACGGAAAAGTATTGGATAGGCTGAGGTTATTTTCTTTGGAACAGTGGAGGTGGAGGGGAGATTTAATTGAGGTGTATCAAATTATGAGGGCTTAAATAGAGTGGATAAAAGAACCTATTTCCCTTAGCGAAGAGGTCAATAATCATAGGGCATAGATTTAAAGCAATTGGCAGCAGGATTTGAGGAAAAATTGTTTTGATCCAGTGGGTAGTGGGATCTGGATGGTAGAGGCAGAAATTCACATTGTATTTAAAAGTACTTGGAGGTGCACTTGAAGTGCTGTAACCTACAAGCCTATGGACCAAGAGCTGTGAAGTGGCATTAGACTGGATCGCTCTTTTTCAGCTGGCACAGATATGAGCCGAATGTTCTCCTTCTGTGTCATAAATGTTTAATGTTTCATCCTTATTTGTATATCCCTCCATGGCCTTGCCCCCCACCCTCCCCATCTCTGTAATCTCCTCCAAACCTACAACCCTCAGAGATATCTGCAGTCCTCTACTTCTGGCCTCTTGAGCATCCCCAGTTTTAATTGCTCCACTATTGGTGACTGTGCCTTTAGCTGCCAAGGCCCTAAGCTCTATAATTCCCTCCCTAAACCTCTCCACTTCTCTACCTCTCCTCCTTTAAGATGCTCTTTGACCAAGCTTTTGGTCATCTGCCCTAATACTGCCTATGTGGCTCTGTCAAATTTTGTTTTTTTAATGCTCCAATGGAGCACTTTAGGACATTTTATTACAGTAAAGACATAATATAAATATAAGTTGTTGCTGGTATCATGATGGCTGTGCTGAAATTACTTTCAGGTTTCCTGCATGATATTGGATCCTCCACTCTGCTCCCAACTCGCCTCGCAGATGATATCAGGGCCAATATCACTTTCTCTCTTATATATGCTAAATGATTTGTTTCTAAGTACTCACTTTTGATGGAACCTCATCCATCAGCACCACATATCAGGAAGCTGTGAGCAGTCAATGATGTTCTGACATTTGTAGGTGGCAGGCAAGGGTCTCTGTAGCCAGTTCATATTTAGAAAATTACCCCCACGTACTTAATGCTTGTTTATACATCCCCTCTCCTACAGATCTCTCCACTTTCTATTGGAGCCTCTTACCAGCTCAGCAAACTTTTCCATTTTATGCGCCAGTTGTAGTGCAGATACTGGTTTGAAATCGCCTGCCTTATACTTGCAAAACAGAATTACACTACTGGCACTACACCACTCCCTAGACAAGGAAAACACTTGCATAAATGCGAAGAGTTCCAATTATCAGCTTCCAAAATGCCATTAGCATTTTTATTCTGAGCAAGCACATAACCAATGGGACTTCAAAATCTACACCATTAACTGGCCCATTAGTTTCAATTACACTCTTACAGTAATTCCTTTTGGGCTAGACGGGAAGTGATGTGACTGTCTGTTAACATCACCTGCCAGAATGAAAATTTACATTTGAAGGTGCAGCTATTGTCATCAGTTATATGAGATGTCAGAACAGAATGAAGCTGCAACCATTATCAGAGGGCAGAAGGAAGGTTACTGTCAATGTACCTTCTTTACCCAAAGAGTGAAACTCTTCCACAGGGAGTAGTGAAGGTGAATGGCATAGATGCATTCATGGGGAAGCTAGAAAAGCACGAGGGAAAAAGTAACGGAAGAATATGTCGGTACGGTTAGAACAGGGGTGGGAGGAGGCCGATGTGGAGCATGGCCTGTTTCTGTAATGTGAATACTTTGAAACATAGGAAAGTTTCCAACACTATCAGGAGCTATTTATCTTTATACTTAGGCCCTGGATTTTGTTGATAATGTTTGAGGAGACTTCACACTGATGACAACTCTTTTTTGGCAGTTCAACTGAACATGGGATGATTCTGTGGACTTCTGCTTGTAGGTTAATGACTGCAGACTGTAGTTAGAACCAGTCAATAAAAGCTAATTAATCTTGGGTTTTAAAGACATAATGGCAGAAAAATTGTTCAGTTGTAGTTTCAACAATAAATGTAATTGCTGAATATATGGATAAGGATGAAGAACCTAAGAAAAGGAAGTGTCAATTTACAAAATCTTAAGAAACATATGCTGGCACAGAAATATTTATAGTACTCTGGGCTCACCCGTCAATTCACGAATGAAATATGTGCATAGTTTCAAAAGGAATGAACTATTACCTCTCACCATAAATGTAGCATTATTGAACAGTTATGTTGTTGCCTCAGTTCCAGATGCCATCCTTTGACTAAACAGGCAATGGGCAGTTATTTAGTAAACAATTTAGTTTAAGAACCATGGTTGAAAGAAGTTTATCAAAAATTCATTTTAATTTGGACATTTAATCCTTTTTTCATTAGGCAGCTCCCTAGTTCCTGACCCAGACCCCAGTGATTCTGCAACATTAATTTGACATAAATAAATATTTATTTTTGGCATCCACACTTTCAGGCTGTCAACTGCCTGGTCTCCCTCTCACATACATATACACACATATATCAGTAAAGGTGAAGCTAGAAGGATAAAGATAGCAGAAAAGAAAACTGATTTCTTATCTCTTATCGTGTCCTATTAGTCGGCTTCTTATGAGAACATGTTGCATAGCTTCTATTCAATTCATTAGAGACAAGGAAAAGAGAGGGAAGGGAATATGTAAGATGACAGTAGAAAGAGGTAGAACCAAAAGGAGGAAGGGTAAGATGATGTAGCAAAGGGAAAAGTAAACAGAGACAAAAAAGCTGAAAAGGGACAAAAAGAGGAAGGGAATAAAAGAGTGAAAAGGCTGGAAAGGAGAGGTGAAAGAGAGAAGAGAAAAGCCACCTGATCCTCTTTTATAGAAGTTGCTTAATTGTACAGCTTCTCATGCATTATGTCTTTCTTTACATATTTGTTCTGTTTACACATCCCAGTAGCAAGGGAATAGCTAACCCATTCATCTCTGTCACCTGCATACTAGAAAGAGAAATAAAATTGGGGAAAAAATGTGGAAAATTATGAGATCAGGTAAGTGGAATTTTCTTTGACTTTTACGCTGCATGCTCTTTCTATATGTTTATTTGCTGTTTGTGAAATAAAGCATTTGTGAGGACTGACTTTCTTGTTTTTGACAATTTCTTTTCTCTAGATACTTCTAGTCACAAGGCCTGATCTTCTACATTTTTAAGATTCTGACTTTAGCCCAAGAGCTGTGTCTCATTGTCCTTTTGCTCAAAACATGACTCCCTCTTGAACATTGGTGTCTCTTCATTCCTATTATTTCTGACTCCAGGAAGCAGAGGTGTTTCTCACCTTCCCTTGCAGGTATTTCACAACAAGCCTGTGAACGAAATCTACTACCTACTCTTTCTGAAGTATGTCCTCCACCGAAATCTTAGGCTGTGCCTTTATGAGCAGAATCATCTTCATCACACATAATGGGTGTGAATATTATTTGGCCACCTGCGATATGATAAATTGCTTAAAGTTATTCGTCATCCTGGCTAACAAACCTAGAATGAGGCAATAGATCCATGGAGTATCATTTTCAACTGCTGCTATCCTCCAAGCTGACATGTTTGGCTTTAATACATATTCTTCAATGCCTGTGTGCTTTCTTTTTCAATCTGCACAAATTCACTTTGTTTTAAAGCGTGATCCTTAAACATAATTCAATCCCCAAATCATTTCCATGATGAAAAAAAAAATGATCAGAATGTGATACTCCTTATAGAGTAAATTTAGTGCTTCTGTTGCTTGAAGGTCTGTTGTAAGTGAAAAAGACAGCAAAATTACTCAATTTGCTTTTATTTCCATGATAAAATATGTTACTTTGGCATTGCAAATTTAATTCATTTTTTGTAAGTCTATTATTATTCAGGCTGCTCCTAATATATGTTTTATTATGCCCAACAAAATCCATCTCCCATAGGTAAACCTGAACATTTTATTAATTTAAGGAAGATTTTGTGTGCAATGTGATCTTGGATACCTGCCCTGGGTGAACAATAGGCCCATGTATTTTTTTTCTGGATCACATGTGTACCTGTTCAAAGCGTAGGAACGAGAAGATACATAAATATAGTCAAAGGTACTCTATTTCCATCACAGCAAGTACTATGATTTTTGCATTCAAATCTTTTACAGCTCAGACAACTTAAATTCAAATTTATCTTTCATCTCATTAAGAAAGGCCAAATTCTTGCCTTACCTTGATGCTCATTTTCAAGTTACAAAATATCTTCCTAGCCTCCTTCCAGGTCTTCCTTCAACATTGTGCAAGTAGTCAGTATGGTAATTGTAATGAGAAGCTTTTTATGTTGTCTGATGCAACATAAATGAGATGCATGGAATTCAGTTGATTGAAGATCTCAAGTAGGTTTATTAACAGCTAACAAGTATATACAGTGCAGAGCTAACCATTTACAGGACTTGCCTCTTGGTGTTACAGTTACAGAGTGAGCCTGGCATGTAGTCACATGATGCATCCTGGTACTCAGTTCATTAGCATACTAAGATCTTAAAGGGACATCACTCTGAAAAGCAATCACACATCAACATATTTAGTTCCTTTCAAGCTACTTTGAGGAAAATGTGCCACATGTTAATTGGCAGCCCACCACTCTATGAAACAATTGACTGTTATCCTGTTTCAGAGTTAGCCAGTTCATCTTGTTTCCAGTGGATGTCACAAATCAGTTGGAAAGGACATTCCAGTTTTACAGAGTGGTAGGATTTCCCAGGGCACTGATGGAATTTATGTAGTCCTTCATATGCTCTTGCAGAATCTAACAAACTTAATTAACAGAAAAGGAATACACATTCTGAATGTGCAGATTGTATGTGATACCAAGCATATCTGCTTGCAGGTGAACACATGTTACTCAGGGAGCTGCTGTGATGCTTTGATTTTAAAACAATATGGAGTTAGGTCACAGATCAGCTATGATCTCATTGAATGGCAGAAAGGCTCAAGGAGCTAAATGGCCTATTCCTGTTCCTATGTTCCTGTCAAGTATTACAGGAGTTTCACCAGGGTCCTGGTGAGCTACTCTGACACAAGGGTTACCTCTTATAGAAATGGCTCATTACTCCACTCAAGAACATCAGAATCTGGAATAACTGTCTTATATAATGAGGGGCACTATGGGTATAATAGTAGACTAAATCATTGAAATCCTAAAGGTTTGATTCAGGTCTTTGAACCGCTTAGAAAGCATACTCCCATATTGTTCATCAAGGGTTCCTGAATCATTATACCTTGCTATGTGCTGCTCAATTTATCCAGTTGAAAGAGTTTTCGTCTACAGAAGGAGGAAAACAGGCTAGAAGACCAAGGTCAGAGAATAAAGACCAGGAGCCCATCAACAATCCCGTGGCAGCTGCACAAAAAACACAGAAACTCCTAATAACAGACAAATTGCTCAAATATCTTCCCACTATATGCCACAGCTAGCTTTGGTATTTCCTAACAGAACAGAACACTTTAATAAAACTATCACATGCACATCTCTAATAACCCACCATAAGCCACTCTTCACGAGAATAGCTATCATCCTAATTGTTGTTAGTGAATAACAAAACACTTTATTGAAGTTGAATAATGAAATTTAAGGTGGACTATACTGTGCCCATTCCTATGTTCCATTACCCCATACCTGGTGCCTATATTAACTCCAGTTCTTAATTCCAACCTTCTACTTATTCTAGGTACTACCTCTGGGGTGAAAATTGCTGCATGTGATTTTGGGGTTTGAAGTGGTCCTTGTTTCTGTCTGGAAAAGGCCACAGAGGAATAAAACTGAAGGCTGACACTGGCTATTTTCAAGGACATGTTTACCATTTAGTGAGTTGACAAAAGCGCAAACATGCAGTACAGACATGCAGCCGAATGGCCTCCTTCTATGCCATAAATGACTCTATGTTGAGCTTCAATAACAGGCATCACCCTCACGTATGTCCACATTGGCCACTGATCAGCTGGAAAACAGACAAAATGGTTCCAGTCATATCTCCGAAGTTCTTGAAGAAAGATTTTTCTGGGTTCCAATAGATTGTATTGGAATAGACTCAATAGACTGAAAGAGACTGTTCTCACATCTGGTGTTCAATACCATAATGACAGCAAGCATGGCTGGTATAGCTATTGCAATTACTGTCCATAGATTTTCTGCTTCTGGGCCATCCACTGGATTGCATACTGAAGGTACCATGAACTCCAGATTTAATGACAGGCCTTTTAGATATCCATCATGATGCCGCAGATGCACTCAGTAGACTCCTCAATCTGAGTTAACATCAAGTTAAATTGGCAGGGTGTTGGGCAACAGCATATAGAAGTAGAAAAGTAGAATAAAGTTCATAAAGGAGTGAGAATGTTGGTTAGTACTAGAGAAGGAAGTAGTATCATATTAAATAGGTGCAACTAAGGAAGACTATGAGAAATAGAAAGACAGGTTTTGAATGAATATATGTAAATGCACAAAGTGTGATAAATAAGATTGGTGAGCTACAAGCACAAATGGTCACATGGAAATATGCTGTAATGGCAATAATGGAAATGTGGCTGAAAAATAGTGAGGCCTGGATGCTTAATATTATTGGATACAACATGTTCAAAAAAGATAGGGAAGAAAAGAAGGGAAGTGGGGTGGCAGTACAGATTAGGGAAGACATTGTAGTGTTAGAAAGAGATGATGTCCTGTTTCAGAGGCAAGGACAGAATGCATTTGGTTAGAGATGAGATCCCACTACTGGGGTATTCTATCGGTCTCCATATAGTGGTAGAGAGATAGAGCAGCCAATCCACAGGAAATCACAGAGATTTGCTTGAACTATTGATCGGTGATACTGGAGGACTTTAATACTCAAATATCAATTGGGGTTAATGTTAGAGTAAAAGATAATGAGGGGAGTAATTTCTGAAACGTGATCAGGAGAACTTCCTTGAACAATATGTTCTCAGTCCAACCAAGAAGGAGACATTGCTGGGGAATCAGATGAGCCAAGTGGAACAAATGTTTGTGAGGGAACACTTGGGTAATAAGGTTTAGATTAATAATAGAGGAGAGCAAGGAACAATCTGAAGTGGAATTTCTAAAGGTGAAGACAGCTAACTTCAATGGAATTAGAGGAGATCAAGTCAAGGGAAAATGGAACAAAAGACTGACAGGAAAAACTGTAGCAGAACAATGGATGATCTTTAAGGAGGAGCTGTTTCAGGTATGGGGTAGGCAGATCCCAAGAAGATGCTCTGACGATGTGGGATCTGTATGGGTAGAGCTGAGAAACACTAAAGGGCAAAAAACGTTACTGGGGGTTGTATATAGACCCCGAAACTGTAGTGGTGATGTTGGGAATGGCATTAAACAGGAAATTAGAGCTGCATGCGATAAAGGAACATCTGTAATTATGGGTGACTTTCATCTGCATATAGATTGGGCAAATCAAATTAGTCACAATACCGTAGAGGAGGAATTCTTGGAGTGTATACGGGATGATTTTTCTGGACCAATACGTTGAGGAACCAACTAGAGAACAGGCCATCATAGACTGGGTATTGTGTAATGAGAGAGGAATAATTGACAATCTAGTGGTGCAAGACCCCTTGGGGATGAGCGACCATAATATGATAGAATTCTTCATCAAGATGGAGAGTGACATAGTTGATTCTGAGAATAGGGTCCTGAATCTTAGTAAAGGAAACTACAAAGGTATGATGCTCGAGTTGGGTATGATGGATCGGGAAATGTTACTTAAAGGGATGACGGTGGGGAGGCAATGACAAACATTCAAAGAGCGCATGGATGAACTGCAACAATTGTTTATCCCTGTCTGGCGCAAAAGTAAAATGGGAAAGGTAGCTAAACCATGGCTTACAAGGGAAATTAGAGATAGCATTAGATCCAAGGGAAAGGCATATAAATTTGCCAGAAAAAACAACAGACCTGAGGATTGGGAACAGTTTAGAATTCAGCAAAGGAGGACCAAGGGATTGATTAAGAAGGGGAACATAGAGTACGAGAGCAAGCTTGCAGGGAACATAAAAATTGACTGTAAAAGTTTCTATAAGTATGTGAAGAGAAAAAGATTGGTGAAGACAAATGTAGGTCCCTTACAGTCAGAAACAGGGGAATTTATTATGGGGAACAAAGAAATGGCTGACCAACTAAATGCATACTTTGGTTCAGTCTTCACAAAGGAGGACACAGATATCATACCAGAAATGCTGGGGAGCACATGGCTGAGTGAGAGAGAGGAACTGAAGGAAATCAGTATTAGTAGAGAAATGGTGTTGGGGAAATTGATGGGATTGAAGGCTGATAAATCCCCAGGGTATTTAAGGAAGTGACTCTAGAAATAATGGATGCATTGGTGGTCAGCTTCCAAGATTCCATAGACTCTGGAACAGTTCCTACAGATTGGAGGATTGCTAATGTAACCACATGATTTAAAAAGGAAGGTAGAGAGAAAGGAGGGAATTATAGACCAGTCAGCCTGACGTCGGTAGTGGGAAAAATTCTAGAGTCCATTATCAAAGATTTTATAGCAGAGTACTTAGAGAACAGTAGTATAATCAGGCAGAGTCAGCATGGATATACGAAAGGGAAATCATGCTTGACAAATCTACAAAAATTCTTTGAGGATGTAACTAGTAGAGTTGATGAGGGGGAGCCAGTGGACGTGGTTTATTTGGACGTTCAGAAGGCTTTCAACAAAGTCCCACATAAGAGATTAGCATGTAAAATTAAAGCGCATGGGATTGGGGGTAGTGTATTGCGATGGATAGAAAATTGGTTGGCAGACAGGAAACAAAGAGTAGGGATAAATGGGTCTTTTTCTGAATGGCATGCAGTGACTAGTGGGGTACCGCAGGGATCGGTGCTTGGACCCCAGCTATTCACATTATATATTAATGATTTAGAGGAAGGAACTAAATGTAATTTTTCCAAATTTGCAGATGACAGAAAACTGGGTGGGAGGGTGAGTTGTCAGGAGGATGCCGAGAGGCTTCAGGGTGATTTGGACAAGTTAAGTGAGTGGGCTAATGCATGGCAGATGCAGTATAATGTGGATAAATGTGAGGTTATCCACTTTGGTAGCAAAAACAGGAAGGCAGATTATTATCTGAACGGCTGTAAACTGAGAGAGGGGAATATGAAGTGAGACCTGGGTGTTCTCATACACCAGTTGCTTAAGGTAAGCATGCAGATGCAACAGGCGGTAAAAAAGGCAAATGGTATGTTGGCCTTCATAGCGAGAGGATTCGAGTACAGGAGCAGGGATGTCTTGCTGCAATTATACAGGGCGTTGGTGAGGCCACACCTGGAATATTGTGTGCAGTTTTGGTCTCCTTATCTGAGGGAGGATGTTCTTGCTATAGAGGGAGTGCAGCAAAGGTTTACCAGACTGATTCCTGGGATGGCAGGACTGACGTATGAGGAGAGATTGAGTCGGTTAGGATTATATTCGCTGGAGTTCAGAAGAGTGAGGGCGGATCTCATAGAAACCTATAAAATTCTAACAGGACTTGACAGGATAGATGCAGGAAGGATGTTCCCGATGGTGGGGGAGTCCAGAACCAGGGGTCATAGTCTAAGGATACGGCGTAAACCTTTCAGGACAGAGATGAGGAGAAATTTCTTCACCCAGAGAGTGGTGAGCCTGTGGAATTCGCTACCACAGAAAGCAGTTGAGGGAGTAGGGATAAATGGGTCTTTTTCCGAATGACAGGCAGTGACTAGTGGGGTACCGCAGGGATCAGTGCTATGACCCCAGCTATTCACAATATATATTAATGATTTAGATGAGGGAACTAAATGCAATATCTCCAAATTTGCAGATGACACAAAACTGGGTGGGAGGGTGAGTTATGAAGAGGATGCAGAGAGACTTCAGGGTGATTTGGACAAGTTGAGTGAGTGGGCTAATGCATGGAAGATGCAGTATAATGTGGATAAATGTGAGGTTATCCACTTTGGTAGCAAAAACAGGAAAGCAGATTATTATCTGAACGACTATAAACTAAGAGAGGGGAATATGCAATGAGACCTGTTCTCATACATCAGTCGCTGAAGGTAAGCATGCAGGTTCAACAGGCGGTAAAAAAGGCAAATGGTATGTTGGCCTTCATAGCGACAGGATTCGAGTACAGGAGCAGGGATGTCTTGCTGCAGTTATACAGGGCCTTTGTGATGGCGTGTCTGACCTATGAGGAGAGATTGAGTCGGTTGAGATTATATTCGCTGGAGTTCAGAAGAGTGAGGGGGGATCTCAAAGAAACCTATAAAATTCTAACGGGACTTGACAGGGTAGATGCAGGAAGGATGTTCCCGATGGTGGGGCAGTCCAGAACCAGGGGTCATTGTCTAAGGATACGGGGTAAACCTTTCAGGACTGAGATGAGGAGAAATTTCTTCACCCAGAGAGTGCTGAGCCTACGGAATTCGCTAGCACAGAAAGCAGTTGAGGCCAAAACATTGTATGTTCTCAAGAAGGAGTTAGATATAGCTCTTGGGTCTAAAGGGATCAAAGGTTATGGGGCAAGAACCAAAACAGGCTACTGAGTTGGATGATCAGCCTTGATTATAATAAATGGTGACAAAATATTGGTAGAAGCAGAAATGATGGAGATAATGGTTGGGGTGAAAATTAATAGGCGGAATGTACCGGAAAGGCTGGCTATGCTTAGAGTGGATTAGTTGCCTAGTCCAGATGGCTTGCATCCCAGGTTGCTAAGGGAAGTTGGGGTGGAGATAGCGAAAGTACTTGCCATAATCTTCCAATCTTCCCTAGGTACAGGGAAGATGCCAGAAGATTGGAGATTGGCAAATGTGACACCCTTATTCAAGAAATGGTATAAGGACCTTCCTAGTAAATACAGGCCAATCATTTTAATATCAGTGGTGGGTAAGGTTTTAGAATCAGTAATCAGGGAAAAAATCATCAGGCACTTGGAGATGTTTGAGTTTATTAGGAACAGCCCGCACAGATTTGTAAAAGGCAGATCATGCTTGACTAATCTAATCAATGTTTTGATGAAATAACAGAGAAGGTTGATGAAAGGAAAGCAATGGATGTTGTCTGTATGCATTTTACGAAAGCCATTGATAAAGTACCACATAAAAGGCTGGTTACCAAAACTGAGGCTCATTGGATGGGAGGGTCACCGTCCAATTGGATAAAAAATTGGGTTCAGGAGAGAGAACAGCGAGTGGTATATAGATGCTTTTCAGACTGGAGGATGGTAGACATTAGTGTTCCCCAAGATTCAATGGTAGGACCACTTTTTTTTGATATATATAATTGACTTTGATTTTGGAATACAGTGTAAAATTTCAAAATCTGCTGATGATACCAAACTTGGAGGTATGGCAGTCTATCAGGATGATATCAATCAACTGCAACAGGACATAAATAGGCGAGCAGAATGGGCAGACAAGTGACAGATGGAATTTAATACAGAAAACTGTGAGGTGATGCATTTTGGCAAAAGGGATAGGGATAGGCAATGTAGACTAAATATCACCATTCTAAAGAATGTACAGGGACAGAGGGATCTGGGATTCATGTGTATAGATCTTTAAAGCTGGGAGGACATATTGAGAGAGTAGTTATCAAACTTATGGAATCTTGGGCTTCATAAATAGAGGTGTTGAGTGTCAAAGCAGGGAAGTTATGCTGAACCTTTATAAAGATTTGGTTATGCCAAAACCAGAGTATTGTGTCCAGTTCTGGTCACCGCACTTTAGGAAGAATGTGAGGGTCCTTGAGAGGTTGCAGAGGAGATTTACCAGAATGGTTCCATGGATGAGGATTTGTAGCTACAGTGTTGGAGAAGCTGGGGTTGTTCTCCTTGAAGCAAAGGAGATTGAAGGGATCTGATAGAAGTCATAGAGTCAAAGAGTCAAAGAGTCATAACGGCACAGAAGGAAGCCATTTGTCTCATCGAGTTCATGTTGGCTTTCTGCAGAGGAATGCAATCAGTTCCATTCCCCAGCTCTATCCCCATAACCCTGTAAGTCTATTTCCTTCAAGTGCCCATCCAATTTCCTTTTGAAATCATTCATCGTCTCCGCTCCCACCACCCTCATAGGCAGCCAATTCCAGGTCATTACCACTCGCTGTATAAACAAATTCTTCCTGACATCCCCTCTGCAACTCTTACCCAAAACCCTAAATCCGTATCCCCTAGTTCTTGTACCATCAGCTAATGAGAATAGCTTTTCTTTGTCTATCCTGACCAAACCTGTCAGAATCTAATATACCTCTATCAAATGTATAAGATGAGGTGGGCAAAGAAAAGCAGTGGGTGAGCTGAATGAGGAGAAGAGAGGATCAGGGCTCGAATTCCTGTGGCAGCTGCTGCTTCTGATGTTGATACTGTTCACTTCAAATTAAATAAAAATGAAGAGCAGTTGAAATGGCTGTTATAAACAGAAAATGTCAATAGCAGTTTACAAACAAGCTGCAAGATTTTAACCTGACAGCTATTTGTACCGAGGGCCTGGAATTGAGTGGCAGAAACTGATGAGACCTGATAGAAAAACTTTCCTGCACTAATTTATGGCTTCTACTTCTAATTGTCCATCTCCCACAACCTCTCCCTTTTACCATTTCCTGCCAAGTTGCTCCAAGTGATCTTTCTCAAAGAAGTGGCCAAAAAACTCTGATCCTCCCACTGTGGTATTGTTCTATCTTAAATTCTATGTAATCTTCTCCTTCAAGGGGATGGTGAAGAGTATAAATGCACCTTACACCCCAGTTTGAGTTATGTTTTCATAAATGGTGAGATTAAAGGCACAGGATTGAATCTAAGACATCAATGACTTTCATATCCTTGGTGTGTGAATAAATGAGTTAAGCAATGACTGTAAAGGAAGGAAGAAGATCCTCCCCAATATCAACTGGGATAGTCTTAGCGCCAAAGGCTTAAAAGGGGCGGAATTCTTAAAGTGTATAATGGAGAGCTTTTTGAGCCAGCACATAGAAAGTCCTACAAGAGAAGGTGCGGTCCTGGACCTAATCCTAGGAAATGAAGCCAGACAAGTGGTAGAAGTATCAGTGGGGGAGCATTTCGGGGATAGTGACCATAACTCTGTCAGATTTAAGGTAGTTAGGGAAAAAGACAAAGAGGGACCGGAAATAAAAGTACTGAATTGGGGGAAGGCCGATTTCAATATGTTAAAACAGGATCTGGCCAAAGTGGACTGGAAGCAGCTACTTCTAGGAAAGTCTACGTCAGACCTGTGGGAGTCATTCAAAATGGAAATAGTGAGAGTTCAGAGCCAACATATTCCCGTAAGGGTGAAGGGTAGGACCAACAAGTCCAGGGAACCCTGGATGTCAAAGGATATAGAGGATTGGATAAGGGGAAAAAAAAGGAGGCTTATGGCAGATTCAAAGCGCTGAAAACAGCAGAGGCCCGAGAGGAGTATAGAAAGTGTAAGGGGGTACTTAAAAAGTAATTAGGAGAGTGAAGAGGGGACTTGAAAAGACACTGGTGGGCAAGATAAAAGAAAATCCCAAGGTGTTTCATAAGTATATTAAGGGCAAGAGGATAACCAGGGAAAGAATAGGGCCCATTAGGGACCAAAGTGGCAATCTGTATTTGGAGCAGGAGGACATAGGTGAGGTTTTAACTGATTACTGTGTTCACTATGGAGAAGGACGATGTAGGTGCAGAGATCAGGGAGGGGGAATGTGATATACTTGAACAAATTAGCATTGAAAGGGAGGAAGTATTAGCTGTTTTAGCAGGCTTAAAAGTGGATAAATCCCCAGGCCCAGATGAGATGTATCCCAGGCTGTTATGTGAGGCAAGGGAAGGCTCTGACACAAATTTTCAAATCCTCTCTGGCCACAGGAGAGGTACCAGAGGACTAGAGGACAGCGAATATGGCACCATTATTCAAGAAGGGTAGTAGGGATAAACCAGGTAATTACAGGCCAGTGAGTCTAATATCAGTGGTAGGGAAACTATTGGAAAAAATTCTGAGGGACAGGATTAATCTCCACTTGAAGAGACAGTGATGAATCAGGGGTAGTTAGCATGGTTTTTGTCGGGGGGAGATCGTGTCGAACAAACTTGATTCAATTTTTTGAGGAGGTGACTTGATGTGCAGATGAGGGTAAGGCAGTTGATGTAGTCTACATGGACTTCAGTAAGGCTTTTGATAAGGTCCCACATGGGAGATTGGTGAAGAAGTTAGGAGCCCATATGATCCAGGGTAATTTGGCAAATTGGATCCAAAATTGTCTTAGTGGCAGGAGGCAGAGGGTGATGGTCGAGGGTTGTTTTTGCGAATGGAAGCCTGTGACCAGTGGTGGACCACAGGGATCGGTGCTGGGACCCTCGCTGTTTGTAGTGTACATTAATGATTTAGACTTGAATATAGGAGGTATGATCAGTAAGTTCGCAGATGACACGAAAATAGGTGGTGTCGTAAATAGTGAGGAGGAAAGCCTTGGATTACTGGATGATATAGATGGGCTGGTAGGATGAGTGGAGCAGTGGCAAATGGAATTTAATCCTGAAAAGTGTGAGGTGATGCATTTTGGGAGGACTAACAAGGCAAGGGAATATACAATGGATGGCAGGACCCTAGGAAGTACAGAGGGTCAGAGGGACCTTGGTGTACTTGTCCATAGATCACTGAAGGCTGACATAATGGGCCAAAGGGCCTGTTCCTGTGCTGTATAACTCTAACAGGCCCTTTGGCCCATCGAGTCTGTGCTGACCATCAAGCATCTAACTATTCTAATCCCATTTTCCAGCACTTGGCCCGTAGCCTTGTATGCTTTGGCATTTCAAGTGCTCACTTAAATACTTCTTAAATGTTGTGAGGGTTCCTGCCTCCACCACCCCCCAGACAGTGCGCTCCAGACTCCAGCCACCCACAGGGTGAAACAAACTGTCCTCAAATCCCCTCTAAACCTCCTGCCCCTTATCTTAAATCTATTCCCCCTGGTTAGTGACCCCTCTGCTAAGGGAAAAAGTTTCTTCCTATCTATCCTATCAATGCCCCTCATAATTTTGTATACCTCAATCAGGTCACCCCTCAGCCTTCTCTGCTCTAAGGAAAACAACCCGAGCCTTTTCAGTCTCTCTTCATAGCTGAAATGCTCCAGCCCAGGCAACATCCTGGTGAATCTCCTCTGCACCCTCTCCAGTGCAATCACCCCTAGTGCTGTATAACTCTATGACTATGACTCTAAGATGTGAAGTTTCTTGGGTGTTCCCAGAGAGCTATTAGGAAAATTAGACATGCTGAGGAACATTGGGTAAATAATCTGTGTTGCATTTGTATTCATACGTTCAACTTTTCTGCAGAAAATAATATATGGTAGCCCTCTTACTTTGGCTGACCTTTTGAGGTCATGAAAATTATTTTTAACATTAACTTGCTGTATAAGGGGATCAGGAAATGGCACACACAGGTTCTACCATCTTTCTTCTTGGCCTAAAATGGGAAATTTGCTGGTTTCCTGTTTTTTAACAGAAGAGAGACCTTCACACAATCTCCTTGACAATAACGCCATCACTGAGGACTCTATGAAACTTGGGACCCGCTGCCCTGATGATGCAGCCTCTTTTTTCACATTAGTTATTCTCAGAATGGATGCCTTTGGTCTTCCTGCTGATACAGTCACATAAATGCTGTAATTGCATTGGGTTTCTCCCCCTCTCAGAAGCTGATGACCATTTTGGAGCGAAGATAGTGCTGGGAACCCATTCATATTCATGCTAGGGTACGAGGTCATGAAAATTTGGCAATATCATAGCATTTCCTAATCATTCTTTGGATGTGGGCATCACTGGCAAGGCCAGCATTTACTGACCATCCATGATTGCCTTTGAGAAAGTGATGGTAAGCTACCTTCTTGAACTATTGCAGTCCTTGTGGCAAAGATACACCAAGGAAGAGAGTTCCAGGACTTTAACCCAGTGACAATGAAAGAACAGTGAGACGTTTTCAATTATGAATGGTGTATGACTTGGAGAGGAACTTGCAGGTGGTGGTGGTGTTCCCATGCACCTACTGCTCTTGTTCTTCTAGGAAGTAGAAGTCACCGATTCAAAAGGTGCTGTTGAAGAAATCTTGGTGAATTGCTCCAGTATATCTTGTAGATGGTATACACATGCCATGGTTCACTCGTGTTGAAGAGCATGAATGTTTAAGGTGGTGGATGGGCTGCCGATCAAGCGGCTGCTTTGTCCTGGATGGGCTTCTTGAGCATTGTTGGAGCTGCACTTGTCCAGGCAAGTGGAGAGTACTTCAATACGCTCTTGACTAGTGTCTTGTAGTTGGAAAGCATTTGGGGAGTCAGGTGATGAGATACTCACCACAGAATTCTCAGCCTCTGACCTGCTTTGGTAGCTACAGTCCAGTCCTGGCTGGTCCAGTTAAGTTTCTGGTCAATGGTGACCCCCAGGATGTTGATGGTGGGGAATTCAGAGATGATAATCCCATTGAATGTAAAGAGGAGCTGCTTAGAATCTCGCTTGTTGAAGATGGTTATTTTCGTGGCACTTGTGTGGCACAAATGTTACTTGCCACTGATCAGCCCAAGCTTGAATGTTGTCCAGGTCTTGCTGCATGTGGCCACAGACTGCTTCATTATCTGAGAAGTTGCAAAAGGAACTGAATATTGTGCAGTGCAAACATCCCCAGTTTTGACCTTATGATGGAGGGAAGGTCATTGATGAAGAAGCTGAAGATGATTGGACTCAGAACACTGCTCTGAGGGACTCCTGCAATGATGTCCTGGGCCTGAGATCATTGTCATCCAACAATTACAAACATCTTCCTTTGCGCTAGGTATGACGCCATCCATTGGAGAACTTTCCCCTTGATTCCCAATGACTTCAATTTTACTAGGGCTCCTTGATGCCACATTTGTCAAATGCTGTCTTAATACCATCTCACCTCTTGAATTCAGCTCTTTTGTCCCTGTTTCTACCAAAGCTTTAATGCGGTCTGGAACTGAATCTTCTTGGTGAAACTCAAACTGAACATCTGTGTGCAGATTACTGGTGAGTAAGTGACGTTACATAGCACTGTTAATGACACCTTCCATCACTTTACCTCAGATTGAGTAGACTGATGGGGTGGTAATTACCAGATTGGATTTGTCCTGCTTTTTGTGGACAGGAACAGCTGGGCATTTGTCCACGTTATTGGGTAGATGACAGCATTGTAGCTGTAATGGAACAGTTTGAATAGAGGCATGGCTAGTTCTAGAGCATGAATCGTTAGCACCACAGTTGGGATGTTGTCAAGGCCTATAGCCTTTGCTGTATACTGTGCACTCAGCCATTTCTTGATATGACATGGACTGAGCTGTATTGGATGAAGTCTGACATCTGCGATGCTGGGGACCTCAGGAGGAGGCTAAGATGTATCATCCACTTGGTACTTCCGGCTGAAGATGGTTGTAAATGTTTCAACTTCGTCTTTTGCACTCACATGCTTGTGTCCACCATCTTTCAGGATGGCAGTGTTCATGGAGCCTCCTCTTCCCATTAATTGTTTAATAGTCGACCACCATTCATGACTGAATGTGGCAGGCCTGCAAAGCTTTCATCTGATCCAGTGTTTGCAGGATTGCTCAGCTCTTTCAATAGCATTTTGCTTCCGTTGTTTGGCATGCTTCAACAGATTGGCACCTCATTTTTAGGAATGCCTGATGCTCTCCTACCCTCCTCATTGAACCAGTGTTGGTCTGATGGCTTGATGGTAGTGGTGGACTGTGGGACATACCAGGCCATGAGGTTGCAGATTGTGGTTGAATACAATTCTGCTGCTGCTGATGGCCCACAGTGCCTCATGGATGCTTAGTTTCGAGCTGTTAGATCTGTTCTGAATCTATCCCATTTAGCATAGTGGTAGGGCCACAAAACAGGATGAAGGAGCATAGGAATATAGGAAATAGGAGCAGGAGTAGGCCATCCAGCCCCTCAAGCCTGTTTTGCCATTCAACTAGATCATGGCTGATCTTCTACTGCAATGCCATTTTTCCACAATATCCCCAATATCTCTTGATATCATTAATATCTAGAAATCTATCAATCTCCTTCAAGTATGCTCAATGACTGAGCCTTCATAGCCCTCTGGGGTAGAGAATACCAAAGATTTACCACCCTCTGAGTGAAGAAATTCCTCCTTATCTCAGTCCTAAATGGCCTACCTCTTATTTTGAGACTGTGTCCCCTGGTTCTAGACAACTCCAGCCAGGGGAAACATCCTTCCTGCATCTACCCTGTCGAGCCCTGTAAGAATTTTGCATGCTTCAATGAGATCACCTTTCATTCTTTGAAACTCTAGAGAATATAGGCCCAGTCTCCTCAATCACTCTTTATAGGGTAATCCCACCATCTCGGGAATCAGTCTGGTGAGCCTTTGTTGCACTCCCTCTATGGCAAGTATATCCATCCTTATGTAAGGAGACCAAAACTGTACACAATACTCCAGATGTGGTCTCACCAAGATTCTTTGGTAGGAGGTGTCCTCAGTATAAAGATGGGACTTCATCTCCACAAGGACTGTATTGTGGTCACTCAGACCAATATTGTCTTGGACAGATGCATGCGTGACAGGTATATTGGTGAGGATGAGGTCAAGTAGGTATTTCCCTTGCATTGATTCTCTCACCATCTACTGCAGGCCCAGTCTGGCAGCTATGGTCTTCGGGACTCGGCCAGCTCAGTCAATAATGGTGCTACTGAGCCACTCTTGGTGATGT
Source organism: Heterodontus francisci (assembly GCF_036365525.1). NCBI lineage: Eukaryota > Metazoa > Chordata > Chondrichthyes > Heterodontiformes > Heterodontidae > Heterodontus > Heterodontus francisci. The sequence goes on along the minus strand of NC_090376.1, from coordinate 137,130,845 downwards.
ACATTGAAGCCTCTGACCCAGAGTTCAGTCTGTGCTCTTGCTACCCTCAATGCTTCTTCAAAGTAGTTTTCAAAATGGAGGAATACTGATTCATCAGTTGAGGGAGGACGGTGGTGGTAATCAGTAGCAGGTTTCCTTGCTCATGTTTGCCCTGACGCCATGAGGCTTCATGGGGTCCGGAGTCAGTGTTGAGGACTCCCAGGCCCACTCAATCTTGTCTGTGTACCACTGTGCCACCACCTCTAATGTGTTTGTCCTGCCATTGGGACAGGCATTCCCAGCATTGGTGATGACGGAGTCTGGGACATTGGCTGAATGTTCTGATTCTGTGAGTATGACCACGTCAGACTGCTACTTGACTAGTCTGTAGGACAGCTCTCCCAATTCCCCAGATGTTAGTGAGGAGGATTGACTGGGCTAAGTGTGCCTTTGTCCTGTCCGGTTCCTAGGTTGATGCCAGTTTTATTATTATTAGAACTTTTCGTAGCAATTTGATATAAATGATTGGCTTGCTAGGCCATTTCAGAGGCCAGTTAAGAGTCAACAACATTGCTGTGGGTCTGGAGTCATATGTAGGTCAGACTGGGTAAGGACAGCTGATGTCCTTCCCTAAAATAAGAAAGGAAGGATGGAAGTTTAGTTTTGGAGCTATTTTAGAGTTAAACCTTATGAAGATGAAAATCTAGATGTATAAAATATACTAACCAAGTACCACAGCCTGACAGCACACTAAGAGCATAATTGTAGCTTTTGTAGTGTCTGAAGCAGTATGTGAACTGCATGCAAATTGACTAAATTGAACATATAAATGCATGTTGTAGAAGAAAAAAGTTTAAACATTTTTAACAAAGTTATATGTTATAGTTGGTAACTGTTGCATTTAACATTCGTATCCCATGAACTTTATGCACTCCTTCTCAAAGTGTGCTGTTAGTGGTGTTTTTGACCATTTAACCTGGAGTCCATATTATTACGATCAGGTGAGGAAGGGATCTCGGAGTCCCCTTTTGCCCCTTTCCTGGTTTAGACGTAACAGGGTTTATCTTTTAAAATACAGTGATTTTAGCTTACCACCTCAGAGAGCCCTTTGCTTACTGCACTCTAATTGTAATTGCAAATAAACCAATCAGACAAGTTTTCAGAGGTTTAAACAAGAAAGATGTAAGTTTATTCGCCTTATCACTCTAACCCGGCTAACATTACTAAAATACATGACGCAACCACGCAAGCATGCATACGAGAGAAACACACACACAAATAGATACAGAGGGGAGGAAAGAATTGTCGGGGTGGGGGGTTGAATTCATAACAAAGGAAATTCAGTTACTGGGTGGAAATTCCTTGATAAAAGCTGAAGTCTTGGAGTTCTCACAGGGGCCTTTGGTCTTCAAATTGCAGTCTGTTATCTTTCTGTGTGGCACAATTCAAAACAGTCCGCAGTTTGGCCAGCAGGTACATGAGGTGGGGTTTGCTGGACCTCAAAGCTTAATAGACACACTGGGTGGAGGGTGGAGTGCTGGCTGTTACACGGACAAGATGTGGATCATCACTGTTGCCCACACCAATCTTGTTAATTGAACCAGTGAGCAATTCCATTGTCTCTCTATTCAACTGTCTCTCAGAATGCAAATGTGCAACCATGTTTTCAGCCACTCAGTTGTTTTTATTTTAAAACAAGTTCTGTGCAATGTCCAGTAAAAAGAAATGAAATAGTATACCATATGACAAAATTAAAATGTTTCCATTTGGCAGGCGTGAGTTCCGTCACTATCCAGTTTGAAAATGGCAGACTCTAAACTGAGATCGACAGGTTCCACAGAATCAGTGAGTGATGACTCAAACCGAGCCACACTGAGACCATACTATATCTTAACGGAGGACAGAATGGTTTCTCTTGTCGTTACAAATTATGTAAATTGGAGCTTTCACTTTCATATGAACAATACAAGAGAGACCTTGGGGTTAAATTGGATAACCCCTGAAAACAGGTGTGGGGGTCATGGTCCATGATTAACCTGTGTCTGTTCATTGCAATGCAGGCAGTACATTAAATGCCAGGTGTGTATCTCCAAGAACATGCATGCAGTGCAGGAAAAAGTTTAATGATCTAACATGATTTGTAAAGGTGAGTGAGTTCAATCTTCAAATGGCATATCCTACCAACTGCCCTACTAGCCTCTTGCGCTGCTCAATCACTAGACCCTCATCAGCCACCGACCAACCGTCTCTATCAATCAGTACTCAACCTTTCAATCCATATGGTTTACTACACCTTCACATAGTTAGCACTGTTCTAAGCCTCACACAAATAACTCACAGCTTGCATGCACTATTTGGCTATTGCAGCCCCATTACCTAAATGTTTTGATGACACTCACTGACCCACTTCCCTCATTCTTGCAGAACAAGGTGGCGCAGAACAGGAGGTAGTAGCAAGAAACTGCAAGAGGACAAGCATGACTGTATGTTTTAACTCCCATGGAGGAAACTGTGCTGACCATCATGGGAAGGTGCATCACTGAGGCCGTGGTCACTGGTAGGGGTGGAGTGATCAACAATGATGGTATTTGCATGCCAAATTCTTCGACTGTCATCCCACTTCTCCCTCATCCGATAATGAGGAGCTTTCTATGCAGTTTAATGCAACATAAATGAGATACGTGGAGTCCAGGTTGTTGAAGATCTCAAAACAGGTTTATTAAACAGCTAACAAGGATATACAGTGCAGAGCTAACCATTTACAGGACTTGCCTCTTGGTATTACAGTTATAGAGTGAGCCTGACCATATCCTGGTACTTAGCTCATTTGCATACTAAGATCTTAAAGGGACATCACTCTTGAAGGCAATCACACAACAAATCCCACAACCTCAATTGACTTACAAGCTGCAGATGGCATAAGCATGCACTTCATACTTTCTCCTCTTCCATTATAGCAACACAATCCTTGTCCCATTTTCACTTCAGATACTCAAGGACTGGAAGCTTCCCAGTCAGAGGAGGAAGACGAAGAAGGAAGATGAAGACACTGTCATTTGATCTTACACTTTCAGCCAGCAGTGCAAAAACTGATGGGTTGGTTTAGCAGCGGGAGATAGTAGAGATCTGCATCTGTTGAGGCACCAGGCTCAAATTCACAGGAGACAAGCAGAGGAAAAGAAAACACAGGTGCCAGCTTACCAGAGGCTGAGGTCACATGTTAGTTCTACAACTGAGGTGTCAAATAAGGACTTTGATGGGTCAGGCTACGGAAGAAGGCTGATGGGTGTTGTTACGACCGAGGCAGGAGGTGTGCACTGTTTATTCTAGTCCCACTTCTCCACAGGTCACAACATCAGCTCTGGACCCCATGAAGTCTCATGGCATCAGATCAAACGTGGGCAAGGAAACCTCCTGCTGATTACCACCTACTGCCCTCCCTCGGCTGATGATTCAGTACTCCTGCATGTTGAACAGCATTTGGAGGAAGCACTGAGGGTGGCAAGGGCACAGAATGTACTCTGGGTGGGGGACTTCAATGCCCATCACCAAGAGTGGCTCAGTAGCAGCACTACTGACTCAGCTGGCCGAGTCCTAAAGGACATATCTGCTAGACTGGGTATGTGGCAGGTGGTGAGGGAACCAACAAGAGGGGAAAACATACTTGACCTCATCCTCACCAATCTGCCTGCCGCAGATGCATCTGTCTATGAGAGTATTGGGAGGAGTGACCACTGCACAATCGTTGTGGAGACAAAGTCCCACCTTCACATTGAGGATACCCTCCTTCGTGTTGTGTGACACTATCACCGTGCTAAATGGGATAGATTTCGAACAGATCTAGCAATGCAAAACTGGGCATCCATGAGGTGCTGTGGGCCATCAGCAACAGCAGAATTGTACTCAACCACAATGTGTAACCTCATGGCCCGGCATATCACCCACTCTACCATAACCATCAAGCCAGGAGATCAACCCTGGTTCAATGAAGAGTGCAGGAGGGCATGCCAGGAGCAGCACCAGACATACCTCAAAATGAGGTGTCAACCTGGTGAAACTACAACACAGGACTATCTGCGTGCCAAACTGCGTAAGCAGCATGCAATAGAGCTAAGCGATCCCATAACCAATGGATCAGATCTAAGCTCTGCAGTCCTGTAACATCCAGCCGTGAATGGTGGTGGACAATTAAACAACTAACTGGAGGACATGGCTCCACAAATATCCCATCATTGAGGAACCCAGTGCAAAAGATAAAGGCTGAAGAATTTGCAACAATCTTCAGCCATTATTGCGGAGTTGATGATCCATCCTCCTCCTGAAGTCCCCAGCATCACAGATGCCAGACTTCAGCCAATTCGATTCACTCCACGAGATATCAAGAAACGACTGAAGGCATTGGAAACTGCAAAGGCTATGGGCCCTGACAATATTCCGGCAATAGTACTGAAGACCTGTTCTCCAGAACACGTCACACCCCTAGCAAAGCTGTTCTAGTACAGCTACAACATTGGCACCTACCCTGCAATGTGGAAAATTGTCCAGGTATGTCCTGTACACAAAAAGCAGGACAAATCCAACCTGGCCAATTACCGTCCCATCAGCCGACTCTCAATCATCAGTAAAGTGATGGAAGGTGTCATCAACAGTGCCATCATGCGGCACTTGCTTAGCAATAACCTGTTCAGTGATGCTCAGTTTGGGTTCCGCCAGGATCACTCAGCTCCTGACCTCATTACAGCCTTGATTCAAACATGGACAAAAGAGTTGAACTCAAGAAGTGAGGTGAGAGTGACTGCCCTTGACATCAAGGCAGCATTTGACCGAGTATGGCATCAAGGAGCCCTAGCAAAACTGAGGTCAATGGGAATCAGGGGGAAAACCCTCCGCTGGCTGGTGTCATACCAAGCGCAAAGGGAAATGGTTGTGGTAGTTGGAGGTCAATCATCTGAGCTCCAGGACATCACTGCAGGAGTTCCTCAGGGTAGTGTCCTCGGCCCAACAATCTTCTGCTGCTTCAGCTACCTTCCTTCAATCATAAGGTCAGAAGTGGGGATGTTTGCTAATGATTGCACAATGTTCAGCACCATTCGTGACTCCTCAGATACTGAAGCAGTCCGTGTAGAAATGCAGCAAGACCTGGACAATATCCAGGCTTGGGCTGATAAGTGGCAAGTAACATTTGCGTTACACAAGTGCCAGGCAATGACCATCTCCAACAAGAATCTAACCATCTACCCTTGGCATTCAATGGCATTAGCATCGCTGAATCCCCCACTATCAACATCCTAGGGGCTACCATTGACCAGAAACTGAACTGGAGTAGTCATATAAATACCGTGGCTACAAGAGCAGGTCAGAGGCTAGGAATCCTGTGGCAAGTAACTCACCTCCTGCCTCCCCAAAGCCTGTCCACTATCGACAAGGCACAAGTCAGGAGTGTGATGGAATACTCTCCACTCGCCTGGATGGGTGCAGCTCCAACAACACTCAAGAAGCTCGACACCATCCAGGACAAAGCAGCCCGCTTGATTGGCACCCCATCTACAAAAATGAAAAACTAACCCTAAATTTGGAGATTATGAACTCCTTCTTCAGAGAAGAAGGCACAGTGGTGCAATGGTTAGCACTGCAGCCTCACAGCTCCAGGGACCCGGGTTCAATTCTGGGTACTGTCTGTGCGGAGTTTGGAAGTTCTCCCTGTGACCGCATGGGTTTTCGCCGGGTGTTTCGGTTTCCTCCCACCGCCAAAGACTTGCAGGTGATAGGTAAATTGGCCATTATAAATTGCCCCTAGTGTAGGTAGGTGGTAGGGAATATGGGATTACTGTAGGGTTAGTATAAATGGGTGGTTCTTGGTCGGCACAGACTCGGTGGGCCGAAGGGCCTGTTTCAGTGCTGTATCTCTAAATAAATAAAAAATACATAAACATTCAGTCCCTCCACCACCGACGCACAGTGGCAGCAGTGTGTACCATCTACAAGATGCACTACAGCACCTTCCAAACCCATGACCTCTACCAAATAGAAGGACAAGGGCAGCAAATGCATGGGAACACCACCACCTGCAAGTTCCCCTCCAAGCCACACACCATCCTGACCTGGAATTATATCACCGTTCCTTCACTGTCGCTGGGTCTAAATCCTGGAACTCCCTTCCTAACAGCACTGTGGGTGTACCTACCCAACATGGACTGCAGTGGTTCAAGAAGGCAGCTCAGCACCACCTTCTCAAGGGCAACTAGGGATGGGCATTAAATGCTGGCCTGGCCAGCGATGCCCACATCCCATGAATTAATAGAAAAACCTAAAAAAACATATTATTTTAAATTTTCCCACTTATCGATATGGTCAATCAAATGCTCTATTTTTCCCAGAATAGAACACACAAATGAGATTTCTTTAACGAACAACAAAATTATCAGTTTATTAAACAAGTCTTAACTAGTAATGAAGTAAAACATGAGCTTACAGCTTATAAATTTTAGTGCTGGGGTGTGGTCTTCTGCCCTTCCTTGACACTTCAACAACAAACTTGACTTTATAGGAACATAGGAGCAGGCATAGGCCATACAGCCCATTGAGCCTGCTCTGCCATTCAATACGATCATGGCTGATCAACCACTTCAATGTCTTTTTCCCACACTATCCCCATATCCCTTTATGCCTTTGATATTTATAAATCTGTCAATCTCTACTTTAGACATACTCAATGACTGAGCTCCAGAAGGTAAAACACACACACACTGCCCAACAACCAAAAAGCTCGTGAGTTTTTTTCTGCCCTTCCAGGTGTGCTCTGTTGCTACTGGGCTTGTCCAATCAAAGGGGCGCTTGTCACTTCTCTGCCCCTGTTATCAGGGTTTCTGTTCTATCTTTAACTTGAGTCATGTGACAACCAGTAATACTGTTGCCAATCCTGCTCTCTCAGTTTCCCCTTGATAGCTCTCTTTTTAAAAAATATTGGTCCAACATTTATTCAATGTAACTATAAATTTCTGTTAAAACTATTTTTCAATAAAAAAGAATCACTTTCATAATAGTGTACATAGCCAAATGCTTGGCACACTGGAATGTCTGTCAATAAGCTTGCGTACAATATCAAGGAGCATGGAGGAGTCTAACTCCAACTTAGCAATGGGCTTTGCGCAGAGCTTGGAACCTATTCTTTCCAACATGGAACAGGTAGTCATCTCCTTTAGAACACTTGTGGACCCCTCCATGATGCAGCATCTGATGAACAATGTCACAGATTTCATTGCAGTACAAACAACTTTCAACAAATGTCTGAGTGTTGCCTTGGAAGCTCAAACTGCTTCCATCATAGCTCTGCATATCACTGTTGGAAGGGGCTTCAAGGGCATCACAGCTGTCCTTCAATCTGTTCTCCAACTGAGGCACCTCCCAGGAGAGTGACAGTGACTCTATGGAGCATGAACCTGCTGTCTTCTAAAAGAATGACAGCATTCCTGCTTCCATCCCTGCTGCTCTGCTGATGGTCTTGCTGTTGCTCGCCCAAACTAAGATGGTGGAGTCTGAAGCGGAACTGTTCAGGCCCACAGCTGCTCGAGGTTATCCTCTAAGGCCATCTGCAGTTTCCTCCACTGAAAGTAAACAGCCTTCCACCAGCCATGCTGCAGCCACTGAGGAAGCACCATGTAGGAGCACTCAGTGAGGCAAAGGTACATGGAAGACAGGCACTAAGGGAATGCGCCAAGAGTGGTTAGATTATTTTTGTTTACATTATATGATGAGTGAACATATGAATTTGCATTTTTTTCTGTGTGTGTTGTCAGAAAAAAGGATGATGTGATGGTCAGTGATAGATGAATGGTAGGAATGTGGGCCCACTGGTGAATGCAGAGGTGCAGTTGAGGTTATTGGTATCGTTCATGAATAGTCTGATCATGTTGAGTTCTGGCAAAAGGGGGCTGTCCATATTGTAGCCTCCTTTCCTCTTTGTTTTTCTTTGTTTCCACTTGAACTTCTCCTTCTCCACATATTCCTGCTCCTCAGTTTCTCATCTGATAGGTGGTGGCAAGGGTTGTTCCCTCATAATGGTGATATGGTGCAGCATGCAACATTCTACCACATATCTTGATACCTGCTCGGCTGAATACTTCAAAGCTCTTCCAGAGTGGCCCAGGGAGCGGAAGCATTGCTTGAGGAAGCCGATGGTCTGTTCTATGATGTTCCTGGTGCCAGCATGGCTCCCATTGTATGCCTGCTGTGCGCATGTGCATGGGTTCTGGGCCTGAATCATGAGCAATGTCATGAATGTGTAACCCTTGTCACCCTATGACTCACCATGATGGTTCAAATAAAAATGGAACAGGAGACTGCTGCAGAATGAAGTAATCGTGACTGCTGCCAGGATTATGCACATTCACTTGTATGACTGAATGAGTGGAACCCCTTTCTGTTGATGAAATGGCTGAGTTCATATACGGATATCAATGGCACCCTTCCTGCAGGAAATGTTCCTTTGCATCTTGGACACCATTTTGAAACCTTAAGTGGCTTGTTGTGCCTAAATTACGGGCGCTATGTGGTCCAATTTAACCCCTACAGCCTATCCTAAATTTTTCTGATCTTGACTGAACTTTAATTTTCAGTCACCAGGCAGCAACTGGCATCCCAAACACCTGATATACTCACAGTAAGTGCAGTCTGCAATCCATTCAGAACTTCAGCTAAACAAGTATTCAGAGCAAATAACAATCTGCTGCTAAATAATCTAACCAAACATATATAACAGATTATTATCCAGCCTCCATTTCTATTGTTTGACTTTCAGATCAGACAGCAATCCAGGCTCTTTCTTATTTTGTATTAATTTATGTAGTGGACTAGCATTCTGTTAACCTGGGTTTTGTTCGCCTTGGCAAATAATTTATGGAACTGCTGGAAGTTTGCGTGCTTGTTTGTATCAGGCTTCACATATTTGGACACTGACAATATATAACTTGTAACTCAAATCCTGCACATGTAGCTGCATATCATTCCTAATGACTTGTTTCTACATCCTGCCATTACAACAGAAAAGTTTCTCTGAATATATAGTGATGTAGTTGGATCACATCTCATCTCCTCCCTCTCCTTGCTGTACGTAACCTTCATTGCTTTCAAGTTCCAAAATCTAAACTGCTATCTATTTCCTCCACTGCCAGACAGTTCAGCCCAAAGCATTTTGAGATAATGATCACCGTTCAGTATCATGCTTCGATTTCCAGTTGTATTCTCTCTGCGAAATCCTGTGCTAACATCAAGATGTCATTTTCTCTTGATATTGCCTGGAAGACTATATTAGATTCTTGAGGGATAATTTCTGTTCAGCTGCACAATGCTTATGAGGTGTAGTTAGCTGTATGCTTGCAAGATTCAAGTGCAGCTTCATGCTATCGTTATCGTGAACTCTTCCACCAAAAGGTAATTTTTAACATCTTTAAACTAAGGTTTCCTCATTTGAGTTTTCATTCCAATTTTAATACTAACACTGCAAGTGTTATCAGAAAAAGCCACATGCCTCAATTTTAGGTTGTTGTACTCTCCAATTTTAATTGCTCCATCATTGGCAGTTGTGCCTTCAGCTGCCTAGGCCCTAAGCTCTGGAATTCCTTCCCTAAGCCTCTTCACCTCTCTATATATCTCTCTTCCTTTAAGATGTTCCTTCAAACCTACCTTGTCAACCAAGCTTTTGGTCACATGGACTAATACTTAGTTTTGTGAGTACAAAGCCAAACTTTGTTAATGTTTTTGTGTCTTGGGATGTCTTCTAAATGCAAGCTGTTTTTGTGATTAATTTGCATGTTTTCCATGTTTTTAATTGGATTGCTATATTTACCAATATTGCATTTACCACTAATCCAAAAGTGGAAAACACTGTAAATGCTTTGATCAGATCCATTGATGTCAAGTGCTCTCTGATATTTTTCTTGAATATTCATTCATCGTGTGTGAATCTGAATAATGAGGCCCCAATATTAACTGGGAGATGCACTGGGAGCTTGTGGATGTTGAGTTGGGGTTGAGGGGGAATGTGTGGGTGGGTGCAAAGCAATATGTTGAGCTGTCCATGGCTTTTTAACGCAGCCATCTCATTGCCATTTTACTTCTGGGTTTCCCATCCAACCAGCAACAGCAGGCATTAGGAAGACCCGCATGATCTCTAACCCTAGTATTTAAAGGGCAATTTGCAGGAGCTTGTGGTTGGAAGCAACAGAGGAAGAACTATCGCTATGAAATCAGGATGTTCAAAGGCTGCACCCTACATTAATAACACATCCCTTGATGTGCTGCTGCGGGGGTGGTGAACGCTCAGAGAGAAGTTGTATAATCCAGCAATGGGAGGAGGAAACCAGCTGTGGCATCAACAAAGCATGCTGGAGTGGTATAGGTGGTCAGCAGCAACATAGTGCCATGCTCATGAGTCTGAATTTTATGGGGTCTGCAAGACCAGGATGGGTGTTTGGGGGGGTGGGGGGGCAGCGGAAATGGTGAAGAAGTGCGGGAAGTGGCATGCCGTCATCTTCCTCCCGCCATGATATTTTTCCAGCAGCGGGGAAGATGGAGGACGGTCCACCCGCCCAGAGGCCAGTTGTGCCGCATATTAACAATGACGGGTGGGCCTTCCACCACATGGGGAGATCCCTGGTGGGGGAGGTGCCCTCCTATTCAAGCAGCCCCCGGCAACCCAACTCCCCCAAACCTCACCAACCACCACTCCCTTCCCCTCACAAGGGCCTGCCTGACTGGCCCTGGTGACCCCTGACCCCACTTACCTTGCTGTGTGGCTGGTGTCCATCTATGAGTCTCACAGCTAGGTGCAGTCCCAGCAGTGGCCACTGCTCCCGGTGAAGCTGCTGGGACTGAAGAGTTATCAGTTCTCAGATTGGCTGGAAACTCTTGCTGGGGGTGCTGTGCTTGGGGCACCTGTCCCTTAAAGGGACGGGAGTCGCAACGGCAGCTCATTAGCTGCTAGATTGGCAGAAAATCTGCTGGGGCTCCACCAAACAGTTGAGGCAGGGTTGCCACTGGCTTTTCTGCCTGTGGTCGGGGTTCCCAATGCCCCAACAAAATCCAGCCCATCGACTCAATGCAGGAAGAGACTTAATGCCCTAAACAGGTCAGGAAAGATGAATACAGTTGCATATTCACTTACATCCTGCTGCACACATTATCCCAATCTCTCAGTTTGCCTTCTAAATCCCATTCCACCATATCACTCCTCACACTTACTCCTCTTACAAAACCACCCATCCTTCTCTTTCTATGCACTAGCTCACATCCCCATCTATTTAACCATGACTCCTACTCACCCTCATCCTTATGCAATTTCATGCCTCTCCCTCATAGTCAACTTCATCTAATGCACTCCATCAATTGACTGGACACGTGCCATTACGTGCACTCTTAGTTTGTTCTTTCCATCATTGCAGGAGAGAGCACAGAACATCAGGGAAAGGCCAAGCACTGGCAATGGTCCTCCATGCACTTTGCAACTAATAAGCATGGAGGAGAAAGTGCTGGAAATCAATAACGTCTCAGGTGCCTGGCCACTGGAGATGGGAAGCTCCCAGTTACCTGAACACAATTAATTATCAGCCAACCACATGTCTTATAACACTTAATCATGTTGACTTGATTTCAACAGCAAGAGAAAAATTATCATCTTCGTAATGATAACTTACAACTTTCCAACTTTGGCAGTGCTCATTTATGTCTTTTATCTCCCACATGGCCTTCATGTGTGCAGCAGGAGTTGATGGAGGTCATGGACAATTGGTCAGAGGAGCTCAATCATTCTGAGAGTGTATACATCACATGACTCATGCATACCATGCACCAGCTCAGATATTTGCACTTCTTTGGGATCATCCAAAGTGATAGTTGGGTCTTCAGCTGGGGACGCAAACTTTCAAGTGAACAAGGGGAAATAGTGGTCGCAGCGATAGTAGTGGAGAGTCTGCCTCAGAGGGCACAGCCCTCTCCAAGCTCTGCTCAGCTGGATACAGATGCTGTATCTTCAAGGGCTATCGATGAAGAGGATAATCATTGAGCAGAAGCAGACAATGTGATATACACTGGCAGGCATTCCAAGAACATTGTCCATGATTTCAGACATGTTAAATGTGTCCACCTCAAGCATGAGTGGATTATGTCACAAGGCATTGTGATGATGTCTTCTTGCATGGATACAGTAACCATGGATACAAATCAATGCAAGCCTTGAGCAAAGGTTTGCTGACTCTGAATGCCACTTTAAATAGGTTGACAGATACTCTATCCTTGGCCTTTCAGCACCCCACTGATCTGCAGCAAAGTGTTCTCTAGCACATGGATAGCAGTGAAGTGCAGCAGGGTCATGAGAGGGATAATGGCAAAGGGGACATGTGAGTGGAGACTCTACTCAAAGCGCTTCCACAATCCTGGAAACCCGCACAGCAATGTGTGCAGTCAGTGATGCATAGCCCTCATCGCCTTCATCTTCCTCTTTGTTCTCCTCAGAATCCTCCAAACGGAATCTGCACTCTTCAGCTTTGTTCTCCTGTAGGTCCAAACCTCACTTCTGGGCAATGTTGAACAGAGCACAGCACACCACAACCATTCTGGACACGCTGGCTGCTGCTTAATTGAAGGCACCTCCAGATCTGTTGAAGCACGTGAAGACCAGCTTCAGCATGCTGATGTCTTGTTTGATACTTCTGGTGGTGATATGGCATTGATTGTAGACCTCTGGGGTGTCATTCAGTGGGTTTCTGAGAGGTCGTATTAGCATGTTTTAAGTGGGTATCCCTTGTCTCTGTGTATCCATCCGTTAACTCTGCTTCTAGGAGCAAAGACATCAGGGTAGTTGGACTGCTGCAGGACAAAAGCATTTTGGCAGCTGATTGGGAACCTTGTGCACATTTCCAGAAAGAATTTTTTGTGGTTGCACACCAGCTGTACATTGATGGAGTGGAAGCCTTGCTGTTTGCGAATACTCTGTGTTATTCTGATTGTCATGTGTGTGCAGTCAATGGCACCCTTGCACTTGTGGGAAATCAGGCAGAGATGCAAACTTCAGTGCCACTCATTCTGGCCGGCATCATTGCAGACAAAGTTTAATATAATTTCCTGGCCAGGCAAATAAGTCATCAGTTACCTGTTATATGTATTTGTGGGTGGCAAACTGGAAGATCCTGCAAATGTCCCTAACAAAGCCCTGGAAGGACCCAGACGCAAAAGTATTGAGAGCAGTGGTGACTTTGACAGCCACTGGCAAATCATGGTCTCCAGGTCCAGCTGACAGTAGGTCTTCTTCCAGCAGGCTGCAGATGTCTGCCACCATTCCAAAGAGTCTGTATGGAATAGTATGCAAATACTCGTTCAGGCTTCTGTCCAATGTTTGTGTGTTTACTTAACTAGTCAATCTCATTTGCTCAGCTGCTTTAATTTTACTGTTTGTATTCAAGATCTCTGTGCATTGGTTCTTTGCATCAATGTACATGAGATTGGGAGATTGGCTGTCCATAATATATATTTTATTGATGATGTAGGTGGCTTTCTGCTTGAAGCATCTAGTGCAGTCAGCTCTTTTCAATGATCCTTTGCACACTGATTATGTTCCTAAATTTAGAATTAAACGTACATTTGAACCATTACACTTTTGTGACAAAGGACTGGACCAAAATACAAATCTAACCAATTGCTGGGTCAAAATCATGGAACCCCCTCCCTAATAGCACTGTGGGAGTGCCTTCGCCAATGGGCAATAAATGTTGGCCTTGCCAATGATGCCCACATTCTATGAATGAAGGAAAAAACACACTTAAAGATGGCTTGCATTTTTTTTCAGAAGATGGTCCCTAAACTTTTCCAAGCAGTTTCATAACACTGTGCATATTTGAGCTGTTACGCTCACCTCCTCCACTCATCCTGAAACTTATACCTTCTTTCATGATTGATTTCATTACATAAATCAACATCTTTCAACTTGCACACTAAGTTTTCACAGCCTCTCAGATTCTTGCAGCATAAAAGCTGAACAACTGCCTCTTAATCTCCATCATGCTGTTCAATGGGGCAATTGTGAGAAACACTTTTTAATGTTCCTTTGAAAATTATGAAAGAGATCAAGATGCAGATCTTCAGCTACTGCCCTGCAAAAGGATTAGAGGCTGTGAGAACTAAGAGTATTCAATCTATGTTAAACCAAGTTCCCATCTGCCTATTCAAGAGGATGTAAAAGAGCCCAGAACGCTATTTGATGAAGAACAGAGAGTTCTCCTTAAGATTTGGCTGTGATTCATTTTAAAATTTTACCAGCAAAACAAATTTATGGTCATTATCTCATTGCAGTTTGTGGGACCAGACTGTGAAAATTGGTTGCTGTGTTTGTTTGAATAAAGATAGAAAATATACTTCAAAAGTAATTTATTAGCTTTGTAACACTTTGAGATGTCCTGAAGACCTAAAGACATGAGATAAATGCAAGTTCTGTTTTCTTTTCTGCACAAATTACTTTGAAATGATGTGAGAAATCCCAGTCCCCATCAATATTTAGGTAAACTTGGGACAGTTCGTGAATCTTCTGAAGTGTTTTTATTCACTTCTGCATTTGTTGATGGATGCAATATATTTTAAAATACAGAAATGCGAATTTGTTCTAGTAATGCTACAAAATTGTGTATACTGTATTTTCAAACCTTTGGGAGCATTTTCTTGATTGCAGGGATCATGCTCGTTCTACTCCCTATTTCTTCTCTATGTCTCTACTGACAACTGCCATCAAAATAAGATGTATTCCCAAAAAACCATGGAAATACAACATTGTTTTTTTATGTCCTCAAAGTGTTGGAAATATAAGTGAAGAATAGGACTCCAGAAATTTGGGTAAAATTTGTCACAGTTTTGAATGAGTTTCCTAATTTCCTGCAGAATGTTTCAGTTCTGTTGATGCATGATACCAGCAATGTACCTTTTAAAATTTAGTTGATGTCCGCGACCAGTTTTTTCAGTGTGTGGTCCCTTGAAAGTTTTTTGCGCAGCCTCACACACAAGTTAATCATCGCAGAACAAGGCCTGCATGGTACCTTCCAGGCTGCTGTGCAGCCATGCACACCCATACATTGGATATCAGTCAGCTTGATTATGATGCTGTATAATCCATAATCCCCAGCATTAATCAAACAAATCATGTCATTGTTGACTTGATGTTCCCCTAAGTGATGGAGAAGGATGATGTAGCTGAGGGGCCAAAGACAGTATATTTGGTAAGAATTACGGAGCGATAAGAGTGTTTAGAGCTATTACGCTACTGGATGTGTTATCACTTTTGTCAATTAATCTCTCCTAGTTTCCACACGATTACAGACCTTTCCTTTTGATCTTTTCTACCCACCTCACCCCACCTTTCCCTGCCTTGCTTAAAAACTGGTATATCTTGAAGTGCTCCCAGTTTTGACAAAGGCTCAGGAACCTGAAACATTAACTCAGTTTCTCGCTCCACAGATACCCCTAGACCTGCTGAGTAGTTCCACCATTTTTTACTTTTACTTATAAAAGGCAAGTCATGTTTAACTAACTTGATCATGTTTTTTGATGAAGCAATGGAGATGGTTGATGAAGGTAGTGTGGTTGATGTTATGTATAGGGACTTTCAAAAGGTGTTTGATAAAGTATCACATAATAGGCATATTAGAAAAATTAAAGGCCATGGGATTAAAGGAACAGTGATGGCATGGATACTAAGTTAGCTAAGAGACAGAAAACAGAAAATAGTGTTGCATGATTTTCAGACTGGAGGGAAGTATAAAGTGGTCTTCCCCAGGGGTCAATATTGGGACCAGTACTCTATCTGATACATATTAATGACCTGGACTAGGATATAAAGGTCATAATTTCAAAGTTTGCAGGTAACACAAAACTCAAAATGTAGCAAACAAAACGGAGGATAGTAGCAGACTTCAGGAGGACAGAAATGGCTGATAAAGTAGGTCGACGCATTGCAAATGAAATTTAATGCAGAGAAGTATGAAGGGTTACATTTTGGTAGGAAGAATGAGGAGAGATAATATGACCTAACTGGTGCAACTTTAAAGGGGGTGCAGGAACAGAAAAGTCCTTGAATGGGACAGGGCAAGTTGAGAAGGCTGTTAAAAACAACATATGGGATCCTTGGCTTAATTAATAGAGGAAGCAAGTACAAAAGCAAGGAAGTTATGCTAAACCTCGATTAAACACTGGTTAGGCCTCAGCTGGAGTATTGTGTTCAATTCTGAGCACCACACTTTATGAAGAATGGCCTTGGAGATGGTGCAGAAGAGAGCTATGAGAATGCCACCAGGGATGAGGGACTTCAGTTATGTGGAGAGACTGGAGAAGCTGGGGTTATTCACTTTAGAGAAGGTTGGAATTAAGCGATTTGATAGCAGCATTCAAAACCATCATTGGTTTTGACAGAGTTGATAAGGAGAAACCGTTTCCAGTGTCAGAATAGTCAGTAACCAGGGAACACAAATTTAAGACGATTGACGAATATACCAGAGGCAACATGAGGAAACATTTTTATTACACCGCTGTTGTATGATTGCCTGAAGAGTGATATCCCTTTAAGATCTCAGTATGATAATGAGCTAAGTATCAGGAAGTAGTCATGTGACTATAAGCCAGAGTCACTCTGCAACTGTCACACCTAAAGGAAGGTTCTGTAAATAGTTTTCTCTGTACTGTGCATACTAGTTTAGCTGTTAATAAACCTGTTAGAGATCTTCAGCAAACTGTCTGAAGGGTGGGGTAAGCAGATTCAATAGTAACATTCTAAAGAGATTTGGATAAATACTTGAAGGGCAAAAAGAATCACAGGGCTATGAGGAAAGAACAGGGGAGTGGGATTAATTGGAGAGCTCTATCAAAGAGCTGGCACAGCCATTATGGAGCAAATTACCTCCTTCTGAGCAGTATCATTGCATGATTCCATGATGTGCAAATATCTGACTAAAGAAGTACAGACATTAAAAGTGATAGTTACTTATGAGACATTTATTTATGTTTATACAAACAATAACAGTGCATGAATTACACAGGAATTATCATTTTACAACTGGTTGTTCGCACACTTCCTCTCTGCTGACACTGATTGTCAGTTTGTGTTGCCTTTGATGATTGTTTTAAGTGGTAATTTACTGCTTGCTCTCGCTTAACAATTCTCTCATCTGAAATGTTTGGGTGACATTTTATAGATTATTCCTCCTGGGTCATTAAAGATGAAGAGCTGAAAAGACAAAAGCAAAAATCACAGTAGAAGTACAAAAAAAGCAACAAAACAACACATCGGCCTGATCTTGATTTCCTCTTTGCCAGCTGGCTGTTGGCACCATGCCAGCTTCATTGAAATGAGGCCTGAGACCCAATATCAGGAGTTCTTTGAGCCTCGCCCATTCTGCTGCAGGGACTCTGCGTCCCCCAGGCACCCAAAAATGGGCACTCTTAAATTCTACCCTGCTAAAACTTTAGTGGAGGTTAGTTTAAAATAGAAATGTCACTCTGACCTTCAAAATGCTTAAAATTACTGAATGAATTAATAGAATAACTGACAGAACAAGATGGCAAGGTAAGAACCGCACCATACAACCAATGGATGGAAAAATAACGCTGTAACTATTGGTCAGATCTAACAAAATAAAACAAGGAGACTATAAGAGCTCATCCCAAGAACAGTATAGAACTGTAAATCTACAAAACTAATAATCAAAATTAGTCAGTGACACACAATTATAATACTATTGTTCATGAGCAGTCAACACAGCAATATAGAATTATGTAGCAGAATTCTACAGTTGAAATTTGTAACAACACCAGCTGATAGAACCGTGATCAAATGAAACAGAGAAGTTTACAAGCGATCGATCAAGATGATAGAACTGCATATAAACTAGCTGACAGAACAAAACATAGGAATCTGTAACATGACCAATGGACCAGCTGATAGAAGTAAGCGGCAAGTTTAGACGGATGACAGAACTAGCCTATAACTAGCCTATTGCAATATTGTTGAAGGGTGCGACATATATATATGAGAGAGAGAGAAAGAGCACAGGATAAACATGCATGACAGAAGGGTTTTATGTCCTCCTGCTGCTCAGCAATATCGGCCTAACTGTAACCCCAAATCAATTGCTTTTGGGGTTGTGGAGTGATTCTTTCCATAGTCAGATGTTTTGTCTTCTTAATCTTATATACACTTCCTTGAATCCCTTCTGCTCTCATATGTTTGTGGAAGTCCAAAATGACTCAATGGAATTGAATCTGATTGATTCACCAATGAAAACATGACAAATAATTTTCAGAGTACCCAAGCTCTGGTCTGTGCTTGTAGTCATGATATTACTGTGGTTTGACCTAGTTCAGTTTCTGGTCAGTGGTGATCCCCAAGTTTTTGAGGAGAAGAGTGGTAACAAGGTAAAGGTCTTTAAGGAGAACATTCCCATGTCTCGGGGCTAAATAACTGAAGACGCTGCCGTTGAAGATCGAGCAGATGAAACAATGCAAAGAAAGACAGAGCTAGAAAGCCTGAGGTGGTGCACTGACATATAAGGTTGGAGGAGGTTGCAGAGGCGGAAAAGGGCAAGGCCATAAAAGGACTTGCAAGTAAAGGCAACAATTTTGATTTGA
Organism: Heterodontus francisci; assembly: GCF_036365525.1. Lineage (NCBI taxonomy): Eukaryota > Metazoa > Chordata > Chondrichthyes > Heterodontiformes > Heterodontidae > Heterodontus > Heterodontus francisci. The sequence continues at coordinate 137,112,212 of NC_090376.1, read as the reverse complement.
TGATGATGGGAATCAGGAAATGAAAACAAATTGGCAAGAACAGGGGTGATAGGGGAACAATAGCCTGCAAGTGGCAGAGTTTGGGATGATTTTCATCTCTTGTGGGATGGAATGCAAAAGGCTGGCAGGGATCCTGTTCGTGAAACCAAGGCTGGAGATGACAAAGATGGGAGTGAAGTAAGGGCAGAGGCGGGTGATATTGAGGAATTAGAAGTAGGATACCCTGGTGATGTATGCAATACAAAGTTTCAAGCAAACAAGGCAGACACTAAAGTTATGCTCGGCCTGAGTAAGCAGCTGTGCAAATGGGTGGAAAGGTGTCTTAGTCTGTCTTATTACCGTTTAAAAATAGGGACACATTAACTTGTGCTTGAGTTTAGCAGTCCCTCCCTGGTGTTCATCAATTCCTTCATGAGAACTGTCAGCATCTCACAGGTTTCATCCTTTCTCTCTCTGTAATATCCACCCCTGGGAATTTGTTGATTTTAAACCTTTTAGGCTGTCTACAATTTCCCACTGAATGATGGTGAAGTTGCTAATTCTACTTAGATTGCCTCTGATTGTGGATAGAATGCTGTCTGCAACGTTTGGAGGAAGTAATTGTTGAATATTTTAACTATTTAATATCCATTGCCATTTAAAGTTTTGGAACAACTTATTGCACTTATTTCCTTAGTGTTTCTATCTCTGCACCACTTCAGATTCCTTTGTATTCCTCTAACTATTCTTTTAATGTCTTTCTGAAGGTTCTTATAATCACCCACTGCTTTTCTTCTTTCTCTCTGTGGGATTTGTAGAGCTAATGGTTAGAGATTAAGATTGAGAAATTGTACAGGAATTTATTTCCACATGAAAAGAATCATGTAAACTATATCCATTTTATATTCCTCCTGTCATTAAAAGCTTAGAAGCTTTTAGACTACAAAAACAGCTGAACATCTGAACAAAGGTTAGCTACAGCCTGCTTACATTTAGATTCGGTTTATCTTCCCAAACTAAGACTCAGTTCTTTTTTTGTCTTGCTAACCCTAAACAGTGATGGTTTCTTTTCAATTTCAGGACAATAAGATGACAGAATAGAGATAAATATTTAACTGGCTAGGAACATCTTTTTAGAGACATCAGTTTAACCAAGAATATGCATGAAGGGGTATGGATGCAGAGGCCTAATGGATTCATGCAGCTAGAAACAGTATAAATGGGGTGGGATCATAGCTGTAAATTGGAAGATATCAGGAGAGAGAGAAAGTTGGACTCATCTGGTTGTAACATGCTATTCCTCTGTGGCAACATTTCATGTAAGCTCAGTGTTTGCAGTGAATGTGTCTGTTCATCTGACCATTAATACATCTCCAAATGTTTGACTTAATGTTTCAAATGCATTATTGGCACATAGGAACATCAGGAAGAAGAATTGTCGATTCAGTCATTCGGGCCTGTTCTGCCATTCAATTAGATCATGGCTAATTTGTACCTTAAATTCATTTACCTGACCTTGCTTCATATGACTTTATAGACTTACCTAACAAAATTCTATCTAAGTCTTGAAAGCTCCAATTGTGCCGTAATCCACAGCTTTCTGGGGAAGAGAGTTCCAGATTTCTACTACCTTGGCCAAGAGTATCTGCTTCGGGTGCAACTGGTGATTAGAGCACAAATTGTGCTCAAAATTGCGCTAGATTTAAGAATTTTTTTCAGCTCAAGTTTCTGCTAAAACCATTTGCATATTGTCAAACATAAGATCTCCCTTGAACCAGCTCAATTGGGCAACATTTTACAATGTATTTGTTTTTACATTAAATAATACTCCTTGATATTTTCAAAAATGATAAGTTGGTGTAATTTTATTACTGCTGCTGAAAATGGATTTATCACAAAAATAAGCATTTTTAATCAGAGTGTCTAGGCCACCAGAACCATTTTCTAGTTAGATTGCTGTATAGTAGTCAGTTTCTTAATAAATTAGATATAAATATTAGTATCATTGTATCAACAAAATCAATTTACTGCTAAACGTCTCCTTGAAGGCCCACGAACAGGTGCAATTAGAGGAAATCCATTCTGATGATTAATTTGTTCTGGAGGCGGAGCCAGTTTTATAGGGAGGACTGGCTTCCAGAACTGTGCTTTGTAAACTAGTGCAAAAGATTGCAGAAATTTAATTTGCAGAGAATGCAACTTGCACTTGAAATTACATGATCTTGTGCACTGGTTTGGTCAATTTGAAGAAAGTGCTCCCTGACTTCACTCCTGAATGGGTTACCTCTAATTTTAAGCTTGTGTCCCCTTGTTCTTGATTGCCCCACCAGTGGAAATAGTTTGTCCACAGCTACTTGCACCAACAAAAATATTCATTCCCTCCACCACCAGTGCACAGTGGCAGCACTCTGCACTACCTACAAGAAGCACTGAACCAACTTGCCAAAGCTTCTTCCACAGCACCTTCCAAATTTGCAACTTTGACCATCTAGAAGGACAAGGGCAGCAGATGCATGGGAACATCAACCCCTGCAATTTTCCCTCTAAGGCACACACCATCCTGACTTGGAACTAAATTGCTGTTCCTTCACTGTCACTGGATCAAAATCCTGGAAATCTCACACTTAGAGCACTGTGGCTGTACCTACAATACATGGATGCAGCAGTTCAAGAAGGCTGCTCACCACCACCATCTCAAGAGCAATTAGGGATGGGCAATAAATGCTGGATTTGCCAGTGATGCTCACATCCCATGAACTTAACATTTTAAACACCTCATCAGATCATTCCTCAATCTTCTATAGTTAAGAGAATACAAGCCAAGTTTATACAACCTGTCCTCATAATTTAACACTCTGACCCTTACTGAATCTGCAAATCTAACAGTTTTTATTCCTCAGTTCACTTTGGTTTTCCATTTAGGATCTTGTTTGTTTAGTCCATATTTGATAATCCTAAGTATTTAACCATCATGAACAGAACGTTAAATTAAACTCAACTAATCTATTGGGAAACAATCTGTCCCATCACTTTAACTCTTAACTTATTCATGTGAAGTTAGCTTTTTATCAACATTGTGCGATATTTCATCTAAACTGACTGATATTTCATACAAGGCTAGTGTATTAGCAATTAGTATTATTATGGAACTTTTGTGATAGAAAATGAGAATAATTAGTTGTATTTTATTGGCCCAGAATTTTGCCAAAAAATTAGTGTCGAAACAACACATGGTTATTAATGTGAAAATCGGCAGCAACTTGTGGTGACGAAAAGATACCCCAGGAATTGTGCATTACCACATGTTGTTGGATGATTTGTGTCACTCCGCTGTTAACATCACAAAAACTGTATCTTGCTCTTAACCTCCCTGTGATTTTCATGAATTTTCTGCATTTGTGCATAAATCCCCATTAAATTCACCACAGAAAGTTAAATCTAGTAATTCAAAGCCATATGAAAATTGTAAATGACTGCCAATCAAAGTCTCTTGCCCTGAAAATGAACAATTAAAAATGTGGAGTCACATTTCCTCAGGTTTTAAATTGGTGTTAGAGATTTTTTTTTAAATAATTTTAATTTTTTATCATTTTTTAGTTACTTTTCCTTTCTATCTCTTTTTTTGCTCCCTCGCTTTTAATATGAACTTTCATTCCCTCTCTTTATTTCTTTCTGTACCTGAATTTACATTGAATTCACCCTCTTTAATTCACTCTCCTTCTCAATCCTTCCTCTGTTTAATTCTCAATCTTTTAATTTCATTGGTTAAGGAGATACACTGTTTGTCCCATTGTTCAACAAGGTCCCTGAAAACCAGTTGTCCTCACTGTGCTGTTATCACAATTCTAGCAACTTTGTGGGCAAAGAAAACTAAATATGTACCAACAAGTTGAACTGGCATGGCACATTCCTGCAAAATCTGGATCAACATGTGATTTTTGCACTTGCATGAATTAGCACTGTTGAGTAGATCCGTGGATTGATTTCTACAGTTGTATTTTTCTGTTGATTAACTTATTAGTTGGCTGAAGTGCCTTTATAGCTTTGATGGGCAAAAATTCATTACCGCTCTGAAATCAGTTATATTATGGTTCCATGAATCTCATTCAGGCTAACTGATACATTACAATCATTGCAATCAATGCCACTATTAATCTGCAAACACAATCAAACATGGTGGTCGAGATCTTTGGTGCTATTTTATTGCTTCTCTGATCAATGAATTTATTCCCTGTGTGATTATCAAAAATGAAGGAAATGTTAATTAAAATATTGCATATTACTGAACAAAGAAATTCTGGCTCCTCTTGAGAAACATATACATTACATGTAGCAGAGATGGGCTGAATTTGAATGTGCTGCTTCCTATTTAAAGAGTGTACATATGGTGGGCTGGTTTTTATGGGCTCCCCTGAGGCAGGGTCAGAGGCAGGGGGCCCATAGAATCCCAATGGGTGGTGGTGCAAGGAGTGGGGGAAGGCAGAGTGCATGTCAATGTCCCGTTGCCAAGCGATTTTGCCAGGGGGCAGGACAGGCTGTCGATGGCCTTCCCGTCCAGAGGCCCTTAAGTGGTCTATTAACCAGCATGCTTCCACCACGCAGGGAGGACGAATTGTAAAACGACACACACTCCCTGCGGGCTTGGGGGTGGTACTCCTCCGTGGGCAATCTGTGACCCACGGAGGGCCCCTGCAGGCAAAATCTCCACCACCATAGACCCCCTCCCCCTGGACTTCGCACCCACCCCACCCACCCTTGCTGGGGCCTTCTGGACTGGCCCCAGCACGCCACCTCACTTATCTGAGGTCTGGGGTTCCAAGGACACAGATCACAAGACATTAGAGCAGGAGTAAATCACATAGCCTATCAAGCCTCTCCGCCATTCAATGCGATTATGGCTGATCTTGGGCTTCAATTCCACTTTCCTCCCCACTCCACATATCCCTTGATTCCCTGTGAGTCTAAAATTCTATCTATCCCAGCCTTAAATGTATTCAAGCATCCACAGCCCTCTAGGGTAGAGAATTCCAAAGATTCACAACCCTATGAGTGTAATAATTTCTCCTCATCTCAGTCCTGAATGATTGGGCCCTTCTCCTGAGACTGTGTCCCCGTGTTCTAGATTCCCTGACCAGTGGAAACTATCTCTCACCATCTACCCTATCAAGCCCTTTCAGAATCTTGTATGTCTCAATTAGATTGCCTCTCAATCTTCTAAACTCCAGAATATATAGGCCCAATTTATGCAGCCTATCATCATAGGACAACCCCTTCATCCCAGGGACCAATTTAGTAAATCTTCGCTGCACTGCCTCAAAGAATAAAGAACAGTACAGCACAGGAACAGGCCATTCGGCCCTCCAAGCCTGTGCTGATCTTGATGTCTGCCTAAACTAACACCTTCTGCACTTCCGGGGCCCATATCCCTCTATTCTCTCCCTATTCATATATTTGTCAAGATGTCTCTTAAATGTCGCTATCGTATCTGCTTCCACCACCTCCCCTGGCAGCAAGTTCCAGGCACTCACCACCCTCTGTGTAAAAAACTTGCCTCGCACATCCCCTCTAAACTTTGCCCCTCGCACCTTAAACCTATGTCCCCTAGTAACTGACTCTTCCACCCTGGGAAAAAGCTTCTGACTATCCACTCTGTCCATGCCACTCATAACTTTGTAAACCTCTATCATGTCGCCCCTCCACCTCCGTCGTTCCAGTGAAAACAATCCAAGTTTTTCCAACCTCTCCTCATAGCTAATGCCCTCCAGACCAGGCAACATCCTGGTAAACCTCCTCTGTACCCTCTCCAAAGCCTCCACGTCCTTCTGGTAGTGTGGCGACCAGAATTGCATGCAATATTCTAAGTGTGGTCTAACTAAGGTTCTGTACAGCTGCAACATGACTTGCCAATTTTTATACTTTATGCCCCGACCGATGAAGGCAAGCATGCCGTATGCCTTCTTGACTACCTTATCCACCTGCGTTACCACTTTCAGTGACCTGTGGACCTGTACGCCCAGATCTCTCTGCCTGTCAATATTCCTAAGGGTTCTGCCATTTACTGTATATCTCCCACCTGCATTAGACCTTCCAAAATACATTATCTCACATTTGTCCGGATTAAACTCCATCTGCCATTTCTCCGCCCAAGTCTCCAACCGATCTATATCCTGCTGTATCCTCTGACAATCCTCATCATGACAACATTGTGGGCCGAAGGGCCTGTACTGTGCTGTACTGTTCTATGTTCTATGTTCTATTATCCGCAACTCCACCAACCTTTGTGTCGTTCGCAAACTTACTAATCAGACCAGCTACATTTTCCTCCAAATCATTTATATATACTACAAACAGCAAAGATCCCAGCACTGATCCCTGCGGAACACCACTAGTCACATCCCTCCATTCAGAAAAACACCCATCCACTGTTACCCTCTGTCTTCTGTGACTGAGCCAGTTCTGTATCCATCTTGCCAACTCACCTCTGATCCTGTGTGACTTCACCTTTTGCACCAGTCTGCCATGCGGGACCTTGTCAAAGGCTTTACTAAAGTCCATATAGACAACATCCACCGCCCTTCCCTCATCAATCATCTTATCACTTCCTCAAAAAACTCAATCAAATTAGTAAGACACGACCTCCCCTTCAGAAAACCATGCTGCCTCTCGCTAATAAGTTCGTATGTTTCCAAATGGGAGTAAATCCTGTCCCGAAGAATCCTCTCTAATAGTTTCCCTACCACTGACGTAAGGCTCACCGGCCTATAATTTCCGGGATTATCCTTACCACCCTTCTTAAACAAAGGAACAACATTGGCTATTCTCCAGTCCTCTTGGACCTCACCTGTAGCCAATGAGGATGCAAAGATTTCTGTCAAAGCCCCAGCAATTTCTTCCCTTGCCTCCCTCAGTATTCTGGGGTAGATCCCATCAGGCCCTGGGGACTTATCTACCTTAATGCTTTGCAAGACACCCAACACCTCCTCCTTTTTGATAATGAGATGAGCCCTTCCCTGGGCTCAACATCCACCAAGTCCTTCTCCTTGGTGAATACTGATGCAAAGTACTCATTTAGCACCTCACCCATTTCCTGTGGCTCCATGCATGGACTCCCATCTCTGTCGTTGAGTGGGCCAACCCTTTCCCTGGTTACCCTCTTGCTCTTTATATACGTATAAAAAGCCTTGGGATTTTCCTTAATCCTGTTTGCCAATGTCTCCAATGCAAATATATCCTTTCTTCAATGTGGTGACCAAAACTGCACATAGTGGGCTGAATTTTACAGACCCACCACCCCCCACCACCCACCCCCCACCCATCTGACATCACCTTGCCACAGGCCTCAATGCTGGGAAGGCCCAGCTCAATATTGCCTGTGGGAGTGAGGCCTCATGGCAGCTCCCCCGACACTCAGTGACGGGAGATTCATTTAAATATTTAAATTTATTTAAATAAACAAATTCATTGTCTACCCATTCCCGCTGTCCGTCCCAGAGACGGGGTTGGGGGGAGGGGGTGATGGGGGGTGGGTGGGTCATGGCGTCTGACTCATTCATTGGACTATGGGATGGTAAAAAGAGGTAAGGTTTAAAGTTTATTAACTTTGTGGGGAGGAAGGTCAGGCACATAAGGTAGGTGTTTTGGTTGGGAGTGGGCAGGTAATTAATTCTGTGGTTATTGGGGTGGGGGGGTGGGAGAGGGTCAGGATCAAATTTATTTTATTTTTTAAAAACACTGTTTCTTTAAATAATTAAGTTAGGGCTCAAAGCCCTTTAAAAATGGCATCTGCGCGTGCACAAAGGCTGCTGATGCCATTGCCGGGGACGGACAGTCCGCCGCCTCCATTTCATCGGGTTGGGCTGTCCGCCCGGGCCATTTAAATGAGCCACTGTGCTGAATATCGCGGCAGCTCTGCAACATGTGGTCTGCACGGATGGGCTGCCATTGTTTAAGTCTGATGCCGATTATGGCGGCACCATAAATTTTAGCCCAGTATTCCAGGTGCGGTCTCACCAACACCCTGTACAATTTCAGTAAGACTTCTTTATTCCTGTACTCCAATCCCCTTTCAATAAAGGCCAACATGCCATTTGCCTTCCTAATAGCCTGCTGCACCTGCAGGTTAACTTTGTGCGTTCCTTGTACGAGTACCCCCAAGTCTCTCTGAACATCAACACTTACCAGTTTCACACCTTTTCAAAAACATTCTGCTTTCCTATTTTTACGACCAAAGTCAACAACTTTACGTTTCCCTACATTATATTCCGTTTGCCATCTTATTGCCCACACACTTAACCTGTCTATATCTCTTTGCAGCCTTTGTCCTCCCCGTAGCTTACCTTTCCACCGAGCTTTGTATCATCATCAAACTTAGATACATTGCTCTCTGCCGCTTCATCCAAAGTCTTTAATATAGAGTGTAAATAGCTAAGGACCCAACACTGATTCTTGCGGCATCCCACTATTCACTGCCTGCCAACTTGAAAATGCCCCATTTATGCCCACTCTCTGCTTCCTGTCTGTTAACTAATCCTCTATCCATGCTGGGCCTGGGTCCGAAGCCTCTGAGTACTGGCAGTGGCTACTGCTCCTGTGATTGGCTGGCAGCTCCTGGAGGAGGGAACCCATCTTTAAAGGGATGGAAATCCCGGTACTGGAATATTCGCCTCTGAAGCAATGGAAGATCGCAATGGTTTGGGGGAAGGATGGCAATGAGGCCGAGGTGGGATTCTCCCGCCTTTTCCGTCTGGCGCCAGGAGCCCCGCCGCTTCAACAAAATTCCAAGTGGTGTCTTCCATGCACCACATGATTGTGCAGCAGCTGTGCATGGTGTGAGCTGTGGCTTAGCTGGTAGCATTTTTATTTCTGCATTAGAAGGTCTTGGGTTCAAGTTCAACTGCAGGATTTGAATGCAAAAATCAGTGTTGAGAATTACAGTACTGCACTGCTGGAAGTGTTGCCTTTTGGGTGAGATGTTAAACCAAGGCCCCATCTGCTCGTAGCCACATCTTTTGTTTCTTTACTTGGTTTTGTACCATGAAACCTTTTGTCATTTAATCTCTCCTGCCCTCCATCCTATCACAGATCTTCCCTTTTGGTCTTCGTTGCCCCTCCCCCTTTCACTTGCTCTAAACATTTCTAACTTTTGTTAGTTTGAAAAGTCATCACTTGAAACGTTAACTCTGCTTCTCTCTCCACAGATGCTGCCAGACCTGTTGAGTATTTCCAGCATTTTCTGTTTTTGTTTCAGATTTCCAGCATCAACAGTATTTTGCTTTTGTATTAATGCCTCAGAAGGCTGGTGCTCTCATGAGTGGGTATTAGTGTGTGGTTTTACAGATGAGTAAAGAATTGTCCATTTCTCGGTGTGGTACTGCAGCAACAAACCACACCATTGGATTTTAATCCATTTTTATACTTTGAAACCACCTGAAAACAAAAGACATTTGAAAGGAAAATCCAACCAAATTGCTGCTATGTTTTGCAATTGCCAATGGGTACCTCACCAGCTGTATTAGTGTGAATGTTTATTAGTAACGCAAAGGCTATAAAATAATAGAAATTTAAAGCGCAGAAGACGATTGACCCATCCAAAACTAATCTTATTAACCTTCACACTTCCATCACTCTGTACTTTCCTTTCCTTTGCCTTAAAAAATGTTCACATGAAACATAGTTTCTGCTTCACCCATTCCCTATGGAAAAGCATTCCATGCTTCACCAACCCTTTGCATAAAGAAATTTTCCCTAATGTCTCGCTATACTCTCTTAAAGGCAATTTCAAATGGACGACCCCTTGTCATTGACTCTCCAACCAGAGGAAATAGTCTTTTCCTTATTCAGTATGTCAAAACCCTTCATAAGTTTTGTTATCCTTTCCTCTTATCCTTTTCTGCTCTGGGGGTGAGGAGTTAAATCCCAAGAAAATAGTTTTCCAATCCATCTATTTTTTAATTCATTCAAGGGATGTGGGCATCGCTAGCTAGGACAGCATTTATTGCCCATCCCTAATTGTCCTTGAGAAGGTGGCGGTGAGCTGCAGTTCTTTGCTTTTGTGTTAGGTTTTGTGCTCTGATTCGTTCAGATCCTCTTGTCTGTTTGGGGCTTTTGTGCTTTATTCTAGCACCGTGCAGCAGTTAAATAACAAATTTTACAGTCACATCTGGCTACTGGCCCATACTCTGGAAGTATTGATGCACATTCATGTCGGTGAATTCCTCTAGGTGTGAGGAAAACCAAAACATATTGTGCTCCGACTAGCTTCTTTCACTTAAATCATCCACAGCAGCAATTTAATTGCACAAACTTTCTTTCAAATGCTTCCAAATAATTCTGTTTTGGTATCTCCCTATGGGTTGTGTGGCAATAGCCATGCACAATCTACAATCACATTTTAGTCTACATGTCATTCTTTCAATTTTGTTGCAACTTATGCTTATTTTACAAATAAATTATAGATGGTGGGAGTAAGTATAAGGATGTTATTTGATTTTATGGCTTAAATAATATCGGTAAATCACTTGGATGCTCTTGCAGCCTATGATATTACGTAAACTGCTAGCGTAAATTGCAACCTTAATACACATTGTCAAGCATCCATAATTCTCATTATTTTGAATAGCTAATATATGATATATGGTACATCTGCATATAGTGTGGAAGAAAGAATGAATTGTACTCTACACACAAATAACTAGTCACAATGTTTGGTCCCTCAAAGTATTAGTCATCATCAGCAGCACCAATGAAACCAAAAGGAGCAGGGTTTGTTTCAATGCTAAACTGCAATTTAAGCAAGTGTTGCTTCTGAAATTTAGGTAAAGACTGCATGCAGAGTGCACAATCTAAAAGGAAGCTAGCAATGTGCTATTAAAAAACCAAAAAAAATCACAAATAGGTTGTCACATTCTAATTCCTCTACTTTATCGGGTCCATTTTTTGTTCTCAATATATTGTTATGAGTACTGCCATTTTTTGTTAAATTATGAGGATTTGGGTTTTAAAACTGAAAAAAAGATTCCATAGATGGTGGAACTTTGTGTATTTTTTTTTGTAAAAAGGACATCAGTTGAACTGAGGTTGTAAACAATCATTATGTTAGTTTGCCAGTAGACGGAGTTGACCTACTCCTGGGCAATGATTTGGTCGGAGTGAAGGTAGTAGCTTCTCCAGTAGTCAAGGAAAAAACAAGTGAAGTTAAAGAGACAGAACTGTTGCAGAAAAAAGGTTCCAGGAATTTTTCCTTCATGTGTGGTGACCCGAGCAATGGCTAAACAAGTTCCATTGTTAGAGGTAAAATTGGCACCACAGTCAGATAGCCGAATATTTGAAACTTTCTTTGGGGATTTGGTGCAGTTTTGAAAAACATGCCATGCATGCCAAATTGTGGGGAAACCACAACCTGCCATAAAACCAGCACCTCTAATTCTCATACCAGTTATTGGGGGACCATTTAGTAGGGTATTGGTAGACTGTGTAGGACCTTTACCGAAAAAAAGTGGGACACCAATATATACTCACTATCATGGATATGGCTACTCAGTTCCCAGAGGCTATTCCCTTGAGAACAATTTCTGCTAAGGTTGTGGTAGAGAAGTTAAGCCAGTTCTTCACTAGACATGGATTACTGACTGAGATTCAATCAGATCAAGGTTCCAACTTTATGTCTAAAATTTTTCAGCAAGTTATGGCTTATTTGGGTATAACACAGTTAAAGTCTTCAGCACACCACCCACAGACACAAGGATCTTTAGAAAGGTACCAGCAAACCCTCAAAATGATGATCAGGGCAAACTGTCATGATCATCTCCATGATTGGGATAAAAGGCTAGAATTTATTTTGTTTGCCACTAGGGATTCACCTAATGAGTCTACCATTTTAGTCCTTTTGATTTAGCTTACAGCCATGAGATAAGAGGTCCTCTAAAACTAATTAAAGAAAGTTTTTTAGAACAGAGGAACAAATCTTCTGTGTTGGATTATGTATCCATGCTCCAGGAATGGTTCACAAGAGCTTGCAAAGTGGCTCAGGAACAACTTAAAGCTTCCTAAACAACCAGGAAGAAATGGGCAGCAAGCATGCCAAGACCTGAACATTTCAATCAGGAGATGAGGTGTTAGTATTTCTGCATTGACAGGGTAAACCATTGAAAACATGGTTCAGTGGTCCATATAAAGTGGTTAAAAGAATTGATAAAGTAAATTGTTTAATTGCTACCTCAGATTGCCAGAAAAGGAATAGATTGTGTCATATCAATATGTTGAAATACTATTATCACCAGGAGGAGGATAAGCAAGCACAGGCATGTCAGGTAGTAGGTACAGTGAAGGATGAAAGGGATAGTGAGGATGAGGCAGAAGGAGACCTAGAAAATTCTCAAATTGAACCTCCTAATATCCGGTTGGCTATACTGAATTGTTAGGGAGATTGGACGCCATGTTTTCATATTTAGATGCAGAACAACAAGAAGACGTAAGAAGCCAATCATAGCATTTGAAAGAGTCTGTAGGGACCTGCCAGGGTGTACAACCTTAGCTACACATGATGTGGATGTAGGAGAATCCTTTCCTATAAAACAGCATCCTTATCACTTAAGTCCAAAGAAACAGAGACCCAGGTAAAAGTAGACAACCAATACATGCTGGAAAACCACCTAATTTGAACCCAGTCAAAGCAGCTGGAGTTCCCCAGTGGTATTAGTGCCTAAACCTGACAGTCAACTAGACTCTGTATAGAGTACAGAAAAGTTAATGCAGTAACAAAGACAGACTCCTACCCAATTCCTCGCTTGGTAGATTGCATTGACAGAGTGGGCAGTGCCACGTTTCTTACAAAAATAGATTTGTTAAAGGGATACTGTCAGGTCCCATTAACACCTGAGCTAAAGAAATGTCAGCCTTTGTCACACCAGACGTTTGTTTCCAATGCCGAGTGTTATCATTTGGGTTATAAAATGTCCCAGAAACCTTTCAGAGACTAATGGACCAAGTGCCAGCCAGTGTTCCTAACTGTGTGGTTTACCTTGATGATGTGCTGGTATAAAGTGACACTTGTAAGGACCACTTGGAAGAACTAGAAGCTCAGTTTAGAAAATTACAATTGGCTGATTTCGAAATAAACCTTGCCAGAAGTGAATTTGCAAAAGGGAGAGTAACCTACCTCGCACATATAATACGACAAGGACAAGTGTTGCCAAGAACAGCAAAGTGTAAGCATTGGTGTTCCCTACCCCTAAGACTAAGTGAGAAATCATGAGGTTTTTGGTGATATGTGGTTTCTATTGTAAGTCTTAGAACTATAGCTGTTCCGCTGATAGATTTGCTACAGACAAAGAAAACTAAGGTAGCATGGTCACGGGAGTGCCAAGCATCTTTTGAGAGGCTGAAAGACATTTTGACTAATGAATCAATGTTGGCTGCTTCAAATTTCACTAAGTCCTTCAAGGTAGTGATTGATGGTAATGACCTGGCATTGGTGCAGTCCTGTTACAAGATGACTTGAGTTATTTTTTTTTAATTCATTGTGAGCATCGCTGGCTAGGACAGCATTTATTGCCCATCCCTCATTGTCCTTGAGGGGGTGGTGATGAGCTGCCTTCTTAAACCGCTGCAGTCCATGTGAGGTAGGTATACCCACAGTGCTGTTCGGAAGGGAGTTCTAGGATTTTGACCCAGCGACAGTAAAGGAACGGCGATATAGTTCCAAGTCAGGATGGTGTGTGACTTGGAGGGGAACTTGCAGCTGGTTGATTTCCCATGCATTTGCTGCCCTTGTCCTTCTAGTTGGTAGAGGTCACAAGTTTGGAAGTTGCTGTCTAAGGATGGTGCGATGCTGCAGTGCATCTTGTAGATGGTACACACTGCTGCCACTGTGAGTCAGTGGTGGAGCGAGTGAATGTTTGTAGATGGGGTGCCAATCAAGCAGGCTGCTTTGTCCTGGATGGTGTTGAGCTTCTTGAGTGTTGTTGGAGCTGCACCCATCCAGGCAAGTGGAGAGTATTCCATCACACTCCTGACTTGTGCCTTGTAGATGGTGGACAGGCTTTGGGGAGTCAAGAGGTGAGTTACTCACTGCAGGATTCCTAGCCTCTGACCTGCTCTTGTAGCCATGGTATTTATTTGGGGGCTACTCCATTTCAGTTTCTGGTCAATGGTAACCCCTAGGATGTTGATAGTGGGGGGATTTAACGATGGTAATGCCATTGAATGTCAAGGGGAGATGGTTAGATTCTCTCTTGTTGGAGATGGGCATTGCCTGACACTTGTGTGGTGCAAATGTTACTTGCCACTTCTCAGCCCAAGCCTGGAGAATGTCCAGGTCTTGCTGCATTTCGACACTGACTGCTTCAGTATCTGAGGCGTCGCGAATGGCACTGAACATTGTGTAATCATCAGCGAACATTCCCACTTCTGACCTTATGATTGAAGGAAGGTCATTGATGAAGCAGCTGAAGATGGTTAGGCCTAGGACACTACCCTGATGAACTCCTACAGTCCTGGAGCTGAGACGATTGACCTCCAACAACCACATTCATCTTCCTTTGTGTTAGGTATGACTCCAACCAGCGGAGAGTTTCCCCCCTGTTTCCCATTGACTCCAGTTTTGCTAGGGCTCCTTGATGCCATACTCAGTCAAATTCTGCCTTGATGTCAACAGCAGGCACTCTCACCTCACTTCACCTCTTGTGTTCAGATCTTTTGTCCATGTTTGAACCAAGGCTGTAATGAGGTCAGGAGCTGAGTGGCCCTGACGGAACCCAAACTGTGCATCACTGAGCAGGTTATTGCTAAGCAAGTGCTGCGTGATGGCACTGTTGATGACACCTTCCATCACTTTACTGATGATTGAGAGTAGACTGATGGGGTGGTAATTGGCCGGGTTGGACTTGTCCTGCTTTTTGTGTACAGGACATACCTGGGGAATTTTCCACATTGCCGGGTAGATGCCAGTGTTGTAGCTGTACTGGAACAGCTTGGCTAGGGGTGTGGCAAGTTCTGAAGCACAGGTCTTCAGTACTATTGCCGGAATATTGTCAGGGCCTTCAGTTGTTTCTTGATAACATGCGGAGTGAATCGAATTGGCTGAAGTCTGGCATCTGTCATGCTGGGGAGTTCAGGAGGAGGCCGAGATGGATCATCAACTCGGCACTTCAGGTTGAAGATTGTTGCAAATGCTTCTGCCTTATCTGTCGCACTGATGAGCTGGGCTCCCCCATCATTGAGGATGGGGATATTTGTGGAGCCACTTCCTCCAGTTAGTTGCTTAATTGTCCACCACCATTCATGGCTGGATGTGGCAGGACTGCAGAGCTTAGATCTGAGCCGTTGGTTTTGGTATCGCTTAGCTCTGTCTATTGTATGCTACTTACGCAGTTTGGCACGCAAGTAGTCCTCTGTTGTAGCTTCACCAGGCTGAACCCTCATTTTGAGGTATGCCTGGTGCTGCTCCTGGCATTCCCTCCTGCACTCTTCATTGAACCAGGCTCCTGGCTTCATTGCTCCTGGCTTAATGGTAATGATAGAGTGGATGATATGCCGGGCCATGTGGTTATAGATTGTGGCTGAGTACAATTCTGCTGTTGCTGATGGCCCACAGCACCTCTGGATGCCAAGTTTTGCATTTCTAGATCTGTTCAAAATCTATCCCATTTAGCATGGTGATAGTGTCACACAGCAGAATGGACGGTATCCTCAATGTGAAGGCAGGACTTCATCTCCACAAGGACTGTGTGGTGGTCACTCCTACCAATACTCTCATGAACAGATGCATCTGCGGCAGGCAGATTGGTGAGGACGAGGTCAAGTATGTTTTTCCCTCTTGTTGGTTCCCTCACCACTTGTCGCAGACCTAGTCTAGCAGCTATGTCCTTTAGGACTCAGCCAGTGGTGGTGCTACCGAGACACTCTTGGTGATGGACATTGAAGTCCCTCACCCAGAGTACATTCTACACCCTTGCCACCCTCAGTGCTTCCTCCAAGTGGTGTTCAACTTGGAGGAGTACTGACTCATCAGTTGAGGGAGGGCGGTAGGTGGTAATCAGAAGGAGGTTACCCTTGCCCATGTTTGATCTGATGTCATGAGACCTCATGGGGTCTGGAGCCGAGGTTGAGGACTGCCAGGGCAACTTCCTCCCTACTGTATACCACTGTGCCACCACCTCTGTTGGGTCTGTCTCCTACCGGTGGGACAGGACATACCCGGGGATGGTGATGGCAGTGTCTAAGACATTGTCTGTCAGGTATGATTCCGTGAGTATGACTCTGTTAGGCTGTTGCTTGACTAGTCTGTGGGACAGCTCTCCCAACTTTGGCACAAGTCCCCAGATGTTAGTAAGGAGGACTTTGCAGTGTCGACAGAGCTGGGTTTGCCATTGTCGTTTCTGGTGCCTTGATCAATGCCGGGTGGTCCGTCCAGTCTCATTCCTTTTTTTTGGCTTCGTAGCAGTTAAATACAACTGAGTGGCTTGCTAGGCCATTTCAGGAGACATGTAAGAGTCAACCACATTGCTGTGGGGTCTGGAGTCACATGTAGGCCAGACCAAGTAAGGACAGCAGATTTCCTTCCCTAAAGGACATTAGTGAACCAGATGGGTTTCATGGCCATCACTAGACTAGATTTTTAATTCCAGATTTATTAATTGAATTCAAATTCCACCTTCTGCTTTGGTGGGATTTGAACCCATGTCCCCAGAGCAATACCCTGGGTCTCTGGGTTACTAGTCCAGTGACAATGCCATGACGCCACTGCCTCCCCTTATCTGAGTGCAAAGATGGTACAAAGCAGAAATGTATTAACTGCAGTTAAAGAATGAATGTGAATGAATGTGTAAATGTGTTTTGAATTTTTCATCTCCTGTTTTTTCATACCTTGTAATGAAATGCATTAAAAAATAGTGTTTCATTCCTCCAAAGGTAGAGGTGTTACGAGTGCTTCCAATCTTTTGCTAAATTATGAGGGTGGGGGTTTTAAAACTGGAAAAAGGTTGCATAGATGTTGGAAGTTTGTGTATATTTTTTAAAAAGAGATCATCAGAAGGTCTTTTAGACTGAGCTTGTAAACAAACAGTTACTGGATGGCCTCTGTTTTCAGATAAATACCCAGCAGGGGAGGTTTTTGACTTGGGGAAGATGTTTCCAGAGAAGTGACAGGTCAAGATTTACAGGAGCCAGGAGGTTTGACATATGAGATGTTTTTGGTTTTGCTTTGGACAGTAATTTGGTGATATGGACAGTGTTAAAAAGACAGTTGCAGAAAACCTGCGAAGGGAGCAAAACCCTACCTCAGCTTGTTGTAGCTCTTTGAAAACCCTGCTAGTTTTCCATATCTTTAAGAAACTCTGAGAAGCATCTGTAAGAAACAGACTGAAACTGTTGCTGCATTTTTCCTGGAAAGCCTGCCCAAACTGATCTTCAATGTCACCTGACAAGAACTGTTCTAGGAAGCCCCCAGTGACAACCTTCTACATGTACTTGGGATGCCAAATGAAAACAAAGGACATCTGACATCTTTCCATATCTTCTCTTTTGTCTTCTAGAATTAGCAAGTATTTGTACAAAGTGTTCTTTTTGTCTTTTTTTTCCAATAGAGTTCTAAAGAGTATATCTCTACTTTTTCAGTTAACCAGGGTGTGTGTGTATGTCTGTGTGAGCATGAGGGGTCTTACGTAAAAATGAAACTTTTATCTTTCAATCTGTGTGTTAATGCTTTGCTTCATTACCGGTTATGTCTTGTTTGAAATAAACTGATAATTTTGTTGTTTACTAAAGAAACCTAGTTGATGCATTTTATAAAAATAGAGTCTATGCTTGACTGTATCGGTAAGTGGGGGAAAAAATTAAATATATGTTATGACCTGTGGAGAAATTGCACTAGAAAAACAATGGACTCCTCCCGCCTCAGTTGTAACAATATACAGATGCTTTAGAGTTGGGCACAGGGAGCACAATCTCCAAATTTGCTGATGGCACTAAAGAAAGGGGTTGGTCAAACAATGAGGAGCTTTGGACCCCTAATTATAGAATGACCATCAAAAACATAGAGAGCATACAAAATTGGCACCAGGATGATGCTGGGGATGGGAATACAGATCTTACTTAAGCACACCCAGAATGGAAACAGTTCATGTGATTTCCTGGCTGGTACTCTATGGATATTTTCACTCAAATTATTAGTAGAAGAAGTTTTAACCATTGGATTTAAATGTTAGAATCTACCTCTGGAGGGAATTTTTAGTAATGTCTAATCGTGGGTAATTGAGATTGACTTGTGACTCATGTAAACCCTACTTCGATCTGTTGTTGGGCTTAAACAATACAATTGAAAGATCCAATTAAAGCAAATCCCAACTATAGAGCTAGTCAGCATTGTTGTAAATGCATGAATTCAAATTAGGTTAAGTTTTCCACTAGCTATCCTTGGTGTTATAGAAAGTGGTGAAATGGGTGGTGGAAGGGTAAAAAGTGTTTCCCTCTTAAAAAAGGCGAATAGCAAAGCTCAGCTTTAAATATGTATGTGCATTGTGCAGCTAGTAGGGTAATGGGCCAAGCCTCATGTATTCAATGTTCTATACTCTACTGAAAATATGCTCCATTAGAGCCATAGAGTCATAGAGTCATAATGGCACAGAAGGAGGCTATTTGGCCTATCGAGTCAATGCTGGTTCTCAGCCGAGCAATCCAATTAGTCCCATTCTCCTGCTCTATCCCCATAACTCTTTAAGTTTATTCCCTTCAAGTGCCCATCCAATTTCCTTTTGAAATCATTCATTGGCTCCACTTCCACCAACCTTTTAGGCAACAAGTTCCAGGTCATTACCACGTGCTGCCAAAAATAGTTCTTCCTGACATCCCTCCTGCATCTCTTGCCCAATGCTTTAAATCTCTGTCCCCTCATCCTTGTACCATCAGCTAATGGGAACAGCTTTTCTTTGTCTACGTTATAAAAACCAGTCAGAATTTTGTACACCTCTAGCAGATGTCCCCTAAATCTCCTTTGCTCCGAGAAGAACAAACATAACTTCTCCAACCTACCCACATAGCTAAGATCGGTCATCCCTGGAATCATTCTGGCAAATCTCATCTGCATCTTCTCAAGGACACTCCCGTCGTTCCTAATGTATGCTGACCAGAACTGGATACATTGTAGACTAACCAGAGCTTTATAAAGATTCAGCGTAACTTCCCTGCTTTTGTACTCAATATTTATGATGCCCAAGATCCCATATGTCCTGCCACCTTAAAAGATATATAGACATGAACTTCCAGGTCTTTCTTTCCCTGCACAATCTTTAGAATTGTACCATTTAGTCTATACTGCCTCTCATTATCCCATTTTACCAAAACGCATCACCTCACACTTCTCTGTATGAAATTCCATCTGCAACGTGTCTGCCCATTTTGCTAGCCTGCCAATGTTCTGTTGCAATCAATTGGTATCATCCTCACTGTCAGCCACACCTCCAAGTTTGGTATCATCACCAAATTTTGAAATTTGATTTTGTATTCCAATATTCAATTCACTTATGTATATCAAAAAAGCAGTGGTCCTAGCACTGAATCTTGGGGAACAGCACTGTCTACGATCCTCCAGTAGAAAAACAACCATTTACCACAAATTGCTGTTCTCTATCCTGAAGCCAATTTTTTTTTACCCAAGTTAACACTAACCCTCCTATTCCAAGAGCATAAATTTGGTTAACCAGCCTTTTATGTGGTATTTTGTCAAAGGCTTTCTAAAAATCCATGTAAACAACCTCAATTGCTTTTCCTTCATCGACCTTCTCTGTTACTTCATCAAAAGTCAATTAGATTAGTCAAGCACAATCTGCCTTTTACAAATCCATGCTGGCTCTCCCTAATCAGCTCAAATCTCTCTATGTGCCTGTTGATTTTTCCCTGATTATTTTTTCAAAAAACTGACCCACCACAGATATACTAACTGGCCTGTAGTTACTAGAAATGTCCTTAACCACTTTCTTGAATAAGGGTGTCACATTTGCCAATCTCCAATCCTCAGGCACCTTCCCCTTATCCAGGGAAGATTGGAAGATTATGGCAAGCACTTTCACTATCTACACTCCCACTTTCCTTAGCAACCTGGGACGCAAGCCATTCGGACAAGGTGACTAATCCACTCTAAGCATAGCCAGCCTTTCCAGTACATCCTGCCTATCAGTTTTGATCTCATCCATTACCTACACCATCTCCGCTTCTACCAATATTTTGTCAGCATCATTTTCCTTATTAAACACCAATACAATGTACTCATTAAGTATTTAGCCTTGCCTTGCACCTCTAAACAAATGTCACCCTCTTTGTCCCTAATAGGCCCTGTCCCACCTGCTTACTCTTTACATGCCAGTAGACTATTTTCAGGTTCCCTTTTAAGTTAACTGCCATCCTTTTAAGTTAACTGCCATTCTATTCTCATATTCTCTATTTGCCACTCTTATTTTTCTCTTTGCTTCCACACTCAACATACTGTATTTGGCTTGCTTGTCACTTGAATAATTCACCTGACATGCATTATACACCATTTTTTTGTTTCATCATATTTGCGAGCTTGCTCATCATCCAAGGAGCCCTGACTTTGGTTCCCCTACCTTTCCCTCTTCTTGGAATATACCTATCTTGTACCTGAAACAGCTCCTCCTTAAAGAGCACCCATTGTTCTGCTGTAGATTTTCCTGTCTGCCTTTGGTTCCATTTTACCCTGGTTAGATCTCTCATCCCATTGAAGTTATCCGTCTTCATATTTAGAAGTTCTAACTGAGATTGTTCCATGCTCTTCTCCATCACTAATACAATGATCACTCTTACACAAGTGTTCCCCCAAAGATATTTGGTCCATTTGGCCCACCACATTCCCCAGCACCAGATCCAGCAGTGCATCCTTCCTAGTTAGATTGAGAACATAGTGGTGAAGGAAGTTCTTCTGATCACATTTCAGAAATTCCTTCTCCTCCTTACCCTTTAATCTAAAATTACCCCAATTGGCATTTGGGTAATTAAAGTTTCCCAATATCATCACTCTATAGTTATTGCACATCTCTGTGATTTCCCCGCAGATTCACTCCTCTACCTCTCTATCACTATTTAGTGGCCTATAGTTTACCCCAGTCATACTTGATCATATTTGTTTGCTTCTCAACTTTAACCAAATGCATTCTGTCTTTGCCCCCTCAAGGACATCCTCTTTTCCAACACTGCAATGTCTTCCCTAAGTACTACTGGCACCCTACTTACTATTTTTCCTTCCTTATCTTTTCTGAACACTTTGTATCCTTGAATATTAAACAGACCGTCCTCAATTTTTTTAAGCCACATTTCTGTTAATGCCACTACACCATATTCCTACGCTGCTATTTATGCTTGTAGTTCACCAATCTTATTCACCACACTTTGTGCACTTACATACATGCATTGTAAACCTATCTATGTATTCCTCACAGTCCTTTTTATTCTGCTCCTGTCTAATATAGTACTACAGCCTTCTCTATTACTATCAAACACTCTCGCTTCTTTATGCACCTTATTTTTCTTTTCAACTTCTATATACCGGTTGAATTAATTCCCAAGAGAGGAGTATTTTCAACTTGAACTAGACAAGCACGGCAATGGCACAGGTAATTAATAATGGATTGTGCCTCATTGATGAAGAAGGAGAAAATAATTCCCCAGAATCAATATAAGGACAATGATGGAAATATTAAGTAATCAATCACCAAGATCATATGATGGCACCAGCAGGGCAGATGCTGTTAAAATGTCAAAAAAACTTACCTTCAGGCAGAGCACACTTAAAGTCACAGAAAGAAATAAGCAAATCCATCGCTGTTTGCAGTCTGATGGCCTTCAGGAGCTGGTGCAATAAGTCAATGGACTATGGTGTGAAACTGCCTGTAAAAAGTTGTGGACAGTCCTCTGAAAAGAAAAGTGTAAACTACTTTCAAGTGTGTTTTGAAAGTTTATTTCTGTCTATGGATTAGAGACCAGTAAAATGAACACTGCAGGACAAGAAACTCCATTTAACAGGAGGTATTAATAATTTTCCTGATTATGTCTGATCATGATAGTAATCACGGCCATTGTGATATTGCATCATAAAAATTAGGGAAATGCCAGATTAAATTGATGGCCTATTGAGTGTAAGCAAATTTCAACAATAGGTGACAGTGCCATTCTCTGGGAATTTCCTGCATCATACTGGTGATAAATGCCATGAGTTATATAATTCTGTATCCCGATCCTCCTGTAGCAAATTTAAATCAATACTTACTGAAAACTGATTTGATTGCTTCAAATAATAATGAATTAGAAGTGACACAGCCAATGTAGTTTGTGTCCTTGCATTGTGAAACATTCTCAGAACTGAAAGATTTTTGGCTGTATTAGAACTTGTTTGTTCTATTCTCTAAAAATTATAATATCTTCCTGATTGAAATTTTCCATTGCCTATTAAATTCATCACATTGTGTGAAATTGAAGTTTATAAGCTGTGTTTAGATGGATCTCCCTTGTCCACTGGGACACAGTCCCTGCAGCATACGAACATACCAACATACGAACTAGGAACAGGAGTAGGCCATTTGGCCCCTGAAGCCTGCTCCACCATTCCGTAACATCATAGCTGATCTGTTTGTGGAGTCAACTCCACTTTCCTGCCTATCCCCAATATCCTTTGACTCCTTTCTTTGTCAAGAATCTGTCTACCTCTGTCTCAAAAACATTCAATGACCCTGCCTCCACCGCTCTCCGGCAAAGAGAGTTCCACAGACTCACGGACCTCTGAAAGAAAAAAATTCTGATCATCTCTGTCTTAAAGGGGGGACCACTTATTTTTAAACTGTGCCCCCTAGTTTTAGTCTCTCCCACGTGGGGAAACATCTTTTCAACATCCACCTTGTCAAGTCCCCTCAGGATCTTATATATTTCAATAAGATCACCTCTCATCCTTCTAAACTCCAATGAAGACAGACCCAATCTGCCCAACCTTTCCTTTTAAGATAACCCATTAATCCCAGGAATTAGTCAAGTGAACCCTCTCTGAACTGCTTCCAATGCAATTATATCCTTTCTTAACTAAGGAGACCAAAACTGTACACAATACTCTAGATGTGGTCTCACCAATGCCCTATACAATTGTAGCAAAATGTCTCTACTATTAAATATTCCATTCCCCTTGCAATAAACAACAACATTTGCATTTGCCTTCTTAATCACTTGCTGTGTGACCACTTTTTGTGTTTCGTGTACCAGGACACCCAGATCCCTCTGCACCTCAGAGTTCTGCAATCTGGAACCTTGACTACATAATTATTTAGAAACCAGAGGGAAATCTTTTGTTTTAAAAAATTGTCCCAAGATTATAATTGAAACCCTTAGCTAAATTGATATGCCTTTTTTTCTGCACCATGTAAAGACATTTTGAAAGGATTATATTAAACATCATATCCTTTAAATCCTTTTCACATACACAGACACATATACTTGCCTGCATATTCATCTATACACAGATGCATGAGAAGAATATCTTCGCCCATACAGCAAAGTTGACTTTAGGGATCTGGATTTTCTGAGCTCTGTTTAAATGAGGCAGGTATGAAACAAAGCATCAGCTCCCTGTCTGCATATCTACTGCCTAAAAAAGATTTGATCTGAATTTAGCCTTAAGCGATGTGATCTGCTGGAAGTCTGGGAATTTACATGTTATGTTGTGTGCTATAACTGTGTCCGATTCAGTCTTGTCTGCTCTATTCCTCTGACAACTTTTATCAATCCTTGAGGATTGTTACCTGAGTTTCTCCTGTTGCCTGATTTGTGTTACTAGTATTAAATATAAATGTTTAAAGCAGGAACAATTGGGAGAATTTCATGGAGAGGGGCAAAAGAGTGTTGAAGGGTACACTGTATGAACCAACTTTCAGCAAGGATCAAGCAATCTCCAAATGCCCCAAAACAATTGTTTGTTTTTATGTTAGTTAAATATTGATGACAATGCTAGTTTTATGCAATTTAAACGACTTTGAAAGTCTAAGGACCAAGACCACACTCGCTGTAATCATTTGAATGAATTGCAACAGTATTAATTCAAGTTGAAAGTTCTATTCTTTAATGGTTTAAGTGAAAATGGTGATCAAAGTAGCTTTCATTTAACAAATTCACCATTGACAATGATTTTAATGGGGATGAGGAGAGAGTATGGTCAGTAAGTGTGCACCGTTTTGGCGAGAAAAATGGCAGTGTGATGCCAGGAAACTATGGCATGCCGTAAGTCACTTTTGTGCAATAAAACTAGCCATACAACATTACAATGGCAAAAGTCTCCAGGAAATGCTGTGAAATTCAATATCCCCAAGGAAACAACCATTCCTGACTGCTGTCCGGCTGGAAAATGCATGTGTCTGTAAACAGGTAACGGCATAATTGGTCTTGATAGTGATGTGCCCCATGATAGAGTACATCACAACCAAGCTCAATGCTGTACTCACCCACTTTTACAGTTCAGGATTTCTTTCTCAGCAGTTTTGCCTTGTGATTATGATAAAAATGCAGTTTCCCTGTGATCAGAAATATGTTCCCATAAACATGCTGTACATGGGTAGTTTGTCCAGTGTTAACAATTAACACATAGTTGGAGTATACATGTCACTGCTGGTTACATGGGATGTTTCCCACCTCACTTCAACTCTGATCTCTCTGTCTACGGCATTCAATATTGTTCCAATAAAACTCAACATAAGTTCTAGGAATGGCGCCTGTTGTATGATCACTCTAAGAGTGATGTCCCTTTAAGAACTCAGTATGCTAATGAGCTAAGTACCGGGATGTAGTCATGTGACTATAAGCCATCGTTTCTGTTCACAGCAACACCCTGTACAAAGGTTTTGTGTATAGTTTGCTCTGTGTTGTACATACTTGTTTAGCTGTTAATAAACCATCTAGAGATCTTCAAAGAACTGGAATCTACGTACCTCATTGTGTTGCTTAAGATAGTACAAAGAAATGCATGATATGGTGGCAGCAATGGTGAAAAGGCAAGCTATAAGCCTGAAGACCAAAACAACAAACAAGTGAATAAACGGTAAAACTAATACCTGGAAAGAGTGAAAGAAAACTGCATAAAGCTATATACCTTAGAAGGCTGAGGAAAGCTCCATAGAACAGAAGAGTATTTGAAAAGCAGGTGGGTGAGTCAATTTGCCGACGATCAAGGAATCCCAGTAAAAAAAAGGCGTTGAAGAGTTTTTTAAAAAATCATTTTCTAAAGGCTCCATGTGAGCGAGAAAATGGGGAAAACCTGAAGAGTGTGCGAACTAAAAAAAACATGCGCAATAGTGGAAAAAAGTGTGGGTTAACCCCAACACAACAGTCTCCATTAAAGCAGTCATTAAGCCAGTCAAGCATGATGAAGATAAACAAACTCTAGCAAAAAAAAGCAAAGTGGAAAAACCTTGAACTGCCTATCAAACAGCAGTGTAAACATACAAGTAAAGTGCTGAAAGAGAAAATAGAAAACACTGCCAAGCACCTGTTATACTCCATCAAAGCAACTCACCTGGAATAAAGAAGTTCTTAAAGGGGGAATAGCGCAGAGCTAATAAAACAAGTTCTAAGCCACAAATAGAAAATCCATAATAAGTACAGTGCTGAAGGCACAGACAGAGCTAAACAAAGTTAAATACAGAGCAGAAACCAAAAGAACAGCAAAAAGATAGATACCAAATTTCCCAGCATGAACTTTCAGGGATATGTGTGCTAAATGGGGCATAAACTATGTGACGTCTTCACCACATTACCCTTGATCCAAAAGCCTTGATGAGTGAATGGTTCACACAGTTAAAATGGTGCAGTGGTTAGCACCGCAGCTTCACAGTTCCAGCGACTCGGGTTCAGTTCTGCGTCCTGCCTGTACGGAGTTTGCAAGTTCTCCCTGTGATCGCGTGGGTTTCCGCCAGGTGCTCCGGTTTCCTTCCACAGCCAAAGACTTGCAGGTTGATAGGTAAATTGGTCATTATAAATTGCCCCTAGTTTAGGTAGGTGGTAGGAGAATGGCGGGGATGTGGTAGGGAATATGGGATTAATGTAGGATTTGGTATAAATGGGTTGTTGTTGGTCAGCACAGACTCGGTGGGCCGAAGGGCCTGTTTCAGTGCTGTATCTCTAAATAAAATAAATAAATAAATAAATCACTTATCCTGAAGTGTAGGACAATGAAACAAGATTTTCATGTTGCCACATTACACCTCAGAGCTACACCCATGGATATGGTCTCATCATCACCAGCAGAGATCATGTTTGGAAGACAAGTGAGAACATCTGTCCAAATTCTCTGAGATGCAGGAGACACTGCTCAAAAAACAAGGGAGAATGAGGATGGTGTATGAGCGACATGCAGGGGCGGAACTACCTCAACTACACGTAGGACAAAAGGTCAGGGTCATACACCCCACAATGAGAACATGGTTACAGCAGAAGTATCCAAAGTATGCAGTGAGCCGAGGTCTTACAAGGTTACAACATCTAACTGAGCAGCATTGAGGAGGAACCGAAGCCAATTAAGAGAAGTGTGCAATACTCCAATTGCTCACAGCAGACTGGAAAGAACACACTCCAATGATGAGAGTGTGATGGAACAACAGGACAACAACCAACACATGACAACACGTCTGTAAGCCAAGAACAACCAAGACTGAAGTCCATATCCCCAGAAGGTTATACTGTAACAAGATCAGGAAGAGTTGTGAAACCACCGAAATGATATATGGACTCCTAAGTTTCTGCAATCGTAAATTTCACAATCCTTGCCTTTATACTTATAAATGTTTAAATCTCTATCCCTGTATAACTAATTTTGATATTATCCAATTTTATGTGTTTTTACTTATAGCATACAAGGCTTAACGTTGGAAAGAAAGGGGATGTTGTATGATCGCTTTAAGAACTCAGTATGCTAATGAGCTAAGTACAAGAATGTAGTCATGTGACTAGAAGCCAAAGTCTCTCTGCACAACAACACCCTGGACAAAGGTTCTGTATATAGTTTGCTCTGTGTTGTATGTACTAGTTTAGCTGTTAATAAACCATCTGGAGATCTTCAAGGAACTGGAATCCACGTACCTCATTGTGTTGCTTAAGATAACACAAAGAAACTCATGACAGTGCCTATCATTCACTCAGGTGCTTTACAACCATCTGGTCTTAATTCTGAATTTAACAACTTCAGAAATTAACTAAAGTTCCCACATTTTCTTCAGCAGGAAAGGCTGGTGATATCAGATGGGTGCACTGGCACCTATGAGCGAGTAAAGGGATAGGTTGGTTCTTGGGGTAGAGACCCTTTATCAGAACACTATGATGGCAGAGCAGTCTGCATTGGTGATAGCAACTTGCTCTTTTCTTCCTTTAAGTTGCTGGGCCACTGAAGCCTGTAGCGTTTTGCTAAGTTTTGTTTGTTTCCATTTTTACCTGCCTGATCCTCAGCTTTTCACATAATGAATTACATAGAAATTGTAACCCAGAAACAAGGCCCCCGAGCTTCCCACCCATCTTCCAACCACATTTGCCTGCTGACTCCCTTAATCCATTTACTTGCCTGCTGAAGATCATTCCTGTGAGTCCCTGCCGGCAGCTTCCGCACATCCAAATTCCTATTCCCTCCCTCCGCAACATTCCTCCCCAGGTTCAGGTTGGAGTTAAACCTAGATTCCAGTTATGAGGCCCAAACCTGCTCCCCACATCAGCAAGTTGGAGCAATATTGCTGCTTACCCTGCAGCTATTAGTTCTGAATCTCTCATATTATACTTATGTGCTTTTGTTCAATACCCCTCAGCCATTGGTAACAGTCCATCACTATCTAGGCTATCCTATCCTTTCATAACTTTAAACACCCTATCAAATCAACCTTAATTTCCTCTGTTACAATGTATCAGCACCAATCTTTCAAGACTTTCTTCTTAATTGATTTTATTAGACCATCCAAATTAATCTGTGCTATACTCTCCCTAATGCCTCAACATCTCCCCTAAAGTGCAGAGCTCAAACTTGCACACAATACTTATAAAGATTTTTATATGAATTCACCATTTAATCTCTACTTTTATATTTTTTATTTCTTTCTATTAAGCATTCCATTATATTTTCTTTATGATCTTATTCATTCTAGGTTCTGCTTTTCTGCATCTCCTAAATGTCATTAAATTATTTACCTGACTATCCCTCCTATTTTCTCTTGCTAATATCATTTTGAATCATACCAATTAATCATCACCTTTTGTCCCACTTATGCACTTCACAGCTCATTTTATTTCCATCCTTCTCTGCATGTGTGCAGTGCATGTTTTCACATGTATTTTTCTCTTTTCTTTCCCTCTGTTCTTTTCTTGGTTAAATGTTGTTTATCAATAAGGCTGTACACAATAAATGTTCATTTGTCTGCTCCTGCAGTGCAGGCATGAGCATATCTTGAGCCCAACTTGTTCAGCCGTTCATCACCAGTTCTGGCTGGACCACATCAACTGCTGTTTAGCAGTTCTCTATTGATTCCACCCATGCTTCCAGGATCATCCTAGAGTTGGAGAGTAAAGATAACACTGTCTTTTCTTTTTTACCAACTCTCCCTTAGGCCCCTCTCCCCTATCCCTTCCACTCTCACCTTGATCAAGGAGCACAAGAAATTTATGGAATTTCTTGTCACTAAGATTGAAACCATCCATTCAGCTGCTTTTGCTGTTTCCTTTCTTTTCCCTTGCCCACCAAGCCAAACTTCCCTGCAGGCTGCCTTTCCTTTCCCTAGTCTATATTTTTCTCCACTTTCTCTCCTATCTCTCCTAATGCCTTTTCTGAGCTCATCTTGTCAATTTGATTCACCTCCAACTCCCTTGAACCCATTCCCACTGAACTACTGACCACCCTATTTCTCTTCCTGGCTTGTATGTTAGATTTCCTCAGGTGCTATCACCTTTTCTTTTAAAAACTTCTGTCATCAGCCTTTCTCAAAAAAACTTTACCCTTCTGTCCTTGCAAACTACCACTTTTTTCCAACTTTTTCTTTCCAAAGTTCTTCAACACATTTTTCATTTCCAAATCCTTGTTTCCACAACTCTATTTGAATCTCTCCAATAAGGTATCTATCTGTTCTTGTCAAAGCACCAACTTCTAACTA
This sequence comes from Heterodontus francisci, assembly GCF_036365525.1. Taxonomy (NCBI): domain Eukaryota; kingdom Metazoa; phylum Chordata; class Chondrichthyes; order Heterodontiformes; family Heterodontidae; genus Heterodontus; species Heterodontus francisci. The sequence continues at coordinate 137,083,074 of NC_090376.1, read as the reverse complement.
AAGTCACAAATGATATCAACTGTGACTGTGGCCATGATGCATTAACTCTTCACTATGCTCCTTAATCTTTGACATAGTTAACCACATCCTCCTCTTCTGTTGTATATCTCTGTGGGACTGGCACTCTTACATATCCAATTATAAGTATAGCATCTCCAGAAATCAATTCTTGTGTTGCCCGTGCACCATTATCTCTGAAATCCATCAAAGATCTATCCTGAGCTCCCTCCTCATCCTCATCTAGATGCTGTCCTTTTGCAATATTATCCAACTACTTGTCCAACATCTCGTCTTGGATAAGCCATAATTCATTCCTGCTAAATATTGGGAAGATCAAAGCCATGGGGCTGGATTTTATTTTGATGATGGGGGTACTGGTGACAGGCTGGAAGGCCGGGAGGTGGGGTGGGTTGCAACCTTGCCTCAGCCCTTTAGCAGACCCTCTGCTGAATTCACTGCTGGTAGTGAAGGAGGTGCGGAACCAGGAGCAGCCAAAAAGCCCCAGACTGCAGGTAAGTGGGAGGGCTCACCAGCGCAGGTCAGGCAGGCCCCAGTAAGGAGTGGGGAGAGGGTAGTGGTTGTTGAGGGTTCAGAGTAGCAGGTTGTTTGCGCAGGGGTGACCTTTGCCACCAGCCACTCAGAATGGCGCCCCCCCCAACACCAGCCCGCAGTGAGGCTGCCTGGTGTTACTGGTTAAATGCTAGCGGCAGAGGGAAGAGGCCCTTAAGTAGTCATTAATTAGCCTCAATTGGCCTCTGAGTGGTGTTATGACCTCAGTGAGACTGTTAATGTTAAAACGCAAGATATGAACTCCCCAGACCAACTTAAAGAATTACGCGACAAGATTTCACATTTTAACACTTCTAACAACTAATCTAAAAATCCCCATTAACTAAATAGTACTTTGCATGAAGCTGATACCCCAAATTACAGAGAGAGGTATTTTCTTCACTTAATAAAACACTTGAAAACCTCACACCTCACTTATATGCTACATATTCCTCCTTGATGGCAAAATCTGTGCAGCTAAAAGTCCCAAACTCCCCCCAGTTGCAATAGGTTGGATCTCCCAGACCTTTCTCAAAGTCAATGTCCTTTTTGCTCACTTCGTCCGAACACTTTTGACCTGGACTTCCGTGATTAAAGCAATCTCTGGTGATCCTGTTTGTCTTTTACTTCTCCACAAACCTCAACTTTCAAAACAGGTTCAAGTAGTCACAGTCTTTCACTGTATCAGTCTTCTGAGAGCAGGTGTCCCTCTCTCTCTCTCTCCTCTGATTTTGCCACCACCGGTCTTCTTCTGGTCTTCCTTACAGCAGTCCTGGATTTTGAAAATCTGTTGAATTTATCTGGAATCAGAGTCAATAACCATTTGTCTTTTCCAATACGCAAAGTCCACAAGTCTGGCTACAGCAGAGCCACCTGGGCTTTCTATTGATTCCAGGTATTAGTAACTGCAATTCGTATTTATATTTTCAGAATCACTGACTCCTTGTTTATGATCTGAGAGTGAAACCCATTATTCTTCAGGTGTTCTATCTCTGCAGTCTCTGCTTTTCAAAAAGGTCTTTGATCTGGGATCTTTGCGGTCCTGGTAACCAAGATCCCTGGATCCCTGTCTTGTCTTTCAGCAGAGTTGATGTGAGGTCACCTGACTTCTCTGAATTCATCTTAAACTACATTAAAAATCACAGTTTTTAAAACATAGTCATGCTACAAAGTCCAGCTTTCATAACAGCGGGAAAGCCATCCTCAGCCTTCCCCATCCCTGGCAAATTTGAATGGCATCAGGTTGGCAACAGGCAATCCAACTTTGAGAGATGCTTTGGTCTCTCCTCCATGTGATTACACATTGGCACAACAGGCATCTGTGTATTTCTGATTATGCCTTTTTTAAATACCCAGGGATATTTAATGCACTGTTACGACTACGCGATGAGATTTGCGTGGTTCCCACTGTTCAACTCCAACTTGACTGCAGCAAGTGGGTTCTGTTTTTAGGGTTTAACCCCTTGTTGTTTTATTTGTTAAATAAGCAGACAGCAACAGGTTTTATTGCAGGTTTAAAACAGAAAATCAATTATTTATCGATCTTTACACCTTATCTTGAAATTATCGCAACTGCATCCACTCACTCATTCATTTGTACACACACACACACGAAGATACAGATAGAGAGGAAAAGGAGTAAGTGGATTTAAGTGGGGGTAGGTTTCGGGTAGGGGGGGGCGGGGTCATGGTAAATCTGTTGAATTTTCTTGGAAGTCAAGTTCACGTTGGTTGCAGGACTGAGGTTTTGTAGATTTCTCTCTTGGATGAAAGTTCAGTTGAAGACAATAGATCACTTCTGTATAAAGTGATGTAGAATTCGACATCTGGGTACATCCCTTCTGGTTTGCTGGAAACAAGCATCTTGGGTGCTGTTTTCTGGATGTTTCTTTCTCTCTTTCTCTCTAATGCCTTTTAAGATAAAGATGTGTTGCCTGTCGCCTCCTAACAGGAGATGCTTTGGTCTCTCCCCCATTGATATTGCACAATGGCCCAGGACGTGGCTACTTCACACCTTCTTTGTTTCAGAAGAGCCCATTCAATTCAAAAGGGTCTCTTGATGGGTTAAGAATGAGAATGATCCAGTTATAATGTTTTCACTTCACACCTTCTTTGTTTTAGAAGAAGCCATTCGATTCTGGATTTTTTTAGGATGGTGTAGGATAGGTGCAATTGACAACTTATAGATGGGATTTTAGGTGGTCCCCTGAGGTGGGGCATGGAATATTGTGATGGGTGGTGGGGAAGGGAGTTCAGAGGGCCTGATGCCTCCCTGTTGCCAAGCAATTGTCCCGGGGGCGGGAAGGGCTGATAATGGCCTTCCCACCCAGAGGCCAATTGAGGCCCTTAAGTGGCCTATTAAAGTCCAATTAAGGGACTCTTCCCACCACCACTGGGATCTCACCAGCGACTGGGTGGGGCCTCCGTCACACGGGAATGATGCCTCGTATAACAAGGTGCCCTCCCTGCTGGCTTGGGGGTCCCTCTTCCCTGGGCAATCTGTGGCCCATGGAGGATCCCTGCCAAGATCCAGTGTACCCCCCCGGGACCATCATCCCCCGGACTGCATGACCACCATCCGTCACCCCTCTGCCCCCACCTTCCCTCACTGGGCCTTCCAGACTAGCTACGGTGAACTCACCTCGCTCACCTTGCGTGCAGCATTGCAGCACTGGGCCTGGACCCGAGCCCTCTGCAGTACCAGCAGTGGCCAGCGTTTTGATGGCATTGCTGATACAGCTGAGCTACCGGCCCTGTGATCCCACCTCCTGAAACTTTGATTTAAAAAGACCGGAGGATTTCTCCGGGGGGTGGCGTGAAAAGGCAGAGGCGGGCTTTCCCCTGCCTTTGCGGTCCGGTGCCAGGAGTCCTGGCTCCAGCACAAAATCCAGCCCCTTAAGCTTTTCAGATTTTCCTTCGTCCCTGTCAGACAATTTGAATATACAAAAGCCAAGTCTGTTTCCTTCAGTGGCCATTTTGGAGCATAATGTTCACTTTTTAAAAGAAAGGTCCATTTTTAATAAACAAGCTCTGTTTTTACAACTCTTCAGTTTTTGTCCATAATTTTCATCATCGCACTTCTTGTACAAATGACAGTGTTAGATACATATAAATTGATTTTGCTTTTCATTGTTCTCTCTGCAGATGCAAGCTAGCCTTTTGGAAGTTTCAGGTATCCTGCATTTGCAGTTTGTGCTTTCTGATCAATTAATAACAGTTACTTCAAATTAAGTTTTCTTTTCTGCCCAGCAAAAAACAGGTTAACATGGCAATGCTGATTAAATACAAATGCATTATTGTTCTGTCAATTGATGTCTTTGAAAGCTGACTTGGCAACATGTTGATTGCCAAACATCACAAGTGGTTCAAGTTATCTGACACATTTCAATTCTATTCCAAATCAAGTTAATTCACTGCAGTCAGGTTTCATGCTTTTGGGACAGCAATAAATTCCAAATAATTATGAATTTGAAAGAGTTCTGTATAAAGTCAGCTCCAACACAATAAGAGATTTTATGTGTATATAAAAAGGAATAGAGTAGCTAAAGTATGTGTGGGACCCTTAGAGGATGAGACTGGGAATTCATAACGGGGAACAGGGAAATGGCAGATAATTTAAACCAATATTTTGCATCAGTCTTCATGGTGGAGGACACTATAAACATCCCGACAATAATAGATAAGAAAGGTGTAAATGGGAGGGAGAAACTTGTAACAATCTCTATCACTAGGGAAAAGGTGCTGGAGAAAGACAGTGAGGTGTCCCAGAGTCGAATAGTTGGATGCCACTTGAAGTCTCTCCTGGCGAGGTTGGTGAATAGTCTGTGATGGGTAGGTGTTCACGGCACTTTGTCTGCAGTAGGCATCACACAAATCTTTCAGCAAAGGGTGTAGCAAGAGGTCTACTTGGGTTTTGAAATAGCAGTCTAGCAATAAAAGTTTTCTTGAGCTTTTGGGATCTCCCAAAACATAAGAGGCAACAGGAATCACTCCTGAGACAGAGATCTTTCAGAGACTGGAGGCAATAGAAATCTGCTACCTTTTAAAATGCAGGGCTTCCTCTCAGCAAAGGAGACTCTCTCCACAGAGAGCAGCAACTCCTCTTTTCCTGGGTCTTTTCCTCTCCAGGGTCTTTTTCTCTCTCCATGCAGACCACAGCCACCACCACAAATACAGAGTTTCTTTTTACAAGAGAAGCAAGCCTTCTTTTTCAGGGAGAGGACTTTTACCTCATCTGCAAAAAACAGGTCCCAGTTAGTTTGTTCTGCCTAATGTCTGCCCAGCTAACTGGTCTCCACAATGCAAAAATTAAACTGAAACACTAACAATCAAGGCATGTGACCTTTTATTTGCCTTGCTGCTGTTTGGAGAAGGTGTCTTGCAGTCTGCCCCACTCAGATCAAACATCAAGTTTCAGCATTCAATGTTCACAGAAAATCCTTTTTCTCAGTCTTTTTAAAACACACAGAATTCTATGCTATCAATAAAGAAACAAAACTCTTGTGACAAAGGGTAAGATAGTGCTGGGCTGGCTTGAGCACCATTCTTGACAGGTTCCCCGCCCCTATCATTTTTACACACCTGATCTCAGACACTGGAGATGGCCTATCCCAGAGAAGGAAGAGCCTAAGTTAAATGCCAATGTCAGAAGACACGCTGAAGTTTAGCTGCAAGCCCAACTAAGGCCTGCACAGTGTCCAGCCCACTTGGAAAATTCACTGGAGGGCTAGTAAGTATTTGTTATTTTATTTTTAAACTTTCCTTGTGGGTCGAGGAGGGGTAGGAGACCAAGTGGGGAAAGGTATCCTGGTGCCACAAGAATACCTTGGGTATCCCCTCCCCAAATCACACAATTGTCTACTCCCCGTGATAATCCATACACTTGCCTTGCTGGGGACCATTTGCATGAATTCTAGGCAGCAGCCTGACCCCATGAATTTTGATTCCCATCTGACAGCAGTGGAGTCATTCCTTTTAGTTTCGGGTGGTAGTCAGTATTAAGGAATGCAAATGAGGCCTAGGAGTTAAAGGAGGCCAGACAGTTTATCACAGCATCCCTGCTTCCATCCCTGTGTAAAGTCGCCCCTTAAATGCGGTTGCAATAGTACCATTGCAAAGTACCATCTTGGTATGCTTGTCGGACCTATGGTGTTTTAAACATGCACATAAATATTTACAAGCAGTCAGTTTCCACATTTAATCTGATGACACACAAATCTCTCCACAACTTACTCAAACTCCACAACCACCTAAATATTATCAGACATCGAACCATGAATGAGTTATATTTTCCTCCAACTGAACATCAGGAACACATAAATAAAAGCAAAATACTGCGGATGCTGGAAATCTGAAATAAAAACAAGAAATGCTGGAATCACTGAGCAGGTCTGGCAGCATCTGTGGAAAGAGAAGCAGAGTTAACGTTTCGGGTCCAATGAAGGGTCACTGACCCGAAACGTTAACTCTGCTTCTCTTTCCACAGATGCTGCCAGACCTGCTGAGTAGTTCCAGCATTTCTTGTTTTGATATCAGGAACACATACATCAGGTATAATTTTCATCCAACACCATGAACTTCACTTCGTTACCACTAATTTCAACTTACTCCTGCAGAACTAGATTCTGCAAAGTCTTGGCATTCTGTTCAACTTAAAGCTGCATTTCAGACCCCACGTCCAATCCATCAACTTGTTACCATTTATTTGTGTTCCCAGTGTGCTTTGTATGACACACTGAGAATGCAGAAGTCAGGGAAGGGTGCAAATTCCTGTGTGGAGCCTGAAAAATACCAATGGAGCACTTTAAAGCTGTATCTACACTTCCTGATTTGTAGGAAGTATTGCAGCAAGTCAAGACATGATCCAGAAGTCCAATATTTCCCAGGATAGAGCCTTGAAAACTTCGCTTTGGAGTGGCAACCCTGGAAGTAATGTTGAAGGTGCTGCTGGAAAGGAAGTATTCAATTTATGACTATGAAGCTACCATCCTCATCAAAATCTAGTAAGACGGCATGGGAAGAGGTGACAGAGTAGGTCAACACAGTCTTTGCTGTTAAGAAGACAATGCCATTGGATGGTAACAAAATGGCCGAACCTCAAGCCGTTTGTCAAAGTAAGTGATTCCTGTTAACACACATTTAGAACCTTAGAACAACAGAAAAATTATGGCACAGAAGAAGGCCATTCAGCCTGTCATGCCTGTGCCGGCCGAAAAATCTAGCCGCCCAATCTAATTCCACCTTCCAGCAGCTGGTCCGTGGCCTTGCAGGTTACAGCACTTCAGCTGCATGTCAAGATACCTTTTAAATGAATTGAGGGTTTCTGCCTACACCGCCATTCCTAGCAATGAATTCCAGACACCCACCACCCTCTGGGTGGAAAAGGTTTTCCTCCTGTCTCCTCTAATCCTTCTACCAGTAACCTTAAATCTGTGCCCCCTGGTAACTGACCTCTCTGCCAGGGGAAACAGGTCCTTCCTGTCTACTCTATCTAGGCCCTTCATAATTGTGTAGACATAATTAAGTGACACCTCAGCCTCCTCTGCTCCAAGGAGACAACCCTAGCCGATCCAATCTTTCCTCATAGCTGTTACTTTCAAGCTCTGGCAACATTCTTGTAAATTTCCTCTACACTCTCCAGAGCAATTATGTCCTTCCTGTAATGTGGTGACCAGAACTGTAAGCAATACTCCAGCTGTGGCCTAACCGGTGTTTTATACGGTTCCAGCATTACATCCCTGCTTTTGTATTCTATACCTCCACCAATAAATGAAATCATTCCATATGCTGCTTCACCACTCTATCTACCTGTCCTGCCACCTTCAGGGTGTCACAATTCCTTAATCAGCAAGCTACTCTTGTGGGATCCTTTCTTACCTTTACACATACCTTGGATGAAACCATTTCACTGATGATGGGTAAAGCCATCCAAGATTCCTTCGATACCCTATTTCATGCTGCCTGTTCTTGCACTCCTATTTAGAGAAGCAAAATGGCAAGTTGTGTAGCACTAATAGGCCTCAAGAAATAGTCAACCACTCATTATTGTCTTCCCATTACAGGCTAAGGAACTATATAGCAAAGCAGAAATGCTGAAATTTGAAGAAGACAATGGCTACTATGAAAGAGCCTCTGCTGGAATTGGAGCAGGTCCAGTCAGTCACAGCAGTAGTATAAGTGCTGTTTGCAGCTAAAGGCACTTCTACTGCTGCTGCCAAAGGAGCTACAGAGCCATCCCCACCACAGGAACTGCTCAGGGGCATTGTCCTATAAGAAATGACACTGTTTCACAACAACCGTTCTTGTCAGCTGAAACCTTCTGAGCTAAGCTGCTCTGACATTTCTATCAAACTGACAAATTATATCTGTCTCTGTAGATCCATGGCCTGGGATACCATCCTCCTCTGATGCAAGTGCTCCTCCCTCTGCTGCTGGTCCATTTTTGTGTCATTCTCCATTTTGCAAACAAACTAAAGGAAGCCTCCAGTATGGATCAGGTCAGGGAGTTTAGGCCAGGACTAAACTACAAAAATAAAGTTCCCCAACAAATGTAAACAAATGGATCTCCACTTCGAATTAAACAGACGTATATACAAATTACAAGACGGGGTAAAGGTTAAAAAATACACAGAACAAAAAATGAGTTCATGAAAATCAGAGGCAAAGGTAAGGACTGTGTCTATAAGAGAGTTTCAAGGGCTTTCTCATTACTTCAGCTTTTTATGACAGACCAGAATGAAGCCCTAATGACACAAAGGAGTGTAGTGTCCTGCTAACCCTAAATATGCCCCAACAAATCACAAATAAATACAACTGTGGCATAGGCTGTGAAAATGCACACACCTCTTGGTCCCATAATACACCCAGTGCGTACAGGGATATGCATAAATCTACTTGGTCCCAGCTTGTGTCTACATCACTGACACAGGGAGAATGATATCAGGACCATTACAGTGCAATAATTCAAATAGTCCACCAAGAATTAAAATGAAAAAGACATCATAGCTGCTTTCCAACGAGCCTTGTTTTGGTTTGAACAATTGCCTATGACAGGGTCAATTAGAAATAATTATGAGAAAAGTACACAATGATGTTAATCTTTTTTGGTAAATCACAGTATAGCACTGGGGATTTTGGTGTTGTATTTTATGTAGAACAGCCTCACTTAGAGATAACCCATAGATTTTGAGCTTGTGAGTTATATCAGCTGTATAATTTAATACTTCCACCCCGCCTCTGCTTTATAGAATGTACAGCGTAGAAGGAAGCCATTTGCCCTATCATACCTTCTCTAACCATTTACACCTTTTCTGGACCTGCCTTTTGTTTCTTTACTGTCTCATTAACACCTGCTTTTGCCTTGCCATCATCATGCCTTTTGTCATTTAATCACTCTTGTCCTCCACCTTATCACAGATTTCTCTCTTTTGTTCTTTCCCTGCCCCCCTTTCCTGGCCTTGTATTTGTTTACATTCTTTTCTAATGCCTTCCAGTTCTGATGGACAATTATCGATCTACAACATTAACTCTGGTTCCTTCCCCCCACAGCTGCTGTCTGAACTGTTGAGTATTTCCAGAATTTACTCCTTTTATTTTGCATAATTTGGTGGTTTCATTTGACATATTGAGCGATTTTACAAATTTATTCCACTTATTTGTTTTATTCTGTGGTAACTCACAATGGTGGAAGGATGCCACATGCACCAGGCTGCAGAGTTGTTGCACTGTAATAATGTCATATGCAAGTGTTGAATTTAGTCTGGAAGTAGCCTGGTTTGTAAAGGAGTAGGTAATGTCTACTTTTAATGTATTGTAATAACCGTAATGCTCAAGAAATTAATGTTGGAATGAAGGCTCAATAATCAAATCTAGAAGCTGATGTTGACATAAGGTAGTTCAGATTAAAAGATGACCAGTTTTATATATATTTTGGAAGATTTCTGGGGTTAAAGAAAAGTGTCTGGTTTCAAAGTTGATTCATTTCAAATAAGTCAAATCAGGCAAACTATGATATAATGGAAAAGCTTAAAAGAAGGAATAGAGCGAGGGAAAAGGGGTTAAAACACAAAACATGAGAAAAGAAATGGGCTGTAAAGTAATTTACAAATAGGTGCATAAAGGACATGATTAAGTGACAGAAGTAATAATAGCATACGACTAAAGGAGGCAGGATAACAGAAATTAGAGACACTAAAAAAAATACATGCGACCCAGCCAATGTGTGAATAGTTCTTGTAGATTAGCTAAATTGGGAAGAATGAAAACTTAACAAAGCAGAGCAGGCTTTTGTGGCCTAGGAGTCATGTGCAAGAAAAAAGTTGATCGACAATATGAGGGTAGACCACCCCTCTGGAAAAGATGGGGGATCTCCCTCCTCCCATCCCCAGAAGTGTTGGTAGACCCATGCTCTATTACCAGCATCTACTGTCAGATAGAAAATGGGAGATGTGGTTAAGGTCTGAAGATGTTGAAGTCAATACTAAATACAGACTACTGCAGAGTGCCAAGTAGAAAGATGAGGTGCTGTTCCTTGAGCTTGTATTGATCTTCACGACAAAATTTCAGAAGGCTAAGGACAAAGAGATCAAAGTGGGATAGAGCATTAGTGTGGTGAGTGACTAGGAGCTCAGCTTCCCAATCGAGGACAGAATCTGCCTCCTTTTTAACCTTTTTTCCATCATTGATCCTTTTGATAACCTTAATAGCAACAAATATGGAGCATAATATCTTATCTAACTACAAAATGTTTGAACATTAATTTAAAACCATATTCTGAATTCTTCCCCATGGTAGATCGTTTCGGAAGACCCTGTTGCTGACCTCATCTTCTCAGAGATGCCCGTGGCAATGGAGATGGATGATAGCAATTACTTTGAATTGCAGAAAGAAACTCTTTGACCACTACCTTCAGCATTTTTAGAACAGTTGGTCCGGTATCAAGGGTGTCATTTTCTGGCTGTGATTGTTATCAAAATCCTACATTCCACCATCATCGTCATCATTACTGCAGTTCACTTTGCACAATATGATAAGATCACTGTCCTTGTTCCAGCAGAGTTTTGTAGCTGCCTCACATTAATACTTGTCTTGCAAAAGGAAAATTGCTTTAAGGGCATTGTCAGAATACAAAGTAAAACTATTCCAGATAAAACATGTTGTTTAAGATTTTGAAACTCATCAAAACTCATTTCTGTGTCAGAAATTGGAAATACTGGCTGAAGTCATGAGGAATGTAACATTGGATTCTCAGCAAGACTAGCTGAGATTTACATCTTAACTGAATTTGGTAGTGCACAGATGAATCTTGCAACATCCACATGTTCAAGATACTGTCAGAATTGATTACTAAATAGTCAAATTAAAACATAAGCAACTAATTTTATTAATAACATTTGACAATAAAATGATATCATGAAGAACTGTATATGTGTGCTGGACTCTCCATAATACTGCTTGGGGAGCCATTCAAAGTGTGGTTTATTGTAGCAAGTACATTGCAGAGATAAATGTTCTTCTGTAGTTGTTATATCAATTAGGAATCCATAAACAATAGGTCCAGTGCAGTGCTCCCCTTGGTGCAGTGACACATATATCTCACCAACAGGATGTCACATCTTATTCTGTTTTATTTTGGTTGTGCCGTGATACATTTTTGCTCTAAAATTCTAACAGTGATTGGTAATATCACCTAGTGTTGAACGATGTATAGGATGCAGAAAAATGATTTGGATTAGCCAGCTAAACGGCAACTGAAATTTAAGACATGGCTTCCTCTTGCTGGCAGGAATCCTATTTTGAGCCCACTAGACATTTGGGATGAAACCACGACTCATGGGAAATGGGTCATAGTTGGGGTTGGGGCAGACCCAGAGGTGTCTAACAGAATGCATCCCTACCAGAACTCTGCACCGCACAGGAGAATCCCAACCGCAATGTGCTGCGTGGAACAGCTACTTTTAAAAATAAATTACTAAAATGCTAGGGTTTTTAGCTCGAACAATAGAAGACATGAAAGAAATTGTGGGACTACATAGCCAGTGCAGAATGCAGCTCAGAGATAGGTTAAACCATTGTAGCCTTGATTCTGCATCCCACATCCACATCTAACAATGTTTCACGCCAACAGTCAAGCTGCCCAAAATTCTGTCTTTATAACTCTATGGAATTCATGCTAAATCTGATGTGGAAGGATGGCAAGCTCTATAAATATATCAAAACAAGAAATTCTGGAAATACTCAGTAGGTCTGGCAGCATCTGTGGAGAGAGAAGCAGAGTTAACATTTCAAGTCAGTGACCCTTGAAGCTGCCAGACCTGCTGAGTATTTCCAGCATTTCTTGTTTTTATTTCAGATTTCCAGCAACTGCAATATTTTGCTTTTATCTATAGCAAGGCTGAAAGCAAAGACTAAAACACATCGCGTCCTGATCAGAGAATTCCTCTAAACTGGTGATGCTACGTTAGTCGCTCACATGGAAACTCAGCTAGAAAGACTGATGGATTGTCTCTCCCGTACCTGTAACTTGTACTCCTTGAGTATAAGCATCAAGAAAACCATGGTCATGGGACAAGATGTTGCATCTCTGTCTCTGATCACAGTAAATAACATCCCAGTGGAAGTGGTTTGCAAATTCTGCTATCGAGGGTCCATGGTGTCAAACAATCTGTCCCTTGATGCAGAGCTTGAGCATGCATCGGGAAAGCAGCTACACCTTTGGCCGACTCATGAAACGCACATGGGATAACACCAAGCTGATCATTAGAGCCAAGCTGTTGGTTTATACACCTTGCTGTATGGCTGCAGAACATAGGCAACTTACAGCTACCAGGAAAAGAAGCTCAATAATTTCCATCTTCGATGTCTACGGCACATTGTGTGTATATCTTGGCAGGACAAAATCACAAATGTAGCAATCCTCTCAAAGGCACTAATGTTGGCACTAATCAAACAGAGGCAGCTTCGGTGGATCGGACACGTCTGCAGGATGGAAGACCGTCGCATACCCAAGGACCTTTTGTATGGTGAGGTAGCTGGGACCAGATGACCAGTGGGGCACCCAAAGCTCTGCTTCAAGGATGCTTGCAAGCATAATATGAAGGCCCTCAATGTCGACTATCGCACCTGGAAGTCACTAGTTGGCAAAAGAGGGAAATGGCGACACATCCTATGGACTTGCAAGCACTACCATAATGACCAGTCGCTACAGCAGCTTGGCAACAGGTATCAATGTCAAAAACAACAACTCACAGCATCACATGTGGCACTTGTGGATGATCCTGCCTCTCAAGGATTGACCTTCACAGCCATCAGCAAAGGTGCACCAAGAGAAGACACCCCACCAAAATGAATTGTTTGATGCATGTCCATCATCTTTCATAGATGGAAGATGCCAATACCAACACACTTTAAAATATGCCAATCACATAATCTGTGTTCAGTTATGCCATAAAAAAGCTTTGTTTTTATTCAGAAGAGTGGATAAAGTAACAACAAGACTGATCCCAAATGTAGAGAGGATACAGGATAAGGAAAGATTAGAGAAGATTAGTTATAGTACAGAACAAAGAAGGTTGAAGAACGTAATTTAAGTTATATGATACAGAATCATCGAAATAAATTAAACCCTGATTATTACTTTTAAATGCACCAAGAAGGTAGGACAAGAGGACAGAGATGGAAATTTGTGAAAAGTAAATTTAGAACAAATAACTTGTGCTAAGACCTTCCATCAATTAAATTAATTTGAATTGGCTTTTAATAAGCCCAGCCATATAAAACAGCACAAGTTATTTCAGCACGCAGATAGATCATGTCATTGGCAGGATACTTTACAATGTATTCAGCAGCTGCAGTTAGTGAAAGAATCCTGAAACAGAGGCCAAAGCCTTTGAAGTGGGTTTATTGGCCCCAGTGGAGTTTCCTGTCTGATACTGAAATACATGTTAAATCTAGATTTGGATGAAAGAAACAAATTATAGTGAGTCTGTCTGTCAGCTTATAAGATAGTGGACCTACAGCAATACATTTATGACTTTGTGCTCCCTAATGTGTGATGCACATTTTCTGACTATTTAAATGAAAGGTCAGAAGATAATGGACGACATGTGCTCAAATTTCTGTTAAGTATTTCCAGTGGACAAGGCTCTCTGCTAGTAGCGTAAAGTCAAAAAGTCAAGTATTACATGTTGATTTGAGAATTTAGAATTCCAATTCATAGTGGTCTCCTTGTAGTTCAAAACTGACAGTTACCTTAAACTTCTATGCAATCAGATCTTGTCAATCTCTGGACAAGCACTTCTCTTGGGCCAACTATTCCATTTTTGAGCAGATTCTGAAAGATTCATAACCTACTACAGCTTCTGAGTTAACCAAAATCATATCTGCTGCAAATGATATTCCGTTTTTCACCAAATATGCTGCTTTAACTTTCTCTTCTGCAGCTTTCATGGCTAACTGCTAAGGTCTAAATTCTATCAATTTCCATCTGCAGTCACATGATCTTTTGTATCTCTTCCCACATCCGTTTCACACTTTCTGCTCCAACATCCAATTGAAAGGAGCTGTCTGTTCATTTCAATGTTCTGGCTGTTTATGCTTGTTTCCTTGAATCACCTGGCTTCCAAATATTGTGAATAAAAATAAATCTCTATCCTAACATGTTTAATTCATCTATTGCTCCCCTTAAATTGAAAAGTGGGCTGAATGATCTCTGCATCCGTCACTTTCTCTGTTTGCTTCTTGGGCCTGTTATATCTGCGATCTTCATTAGTCTTCACAAACAACCAAGAGGTTCAAACTTCTCCATGCTATATGAACTCGAACTAGATTGTAGAGTTTACAGTTGGCTGTGGTCCTCTAACACCCGACAGAACCATGGTGGCCATGTAGATGTCTTTGGTGCAGTGATGATCTAACTGAGCTCTGAAGTTCAATTCAAGTTGTTCTTTGAAGAGAATGCAAGGATAGATTATAACTGGTTTCTGTATTGGTAGGTTCTGAGAATCAAAAGTATTGTTGGTGTGTAGTTTTGCAAAGAAAATAGTGCCCATAAGAAGGCTGACAGTTAGCACTTCAGTATGGTACAAAAACAGAAAATGCTGGGAATACTGAGCAAGTCAGGCAGCATCTGTAGAGAGAGAAACAGAGTTTTATTTTATTTTATTTAGAGATACAGCACTGAAACAGGTCCTTCGGCCCACCGAGTCTGTGCCGACCAAGAACCACCCATTTACAGTAACCCCATATTCCCTACCACCTACCTACACTAGGGGCAATTTACAATGGCCAATTTACCTATCACCTGAAAGTCTTTGGCAGTGGGAGGAAACCGGAGCATCCGGCGAAAACCCACATGGTCACAGGAAGAACTTGCAAACTCCGCACAGGCAGTACCCAGAATTGAACCCGGGTCCCTAGAGCTGTGAGGCTGCGGTGCTAACCACTGCGCCACTGTGCCGCCCCAAATGTTAATCTGATGAAAAGTCACAGACCTGAAACGTTAACTCTGTTTCTCTCTCCACAGATGCTGCCTGACCTGCTCAGTATTTCCAGCATTTTCTGTTTTTATTTCAGAATTCCAGCATCTGCAGTATTTTTTTTTGGTTCAATATGGTAAATTGGAAAGACAGCAGATAAGGGGAAAGGAATGTATAACTGGTGCCGCAGGTACACATATTTCCTCTTCAGTCGCCTTTCCAGACTTTACGAGGATCTGTCACAAGATGCTAGCATGAGTTCCCTGCTGAGATTGCCACTGATCGGCATCTCTTCATAACTGCCACTGAACTGTCTGAAGATGGTACAATTAGGTGAGAGAAACCTACCTTTATGGTTAGCTATATTTGGGTAATGTGAGTATTTTAACCTCCTGTAGCCCAATAATATTGCCCTTGTGTACCTGTTTCTCAATCTTCCCTGAATTTCTTCTAAAAATCAAGAAATTTCTTCCTGAATTTCTGCCATCTTGTTGGTTAATTCCTCCCAGATTTGCCTGTGGGCATTGAGGAGAGGAGCTGTGTTGAATATTGATGATCTTCTTCCCAGTACTTTTGCACAATCAATTGATCAATGCATCAAAATAGCCCAAAGCCTGTTGCTGTCTGTTTATTTGACAAATGAAAGACAAAGGTTTTAGTTTTAGAGATACAGCACTGAAACAAGCCCTTCGGCCCATCGAGTCTGTGCCGACCATCAACCACCCATTTATACTAATCCTACACTAATCCCATATTCCTACCACATCCCCACCTGTCCCTATATATTTCCCTACCACCTACCTATACTAGGGGCAATTTATAATGGCCAATTAACCTATCAACCTGCAAGTCTTTGGCATGTGGGAGAAAACCGGAGCACCCGGAGGAAACCCACGCAGACACAGGGAGAACTTGCAAACTCCGCACAGGCAGTACGCAGAATCGAACCCAGGTCCCTGGAGCTGTGAGGCTGCGGTGCTAACCACTGCGCCACTGTGCCGCCCTCAGGTGTTAAACCTGAATAACTAAACAGTTGCTGCAGTCAGGTGAGAGTTGAACAGTGGGAACCACCCACACCCCTTACCACGTGGCCGTGACACAACATCCCAGTTGTAGTGCTAAAGACTTGTGCTTCAGAATGAGCCGCATCCCTAGCCAAGCTATTCCAGTAGAGCTACATCATGATATCTACTCAATAATGTGGAAAATTGCCCAGGTATGTCCTGTTAACAAAATATAGGACAAATCCAATCCGGCCAATTACCTCCACGTCTACTCTCAATTATCAGCAAAGTAATGGAAGGTTTTGTCAACAGTGCAATGGTGTGGTACTTACTGAGCAATAATCTGCTCACTAATGCTCAGTTTGGATTCTCCCAGAGCCACTCAGCTCCAGACCTCAATACACCCTCGATACAAACATGGACAAAAGAGCTGAATTCCAGAGGTAAGGTAAGAATGACTGCCCTTGACATCAAGGCAGCATTTGACAGAGAGCAGCATAAAGGCGCCCAATCAAAATTGAAGTCAACGGGAATCAAGGGAAATATTTTCCACTGGTTGGAGTCATACCTAGCAGAAAGGAAGATGGTTGTCATTGTTGGCAGCCTCTAATCTCAGCCCCAGGACATCACAGCAGGAGTTCTTCAGGGCTGCGTTCTAAGGCACAACCATCTTAAGCCACTTCATCAATGACCTGCTGTTAATCACAAGGTGAGAAGTGGTGATGTTTGCTGATGATTGCAGAGTGTTCAGTATCACTCATAACTCCTCAGATACTGAAGCAGTCCATGCCCGCATGCAGCAAGACCTGGACAAAATTCGGGCTTAGACTGATTAAGTGACAAGTAACATTTGCGTCATACAAGTGCCATGCAATGACCATTTTCAATAACAGAAAATCCAACCATCTCCCCTTGATGTTCAAATGGCATTATCATCACTGAATCCCCCACCATTAACATCCTGCTCACCATTATCTAGAAACTTCACTGGTCCTGAGACATATAGCTGGATCTTGTTGTCGCCCTACATCGGGTTCTGGGGCAGTGGGGGCCTGAAGATGGGCCCGGATGAGGCCTGCCACAGACCTCAATGGTGGCAGGACTGGGCCCGATTCTCCCAGTGGCGACGAGGCTCTGTGACGGCCCCCGCGCCACTGGGTGATGGGATCTCAATTAAAATATTCAAATGAATAAAATGAATGAATTAACATAGATTTACTTGCAATCTTGAGGGCCTGCCCCGATCTTCGGCACGGTGGCCAGCACTCCCACACCTTCAAATGCCCGACCGGGGAAAGGCGGCGCGACACTGGTGGGGAGGGGGGACGAGGTAAGATTTTCAGTGCGGGGACGGGTAGTCAGGGTCAAACACCTGTAGGGAATGGTGGGAAGGCTTGAACTTCAAGCTATGTGCAGTTTAAGGGTGGGGGGAAAGTCAGATGTAAAAGGTAAGTGTTTTGGGGGGGAAGGGCAAACAGTTAATGCAATCATTATTGGGGGAGTGGGAAAGGGGAAGAAGAAATTTATTCATTTAATTTTGTGGGGTATGTGTTTAAAAATTCAAATTAGGCTGCAGGGCAGGCTGCCCCAGCACCTGCACACAGGCACCTGATGCCATTGCCGGAGACAAACAGCCCGCCCCCTCCACGAGATTGGGGGGCTGGGGGTGGGGGGAGCAGGCCGCCCCAGCTATTTAAATGAGCTGCTGCACTTGAGATTGCGGCGGCTCACGGCCGCCATTTTTTGAGCACACCTCTGAGATCAGTGGAGGGGTCTTAAAATCCAGCCCATAGATACTGTTGTTCAAAGAACAGGTCAGAGGCTGGGTATTCTGTGGTGAGTAACTCACCTACTAACTCCCTAAAGCCCTTCCACCATCTTCAAGATGCAAGTAGATGGGGAGATGGTGGAACAGTGGTAATGTCACTAGACTAGTAATTTAAAGGCCAGGCTAATGTCCTGGGACATGGATCCAAATCCCACCATGGCAGCTGGTGGAATATAAATTCAATTAATTAATAACAATTAGTTAATAAAAAAAATCTGGAATTGAAAACTAGTCTCCGTTATGGTGCCATGAAACTTTCATTGATTTTGTAAAAACCCATCTGGTTCACTAATGACCTTTAGGGAAGGAAATGTGCCATCCTTACCTGGTCTGGCCTGCATGTGACTACAGACCCATAGCAATGTGGTTGACTCTTAACTGTCCTCTGAAATGGCCTAGCAAGCTATTCACTGTATTAAACCTTACTCACTGTAGGAGACTTTTTTCTCTTGGGGTTCATGTGTCTTCAATGGATTCCAAAGCTGGTGAGAAAGAGATGGGAGCAGACAGGAGAGAGATGTTCTCAATCCAGGAGCCAGGGACTTTCTGTCTTCAGACACTGTTTCTTCAATTTAAAGCTCTCATTTCAAAATTCTGCAACAGCCAGTTAGTCATGTGACTAAACTGGTCTGACCACATCCGTTCTGTGTATTGGGAGCAGGGACTGGTTTCTTTGTTCCAACACTGTCTTCTAGTATGCAAAAATGGGCCTGGCAATTCTTGTAGTAGGCCCTCTTCTTTCCAGCAACAATTTGAAGTTTAATGTCCATGTGGCGAAATTGATGTGCCTCATTCTTGGCAGTTCGGGGCCTGCATGACAATATGGGTTGGAGAGAGAACAAGAAGGGAAAGAAAAAGAAAAAGAAAGACTTGCATTTAGATTGTGCCTTTCATGACCAATGGACATCTTAAAGGGCTTTACAGCCAATGAAGTACTTTTGATGTTAAGTCACTATTGTAATGCAGGAAACATGGCAGCCAGTATGTGCACAGCAAACTTCCACAAACTGCAATGTGATAATGACCAGATAATCTGCTTTTGTGATGTTGATTGAGGGATAACTATTGGTCAGGACATCAGGGATAACTCCCCCGCTCTTCTTCAAAATAGTGCCATTGGATCTTTTATTTCCACCCGAGTAAGATGATGGGGACTTGGTTTAACCTTTCATCTCAAAGACGACACCACCAAAAGTGCAGCACTCCCTCAGTACTGTCAGTCTTGTCAAGCCCTGGAGTCGGACTTGAACCTTATGATTCAGAGAGAGATTAAGGCAGAATAAGAGGGCAGTGGACTCAGACAAGAGAGGGCATGATGAATTGAGATGGAGGTTGAATTTACTGAGGATAAGAAGTCGCTTGGTGCAGAGGCTGAGAGAGAAAAACAGTGAAGATATATTGGTGAGAACATTTTTATGGTACTTGGGTGGGCAGTAGAGAACAAGGATTTTGAATGAGAGGTTAGAGCAGTGGATCAAAGTGAGATGCTCAAAGGAGGACTGCTAAACTGGTAAAGGGACAAACCAAGGTGTAATTTGGTGATAAGAGCCACACCACCACCACAATAGTCTGGGCGAGGAAAGTGGTGAAAGGTATAGCCATGTGAAGTGGCTTCATTTAGGGGGAAGGTGTCATCACTCCTCAATCAGGTTTCCATTCAAGATCATTATATGAATGCAATCACAATAAACTCATGGATGGGAAGAGACTTGTTCTCAAGAGAACTGACATTTTCGAGGGAGATGCTTAGATGGGTAGTGATTGTCAATCTGCTAGCAGAGTCCACAAGGTCAGCAATGGGAGGGGAGAGTTGGATGGAGTGGAGAGTGGCAAATTTAGCCCTCGGTGGGCACGCTAAGTAGGAAGGTTGGCAAGAGATCAGCATAGGGCCATTGGGGTTGCTGTTCGTAAGGAGGCAATGTCGAGTGCCTCAATGGCCCCTTCAGAGGATGCCAAGAGATATACAGAGGGATTCAAACCTGGGATGGTGGCAGGATAGTAGGAAGGTTAAGTACTGAAAGGTTCATATAGAGAGTTGGGAGGACAGACTACCTGAATGGGGAGAAATGAAAGCAGGCTTGATGACAGGAGAGAGGGGTCTAGGAGGACTGAAGAGAAAAGAAGCAAAAATGGGGATAAAAGTGAAAATTGATGTGATAGACTTGGGTCCAGAGCAGCAGCCAAAATGCATGTACAAATGGACACAGGGCAAACTCAAGTTGCATAGACCTGGTTATATAACAATTATTAAGATACAGAAAACCTGAGGAATAGATAGGTTATAATAGGAGGGAGTCAGAGTTAAAGTCAAAGGTTCCTTGGTGGGATAAAATAGAAGTAGGTAGGGTGGAGTCGACACAATATTATATCTATGTCTCCCTGCTCTAAATCCCCGCAATCACTGGAAAAAGTGGAGGTAATTCTGACTTAGAACAATAATATAAAACTGCTGATATCAGATCAACTGCCCAGTATATATCTCTCCTACTTTTTATTTCCATCAATTCAATATTATGCCTTTTATTCCTATCACCCAATGGCAAAATTCCCAACAATCACTTTGATCTACTCTCTCCCATCCCTTCATAATTTTAAAAACCTCTATCAAAGCATCCTATAATATAATACTTGCATTTATTTAGTATCTTTCATATTAAAATGCCTCAAAGCTCTTTGCACAATGAATTACTTTGTGACTGTTCATATGTCTTTGAGGTTATATTGAAAAACTCAGTTAAATACTTTTAAATCTTCTGACAATGTCCCAGCTTCCATGTAACCTTTCTCAATTTGCTTCGGTAAGACAGCTTTCAAAGCTGTCTCTGTGATATTGATAAAATAAGCTTGGCAGAATCATTTTCATAATGTTTTAAAACATTGTTATACTCTTTGAAGGAAAACTGGTTACAGCAATTATAAATGCTTTCCCTGAGGTATGTTTTAAGTGAAACTCTAACAATAGGATTTACCATGAAATGTCAATCCCATGACAGGAGACAACAAAAAACTAATGAGATAAGAGAATAACACAGCCTAAACTGACAGTAGGCAATTTATTTGGAGGCCCAATCATTCTCTTGATTCAAAGGATTTCCTTAATTTTGGGTGAGTTATTCAGAACCACCTCCTTCTCAAGGACAATTAGGGATGTGCAATAAATGCTGGCATTGCCAATGATGCCCACAGTCATGAATGAATATAAAAAAGAGAAAAAAGACTTCATGATGAACACTGCAGATCCAAATTTACCAAATAAAAGATAAATTCACAAGACCATTGATTTGGAGTTTTCCTGGAGAAATGAACTGACGTACAGTTCTGAAAATATCTGTAAAAATTCCAGAAAATCACAGATTATCACACGTAATTAAAATGGTATTTTGCTTTCTGAGCCATCATAAATCATTGGCCTTAATTATGAACAGAATACAATCCAAAAACAACATTAAAATAAATTGGGATCTCGTAATAAGTATAGAATTTGACTTATTCAGTCACTGTAAACTAATGGTCTTGTACATGTGTGTGTTACTACTTTAAACATCACAAGCATTTAAGAATTTCTGAGAATAGACCTGTTCCTGCTCATTAAAGATAAACCTTATATACATGCCTTCGCTTTCTAGCTTCTAAATTACTGTCGGTGTGTAAGGTTATGTCATGATGTGTACAATCCATTAATAGTGATCAGAGCTGAAATTGAAATTGAACTGTAAATACCATGGCCCTGAAAATCAACTGTATTCCAGTAATTCACTGGAAAAAAATATTAGGCTAGCCCTCTTTATATTTATGTTCCGGTCTTGCACCCATTTCTGAGATGGTTACTTGTGAGTAGAACCACAAACCATCCCTTACAAGAACATCTTCATCAGCTGATGTGGGGCTGGGGTGAGACTCTCTACTTCAGTAGCTTCTGTGCACTGGCCTTCAGAAGGACCTGATGTATGATTGAGAGAGGTATGCTTGGTCCGGGCATACATTCCCAATCGCTGACAGATCTGGACCCATGAAAATTTAGCCACGATTTTGTTTTCATTTTTAAAGCACTACCCTTTTTCACAGCAGTTGAGGACAACTGCAGTCCCCTATCGGGTAGGGGGACTGTTAGGTGAAAGAGATATCCCCCAGGCCAGCACTCCTCCACTAGATCTTCCAGCCTAGCCGCTCTGGTGGATGCACCAAATGCAGCCTTCGTGATGCCGATATATGCCAATGGGATTTTAATTAGAGAACCTCCCACTGGTGCTATAAAATCTGCCAGATTCTGTGGCAGGGATTCCAAAGAGGACACAATCCCAGCATAATTGTCGAGATCACTGTCCCCTGGATTTTCAGGGTCTGCATGTTAAGAGAAGAGGGAGGACATTTTGAATAAATATTCTGACACTACAGACATTCTCCTGGGAGTTGTTGTTCAAATATATGACACATATTTACATATTGCCAGAAGTGGGATAGAAAAGGAAGCTCTGGTTTTGACCTAAGCTGATAAGAATGAGATAGGCTCAGGTTGGGCACCAGTTTTACACCCGTCCAACTTTAGTCTCCATTGAAGACAATTGAGAATTAAATGGACACCTGACATGATCCTGCTTATTTCCATCAGGTGAGCTTAATAAAAATTGGGGCTGGATGGTTTAAAGCTTCCGTGTTACCTGATATGAGAATGAGATTCAAAGAAGTGTTAAAAAATGACGAATGTTTTGATTCCTATTCAGCATCAATGACTGAGAAAGCTGAACTGAGAAAGTGCAGACCAGTACCTTATGTATGTGATAGGTGAGGAGGCAACAGAGGTGTGTGATATGCCTATGTGTAGTGAGAGAACAAATAACTAGAATCTGAAGAGATTAATAGATATATGCGAGAAATATTTCATACTTTAAAAGAATAATTTATAATAAGCACATGATTTAAATGCCAGGCTTCAAGCTCAAGAAGAAAGCATTAATTAATGTCTGATAGATGAATGAACACTGTTCAAATCTTTTAATTTTTTGCAGATACAAAAGCAACCTACTGCAGATACTTGAAATCTGAATTAAAAACAGAAAATGCTGGAAATATTCAGCAGGTCAGGCAGCACTTGTCGAAAGAGAAACTGAATTAAAGTTTCAGGCCATGACCTTTCATCAGGACTGGAAGATGTTAAAGTTTTAACAGGTTATAAGCAAGTAGTGAGGCATTGAAAGGGTGTAGAGGAGGAGAGCAAAGGACAAAATAGGTTTGTGACAGAGTGGAGGGCAGGAGTGATTAAATAACAAAAGGCATAATGATGCAAGACAAAAGATTCAATGAAGGAACAAAAAGAGGAGTTGTACATAGCTATAGCAGAATCATTACCAGTATCTGCTGTTCAAGAAAATGGGAGCATTGGTTATTGATCTAAAGTTATTGAATTCAATGCTGTAGCTGGAAAGCTGGAAAGTGCCTAATCGAAAGATCAAGTGCTATTCCTTGAGCTTGTGTTGAGCTTCATTGGAATAGTGTAGGATGTCGAGGACAGAGAGGTCAAATTGGGGATGGAATTAGACACTTTATGGCTTTCCGCCCTCAACATTGAGTTCAGCAACTTCAGACTGTAACCACCTCTCCCATTTTTTTCAAACAGCTGATGCTGGTAATGGCTCTGCTGTAACCCGATACACCTCCTCTGGACCAATCTTTTTTTCTTTATCATTCTATTACCACCCCTTTTTACCCTGAACCATGATTTCCTTTATCATTTAACCCCTCCTGCTCTTCACCCTGCCACATGCATTCCAACAACAAGATCTTGTATTTATACAGTACCTTTTACATAATGAAACATCCAAAGATGCTTCACAGGAGTGTTATAAAGCAAAATTTGACACCAAACCACACATGAGATAATGGAACAGATGGCCAAAAGCATGGTCAAAGAGTTAGGTTTTGAGGAGTGTTGCAAGGAACAAAGAGAAGTTGTGAGGAAGAGGAGTTTAGGGAGGACATTCCAGAGCTTAAGCCTCAGCAGCTGAAGGCACAGCCAGTAATGGTGGAGCAATTAAAGTCAGGGATGCTCAAGAAGCCAGAATTAGAGGAGCACGGATATCTCAGAGGGTTGTGGGGCTGGAGGAGATTACAGAGATAGGGAGGGGCGAGACCACGAAGGGATTGAAAACAAGGATGAGAATTTTAAAATTGGGGTGTTGCTTTACTGGGGGCCAATGTAGGTCAGCGAGCAAAGGAGTGATGGGTGAACAGGACTTGGTACATGTTAGGACACGGGCAGCAGAGTTTTGAATGATTTCTGGTTTACAGATGGTGGAAGTTGGGATGTCGGCCTCAAGTGCATTGAAATTAATCAAGTCTGGAGGTAACAAAAGCATGAATGAGTGTTTCAGCAGCAGATAGGCTGAGGTAGGGCAGAGTCAGGCGATGTTACACACATCGACATAGGCGTTCTTAATGGTGGCGCAGATGTATGGTCAGAAGATCATCTCGGTATCAAGTATAACATTAAGGTTTCGAATAGTCTGGTTCAGCCTTGAACAGTTGCCAGGGAGAGGAATGGAGTTGGTAGCTCGGGCATGGAGTTTGTAGCAGGGAGTGAACCCCTCCCACTGAAGGGTCAAATAGCCTCCTATGCTGTAACATTCTATGATTCTACATGTGATTTGGAAGGGAACGTGGAGGTGATGGTATTCTTGTTATATTGTTGTAATATTCTACTTGGCGGTGTTGGGAACAGAGGAGAGAGGTGTGTTGAAGTAACCTTGATAGGCACGAGAAGATGAGGTGTAAAATGCAAGGCTTGACATTGTTGAATAAAGATTCAGAAGATGTATGTCCCTTAATTAAAGAGCCATAGGATCCAAATCTCATGGGTCCTGCTTTAAAAGTAGGATAGCTGCCTAGAATTACATACATATGCATGCATTGGTGCACAATCTCCTAGAATAGGCAGAAGATGGTAAAGAAACTGCAGGAGTCCATTGCTAACCATTGTGCTGGCTGACTTTGCAAAACTTCAGGAATTAATGGCAGCTCTTGACATATCAGTATTGACTGCCCCCACGACTGAGAGCTCAGGTGAGTCCGTGCTTTTGCTTTGGGTGTTCAGATTGCTGCCATAAAGGTTTAGGGCCGTTTTTGTTGGCCTCTAATCTATTCATGCTGCAATACAGACCTAGTATCTCAGTGGGCTTCAACAATCCGATTGGTATCATTTAGATTACTTTCTCACTTATGAGTAGCTATGTAGTGACATGGTCCAGAACCAGTGGCTGTCCATGCAATTTATACATGTTGCAGTTCAGCTGTCATTGGATTTGATTGGCGTGAAACAAGAGCAAGAGGCTCATATTGATAAACAACAACCAGTCACCTCATGCATATCTTTCAAATAGCACTTCTTGGAGCATTATGTTTGTATTGAATTAGAACAGGGGTCTCGTACAGCTCCCAACCTTGACTGATCAAACCCATTTTGATTGCAATTAAATTGCTTGTTTCATTTTTTTAAACTTTTATTAAAATTGTACTTTTGCAAAAGTATCATTCAATTAACATTTTTGCAAAAACCTTTAAAATGTGGTTGAAATGTGTTTCTGTCTTGTTTTCATTGTTATTGCCATTTGAGTAACAACATTGTGGCTCTTAATATATTGTGATTTTGACAAATTTTTTAAAAAGACTTCTTTTTATTAAGGTTGCCGATCTTTGAGTTAGACATCATAAATTGGCACCAAGGGGCATACACAGTGATAAGTACATACATACAATTCAGGGTTGCAAATTAAATTTGGGTACCACTAAAGTTGAGGTGTGTAACAAGAATAATTTTGTTAGGTTTAAAAATTACATGCATGAGGTGACATGAATTCGCACAATATAAGTTGTAGAGCATGCAGAAGAGCATGTAGATGGTGGCAGATTTATGATGAGAAGTAAGAAGATAAAGGCATGGCTATTTATGCAGTGGGAAGATGTGGTAGTCAAAATGAAGTCTCCCAGTGGCAGGTTAGGCTTGGTATTCTCCTTATACTGTTGCTGTTGGACTCACCGATCCAGTTGTTCCCATAGCTTTCCTTCTTCCTCCCAGCCCGCCATGTCATGGTGTCTTTGCCAAGCAATGTTGTGCAATCTGCAGCAGATCACCAATATCCCAGAAATTTTAGCTGGACTATATTATAGAGTGCCTTCAGCAGGTTTTTGAAGCTTGTGTGCTCAATGATGTAACTAGTCAAAGAATGGGCCTTATTACAGTGATTCTTGTCACACTCACGCCATATGAACTCATGAAGTATAAACACGAATTGGACACTTTCCTGTCAAACAACATGGAGTTGAGAGGTCAGGTCACCTTTTCTTTCCTGCCAATACACCTGGAACTGCTAGAACCCCAAGCTAATTTTCATGTCTGGACAAGCCTTGGCGAAGTCATTAAAATGCAAATGACTTTTCTGGACCAATCTTTGAGAAGTCATTAAAATGCAAACACCCTTCCTGTGGTATGGCTGCATTTCTCCAACTAATGAAGAAAACTGGGTTCACAATACTTTTGCAGACTCTTTGACTCCAAAGTAGAAATCAAGATATTATATGGATGAGTGATACTCAGACTCCATTGTCTGACTATGGCCTAACCATCAGAAACTATTTATGAGGACAATGGAAAGAAATGCTCTGGTCCATGACAGAAACTAGCTTTCTGTTAAGGGTTTTTAATAAGCCATATTCTGGGCAGACAGTGGGAAAACATCTATGCCAAT
Source organism: Heterodontus francisci (assembly GCF_036365525.1). Classification (NCBI taxonomy): domain Eukaryota; kingdom Metazoa; phylum Chordata; class Chondrichthyes; order Heterodontiformes; family Heterodontidae; genus Heterodontus; species Heterodontus francisci. The sequence goes on along the minus strand of NC_090376.1, from coordinate 137,056,481 downwards.
GAAGAGAAAAGTCCCTGCCTAAGACCACAGCTTTAAGCAACGTGTAGGCAGAGACTTGACTTGGCCCTGAACTCTTCACCTGAGGAAACATACCAGGGCTTCGCCATTGAACTTTGACTGGAGTATAACAAGAGAAATCTGTTACTGCAAACATAAAACAACAGCAAGTCCGTCCACATAAACCTCCAGAGCTTTGTTCAGTAGATATAAGAAAACGGATACAGGGTTGCATCATTGCAAGTCTACAGCCGGGGAAGAGCAAGTGTAACAGAGAATTCTTGAAATCACAAGACCTAAATGTATGCTACTTTTATAATCACTCTCTTTTCTTGAGTGTGTTTGCATCTGCATGAGTGTAAGAGCAGGGGCAGTTGTGTATATTCGAGTGCTGAACAATAAACATTATCTTTCTTTTAAAACCTATGAGAAAGCCTGTCCTTTTTCTGTTCCTGACAATAACAGTACTCAGGAGTTAAAACAATTTTTCCTTAACATGCTCTCTTTGATCAGCTGAGAGGCGAAAAAGGGGGAGCAATCCTTATCATCTCTCTTCTGTCTGTAACATTTTGAGCTGGTGTTGTAGGAGCGTGCATATGTGTTATGAGCTGAGGCTATAGAACAAAGCCACAATATTCCTGGATCCACACAACAAGGTTCACTTATAGTCAAAGAAATGTGGAAATGGTGGAGCAATTTAATATGAAGGCATGTAGCACCTCCAGGAAAGCACACAAGATGTGACATTGCTGGTCACAAATAAACTGTCTATTGAGGGGTGAAAGCTTCTCTTGTTCATGTCAGTGATAAAATTGATGAAGGGAACGTGTATGGCCAGATGGCACAAACTATTAGTCCTTGAACCTAGAGAATTCCAGCCACTTGGTAAAATTGCAAGGCTCAAACACGTTACTTGTGATTCTCCATTGGGAACCTGTGATAGCGTGGCTTAGCAAACAATTAACATGTGGCCTTTGTTATGTCTCTGCACACTCAACTGACTAATGTTAGTGAAAGCCCTGAAAGACCCTGGAATGATGGTAAAATGTGTAGCTATAGTGACCTGGATAACCATTGGCAATGCATTGCCATGGTGGGCATGGGCTGTAGGTATGTTGCAGGATTAAACACAATTCATTAATGGATCCCTTATGAAGCATGACTTCTACAAAGGTGTCTTCTACTTCCTAACTTTATATTGTTTCTCAGAATTCCTCCAGTAGAATGTCATTGTTTGTCAATATAGCTTTCTCCATGGGCAGGTGTGGTTTTCTCATAGGGGTACCTTTTTGGATTTTGGAGGTGGAAGAAGAGCATCAGAATTTGGAGAAAAAGAGAATCAGGAATGTACATGCAGCACAGGTTCTATGAGATAAAAACAAGAAAGGCTGGAAATACTCAGCAGGTCTGGCAGTATCTGTGGAGAGAGAGGCAGAGTTAACGTTTCAGGTCATTGATCTTTCATCAGAACCTTCTTATGAGGTCTTATGAGGCTGGTTCAGTTGCAGCACTGATGTTGCACCTGTTGTACACCAATACCTGCACCAAAAGGATGCAAAAGAGTTGCCCCAGGAAACATCTTTGTGTCCTCCTCTAGAACCTTTCACCAGATGTTACATTTATTTTTGAAGGTGCAACAGTGATGTGATTCACATTGAGGGAATTGCATTTGGTGGGTGAGTTTCCTAGAAAATTCTTGCCCTCTACCATCGTGTCTTCAGCCAAAAGTGGGTTCCCAATGAATTTCCGGCAAGGGTATGGCATTGGATCGGGAAAGAATCTGAGGAAATTCACCCTTGTTATGTAATGCTAAAGTGTGATTCCCAAGAATTGTTTATCAGCAGCTTTGCAATGCCTTGATGTTTAACATGTGTTCAGGCAGTATTTTCCCCATTGTCACCTTTGCTATACATCTACATCAGCTTGCAAAGCTATTTGATTGATCTGTGTTTAAACCATCCTCAGTGGAGTTCATTCTTGCGCCTGCAGAATGCTCTTTTTATAATGTTTCCCTCATTATCATACAGCCAACTGCTGCCACATACAGCTCCAAATCCACAAAAAGATGTCAACTTGACAAAATGATGAGACAGGCTGTTCAGCATAGGTTCTTTATGTATCAATTCGTACACTTGTCAGCTGGGGCATTTATTACTGCACTCAGTCACAAAATGGATTTCAAACCTTCAAAGGTCACATTCAATATCATGAGCTATCCAAAATCTACCGAAGCCACATGCATACATATATGTTTTACTCTTTAATTCAGAAAGATCTTTAGACTCTAAATTTGATTGGTCTGTTTCATTCAGCATTTCAAACCCAATATTTATTTCAAAAATAATTATGCCTTTTTATTACATTCAGGGAAGGAACAGATATGTTTAAATAATAAAATGAAAGAAGTTGGTAATTATCAAAGGAACTGTAGTGTGTTAAGATTGGTGAATGAATCCTAATCACAAACTAGTCCAAAAGCAATACAGTAAAAATCACAATGTGCCACATTCTATGTTAGAAGCTCTCTTAAATTGTTAGAATTTTACTAGTGATTCACAACTATTATGTTATATATTAACTGCTTCCTCCTGAAAATCCCTTGGCAATTATTACACTTGACAATAACTCATCTGAAAGCAAGGTTACAGTGTACTACATATGAAGAAACTATCTCAAAGAAAGTAGAATCAAATGTATGAAGAATGCTAGAGAGTCCCATCAAGGTGCCAATGACCCCCTCAACTGTGTCTTCCAAAAGAGGAAAATGCAACCCATATTGCTGCTTGAAAGTTAAGCTGTGCAGGTAAACTAAATACATCATTATGTGCCACTCTCCATCTTCCTTTTGGCTGAAATGAGGTGATGGATATGCTGCCTGTATCCTTGTAAACTTATTTGCAATGCAAGCTCAGCCTGATGAATGTGAATGCTGAAGTCTGTCACTGAACTGATCATCATGACCAGCTGCAAAGGGAATGTATAACTACAATGTAGACTACCCCCAATGATAAGAATAAACACAAGGAACAAATAACAGAGCAGGTGGAAGTACAAAAGGATCACCATGAAATATTGGGAGGAGACAAAATAATGTCTTACTCATCAGGTCAAGCTAAATAGAAATATGTTCATCCTGTCTGTAATGGTTAAAGGGGACAGTGGAAAAATACTTAAGTTAGTGTTGGGAGGGAAACATCAAAGTGTTAACAAAAAGCTCAACAGCTCAGATGAAGAGGGCTGAAACAATGCATATAAATGCACTTGGCATAAGAAATAAAACAAGTTAATAAAAGCAAAATACTGCGGATGCTGGAAATCTGAAACAAAAACAAGAAATGCTGTAACCACTCAGCAGGTCTGGCAGCATCTGTGGAAAGGGAAGCAGAGTTAACGTTTCGGGTCAGTGACCCTTCTTCGGAACCGACAAATATTAAAAATGTCACAGGTTATAAGCAAGTGAGGTGGGAGTGGGGCAAGAGATAACAAAGGAGAAGGTGTAGATTGGACAAGGCCACATAGCTGACCAAAAGGTCATGGAACAAAGGCAAACAATATGTTAATGGTGTGTTGAAAGACAAAGCATTAGTACTGAAAAGGTGTTAACGGACTGAATATTGAACAGCAGCAAGTGCAAACGTGAAAAAAAAACACAGTGGGTAAGCAAACTGAACAAACTAAGATGAAATGAAATAAATGCAAAAAAAAAGGTTGCAAAAATGTAAAAAAAAAAGAAAAGAAGAAAAAGAAAGAAAGATGTAAAAAAATAAAACAAGTTAGTTGGAAGCAAGGAATTGCAATATGTTCAGAACAGCATGCCTGGTGCAAATCTGGTCAGGCTACAACACAGGACTCTTCTTCTTTGGCCTCCTTACCTCGAGAGACAATGGATAAGCGCCTGAAGGTGGTCAGTGGTTTGTGAAGCAGCGTCTGGAGTGGCTTTTAAGGCCAATTCTAGAGTGACAGGCTCTTCCACAGGTGCTGCAGAGAAATTTGTTTGTCGGGGCTGTTACACAGTTGGCTCTCCCCTTGCGCCTCTGCCTTTTTTCCTGCCAACTACTAAGTCTCTTCGACTCGTCACACTTTAGCCCCGTCTTTATGGCTGCCCACCAGCTCTGGCGAACGCTGGCAACTGACTCCCACGACTTGTGATCAATGTCACAGGATTTCATGTCGCATTTGCAGACGTCTTTAAAGCGGAGACATGGACGGTTGGTGGGTCTGATACCAGTGGCGAGCTCGCTGTACAATGTGTCTTTGGGGATCCTGCCATCTTCCATGCGGCTCACATGGCCAAGCCATCTCAAGCGCCATTGACTCAGTACTGTGTATAAGCTGCCTGCATGTTAAACAGTTGAAGCAGCATGTGACATACAGAGCTAAATGATCCCACAACCATCGAGTTAGATCAAAGCTCTGAAGTCTTAGCAAACCCAATCATGAATGGTGGTGGACAATAAACAACTAATGGGAGGAGGATGCTTCACAAGCACCCCCAACCACAGTGATGGCAGATCCCAGCACGTCAATGCAAGAGATAAGGCTGAAGCATTCAGTACCATCATTGGCAAGAAATCTTGAGTGGATGGTCCAACTTGGCCTCCTCCTGAGGTCCTCACCATCACAAAAGCAAGTCTTCAGCCCATTTGACTTACACCACGCGATATCAGTGCCGACCACACTGGATACAGCAAAGTCTATGGTCCCCAATAACATCCTGGCTGTAGTGCTGAAGTCTTGCTCTCCAGAACTAGCCACGCCCCTAGCCAAGCTGCTCCAGTCTAGCTACCACACTGACATCTACCTGACAAAGTGTTCCAGTTATGCTCTGTCCACAAAAAGCAGGACAAATCCAATCTGACCAATTACCACCCTATCAGTCTACTCTCAATCATCAGTAAAGTGATGGAAGGTGTCATCGAAAGTGCTACCCAGTGGCGTTTACTTACCAACAACCTGCTCACTGATGCTCAGTTTGGGTTCTGCCAGGGCCACTCGTCTCCAGACCTCACTACAGTCTTGGTCCAAACATGGACAAAAGAGCTGAATGCCAGAGGTGAAGTGAGAGTGACTGCACTTGGCAGCAAGCCAGCATTTTCCAAGGGTGGCATCAAGGAGCACTAGTAAAATTAAATTCAATGGGAATGGGGGAAAACTCTCCACTGGTTGGAGTTATATCTAACACAAAGGAAGATGCTTGTGGTTGTTAGAGGCCAATCATCCCAGCTCCAGGACATTGTTTCAGGAGTTTCTCAGGGCAGTGTCCTAGTCCCAACTGTCGTCAGCTGCTTGATCAATGACTTTCCCTCCATCACAAGATCAGAAGTGGGGATGTTTGCTGATAATTGCATAGTGTTCAGTTCCATTCGAAACTCCTCAGATAAAAAGCAGTCCATGCCTGCATGTAGCAAGACCCGGGCAACATTCAGGCTTCAGCTGATAAGTGGCAAGAAACATTCACACAAGATAAGTACCAGACAATGACCATCTTTAGCAAGTGAGAGTGTAACCTAGTCCCCTCGACATTCAATGACATTACCATCACTGAATCCACTACCATCAACATCCTTGGGGTTACCTTTCACCAGAGACTGAACTGGAGTAGCCATATAAATATCGTGGATACAAAAGCAGGTCATAGGCCTAGTATTCTGTGACTCACCTTCTGACATCCCCAAAGCCTTTCCACCATCTACAAGGCACACATCAGGAATGTGATGGAATACACAACACTTGCCTGGATGAGTACAGCTCCAAGAACACTAAGATCTATCCATGTCAAAGCAGCTCACTTGATTGGCATCCTATCCACAACTTTAAACATTCACTCCCTCCACCACCGGCACACTGTGGCTGAAGTTTTTTTTAAATTCTTTCATGGGATGTGGGCATCGCTGGCAAGGCCAGCATTTTTTTGCCCATCCCTAATTGCCCTTGACAACTTAAAGGCTTGCTAGGTCATTTCAGAGGGCGGTTATGAGTCAACCACGTTGCTGTGGGTTTAAAGTCACATGTAAGCAAGGACGGCAGATTCCTTCCCTCAAGGACATTTGTGAACCAGATGGGTTTTTGCAACAATGATAGTTTCATGGCACCATAACTGAGACTAGCTTTCAATTCCAGATTTTGATTAATTAATTGAATTTAACTTCCACCAGCTGCTACGGTGGGATTTGAACCATTGTCCCCAGGGCATTCGCCTGGGCCTCTGGATTACTAGTTCAGTGACATTACCATGACGCCAATGTCTCTCCCATTTGTTTGCCATATAAAAAATACACTGCAGCAACTCGCAAAGGCTTCTTCCACTGTATCTCCCAAACTTGTGACTTCTTCTGCCGAGAAGAACATGGGCAGCAGGCACATGGGAACATCAGCGTCTGCAAGTTCGCCTCCAAGTTACACACCATCCTGACTTGGGAATATATCGTCCTTCCTTCACTGTCACTGTGTTAAAATCCTGGAACTCACTCTCTAACAGCACTGTGGGAGTATCTACAACAAATGAACTGCAGCAGCTCAGGCAGGTAGTTCACCACAACTTTCTCAGGGGCAATTATGGTTGAGCAATAAATCTTGCTCTTTCCAGCAATGTTTACAACCCATGAAAAAGTGAAATATAACCCAAATTTAGCTTAAAGTAGTCATTACAGAGTTCTGGCTACAACCTGAGCATGATTAGGAGCTGAATATTCCAGGCTACAGGATCTTCAGAAAGGATATGGGAATTGGGAAAGGACGTGGGGTAGCATTACTTCTAATATATATTGTTTCTGCAGTAGAAAGAAGGGATTTCAGTAAGATTGATTAGATAGTGGAAACATTAATGGTAGAGTTAAGGAACAGCAAATAGTGTAAAAACTTTGGTCGAGAGTATCTCTATACTTCCTGACAGTAATGTTGTGGGGGACGTATAAATATAGAGAGCAAGAAAGCATGTACAACAACAACAAATTGTATTTACATAGCACCTATAATGTAATCAATTATCCTAAAGTGCTTCAAAGGAGTGTTATAAAGTATAATTTGACACTGAGCCACATAAGGAGATATTAGGGCAGATGATCAAAAGGTCAGAGAGGTAAGCTTTAAGGAGCATCATAAAGGAGGAAAGAGAGGTAGAAAGGCAGAGAGGTTTAAGGAGGAAATTCCAGAGCTTAGGGCCTAGGCAACTGAAGGCATGGCCACTAGTGGCGCAACAATTATAATCAGGATGCTCAAGAGGCCAGAATGATATGAGCACTGATACTTCAGATAGTTGTAAGGCTGGAATTTCTCTCCTATCTCCTCTCATGCCCTTTCTAAGTTCAACTTGTCCATGACCCACCTCCTGCTCTCTCAACCCCATTCCCACTAAGCTCCTGATCACCCAACTTCCCTTACTGGCTCCCATGTTAGGTGACATTGTTAACAGTTCTCTCTCCTCAGGTTTTGTCTCTCTATCCTTCAAATCTGTCATCATCGCCCCTCTCCTCAAAGAAACAACTCTTGAACTTTCAATCCTTGCAAATTACTGCCCTATCTCCAACCTCATGTTCCTCTTTGAAGACCTCGAACATGTTGTCGCCTCCCAAATTTGTGCCCCTATTTCCTGGAACTCCATGTTTAAATCCCTCCAATCAGATTTTCTCTCCTGCCACAGTACCAAAACGGCTCGTATCAAGGTCACAAATCACTTCCTGTGCGATTGTACCAAAGACAAGCTATCCCTCCTTGTCCTTCCTTACTTTTTTGCAGAGCTTGATACAGTTGATCACACCATCCTCCTCCAGATCCTTTCCACTATCATTCAGTTGGGTGGGACTGGATTCACCTGGTTCCATTCTTTTATATCTAACCATAGCCAGAGGATCGCCACCAATGGCTTCTCTTCCCTTTCCTGTGCAGTTACCTCTGGTGAACCTCAAGGATCTTTCCTTGACCTCCACCTGTTTCTCATTTACATGCTGCCCTCGGCGATATCATTTGAAAACAAGTCAGTTTCTACGTGTACGCTGAAGATGCCCAACTTTACCTCACTACCACATCTCTGTCTTTAATTTGTCTGATAGCTTGGCAGACATTCAGTACTGGATGAGCAGAAATTTTCTCCAATCAAATATTGGGAATACTGAAGCCATTGGGCTGAATTTTACGAGCCTCTCAACGTCGGGGTTTGTGGCGGGGGGGGGGGGGGGCCGTAAAATACTTGCGGGAGCGACCACGACCCCCAATGCTGCGAAGGCCCCGCTGCATTTTGTTGGCACTGGCACGGCCTCGGTGCAGCTCCCCGCTGCACCTTCATTTAAATATTAAAATTAGATAAATAAACATGTAGATGAAGCTACCTGGTCCCAGCGGCCAGCTTACGCCAATATTACGGGCGTCGGCCACAGCCTTCGGAACTCTGTTCGGAGTTTTGAGGCGAGGCACTGGTGGGGAGGGGGGAGGGTGTGGGAATAATACATCTTATTGGTTGTGGGATGGTGGGAAGGAGTTGAAGGGCAAATGTTGGGGGGAAAATGCGGGTTGATAATAAAGGTCCTTTTGATGATAACCTCCAGTATTTATTTAATTTTTTATGCATAATGCTGCACAATATAACTTCAAATATTAAAATTTCTCCTAAGGGCTTGTAGCCCTTTAAAAATGCGCCGGCACATTTGCGGTGGCGCCTGACGCATTGCCAGGGACACAGCGGCCATCCCTCTAAGCCATTGTGGGCGGCCGCTCTGCCCCTCCATTTAAATGAGTCCCCGCACGAAATATTGTAGGGGCTCAGTGGCGGCATTTCCGCACGTGAAGGCCACCGAGCTCAAAGCACGCCGCCACGATGTGCGGCACGCTAATAAAATTCAGCCCATTGTCTTCGGTGCTCACCACAAACTCTGTTCCCTCACCACTGACTCCATCCCTCTCCCTGGCAACTATCTAAGGACTCATCCTTGTTTTCAAAATCCTCCATAGTTACACCCCTCCCTATCTCTGTCATCTCCTCTTGCCTCACCACCCCCTGAGACATCTGTGCTCCTCTATTTCCGGCCTCTTGAGCATCCCTGATTTTAATGGCTGCACCATCGGTGACCATGTCTTCTTCTGCCTTGGTTCGAAGCTCTGGAATTCCCTCCTTAAACCTCTCCATCTATCCCTCACTTTCCTTCTTTGAGACATTCTTTAAAATCTCCCTCTTTAGCCACCTGCCCTAATATCTTCTAATGTGGCCTTTGTCATATTTTGTTTTATAATGCCTCTGTCATGTGTCTTTGGGATGTTTTATTATATTGAAGACATTATGTAATTACACGTTTTTGTTGTTGTTGTTACTCAGGGCTCTTATAGAGATAGGGAGGGGCATGGCCATGGAGGGATTTGAAAACAAGGAGAAGAATTTTAAAATTGAGGCATTGCTTAACCAGGTGCCAATGTAGGTCAGCAAGCACAAGGATGATGGGTGGACAGGACTTGGTGCGTGTTAGGACACAGGCAGCAGAGTTTTAGATGACCTCAAGTTTACAGAAGGTAGAATTTGGGAGGCCGGTCAGGAGTCATGCTCATGCAAGCAGCAGTTATGAACTAAAGTGAACTGGAGCAACTATGAACTGTAAAAATGAACTGATGAACTAAACTTTAAAAAAAATGGACACACTTTTACTGCAGACAAGATGGAGTAAGAGGGCAGGTGAGCTCTCCTTTACTGAAAATATATATCGTGACTGTTGGAGACTAAACCCATCATCATGTATGGACTAGTCCTGGGGAAGGTACATTAAATTGCTAAACAGCCCATTCAATGTTAAATGACTCCTATCTTCAAGAATTGGATTGCCAAAGGCCTTTGCAGAAAGGGAGACTCTGGATTCCAAGTCAAGATAGTAGGTAGGACTTAAAACCACTACACCAAGATAAGCCACATTCAAACCCTATTGTGTAACAATGACCAGACAATCAAAGACATATGAATACACCAGGGAAGAGCATCAATGGTCACCTGACCAAAACCAAGCTTGATAAGGTTTTTTTTATAAAAGAGCTCTCTGAAAGACAGAGCCTAAAACCAGCTAGCCAGGAAGCTGAGAGACCCATTCCAGCCAAGAAGAACATCTTGCCTATAACATGTTTAAACCACAGAGGCAGATACTGCAAGGTGACCTTCAAAACACACCACCTAAGAAGTCGTAACAGGATTCTCGCCACCAATTTTGACTAAGTCGTGACCAAAGGAGCGTGCAATACTTAAATGAACCAAGAAAAGGAACACCAGGCTTGCACCGCTGTTAAAAAAATTCCTCCCAGAAAACCAAGAAGGTTTCAAAGTGAACTCTTTGTACAACATCCGACTAAATGCATGATATCCTATAATCTCTATTCTTCTGTTTGTCCCAGTGTGAGTGGGTGAGGTTGCGAATATTTCCAGGTATTGTTAAATAAATAATTAATCTTTCTTTTAATCCAATGAGAAAACCTGTTGCTTGTCTGTTTATTTGACCTTTAAAACACTCAGGGACTAGAACAATATGTTTTTTCAAAACACTCTCTATGATCAGTAAATAGGTAAAAAGTGGAAGTCATCAACACCATTTCGCCTGTCCAAAACACTCCGATTCAGTGTCCAGTAAGGTACAGTAGCAAAACACTTATGATTTTTAGGTGAGGTCCTCAGAGAATTTGCAGAATAAATGTTGCTAGACTGTGATGAACTCTTGACAACTTGTCCCAGGAAGCCTACCAATGTATTTCAAATGTCCTCTTCAAGTGAACATGAAATGGTGAGTATCTACCTAAGTAGCTGTTGAAATCCACATCAATGACTTGTTTGGTAGCAAACAGCTGGTCCCTGTTCGAGAGGTGCTAGCACAAAAATGACATGCAGCCCCTTAATGAGCCTCCGGGCAGCCGTTCATAGCACAGGCTTCAACTCCTTTACCAAGATGTATCTTGCATTAAACATGGGCTAAACCAACATTTCAGCTCAAGATTCCATCTTGGCCACCTGGGAGGCTCTTAAGCAGCTAAATGCACAGCCGAAAATTGCCTCCTTTATTTACATAAGCAGTTATACCTTTTACTTTAAAGATACATCTCTCAAATAAAACTTTCTGACCTAACTGCTCTCGTATCCTTTGAGCTTTACTAATCACTTACCTTTTTACAGTATCATTAAATGAACTTCTCTGTCTACAGTCATATGTTACTGGACTAGCACTCATCTTCCCCAGAAGTGCTGAATCCATCTCAGCCTCCTCCTGAGGCCCCATCATCACAGAAGCTAGTTTCAAACAATTCAATTCACTTCACGTGTTATCAAGAAATGGATCAGTGCACTGAATACAGCAAAGACAATGGGCCCTGACAACATCCCGGCTGTAGCGTTGAAGATGTGTGTTCCAGAACTAGCTGCATCTCTAGTCAAGCTGTTCCAGTGCAGCTACAACATTGGCATTTGCCCAACAATATGGGAAATTGCCCAGTTATGTCCTGCCCACAAAAAGCAGGACAAATCTAATCTGGCCAATTACCTTCCCATCGGTCTACTCTCAGGTGAAGTGACAGTGACTGCCCGTGTAATCTAGGAGCACTAATAAAATTGAAGTCTGTGGGAAACAGGGGGAAAATTCTCCACTGGTTGGTGTCATGCTTAGCACTAAGGATGATAGTTGTAATTGTTGGATGTCAATCATCTCAGTCCCAGGACATCACTGCAAGCAATGTCCTAGGCCCAACCATCTTCAGCTGTTTCATCAATGACTTTCCGTCCATTATAAGGTCAGAAGTGGGGTTGTTCGCTGATGATTGCATAATGTTCAGCACCATTAGTGACTCCTCAGATACTGAATGAGTCCATGCCCACCTGCAGCAACACCTAGATAACATTCAGACGTAGGCTCATCAGTGACAAGAACATTCGTGCCACACAAGTGCTAAACAATGACCAACTCCAACATAGGGCGGCACAGTGGCGCAGTGGTTAGCACCGCAGCCTCACAGCTCCAGCTACCCGGGTTCAATTCTGGGTACTGCCTGTGTGCAGTTTGCAAGTTCTCCCTGTGTCTGCGTGGGTTTCCTCCGGGTGCTCCGGTTTCCTCCCACAAGCCAAAAGACTTGCAGGTTGGTAGGTAAATTGGCCATTATAAATTGCCCCTAGTATAGGTAGGTGGTAGGGAAATATAGGGACAGGTGGGGATGTGGTAGGAATATGGGATTAGTGTAGGATTAGTATAAATGGGTGGTTGATGGTCGGCACAGACTCGGTGGGCCGAAGGGCCTGTTTCTGTGCTGTATCTCTAAACTAAACTAAACTAAGAGAGAGTTTAACCACCTCTCCTTGACATTCAACAGTATTACCATCACTGAATTCCCCACCATCAGCATCCTGGTGTCACCATTGACCAGAAACTTAACGGGACTAGCCACTTACTGTGTCAATGAGAGCATATCAGAGGCTGGGTAATCTGCAGGGAGTCACTCACCTCCTGACTCCCCAAAATCTTTCAACCATATACAAAGCACAAATCAGGAGTGATGGAATACTTTCCACTTACCTTGATAAGTGCAGCTTCAACAACACTCAAGGAGCTTAAAACCATCCACAACAAAGCAGCCTGCTTGATTAGCATCCCATTCACAACCTTAAATATTCACTCCCTCCATCACTGGCTTCCAAACCCACAACCTCTATCACCTAGAAGAAGAAGGGCAAGAGGCACATGGGAGCACCACCACCTGCAAGTTCTCCTCCAAGTCACACACCATCCTGACTTGGAAATATGTTGCTGCTCCTTCATTGTCGCTGGGTCAAAATCTTGGAACTCTCTTCCTAACAGCACTATACCAGATTGGACATGCTGATGGTGGGGAATACAGTGATGGTAATGCTTTTGAATGTCAAGGGGAGGTGGTTAAACTCTCTCTTGTTGGAGTTGGTCATTGCCTAACACTAGCATAGCGCGAATGTTCTTTTCACATATAAGTCTAAGCCTTAGTGTTGTCCAGGTGTTGCTGCAGGTAGGCATGGACTGCTTCAGTATCTTAGGAGTCGCGAATGGTGCTGAACATGTGCAACCATCAGCGAACATTCCCATTCTGACCTTATGATGGCGGGAAAGTCACTACCTTCTCAAGGGCAATTAGGTATGGGCAGTAAATGCTGGCCTTACCAATGATACCTGCATCCCGTGACTGAATAAAAATGTTAATCTTTTAATAATTTTACAAACTAAATCAGAACAGTCAGACAGTAAATGACTAATAACCATTCTGAATTAAAAAGAAACACATTAAGTAATTATCCACACAAATAACAATGGAGATACATTTCCAAAACCATTTTGAGGGCAATTCTAATTGTCAATTACTGGGGAAAAGATTATAGGCAATTATTTATACAGAACTCATCCTGGTAATTAATGCCTGCAGTTTTAGCGAGGACGCTGAACCATTTTATTGTGGAGATAAATGCCAAGCAACACTTTAACAAAGGATACTATTTTCCAGTGTATTAAAGCCAAGTACAAATAATTATTCCTGAAATCGTCAATTACAGAAAACAGGTCACACAGATTTTTATACAAAATACTTCTCATTCCTGTTTCTGTTGATATCATTGAATCACTGTTGTAGTGATTAAAAGACAACTCATTTTTATTCTACAGCAATCTTATTTGTCAGATTTAATTAGCACGAAATGTTCTCACTCTCATACATACAAAAAATTTACAAAGGTAAGAGGTTCTTTGATATCCTCTCTTTGAGGCATGTTTGCACCCTGTTGCTAAGCCTGTTGCTAACTTGGCAATATGGTGTGTTTAATCTGTTCAAGTATTTTCACCCGCTCCAAACACCCACACAGTTCCACACTCAAAAAATGGCAAGATATTCACCAAATACTGATTCAAAATGACCAGACATAAAAGAAAAGAAAAGCATATCAAATTGGTTCATAGATTAACAATCATATCTCCTGTAATTTATATGTTGACAATTTAAATTTTAAGTCATAGCTATAGAATTTTGCCCCCCTGAATTTTACCTGCCATTTCAAATGTAAATGAAAAGCTGGTATCCATAAATGTGACAATGGAGCTGTTGGATTGTCACAAAAACTCATTTGGCTCATTAGTGCCCTTTAGGGAAGAAAACCGGCCACCCTTACCTGGTTTGGCCTGTATCTGACTGCAGTTCCATACCAACTTGGTTGACCCTTAACTGCCCTCTGAAGCAGTCTAGTAAGTTATTCAGATAGAAGAAGGCACAGCAGCACCTTCTCTTGGACAACTAGGGAAGGACAATAAAAGGCAATCTTGCCAGGAATGCCTAAATAGCAATAATAACTTTTTTTCAATGTCAAGGCAGGTAGAGAAGGGTGCTGTGCCCATTTCTAGTTCATGGATGTGCTGGACATCAAGACCTAAAAATTCACTCATGCCCAAACACAGGTACACAGGAGTAGTAGCACACACTACACATGCCCTGCTGGTTCTGACTCATGCAGCACATAATATTTATGCTGCCTGCTGAGAGCAATCACACAGCCATGCAGCTAGTCCTACCTGTGATATTCTTTGGATGCACGATTGTGGGGGTAGGCCCAGATATGAAGCATCTATGATACCACTTAAAGGCTGCCAGCAACTCTTAAAGGGGAGGTGGTTTCTGGCTACAGACATCAGTTGAATACTTCTGGAAGGAGATGCGTGACTGAAAGGTCAACAAGACTTCCTGATGCTGCCTTGGAGGCCCTTGTGCAGCTAGTGGACAGGAGAAGGGATGTCCTATTCCCTCAGTGGGTAGGAAGTCCTCTAGGCACTACTCTGCCATCATTGGAAAAAAACTACAGAACATTCGAATGCCAGGAGCATTGAACCCTGGGTGTGGCTGTGATACCAGAAGAAATTCAATGATCTAATTAGAGTCCCTGAGGTAAGTATACTACTCTCTTACCCTCTACTCACAGTTGCATCACTTATAGCCTCATTAATCACAACATTCACAAGACTCCCTCTCCAACTGGCCCTCACCCTCTTACCATCACCGCACCACACTGCGTTCTCTTTATACTCACACAATCGACACGATTGCCACCCTCACGTAACTGCAACTCACATCCCACGCACAAACTATCAGCTATTCTATCACGGTAGCCACATTCTCCAAATACCTCACAAGACTCTCACAAAGACACCACCCTTCTGCTTTGCAAAACAAGGTTTCACACAACTCCAGACAGCAAGCTGGCACCAAAGGAGGAAAAGCCCTCCTGCAGATCCTCTCTCCCACCCTCGAAGAAAGCATGTTGGCTGTCACAATAGGGCAGAGTCAAGGCTGTGGTAACTGGCAACACTGGAGAAGAAGTTGTGCAAAGTTTCTTTATGCTTAATTCTCTTAAACCTTTCTGACTTCTTTCACACCCCACACACTCTGCATGACAAATTGCAGATGCTTTCATCAGCCACTTTCCTCTCTATGCTCTCACCTCTCACTGCAAGTTAACCCTTGTCCTCTCTTTCATTTCAGATGAGTCATAGATTCATAGACTCTTTTATGCACAGAAGGAGGCAATTCATCCCTTCGAGTCCAGCCGGCTCTCCACGGAGCTATGCTGTCCCCAGTTTGATCCCCTTAGCCCTGCAATCTATTTCTCTCAGGTGGCCATCCAACTGCCTCCTGAAGTTATTGATCATCTCTGCTTCCACCACCGTTGTGGGCAGGGAGGTCCAAGTCATTACCAACCACTGTATAAAAAAGTGCTTCCTCATATTCCCCCTGCATCCTTTGCCCAAAACGTTCAATGTGTCCCCTAGTCCTTTTACCATTTGCTAGTGGGAACAGTTTTCCTTGTCTAACTTATCTCAGCCTGTCATAATCTTGTACACTTCTATTAAATCTCCCCTCAATCCCCTTTGTTCTAAAGAGAACAAACCCAGCTTTTCCAACCTAACCCTGCTGAATATTTCTGGCACTTTATGTTCTCATTTCAGGTGTCATCAGCTGTGGCTGGAAATCATAATCTTGACCTGCCAGCGGTCTTGTAGAAACTTGTCATTCTGGGTCAAGTCGGGCTGATATAGCAGCATTCCTTAAAAAGAAGGCATTGTGATAGATAGCAGAGAAATAAAGCATTTACTAATGATATGTTTCTGGTCACAAATGAACTACACATTGAGAGAGCATTATTTTATGCAGCCAATACTGGTACAGACATTGAGCAAAGCTGTGACCACATTGTTCAATGAATGAGTCCTTGGAATTTTGGAAATTCTGCCTCTTTGTAAAATGGCAAAGCCTTGTCATGTTGCAGTTGGCTGTTTGTGGGGTAAGAATTAAATTGCTTGCTCGAGAGAACAACGTACATATGACTTTTTTTCTTTGCAAAGCAGTTTGTCTTGCATATGATTAATGATTACGTTCATTTTAACATTATTTAGTTGAAACAATACCACTGCAATAACTGTGGCAGAGGACATCTGACAGCTGGAGAGACCCTCAATAAATAAAAAGTCAGGATTGTATTTCTAGATGATATGGTGTTAGAGCCAAGACTCAAAGAGTTTGAAATTATAGTATCCCTCCTCCCAAACAGGTTTCAAATTCATATGTGATAATGCAAATTAACATTTGTAGGTCTGGAAACATGATGCAGTAAAATGTTATGGTACATTTCTTGGAATGGAGATAGAACTCACAGATTTTCTATTTTAGGATTTAGGGCAAATATACTATATGGACTGACTGATATACTGGTCAATGTGTGCCTTCCATGTGTGACAGAAATCATACCTGCCAAATGGAAACATATTAATTTTGTCATAGGGGACATTAGTTGAAACTTTTTTCCTGGACATTGCAAATAACTTGTTTTAAAAAACAGAACTGCACAGCTGAAAACATGGTTGCACATTTGCATTCTGAAAAGACTAGGACTAGCCAAAAGACAGTCGAATAGAGAGACAATGGGAGTGCTCACTGATTCATTTAGCGAGATGGGTTTTGTCAATTCCTGAGTCCATCACTCAGTCCATCATTGAGTATGTCTGGGATGCTCTGAAATCCCACAAGCCTCCAAGAAGTTTCTGTTTCAAAAAGAGATGGTCACATGATCTAGCTGCTGGTAAGACTGGGGCTTTTTGAATTGTGCCTCACAGAAAGGAACAGAAAGGAACAGAATGCACTTTGAACACCAAGGAGAAGATCGCTCTCTCTCTCTCTCTCTCTCTCCAGCAAAGTCACAGGGAACACACAGTGGCAGCTTAGACTTCAAGACTACAGAAAAAGCCCCTCCTTGGCCTTCTGGTAACAGAGAAATAAATTTGGAATTGTGCACATGACCCCAGCGAGGACTCCCAGACCCTGACTTCAATCAAGGACATTACATCAAGGACAAAGGACAGTATCTGTATTCCCTTTATTGCCAACTCTACTTCAATACCACCACCCCGCACAAAATTCTTTCTTCCCTCTGTATCTATTTGTGTGTGTGTTTCTCTCATACGCATGCGAGCGTGGTTGTCACGTATTTTAGTAATTTTAACAGGGTTAGAGTGATAAGGTTAATAAACGTACATCTGTCTTGTTTAAACCTGAGAAAACATGTCCGATAGGTTCATTTGCAATTGCAATGGGATTGCAGTGAGCAAGGACCCACTGAAGCGGTAAGCTAAAATCACTGTGTTTTAAAAGATAAACACTGTTATGGCCAAACCAGTGAAGGGGCAAGAGGGGAGCCTGAGACCCCTTCCTCACCTACTTGTAATATATGCATATCTCACAGATGGTTGAATCTCTGTTCTATAATTGTTTTAGTGCGATCGATGGATTCTGAAGTCATTAATAAGCAAAATGCACAATCAACTACAATTGTTCGTTACAACAGAAAAGCTTTAAATAGTTTGGTTAAATAACATTTTTTTTTCACTTATCCCTGCTTAAACTATTTAAACAAACATTCACGTATGGCATAATATATATGTTACAGAAAATGTAGTCACTTATTGTCCATTTACAATACTCTGCAAATCACTCTTGATATATTATACTGATAGGCGATTCAGTATTCTTTGTTGATCATATTCTGACAGACCTCTTCACCCATACAGGCAGAAGAATCTTGATTCAGTATCCAATTAACTTTCCAGCTGCAACTGCATTAGCAACAAATATACTTTGAAGTTGAGTGACTCCAAGCCATAAACTGCAATGTTAAGCCACAAGCTGCAATACTAAACAATAAACTATAATATCGAGTCATAAGGCTGAATTTTACCAGCCTCTCGACGCTGTGCGTCATGGCAGGGAGGCCCGTAAAATGCTAGTGGGAGCGGCCCTCTATCACCCACGATGCTGAGAAGGCCTCGCCGGATATTAGTGGTGGCGGCGAGGCCTGGGTCCGACTCCCCACCGCGTGGCGGCGGGGCCTTCATCTAAATATTTGAACGAACATTAATATAATGCAAATTAACTTACCTGCCCACGGCAACCGTCCCATGCCGATTTTACGGCCAATCAGCCAGTACTCACACGCCTTTGGAACTCCATTGGAGTTCTGAGGCGAGACACTGGTGGGAACGGGGGAGAAATAAAATTATCAGGGCTGGAGGGGTGGGGGAGTGGGGAAACACTTTTTATTGGCTGTGGGGATGGCGAGAAGGGGTTGAAGAGCAAATGTGAGAAAGTTGGCCGGGCAAGTTCAGGTTGGGAATAAAATACGTTTTCTGAATATAGGGCAATGAAAAGACCATTGGGGTGGGGGAGTTGGGAAAGGGCCTCCATCTTCTAATTATTTATTACCAACAAATGAAATCTAATATCCCTTTAAAAATTTAAATTTTTGCTAAAGGCTTGAAGCCCATTAAAAATGGCGCCGGCACCTGCGCGGTCGCACCGGACGCCATTGCCGGGGACACGGCAGCCACTCACTCTATGTCATCAGGGGGCTGTCGCTCCACCCCCTCCATTTAAATCAGCCCCCGTGCGTAATATCGCCGGGGGCTGTGCGGCGGCACTTCCGTGTCGGAAGGTCGTCGCTTTCACAGCGTGCCGCCGCAGAGCGCAGTGAGCTGATAAAATTCAGCCGATAAGCTGCAATATTAAGGAATAGGTTGCATTATCAAGCCATAAGCTGCAATTATCACCAAGCAATTAGCAGCAATGTCTAGCTCTATGATGCAATATCAAGCCAAAAGTCACAATTATTAATATCTAGCCATAAGCTGTATTAACAAGCCACAAGCTGTAATATCAGGAGTAATTCTGTGATCGTATGCTCCCAGCAGGGAGCAGCACTTTCAGGCAGCACATCCTGGAAAATTGCAGATGTGTAAACCATAATTTTCTGCCTGCAGTTCTTTCTGGTGGAGGATAAATATCATAAGGCGGTATTGAAGGAAGAACAGGGAATTATTCAGCTATTTGACCAACATTCTTCTTTAAGTATCATCAAAAATAAATAGAAGCCTTTCCCATTTTGGATATTACCATGTGCAAAATGGGTACCATGTTTGCCTGTATAGCATCAGTGACAGCTCTTCAAAGTAATTCATCATATCCAAAGTACTTTGAAATGTCTTAAGAGATGTGATTAGATGCCATATAAATACAAATCCCTCCATGGCCTTGCCTCTCCCTATTTTGCCTGTTTTGCATCCCTGATTTTAATCGCTCCATTATTGATGGCTTCACCTTCAGTTGCCTAGGCCCAAGCTCTGGAATACCCTCCCTACACCTCTCCACCTCGCTTTCCTCCATTAAGACACTCTTTAAAGTCCACCACTTTTGACCAAGCTTTTGGTCATCAGACCTACTATCTCTTTTTGTGGCTTGGTGTCATACTTCATTTTATAATGCTCCTCGAAAGTACCTTGAGATGTTTTATTACATTAAAGGCACTGTATAAATATAAATTGCTGTTGTTCTTTGTTGGACTGCTGTGAGACATATGATACAACAGGATGGCATCAAGTTCTGAATGCAACAATTGACTTCCTGACCCCTAAATTCAATAGTTACAGATTAATGAATGGATGTTCATGGGATAGCCTGAAATGCATTACCAGCTGGTCATGCACTATCTTAAAATCTGTCCTATAATTTCCATAACTCATTAAAAGCTGATTTTTATCTTGGCCTGATGACATTTACTGACTTTTCTTGATCCGCATGCTCTATTAAAAAGACATAAAGGTGAACACAGTAAAAAATTGTTACAAATCCATCAAGTGTTTACCAGTGTTACTTCAGAGGAAATCAGACGACAAGCAAAAATATACACACATCTCTCCAAATGACAGATTAGCTTGAAAATCAAAATATGTCTTAAATAAGACAAAAAATATCTCTTTCAGACATATAACACTCATCACCTTCTTAGAATGTCCCAAAGTACTTTGCAACCAACAGATTATTTTTGAAATGCAGTCACTCTTGTTTTGTCGGCAAAAGCAGTTGACTGTTTTACACATAACAAGTTCCCCTAAACGTTAGTCGATTAGCTGGCAATTAATCAGTTTTCAGTGGTATTGATTGAGGGAGGAATGTTGGCCAATACAATAGAAGAACTTGCTGCTTGTCAAATAGTCCCTTTATATATTTTATGTATGCTTGAGCAGTAACTCTTATTGTCTATACTTTTTAGTAGTATAATAGGCTAAATATTGTGGCGCTGAAGTTATGCAAATGCACTACTTCCTGTGAAGTTTCAGCCCTTGTTTATTTGCACTATCTTTTGATCCTCATCACTGACCAGACTTTTCTCTAAGACGTGTGCTGCAATTTCAGTTACTTAATCATTTCCACAATTTGGCTGTTGAATATTGCAATTCTCTTTAATGCTTAGCACTTACTCAAAATGTTATTCAACTGATATCAGTTCAATTTTAAGGTCGCATCATGTTATAATATCTCCCTTAATCATCATAAATACTTTAGATTTCTACTAATATTCCTTTTAATAATAAATGTAAGGAATAGCTATGGCAGTAGAAATGTAATCATCAATTATTTAAACACCCCAGTGCCTTTATCTCCATTTCTTTCTCGAAAATTACCTCATGCAATGCATTGCATTATATAATTAAAGATATGTCATACATTTTCTCAATGACTGATTAGATAAGCTAATTGTCATTCTTACTCTGAATTAATTCCGGTAGTTAACGTTCTATTGTGCATCCAGTTGTGTTCCATCTACCATATTTTACTTTATCTGTAGAAATAATATTTGTACAAGAAACATTACAGTGGAACACATTTCAGTGTTTAATTATCTTCTAATAAAAATACAGATGAGAAAATATTTATTTGCACTTTGAAACATTCCGCAAAGTACTTACTATGTCCTCCAAATGCAGTTATAAATATTATATTCTACATTTTGAAAACCCAGTCTTTATAATACATGTCTTGAGGAAAAAACATGAATTTAAAGTATTAAAAATACAAAACGCAAGAGCTTCAACATTCCATGTGCTTTTCTTTCTCTTCTTGACTTTTCTTGACCTTTCTGCACACGTATGGAATTATCAGTAGCAATAAACATTTCATTATAATATGATTTCATAAAGGAAGCAGCAGCAAGTAATTTTTAATTACAGGAATATGTGCTTTGTAGATAGAGGCCTGTTTGCTTAGGAAATCTTCATAGCGGGAAGAACATTGCCCTAATAATAGGGCCATTTTCTGATCTTTTTGAACTGGACTTATAAACATAGGGGAGGCGGCAGCATAGTGGTATTGTCACTGGATTAAAAACCAAGAGATCCAGGGTATTACTCTGGGGACATGGGTTTGAATCCCACCACAGCAGAAGATGGAATTTGAATTCAATTACTAAATCTGGAATTAAAAGCTAGTCTAATGATGGCCATGAAACCAGTGTCGATTGTTGAAAAACTCATCTTGTTCACTAATGTCCTTGAGGGAAAGAAATCTGCTGTCCTTACCTGGTCTGGCCTACATGTGACTCCAGACTCACAGCAATGCGGTTGACTCTTACATGCCCTCTGAAATGGCTTAGCAAGTCACTCGTTATCTAACCGCTACGAAGTCAATAAAAAGGAATGAAACTGGATGGACCACCCAGCATCGACCTAGGCACCGGAAATGACAATGGCAAACCCAGCCCTGTCGACCTTGCAAAGTCCTCCTTACTAACATCTGGGTCCTTGTGCCAAAGTTAGGAGAGCTGTCCCACAAACTAGTCAAGCAACAGCCTGACATAGTCATACTCACAGAATCATACCTGACAGACAATGTCCCAGACACCACCATCACCATCCCCGGGTATGTCCTGTCCCACGGGCAGGACAGACCCAGCAGAGGTGGCGGGACAGTGGTCTGCAGGAGGGAGTTTCCCTGGGAGTCCTTAATGTCGACTCTGGACCCCATGAAGTCTCATGGCATCAGCTCAAACATGGGCAAGGGAAACTCCTGCTAATTACCACCCTCCCTCAGCTGATGAGTCAGTACTCCTCCATGTTGAACACCACTTGCAGGAAGCACTGAGGGTGGCAAGGGCACAGAATGTTCTCTGGGTGGGGGACCATCACCAAGAGTGACTTGGTAGCACCACTACTGGCCGAGTCCTAAAGCACATAGCTGCTAGACTGGGTCTGCGGCAGTTGGTGAGGGAACCAAAAAGAGGGAAAAATATACTTGACCTTGTCCTCAACAATCTGCCTGCCGCAAATGCATCTGTCCATGACAGTATTGGTAGGAGTGATGACTCTATGACCACCGCACAGTCCTTGTGGAGACAAAATCCCGCCTTCACATTGAGGATATTGTCCATTGTGTTGTGTGGCACTATCACCATGCTAAATGGGATAGGTTTTGAACGGATCTAGCAATGCAAAACTGGGCTTCCATGAGGCGCGGTGGGCCATCAGCAACAGAAGAATTGTACTCAACCACAATCTGTAACCTCATGGCCCGGCATATCCCCCACTCTACCATTACCATCAAGCCAGGAGACCAACCCTGGTTCAATGAAGAGTGCAGGAGGGCATGCCAGGAGCAGCACCAGACATACCTAAAAATGAGGTGTCAACCTGATGAATCTACAACAGAGGACTACTTGCGTGCCAAGCTCCAGAACTAGCCGCACCCCCAGACAAGATGTTCCAGTACAGCTGCAACACTGGCATCTACCTGGCAATGTGGAAAATTGCCCAGGCATGTCCTGTACACAAAAAGCAGGACAGTCCAACCCGGCCAATTACTGCCCCATCAGTCTACTCTCAATCATAAGTAAAGTAATGGAAGGTGTCATCAACAGTTCCATCAAGCAGCACTTGCTTAGCAATAACCTGCTCAGTGATGCTCAGTTTGGGTTCCGCCAGGGCCACTCAGCTCCTGACCTCATCACAGCCTTGGTTCAAACAAGGACAAAAGAGCTGTACTCAAGAGGTGAGGTGAGAATGACTGCCCTTGACATCAAGGCAGCATTTGACCGAGTATGGCATCAAGGAGCCCTAGTCATTGGGAATCGGGGGAAAATTCTCCTCTGGTTGGAGTCCTACCTAACGCAAAGGAAGATGGTTGTGGTTGTTGGAGGTCAATCATCTGAACTCCAGATCATCACTGCAGGAGTTCCTCAGGGTAGTGTCCTAGACCCAACCATCTTCAGCTGCTTCATCAATGACCTTCCTTCAATCAAAAGGTCAGAAGTGGGGATGTTCGCTGATGATTGCACAATGTCAGCACCATTCGCGACCTCTTAGATACTGAAGCAGTCCGTATAGAAATGCAACAAGACCTGGACATCATCCAGGACATTATCCAACAAGAGAGAATCTAACCATCTCCCCTTGACATTCAATGGTATTGCCATCGCTGAATCCCCCACGATCAACATCCTCGGAGCTACCATTGACCAGAAGCTGAACTGGAGTAGCCAGATAAGTACCATGGCTACAAGAGCAAGTCAGAGGCTAGGAATCCTGTGGCGAGTAACTCACCTCCTGACTCCCCAAAGCCTGTCCACCATCTACAAGGCACAAGTCAGGAGTGTGATGGAATACTCTCCACTTGCCTGGATGGGTGCATCTCCAGCAACACTCAAGAAGCTCGACACCATCCAGGACAAAGCAGCCCACTTGATTGGCTCCCCATCCTCAAACATTCACTCCCTTCACCAGCGGCGCAGTGGCAGCAGTGTGTACCATCTACAAGATGCACTGCAGCAATTCACCAAGGCTCCTTAGACAGCACCTTCCAAACTCGTGACCTCGACCAACTAGAAGGACAAGGGCAGCAAATACATGGGAACACCACCACCTGCTAGTTTCCCTCCAAGCCACACACCATCCTGACTTGGAACTATATCGCCATTCCTTCACTGTCGCTGGGTCAAAATCCTGAAACTCCCTTCCTAACAGCACTGTGGCTGCACCTATCCCACATGGACTGCAGCGGTTCAAGAAGGCAGCTCACCACCACCTTCTCGAGGGCAATTAGGGATGGTCAATAAATGCTGGCCTAGCCAGCGATGCCCACATCCCATGAATGAATAAAAACAAACTACAAATTTCGAGGGAATGCATAACCTGTGAAATCAGTTAATTGGGCCCCACAAATGGTTGGACAAGTATTGAACAAAACACTTGTGAGGCTACAATCAAAATTCATTCTTGTCAAATGGAAAAAAAGATAGGAAAACAGAGGCCAATGTAGTTTAGCAAGGATGTACTACATTAAAGATGCTATATAAATGGAGGTTGTTGTTGAATGTAACAACTGCAGGTGGGAATGAGAAGAATTTGCAAGTCTTTCTTCTGCGCCTCTGTCCCCACAAAAATAATTTTAAACTTACCTTTTTTTTAAAGTCAATGCGAAGTAAAATTGGGCACAGTGTAAAATGGGCAGCTGATCCAATTGCATCAGTTTCCCATTTGGTGTGTTTGGTTAAAATTACCTCCATAGTCTTCCAACAAGCTTGAGATAAAATTGTCGAGGGGATTAATGAATTCATGACAATGCAAGAGAGGTATGGAAAACTATAGCATGAAATACCTGATTGCAGTAGTTCCATATTTAAAATATTGTGGGATTGCAATATGCTAACCATGTTTCCAATGAATATTGCAATATATATGAATATTGACACGCTGACTATAAAATATGCCTACTGTGCAAAAGTATCCATATATTAAAAAATAAAAATTGGCAATAATGAGTACAATGTTGTGTGTCTATTGATGATACTGTGACTGTAATTGTTTTCAAAAGAAATAAATCCAACTGTTAAAACAATCCTTGATATATATACACGCCTTTGAATTCATCATTGACGTTATCGCCCTCACTCTGTTCAATAGTCTGTAAATAAAAATCAATTACTGTTCAAAATCCTTTCTGCTATTCCTAAGTACAGATGTAAATGTTTTTCTCCAAAGTACAATGACAATTACTTGCACTAGCAGTGGCAGAATGTATATGCAGAAGTGCATGGAGGACTCAATTACAATAATCACTGGAGACTGCGTGATATAATTGGCTAACTTTAAAACATTCATTTGAATCCAATCTAGATGTTGGGATGGATGCATTCTTTCATTAAAGACTGAGAATCCTGTCTCTGAACAGCTGCAGTGAAAATCCTCCAGAGTTACTGGGAAATAGCCCAGTTCCTGGATACACAGTGTCTGGCCTATCATATGATTTGTTTGAATGGCCTGTTGAAGATGGAGCCTCTGCACATTCCAAACATGGCTATGGACATAGAAGATGCCGGAGTTGGAGGCAGGAGCTCCCTATTTCAGGAACTCGCAAGTTCCAAGCTCTCAATCAGAGGAGTTACCAGACTGGCCCAGGAGTTGAAGTGAGGACTGCCTGGGATCCAGAAGAAAAAATACATAATTTATGTTAGTTTATATATGCTCCCTTCCCTTGTAGGGGTCTGAGGGTGCGCAAAATGATTCCTTCCGATAGAAAAATCAGCATCTCATGGACCATGCACTTTTCAGCCAGACTTTTTGGTCTATTAAGCAGGGCAGGTGTGGCCCAGGTTTCAGGGGATTCGCCTCAGTCAGATAAATTAGGGAATGTTCCACATTCCCAGATGATCTGCTGAAGTCACTAGAAGATGTTGTCTAAGGGTACATTTCGGTGGTTAATCTGAGATTAGAATCCATCAAGTATTTTCAGTGTCTCTATGTTAAATGCTCTAGGCAAGTTTAAAGTCGATATGAGGCCATTGCATAAAACAGTTTTTAAATTGGCAACCTCATTTGGAAAGTTGACAAGTATAGCTGGTTTACAAAAGGCTAAAAGTCACACCAGTGTAGCTGGGAGCTTCTGCTTTGAAGCTGGTGCTAAAGCCTAATGATGGGATAGAGCAAGGGAAGATTTACTCTAGATAAACTGTGCTGTAACTGACTTAAGAGTCCGTTATGTAGATTCTGGGTACCTAACATGCTTCAGCTTGATAAACACAAGAATAAAATTGGTAATCGACATTCTGACCATGTATAACAAGTTTTTACAATATTATGACAGTGAATGATTTGATAAGTACAATTTTACACAACCCCAGATTCCAAGAGCAAAATTCAGCAGGATCAGAACTGTAGCTTTTTCTCATGAACCTAATTTTGACTGTAGTTATGGGGAAATCTGTATCATAGATTGAGGGAGATTCGACAAGATAGTTTGTAGGCAGCAGTACTGATTGCTTCTGTGTAATCTGATTCTATCCATGTTCAAAGATATGCCAGTATTCTGGCACTCCTGAGGTAATTAGATGCTGCCACAACCTTCATTTTTCAAAGTTGTTGTGGTCCTCTAGGCAATACACGGGTGTTTTCTGCTGTACTTGTAATGAATGGGCTATTTTGGACCCTTTCATCCCCCAATGAAATTGCTCAGATACCGGTCCTTCTGTTATGATAGATGAGGAGCAGTGAAATCCCCAGTATTCAGAGTTCCTAGTTATGGATGATGAATAAGCATTGTGCCATGGTCAAGGGTTTAGTCCCCTGAGCTGGAATTGACAATCGTGGCAAACTGGATTCAGCTGAGTGTTTCTGTGTGTTGTTTCAAAAGGAATTATTTCAAAAAACAGGAAAAATATTTACGGCTAACTCATGACAGACAGTAAAAAAAAAGTACCTCACAATAAATTTATGATAGTACATACAGTATCATGGGTTAAACATACTCTATCAAAAAATATTGGTAACATTGTAAATACCACTTTAGAAAATTGGACCTAAAGTTCTGTCCTGGCCCTAGGCAGATCTTCAGCATAATTATGCCAACCAGTGGTGAAAAATGAGGCGGAAGCTGATTCCACCAGGATTCTGCCCCTTGGACGAAAGGCCAGAAAATTCTATTGGATGGACATGGTGTTGGTGGTGGTGGGGGGAAATCATTGCCCACCACCCTGTTTCCCCTGTCTGCATCTAATGCGTATATCTGAGAGAGTTCACTGGCTTCCCTCGGAAATGCCTGGAGCCTGCTACCTTTTGGACCCAAGGGAATACATGCCTGCTGCGTGTATTTAATGAGCTGAAGCTGCTCAATAAATGGTGTCTTGTAGTTGCGATCAATTGGGTTGGGACCTTCACAAGATCAGCTCTAGAGTTAGCTTGGAGTTTTTTACATTCGAGATTTCCAACCAGATTAGTTCTTTTCAGCTTATCATCTCCACAGGATCAATTTCATTTACTTCGCTATTGTGCCTGATATAAATATCCACACCATCTCCCTTTCAAACACTCTTAAACCTCTGAGTATTAAATGAATTTCCATCTTCTGGATTTAGATATGTTTCTGATGGCTGTACCACAAAATAGGTCCCTACTGCCACAACAGTTCTATGTTCTTATGTCTAATGCTTCTAGTATTCATGTATAAGATTTTTAATTAAGATTTACCTTCACAGAATCACAGAATTATTGCAGCACAGAAGGAGGCCATTCGGCCCATCGTGTCTGCACCAGCTCTCCGAATGAGAAATTTACCTAGTGCCATTCTCCCACCTTCACCTCATAACCCTGCACATTCTTCCTTTTCAGGTAACAGTCTAATTCCCTTTTGAATGCCTTCTTTCATACTTTTTGGTGTCTTCTAATCCCTGGATTCTAATGCATATATTGTTATGATCAGGTGAGGAGGGTTCGAAAGGCTCCCCTCTTGTCCATCTCCTTGTTTAACCTCAATAGGGTTTATTTCTTTTAAACAGTGGATGTGCTTACCAATTCAGTGAGTGTTTAACACTTTTATGTGCTATGATTGTAAAAAAACCAATCGGACAGGTTTTCTTGATTTTAAACAAGAAAGAGGTTAGTTTATTGTACTTAAAACCAAAACCCGATCTAAATAAAATAATAAACTACGCTGCAACTTTCACACACACGCACACACGAGAATCACATGTGCACAAATAGGTTGCAGAGTGGAAAAGAATCGATTAGTTGGATTAGAGTCCAGAACAATGAGAAGAAAGGGTATACAGTCTGTGGAGTCTGGTAAATTCGCTGAACTCGGTGGTCCTGAAGTTTCTGGCTGGTAAATGTAGCCAACTGGTTCAGAGTTTTTTGGAGAAAATGATACATATGGTTTGCTTCCCCAGGTCTCTATCTGCAGCAATGATAGGCTTGGATGGTTGCAACCAAAGGCAGGGTTCAAACTTGCAGGGTGGCCTGGAGAGACAGAGAGAGCGGGGACCCCACTTGGTCCTTACTAGTCAGTTTCTGGTGCTTGTTTATCTGTAGAGAGAAGGAACAGCAAGTCTTCATATAGATGGAAAGTCTGTCACATGATGGTCCAGTGCATTCTCTTTTGCAGCTTAATTAGATTCACTCTAACAATTCCAATGACTCTCAGGCCCCATTGTTTCAATGTTTACCTTTTCAGTGGCACGTCTTCACCAGTGTTAATGTTCAAAGATTGCTTTGAATATCTTGTTAATGAAGGCAAGGCAGGTAGCCCATTCAAAATCCTTAGACTATTGATCTGGTTGGAGATTTACCAGACCTGCGTCTTCACCTTGATACATTGGCATGTAAGGTATTTAGATGTAAATTGCAGTGACCATTTTAGCTGCGAGCAGTGATCTTATCAGTTCTTTGTCTCCTGCTTTCTTTTTAAAGTTTAATTCAGGTTTCCAACTGATGAATTAAACAAATTCATCATTCAGCATAGCACATGTTCATGACAGTATGTTGTCTCTTGATTTTCGTGTCAACATTCAGCTGTTGACTTCCTTTTACATATTGATCCATTCCATCTGGATCCAGTCACCTCCCTTCTTTTCTTGCAAGCTATTAAATGTTTTTGATTGCTGCCTCAGCATTCCTTGTAAGTCTATGGGCTGAATTTTCTGAGCACGCCACAAATCGCGGCGGTGCACCCTGTTCTCGGTGATCTTCCAACGTGGACGCACCTTCACTAAGTTCCTGCAATATTTCGCGTGGAGGTTCATTTAAATGGAGGGGCGGAGCAGCTGCCTCCGATGATGTAAAGGGGGTGGCCGTTCCTTCCCAGGCAGCAGCGTCCGGCGCCACCGCGCCATTTTTAAACAGCTTCAAGCCCTGCAGTTACATTTGAACTTTTAAAGAGACATTCATTGCACACTTGTGTAAAAAACTAAGTAAAAGCTGGAATCCCCTCTCCCACACCACCCTCCCCCTCTCTCCAATGTTTAGATTTGAGCCTATCCCACCCAAAATAAACTTAATTCCCAACCCGAACGTTTCCCCTGAATCTCATTACCTTTGCCCTTCAGCTCCTTCCCTACATCCCCTCAGCCAATAGAAAGTGTTTTCCCCGCTGCCCCTCACCCCACTCTGAGAATTTCACTGCTCCCCCCTCCCCACCAGTGTCACATCTCAGATGTTTTTGCAGACATCAGAAGGCGTGGGACTTCCAGCCAGTGGCTGAATATCAGCGTGGGATGGCCGTTGGTACCAGGCAAGTTCATTTACATTTATTTACACTGATTTCAATATGGAGATGAAGGTGCCACTGCCGAGCGGCAGGGTGGCCACACTGAGGCCTTGCAGCCGCCGGTAAAATGCAGCGGGGCCTTCCTGGCGTCGGGTGTTGTGGTGGGCCTATCTCGGAAGAGTTTTCCAGGCACCCCGCCATGCCGGACGCCTCATAAAATTCAGCCCTATATGTTTCTATGTGATTTAGGTTCAGTCTATCTCTTCTCTGCCATTCCTTTTTATTCTGAACATATTCCAATTACTTACGAAGGCAACATTGTGTATTTGGCACCAGGTTGCCAGCATATCTGTTTATAACTTTAATTTTGTTAGGGAACTCTCCTTTCCCAAACTCCCGAAGTATATCTGAGGACATTACTTTATATACTGTACCCTTGAGTTTTGAGGCATTCCATATTTCACCCGATGATAGCCACTTTTTCAAGGGCTACTGCTACATAGCCTGGTCTTGTCTTGACTCCTTCAACACTCTTCGAACAACTGTTCTAATTCCTATGGACCTTATGGCGCATATGGGCCGGGAATTTGTGTGGTCCCCTCAGGTGGGGTCAAAGGTGGGGGAGCATGTAATATCGCGACAAGTGACGGGGGATCGGGGAGGGTGGGGGGTAAGGGTCCATCGCCAAGCAATTTTCCCGGAGGCGGGATAGGCCGACAACATCCTTCCCGCCCAGAGGCCAATTAAGGCCTTTAAGTGGCCTATTAAGGGCCTCTTCCCACCACTGCCGAGGTCTTACCAGCAGTGGGTTGGGGGGTGGGGGGTGGTGGTGGCCTCCACCATGTGGAGAGGGAGCCTTGTAAAATGAGGCGCCCTCCCTCCGGGCTTGTGGGGAGTTCCTTCCTTGTGGGCACTTTGTGGCTAACGGAGGACCCCCAGCGGGAATGACATTGCCGTCAGGCACCCTGCCTTCCCCTAGACTGCAAAACCAACCCCCAGCCCCCCTCGCCGGGGCCTTCTGGACTGGCCCCAGCAACCCCGCCTCACTTATCTGCGGTCCGGGTTCCAGTGCTGGACCTGGGTCTGAGGCCCCTGCACTACCGACAATGGCCACCACTCTCGGTGGCGCAGCCGATACAGCTGAGCTGCCAGCCCTCTGATTGGCTGGTAGCTTTTGGAGGCAAGAAGTTAAAAGACCAGAGAATCGCTCCGGTGCGGGGAGGGGGAGGGGTGGGCAAAAAGTCTGAGGTGAGGATCTCTCCGCCTTTTCGGCCCGGCGTCAAGATCCCCGGTTCCAGCACAAAACCCAGCCCATGGTTATAAATTTTTCTCAGCAAAGAGCCCTGGTACCTTTCTGACCTATAGACTGCCTTTGTCCAAGCTGCCCTCTCTGGTGTTCTTGTTGCTTTTCCCCCTCCCCCACCAATCAGACAATGAAATCTCTTCTTTCTTGTAATTTTTTATATGGAGTGAAGTACTGCTTCTCATTGGCTTACCAGGTTTGGGAGGGAGATAAATCAAGTTGTTCTGTAGTGTTTACAATGTTGTAGCGAATTAAAGGGACACATTTTGTTTATGAATTCTGAAACCATATCACTGGATTGCAGGTACTCCAGGAGGGGGAAAAACAGCTTCAGGAAATTTGGTAGCAGGATTTCAGATACATCTGTGGATGTTCTACTCATTGATCTGAGGGCTAAAAGGGATGGAATCCTAGGGACTTTGAACAGAAATCTCCATAAGAATGTTGTATAAACATTATAGATGGTCGTTGCTGAAACTTTCATTGCAATCTCCAGCACACCATGAGCTGCAACACGCTGCAAGAAATGCTTTAATCATAGAAATCATAGAAAGTTTAAGGCACAGAAAGAGGCCACTTGGCCCATCGTGTCTGCGCCGGCCAAAAAACAATCCACCTATTCGAATCCCACTGTCATGAAGACCCCAGCTGCCAAGAATGAGGCATATTAATTTCATCATATAAAACATTAATTTTAAACTGTTGCTGGACTGAAGAGATAATTGTTTAAAGGGATCAGCAGTGGCTGGAAAATTTTACATACTATGAGACCGTTACCTAGAGAGACAATAGAACTGCTACCTGATCCAATTAACCCAAATGGATTTTGATCACCAGACATTGAATGTGGAACAAGCCAGCATTCCATTCCCAAACCTCCCATCCCACTGCGGGTGTCTACTAAGATGAAAGGATTCCACAAAAACACAGGAGTGTTTGTTAAAAAACAACTAGTCACATGACTAACCTGCCGGTTTGGTTTTGAACTGCTCACAGCACAGTTTGGGTCAGATTGCAACTGAACGTGGAAGAAGAGAACCTCTCTCCTGGCTAGCTCTCTCTCTCTCTCTCTCTCATGAATCTCCAGATCCACTAAAATCACTTAAACCTCAAAAGAGAAAAGACTCCTACATCGAAACAAGTTTTAAAGCGTGCACTGGGCCTCACCAAAACGGCAAGACTTACCGGCAGCCAAAGACTCCACATCGAACTCAAAGGACTGTAAATAAATCCCAACTATTGCCTCAAACTTTTCCCCTTTATTCTTTCTATTTTTCTGTCTCTATCTGCATGTGTCTTTATCGCGTATGCATGTTAGCGTGGTCACATCACGTATTCGTAGTCATTAACTGAATTAGAGTTTAAGGTTAATAAACTTCCACCTTTCTTCTTTAAATCTAAGAAAACCTGTCTGATTGATTTCTTTGCCTTACAATTGGAGAGTAATGAACAAGGGTTCACTGAGGGGGAGATAAAAACACGGTATTTTTAAAATTAAACTCCATTAGGGTTAAAACAGGCAAAGGCTGAGTGGAAACCCCTGGACCCCTTTCTCACCTGGTCATATCACCCACCTTCCAGCATTTAGTCCATAGCCCTGCAGATTATGGCACTTGATGTGCATATCCAGAGTTCTTTTGAATAAGTTGAATGTTTCTGCCTCAACTACCCTTTCAGGTAGTGAGTTCCAGACCCGCACTACCCTCTGAGTGAAAATGTTTTTCCTCATCTCCCCTCTAATTTTTCAACTAATCACTTTAAATCTATGCCACCTCGTCACTGACCTCTCCGCTAAGGTGAAAAGACCCTTCATCTTCATTCTATCCAGGCCCCTCAAAATTTTGTACATTTCAAACAGATCAACCGCAGCCTTCTCTGTTCCAAGGAGAACAACCCCAGCCTATCCAATCTTTCCTCATAGCTGCATTTTTCCAGTCCTGGCAACATCCTTGTAAATCTCCTCTGTACCCTCTCTAGTGCAATTACATCCTTCCTGTAATGAGGTGACCAGAACTTCACACAGTATTCAAGTTGTGGCCTAACCAATGTGTTGGAGAAATTTTCTTAGCTTTGCTAATTATTACTTAACTTTGTAGAAGCAGAAAAGCAGGAGACAGCTTGTAGCTAATCTAACCACAACCAACGGTCATAAAATGTAGACAGAGCAGCTAACCACAATCAGATGTTACGGCCAGATATGGTGTCTGGAGTGGGCATTGAATTAAGGAACTAGCTTGTTATTGTTGAAACTGATGTTTTGCTGACCTCAGACCCTGCATGGTGCACCGTTACGTAGGCAGTCTTGTGGGTGCTTATCTAATTGTGAAACTGTTAGCTCTTTTATACTATATAAGTCCACAGCGATCTGCAGCTTTTGGGAGTAGCACTGGACCGCCTTTAGGTACGGTGTGCTCTCCCATGATATCATGCAATAAAGTGTTTGATTCTCAACATCTGAGTCCGGAGAATTTGTTCAACAATTGGGCACAATCTGGACTTTCTTCAACAGATTTGGCATAGTCGGCAGGATCCCTGAGTTCACGGGATCCAAAAGAACCTAGTGAAAAAAAAATCAACAGGATCGGGGTAAGTCAACTTTTCTGTGACCCTGATATCCCAATCACCCAGCCTGAGCTGGAATTAAGAGGACAATTGGGTCCCACGTGAAGGCCAGGAATTAAATGGGCAAAGGGAACAAAGGGGTCAAGGAAGAATTGGCTGAAACCTGATCAGAAAAGGTCTAAAATTGAGTAAGTTAAGCTCACACATGGGAAGTGAGTAATTCTGCGAAGGGAAGTTGAAAAGTAGATAAGTGGAAAATCCAGTAAATTTAGGAATCTGGCATAGTCGGCTGGGCCGAATACTTGATCCCATTGAGTATACGAAGTTAAATCTCACACATGGGAAGTGAGTAAAATACGGTGACAAGATATGGGACAGAGATGACTGGGGCTGTAACTAAATTACCAAATTGACCCAACAGGCACGTTTTCGGGGCTCCTGAGTACACCCGCTGATCTGGCCCTAGAGAAAGACGCGGGTGACAAGAGTTGGAGAACGAAAATACCGTTGACCTGAAGAGACAGGGATGAGCCGGTTAGCAGCCTTGAGAATTTAACATTAACTGCGCCTGTTCGTATCCTTGTGTCTATTCGTTTTGTTGTGTCTTGTTTGTTTTCCTTTGTTTTAATGCTACTTGATCCATAGAAATTAACTCGTAAAATTAGAAGGTTTTGAGAAAGTAGAAGTAAGAGTGGACTCAACGGCTTCCAAGAAGGAAGGGTTGCCCCCGGGGACAAGTAAACCATGTCCTCTGGAGAAAGGCGACCCACGTCCGTTTCCCCCCTCGAAGGAGACACAGAAGCGCCACGGTAGATATGTGTTTTAAAGATAAGTATGTTTTAGAGTAAAAACAAGTTACTGTGTCTTTGATTCGACTGTGAGAATGTCGGAAGCTTCCGCGAATGAATTGAGTATCTGGGAAGAACAGCTTGTATTCTGTAGAACTGACTGTCGTTAACTCTTTGTTGTCTGGCTTTAATGTTAAAAGCACGAGTATGGTTAAGTTGTTTGGAATTGAATGAGTGTGAAAAGTGATTGTTGAGTGTGTTTATTTCGATTTAAGATTGTGCACCCAGGAATGGGATATAAAATTGAATTATATTTTAAGTTAAAGTTTTATTTTTAGTTGGTTTTGCAACTGTGAAAAGGCAATGAACAATTTTCTGAGGGATAAGCTTCAGCCTTGAAGGTCTGAAGATGTCTGGCAGAAATCTAATTTGGGGTTTGGAACATTGTTTTAACAAAGTGATTGATAACAACGCTACGTCATCAGAATGCGCCGCGGTGCGCACATGCGCACACAGTCTCAGGCCCTCTGCGCATGCGCTGCGGTCCGGATTGCCAGGACCAGTTTGCGCATGCGCAGATGACATCATCGCGTAACGTCACCTTCCTCGGGGAACACGCCAGGTTGGCCTCTGCGCATGCGCAAACTGGTCCTGGCAAGCCGGAACGCAGCGCATGCGCAGAGGGCCTGAGAACGTGTGCGCATGTGCATCAATCTTCCGAAAGCTTCGGCGCGAGTTTTTGAAAATGGAAGGAGGAGAGGTTTCGTCGGGCATTTTATCTCAATTATTTAGTCATTTTGGACATTTGCTTCATTTTTATTAGACAGAGGAGATTGTTCCAAGGTAAGTTGCTCTGAAAATATTTACATTGTCTGGGGCACCGCATGTGCTCCAGTCCCTGTTGTTAAGTTGGTCTGAAAACATTTCAAGGGAGGGAAGGAGGGAAAGGAGGGGGGAAAGGAGGGAAGGGAGGAGGGAAAGGAGGGAGGGAAGAAGGGAAGGGAGGGAAGAAGGGAAGGGAGGGAGGGAAGAAGGTAGGGAGGGGAGGGAGGGAGGGAAGGGAAGGGAGGGAAGGAGGGAAGGGAGGGAAGGGAGGAAGGGAAGGGAGGAAGGGAGGAAGGGAGGGAGGGAAGGGTGGGGAGCAGCGGAGCGGAAGAGGAGTGCCTTTTTCTGTGCATGCACCATAAACACAAGGACTGGCTGATGAGATGGAGCCAATTAATTTGCCCAACAATTGCCCGGAAGCACCTTCGGATGGAGGTGGCCATGCGCTGGACATCAGTCGCGTGCCACAATCCATGGATCATGAGCGTTTCACCCCCTGGCCTAATGATCTGATGGACCATACATACGCCTGCCTGTTCAAAGCTCCACTTCCCCCACCTGCGGTACCCTCTCCTTGCTGCTCAGTTACACAGTTACCTGTTCCTGCACCCATCCAAGCAGTGCACATGGACACACAGCTACCTGTTCCTGCACCCATCCGAGCAGTGCACGTGGACACACAGCCACATGTTTCCCCATCCGCCCTTGAAACAACCATGCAGAGCCTTGTGAGACTCCGCAATTGCCAGCTGCTGCCTGTCAAGCAGAGAAGGCGTCCAAAGGGGTCAAGCACTTGGGGAACATTCAGCAAGAAGAGACTGAGCACTAAAAGAAACAAGCATGCTGTGTCCAGTGGTAGCACAAATGTGAATACTCTTGCTGCGTACACAACTGGTGAGGTGGGAGTGCAGCCACACCATTCTCCATCCTCAGTGTTGCTTTCAGGCAAAGGTAGGTAAGAGTGAAAGAAATGGAAGATGATGCTGATAGTAGTAGGCAGGATTAAATGGGAATGGATGGGAAGACGCACGAGTAGCATAACCACTAGCAGGGAACAGCTGGGCTAAATGGCCTGCTTTATGTTCATAGTCCAAAAGAAATGTGCTTCTTTTTCCAGCACCCTCACATTATTTATGTTTTCCCTGAGAGCAGCATTGACCCATCACGAGGTAGGGGCAGTTACATCATCCTGACTCCTACAGCTGAGGTGGGTACTAAGTGATTCATTGGCCTATACTGCAGAGCATAAAGCATGCGCAACAGTAATTTCATTGGAGGGAGGGAAGCTCTGACACTGATGTTCTTTCATTATTTCCTTTCGTGTAAAATGTGCCCTTGAGAAAACAATCCTTGACACCTAAGGACGGCATTCCAGCAAAGGAGGCAGTGCAGGAGATGACACAAGGATATGATGATTCCTGCATCTGAGGTGGGTAATAAGTGCTTCATTGGCAACGTTATCAATTGGTGCCTTCACTGCAGAACTTAAAAAGGTGTGCGTAACAGTAATTTCAGTGGATGGAGGGAGGCAAGCTCTGACTCTGATTTGCTTTTCTTCTTTTCATGTAAAACATGCCGTTGAGAAAACAATCCTCGAGACTTACGGTCAGCATTCAAGCAACGAAGGCAACTGGATCATGCTGCGGAGCTCATCACGATGTGGAAAGGAACATTGCATTTATGGATGAATTGGGAATGCACATTGGGATGCGCTTGGGGAACATTCACCAAGAATAGACTGAGCTCAGACTCTTGTGACTTTGCCTTCTTCACATGGACAATACAGTAGTGGAATAGAGAGCCAAGCGTTCATTCACCACAAGGCTCTCCAGGAACAATCTCTTTAGCTGTGCATAGCAGAGACTCGGCCTGTCTGTCTAACGGGAATGCTGGACACAACACTCATGTATCCATGCACAGCAGTTCCTCGATACTTAATGAACTTAATAAAACTTTTCAATAATTAAACCCAGAATTGTTGAGGTTTTGTTTTGCATGCTATTTCCCCGACTTTGCAACTGCACTTCAGATATTCAACTATGGTGGAGGGGTGGAGGTAGGGGGGTAGAGGGGGGGGTGGGTGAAGAGGGGGAGGGAGGGGTGGGTGAAGAGGGGGAGGGACGGGGTGGGTGAAGAGGGGGAGGGGTGGGGACAGCGGGAAGGGGTGGGGAGAGGGAGCATGCAAAATGCAGGGACCAGACAGTTGCAATGCCTGAAGTACTGTGGAGAAGTAGAGAAAGCAACTGGGTAGGGGAGAAAGCAACTGGATTGGGCATCCGCAGCTGGAGGGAACGGCTGAATGGAGAGGGCCGGAAGCGAGAGGCCGTAGAGAGCCGCAGGGAGCGAGCGTGCAAAGACCTTGGTGTCACCGGGACCAGGGACTGGCCGGTAAGTCTTTTGCTGTTGTGCTTATGGCGCATGCTCCCCCCACCCCACTCTCTCCCCTTCCTCCCTCTCCCTCCCCTCCTCCCTCTCCCCCCTCCCTCTCCCCCCTCCCTCTTTTCCCCCCTCTCCCTCTTTTCCCCCCTCCCTCTTTTCCCCCTCTCCCTCTTTCCCCCCCTCCTTCCCTCTTCCCCCCTCCCTCCCTCTTCCCCCTCCCTCTTCCCCCCATCCCTCCCTCCCTCTTTCCCCCCTCCCTCCCTCTTTCCCCCTCCCTCCCTCTTCCCCCCCCTCCTCCCTCCCTCTTTCCCCCCCTCCTCCCCCACTCTTACCCCCCCTCCTCCCTCCCTCTTTCCCCCCTTCCTCCCCCACTCTTCCCCCCCCTCCTCCCTCCCTCTTCCCCCCCCTCCCTCCCTCTTTCCCCCTCCCCCGTCACCGCTACCGCTGGTCCCCCTGCGCTGCTCTCCCCGGCCCGCTCCACTCTCTCACTCCGCCCATTGTATTCTGCCACGTGTTTGTTCGGTTTCATCTCTGTGATTCTTTGAGCAGCGCCATCTTTAGTCCTGGCAGCTGCTACAGTCGCAAGCTGTGACGTTTTCATGGCACATGCT
Source organism: Heterodontus francisci (assembly GCF_036365525.1). NCBI lineage: Eukaryota > Metazoa > Chordata > Chondrichthyes > Heterodontiformes > Heterodontidae > Heterodontus > Heterodontus francisci. The sequence goes on along the minus strand of NC_090376.1, from coordinate 137,018,163 downwards.
GCATTTGCGCATGTGCCAAAACAGCACCACCTACCAATCGCGTTGTCAACAATTGCGGTCTTGTTTTAATTGGAAACTCTGCTATTGTTTTATTTTACAGTCTAAATTTGAAGACATGTTTTACTGACTGTTATATTATTTTAAGGGAAAGAAAGGATAGAAAAGGAGATATAGGAAAGATTCTGTCTGTTTAAAAAGATTTTAAAGTTTGTGTAAGGACCTAGTGTTAAGTCTTTTGTTGTAAGAATGTTAAATAACTTTTTCTTTAGTTTTTGGTTTTATTACAGTCATTTGAAAAGGCTCCTGAAGAAAGAGCAAGAAAATGGTGTAATTTACCTATCTTTTAAAATAAGCACGTGCTGTTCTGTTTTGTGTGTAGTTAATAAGTATTATAAGTTAATAAGTCTGAATTGAATTAATACTGTTAAGGTTAATTGACCTGTTTAAGTTGAAGAACTGGAAATGTCATTTGCCACCACAATGAACTTTCAAGTTTATTATGTCGAGTTTTGGAGGAGTCTTAAGTTCCGGACACAAGACTCGTTCATATAACATCGGCAGTTTTGATTTAAAAATTTATTGCAGTGAATTGGAATTTGGAAACAATTGGAGTTTAATCTAAAAATGCTGTCTTTCCTGATGGAGATGCTTTCCTTTGAAATTGAAAATGTTACACGTGATTTTGTTGTTTTTAAACCCTAAGGATACCAAAAGGATTGAAAAATTTAAAATGGATAGTTCTTTTCGATCAGAAAAGAAAGGTTTCGTAAAGTGACGCAGCTGAGAATGTTTTGCTCCGCCCCCTTGGAGACAAACAAAGAACTTAACCTGCTGCAGTTTTTTTGCATTGCTGAGAGTCAAATTTATACATACTGGACATTGCCAAATTTTACATTTCTAAGTTGACAGATAGAATTGGACAAATTAACCCATTGGGCTCAGGGGCAGAGCCACAATGGATTCTTTTTAAGCAGGTGATGGCAGGTTCCAAGGCCACATGAGAACTGATGCCACAACAAGAGATCCAGCAGCTTTGAGAATTTAAAACTTAATTGCAGACATCAAATATCATAGCATCTTTATCAATGAGACAAAATGCTTGAGAAGGAAAGATAGTTGCAAACATTTCTGTCCTTAATGTACAAAAAGTACAACCAAGTCTGGGCATAAGAAATTGGAATCAATAAACAAAATTTAATTGATATGAGTGGTTATTTAAAGCACTCAAAGGGAAATTTATCTCATATTTAAGAGGACAATCAAAGTTTTAGAAAATAACAAATCAGTGGTTTACTGTGTTGGACATTAGCAATGGGTTCTGGTCCATACAGTTGGCACAAGAGTGTCAATATAAATTTGTGTTTACGTTCAAGGGACAACAGTACATCTGGACGTGTCTCTCCCAGGGATTTTATAATAATCCATCGATATTCCACCTTCCTTCAAGAAGGTTAGAGTGAAAGTTAGGCTGAAAATGGCACAGATAATGAAGGAAAAGGTTTCTTATGTGGGAATAGTAATAACACAGGGAAAGCATGAGACAGAGCAAAAGTGAGTGCAGACAATCCTCGAACTCCCCCTAGCGCAAGATATTAAAGCTCTAAGATAAAAAAAAAGGACAGTTCCTATTTCAGGTTGTGAGATTAAACAGACAAGAAGCACCAACCCCACGGTTAACCCCACATCCGAATTACCGGCGAGTAAGGTTACGACCCAACAGCCACAAGTCACTGGTCTCCCTTGCCCGGTCTTGACTACAGGACTAGAAAATAGACTTGCGATAATAAAACCTAATAACATTGTATATGATAATGTAAAGCTTGAGTTGGTACAGGTAATATTGATTTTCTCAGATATCCAGCTACCTGACTGGTGCCCTGAGAAGACCCGAGAGTTGTACAAGGTATTACTGTAACAATTGTTGAGACAGGAATTTGGTAATGAGAAAATGATAAATAGATTACATAAAATACAATGATATTTTACCCTATGTTATGGAAATTGGAAAAGAGGTAATTGGAACAACATTGTCTATTGTCTGAGTGTAGTCTGGAAAACCAGGTGGTCATATGTCCTCGTCCTTTAGATAAATTGGCAGAATCAAAATGTGGATTTAATGCCACTGTAAATTGCACCATGGAGACTAGGAGAGCATTGTCACGACTAACCCATGTGGCCTATATGGGAAAGGGGAGATATTGCTTAACCACCACAGCGAAGGAGTACCAGTATGGACATAAACGGATTTGTCCAGTGAGCAACAGTACATTTTGGTTCAACCCACAAATACCAACCCGAGTAGGGAAGATGGAGTTGGTACAGATACATGAGCAAAAGACAGAAACAGAAAGTATTAAGGAGGATTTGACAAATTACCTCTGAGAATATGAATATACTATTCAGCCATTGCCCACACGCTTGGGTAAAGAGAGGTAGCAGCGAGAAGTCATTGCAAGCGGGAACAACAGTCGAAGATGCTACAAGATGAGATTGACAAGATAAATGATTCTACCTGGCAGGAGGACTTATGGAACTGGGGGTCAAACGTGCAGATACACCCCTGGTTTAGAATTATCTCCCATGTCCTGATAGTGGTTTTGGGTATCATGGCGTTAGATGTGACATACTTAATTTGGCAACTTAAGAAAGTAATTAGGCGATGTAAGAGGATGTATGAACACAGGTTGGACAGCTACCCGAAAAGCAATTAGTGTTCGAACTTGCTCTGTCAAAGGAGGGACAATTAGTTATGCTATAAAAGGGTAATTGTATAACCTTTTCATATATTCTTAAAGTGAGCAAATGAATGATCAATGTACTTTATGAAATTGTGTTATGTTTATACAATCGATTATGTAACAGTGATGCTTAAATGAGATGGTAAATGTACAAGTGTACCACCTTTTATTTTGTAAGCAAGTATTTGAAGCCCCTGCAAAACTTATGCCTTTACAGGGTTTCCGCTGCCCCCTTGAGATATAAGCAGACAACGTATTGAGTGCGACCCCTCCGGGTGTTGAAGGCTGTTTCTATCTAGACAAATAGAGACCATTAAAGGCACCTAGGTGGGATCAAGGGAAGGATTCTTAAAAGGGTTTTGAAGAGTCAAGAGGGGACTGTGAGAACAGAATTTTAGAATTTTAAGAACAGAATATTATGGGGACATTTAAGCTGAGATTAATCAATTATGTATTGCTAGCTTGGCCTTGCGGCTGATACAGCGCGATAGCAGAAAAAGATATTATGCTTCAATGATTACTTTAAGCCCCTGCCTCCCCCTCTACTCATGATGATGCTGTGTTATCATGGTATGATAAAAGGAGGGATTGTTGGAGAAATTTTCTTAGCTTTGCTAATTATTACTTAACTTTGTAGAAGCAGAAAAGCAGGAGACAGCTTGTAGCTAATCTAACCACAACCAACGGTCATAAAATGTAGACAGAGCAGCTAACCACAATCAGACGTTACGGCCAGATATGGTGTCTGGAGTGGGCATTGAATTAAGGAACTAGCTTGTTATTGTTGAAACTGATGTTTTGCTGACCTCAGACCCTGCATGGTGCACCGTTACGTAGGCAGTCTTGTGGGTGCTTATCTAATTGTGAAACTGTTAGCTCTGTCTCTTTTATACTATATAAGTCCACGGCGATCTGTAGCTTTTGGGAGTAGCACTGGACCGCCTTTAGGTAAGGTGTGCTCTCCCATGATATCATGCAATAAAGTGTTTGATTCTCAACATCTGAGTCCGGAGAATTTGTTCAACAATTGGGCACAATCTGGATTTTCTTCAACACAATGAGTTATACTGTTCCAGCATAATCTCCCTGCTCTCGTATTCATATCTTGGCTAATAAAGGAAAGCATTCCATTTGCATCCTTAACCACCTTATCGACATGTCCTGCTACCTTCAGGGATCTGTGGACATTCACTCCAATGTCCCTCACTTTCTTTACACTTCTCAGTATTTTCCCATTAATTGTGTATTCCTTTGCCTTGTTTGACCTCCCCAAATGCATCACCTCACACTTCTCTAGGTTGAATTCCATTTACCACTTTTCTGCCCATCTGACCAGACCATCAATATCTTCCTGGAGCCTACAGTTATGCTCCTCGTTATCTACCACATGGCCAATCTTTGTGTCATCTGCAATCTTCTTGATCATGCCCCCTATATTTACGTTATATATATACCACAAAAAGAAGGGGACCCAGTACTGAGCCCTGCGGAATGCCATTGGAAACAGTTCTCCAGTCGCTAAAACACCCTTCAACAATTACTCTTTGTTTCCTGTCACTGAGCCAATTTTGTATCCACCTTGCTGCATTTCCCTGGAGCCCATGGGATTTTATTTTGTTAACCAGTCTGCTATGTGGGACCTTGTCAAAAGCCTTGCTAAAATCCATGTAGACCACATAAACCCTCTTCTACCTTCCTTGTTACTTCAAAAAATTCGATCAAGTTGTCAAACAAGATCTTCCCTTTATAAATCCATGCTGACTATCATTGATTAACCTGTGCCTTTCTAAGTGACAATTTATCCTATCTCTCAGAATAGATTCCAATAATTTTCCCACTACTGAGGTTAGACTGACAGGCCTGTAATTATTCGGTCTATCCTTCGCTTCCTTTTTAAACAGAGGTACAACGCTAGCAGTTCTCCAATCACCCAGCACCACACCTGTATCCAGTGAGGACTGGAAAATGATGGTCAGACCTTCTGCTATTTCCTGTCTTGCTTCTTTTAACAGCCTAGGGTACATTTCATCTGGCCCTGGTGATTTATCAACTTTCAAGGATGCTAATCCCATTAATACTTCCTCTCTCCCTATGTTTATCATATCCAATACTTCACACTCATCCTCCTTGATTACAATATCTCCATTGTCCCCCTTTTTTGTGAAGACAGATGCAAAGTATTCATTAAGCACCATACCAACATCTTCTGCCCCTACACATAGGTTACCTTTTTGGTCTTTTGTGGGCCCTACTCTCTTCTTAGTTATCCTCTTACTCTTAAGTATTGATAAAACATCTTTGGGTTCACCTTGATTTTGCTTGCCAATATTCTTTCATGCCCTCTCTTTGCTTTCCTAATTTCCTTTTTGATATCACCCCTCCACTTTCTATACTCCTCTTGGCTTTCTGTAGTATTGAGTTCTCAGTGTCGGACATAAGCTTTCCTTTTCTGTCTTATCTTACCTTGTAGACTCCTGGCCCTAGTTTTGGCTGTCTCACCTTTTTTCTTTGTGGGAACATGTTTACTCTGAAACCCTTGAATCTCCCCTTTGAATGCCTCCCACTGTTCTGACACTGATTTACCTTCAAGTAGCTGTTTCCAGTCCACTTTCACTAAATCACTCCTCGGTTTAGTAAAATTGGCCTTGTCCCAATTGAGAACTCTAACTCCTGTTCTATCTCTGTCCTTTTCCATAATTATGTTAGAACTGACTGAATAATGATCATTTCTATTAAAACACTTTGCCACTGCCACTCCTTCCACCTGCCTAGCTTCATTTTCTAAAACTAAAGTCTAAAACTGCACCCTCTCTTGCTGGACTTGCTACATACTGGGCAAAAAGGTTCTCCTGAATGCACCTCAAGAATTCTGCTCCTTCAATTCTTTTCACACTAAAACTATCCCAATTAATATTGGGGTAGTTAAAATCCCTACTATTACTGCCCTATTGTTCTTGCACTTCTCAGAGATTTGCCTACATATTGGCTCTTCTATCTCCCTCTGACAGTTTGGAGGTCTATTGTACACTCCCAGCAGTGTGATTGCCCCTTTTATGTTCCTTAGCTCAATACATATGGCCTCATTTGATGAATCTTCCGACATATCATCCCTTCTCACAGCTGTAATAGTTTCCTTGACCAAAATTGCCACTCCCCCTCCTTTCTTATCCCTCTCCCTATCGCGTCTGAAAGCCATGTAACCAGGAATGTTGTGCTGCCATTCCTGTCCATCCTTAAATCATGTTTCTGTAATAGCTATGATATCATACTGCCATGTGTCTATCTGTGCCCTCAGCCCATCTGCTTTATTTGCTATACTCCTTGCATTGACGTAGATACCCTTGAGCACTGCCAAACTCTTTTTTTAATGATCTCACTTGGTTGGCCAAGGTTACATCAAAGCACTATTCCCCAAAAACATCCTATAATAATGATAGAGGTCCTTTACTTACTTCTGTGTCAGTAAATGGGTGAAAGGAAGCCTGCATAATTCACCTCTGGAGCCATTAATGCACCTGGTTATCCTTTTACTGTGGTGTACTCTTGCATTGCCTGAACAGAAGGATGGTATGCTGCTCTTGAAGAAGAGATGTTTAAAGGAAGCCTGTAGCTGCAAGAATTCTAATTGTGGGTTGGATGCAGGTACTGTCATGCATTTAAAGCTGCACAATTCTTGTCTCATCCTTACAAACTGTGCCAAGACTTCTAGTATATCCCAGCACCAGCCCAGAATCACACATTGTGGAGGAAGTAGTTAGCAAGTCAGAAAAGTTTCTACAGAAAGCACAAAGAGCATGACTCAGCATGAGGACCTGAGAGTGGAAGAGAGCCAGTGAGCTGTTTTCCATGGGAAATAGAGGAATGCCTTTCCTGAGCTGAGGAGCCAAGGGACTCAGATCTCAAGGAGCCAGCCTTCATAAGGACAATGATTTGGAAGCAGCAGCAATAAATGCAGACAGTGAAGATGTTTCTACATCTATAGTTAAGATGATGAATAACTGAGAAGAGTGTACTACCCACATCAGCAACATAATGAGGTTTATTATACCATGCAGAATATTTGAAGACTGTGGAAATCCAGGAGAAATCTGAAGCAATAAGGCACCAGGAGAGTTACTAAAGATATTGGTGACTTAAGAGTGGCATTTTAAAAGATGCATTGATGGTTAAGTCTAAACAGACACTTTTAACAGTCTCTCTAAAATTTAAGTGCAACTAAACAGCTTGTTATAACACCAAAAAGTAGCACCTCTGAGCCTAATCCTATGACCAGTGGAATGCAAGGAGTGGTAACAATTCTTGCTGTTAATTATGAGAGTGACAATAAGCCTACTATCTTAAGGTCCCCCTTCAATACCAGGATATGAAAAAGCTTCTGACCTGGCTCCAGCACTCCTTGACATTGCAAGAGATAGGCTACTAGGAGAGGTACCCTCAAGAACATCAAATTCACTGAGATAAAAACAATCTCAATCTTCCAAGGCTTCAGGGGAATCTTCCCAGCCTTGTATCACTCAGGGAGCATCATGAAAAGTAGGAGAATAGGAGCCAGAGTAGGTATGTTAGATAGCACACACATTAAGACACAACAGAAAGAAGTAGATCTAGTTACTATTTGAATACTTTGGGGTGGGTATTGATTTTTGGGTGGCTGAATGGCACAGCATGTCAGCTGATTACTCGTTCAGTAGGGCCCATCAAAAATAATTGAAAACTTATCTTTGCTGGGCCATTTCAGTTCCAGAACTCATGGAGTTGATTAGAGAGTACATGCTACATACTACATTCATTTTTCTCCTAATGGCAATCAGGGCCCAATGTAAGTCATAGGACATCAATTTTCATATTAACGGGGACCACTATGAAATCAGGCAGGTGGTTCGGCTGCCCAATAGTAGGCCTCAATTTAAGTCCCAGCAGGCTGATCGTTGGCATTGACAGGGCGGTAAGTCTGCCAATCAATTTTGAGGCCAGAATCATTGTTGACGTTCATTCTGGGAAGTGAAAATAGCCTCCACAGTAAACATTTGAAAACATTTTGCACCAGAAATTAAAATTGATTCACTACATAGACTTCAAAGTTCAGTTTTCTAGATGTATGAAACTTAATTGAATGGAGCTGGTGAAATGTGAGAATATGAAGTTATTATTGAGGCAAAGTAGTGATGCTTTTGGAAATGCAAATCTTAATTGGCAGTCGAGAGTGTGCAGGGGCGGGGGGTGGGCGGGAGGGAACACCAACTATGTGGGAAGAGGTTTCACTTCTTCCATAATTTTTTTATTGAAAGTATTCTCCCTTTTCTTACCGATCATCCTCTTCAGCTTCTGGGACAAACATAGTTTCCTGGATAGTAAATTTATTCATTATACAGTAAACTACTGTAATTCCAAACACTCCTGCTGGGATATACTCTAAGGCTCAAAATCCTGAAGGGTTTTGACTGAGTGTTGTAAGATTCTATGATGTTATTTCCTAGTCTTCTGTTGGGGGACTTCACGAATAAGGAGTCCCAGAATAGGTAGCTGCACATACAGAATACCAGTCTGGAGAAAAATAGATAAAAGGGAAGCACTATGATGATAAAGAGACAGTTACATAAACAATATGTTGCAATAAATCACTGCTGGAACTTAATAACAGTTTTATTTGTGCCTTTTTAGCTGATTTGGGAAGAAGAGGAGAATTGACCATGAGGATTCTTTCTCTATTGATTGTAGGATGGAGTTATTGTATGGAAAGAAGGATTACTGCCTTTTGTTAGTGAAGTAATTATTGTTGGATCTGGAGCACGACTCATTTACCACCAACTATGCCATCTCATAAACTGTAGCAAACAAGGTAATGGTCAGTCAATGAAAAACAGTTGCAGCATTGTGTAACAATTTCTGAAGCTGAAAAAAAAATGTTAAGACCATTAGCACCGAAATGGCAACTTTGCAAGACAATGTATGCCCAGAAATTTGGCAAAATGGAGAAAATGGGATGCGGGGAATGATGGCTATGCCTAAGGCTGTAGGCCTGAGGTGCACCCAATATTGGACCTCGGGCCTCATTTAAATGAGACGACTGAGCTGTGGACACCTGCTGGCCAGCCCCACCAGCTCACTGGTGAAGGGGCTATGAATTTTGGGTGGTAACATTGCCAGCAGCAGCTCTCAGGGAGATTGTTAAAGAGTAAAATGATGCAATCAGGAAGGGAGTGACCTCTACAGGGAGGGTGATCAGGAGGTGGGAGTGGGGGGTGGGGGCCCCAGTGACTGGAAAAAATAACACGATCGGGGTTTGGGGGGGTGGTGGTGTGACTAGGAAGGGGAGGGCAAATGGGTGGGAACAACTGGAAAAGGGAAGATGATCAGGACAGGAACGAGTGGGAAAGGGAGGGCGATTGGGAGTGAGGTGACCAGCTGAGTGCTGATCAGGGGACCTGAATATTGAACAATCTGGGCCTTGCAATGGGGAGGGTGGAAAAGTGGGGCGACTGGGACTGTGAGACAGGGATCAAGGCAACAATTAGCTGGGGAGTGGGGTACAGGGGAATGAGCAGTTATGTGGTTTTAATGTGGGGTCAGGAAAAACATTCCTGCTCAATTTGTATATTTACAAATATCCTTTCTGTTGGTGGCCTGTACCTGCCCCTTTAATTACTGCTACTTAGACCATAACTCTGGCAGGGCAGGGATCCTGAAGAACCAAGACAGCATGGAGTGGGCTTCGCCATCAGAAACTCCTTGTTCAGCATGATAGAGCCTCCCTCAAATGGCTCGGAACGCATACTGTCCATCCGACTGCTCACCATCTCTGGTCCAGTACACCTACTCAGCATCTATGCTCCAACACTCTGCTCCCCACCTGAAGCTAAAGATCAGTTCTACGAGGAACTCCATAACATCATTAGCAGCATCCCCAACACCGAACACCGATTCCTGCTGGGGGACTTTAATGCCAGGGTTGGGGCCGACCATGACTCATGGCCCTCCTGCCTTGGGCGCTATGGCGTTGGAAGGATGAGTGAGAATGGGCAGACTGCTTGAGTTGTGTACCTATCATAACCTCTGCATCACCAACTCATTCTTTCACACTAAACCCTGTCATCAGGTTTCATGGAGGCACCCAAGATCGCGTCGTTGGCACCAGCTAGACCTCATTGTCACAAGGCGAGCCGCCTTAAACAGTGTTCAAATCACACGCAGCTTCCACAGTGCGGACTGCAACACCGACCACTCCCTGGTGTGCAGCAAGGTTAGACTCAGACCAAAGAAGTTGCATCATTCCAAGCAGAAAGGCCACCCGCGCATCAACACAAGCAGAATTTATCACCCACAGCTGTTACAAAAATTTCCAAATTCACTTGTAACAGCCCTTCAAAACACTCCCACAGGGGATGCTGAGACCAAGTGGGCCCACATCAGAGACACCATCTATGAGTCAGCTTTGACCACATACGGCAAAAGTGCGAAGAGAAATGCAGACTGGTTTCAATCTCATAATGAAGAGCTGGAACCTGTCATAGCTGCTAAGCGCATTGCACTGTTGAACTACAAGAAAGCCCCCAGCGATTTAACATCCGCAGCACTTAAAGCAGCCAGAAGCACTGCACAAAGAACAGCCAGGCACTGCGCAAACGACTACTGGCAACACCTATGTAGTCATATTCAGCTGGCCTCAGACACAGGAAACATCAGAGGAATGTATGATGGCATGAAGAGAGCTCTTGGGCCAACCATCAAGAAGATCGCACCCCTCAAATCTAAATCAGGGGACATAATCACTGACCAACACAAACAAATGGACCGCTGGGTTGAGCACTACCAAGAACTGTACTCCAGGGAGAATGTTGTCACTGAGACTGCCCTCAATGCAGCCCAGCCTCTACCAGTCATGGATGAGCTGGACATACAGCCAACCAAATCGGAGCTCAGTGATGCCATTGATTCTCTAGCCAGTGGAAAAGCCCCTGGGAAGGACAGCATTACCCCTGAAATAATCAAGAGTGCCAAGCCTGCTATACTCTCAGCACTACACGAACTGCTATGCCTGTGCTGGGACGAGGGAGCAGTACCTCAGGACATGCGCGATGCCAATATCATTACCCTCTATAAAAACAAAGGTGACAGCGGTGACTGCAACAACTACCGTGGAATCACCCTGCTCAGCATAGTGGGGAAAGTCTTTGCTCGAGTCGCTCTGAACAGGCTCCAGAAGCTGGCCGAGTGCGTCTACCCTGAGGCACAGTGTGGCTTTCGTGCAGAGAGATCGACCGTTGACATGCTGTTCTCCCTTCGTCAGATACAGGAGAAATGCCGTGAACAACAGATGCCCCTCTACATTGCTTTCATTGATCTCACCAAAGCCTTTGACCTCGTCAGCAGACGTGGTCTCTTCAGACTACTAGAAAAGATTGGATGCCCACCAAAGCTACTAAGTATCATCACCTCATTCCATGACAATATGAAAGGCACTATTCAACATGGTGGCTCCTCATCAGAGCCCTTTCCTATCCTGAGTGGCGTGAAACAGGGCTGTGTTCTCGCACCCACACTTTTTGGGATTTTCTTCTCCCTGCTGCTTTCACATGCGTTCAAGTCCTCTGAAGAAGGAATTTTCCTCCACACAAGATCAGGGGGCAGGTTGTTCAACCTTGCCCGTCTAAGAGCGAAGTCCAAAGTACGGAAAGTCCTCATCAGGGAACTCCTCTTTACTGACGATGCTGCTTTAACATCTCACACTGAAGAGTGCCTGCAGAGTCTCATCGACAGGTTTGCGGCTGCCTGCAATGAATTTGGCCTAACCATCAGCCTCAAGAAAATGAACATCATGGGGCAGGACGTCAGAAATGCTCCATCCATCAATATTGGTGACCACGCTCTGGAAGTGGTTCAAGAGTTCACCTACCTAGGCTCAACTATCACCAGTAACCTGTCTCTAGATGCAGAAATCAACAAGCGCATGGGAAAGGCTTCCACTGCTATGTCCAGACTGGCCAAGAGAGTGTGGGAAAATGGCGCACTTACACGGAACACAAAAGTCCAAGTGTATCAGGCCTGTGTCCTCAGTACCTTGCTCTCTGGCAGCGAGGCCTGGACAACGTATGTCAGCCAAGAGCGACGTCTCAATTCATCTTCGCTGCCTCCGGAGAATACTTGGCATCAGGTGGCAGGACCGTATCTCCAACACAGAAGTCCTCGAGGCGGCCAACATCCCCAGCTTGTACACAGCGGCGCTTGAGATGGCTTGGCCATGGGAGCCGCATGGAAGATGGCAGGATCCCCAAAGACACATTGTACAGCGAGCTCGCCACTGGTATCAGACCCATCGGCCGTCCATGTCTCCGCTTTAAAGACGTCTGCAAACGCGACATGAAATCCTGTGACATTGATCACAAGTCGTGGGAGTCAGTTGCCAGCGTTCGCCAGAGCTGGTGGGCAGCCATAAAGACGGGGCTAAAGTGTGGCGAGTCGAAGAGACTTAGTAGTTGGCAGGAAAAAAGGCAGAGGCGCAAGGGGAGAGCCAACTGTGTAACAGCCCCGACAAACAAATTTCTCTGCAGCACCTGTGGAAGAGCCTGCCACTCTAGAATTGGCCTTTATAGCCACTCCAGGCGCTGCTTCACAAACCACTGACCAGCTCCAGGCGCGTATCCATTGTCTAAGTATCAGCTACAAAATTCAGGCCATCAGGTGTATTGGGTGTGGCAATGTCACTGATAAACCCAAAGCATGTCCAACTGCTTAACGAAAAAAGGCATTTTCAATGAAACACAGACTAAAGGTAAGACCAGAGAGGCCAATGTAAGAAAATGACACAAAATCAAATGCAAAGAATTTGCCTTGATGGTGGCAGGTTAAAAAAGCAATTGTAATTGTACGCAGCAACACTTGAAGAACGTGGTCATATGGGCAATGCTACCAATAAGGCTAACATGTTAGGTATTGTGTTATAATCCTCACGGAGATCAACAAAGCAGAAGAACCGAATTTACTGAATTACCCCAAATAGAAAAAAACAGATGGACAAGATTCCACTTCTATAACATTTACACTAAAAATCAAACCAAAATCAACATAAATTAAACATGAATCAACAGACAGATCACAGTCAATATATATTACAAATTACACCTTAACTATTAGATACAAGAGAGATCGGTCTCATGAATTTACTAGGCAGTCCACTCAGCATACCAAATTACAGTCACACAGTTCTTCAAAACTCTGAACTTCCTCAGGTAGATTTTCAACCTCTTTCTTCAAGGATTTAGCCGTTGTTTCTCATCGGACAGCAGTTTCTCTTCAATTTGAACTCCATGGGTACGGCCTTCACCCAAAGGTGCACTTCTCCAGAACCTCTTCAGCTCAGCTCATGACAGTCAGGATGGTACCGAGTCTGGTTAATCAGCTACTTTAAGTAACAAAAACAGCTCCTTCACTTTCTTCAGCTCCTGCCCGGTCTGGGGAGGACTCTGTCTCCTTTTACCTGGTTCAAACCAGGTTCAGTTTTCCCGGCAACATGAAGTTTATTTTTTCAGCTTCTGTTTCAGTCTTTGTTTCCATTTCTGTTTCGCTTTTTAGGTTCTGTTTCCATTTCAATTTTAGTTTTCCTTCCAATTAAAAAAACAAGTTTTGCAACCATGATTCCATCACAATTGGCCTTCATGAGAACTGGGGAGGTGAAGTCCAAGAAACCTCGGATTATCGGGCTGATCAAAACAAAGAGAAGGCAGAAGATCAGATCAAGGTTTGGAGTTTAAAAGTGCTATTTACTTAAGTGATGAGACGGGGTATATAATCTTGGCTATAATGGGGTATTATTTACCTTTCAGGCTCAAATATGGGGGGGAGTTATATGCTCTCCACTACATTGGGTTTGGAGGCAGGCAGAGCATATATTCGGGCAGGATGGTAGGTGGGGGGACCCCTGCCGCCTTCCCACCTCCACCCAAGTTAAGTCTAGGACAGACGGACCTGTGAACTGCCTTCCTGCCCTGCTGCCAATTGAGGCCCTTAAGTGGGCAATTGATGCCCATTTAAGAGCCACATCCTGCCGCCACCAGTATTAGCCCAGCGGCGGGTAGGCATGTCGCCGCACGGGGAGCCCTGTCGTCATGCGGGGAGCATGGCAAGCAAACCCTTGTAGGTTGCTTGCTGCCTTCCGGGGGTTGGGGGGGTCCCTCGTTAAAAGGCACCTAGTGCCTGATCAAGGGAGCTGGCATCGGGAAGTGGAGGGGGTCTGGTTCAGAGCCACCCCCCCTGCCCTTGCTGCTGACCCCATCTACAACCCCCACCCCTACGACCCCCACCCTGTGAAACCCCTCTCACCCTGACTTACCTGTGGCCTGGATCCAGCGCTTCTGGTGAGTCCAGTACCTGCAGCAGCCACTGCCTCAGTGGTGGCGCTGCTCAGTGCAAGAGCTTCTGGCCTCTTGTTGAAGATACTTTAATAACTTAAACGGAGACTTCGAGATTCGCTCCTCGGAGTTTATTGACGTGATATCACGGACAGCCTGTACAGTCCGCACTGTAAGCAGCACTCTCCCGAACAGAGAAGAGTGCTTACATTTATACACCAAAGTAAACGACTTTGCGCTATCAGTTTACATTCCTTGACATTAGTCATCTCAGACCCCATCAAGGGAATTCCTTATCATTAATCTCACAGAGATGGGTAGTATTGTTTGAAAAGAGCCCATTGTTCCAAATCACAAAGGGTTACCTGATTATACCACAAAGGAGCAAATGTCCTGATAATTACAGGAATCACCGGCGTCCGCTAGTCTACGTGATTCCACTTCATCAGCATTTACTTTTAACTATTTCATTCCCACTTAGTAAGCATAATTCTTTAATTATTTTCCCCTGATTATTATTTTCTTCCACACCTCTGATTGGCCGACAGCTCTCAGCAGGCAGGACTTCCGCCACCGGGATCCTTAATCCCAAAGAACGTCTGCCGCTGTCCACTTAAGTGCCTAATTGGCATATAATCCGGTGGGCCTTCCCCAGAGGAGGAGACGTGGGGCTCTCAGCAGTGCTTTAGCTGGTGGACGACACCCCAGTCACCAAGATAAATTCCGAGCCATCGTTTAGTTTTGTTAATCAGTCTACCAGTTATATTGGTATAACCCTGACCTCCCCCTCTCTGATGCTGAAGGTTCTGTACACAGCAAAGGTCTCAGTTTTATCCCCTTACGCCCCTACTTCAATGAATTTTGCGCTCGGCATGACGTTGAGCTCTTCTTCCGTTGCCTCCGCCTCCGGGCTCACTTCTTTGGCCAGGAGTCCTTCCCCGATCAGTAGACCCATTCATCTGCCTCGAGCATTCTCCCTCTACCTGGACTCCTCCACCTAGCCTCTTACCCGCTCTTGATCTTTTCATTGAAAACTGTCGGCAAGACATTGGTCATCTCAATTTCTCTGCCCCCCTCACTCACTTTAACCTGTCCCCCTCTGAACTTGAGGCACTCCGTTCTCTCAGGTCTAACCCCGACATTGTCATCAAACCTGCAGACAAGGGTGGTGCTGTTGTTGTATGGCGTACCGACCTCTACCTTGCAGAGGCTCAGCGCCAACTCTCAGACACTTCTTCCTACCTCCCTCTGGACCATGACCCCACCACCGAACATCAAGCTAGTGTCCACAGGACTGTCACTGACCTCATCTCCTCTTGAGATCTTCCCTCTACAGCTTCCAACCTCATAGTCCCGCAAACCCGGACAGCCCGCTTCTGCCTCCTTCCCAAAATCCACAAACCTCTACACTCACCCCTTCCCCTCCCTCCCAGCAGACCCATTGTGTCAGCCTGCTCCTGCCCCACTCAACTTATTTCTTCCTATCTTGACTCTATCTTTTCTCCGCTGGTTCAGTCTCTTCCCACCTACATCCGTGACTCTTCTGATGCCCTACGTCATTTTGACAATTTCCAGTTTCCTGGTCCCAACTGCCTCCTCTTCACGATGGACATCTAATCTCTCTATACACCTCCATCCACCACCAGGATGGTTTGAGGGCTCTCCGCTTCTTCCTTGAACAGAGGCCCAACCAGTCTCCATCCACCACCACCCTCCTCTGCCTGGCTGAACTTGTTCTCACATTGAACAACTTCTCATTCAACTCCAATCACTTCCTTAAAGTAAAAGGTGTTGCTATGGGTACCCGCATGGGTCCTAGTTATGCCTGTCTTTTTGGGGGATATGCCGAACATTCCTTGTTCCAGTCCTACTCAGGCCCCCTCCCCCAACTCTTTTTCCGGTACATTGCTGACTGTATCGGTGCCGTTGCTTGCTCCTGCTCCAAACTGGAAAACTTTATCAACTTTGCTTCTAATTTCTACCCTTCTCTCATCTTTACATGGTCCATCTCCGACACTTTCCTTCCCTTCCTCGACTTCTCTGTCTCCATCTCTGAGGATAGGTTGTCTACTAATATCCATTATAAACCCATCGACTCCCACAGCTACCTCGACTACACTTCTTCACACCCTACCTCCTGTAAGGACTCCATTCCATTCTCCCAGTTTCTCTGTCTCCGACGCATCTGCTCTGATGATGCTACCTTCCATGACAGCGCTTCTGATATGTCTTCCTTTTTCCTCAGCCAAGGGTTCCCCCCCACTGTGGTTGACAGGGTATTCAGCTGTGTCCAGCCCATTTCCCGCACCTCTACACTCACCCCTTCCCCTCCCTCCCAGAACCGTGACAGGGATCCCCTTGTCCTCACTTTCCACCCCATCAGCCTCCATATCCAAAGGATCATCCTCCGCCATTTCTGCCACCTCCAGCGTGATGCCACTACCAAACGCATCTTCCCCTCCCTTCCCCTGTCAGCATTCCGAAGGGATTGTTCCCTCCATGACACCCTGGTCCACTCCTCCATTACCCCCACCACCTCATCCCCTTCCCACAGCACCTTCCCCTGCAATCTCAGGAGGTGTAATACCTGCCCATTTACCTCCTCTCTCCTCACTATCCCAGGCCCCAAACACTCCTTTCAGGTGAAGCAGCGATTTACTGGTACTTCTTTCAATGTAGTATACTGTATTCGCTGCTCATAATGTGGTCTCCTCTACACTGGGAAGACCAAACGCAGACTGGGTGACCGCTTTGCGGAACACCTCCGCTCAGTCCGCAAACAAGACCTTGAGCTTCCGGTTGCTTTCCATTTCAACACTTCCCCCTGCTCTCATGCTCACATCTCTATCCTGGGATTGTTGCAGTGTTCCAGTGAACATCAACGCAAGCTCGAGGAACAGCATCTCATTTACCAATTAGGCACACTACAGCCTGCTGGACTGAACATTGAGTTCAATAATTGCAGAGCATGACGGGGCCCCCATTTTACTTTTATTTTTAGTTATTTTTTCTTTTTCCTTTTTTTAATATATATTTTTGTGTTTATTTTATTTTATTTCATCTTAGTTTGTTCAGTTTGCTTACCCACTGTTTTTTTCATGTTAGTACTTAAGGCTGTTCAATTTTCAGTCCGTTAACACCCTTTCTGTACTAATGATTTGTCTTTCATTAACATATCTTTGCTCCATGACCTTCTGGTCAGCTATTCTGTTACCTTGTCCTATCTACACCTTCTCCTTTGTTATCTCTTGCCCCACCCCCACTTTACTTGCTTATAACCTTTTACATTTCTAATATTTGCCAGTTCTGATGAAGGGTCACTGTTAACTCTGCTTCTCTCTGCAGAGATGCTGCCAGACCTGCTGAGTATTTCCAGCATTTATTGTTTGTATTTCGGATTTCCAGCATCTGCAGTATTTTGCTTTTAATACCAGTTATATTGGTTGGGAGTTACATGCAATTGTAAAGTAGGGCAGCAACCCTCACAGTTAAAGAATTTTACTTTGAAGCTCTTGGTTTCTAGAAGTGCAGAATGTTACAAGCCCAGTTCAGAGATGTTCCATGTAAAACATACAAATTTTCATATGCTCCCCTGAAATCAAGAAGGAAAGTGGTATCCCCATGCTTTTGACTCTGGTTTTTGGTGAACAAGCTGCTGGTCCAATCAATGGCCATGAAGGAATGAAAACTGATTGTTCATCTATAAAACAGAGAGTATCGTAGATATATGCTTGCAAACAGCAGAGCAGTGCCATCTTACATTTTGGCTCTGATGTGCAGGAGGCCTTTGTCAACATTGTTCTTTAAAGCATATTGTTGAACAGCAGGCATCACGCAGATGAAGTGCTCCATATTCTACGTTGTAAAGTGAACTGTATTTGAAATTCAGGTGGGAAGTGGGAATTGTGCCACTTTCTTGAGGGTGTGAAATAACAGGGTTGTTTTTTGTTGTAAGCACATCAATGAGATATGGCGGATGGGGGTTGGGTTATTTTAAATGTAAACGATTGTTCTGCCAGCTTTGCCTGCACAAAATGTATTCAGTGTTGCTAAAATAATGACTTGATTTGCAGATGGTAGACTATTTTTTTTCCTGTATTTTTTGATTAGGTATTTCACTGTGTCTGTGTGAATCATTGCAGATACACTGTCTACCTTGTTAGGGAATTTCAAATAGTATTCATGGATGAGATTGTTGAAGTTGGCATTATCACTTTTCTGTTGAATACTATGATCTTAGTCTTGTCAGTAAATTGTCATGCAATAGCTGGCTGATAAATGCAAAGCCATTATTACCAGTTTTAATTGATTTACCAACCAGCTTTCCGCAATATACAAGGTACTTGGGCTCTCCTGGACTTTTTATTATAAAGAAAAGTATCTAGATATAAGCAAGCTGCCAACATATTTCCGAGGGTCTTGATGTAAATTCAAATCTTTTCACCTGTTAATTGACAAGCTCACCGAGGGTCACAACTGAGTGAACTTCCTATTCGGTGATTAATTCAAATCAAATTAGGTAGATTTCTTTCAGAATATAATATTTTTGGAGACAGTATTTGAGTAATTTAAGACATGATATATCGTAAGTGTATCATAGTTGGGAGAAACTTTGGATCTATGGTTTCCAAACCATTGCCTTCATCAGTCGGGGCATAGAGTATAAAAATTGGCAAGTCATGCTGCAGCTGCACAGAACCTTAGTTAGGCCACACTTAGAATATTGGGTGCAATTCTGGTCGCCACACTGCCAGAAGAATGTGGAGGCTTTGGAGAGGGTACAGAAGAGTTTTACCAGGATGTTGCCTGGTCTGGAGGGTATTAGCTATGAGGAGAAGTTGGATAAACTCTGATTGTTTTCACTGGAACGACGGAGGTGGAGGGGTGACATGATAGAGGTTTACAAAGTTATGAGTGGCATGGACAGAGTGGATAGTCAGAAGCTTTTTCCCAGGGTGGAAGAATCAGTTACTAGGGGACATAGGTTTAAGGTGCGAGGGGCAAAGTTTAGAGGGGATGTGCGAGGCAAGTTTTTTACACAGAGGGTGGTGAGTGCCTGGAACTTGCTGCCGGGGGAGGTGGTGGAAGCAGGTACGATAGCGACGTTTAAGAGGCATCTTGACAAATACATGGATAGGATGGGAATAGAGGGATACGGACCCCGGAAGTGCAGAAGGTTTTTGTTTAGACAGGCATCAAGATCGGCGGAGGTTTGGAGGGCCGAATGGCCTGTTCCTGTGCTGTACTGTTCTTTGTTCTTTGTTGTTCTTTCCAGCACTGGGACTTTTCCTCACTTCATGTCTGAGTCTGTTGTAGACTAATTGATGGCAATTAATTGCCATGGTATTGCATTATCGTTGTATCATGCGACTACTCGGATGCTAGAAGGCAAATTGGTCTTTCTCCATATAGCCCTTTTTTTTTTGTTGACATCATGTTTTGGCTTCATTTCAAAGAAGTGCATATTCATCTTTAAAAAATCTATTACAACTGCAGGTATCGTATTCCACTTTAGTTAGATATATAAATAGGAAAACAGACCAACAATATAAATCCAAAACAAAAAGAAAACATGCTGTATCTACTGGCTTGCTTTGGGGTGATTATAATATCAGTCATCAGTAATATCAAATGATAACACAAACCTGAATGAGATAGATGTAATAATTGGAACAATTAAGTATGCAATTAAAACCAAAATTAATCGAGATTAAAAATTTTGATCAGGAGACAGCCATATTATATTGCTGTGTTCTCTTCAGGTTCAGTCAAGCGCAACTGACGGAAAAGTCATGAAGAAAATTCAGCTGCATTGCTTTTCAGCATCGGATGACAAAGGTTCAACACCCATTGTTCCTGTGCACAGCATCCTTTTTTTTAGCGCTATTTGAGTGCTAAACTTTGGAAAATTGCCCCTCCTTTCTATCAGATCCGCATTTTCCATTTCATATTTTGTCAAAGGTTTGGAGTCACATTAGCTGTTCCACTCATCCTGTGTGTTATACTTATAAATATAAAACGATTCTCGATTAAACAGTGTGGTCCCTGGAAATTGCTTCCGGCAATAAATTTCTTCATGTCATGTGTAACGTAATTTGAATTAGAATGTCATTTCCACTTGTATACATACACTTTGCGTTATATCCTTCTTTACATTTATGTGTGGATACAGTGTTTTTTTGCCATCCAACAATTATCAGTTAATTTCATATCTACATCTGTTCACACTGCTGCATTACAGAAATAATCTTCCCAAACCTTGGTGCTCCTTTTCATGCAGTGAAACTATTCATGGGATCTGACCTAGAGTGCTTTATGACCTACGACGTTTTGGTTTGTAGCTTGTCTTTCAAGTACACTTGTTTGGCCACCTTTACCAAAAAGATTATATTGTGAAGAATTTTTCCAGACTGTTAGAGGTGGGTTCGAGAGTGAGTGGGGTGGGAAAGTCCCCGAAACTGTTGTTGGGTCTGGATCCCATGCAATCCAATAAGCTACAACATTTGGCAACTGTTGACTATTCTTTTATTGCCCTTATCATTTACCTACACCATTAAGACATTAGACAGCAGCATGGAGAATGCACTGACCTCACGTGGTGTGCTCCTTCCCATTGCACCCTTTGAGAGAGCCAGGGTACTGCTAAAGGCCTTGCAACATTCCACATTTATTGGAAAACAAAAAGATTGCAAGGTAGCATACTTTAACAAAAGAAAACTGTGAACCCCAAGTGCAGCTAGGTGCTCTTCCTAAATTTCTTACGGGTGCTCCTCCATGTCAGCTGAGGTGGAGGCAGGCTGCTGACCTTGGTGCTCCATGGCTTTTGATGACCTTGGTGATCCTCTGGCTGCCTGAGGCCTGAGAGGCCCCGCATAATGAAGTCCCCTGTACAAGTGCAGGAGCCTCCAATCATCACTTCTATCTGAGGCACTGGTGTCACTGACAGAGGGGTTGAGGAGCTGTTCTCTACACCAGGAGCGCCTGGAGATGAGTTCCCGCATGCTGCAGATAGCTGTTCCTCCACCCTTTCAGGGCACACTTGTTTCTCCCTGCTCATCTGAGGAGTCTGAGGACCTGGTGATGAGTCCAGGTGTCTCACCACGCACCACCCCACCCCCCCACTGCCCAGTCATTGCTCCACAGAGCTAATGGAGGTGGTGATGGCATGCAGGCCTGCACGCATCTTCAGCGTACACTGAGTGTCTGCTGGATATGGCACTCCAAGAGGTCGTCATTCTCTCCACGGAGGAAGCCAAGTGCGCACATGCCAGAGACATGGTGGCACACATGGCCTGGATGGATTTCTCCATCATCTACACTAGCCCCCAGAAGCCCTGCCAGATGTTCCCAAAACTCACGCTGTAGCTCCACCATCTGCCATAATGTTGACAGCTTCAGAGGCATGTCACCAGCCTGAAGCTGAGCACTGGCCTCTCACGGTGGCCTTGGCTGTCACAGTCTTAGTCAGCTGTCTGGGCATGTCAATAGTGCGTTTGTCAGGATGTGATCCCAAATCTACATGCAAAAGGAAACGCACTGACGTGAGACCATCTGCGCTGGTGGAGGGTGAGGTTGAATGATATGACAGTGCATTCTCTGAGATCCCCTCCTCCTCCTCAGAGGTGGATGTCTATCCTCGGGTCACTGAAGCTATCTCTTCTTGCCTTTGACTTGAGAGAGAAGAATGATTAGAGGGTAATGCGCAATCCATCCTACTGTGGAGGTCCATGTGAACAGTGGTGGACACATGAGCACCATACCTCCTGTT
The DNA here is from genome assembly GCF_036365525.1 of Heterodontus francisci. NCBI lineage: Eukaryota > Metazoa > Chordata > Chondrichthyes > Heterodontiformes > Heterodontidae > Heterodontus > Heterodontus francisci. Next base: position 136,996,312 of record NC_090376.1, on the reverse strand, counting down.
CGTCAGAGGCTCTCTCATGTCCATCCATTCGGCCACTCACTTTCTCAGGGCTCCACGGTTGTCTCAGCATCAGCTATGGACCAGCCGGCATGCAGGCCTCTAAGCATAAATGCCCATTATTAGTCACTCCTGCCGACACCTGCCCCACAAAGACACGCACCATGCCTATGCTGGTGGCAGCCTGACTGTCCATCATGGTGCCACAGGAATGCCTCTACATGTGGTCACTCAGAAGTGGCAGAGCAGGAGTCAACTCTGACAGATTGGGGCCCTTCACGAAGAGGCTAAAAGCCTCTGACAGGCCAAGCTGCTGCCTCACCATTGCCAATGATTGGGTGTGCATTCCTTTTCGACCAATCTCACATTCACACCTAGTCACTTGTAAGGCTGTAAGGTAAACAAGGTGTGATGCACTCACCTTGACAGATTCCATGAAGTCATTAACCTACTTGCAGCACAGCAGGCAAGTTCGAGGGCCAAACTCCTCTGTAATCTCTGTCCAGGCTTGCTTCATCTGCCGGGCCAGTCTTCTCTTACCATCCTGAGGGAAGAAGGCCTCCTTTGTTGCTCAAGCAGCCTGGAAGAGTACCTGTAGGGAGGCATCACTGAACTGTGGGACCACCCTGGATCTTCCTTCAGTCATTTCTCGTGTTCCCTTTATACTTCGGGGCTCAATATGTGCTGCCTTTGTGGTTAGGCTGAATTGACGAAGTGCTGGCAGCCCTTCAAATATGGTGCCAGCATTCCAGCGACATGATTTGATCAATGTTTTCAAGATATTAAGAGGAACAGACAGGGTAAACAGAGAGAAACTATTTCCACTGGTTGGTAAATCTAGGATTAGTGGGCGTAGACTAAAAAATTAGAGGTAAATCTTTCAGGACTGAAATTAGGAAACACTTTTACACACCAAGACAGGGATTTTATCTGGGCGACGGAGGTCTCGACCACTGGCTAAAGTGTCGGGCAAGACCCCTGAACCACCTCCCCTGGGGAAGGCCCGCCGGAGCAAGTGCCAATTAGGCACTTAGGTGGATAGTGGAGGCCTTGCCTGGGATCAAGGACCTGGGCAACGAAAGGCCCGCCTGCTGAGGGCTGCTGGAAAATCAGAGGCTAGCAGCTCTTTAACTGTGCAGCGCCATCGCAGAGGTGGTGGCTTTTGCCAGTGCTGGACTCACCTGAGGCCCTGAACCCAGGCCACAGGTAAGTTAGGCCAGGAGGGGTTTTGCGGGGTGCGGATCATTAGAGAGTGGATCTAGGGGGATCGGCGGCAAGGGCATGTGGGTGGCTCTCAGTGGGTCCCCCCCCCTTCCTGATACCGGGTCCCTCGATCAGGCACTAAGTGCCTTTTGATGAGAGATTCCCCCACCCCACCCCCAGCAAGCGACCCACATGGCTTTCCTTGGCGTGCTCCCTGTGTAACAACAGGCCCACCTGCCGCTGAGCCAGTTCCACAGAGACGGGATGAGGCCTTCCTGCCCCGGACATAATTTATGTGGAGACAGGAAGGTGGCGGGGTCCCCCCCACCGCCATCCCGCCCGATTATATGTTCTCCCCACCTCCAAACCCAACATGGGGGATAGCATAAAATTTCCCCCAAAGGGTGATAGAAGTTTGGTACTCTGTCCTGCAAATGGTGGTTGATTGTAGGTCAATTATTTATTTTAAATCTGAGATTAATAGATGTTTGGTAACCAGAGGTATTAAGGAATATGTAGCAAAGGCTGGTAAATGGAGTTAGGTCACAGATCTTTGAATGGTGGTAAAGGCTTGTTGGGCCAAATGGCCTCCTCTGTTCCCATGAAGCTGTTTTCACTGGCAGACTCAATAACTAAATGTCACAGATTTAAGTTAATTGTCAAAAGACAGTTGTTATTCCTATTTCTCTTCTGTTATTATGCAGAACAGGGGTGTGCCCCTTAGGAAGCCCATTCCAGCTGCATAGTTCGTCTAAGCATGTTGCTAGCGGTGGGGGAGCATAAGTTAAGTACAGTGTTGATCTCAGTAAGAATTTATTTTTGAATCATAAAGGAGTTGCTTTAAAAATCCAGAGATCTCAGGTTGACTTCAGGCCATTCTATGGCAGCATTTTTTAGTGTAAATATGCGACAATACACTATTCGTGTTAAGCCAGGTAACTTGCATTGGCTGGTCCTTTGGGACAGAGCTATGTAAATTAACGGCACAGGATTTTAGTGGACATAGTGCAAATGATTGAGAAAATTTGGAAGTAGCAATGTTCCAATACAAAATCAGTTACGCGTGAATTTCCTTGGGGCAAAACATTGCAACACTTCTCTTACGTTATAATTACACTGAAATATTTTAGCAAATTTCAGCCCATTTAATATTTGAAATCGAGTTTACCTATAGTTTACAAAATTTGCCAGAGATGCAAATAATGTTATGTGTTCTCTTCCTTTTCCGAAACCTCTATTTCCCAAGGATGACATTTTGTTTCTTTACCTCCAACATTATGTTTGGGGCGGCACAGTGGCGCAGTGGTTAGCACCACAGCCTCACAGCTCCAGCAACCTGGGTTCAGTTCTGGGTACTGCCTGTGTGGAGCTTGCAAGCTCGCCCTGTGACCGCGTGGGTTTCCGCCGGGTGCTCAGGTTTCCTCCCACAGCCAAAAACTTGCAGGTTGAAAGGTAAATTGGCCATTATAAATTGCCCCTAGTGTAGGTAAGAGAATGGTGGGGATGTGGTAGGGAATATGGGACGAATGTAGGATTAGTATAAATGGGTGGTTGCTGGTCGGCACAGACTTGGTGGGTTGAAGGGCCTGTTTCAGTGCTGTATCTCTCTATAACAGTGGATTTACATAGGGAAAAATATGTTATAATTGTAGTATAGGGCATGAAAGGGTTAATGTTTGGGAGAGCATGAGCAATACCTCCCACTATGATGATGTAAGAGATCACATGAGAGAGACTTGAGGGAGAAGCAGCATGGCATCAGTAGTGTTAGACGTGCTTATGTAAAGCTGTATGTAGTTGTTCTTTTGGAACTGGGCTGACTGGTCCTTTGTCTCCTTCACTGTCAGGTCAGACTACCTGAAGATGCTGGAGATATGGTTTGGAAGGGCTGGGGCCTGTGCCAAAACTTGGAAGGAGCGAGTAGCCAGGGTACACCATAAACTGAGCATGTGGGAGCAGTGTTCTCTCTCCATTGTGGGTAAGAACCTATTCATCAGGTGCGAGGCACTCACATTGTTGTTGTATGTGGTGGAGGTCTGGCCCATACCCCACTCCTGCCCCATGGCAGTCACCCGAGCCATTTTCCACTTTATCTGGAGATGCAAAATGGACCACGTCTGGAGGGATACGATGTTCAAACCTCTGGATAAGGGCGGGAAAAATGTACCCAACATCACCCTCATCCTAATGATCACCTTCGTGTGCAGCTGCATCAAGCTGTACTTACAGCCCCAGTACGCAAACACCAAGTGTCACTACGTGCTGAGGTTCTATCTGTCCCCGGTGTTGCGAAGGATGGGTCTGGTCACATTGCCGCGGAATGCTCCATCCAGTTGGACTGTGCCATACCACCTATCCCTCATGGAAAAGTTTCTGCGGAAAAACACCTTTGACCACCAATCCAACAGGCGGTGGTCTGCATGGAATGTCCTCAAGGTCCTATGGGATAAGGAGATGGTGTATCCTGTTGGATGGTTCCCCGAGCAGACTGCCAAAGTCTTTTGGCAGAATGCCTCATCACCAAAACTTTCAAACAAGCACCAAGGCATAGCTTGGCAGGTGGTGAGAAGGGCCCTCCCCATCAGATCCTTCCTGCATGCCCAGAGTCTCACCCCCTTCGCACGTTGTCTTTGAGGTGGCTGTGGCGGGGAAGGGACTGTCGCCCACCTCCTTCTGGAATGTATCTTTGCAAAGCAGGTGTGGAAAGAGATGCAGTGGTTTTTGTCATGGTTCATCCTAAGCAGCTCTGCAACACAGGAGTCTGTGCTTTACAGGCTGTTCCCAGGGACGCACACCGAGATAACCATCAATGGCTGCTGGAGGACCATCAATTCGGTGAAACACGCTCTTTGGTCTGCCCAAAACTTACTGCTCTTCCAGTACATAGAGTTGTCCACGACCGAGTGTTGCAGAGGCACATTCCAAGATTCAGGACTACGTGCTTAGGGACGGACTAAAGCTTGGGGCATTTGCAGCAAAGACTCAATGGGGAAAGACCACTGTGTAAAGTCCTTCCACCATAGTGAACTGAGGGGCTGTATTCACCAAATATGGGTTTGCTGTAAAATGGTCATGGCATGTAAAATGGAATGGAAGGGTTGTGAGGCAACTCACTCCTGTACTGATGAAAACTGATTTCCTTTGCACTTTTTGGAATGTCAACTTGGTGCTGTTTTGAACTGTTTTGTAATGTGTTTTTTACAGATTTTTATGAATAAAGTATATTTTAGGAAAAAAAAGTATGTAGTTCTCTAATATGTAATAAACTAATTATTGCTAAACCTTACTGATGACTCAGTAACTTCTCCTAGCTAGATTAACCAAATATACAGCAATAATCGTCTAAGTAACAGAAAAAGGAAAGTGTTCTAATGGAAATAGTTGGGATAAAAAGGTTTTGCAGAAGGAATAACAAGCAAAATTATTCATATCTTCAGCAATTTTAGTAAAGTGGTGGATAAACAGCATTATAGCTGTGAAATTTGTATCTGTAAGTCTCAATAAGATTCCACAATTGCTTACATTTATAAAGTGCTCATATTTATAAAGTGCTCATGTAAAAATACAATCTTTGTATTTAAGTGGCTGTTTCCACAGCAACATGCAAAAGCAGTAACATTCTGCTAGCTCTTTTAAATGTGCAGTCCTGTCCTGCTGTAGTCCAAACTTCAAATTATTGTTTGAGTTTGCCAAGTGCCTATTGTGTGATGTCTTTTTCCTTCAAATGAGCTTCACTGCATACTCTTTGCTGGGGATGTAGAGGTTCTGCAGTCATATCAAGAGAAATGGCTTGAGAAGGTGACTCATTTTTTGGCCTGTCTCAGGCTGAAAGAAATGGAGATCACCTATTCTTTTAAGATATGGCCACCATGGGCATTCCTAGAAACCATGCATTCACAGCCACTTGGTTGCAGTTGCAGATTTTTAGATGTACAAGTGGTATCCTTTTCTTTATAAGATACCTGTGGAGTTTTGGACAGGTTTGTTAGAACCACAGTCACACCATTGCCGCAGTCAATGCTACGCTTGCTCTGAGAATGTCACAACTTTTAAAACCCTCTTTTTGCTGACTTTAATGTATTCACCACGATGTCCAAACACAGCACCCGAGATCGGTGTAATGCAGTGGGGAGCTACAAACTGACTGATCCTTCCAAAGTCTCCTGCCATTGCCTAAAAGGAGCATGTGGTAAAAAAGGGATCAGCTGATATTGCAATCAGCCATTGTTACATTTGATGTTTAGACAGGTCATGACAGCATCAGAAGGTGCTGTAATACAATGGAAATAAAAGCTTTACTGTTCATTTTGTTTACTACACGACTTCATTTTATATTCACCACCTGCTCTGCTCATTGTCATAGTGCATTAAGCAGAGAGGTCAAAGCTTCTTTAGGAGACAATTTTATCCATAAAAAGCTATGTCAACATCCAGCAAATATGCACGCCAGAAATTTCTTTGTGGCGGTTCTCCCAATCGGCCACCATAACTTTGACAGAGGATCGTCAAAAACCCTGTTTATGCACATAAGTGGGGTTTTCACCAAGGTTATGACAGCCAATATGGAGATTCCAGGAGGCAGAGTTTAATACTGCAGCAACAGATACTGTTTTTGGAATTGAGAATTTTGATTGGTTTGTTTAAGCAGAGTTGCATTTAACAATATAAACTTAAACTTGATTAATAGCAGAATACCAAAGAAAACTGTACAAGTTAATACATTATGAGTTTTATAATTGTGAATATGTGCTGCTTTACCTCCCAAGTCTCACAGGCAGTATAGGTATGAAATATTTTCTCCACAAAAGAAATTAAAGGTTAAATTTTCCATCCATTAAGTTTAAATCTAGCAACTAATTTCCAATTCGGCAGGTAAGTGGCATATTGTTCAGTGAGCTCATGCACAGTTAGCAGTGCACAACATACATCTGCAATTGTCTCAAGTTCATTAGCTGTGCGTTTTCCTTCATAATCACTAACCCCATCACATTTTGTCTGCATGTGGCTTTTCATGGATTCTACAGATGTTTGACATCAGATGCCCATAGTGTACAGATCTTCTATAGTTAGACCCTGTTGAGAGTAGAGATGAATTATTTTACTTGCTCTGTAAGCCTTTGTAGATCCTCAGTCTTCTGGCTATCCCACATATTTTCTTGTTTTTTTTATATAAAACAACAGCTTACAACTACTGTCACAGTTACATTGCCCTTTGCTTTTGAGCCTGTTGGCAGATAGTATGTTAATATCTCTTTGAAGAAGATGTCTGGAATCGAATCTGTCAGATCTGTTACAGAATGAAAATGTTTCCGCAGCATCTATAGTTCCATCCTTTCTGTTTTTGTCATATTACAGAGTGCAGCATCAACAATTGCTTTGCTTTCTTTATCTCTTCAGTTTATGCATCTTAAAAAGTTGGAGTCGTTTACTGATGCAGTGGTAGAAAAGGCCAATCTTATTGCAGTTAAGCTGCATTGTTTCTCGAAAGAATATCATGTTTCCAAGATTTAACAGCAGGAGCTGGAGTAACGTATTTCTCATAAAGCTTTATTTCTAACATTGCAGCGTGATTTTCACTGCTGCAACCATAATTCGGTTTATTAGTCTTTACCATCAATGTTGGTCTACTTGTCGTGGTATCCTTTAAACTTGCCTGAAAGAACTATTGCAACAGAATCACTTCATGTTCAACATCTTTTTCTTATGTTCTCAGATTCTAGACCAGAAAAAAATTCTTCTTTGCTTTGAAAAATATCACTTAAGGGCTGATTTTATGAGGCTTCAGACCCAGCTTGCAGCCTTGCTGCTCCTGGGATTAGGTTACAAAATCAGACTGCTGCCCTTTTGGAAGGCATGATTTTTGTGAGCCAAAGGCAGCAATAAACGTACAACTGGAGCTGTAATTTCAATCCAATGATCATACAAATGAGGTCCCATGACTTTGGATGAAGTTTCATTCCAGCACACAAATATAACGCCTACACAACAAGATCGTGTGTTCAGTTCCTGTAGTGGGGCTTGTAATGAAGTTGGGTTTTAGAAACAAGATCAAAGATATGATTACATTTATTTACTTTTTGAAAAACTTGTCAAGATCATTTTTCACCATTTGTTTGAGACTTTTCGTGTAATCGAGAGATCTGTAAGGATGGTTTCACAATTTTGCTCGAAACACCTTCAGGTAGCTGACTGATGGAGAGGCCTGGAGGCCCAGGCCAGGAAAAAAAGGCCACAGTCATTTTGAGGCCTGGTCTTCATTTAAATAGAACTGGTAAACTGCTTGCCCCAAAAAGGGTATCCCTATACAGCTCGCTGGATTCAAGCCAGCATAAAATCAGGCAGCCCTGATTTGCAAGCAGCAAAGTTAGTTTGTGGGTGGAGAAGAAGGGGATGGGTACCTGGGGTGGAAGTGGCTCAGGTTATTTTTTGTGAGGGCGACAGAAATTTTCCTCTCTAATGAATTATAAGAGATAATTTTGACTCTGGGTGATTGTAAAGTGTGCTGCTTTTTATATATTCCTCACTTTTTGCATTTCGATTTATTTCAGTGAAAATTAAAATTGGGGAGGGATGTATAATAGCAGCTGATCCAAAATGGTCTGTTTTACACTGTCGTTCAGAGTCAAAATTACCCCCTAGGTGTTCAGCCATAGGTTAGTAATATCAGAATGCTTGTTATGTGCAGTGATGTGTGGCTTTGCAATGGGGTTCCATTTCTCCTAGTATTGGTTCAAGCGGTTCTTACCTATTTCAATGTTGGCCATTGGTGCTGGGTATTGAGACACAGGGAAATATGTAAATAAACTGTATTGCCATCCAAAGTTCACATTCTAATTTTACATCAATTGGTAATACTGCCTTGAGGCAGGAAAATCAAGAATTTTTTGTTGAATAACCAGAAAGTTATCTCCGATATTAGAGAGGTTCTGTTCAGCTAACATTGTAATGATATGTTTGATGATTATTCCATTTAACAGTGGTGCAAGAGCAACAAGATTTAGCCCAAAGGTTTCTGCCTTTTAATGTGGCAGAAGAGTTCTCTGTTTCTGATTTTTTTTTTTTACAATTTCTTCTCATTAATGCTGCTCTAATGAGTTTTACAATCTCTCATCACAAAAGGAAAATTTTCAGGCATCACACATATTCTAGTAAGACGCTGATTTTACATAAGTGCTCCAATGAATATTCATAGTTCTACCTAATTACATCTGGCAGATTCTAATGAAGCCAAGAAGTATGGGACCAATTAGCAATAACTTGCACATCCACTAATTTAAGAAAAGAATATCTGAACTATCGCAACATTGGGAGTGTGAGATGTCTCTTACCCGTTGGAATGTTTCTGTAAATTTTAACAGCTAATGGAAAAACAATAGATGGAAAATAATTATCTTAAACTTTTATTTGCTTGTCAACTTCATTAATAGACCAGCAAAATCCACCAAAACATAACACAGTGTTCCACTGAATCTGCTTTTCTGCTCACTCATTATTGTTTCTTAATTCACAAAGCTCATAGCATTAACAGTGACAAATGTGATGGGGCTTATATGTCATATGTAATTAGTATAATTTTCACAAACATAGGCCTAGAATTTTGATAGCGTCCATTCTTGGGTGCTTCACTCACAGAGTGCTTACAGCCTGTACTCAAATCGCAAGGTCTGAGGGACTTTGGGACTCGGACCTTGTTGTGTTTGATTGCTCAGCGATTCATCGCACTGTGCTGTGTTAGTAAGACTGCTCACTATGCTGTCAGTCAACCCTGAGGGGGCATGGTTCCAAAAGTGAAACTAAAACAGATCTGGGCAGTCATCTGAATAAAGTTTGCACACACAGAAATCGTCAGTCTAATTTCTTCATGTCTGAGGGACGAAACATAACAGACCTCATTATCATGTAGCAGACACAGCGTTAGGAATTCACACATGTTCATGAACTACTGTTCAGGTAACTGATTGGGCAATATTGCAGGGGTATGGAAGAGGAACGGCTGGGGATTGGAGTCCGATCGGAGTGGCGGGGGGGTGCTGGGTGTCCATCGTCTTAAAGATGATTGCCAGCATCAGCAGACTTGCTGGAAGTGTCAGGAGCGCTGTCAGAGGGGGCTAGGAGTTTGGGGATGATGCGGATGGTGAGATTTGGGGGGGCCTGGAGATTGGAATCAAGAGTGAGGTCGGAGATCTAGGGACCGGGAGCAACAGTGATTAAAGTGAGTACTAACCTTTCAACCTTTTCATCATTCATGCTACTTAATCTTTGTTTTTGCAAAGGCGCTGATGCTGACTGCCTCAGGCGAAACCAAAGTTGCAAGAGGAAATAGAAGCAGGTATTAGATCCTTCATTTGCATATGTTAATGGCCTAACACCTGCTTCTGATGTGGGTAATGGACACTTCTTGTTTGGCCCTTACCAAAATGGCGTCCGATGTGGCTCTCAGCAGAATTGTGTTTTTCTTCATGCCTTGCATTTTTTTTTTCTATTTGTCTGTTGCAGCATTTGACACATTTTTGCAAGTATTTAATTTTCCTCCTTTCTTTAAGTTCAGTTTACAAAGTGTAAATCATTGCCATTCTGTTTGGGGATACTCAGGCAGTATTCACTTTAGATCCATTTTATGGCATCTTAAAAGACCTTCAAATTATGGCTTAAAATATTTACAGCAACATTTTATGCTGTGAATTGTTTTGTACAAACACAGGAGAGGGAATTTTAACCCCCAAAAACAGGTGTGTTTGGGTTGGGTGGAATGTTAAAATTTTAAATTCTCATGGCCGAACTTGAATCCCTCCAACCTACCCAGTTCCGGTTTTAATGGCAGTAGGATGGGATGGGAAGGGGTGGTGGCAGGTGACCAACCTGCTCCCAGGAAGCGGGTCTCTCAATTAAATATTTTTAATCAGCTTTTTTTCCTCTTCTAGATTTAATGTTGGCTGGCAGGTTTTGTGCTTTCTTAACTTCTGTGTAAGTAACTACTACTCATAAGGCACTGACCACTCAAGATGGGATCAGTAACACAATAATGTGGCTTCTTTATTTAAGGATGATTCTGCATGCAAACACAGGTTTTCACTGTCCAGATACTTTCTTCAGACTGCCCTCACACCTGAGGTCACATGGTCTGTTACATCACAACTTTTACACTGCAGTGCATTATAACATGATCACACCTCTTAAAGGTGTACCACCTGTTAAAGATGTACCACAACAGCCTGGTTTCCTGGGCCTCAGGAAATCTGACAGCTAAAAGGAGGGGAAGATTGCTGCAGGACTGCTTTCGCCCAACCCACCTATTAAACCTGTTAACCTCCCCAGAGATCAATCTGCCCCCCTCCACTGCTTCCACTGACACCACCCCTCTGCCCCAATCACTGATTCTCCCTGCAATCACCGATACCCACACCCCCTAGCATTCACTGACTCCCCCACCGCAATCACTGACCCTGCCCTACAAACACCGACTTTCCCCGGACCCCCGTCTCTCCCTTCTATCTTTCTCCCATCCTCCCCATCTCTGCATGAACCCCCTCATCTCGGCCTATGAGCTCTCCCTGAACTATCCCCCACCCCCCACTGCACCCAACCCATCAAGCTACGCAATACCTAGCCCCCCCACCCCTGCGATCTCTATCCTGAGCAATGCTCCTGGGTTGTGGCCTCTTCTGCAGCATCCCCCACCCAACAGAATGCCAAGCCAGTCAGTCACTGGGTCACTGACGCGAAACGTTAACTCTGCTTCTCTTTTCACAGATGCTGCCAGACCTGCTGAGTGGTTCCAGCATTTCTTGTTTTTATTTCAGATTTCCAGCATCCGCAGTATTTTGGTTTTATGTCAGTCAATCAAGTTGGCTTCCAGACTGGGAACCTGCTGAAAACAAACACCCATACGGTGGAGTTAGAACTACATGGTATTTGAGGTGAACTGAACTCCTCCCCGATTCTTGGAAAAATCATCCCAGTAAATATCAGGGTCAGGAAGTCTGAACCTGAGAAATTTAGGTTACTATTATATTACCCACTTAGACTAGCACAATTCTTAAAGATAACATCATTTTAATGGTGCTTTTATTAAGCACCAGTTAAATTGAAAATATAACATTTATGCATGCATATTTAAATGCCATGGCATATTACCAGCAGCGGGAGCCTCAGTGGTATGGCTGCCAAGTGGAGGCCAATTGAACAACTTATGTGCCCAATTAAGGGCCAGTTTCCACCTCTGCCAGTATTTTGCTCATGTACATAGGGCCCACTGCCACTGGGAGGGTCCATTGCTGTTTCCCAGTGTGTTTTGGGGCAGGTCCCTCCTTCATGGCCACACCATGGCCCACAAAGTGACTCCCAGGCAGCAGTGGCTGTCCCTGTAATATGACCCACTGCCCCCGCCTGCCTGCCTGGCCCCAGCTTGCTCGACAAAACTTACCTCCTCTTAGAAGGCACTTCGGCATGGGGGTACCCACTTCCTTGTCCTGCAGCCTCAGAGGTGGCCGCCGCTAGCGGTGGTGCTGCTGAGCTTTCAGCACTTCAATTAGTCAGCAGTTCTGGGAGGTGGGCTACCTGTTAATTGACTGCCGCTGGTAAAATGCTGCCCCAGGATTCCACTGCCTGCCAGCATGGGGTCAGCTCCCACTTTCAGCACCAGGGCGGAACGTGATCATTGTTTGCAAAATACAGCACTATGTCTTTTGTGCCCTTCAAGGGATCAGTGGAACAAGGTGATGTGAATCTCTTCAAGGCATTTTCAAAGGCATAGAATCTTTACTCGACTAAAAAGAGGATCAATTACCTCATCTAATGGATAAACTGCTGCATTTTAGAGCCAAAGACTCAAAAATGTCCTTTTCTTTACCAAGTCCATTAGGCCTTGTGCACTTTGGGTGGATTAAGGTGGGCACTACTGGTGTCCACAAGCAGGTGCCAGTCGCTAGCCTCGACCGTCTAAACGATCCTATGCACAAGATTTTGGACAGGCTCTGGGACTAGGTGGAGGTTCCAAATGTTCGGAATGCAAATCAAACTAGATTAGTTTTTGTCGGAAAGGGTGGGAAGAGCAATTGGCAAAACAAAGTCCAGCTGCAAAACAACAATTAAACACATGGCAGCTTTAATAAGGAAGAGGCGCATAAACAATCATTTGGGAACAGCTATTTACAGTTACCTCAGATAATGTACAGAAGTCAATGGTTTATGGAGTCTTAATATTTATATATATATATATTTGTTTTAAATCAATTACCTCACAGATTTCTGATCTTTTTGTTCACTGGATACGAAAGGGAGTGGGCATGGCTTACATGCAACAGATTTGGGCATGATATGTGACTGGCTAGTCTTTTTGTCAATCATATAAAAACTGGCTGGATTATTCTCTACCCAGAAGTGATGGTATTCAAATGAGGAATCCTTTGGATCCAAACTTAAGTGGGGAGAGGTTTGTCAAAATTGGCATGCACTGCAGCCAATCAAACAAAGTAATCAACTAAGTGCAGCCAATAATTTCATCTTGAGGCAAGTACTTGAAATTCAGTCTGAAGCTTCTGATGTATGAGTTAGCATCTTGGGTATGACATATTCCAGGGATTTACAACATTCTACAAATGACCGATGAATAAGAACAGGCGTTGCATTTAGAATTATTTAATTTTCATTGATTTTTTTTGTTGTAAATGTTACTTTTCCCAGTAAATTTTCCACCATGGGGAAAAATAAATATCAGGATTGTCGTTCAATCCAATGTCATTATATTCTTGAAGGTCCAGAAAATGGCACAGGATTTGATTTTTTTTGGGACCAATTTTGATTGGTTTCTTCCAGCTAATTTAAGTTCAGGAGTGTTACTCTCGAAAAAAATGCTTTTGATTTGATGTCGCAGTTTTCTTCTGCTTATTTGTTACTTCTTGACCAAATTGAAATGTTTGTAAATTATTTATGTTTTGTCAATTGGATATTTGATTGGTGGCATGTGATATCCTGAGGTGTGGCATGAGAGACACCTTTGGAAGAACATAGAACATAGAACAGTACAGCACAGTACAGGCCTTTCGGCCCACGATGTTGTGCCGAAACTTTAACCTACTCTAAGATCAAACTACCTACATACCCTTCATTCTACTATCATCCATGTACCTATCCAAGAGTCGCTTAAATGTCCCTAATGTATCTGCTTCTGCTACCACCGCTGGCAGTGCATTCCACGCACCCATCACTCTCTGTGTAAAGAACCTACCTCTGACATCTCCCCTAAACCTTCCTTCAATCACCTTAAAATTATACTCCCTGGTGATAGCCCTTTCCGCCCTGGGAAAAAGTCTCTGGCTATCCACTCTATCTATGCCTCTCATCATCTTGTACCCCTTTATCAAGTCACCTCTCATCCTTCTTCGCTCCAATGAGAAAAGCCCCAGCTCCCTCAGCCTTTCCTCGTAAGACATGCCCTCCAGTCCAGGCAGCATCCTGGCAAATCTCCTCTGCACCCTCTCTAAAGCTTCCACATCCAATGAGGCGACCAGAATTGAACACAGTATTCCAAGTGTGGTCGAACCAGGACTTTATAGAGCTGCAGCATAACCTCGCAGCTCTTAAACTCAATCTCCCTGTTAATGAAAGCCAACACACCATACGCCTTCTTAACAACCCTATCAACTTGGGTGGCAACTTTGAGTGATCTATGGACATGGACCCCGAGATCCCTCTGTTCCTCCACACTACCAAGAATCCTGTCTTTAAGCCTGTATTCGGCATTCAAATTCGACCTTCCAAAATGAATCACTTCACACTTTTCCAGGTTGAACTCCATCTGCCACTTCTCAGCCCAGCTCTGCATCCTGTCAATGTCCCGTTGCAACCTACAACAGCCTTCCACAAATTCCACAACTCCAGCAACCTTTGTGTCATCGGCAAACTTGCTAACCCAGCCTTCCACTCCTCATCCAAATCATTTATAAAAATCACAAAGAGCAGAGGTCCCAGAACAGATCCCTGTGGAAAACCACTGGTCACCGAGCTCCATGCTGAATACTTTCCATCTACTACCACCCTCTGTCTTCTATGGGCCAGCCAATTCTGTATCCAGACAGCCAACTTTCCCTGCATCCCATGCCTCCTTACTTTCTGAATGAGCCTACCATGGGGAACCTTATCAAACGCCTTGCTAAAATCCATATACACCACATCCACTGCTCTTCCTTCATCAATGTGTTTTGTCACATCTTCAAAGAATTCAATAAGGCTTGTGAGGCATGACCTGCCCCTCACAAAGCCATGCTGACTGTCTCTAATCAAACTATGCTTTTCCAAATAATCATAAATCCTGTCTCTCAGAATCCTCTCCAATAATTTGCCCACTACCGACGTAAGACTGAATGGTCTATAATTCCCAGGGTTATCCCTATTCCCTTTCTTGAACAAGGGAATAACATTTGCCACCCTCCAATCATCTGGTACTACTCCAGTGGACAGTGAGGACAGTGATCATCGCCAAAGGCGTGGCAATCTCTTCCCTCGCTTCCCGTAATATCCTTGGGTATATCCCGTCTGGCCCCGGGGACTTATCTGTCCTCATGTCTTTCAAAATTTCCAGCACATCCTCCCGCTTAACATCAACCTGTTCGAGCATATCAGCCTGTTTCACGCTGTCCTCACAAACGACCAGGTCCCTCTCACTAGTGAATACTAAAGCAAAGTATTCATTTAGGGCCTCCCCTATCTCCTCCGACTCCAGGCACAAGTTCCCTCCACTATCCCTGATCGGCCCTACCCTCACTCTGGCCATCCTCTTGTTCCTCACATAAGTGTAGAACGCCTTGGGATTTTCCTTAATCCTACCCGCTAAGACTTTTTCATATCCCCTTCTAGCTCTCCTAAGTCCATTCTTCAGTTCCTTCCTGGCTACCTTGTAACCCTCTAGAGCCCTGTCTGATCCTTGCTTCCTCAACCTTAAGTAAGCTTCCTTCTTCCTCTTGACTAGCTGTTCCACATCTCTTGTCATCCAAGTTTCCTTCACTCTACCATCCCTTCCTTGCCTCATCGGGACAAACCTATCCAGCAATCGCAGCAAGTGCTCCCTAAACAACCTCCACATTTCTGTCGTGCATTTCCCTGAGAACATCTGTTCCCAATTTATGCTCCCCAGTTCCTGCCTAATAGCATTGTAATTCCCCCTCCCCCAATTAAATATTTTCCCATCCCGTCTGCTCCTGTCCCTCTCCATGACTATAGTAAAGATCAGGGAGTTGTGATCACTATCACCGATATGCTCTCCCACCGAGAGATCTGCCACCTGGCCTGGTTCGTTGCCAAGCACCAAATCCAACATAGCCTCCCCTCTAGTCGGCCTATCTACATATTGAGTCAGGAAACCTTCCTGGACACACCTGACAAAAACTGCTCCATCCAAACTATTTGCACTAAGGAGGTTCCAATCAATATTAGGGAAGTTGAAGTCACCCCTGACAACAACCCTGTTACTTCTGCACCTTTCCAAAATCTGCCTCCCAATCTGTTCCTCCGTGTCTCTGTTGCTATTGGGTGGTCTATAGAAAACTCCCAATAAAGTGACTGCTCCTTTCCTGTTTCTGACTTCCACCCATAATGACTCAGTAGACAAACCCTCCTCAACGACCTCCCTTTCTGCAGCTGTCATACTATCCCTGATTAGCAATGCCACTCCCCCACCTCTTTTACCTCCCTCCCTATTCCTTTTGAAACATCTAAACCCCAGAACATCCAACATCCATTCCTGCCCCTGTGATATCCAAGTCTCCGTAATGGCCACAACATCGTAGCTCCAAGTACTGATCCATGCTTTAAGTTCATCACCCTTCTTCCTGACAATTCTTGCATTAAAATAGACACACTTCAACCCATCATACTGGCTGCAACTTTGCCCTGTCAACTGTCTAACCTTCCTCACAGACTCTCTGCACTCTGTATCTTCCAGTTCAACAGCTACCCCGTCCACTGATCCGTAGCTCCGGTTCCCATCCCTCTGCCAAACTAGTTTAAACCCTCCCGAAGAGCTCTAGCAAACCTCCCGCCCAGGATATTGGTGCCCCTCCAGTTCAGATGCAACCCGTCCTTCTTGTACAGGTCCCACCTTCCCCAGAAGGTATCCCAATGATCCACATATCTGAAGCCCTCCCTCCTACACCAGCTCTGTAGCCACGTGTTCAGCTGCACTCGCTCTCTGTTTCTAGCCTCACTAGCACGTGGCACCGGTATCAATCCTGAGATTACTATTCTGCTCGTCCTGCCTTTTAGCTTCCAACCTAACTCCCTATATTCGCTTTTCAGGTCCTCATCCCTTTTCCTAGCTATGTCATTGGTACCGATGTGTACCACAACTTCTGGCTGCTCCCCCTCCCCCTTAAGAATCCTGTAGACTCGATCCGAGACATCCCTGACCCTGGCACCCGGGAGGCAACATACCATCCGGGAGTCTCGTTCGCGACCACAGAATCTCCTGTCTGTTCCTCTAACCATTGAATCTCCTATCACTATCGCTCTCCTATTCTCCCCCCTTCCCTTCTGAGCCACAGAGCCAGGCTCAGTGCCAGAGACCTGGCCGCTGTGGCTTTCCCCTGGTAGGTCGTTCCCCCCAACCATATCCAAAACGGTATACTTATTATTGAGGGGAACGGCCACAGGGGATCCCTGCACTGTGCGCCTATTCCCTTTCCCTCCCCTGACGGTCACCCAGCTACCTTTATCCTGTAACTTAGGTGTCACTACTTCCCTATAACTGCTCTCTATCACCCCCTCAGCCTCCTGAATGATCCGAAGTTCATCCAGCTCCAGCTCCAGTTCCCTAACGCGGTCTGTGAGGAGCTGGAGTTGGGTGCACTTCTCACAGGTGAAGTCAGCAGGGACACAAGTGGTGACCCTTACCTCCCACATCCTGCAAGAGGAGCATGCAACTGCCCTAGCTTCCATCCCCTCTGCTCTAAATTGACAACAGAGATTAACAAAAAAAAATAAAGGAAAACCTTACCTTACCAAACCCTCCACACAAGAGTCCTTTTTTTTTTGGTTAGAGGAGGAGAATGGGTGGGAGACTCTACACGTGTAGTGCTTCGGGTTTAGCCACTGCCTGAATATATAAGTTCACTTACCCAGCAGTCCCTGTGTCCGCGTCCGCCGAATCACGAGGTAAGTACTTTATAGTGAAACTTACCTTCCTGGCTGCCCCCTGGCTCGCACTCTCACCGCTACCGCTGATCAATAAGAGTAGTATATGATGAATGTGTGCTAGGTGCAAAACTTTTAAATATTTAAATAGGGCTCCCCTCCTGACACTTTCCCCAGCCATATTGTGCACCCATACAAGCTCTCCCCCCTCCCAGTCCATCGCCATAAGACTAGGAAAATTCAGTCCAATTCAGCCCAAGAATTCTAGGGACTACCCTAAAAATCTCCTTGAAGTGTGTAAGACAGTAATAGCTCTGCTAAAAGAAATAATGCTGATGCTAAACAAAACTAATCATCATGCCCCAAGAAAAACAGTGGACAGTGCCAAATGAATAACTTCCTGTTTTCAGTCTTCTAAAATTATAACTTGCTGAGCTGTGGCAAACCAGCAAAACCAGGCAATGCTATGCGGAAGGAACAAAGACACTGCAGTTAGAGAAGACATCTGCATCTTGAAGCTTTTGCAAACGTGTGATTACACAGAACTTGGCATGACCCTTAACTGTTGTTGTAGTCTTCACATGATGGAAATTTACTGAGTAGGTCAAAGAAAGATAGACAATGTCAGGGCAGGCTTTTCCAAACAATGAACTCAGCATGTCATTGGACATCTTGGCCTAAGACAAATACCGACTGGACCAAAAGACTCTGTCAGTCTGATATTTTGTCCCTCCTTAAAATTAATTTATAAAAGAAACTGTTAAAGAAACTTCCTTATTGCAACTGGAGGGAATGAGTGACCTGGTCAGTTATTAGGATGACTACAATCAACAAGAAGTTGACTGCTCACAGGTGATTGCATGCATTTCGCTGGACTATTTCAGGAATAATTAATTGTAAGTGCTTAATAAAAATAAAGACTTGCCTTTATATAATGCTTTCATGGCCACTGGACATTTCAAAGGACTTTACAGTCAATGAAGTAATTTTAATGTGTAGTCACTGTTGTAATGTAGGGAACACGGCAGCCAATATGAACACAGCAAACTCCCACAAACAGCAATGTGATAATGGCCAGATAATCTGTTTTTGTAATGATGACTGAGGGATAAATATTGGCCAGGACACCAGGTACAACTCCCCTACTCTGCTTCAAAATAGTGCTATGGGATCTTTTACATTCACCCGAGCAAGCAGATGGGGCCTCAGTTTATTATCTCATTTGAAAGACATCACCTCCAACGGTACAACTCTCCCTCAGTACCGCATTGGAGTGTCAGCCCTAAAAAGACTGAGGAGGTGAAAGATGATGATGAAGGGGCCACCCTCACAGGCTCTGTCATCATCATCATCCCTCTCCAATGCCCCTCCAGCAGATGAAACATTTGTAGAGTCAGGCCCTGTGACAGAGGCTGCTCCTCCAGTGGTGCTGGTGCAGCAGGCTTTTGAGGTAGCCCCCTCCACACCCAGCACCTCCACAACAAGGCCAACCGGCACAGCCATCTTACTCCCAGACAGGCACTAGTGAGCCATCTGCCTCCACCCTCATCCTCAGCCATAGGGGGAGAGACTCGTATGAGTGGCCATCAGCAAAGGCTACCACTTCGGTAATGTCACTTTGTGGGCCACTTGATTGTTCCTGATGTAAATAATAGTGAACTGTTAAATGATAAAGCAGTGGGAAATTTGTTGCACTAAGGCTGACTTATGTGTTTCCATCTCATCATGGAGAGACACAGGAGAATGGGAAGTAAGTGTTGCCAAAGCAATGGAGTGTGCTGGGGAGGAGTGTATTAGGTGGAGACTCTGGAGCAGTGCAGTGTTTGTACCACTGGAATATTTCTGACATTTGCTATGAACTGATGAAGGATACTCTCCTCTCAAAATATCCTGCAGACCGAGTCTCCCGCAGGTCGAACATCTCTGCATCCGAGAGGCCCTAGCACCCCTGTATCCTGGGGGGCGGGTTTAAGTGACCGAGTGCCCCTTTCCCACCCTTTCATTTAAATAAAAATCACTGATTCCAGTGAGAAAAAATGGCCAGTGGCCAACAGAAAATTTAGAAAATTAGGCTTTGGACTCCTTTGCTGCTGAAGGGGAAAGAGAGAAAGGGAATTTAAAATACATTGTTATACTTCAATTTCATTCCTTCATCCATCATCCTGTCAATTTATCAAATGCTACCTCAGGAAATATTTTGGATAAGATTTATGACCACCAAGAGCAACCTATTTAATTGCAAAATTGCAAACCTATTTAAATATGGGGGTAAACATCACCTGCATGAACTTCAATGGAAGGAATATCATGGAGGATGCGCACCTGAATTATTTATCTCCAAGCCTAAAAGACTATATTGATTACATCCTGAGGGTAATTTTGAGCTATGGGATCTTATCAGGCCAAGCAAAACAACATGAGCTTAGAAAACCAGCTCTTTCATATATATTATATAATCAAAGTGAGTGCCCATCCTTAGTAAGGTCGAAAACAACTTTTCACCCATTAGTCTTCAAAAGTTCGATTGCTGTAATTATTATGAGTGAAACTGTTTCCAGAAATAGCCAGGTGCCTCAGCACAGATGTAATTAAAGTATTCCCTGAGATGATTTCAGAAAGCAGCTGGCAAACCTCCTGCAGTTAGGCCTCCTGTCACTGTTTGAGTACCTGTACTGTAGGGATGTCATTAGCATAACACATTCTTCTCATCACAGGTCACTCTAGAGTAAGATAATTATGTAACCCTGGTTTTGCCAGAGATTTTTGCACTACATCTGTGCAAATTGCAAATTTGGCAGGTCACATAGTGGAAAAGTATCAAGTCAACCCATGCAGTCTTTAATGTTCAGAAATATTTTATTTCCTACAATTTTCAGCACCGACATTTTGGTGTCCTTTCTCAACATCTTTCCCTGGTAATGCAGCTGGCTCCATTTTGAAAGGGGCCTACCACTGGGTGTCCAAGGCATTGTTTCAGGTGATGGGACCGTTTTAACTTGGAAATCCAAGTCGTATAGCATTAATAGAACCCCAATTGCCATTTTTGGTCTGACTTAGTCAGAATCTGTGCCGTACCCCTCCCGCTTTGTCCCAATGGTGGTGACCATGCTTTCAGGCACTTAAGTCCCATGCTCTAGGATTCCCTCCTTAAATTCCATCTACCTTCCACCCCTCCTTTAAGACCTTCCATTAAAATTCAGCTCTTTGGTAAAGCATTTGGTTATCCATCCAAATTTCTCTCTCTTTGGCTCAGCAGTTATTTTTACTTGCTCTTAGGCCTCTCTGGACCACTGGGAAAGTTTTGGTGTTAAACTCACTATGTAAGTGCAAGTGCTTCTAATCATAGTATTACTAATGGTAGCAGAAGCTGTATTTGGTTCTGGCCAAATCCACAATCACCAATATAGTTTACTGTTGTCTCTTGCTGCCTATTTTACACACCTTTGGAATGTTGTTCTCAAATATGTTTGTGCATCATTTGTCGCTCGCATGGTCATGCCTAAAGTCTTTGTCAAGGTCTAACATAGTGCACTTCTAAATAAAGTTTTATTCATGGCTAATCATTTTCTTTTAAATCATTATCTATACTGCCATTGTTCACTTTCCATCAACTAAGGATATTCCTCTTCACCTCTTTCTTCTTCATACTAATGACCCTTCTACTTGTCATTCAACCTAATTCACTCTAAAACTGACAGTCCTACTCTATATATTCCACTTCTTTGTAGACTGCAACCTTTTACTCCATGCAGCTATGAAGAGTGACTGGATAGGCTAGGGTTGTTTTCCTTAGAGCAGAGAAGGCTGACGGGGGACCTGACTGAGGTATACAAAATAATGAGGGGCATTGATAGGGTGGATAGAAAGAAATTTTTTCCCTTAGCGGAGGTGTCAATAACCAGGGGGCATAGATTTAAGGTAAGGGTCAGGAGGTTTAGAGGGGATTAGAGGAAAAAAATTTTCACCCAGAGGGTGGTTGGAATCTGTAACACACTGCCTGAAGGGGTGGTAGAGGCAGGAACCCTCACAACATTTAAGAAGTATTTAGATGAGCACTTGAAACGCCATAGCATACAAGGCTACGGGCCAAGTGCTGGAAAATGGGATTAGAATAGATAGGTGCTTGATGGCTGCCACGGACACAATGGGCTGAAGGGCCTGTTTGACTCTATGGCTCTATGACTTTAACCCCTATTCTTTGCACAGAATAGTACTTGAGGCTATACATCTTAATCTCCTCCATCACTGTCAAATGAGGTAATGAACATTTTTATTCTTCCAAGATACAGTGATGTCAGAAATCCACAGAGCAATATTGCTGTAATAATGCTGGTGGAGCAGGACTTCCACCCATCAGTAATCGTACCACTGACCTTGCTGTAATTTGCAGAGTCAGCTCATTGAGTGATGAACCAGGAGTGCAAATTCTATGTTGCTGTGGAATAAATTGGCCGAGTGGTTTAAAAACCTGCAGCAACTTAAGGTGACAGCAGTTTCTTCGAGCCACAGCAAGTAAGGGATAAGCTTTATCCTCCAGCTTGAGAAGATTGTTTGGCGGTAATGACATCTTACAAACATTTACTTTGTACTTTCTCAAAATTTCATTATTGCTTCCACATTATACATTGGAGAATCACAAGGAGTGGTGAGGCAAATGATGGCAGAAATAGGTGAGGCTACAATTTTTTAGACATGAATCTATAGATCTTCATGGATGAGAGTCAACACAGAAGAGACTGACTGCTCGGCTCACTGGGAAGAAGGCTGGTGAGTTTGGCAGCTGAACTGGAGTCTTGAGCTATGGAAATAAGGAGTATATTTTATCTCCAAGAAGCCATCCAAACACTTCACTGATTCCCTGAGTAGACCTGCTTTGATGTTGCCTCAACCTCCTTAGCTCTTTTTCAGTTCTTTTCATTCATTATCAAGATTGGAAGCAAGGATATCTCCATAGGGAAACCCATGTTGCTCTATAGTATTCCTTACCGTGTAATGTACCAAATGTATGTGGGTAACTAGCAAATAACACACTTGCAGTTTGAGGTGCAACTCAGTATATCTTCTGAAATACTGGGCCGGATTTTCAAAGCAGGGTCGGGAACCTGTCCGGGATGAATTCCATGTCCTGCTCCTGCAGCTGTGAGCTATTTTTAAAGGCTGATGCTCTAATTGGGCAGGAGTCGGTTTCGCCACCCAATGAGTGATGCCAAGCGCCTCGAGGAGGCAGGAGCTGCCTGGCTGGTGTCAGCAGCAAAGGCAAACAGCAGCTATGATAGGGCCTGCTGCTGCCTTGCCGAAGACAGCAGGCACCTCCTCAGCAGCATAAAGGGGTGAGACTGAGTGGAAACATTCCGGCACAGCATACCACTGATAGTTTTAAACATTAAAGACTTTTCCATTGCCCTGCAGCAAACCTGGCAGCTGTGCACTAACGTGTACCAGACTGTTTGGGTTCGTCGAAATCTCCATTAAAAATTGCAGTGCTGACTTCCTCAGCCCATTAACAAGCTCCTGAAGGAGCTGAATGGACCGTTAATTGGGGGTGAACGGGATCCCCATTCCCTCCCACCCTGCCAGCACTTTCAATACTGCAGAGTATCCCGGAGACTTTGGGATCTAGAGACGACATCTGGAACTGCCATTTTTAAATTGCACCCACACTGGGTCTCGACCCCGCCAGCATTTGAAAATCCAGCCGATTATTTTTCCCAAAAATGCAGTCAAACTAGAGACATGAGCAAACATTAAACACTGTTAAATGGATGAAATAAAAACAGAAAGTGCTGGAAATACATGGCAGGTCTGGCAGCATCTGTGGGCAGAGAAACAGAGATAACATTTCAGATCTGTGACCTTTCATCAGAACTGACAAAAGTTAGAAATGTAATAGGTTTTAAGCAAGTGAAAGGGGGGGAGGGGAGGGAAGAAGAACTAAATGGAAGGTGTGTGATAGGGCTGAGGGCAGGAGAGATTACTTCTGATGTAGGACTGGCCTTTCCACTAAATTTTTATCGAAATCGAAGAATAAGAAGAGGGACAAGATAAACCGTCACTTAGAAAGGCATGGATTAATCAGAGAAGGTCATGTCTTACTAACTTGATTGAGTTTTTTGAGGAAGTAACAAGAAGGATTGATGAGGATAGTGCAGTGAATGTGGTTTACATGGATTTTAATAAGGCATTTGACAAGGCCCTGCATGGCAGACTGGTCAGTAAAATGAAAGCCCATGGGATACAGGGGAAGGTGGCAGGTTGGATCCAGAATTGGCTCAGTGACAGGAAACAAAGGGTAATAGTTGACAGTTGTTTTTGTGACTGGAAAGCGGTTTCCAGTGGTGGTCGACAGAGCTCAGTGTTGGTTGCCTTGCTGTTTGTGGTATATATTAATGATTCAGACTTAAATGTGGGAGGCATGATTGGCAAATTTGCTGATGACACAAAAATTGGCCGTGTAGTTAATAGTGAGGAGGAGAGTTGTGGACTCCAGAATTATATCAATGGTTTGGGTGAGTAGGTGGAAAAGAGGCAAATGGAAATCAATCCAGAGAATTATGAGGTGATGCATTTGGGGAGGGCAAATAAAGTGTGGGAATATACAACAAACGGGAGGATATTGAGAGGTGTCGAAGAAGTGAGAGACCTTGGAGTGCATGCCCACAGGTCTTTGAAGGTGGCAGGATAGGTAGATAGTGGTGAAGAAGGCATATGAATTGCTTTCCTTTATTGGCCAAGGTTTAGAGTACAAAGGCAGGAATGTGATGCTGGAGCTGTACAGAGTGTTGGTTAGGCCGCAACTGGAGTATTGCATGCAGTTCTGGTCCCCACATTACAGAAAGGACATAATTGCTCTGGAGAGAATGCAGAGGAGATTTACAAGACTGTTGCCAGGGCTTGAGGGTTGCAGCTATGAGGAAAGATTGGATAGGATGGGGTTGTTTTCCCTGGAATTGAGGAGGCTGTGGGGTGACTTGTTTGAGATGTACAAAATTATGAGGGGCCTAGACAGAGTAGACAGAAAGGACCTGCTTCCCCTGGCGGAGAGGTCAATTACCAGGGGACACAGATTTAAGGTGGTTGGTAGAAGGATTAGAGGTGACACGGGGAGAATCTTTTTCACTCAGATGGTGGTAGGTGTCTGGAAATTCACTGCCAGGATTGGTGGTGGAGGCAGAGACCCTCAATTATTTTAAAAGGCACCTGGGCATGCACCTCAGGTGTTGTAACTTGCAGGGCTATGGACCAGGTGCTGGAAGGTGTGATTAGTTTGGGTGGATAGCTATTTCGGCCGGCGTGAACACGGTGGGCTGAATGGCCGCCTTCTGTGCTGTATTTTGTTCTACGTTCTATGTTCTCATCCAAAATTCAAATATTAATACAATACTTCCCTATCTCACCAAGCAGATTACAAATTTTCTTTTTCAATCCCAAGCTTAACCAACAAAGGTTGTCATTTACCTTTGGTGCCTTTATCCTCATTCCATCTACATTCTTGACCTCAATGACTCCCATAATTTCAAATGGATTTCCCGTATCTCCTCCATTGTTGCCTTTAAGAAGCTTATCTTTGTCTTTTTTGTCAAAAATTTTCTCTTCAGCAACTTCCAGATGGCTGACAGACTCAAACTAGAGCATTTTAAAATCTGATTAATTAACTTTCTTGAGGCATTGTAAAATACTATATATGTGACCTCGATCGTGTAGACCCAAGGGCTGATTTTAAGAGTCAGGACTTTCAAGGGTGAACCTTGCCCATTGGCAGTGTGAACTCATAAAATATTTGCTCTAATTCCTTCTTAAATATAAACAGAAATATGCACCATTAGCATCTACAAAGGTTAAAGCTAGGTTAAGATTTCAGGTGTAGAAGCTTTATTAGAACTATCTCTCTATGCTCTTTTTGAATTGAACCTGCAGAGAGTTAAGCTTGTTAGAATATTAAGAGAAGGCGAATTAAATCCTTCTAATGAAAATTTGAATGAACTGAAACAAATAGCAGAGACAAAGGCTAGTTCTGGCATGCAAGTTAGTCCCTTTGAAGTGAATTCTGCTTTATTCATTGTTCCTAATTAATATAGTCTACTGATGAAAAGTGAAGCCTTGCTGACCAGTTAAAGGATAAAAGACTAGAACAACTGAGGATCAAAACACTCTTAATTGCAGCAATATATTAGTGTTACCTCACAATTCTGGTGAATTTTGTTCTGTACAATGCATAGAGAAGACACTTGCTCGTAGCATGCTGACAGTAATAACATTAGCAACATGAGGCATGATGCAGTTCATCTTAGTTGGTTCAAACCAGCTTAATTTCCCCACTGCACTACTGCAGGATTTGTTTTCACACTAGTTAAAGCTTTTGGCAGACAAATATTTCCGTTATTACAGTGCAACTTGGCCAATGCCAAAAAATATATATATACTTTTTAACTTGTGTAATTGAGGTCTGGGAATAACCACTTTCACACCAAGACATCACCAAGACAGATTTAAGGTGGTTGGGAAGGATTAGAGGTGACACGGGGAGAAACTTTTTCACCCAGATGGTGGTAGGTGTCTGGAAATTCACTGCCAGGATTGGTGGTGGAGGCAGAGACCCTCAATTCTTTTAAAAGGCACAAAATAAAAGCATAATATCCAGTTTAACACTCCAGTGCAGTACTAAGGGGGAGCTGCACTGTCAGAGATGCAGTCTTTCAGATGAGACATTAAAACAAAGCTTTATCCACCCTCTCAGGTGGATGTAAAAGATCCCATGGAACTATCTCAAAGAACAGCAGGGGAGTTATTCGCATTGTTTTGGACAACATTTGTCCCTCAACCCCCACCACTAAAAGTACAGATTATCTAATCATTATCACATTGTTGTTTATGAGGGCTTATTGTGCACAAAATGATTGCTGTATGTCCTACATTACAACAATAACTATACTTTACAAACTACTTCATTGGCTGTAAAGCACTTTGGGATGTCCTGAGCTTGTATAAGACATTACATAAATGTACGTCTTTCTCTCTTTTTTTCAATCCTGACAGATAATCTGAGAAACAACAGCAGTATGAAATGGCATTGGAATTTTTTTTTTAAACTAAAGTAGTAAGTCTTATCCAATTGCCCCAAAATTCACTTTGCAGCTCTGAATAAAGCACTCATTGAGCAATACGCATATGGAACTACTATTGGGTTACAAACATTTGCTCAATTTATTAAGTATATGAGTAAATATATCTGAATTAACTGAATACACATTAGGTATCAGGCAATGAGTCGTTTATATCTGGCACTGTACAACTTCTGCATATGTCAGTGTCAATTCCTACATAAATAAACAAAATCAATGTAATCTATAAAGCCACTATGGAGAACGGGAGCAGAAACCTTGCATTATTGACACAGGGACCAGTATTAATTCATCTAACCAATTGGTAGAGTCAGGGTATTGAGTTTTTGGGCTTCCAATTGTTTACAGCAACTGCATAAATACCCTAGCCTTCAACTCAGACAAAATACATGATCCTCTGCACAAGTTTTTTGCAGCGTCCATGTAATGAGTATGTAATAGATGTCATACATGAGATGCCAGCTCTGATATGATGTGTACCAGTGGCAATGTCAAAAGAATTATCCAACTCTAAAGAACAGCTGGAAAGGCTAAAAGTATGGAATTAGTGACAATGCTAAAGTAGATGACTAAAGCAACATATGATTAAATGAGATACGTTTATGAAATACAATGACATAACTTATGGGAACAATGCCACATTTAAATGACCAATGAGAAATTAAACTATAGCATATGGCGCAGTAATTAAATGACCAATGAGCTACGTGACCATGAAGAGATGCAGAATAAATGATGATCAATCATGTTGCTCCAAGGAACAAAATGAGGAACTCGTATATGCAGAATATTGGAGATGCAAAGAAGAAGCCAAAGGCATCAAGTTTTCAAACAGTGGTGAGCAAGAACTTTGCAGATTTGGGAAATCAATTAATTTAGCCTGAGCCTGCAGAACTAAAGGATATGATAGAAACATTCAAGCTTCAAGCAAGCCTGAGATTAGGAAAAAGATTATTTTAATGTATAGAATATTTCATGTGCTAAATAGCAAAATGAATTATTGCTCCTGCTTGGTTCTTTTACAGAATTGGATGCCCAAACCCCTTATGATGTCATGAATATGCAATCACACTTATCAGGTTATATTTGTTTTGAGACATTGGCAAAAATATATTCATTATCAGGTTGACAATTTTCCAGACTCCCAGTTGGCTAGTGGATGATATGCAAACGTATCCACAGCTCTAGAATAAAAGTGGTGGCTGTCGGATTTCTGGTGGGCAAGGGGTCGCAAGTTATGCACAAGTCTTTGGAAGTGGTAGGACAAGTTGTGACGGCTGTTAAAAAGGCATACAGGATCCTTGGTTTTATAAATAAAGGCATAGGGCTTGATTTAGATGGGCCGGAGGGTCTCCTGGCACCAGGCCAAAAAGGGAACCCCCGCCTCGGCCATTCGGAGCCACCCCCAGCTCTATTTATTGGTGCTCGGGCACTTAACTGCCCGGCTCCTTGATCCCTGCCCCTTTAAGGGCGGGGATCGCGCGTTCAAGAGCTGTTGGCCAGTCAGAGGGGCTGGCAGTTCAGTAGTATCAGCAGTGCCACTCAGAGTGGTGGTCATTGCAAGGCCCAGCGCTGGAGACTTGGACCTCAGGTAAGTGAGGTCACCAGGGACAGTCTGGCAGGACCCAGTAATGGGGGAGGGAGGGTGGGTGATGAGTGCGGGGTTGGTGTTCAGGGAGTTGGGTTGTTTTTCACAGGGGGCCCTCCATTGGCCACAGCATGCTTACGGAGGAGGGCCCCTCTAAGCTAGCAGGGTGGTCACCTTGTTATTGGGTGACTTCCCCGTGTTGTGGAGGCCCTCCTGCTGCTGGCTTTATTCCAGCGGCAGTGGGAAGACGCACTTAATTGGTTAATAAAAAGCCTCTTAATAGCCTCAGTTGTCCTCTGGGCGGGAAGGCCATCGACAGCCTTTCTCGCCCCTGGCAATTGTAGTACAATGGGAAGGCGATGGGTACTCCGCTCCGCCGCCTCCTGTCACAATTCCATAGGCGTCCCCGCCTCCTTGCCTTTCTCTGGGGGGCCCGTTAAATCCAGTCCATACGGTTGTTGAGGTCCCGACATCGGGATCCGTGGTAAGGGGGCCGGAAGATCGCACTAGCGGTGGCCTACCACAGAGACTGGCACCGGGAGTGCCGGGCCCGATCATCCCGGTGGCAACGAGACTCCTGGTGGCCCCCCGCCGCTGGGCGATGGGACCTGACTTTGAATATGTAAATTAAGAAAATGAATAGATTTAAATGAAATTGTCAGTGATCTTACCTGCTGCCCAGGATATTCGGACTGGCGGCCAGCACTCGCATGCCTTCACTTTCCCATCTAGGGTAAGCTGGTGCCACCGAGGTGGGGAAGTGGGGGGGTACTTAGGATTTTCAGTGTAGTGGTGGGGGAGAGGGGGTACAGGGTCAAATGTGCCTTAATGTAGGGGAGGAGGATGAAGGGGTGACCTCTACACTTTGAACAGTTTGAGGGGGGAAGGTCAAGTCTTGTATGTGAGTCTTTTGGGGTGGGAGATGGCACTATTATCTATATTGCGCACAGGCAGCTGATGCTATTGCTGGCGTTGCAGAGCCCACCCCCGTCACATGATTTGGTGGGGGAGGGGGGGGTGCGGCCTGACTGACATATTATCTTGAACCGCCGCGCGGTAGATCACAATGGAATGGCAGCATGTACGGGCCGCCATTTTTTTTGCCCACCGCGCAGAATCAAATTTAGCCCATAGAGTGCAAAAGCAAGAAGGCTATGCCAAACCTTTATTAAACATTGGTTAGGCCTCAGTTGGAGTATGGTGTTTAATTATAGGTTTTATGAAGAATGTCAAGGGGGTGATGGGCCGTTATGAACTTATTTATTTAATTTTGGTGTGTTACTTCTTTAAAATTTAAATGTGCCGACTGGGTTGGTTTTCCTTTAAAAATGGTGCCAGCGCCTGCGCACAGGCAGTTGACACCATTGCCAGCAATTGACAGTGATTGGCAGGGTTGTGGTGGGGGGGGGGGGGTGGTGGGTGCAGGCCGTGCCGGCTATTTAAATGAGCCGCCTCGCAGGAAATTGCGGTGACTCTTTGGCGTGCGGCCCGCATGGGCAGGCCACCATTTTGTGAGCTCACCACTGAGATCGGCGGTGGGCTCTTAAAATCCAACCCATTGTTTCATTGCCCTTAGACTCGATGGGCAGATTTTTAAAACCCACTCAGGGTGGGAGCGGGTATGTGTGCAATTTGAAGACTGTGTGCTCGAGGTCAGCATTGGGTCCCACTGCCTCGGAATGCGAAGCCATATTTAAAGGGATGCCACGAGGGATCCCACACGCCTTCAATCAATTGCCTGTTGAGCTCATTGTGGAGCTCATTTACAGGCTTGTCAGGAGCAGTTTGTGATTTTCAAAGGAAGGAGCTGCGGAGAACACCATGTCTGGACCACAGCAGAGTTTAGAAGACACAAACAAAGCGAGGGACCATGAGAGCTATGGGAAGAGCTGATTAACATAATGCAGGATCCCAAATTAAAGCTTAGCTGCTCTAAGCGTGGCCATTGCTGGAGCTGCCAAAACATGCTTTTCTCAGCAGTGAGTGTTAGGAATCTGAAGAGGGGCGTGAGCCCACTGGCATCACTGCAGCAGCTGTGGAAGGCATAGTGAATGCACAAGGTCCAGTAAAGCAAGCTCAGATGGGAACAGGCTACTCTGATATTGGACGGAGCAGCCAGGATGAGCTTCAGTTGACGCAGCCTTCTGTAAAGCAGGAGGCCAGAGGAGCACCGCGGCTTGGGGGTGGGTGGGGGGAGGGGGGGTGCTGCAAGGGGAAGGAGGCACTACCCAAGATATCGGGTCTATCGTTCAAGAGTCAGCAAATAGCAAAGCTCCAGTACTGTAGGAGGTTACACCTTTCCAGGTGGATGGTCTCGGCCCTGTGTGCTCTGATCCACAATGACCTGAGACCTCGCGGCCCCCATGGCAGTCCCCTACCTGCAGCTGTCAAGGTCTCTGTTGCCCTGACTTTCGATGTAACCGTGTCATACTAGCGATCAGCTGCGGACCTCAGTGGTATCTCGCAGTTGGCATTCATCAGGTATCAGGCAAGCCATGGATGCCATTTCAGGAGGGCAAGGGCCTACATCCACTTTGACACAGCTGGGCCTGTGCAGGCACAGAGGGCATTGGATTTTGTCTCCATTGCTGGATTCTCCCAGATGCAGGGCAACGTTGATTGCACCCATGTGGCCATCAAGGCACCCAGCGACAAGGCAGTGAGATCTATTAACAGGATGGGCTTCCACTCCCTCAACATCCAACTGGTCAGCGACCACAAGAGCTTCTTCCATGTGTGCACTCATTTTCTTGGCAGCTGCCATGACTCCTTCATCCTCTGTCAGTCCAGTCTGCCTTGGATCTTCACTCCATCCCTCAAAGTGTGTGGATGCATCCAAGGGGACAAGGGAAATCCCTTGAAGAGATGGCTACTGATCCTTCTGAGGGAGCCCCAGACAGAGGCACAGAGGCAATACAACAAATGCCACCTGCTCAGCAGGCCAAACACTGAGCAGGCCATTGGGCTTTTGGTGAAGTGATTCCGGTGCCTGGACTGATCGTGTGGCATCTTCCAATACCCTCCTGCAAGGGTCTCAGTCATTATGGTAGTCTGCTGTGCTCCCTATAACATGGCCCTCCAGCGAGGTGTGGACCTTGAGGACAGTGAAGCCCTGAAGGAGACAGCTCATCGGGGGAGTAGCAGGAGGTAAGAGAGGAGGAGGAAGGGGGAAGAGTGGGAAAACACTGAACAGAGAAGTACCCCTGCTGCATGATGAGGTGGCATCCTCCTGCCACCTTCCGGGAAGAGGAACTTCCTCCTCCCCTTCACAGCTTCCAGCATTAGATCCAGGTCGGCACTGATGAAGTAAGGTCTGCCCTTGCACCTAATACCAGGCCTCCAGCTCCCCTGTGACATCTCACTTCCCTCTGGTGCAGTGGAAGTTTTTGGCACAAACCACAGATTTCTCCCTCAGGACAACCTGCAGCCTCAGTAATGGCTGCCCTGGGGTGTCTACATGAGTCCCACACATTATCTGACGCACCTCCATTCCCAGCGCCACTGCCTCTAAGTGGACAGGAAACCCATCTCCATATCAATTAAGGACTTTCCCATTTGAAAATCTGAACCTGAACCAGTTTCCCACTGGAGTCCTTGATTTTCCTCCTAAATATCAGTTCACATTTATCAAGATTAAATTATCTGCATATTCCTCAAACCTGTTTGCATCTCCTGAAGTCTTCTACAATTCTCCCTTCTGTTTGCCAGACTTCCTACTTGTGAGTCATCAGCAAATGTCAAATGGTGTTCCCTGTACCCAAATCCAAATCATCTAAATATACCGAAAACAAAAGTAGATTCACATTGACCCCAGGTTCAACATTTCCTACCATTCTACATTTGAGAACAGCTATTTACCCTAACCCCTATTTCCTGTCCATCACAGTGGTGCAGTGGTTAGCACTGCAGCCTCATAACTCCAGGGACCTGGGTTCAATCCTGGGTACTGCATGTGTGGCGTTTGCAAGTTCTCCCTGTGACCATGTGGGTTTTTGCCGGGTGCTCTGGTTCCCTCCCACAGCCAAAGACTTGTGGGTTGATAGGTAAATTGGCCATTGGTGTAAATTGGTGTAGGTAGATGGTAGGGAATATGGGATTACTGCAGGGTTGGTATAAATGGGTGGTTGTTGGTCGGCACAGATTCGGTGGGCCGAAGGGCATGTTTCAGTGCTGTATCAATAATTAAATTAACTTTATATCCTTTCCTCCACATTTTCTTGTATATCATATAACTGAATTTTCTATGAAGCCTTTTGTGAGAAACCTTATCAAACTCCTTCTAAAAATTTATAAAATCAGTCTTTGTTCAAAAAAAACACTATTAAATTGTTAAAGATACCTATTCTTTAATAAACTGCTGACAATCGTTGATTAAACCATAAATTTGCAACTGCTCTTTTTATCTTAAATTATGGATTCTAAAAGATTTTCAACATTCATGCACACATGTATCAGACATATATACCCAGAGGCACACCAAATATGGAACTTGCTGCTACAGGGAATAGTTGAGGTGAGTAGCACAGATGCATTTAAGGGGAAGATGGATAAGTTCATGAGAGAGAATGGAATAAAAAGTTATGCTGGGAGGGTTTGATAAAGATGGGAGGAAGTATAAAAACTGCATGGACCAGTTAGGCTGAATGGGCTGTTTCTGTGCTGTACTTCTATGTAGGTGACTCACAACTGACACCAGACTAACTGGTCTATAATTACTCAATTTATCTGTCTCTCGCTTCTCCAGAGAAGTTGTTACATTGGTGACTTTTCAGTCTCTGGCAGATTTGCACATTCAGTAAAATTGAAAAATTGGAGCCAGTTCCTCTACTTTCTCCTCCCTGACTTCTTTCAACAGCCTAGGCTGGATTCCATCAGGGCCCAGTGATTTATCTGCCTTGAGTTCTGCAATGTTTTTCAATAATTCAATTTATACAGATATTTCTAAGAATTGTTTCTTATGGTCCAGTATTATGTCTGTGTTCACACTCATACCCTCATTTGTAAAAATCAGTGCAAAACACCGCTATATCTTTATCTTCCACAATGAGACTCTATTCTTCATCCCTTGATAGTCTTAACCCTCTCTTTCCCAATATTTTACTTGTCACATGAATATAAGAGCCCTTGATATTTCCTTTTATATTACCTGTTAGTTAGTTTATAACCTTTTTTTATTTGTTAATGGGACATGAGCGACGCTAGCAGGCCAGCATTTATTGCCTATGCCTAATTGTCCTTCAAGGTGGCCTTCTTGAATTGCTGCAGTCTATGTGGTGTAGATACACCCACAGTGCTGTTTGGGAAGGAGTTCCAGGATTTAGACCCAGCATAGTGAAGGAATGGCGATATATTTCCAAGTCAGAATGGTGTGTGTTTTGCAGGGGAATTTGCCGGTAATGGTGTTCCCATGCTCCTGTAGCCGTTTTTCTTCTAGGTGGTAGTGGTCGCAGGTTTAAAAGGTGTTGTTCGAGGAGCTTGGCGAGTTGCTGCAGTGCTTTTTGTAGATGGTACACACTGCAGCTACCGGTGGTGGAGAGAATGAATGTTTAAGATGGTGGATGGGGTGCTGATTAAAATAGGCTGCTTTGTCTTGGAGGGTGTCGGGTTTCCTGAGTGTTAGAGCTGCATTCATCCAGGTCATTTGGGAATATTCCATCACACTCCCTTGTGATGCTGCCTTGAGGTCAAGGACTGTGACTCTCACCACACCTCTGGAATTCAGCTGTTTCATCTATGTTCAGGCCAAAGCCATAATGAGGTCTGGAGCCGAGTGGAATTCGCAGAACCCAAATTGAGCATCATTGAGCAGTTTTTGCTGAGTAAGTGCTGCTAGATAGCTCTGTTAATGATACTTTCCATCTCCTTTGCTGATGATTGAGAATAGTCTGATGGGGCAGTAATTGGGTGGATTTGATTTGTCCTGCTTTTTGTGGACAGGACATACCTGGGAAATTTTCCACACTATTGGTTAGATGTCAGTACTGTACTGAAACAGCTTGGCTAGTTCTGGAGCATGAATCTTCTGTAATACAGCTGGGATGCTTACAGGACACCAGCCTTTGCTGCAAACAGTGTCTTCAGCCGTTTCCTGATAGGTGGAGTGAATTGAATTGGCTGAACACTGGCATCTGTGATGCTGCAGGCCTTAGAAGGAGGCCGAGATGTATCATCCATCACCACTTGGGCTGAAGGTGGTTGCAAGTGCCTTATCTTTTGCGATGAAGCTTTGGGATGTTTATGAAGCCTCCTCCCTCCCATTAGTTGTTTAATTGTCCACCACCATTCATGACTGTATCTGGCAGGACTACAGAGCTTTGATCTGATTGGTTTTGTGATTGCTTAAATCTGCCTATAGCATGCTGCTTCTACTGTCTAGCATGCATGTAGTCCTGTGTTGTAACTTCACCACATTGGCACCTCATTATTAGGTACACCTGGTGCAGCTCCTGGCATGCTCTCCTACACTCATCATTGAACCAGGGTTGATTCCCAGGCTTGATGGTAATACTAGACTGAGGGATATGCTCAGCCATGGGGTTACAGATTGTGGTGGAATAAAATTCGGCTGCTGCTGATGGCCCACAACACCTCATGGATGGCCAGTTTTGAGCTGCTAACCCTGTTCTGAACCTACCCATTTAACACAGTGGTCGTGCCACATAACATGATGGAGGGTGTCGTCACTGTGAAGATGCGACTTTGCCTCTACAAGGAGTGTGCAGTGGTCACTCCTACCAATACTGTCATGGACAAATGCATCTGTGACGCGTCATGTAGGTTTTTCTCTCTTGTTGGTTCTCTCACCATTTGCTGCAGGCCCAGTCTTGCAGATAAGTCTTTGAGGACTCAGTCAGCTTGGTCAGTAGGAGTGTTCCCAGGCCACTCTTGACGATGCATTGAAGCCTCCACCTAGAGTATATTCTGTGCCCTTGCTAACCTCAGTGCTTCTTCCAAGTGTTGTTAAATATTTAATCTATATAATCTTCCTTTCACCCCTCTATTACACTTTCTAGCTCACTAATAGTTTTCCTGAGCATTATGAGCTCGAACTTTATCATATATTTTCCTTTTAAGTTCTGATTTAGTTGTAATCTATTTATCCACAGAACTCTACTCTTGATGCAGCCCCTTCACCTTACATAACTATATATATTTTGTGATCAATCATATTTATATTTGTGTTTGAGTTCATATCACATAATTTGCTCAATTGTTAAAGTCAGCTTTCATTTTTGTTCCATGGTTGCATCAGTTATCAGGAAGCACTGTTTCCATTTATAAATGATTTTCTGTCATTATAATTTAACCTCCACTTAAAGTGTTGTTTCTTTCGTCACACAGCTTAGCTACATTAATATCTGTCAAACATCAGTTTCAGATACAGTGAAGCAGCAACTTCAAGTGAAAGAGTGAATTAGGGGGAACAAAATAATGTGGCAATGAATGCTACATTTTGCAAGAATTCACAAGAGCTTTGTTTAGCGTTGCTACCTTAAATTAAAATACATTTAAACGCAGAGCTGCACAGTCTCCGTTTGGTCAGGATTTCTTCCCCCATGTTGTGCCTGATGCCCATAAAGTTGTGCAAATAGGACTGGAGTTTTGTGCTCATTTGAACGTAGAGCCAATTATTTCTATACCCACCATTCTTTTTATTTAGGCCTCAAGTTCATAAAATTCATAAGGCCCGTGATCTCTCCACTCTCAGTTTGGGTTTCGCCAGGATTACGTGGCTCCAGAGCTTATTACAACCTTAATTCAAACATGGAGAAAAGAGCTGAATTCCAGTTGTGAGATGAGAGTGACTGCACTTGACAGTAAGGCAGCATTTGTCTGAGTGTGGCACCAAGGAATTCTAGTGAAATTGAAGTCAATGGGGATCGGGAGGTGTGGTGTGGGGGGAGGGCGGGTGCGGGGGGAGGAACTCTCCAGTGGCTGGAGTCCTGCCTAGCACAAAAGAAGATGCTTGTGGTTGTTGCAGGGCAATCATTTCAGCCCCAGGATATCGCTACAGGAGTTCCTCAGGGTCATATCCTAGACCCAAACATCTTCTGCTGCTTCATTAATGATCTTCCCTCCATTATAAGATCAGAAGTACAGCTGTTTACTAATGTTGCTCAGTGCTCAGCTCCATTCACATTTGCTCAGATAATGAAGCAGTCGTGCCTGCAAGCAGCAAGACTTAGATAACATCCTGGCTTGGACTGATAAGTAGCAACTAATGTATACACCACACAAGTGCAAAGTAACTGCCATCTCTATCAAGAGATAATCCAACCAGTTCCCCTTGATATTTGCTGGCATTACCCTCAACACCTGGAATAGAAACTTAACTGGACCAGCCACACAAATGCCTTAGTTACTCCAGCATTGTGTGACTTATCTCCTGGCTCTACAAAGCCACTCCACCACCTACAAGGCACGAGGTAGAATACTCTCCACTTGTCTGGATGAGTACAACTCCAACAACACTCAAGAAGCTTAACACCATCCAGAACAAAGCTGTCCGCTTGATTGACTCCCCATTCGCGACCTCAAATATTAATTTCCTCCATCCCTGGTGCACTGTGGTTGCAGTCTGTACCATCTACAAGATGCACTGCAGCAACTCATCAAAGCTTCTTGGACAGAACCGTCAAACCTGTGACCTCCACCATCTAGAAGGACAAAGGTTTTAGATGTATGGGAATACCAGGTTCCCCTCCAAGACACACCATTCAGACTTGGACTTATATCGCCCTTCCTTCATTGCTGAGTCAAAATCTTGGAAATCCCAACCTAACAGTATTGTGGGAGTGCCTTCACCACATGGACTGCAGCAGTTCAAGAAAGTGGCCTACCACCACCTTCTCAAGGGCTATTAGGGATGGGCAATAAATGCTGGCCTTGCTGGCAATGCCCACATCCAGAGAACGAATTGAGAAAAAAACAGTATTGTTCACACACCTGCTGCTTGACGCATAATATTACCTATTAAGAAGTCCAACTCTTATCACAAACTACAATTCTTACCTATTAAGATGCACAGCAAAGCATAAAGTAGAACTTACCACTGTCACTGCCACATTTCCTCCAAACATATAAGGGCCTGAATTTAATACATTGAAAACCCATCTACTTAAACAAAGTTAAAATTGGGCCCTTTATGTCAAACAATTCCAGAACAGATTTTTTGGATATCATTCGTTGTTTGATCTCCTGGGACCAACCAGTTCTTGTCTTGTCTGCCTGTTGATTGAAAGCGGCACCTTGATTTTCATTTTCCTTGTCATCACGGAATATCCTCCTGACTTCCTCCCACATTCCAGTATTGACTAAGATGGTGATCGCCTTTCAAATGTTATTTCTGTCAGGATTTTTTGAACTAGCCTCAGAGAGTTTGAACTGAGAGTGTCTGTTTGCTCCTAGACTGACAAGACCTCTCCTGGCTGGCTTGCCACAGCCTCTACTGTCTGCTCCCATCTCTTTCTCATGGAACTTCAAATCCACTGAAGACACGTGAACCTCAAGAAAGAAAAGTCTCCTAAAGTGAACATGGTTTAAGAAGAATACTGGGCCCCAACGAAAAGCAAGATCTACCTACAATCAAAGATTCTACAATAAGCTCGAAGATCCATAACAAAAACACACTTCAGAGATTGCCTCAAACTTTTTCACTTTATTTCTTCTGCTCTGTTCTGTCTATATGCATGTACAAAAGAACAAAAAAGAAAATTACAGCACAGGAACAGGCCCTTCGGCCCTCCAAGCCTGCGCCGATCCATGTAGCATGTATGTAGCATGTATGCATGCTAGCGTGGGCATGTCGTATATCCGTAGACGTTAACCGAATTAGAGTTTAAGTTTAGGTTTAATAAATTTAAACCTTCTTTTCTTTAAACCTAAGAAAACCTGTTTGTGTTGGTTTCTTTGCCTTATAATTGGAAAGCAGTGAATAAGAATTCACGAGGGGGGAGCTAAAAACAGTGTGTTTAAAATTAAACCCTGTTACGGTAAAATCAGGTGAAGGCTGAGAGGGACCCCCAGACATCTTTATCACCGTGTGGTACCAATTTTATATAGCAGTTTTATTAAGTAGCAAAAAATTTGGAAGCTTTCTAAAGACCAATAATACTGTCTAATGAAATTTGTCATTTATGATGTTAAAGAAGCATGTCCTTACAAAGAAAACAGTATATCATTTTATAAAATCGTAAATGACAGATGGCATTGTGCCACTGACTAAAAATACAAAAAAATTGAAATGACTTGAATTTCAACAGATATCACACTCTTGTTGCACAGCACTTTCATAGTGGGTAGACAACATGGTTGCTGTGTAAACAAAGCTTTTGGAGTGGGGTGTTCCTGTTACGGGAAATGAACCTGCTAAGAATGACATGGCTGTGCTGCAGAAAATGTTCTGTTCCAAATGCTATGGACACCAATACAGTGAGGTTTTTTTTTTCCACATAGCTCAGAATCTCATGACCTCTATGCGCAGAAATCATGATAGTGACTATATTACCTGTTCCTTCGTGGGACATGGTGAACCAGAAAAAAAAACTGTCAGCCAAAAATGTCAGCAAATGTGACAAATACAGGAAACCACAATGAGAAATATTACTTATGAATGCAATTAAATTGAACATCATGAGACAGATTATGGGAAATACTGGAAATTATAACCGGCAAATTAAATATTTTTACATGGCAGTGAGAAGACTGCTATGCAGTGTAAACCAATTGAAATGCTTTCTGTTTGAGGCATGCTCACTGTACACAATGTCTAAAGAAATAACAGTAACAATACACCATGGGGTAATTTTCCTATTTTGTGCTCTAACAGGAAGCCTTTCAAACAGATGAGTGAGACAATTTGGTCCATCTCACTCATCCTTCCACAGAAACCTCCAATTCCTCTGCCACAGCATCCACCTACCTCTAGAGTAATTCCAGAGCTTTTCATTCATAAACCTAACCAAAAAACTATTCCAGGCATTGGTCACTCTTCGAAAAAAAGGCTTGCATTTATATAGCGCCTTTCATAACCTCAGGACACCCCAAAGCACTTTACAGCTAACAAAGTACTTTATGTAGTGTTGTCACTGTTGGAATGTAGGAAATGCAGCAGCCAATTTGCACACACCTAACTGCCAAAAACAACAATGTGATTTTTATTTTATTTGTTTCTAGGGATGTGGGCATCGCTGGCTAGGCGAGTATTTGTTGCCCATCCTTTGTTGCCCTTGAGAAGATGGTGGTGAGCTGCCTTCTTGAATTGCTGCAGTCCAGCTGGTGCAGGGACACCCATAATGCTGTTCGGAAGGGAGTTCCAGGATTGTCACCCGGTGACAGTGAAAGAATGGCAATATAGTTCCAACTCAGGATGGTGTGTGGATTAGAGGGGAACTTGCAGAAGGTGGTGTTCCCATTTGTCTGCAGTCCTTGTCCTTCTAGGTGGAAGAGGTGGCAGGTTTGAAAGGTGCTGTCAAAGGAGTGTGTTACTGCAGTGCATCTTGTATTTGGCACACACTGCTGTCACTGTGCATTGGTGGTGGAGGGAGTGAATGTTTAAGGTGGTGGATGGGGTGCCGATCAAGCGGGCTGCTTTGTCCTGGATGGTGTTGAGCTTCTTGAGTGTTGTTGGAGCCGCACTCATCCAGGCAAATTGGAGCGTATTCCAACCTGGTGGATAGGTTTTCGGGAGTCAGGAGGTGGGTTACTCACTGCAGAATTCCCAGCCTCTGACCTGCTGTTGTAGCAACAGTATTTATGTGGCTGCTCCTGTTCAATTTCTGGTTAATGGTAACTCCCAGGATGTTGTTAGTGGGGGAATCAGCGATGGTAATGCTGCTGAATGTCAAGGGGAGATAGTTAGATACTGTCTAATTGGAGATCATCATTGCCTGGCACTTGTACGGCAAGAATATTACTTGCCACTTATCAGCCCAAGGCTGAATGTTGTCTAGGTTGTGCTGCAAAAGGACACGGACTGCTTCAGTATCTGAGGAGTTGCAAATGGTACTGAACTTCGTGCAATCATCAGCGAACATCCCCACTTTTGACCTTATGATGGAGGGAAGGTCATTGATGAAACCTAGGACACTGTTGTGAGGAACTCCTGCAGCAATGTCATGGGGCTAAGATGATTGGCCTCCAACAACCACAACCATTGTCCTTTTTGCTATGCATGACTCCAACCAGTGGAGAGTTTTCCACTCGATTTCCATTGACCAGTTTGGCTCGGGGCTCTTGATGCCAGACTCAGTCAAATACTGCCTTGATATTCAAGGAAATGACTCTCGCCTCACCTCTTGAGTTCAGCTCTTTTGTTCATGTTTGAACTAAGGCTGTAATGAGGGCAAGAGTCGAGTGGCCTTGGCAGAACCCAAACTGAGCACCGGTGAGCAGGTTATTGCTGTTTAAGTGGTGCTTGATAGCATTGTCAATGACACCTTCCATCACTTTGCTGATGATCGGGAGTAGACTTATGGGGCGGTAATTGGCCAGATTGGATTTATGCTGCTTTTTGTGTGCATACCTAGGCAATTTTTCACATTGTCGGGAGATGCCAGTGTTGTAGCTGTACTGGAACAGCTTGGGTAGAGGCGTGGCTAGTTCTTCAGAACAAGTCTTCAGTACTACAGCCGGGATGTTATCAGGACCCATAGCCTTTGCAGTATTCAGTGCCTTCAACCCTTTCTTGATATCACATGGAGTGAATCGAATTGGATCAAAACTGGCAGCTGTGATGCTGAGGACCTCAAGAGGAGGTGGAGAAGGATCATCCACTTAGCACTTCTGACTGAAGATGGTTGCAAATGCTTCAGCCTTGTCTTTTGCACTGATGAGCTGGGCTCTGCCATCATTGAGGATGGGGATATTTGTGGAGCCTCCGCCTCCTGTGAGTTGTTTAATTGTCCACCACTATTTATGACTGGATGTGGCATGACTCCCTCGCTTAAGTTCCTGACACTAAAGAGGAATTTATTTCTGCCTTTGGAGCTGGGCATAGAGATGGGGTGCAAACAAAATGGCAGGGGGCGCCATTGTCAATAATGCTTAGCCCTCTGTTATTTTGTCGCGAGCGGGTAAGGCCGAGGAAGGCCTTCATGCTCCAGGCATATTGAGGCCCTTAAATAGTCAATTAATGGTAACTTAAGGGCCTCTTCCTGCCTTTACCTCAATTTTGTAGAAGGCGGAGGGGCCCGCCACCATGGGAAGAAACAGTTAGGTACAGACAGCCTGGCAACATCCTCGCGGGCTTGGTGGGAAGGCGGGGGCCTGCTTTGGGAGCAACTAGGGCACTTGGAGGAACCCCCGGTGGTGATTGATGCCGCCCCCTGCAGGAAGAGCCCTCTCATCAACACCGCACACCCACACTGTCGCCAGGGCCTGCTTGAATGGCTATGGCGACCTCAACCCCACTCATCTGTCCCTGATCTTCTGCAGCCATTGATCTCTCCGCTGCCATTCAGTGGAATGGAGTAGTAGCAAGATCAAAATTATTGGAAATGTAACTCCACACTGGACTGCATTTTATTCTGGCGATGGGTTTCCCAGCCAATTAATTGCCCATCACTGGGGACACTGTCTCTTTAAGGGACTAGCACCCAATTCAAGAGCTGCCAACCAATCAGAAGGTTGCCAGCTCTGCAGTACCGGCAGCGCCACAGGGAGCAATGGCAACTGCCCTTACTGCAGAAGCCCCTGCAGTATCGAAGAGAGAGAAGACCCTGGGACAGGTGGGTGGGGTCAGGGTCGCTGGGGCCATTCAAGCAGGCACCGGCGATGGGGTGGGGTTGGGAGGTTGGTGAGGGAGGGACATCATGGGAGACCGTCGATTGCTGCCGGGGAGCTCCCCCCCGAGCCCACTAGGAGTCTGGCAGG
Organism: Heterodontus francisci; assembly: GCF_036365525.1. NCBI lineage: Eukaryota > Metazoa > Chordata > Chondrichthyes > Heterodontiformes > Heterodontidae > Heterodontus > Heterodontus francisci. The sequence continues at coordinate 136,954,408 of NC_090376.1, read as the reverse complement.
CTTTACCTGGTTGCATCTTCCCATGGTGGCGAGCCTCTCCACCTTCTACAAAATTGAGGTGAAAGTGAGAAGAGGATCTTAAGTGGGCATTAAATGTGATGATTTGCGAACCACACTTAGCAGTTATTAGGGATCCTTTTGTGTTGGTCACAACAAATGACTGGATGTCTTAGGGGGTGTTTGCTTTCCAACATAACCATCACGTTTTACAAACACTTTGTCTCCTGACTTTACTGGTGCAGGTCTGAATTTCAAGCTTCGCTCTGTGTTTGTTTTCATGCAATCTTTCTGTCCTCGATCGTATGTAAGCATCGATCGTTAGCTTTGCGGGATAGCTCAGGAAGATGTGTGTGCGTAGGATATGTGAAGATGAGCGTAGCTGGAGGCTTTCCAATGGTCAAGTGAGGAGTCACTCTGCAATTGCGAAGAAAACGATACAACTCCTGCTTCCACGATTTGCTCTCAGCAGTAGCTGTATGAATCACTGTTTTCAAGGTAATATGAATCTCTCAACTTCTTCATTAATCTCTTGGCCAAAAGGGTGTGATTTTTCAGTGAGTGAGGCCCAGGTAGTTCACGAATTTACTGAATTCATCCCTGTTGAATGGGGATCCATTGTTGCTTCTCACCGTTTGAGGGATTCCAAAGTGAAATCCGGTCAACCTTTGGGACAACTGTTTTCACTGAGGTAGATGTAACTATTTCTGCGACTGGGAATCTGCTGTAGTCAGTTGCAACAAGCAAGTGCTCATCAGTGGGCCAGTCTGTGAAGTCTACGCTAACTTTAGTCCATGGGTCTGCAGATAGCTCAGACATGTTGAGCAGCTCATGATTATGGTTGCTTGACATGGTAAACACTGACTGATTTTGTGGTCCACCATGCGGTAGATTCCCCAGAACCATACCTTTTCCCAAAGAAATTGCTTGGTTTTGACAATATCCTGGTAACCCTCATTGTGCTTTTTCTACAACACATTTTCTCAATGACATCATAATGACAATGTAGTTGCTGCGCAACATGAGATCAGAAGTGGTTGCAATTGTGAGCTCATTTCGAACATTGCGAGGACCTTGTAGTATGTGAGCAATTTTGTTTGTAGATGGCCTCTCAATCATGTCTTTCCAGTTTTGCAATTCCATAGCTGTTATATGTAGTTGCAATGCTTCATCTTGTTTTGTTGCCACTTTGATGTCTATTAATTTTGGCGACTTTGCACCACGTTTACACCCACATAGTTCAGATGTTGTTTGGCAGTCTGTTCTCACAACTAGATGGTGGCTTGCTATGCAGTTTGTTGAATAGGCGCACTAGTGACCTATTACGGGTTATCACTTCAAACTTGCTTCCGTACAAGTAGAGGTGAAAGTGTAAGATGCTCCATATGATTAGAGTGCATATCTCTGCAAATATCATTGCTCTTTGGGTGTTAAAAATCTGCTTGCCATCGCAATGATTGATGGGTGACCTGCTTTGTCTTTCTGCACAAGAACTGCACCTAAGTCAACCGGGCTCATATCCACGGCTAGCTGCGTGGTTTTCTCGGGGTTGAAGTAGGCATTTATGCAACTTGCTGACATCCGTTGTTTGATCTGGTGTACAGCCTGGTTGTGTGATTTAGTTCTCTCCCACTTGGTGGTCTCTTTTGTCAGATCACGTAGAGGGACAGACAGTGTAGACAGGTCAGGAATGAACGACTGCCATATATGATGATCCCAAGCAGATTCCAGACTTGATGCCCGTTCATAGGATCTGTAAAAGTTGCAATGGCATTGACGTTCTGTGGATCATGTGATACTCCTTCACCGCTGAATATATGGCCGAAGAATTTGATTCTGCTTTCATTGAACAGGCACTTGTCTTTGTTCAGGTTGAGGCTGCATTCTGTAAGATGTTGTAAGCATGCAAGGAGGCAATGTGATCTTAGATGAGAATATCATTGTTGATAATCAGCGTGCCCTCAAATCCTTGCAATGCAGACTGAATCATGTACTGAAATACTTCATCTACTAAGTTGTCTCCAAATTTGAGCCTCTTGTATCAAAAGAGCCCGATACGCATGGAGACCACTGCAAGAAACCACGATTCTTCTGCAAGCTTGATTTGATGGTAGCCTGCATTGAGGTCAGGTTTAGCAAAACGTTTGGCACCATTTACTTTCCATGTGATGTTGTCAATTGTTGGTGTCAGATCTATTTCTTGTTGTATTGCTTGTTTTGGTGATCACATATCAACACAGATTCTAATCTTGTTCGCACTCTTGGGTTTCATGACAACTTGTATGGGTGAGACCCAAGGGTTGGATACATCCCTAACATTCTCAATGATGTCAAGATCAAGCAAGCGCTGAAGTTCCTTCTCTGTCTGCTTTCTGACATAGAATGGTATTTATCTATGTTGACGCACGATTGGACACACCCTGGGATCTATATGCTGCCTACAAGTAGCACCCTTCTGTTTGCCGATACCCGTGAAGACGTCAGCATAGAGTTCAAGAACATTTTTGGTATGCGTAGGAACTGCATATGTGACTGCAATCATGTGCAGACCTGTTGCTGTGTGGAAACTGATGAGTGTGTCACTTTCTCCAGATATGACATAGAATACAGCATTCGTTCTGGTGTCTTTGAATGTTACTGGTATTTCAGAAGGCTGAAGAACTTTCAATGGTTTGTTATGTTGTAGGGGAAAATTCTAGTATTCCTGGTTTGTAAAGGATGGGGCAGTCCTGAAAGTTTGTTGAATGTTTTATCTCCTATGACATTGACAGATGCTCCTGAATCTATGAGAGCATCTACTTTCGAGCAGCCAATGGTCACTGTCACACATGGCTGGTTGCTGTGTCCAGAGCAGAGCATAAAAGCATATTCAGGGTCATCTATCTCTACATTTGCTACATTCTCTTGCCCTTTTGGTGTGGTATACATATGTGGCACCCTTCTGGTAGTATTGGTCTTAATGGTTGATTTTGCTGATGAGCGGCAAATGTGAGCAAAATGGTTGTGTTTCCTACAAGCTTTACCATGCTTGCCAGCAGCAGGGCCCACTGTCTGGTGTGAGTAAGCACCACCACAGTGGAATCATTGCTTGGACATGTCATGATCTTGTTGGTGAAATTGCTGTCATTGCTTTGTAGGTGATTGTTTGGCACATGAGCAGTGAACACTGTTCACAGAAGTTGAGCTTGAAGTGTGACAATTGCTGTTGGCAGCCTCAACTTCAGCAGCTCTGGACTCTGAAAGGGAAAGTGATCTTGCTAAATCTAGCAGCTCTGACAGCTTTCTGTCTTTCTTGAGTGCTTTTCTGCATATTTGACTAGAGAGGCAACCTTCTATTATTTATGCTTTGATTTCCAGTTTGACATGTTCAACATCACCAAAGTCACATATAATTGTCTCAATCATCTGCAATATTGATCAATTGTCTCATTTGCTTCCTGCTTGGTTCATTGGAAAGTATTGCTTTATATATTGCATTTATCTGAGGTGTGAAATAAGTTGTTCGTGCATTTTTCCTGAGTCGTTGTCATCTTGCACAGGCATAAGTGTCTTAAAAATATTTTCCAATTCTACACCTCCATAGTGGAGACGTAAGGCCTTTTCTCTCTTATCATCGGTGATTCCAAAGCCTACCATTGCACCCTCGAATCGTCGCAGCCACTTCTGCCAACATGGGAAAACAGATGAGGTCTCAGAGTGCTTATCAAAATGTGATAGATTGGGAATAGCCATGTCATCTTGATCGTCAGTGCAGCGATAACGCGTGATCAAGGATCCAGGATAGCGTTTCACAGGCTCTATCATACAAACATTGTCAAAATTAATAATGGCAGGTGGAAGAAACAAATGCACGTTTTGTGGAGTGGTACAATCTTGCAATAAATTCTTCTCTCAGGTTTAAACGAATGAAACTACCCTTGCATTGGTGTATGAGACAAGATGGCTGTTCTGCATTAGCTGCACAAAGATACAAGGCCTGCTGCGCAACAAACCCCAACACTGTCCATATTTGACAATCCGCATTACCTGGAGCTCACAACTGAAAGCACAGTGAATTATACCTGGCTATAAAGTAAATACAGATTCCGTCCTCGTAAACATTGTAAGATCTCACATTGTAAATGTGCTGTTGCAAATCTCTGAAAGAAACACAAGGCACTTCCTTCTGGATTGCTGCTGTAAAGTGAAACTCCCTCAAGTGGTATACCACGAATGCTACACCAAGCATGCACAGCATCCTCAAAGGAACATGGGCACCCTGTGCCCCACAGTGGGCCCGCCTGCGGTACAAGCCGCCCCCCCCACTGCACTATGTTCCCCCTGACCGACCACATCGCCCCCTTGCCTCGTCGGGGTCCGGCCGTTTGTCCCCAGCGAGGCCCGACACACTAACCTTTATTCTGGGGTTGGCAGCCCTCCTCCTCTTCTGGCGGTGGTGCTGCTGGGACTGAGAGCTACCGGTCCGCTGATGGGCTGGCAACTCTTGGAGGTTGGACTTCCTGCCTCAGAGGGGTGGAAGTCCCGCCCGAGGCTAATTAAGGGTCATGTAAAGTCCAGACCTGCCGGAGGCGGGCTCGCCCCTGACTTTTTGGCCAATGGGTGGGGCCTCTAGCCCAACATAAAATTCCGGCCACTGTTTCCACTGGTGGGAAGGTGGGCAACCAGAGGGCACAGATCTACGATAATTTGCAAAAGAAGGGCAGCACAGTGGTTAGCACCGCAGCCTCACAGCTCCAGCGACCCAGGTTCAATTCCGGGTACTGCCTGTGTGGAGTTTGCAAGTTCTCCCTGTGTCTGCGTGGGTTTTCTCCGGATGCTCCGGTTTCCTCCCACAAGCCAAAAGACTTGCAGGTTGATAGGTAAATTGGCCATTATAAATTGTCACTAGTAGAGGTAGGTGGTAGGGAAATATAAGGACAGATGGGGATGTTTGGTAGGAATATGGGATTAGTGTAGGATTAGTATAAATGGGTGGTTGATGTTCGGCACAGACTCGGTGGGCCGAAGGGCCTGTTTCAGTGCTGTATCTCTAATCTAATCTAATCTAATACCTTATATATCAAATGAACAATAAATGAACAATACAATACATCCTTATCCTGTGACTGTGCCTCTGTGTTCTAGATTCTCCAGTCAGGGGAAACAACCTCTCAGTCTCTACCCTGTCAAGCCCCTTTAGAATCTTATATGTTTCTATGAGACCACCTCTCATTCTTCTATACTCCAAAGAGTATAGGCCCAATTTACTCAGCCTCTCATCATAGGACAACTCTCTCATCCCAGAACTAATATAGTGAACCTCTGCAGTACTGCCTTCAATGCAAGTATTTCCTTCCTTAAATATGGAGACCAAAACTGCACATAGTACTTCAGGTGTGGTCTTTTAAAGTCCTATATAATTGTAGCAAGACTTCCTTATTCTTGTACTCCAATCCCCTTGCAATAAAGGCCAACATGCCATTTGCCTTCCTAATTGCTTGCTGTACCTCCATGCTATCTTTCTGTGTTCCTTGTACAAGCACACACCCCAGTCTCTCTGACCATCAACATTTAGAAGTTTTAAGCCTTTTAAAAAATATTCTGCTTTTCTACTCTTGCTTCCAAACTGAATAAACACACATTTCTCCACATTATACTCCAACTGCCACCTTGTTGCCACTCACATAATGTGCCTATAGCTTTTCAGCCTCTTTATGTCCTCCTCACACTCACATTCCCACCTAGCTTTGTATAGTCAGAAAACTTGGATACATTACTCATGGTCTCTTCATCCAAGTCATTAATATAGATTGTAAGTAGCTGAGACCCCAGCACTGATCCTTGCAGCACTCTACTAGTTACAGCCTGCCAACTTGAAAATTCCCTGTTTCCTATTTATCCCTATTCTCAGTTTCCTGGCTGTTAACCAGTCCTCTATCCATGTTAATATATTACCCCCAAATCCATGAACCCTTATTTTGCATATTAACCTTTTGTGTGGCGCCTTATAGAATGCTTTTTGGAAATCCAAGTATACTACATTTAAAGGTGCCCCTTTATCTACCCTACTAGTTACATCCACAAAAAATGCTAAGAAATGTTTTTCAAACACTATTTTCCTTTTGTAAAACCATGTTGATTCTGTCTAATCATACTATGATTTTATAAGTGTGCTGCTGAGATTGCCTTAATAAGCATTTTGCGATGTGATGTCAGACTAACTGGCCTGCAGCTCCCTCTTTTCTCTCTCCCTCCTTTCTTGAATAGAACTACAACATTTACTAACTTCCTATCTGCTCGGAACATTCTAGAATCCAGAGGATTTTGGAAAATCATAACCAGCACATCCACTATCTCTGTAGTTACTTCTATTCGAACCCTAGAATGTAGGCCATCAGGTTCTGGGAATTTGCCAGCTTTTAGTCCCTTAAGTTTCTCCAACATTTTTCTCTGCTGATATTAATTACCTTAAGTTACAAACATACGAACATACGAATTAGGAGCTTGGCCATTTGGCCCCTCAAGCCTGCTCCGCCATTGAATAAGATCATGGCTGATCTGTTTGTGTCTCAAAAATTCCACATTCCCATCTACCCTCGATAACTTTTGATTCCCTTGCAGAACAAGAATCTATCTAGAGTTTCAAAGTCGCACAACCCTTAGAGAAAAAATTCTCCTCTTCTCTGTCCTAAAAGGGCGATCCCTAATCTTAAAACAGTGCCCTGTAGTTCTGGACTCACCCACAAGAGGAAACATACTTTCCCCATCCACCTTATCAAGACTATTTAGGATCTTATATACTTCAATCAAGTCTCCCCTCACTCTTCTAAACTCCAGTGAAAACAAGCCCAGTCTGTCCAATCTTTCCTCATAAGACAGCCCACTCATTCATGGTATCAATCTCGTTAACCTCCTCTGAACCCCCTCAAACGTATTTACAGCCTTCCTTAAATAAGGAGACGAAAACTGCACATAGTATTCGAAATGTGGTCTCACCAATGCCCTGTATAATTGAAGCATAACATCGTTACTTTTATTTTCAATTCCTCTCGTAATAAAGGATAGCATTCCATTAACCTTCTTTATTACTTGCTGTACCTGCATACTAATTTTTTGTGACGAATGCACTGAAACACCTAGATCCCTCTGCACATCGGAATTCTGCAGTCGTTCTCCATTTAAATAATACTCTGCTTTTTTATTCGGCCTGCCAAAGTGGACAACTTCACATTTTCCCACATTATACTCCATCTGCCAGATTTTTGCCCACTCACTCAACCTATCTATATCAGTTTGCAACCTCCTTATGTCCTCTTCACAACATACTGTTCTACCTATCTTTGTGTCATCTGCAAATTTAGCTACCATGCCATCGCTCCCCTCATCTAGGTTATTGATATAAATTGTAAAAAGTTGAGGCCCCAACACGAACACCTGCGGGACTCCACTTACCACATCCTGCCAATCAGAAAAGGACCCATTTATGCATTCTCTCTGTATTCCGCCAGCCAGCCAATCTTCTCTCCATGCTAATATGTTACCCCCTACACCATGAACTCCTACTTTATGCAATAACCTTTTATGCGGCACCTCATCAAATGCCTTCTGGAAATCCAAGTACAGTACGTCAACGGGCTCCTCTTTATCCATAGCGCATGTTACTCCTTCAAAGATCTCCAATAGATTGGTTAAACATGATTTCCCTTTCACAAAACCATGCTGACTCTTCCTGATCACCTTGAGTTTTTCGAAGTGCCAAGTGATAGACTCCTTAATGATCGATTCTAACCTTTCCCACGACAAACGTCAAGTTACCGGGCCTATAGTTTTCTGCCTCTCACCCCCACCCTCCCACCCCTGACTTCTTGAATAGAGGAGTTATAATTGCTACTTTGCTTCACAAGAGCATTATAAAACAAAGTATGACACCGAGCCACACAAGCAGATATTAGGTCAGATGACCTTTCTCACTCTTATTAGCCCCTTGGTTACCTTCCATTTCTGCTATGTAATGTGTGTCTTCTACTGTTCAGACAGACACAAAATATTTGTTTTAACATCTCTGCCATTTCCTCGTTCCTCATAATAATTTATCCTGTCTTTGGCTCGAAGGCACTAATGTTTTCTTTAGCTACTCTCCTCCTTTAGTAGACATGCACAAGCTCTTACAGTCTGTTTTCATATTGCTGGCTAATGTACTCTCAGATTTTTTTTCCCATTTTTATCAACTTTCTGGTTACCCTTTGCTGGTATCTAAAACTCTTGCCAATTCTTTGCAACATAATAAGCCTTTTCTTTTAATCTAATACAATCCTTAACTTCCCTAGTAAGCCACAAATAGATCTTTCTCACTGAGTTTTTGTTTTTTTAAATGGAATGTACTTTTGTTGAACCTTTTGAATTGTTGCAGGCTCATAACTTGAATGCCTGACATGCAGCTGAATTCCTGAAGCCTAATATTTCATCCCCCTCTGCTGGCACTGGACCCTGCTACAGCTTTCAGAAGAACAAGGATGTAGCAGTCAGCAGTCCTGATGTAAGCCTTTCAATTCTACAGCTGTTCTTCTGTATCCTCCCTTATGTTTAGGCATGAGGCCTGGCCAAGGAATGAGCTTACTGCTGGCATGTGCCTGGGCCATGCAAGTGGCTCAGGGTAGGACAGGTGCATTAAATTATTCCTTGGTTCACAAAATAATAAGACTTGATGCATCATTAAGTCTTTAATAACATTGAATATGGCCTGTGCTCATAACACTAAATTTATGCCTGACCATCAGGCAGGAAACAGAAGCACACCTGCAGATGTAAATGATTGAAGCTGCTCTAGTGACTGTTTCTCTTGGGCCCCCTGACTGCTGTTGCAGGATCCAGGACCATATCTACTTGAGGGAGCTTTAAACTGCTCAATTCTATGTCAATAGTAAAATAAGGTCTGCCCAACTAGCCAAAGGCTTCACAATATATCACTTTGACTGAACATGGAGTTATCAATTCAACATTTTTTGGCAGAGTTACCTAATGAACATCCCTTGTTTATTTGAACCACCATTAGCTAACCTCATGCATATGAAATTGCCACTCAGCAAAAGAGGGGGAAATTGGCATCTAGTTGACTTTCTTTTGTTGAGCAAGAGTAGCACTGGTAACCTGAGCATTCGGAATGTTATTACGGGCTGAATTTTATGAGACCTCCAGCGACGGGGGTCATGGAGGGGGTGCCAGGAAAATTCTTCCAGGAGAGGCCTGCCATGACCCCCGACGCTGAGAAGGTCCCGCTGCATTTTCCCAATGGCGGCGAGGCCTTGGTGCAGCCCCCACCCCACCGCTGGGCGGCAGGGCCTTCATTTAAATATTAAAATGAGGCAAAATAACTGCAAATTAACTCACCGTGTCCCAGCAGCCGTCCCACGCCGTTATTCCGGCTGCCAGCCACAATTCACGTACCGTCAGAATTCCGTTCAGAGTTCTGAGGCGTGACACTGGTAGGGAGGGGGGAGAAGTGAAAATTTCAGGGCGGAGGTGTGGGGAGGTGGGGTCACGGGGAAAACCGCTTCGATTGGGTGTGGGGATAGTGGAAAGGGGTTGAGAGTCAAAGATGCTGAAGTTGTGGGGGGGAGGGCGGGGTAAAAACTGGTAATTTTACTAATTGTTTTTTGGGGGGGATGACTTAGTTTATTAATTGGTAACTCAGTAAGGGGGGGTTGGAAAGGGGGTGGAAAGTTTTTCTGATATTTTATTTTTAATCTTTGTGCGCCAGCACCTTTAAAAATTTGATAGTACCTGAAGAGCTTGAAGCCCTTTAAAAATGGCGGCGGCACCTGGGTGCTGCCGCCAGACGCAGCGACCACCCACTTCTATGTCATCGTGGTCACTCCGCCACCTCCATTTAAATGAGCCCGCGCATGAAATATCGTCGGGGCTCAGTGACGGTACATCCGTGCAGGAAGCCCGACGATATTGGAGCGCACTGCCACAAATGGTGACGCGCTCATAAATTTCAGCACTACATATCAGTAACATCGAGATCTGTGACATTTCACTGTAGATCTCGGGTCTGTTGAATTGATTGCTTGCAGACTTTAGCCCTATAAAAAAGTGTATTGATCTCCTTCATGTTTCCAATCCCATGTGGGAATGTGGATTCCCTTTCAATGCAGACAACCACTAAGCAATTTACAAGTACCCTCACAAGCCTTATTAATTCAAAAAAATACATAGATGTTGACAATAAACACATCTCGCACTGTCACATCTTCATCACATACTATGAATCAGGACAGCAAAACAATATAGACTTACATAGAACCGACATCATATTCACAGCCCATTCGGCACAAATATATCAATATAATAAAAACAAAATACTGTGGATGCTGGAAATCTGAAATAAACATAGAAAGTGCTGGACATACTCAGCGGGTTTGGCAGCATCTGTGAAGAAAGGAACAGAGTTAATAATGTTTCAGGTCTAAGCCCCGATACCTCTGTTTCCTTCAGGATCAACCCTGCACTTAAATACATCAATGTTATCTGTTTCAATTACTCCACACAGAATCACAGAATTGTTACAGCGCAGAAGGAGGCCATCCGGCTCTCTGAAAAAGCAACTCCCTCAGTTCCATTCTCCTGCCTTCTCCCGTAACCCAGCACATTCTTCCTTTTCATATAATTGTCTAATTCCCTTTTAAATGCGTCAATTGAACCTGCCTCCACTATATTCTCATGCACTGCATTCCAGACCTTAACCACTCGCTGCGTGAATAAGCTTTTCCTCATGTCACTTTTGCTTCTCTTACCAAATACTTTAAATGTGTGCCTTCTCGTTCTCGATCCTTTCACAAGTGGGAACAGTTTCTCCCTATCTGCCCTCTCCTGGCCTCTCATGATTTTGAATACCTCTATCAAATCACCTCTCAGTCTTCTCTTCTCCAAGCAAAATAGTCCCAACTTCTACAATCTATCTTCATAACTGAAATTCCTCATCCTTGGAACCATTCTCGTGAATCTTTTCTGTACTCTCTCCAATTCCCTCACGTCTTTCCTCAAGTGTGGCACATAGAATTGGACACACTACACCAGCTGAAGCTGATGAGGTGTCTTATACAAGTTCAACATAACTTCCTTGCTCTTGTACTTTATGCCCCTATTAATAAAGCCCAGGATATTGTATGCTTTATTAACCACTCTCTCAATGTCCTGCTACCTTCAATGACTTATGCACATATACACCTAGGTCCCTCTGCTCCTGCACCCCCTTTAGAATTGTATCCTTTATTCTATATTGTCTATCCATGTTCTTCCTACCAAAATGAAGTACTTTTCATTTCTTTGCATTGACCTTCATCTTCCACCTGTCTGCCCATTCCACCAACTCTATGTCCTTTTGAAGTTCTACATTATCCTCCTCACAGTTCACAATGCTTCCAAGTTTTGTATCATCTGCAAACTTTGAAACTGTGCCCTGTGCACTAAGGTCTAGGTCATTATGTATCAGGAAAAGCAAGGGTCCCAACACTGATTCCTGAGGAATTCCACGACAAACCTTCCTCCAGCCCGAAAAACATCCATTAACCACTACTCTTTGTTTCTTGTCACTCAGCCAATTTCATATCCATATTGCTACTGTCCCTTCTATTCCATGAGCTGCAAGTTTGCTCACAAGTCTATTGTGTGGCACTGTATCAAATGCCTTTTGAAAGTCCAAGTACGCCACATCAACAGCATTGTCCTCATCAACTCTCTTTGTTACCTCCTCATAAAACTCCAACAAGTTTGTTAAACATGATTTTCCCTGATGAAATCCACGCTGGCTTTCCTTATTTAACTTGCATTTGTCCATGTGACTAATGATTTTGTCCGGAATTGTTTTTTCTAGAAGTTTTCCCACCACTGAAGTTAAACTGACTGGCCTGTAGTTGCTGGGCTTATTTCACAGCAGTGAGTTCCACATTTTCAACACACTGGGCTGAATTTTATCAGCCCGTTGCTGGTCCCGGCAGCAGGACCAGATAAGAGTGGCATCGCCACATATCATGTGTGCAGCTGGCCGAGCATGAACATTTGGCGGCCATGCCCATTTGAATGCAGGAGGCATGGGACCCATCCCATTGGAGCACAGGGGTGGGTGACGAGACGCTGATGGGATCATCAGCTGAGACAAAAGCAGGTGCTGGCATCATAGTTAAAGAATTGCCAGCCCTGCTTGAACTGCGATTTCACTTGTTGAATTTGATGCTGGTTTGCCTTTGTGTTGCTATGCTGCTGACTGTTGACCCTGTGCTGCTGATCTGCCTGACTGGAGACCCTGTGTGTCAGTGCTGCTGACCAAGGCCAGGAACTGACTGGAAGCCAAGAGGGACCATATCTGGCATAAAACACCGGTTGGCCCCACAATTTAACAATGCCTCCCTGTGGATTCTCCTCCAGCTTGTAAGGAAAAGGTGGGATGGGCGTGTTCCCTCTTCCCAAGGGACAGCAGGAAGAGACCCTCCCACCTGGCCAAGCAAGCCTGGACGGAGATCGCAGAGGAAGTCAGCAGCTATGAGGTCACCCTCTGAAACTGGGTCCAGTGCCACAAGAGGGTCAATGACTTCCTTTGCTCTACCAAGGTGAGTCCTCCTTACCCATCCCATCTTTGGGGCTTGCATGTGGTCACACAGGAGGGAGCACGACATGTGTGGTCACACAGGAGGGAGCACGACATGGTCAGGGAGTGGCTGCAGAGGGGGTGACAATGGGCTGAGGCAACAGCAGATTATGTCAGATGCATAGCTGCATCTCTAAGACACAGCTGCATCTCTGGCCTTCTGTCCTAGCTTAGGTAAAAAGTCACTTTCTTTTTGGCCTTATCCAATATTTCTGGTAGTTCACTTCAGGCAGATGTCCTACCTGTTATATTATGGCCATAATAGTCCAAGTAGTGTCTGAAAACCAAGTGCTGAAAAGACTATTTCTAGGCCAAGAACTGCAATATCAGACCCCTAAAGTCTTAAATCTTGCTACCCATCTTTTTCCATTCAAAAACCTTCTCAAATCTATCCCTTTGATCATACCTTCAGTCAGATCTCCTACAGTTTCTCACAGCACTCCTCAGTGTCTGTTTTTTTTTACCTCTGAAATGCATTGCATTTAAGGTGACAGATTTGTTATTGCTGTTTTAGAATGGAAAACAGCTTGAGTAACATTTTAGTAAAACATAGTGGTTGGTTTAGTTCCTCTTTAATATAAATATAGAAAACAATATTAAGAACCTCACATTTCAATCTTTGGTTGAACTTAGTATTACTTTCTGTCTTCTTCTCATATCTGCTATTCTGCGCTTAGGCCAAACACTAAGTGGATAAAGGGAGTGTGTCTTAATCCTACCTATGGGCATGTTCTTTAGAGGAAAATTATGGAGCATGTCTAATGAAATAATATAAATATAACAGTTTGTATCATCATGGGATAAAAAGAAATAAAGTGAAAATTACTGGAAAATCTAAAATGAAAGCAGAAAAAGCTGATGGTAGCTTCACCAACATCTAAAAGAACACAACAATAGGCTAAATTATTTGACTAGAGACTCTTCAATAGACCAGCAAAGGGACTCTACTTAAATTTTAATAAAGGATTTCTAATGAAATAATTTCTCTTTGCAGATGCAGTCACAAATATGGCAGTTTTACATCTGCATTGTGTTTATACTTTCTCTGCATTACAGCTTTATCATATTTTTCTTTTTAAAAAATCCATCATCTAATTTCCCATGTTTAAATATAAATGAGTGCTCCTGAGAAATAAGGTTAGGCCCAATTGTAATTATTATATCCCTCTGAAGTTCACGATAATTGGTGACATAATATAAAACAAGCTGCAAGAACTAATTAAATCTGTTTTAGTTTTGACAGCAACATCTGAGAAAAAAAGACCTCTATAGAAAACAGAGGAGAATAAATTAAAGAATTTTCACAGCTGAAATCATGAAGAGTCCAAGATTTCGTTATCATAACCAGCATGAGTAGTATTTTTTAAGAAGTAGACTTACTTCCTGCTTTCCTCAGCTCATAGGATCTTCCTATTGGTAATAGCCAGGACAAGTGATAAAGAGTGAAGCAAGTTATATGAGCTGAATGACCTTTACTCATTACTCACTTAAGACCTACACAAGAGAAACAACTAAATGCCTTTTAAAACAAATCTGCTTTTATTTGTTCCAGACATATATGGCTCACAGCTTTGTTACGATCAGGTGAGAAAGGGATCTAGGGGTTCCCTCTCAGCCTTTGCCTGATTTAACCGTAACAGGGTTAAATTTTTAAAAACACCGTGTTTTAGATCCCCCTCAGTGAATCCCTGTTCACTGCTTTCCAATTGTAAGGCAAACAAATCAATCAGACAGGTTTCCTTAGATTAAAACAAGAAAGGTAGAAGTTTATTAATATTAAACTCCAATCCGGTTAACGACTACGAATAAGCGATGTGGCCACGCTAGCATGCATACGCGATAAACCTACATGCAGATAGAGACAGAAAAAGTTGAAAGAATAAAGCAGAAAAGTTTGAGGTAATAGCTGGGTTGTAATTATAGTCCTTTGAGTTCCATGTGGAGTCTTTGGTTGCCAGTAAGTCTTGCCGTCCGTTGGGGCCCAGTGCACGCTTTAACTTGTTTCGATATCGAAGTCTTATCTCTCTTCAGGTTTAAGCGACTTCAGTGGGTCCGAAGGCTTGTGAGAAAGCAAAAGAGAGCCAGCCAGGAGAGAGGCTGTCTTGTTCCAGGATCAGTTGAAATCTGCAGTCTGTCTTCAAACTGTCCTGTGTGTAGTTCAAAATAAAACGTGGACCAGCCGGTTAGTCATATGACCAGCTGGTTTAACCACTCCTGCATTTGTGGATTATCCATCTTAGCAGGCACTGGAACGTAAGCTTTCTTACACCTTCAATGTCTGGTGATCAAATTCCATTTGGGTTAATTGGACCAGGGTGTAGTTGCTTTGTCTCTCCAAGCACTGTCTCTCAGTATGCAAATACCCTCCAGTCAAATGTCTGGTAATCTCTTTAAACAAGTCATTTCTTCACCTCAGCAACAGTTTAAAATTAATGTTCATATGACAAACTTAATATCCCTCATTCATGACCGGTGGGGGTCTTCTTGACACCTCGACACCCAGCGGAATGGAATGCATTTTTTTTTAAAGAGCATTTCATTAAAAGGGACTATATAGAAGATAAGTACAGGTAAACACACACGTATCTCTCTCATTCATTCAGAAATCCTAACAGTTGTTACAGCCTGTCTTTTCTTGGTAGCTGTGCTGCTTTAAACTGCCCTTTCTGGTAACCCAATAAACATGTGGTTTTTGGGGAAGTTTTTCAGTTTGCACATTTCCATGACTACCAAGGTTGTCTTAGTTCTTGTTAAAGTCTGCAAAGGGACGGTTACATTTAATTAGCCCTAAGTGGGAGTTCTGCTCGTGGACATCAGCTGGGGGGGTTCTACACTGAACTCTCTTTCAGTGCTTTGATGAGTCACACAAGGGCTTTTCACCTTAGGGGATGGTTGGTTCCCTTTTCGCCTGAGTATGGGGGAGAATGCCTTGCTAATCTTCCCTTTATCCTGTGGGACACTACTGCTTGCAGGTATTTGTCCAGATTCTGCTGCACTCCCCTGTGGCACTTCAGCTAGGTGAGGCATTACTCTCACGGTTTCTCTGCCCTCTTGAGGACTTTCTTTGTCTCACATGTTGCTGTAAATGTTGTTAGCAACTCTGGTGGGGTGCTTCTAGTGTCTGCATTTACAAAGGAAAATGTGGGGTCTAACTTCTCAAATATTTTGGGGTTGGCTGACCCTGGGTCTTCTAACTTTCCAAAGAAAGTCCCAGACAGACAGACTCATGGTCATCTGCCTGCAGTGCCAATGCAGTCCCCTCTGGAGGAGTTCGCTTGATCATGGCCTGATCCACTACACAGTCAGGGAAACTGCAGGGGACCGTTTTCTGCCACAGCCCTGTTTCTCTGACCTCCTACAGCCTCTCCACTACTGGGGAAGCTACCACCTTCGTCCCCACCAGATCATTACCTAGGAGCAGGACAACCCCGTCCACAGGCACACTAGGGATAATCCCTATGGTCACCGGTCCCGAAACTGGGTTGCACTCCAAGTGCACCCGGTGTAAAGGTTCAAGCATACACTGCCCTCCGATACCATTCACCACCATTCTGGTGTTTACTGCACTCTCTGGGGGAAAGGTCAGGCCTTTTCCCAGTAAAAGGGATCGAGTGGCCCTGTGTCCCTGAGAATTACTATGGGCTTGCTTGCCCCACTCGAGGGGTATGGGGTTACTTTCTCTTTAGACACAAAGCCCTGATAACCCTCAGGAATCCTATTAAATTTTCCTGCACTTGAAGCAGTAAGCTTCCTGGGTCTCACTCTTACTGCAGTTAAAGCCACAGCTTATTCAGCTGTGCTTTCCATCAGGGTTCCTTCTCTGTCACTGAGTGGGTGTGCCCTGATTAACCCTACAGGTTTTCCCTTTCGTTTCCAGCATGCAGCTCTTACATGACCTGCTCTATTACAATGGAAGCACACAGGTCTCCGGGTCTCATGCCTACTTAGAGCACCTTCCTTTGTGGCTGGAGGAGGGCCCCCTGTGTCTCCTGCTTTTCTTTCCCTCCCTGGACTTTTTAGGCTTCTATCACCTTCCCACCTTTGTCCTTTTCGCATTTGTGGTGGTGATTAGGAAAGGTTTTCCCCTGGGAAACCGACTTATAAATGAGAGCAAACTCATCAGCCAGGACTGCTGCCTGCCGGGCTCTATGAACCTTCTGTTTCTCGACATGTGTCTTTATTGAGAATGGGAGAGAGTTTTTAAATTCTTCTAGCAAAATTACCTCTCTGAGATTTTCATAGCTGAGCTGTACTTTATGAGCCCTCAGCCACTGGTCAAAAGCCAGCTCCTTATTTCTCTCAAACTCCATGTAAATTTCATCAGCTTGCTTCTTGAGGGTTCTAAACTTTTGGCCATAGGCTTCTGGTACTAACTCATATGCCCCAAGTATAGCATTTTTGTCAATTCATAATTGGATGAACACTCATCTGGCAACATGGAATAAACTTCATGGGCTTTCCCAGTTAGCTTACTTTGTAACAGGAGAGTCCAAGCCTCAGCTGGCCACTTTAATTGCCTTGCCAGTTTTTCAAAAAACACAAAACACTTCCACGTCTCCCTCATTGAATTTTGGGATCAGTTGGGAAAGTTATAACAATCCTGTACCCAGCCTTGAATTACGCTCCGCCATATTGGCCATGTTTTCACTAGGGTTACTAGGTCACCCCCTAGTTAAGTCATGTCACCTCAGCTCTCTCTCTTCGCATTCCTTCTGGAAGGCTCTTTCTTTCTCTCGCTCCTCTCTTGCTTTTTTTTCTCTCCTCTCTCTTCATAGGAAAATTATGGCACAGCAGGAGGCCATTCAGCCCGTTGTGTCCATGCTGGCTGAAATAGAAAACAAAAACTAACCATCCAATCTAATCCCACCTTCCAGCACCTGGTCCATAGCCTTGCCGGTTACAGCACTTCAGATGTTTCTGCTTCTTCAGATTCAAGGGGAAAATGGTTGGTCACTAGTCTTAGGAGTTCAGACTTATTAGCTTGGCACAGACAGTAATCCCACAATGCTTAGCCATTTTTCTCAACTCCTCCATAGACAGTGCTTTTAATTTATCTCATGTTCCTTCACCCTGGCATGGGCAGCTATTGGCTTCACTGACAGACATGTTAATATTCTAGCACACAAAACCACAACAAAACTTGTATTGAGATTATTCCTCTCTTTGATTGGGATCAATTTGGCTTCCCACTTTCATTTGTCCACTTCTTGTTTGTCTCTGGGTCAAATCCAGGATGCTAGCCCCCAAATTTCTGTTACAACCAGGTGAAAAAGGGGTCTAGGGGTTCCCTCTCAGCCTTGTCCTTGTTTAACCTTAACAGGGTTTAATTTTAAAAACACCGTGTTTTAGATCCCCTTCAGTGAATCCTTATTCACTGTTTTCCAATTGTAAGGCAAAGAAATCAATTAGACAGGTTTTCTTAGATTTAAACAAGAAAGGTGGAAGTTTATTAACCTTAAACTCTAATTCAGTTAACGACTATGAGTACGCGATGCAACCATGCTCGCATGCATACGAGATAAACACACATGCAGATAGAGACAGAAAAAGGAAGAAAGAATAAAGGGGAAAAGTTTGAGGCAATAACTGGGTTATAATTAAAATCCTTTGAATTTGATGTGGAGTCTTTGGTTGCCAGTACGTATTGCCATTCATTGGGGCCCAGTGCATGCTTTAACTTGTTTCGATGTGGGAGTCTTTTCTCTCTTGAGATTTATGCAACTTCAGTGGGTCCGAAGGCTTGTGGGAAAGCAAAAGAGAGCCAGCCAGGAGAGAGGCTGTCTTGTTCCAGGTTCAGTTGAAATCTGCAGTCTGTCTTCAAACCGTCCTGTGTGTAATTCAAAATAAACCTGGGCCAGCCGGTTAGTCATGTGACCAGCTGGTTTTACCACTCTTACATTTGTGGATTCTCCATCTTAGCAGGCACTGGAATGCGAGCTTTCTTACACCTTCAATGTCTGGTGATCAAATTCCATTTGGGTTAATTGGACCAGGGAGTAGTTGCTTTGTCTTTTCAAGCACTGTCTCTTAGTGTGCAAATCTCCTCCTGCCAAATGTCTGGTGATCTCTTTAAACAAGTAATTTCTTCACCTCAGCAACAGTTTAAAATTAATTTTCATATGATGAAATTAATATACCTCATTCTTGACAGTGGGGGTCTTCATGACTGCTTTTACCGACAGTAACAACAGAGAATTAAAGGCAAGATGCACAAAATGGTGAGGTGATTTTTCTGCTTCATTCTGCACGCTGAAAGTTTTTTTTTCAACTGGTAGGAATACAGGAATTGCTGTAAGAGAAAAAGCCAAGATTCATTTTGTTTGATTTCTATAAGCCCGATAGATGAAGGAAACAACAATGATGGAATTGTTGACTAATCATTACAATCAATCATTATCAATTAATCTGCAAAATATCCTGACATTAGACAAGGAAAACCCCAATGGTGGAAAGGCCCAGGTCCAGGTCCAGATTCTCTCTCGCAATTACCATCTCTCAAATTGCACATATACAGTATCCCAAAATATTATTTTACAATTTGCATTTGATTGAATCAGCATTACAGTACTCCCACAGTGAGCTGTCCCTTAGATTTACCATTTGCTCACTGAAATAATGGACTTGTTATTTATGAAGGCGGTTGCAGGAAGGATGCACGTGAGCTCATTAGTGGGCAACGCACCTTAACAGTTTGGGGACTTGGAGACCCTGCCAATCTTAATGGTAGGGTCTTATTTAAATAAATCATTCCACAGTCCTGTCAGACAGCCTGCCGATTGATTATATGGCCTGTGGGCCAGGGACCAATGGGATCCGTCCTTGCAAATTATTGATGGAGTGGGGGGAGGGACAAAGATTTGGCCATGATTTGGGGAGGGGAAGGCGCTGGTTGTGATTGAGGGGAAGTAGAAGGTTCTGGCCATGATCAGAAGATGGAGATGGGTAGACCAGCGCAAGGAAGGCTTGGGCTTGGAGGAGCACACCTACTAATCTTTTAAAATTTCTTTCTGGGCATTTTCTGGCTCACAATTCGCCTCCCAACTGGTTGTCTAACAGGAAAGCCACTGCTGCTTCCTTGCCCAGGCCTAAACTAAAATTTCAGATCACATTCTGATATCATCAGATCTGATCAGCATAGTTAAACAAGGACCCAATTCCTTTCTGTGGGTGTCCCACTCGCCCTGCTCAGAGGCACAGAGTAAGATCTGGACAAAGGTGGGGAGGTAGCAAGATCAGAGAGGGGTAAATGACTGGCACTATTTTAACTGCCTCCACCCCAGGCCTGGTTTCCAGCAGGTTCAGGCAGTTAAAATCAAGACTGATTTTTCTGCAGATTAGTTTTGAATTTTTTCCCTCCAAGTGCAGTTTCTCCCACTTCTGGTTCTATAGTTCTAAACATGATGAAACAACTTGTCACAGTCTACATTATCCAGTCCTTTTGGAATCCTAAAACAGCAATCATATCACATCTCATCTTTCTTTTTTCCTCTGAGAGTGTGCCCAATTTATATAATTGCTCCTCATAATGCAATGCCTCCAGCCCTTCAATCGTTCTGGTTGCTCTCTTCAGTATCCTCTCAATAGCTGCAATATCTTTTTTGCCTTGCAGTGAACAGAACTATATGTCAAATTCTAGGTATAGTCACATCAATGGTTTATCAAGCGATAGGATTACCTTTTATTACATTTCAACTTCCAACTTGCTTTATTCATTTCTGCTCAGCATTGTTACGATAGCTTCAATTTATTGTCAATTAGTATTATATCCCTTTTATTTTTCATGCATATTAATTTCTTTCCGTTTAGTAATAGCCCATTCTTGTAAATTTTGTCTCATATGAAGCATATCGTATTACTCTACATTGAATTTCATCTGCTATCTGGCTGCCCAATGCCCAAGATTGTTCAAATCCTCTTGTGGTTTATCTTGTTCAGTTTTGCAGTCTACCACTTTCATTAGTTTTCTAGCATCTGCACATTTCGCCTCTGTGACTGCTAGCTCCAGATCATTTCTGAAGATATTAACCAAAAGAGGTCCCAACGCATACAACCGTGGGACCCACTGATAACATTCTTCCAGACTGATGACAATCCCTCAATCACTACCCTCTACATTCTACTAGTCAATTATGTATCCATTGTAACATATTCCCACTAATTCTCACTTTCTTTTATTTTCAGTTGTCCTTCCACAGGAACTGAATAAAATGTCTTACGGAATCCCAAATACACTAAATCCACTGCCTTACCCCAATCAATCTACTTTGTCATACTGTCAAAGAAAACAAATCAATTAGATTGGTAAGACCACCCCTTCATGAACCCATATTGGCTATTTTTTATGATTATACTTCAAAGTTCTATGATCTTGTCTTGAATAAGGGTTTCCATAACTTTACCCACAATGGATGACAAAGTTATTGGTCTTTAGTTATCTGGGTCACTTTTACTACCCACTTTAAAAACAGATGTAACATCTCCTCTCTCCATTCCCTAGACACCTCACCAGTATTCAATAATTACTAGAAAATTTGTGCCAGGGTTCCTGCAATTTCCTCCCTCAGTTCCTTACAAATCCTCAGGTGCATCTTATCCAGTCGTTGACATAATTACCTTAAGTGTGCACAGCTGTTGGCAACCAAACTAGTAGTAATATGAATAGTGTCATGACTTAACTGTCCAACAGAGTCTTGTTCCCTTTCCAGATCAAATAAGCCACCTGTCTATCACTTTGGTAATAACTGATGCAAAAAAACTTTTGCAGCCTGTGTAGTTGACATGCCCTCATTCATCCCACTTTCAGTGGACCCACTCCATTCCTTCATTTTCTTTTCCTCTTACAAAACTTACTTTTATGATTCACTTATCTTGCCATATTCAATTTGAAATCTTTCTTTGCCATTCTGATGCTGTTTATTTGACATGAGGCGTACTAGCTGTTATTGTTGAATAATCTGTGATTTAATAAAGAACTTATTTGAATTAATCTCATTGTAGATCATGACAAAAAATAGAATTTGTTCTGTCAGTTCAAAGCTGTTTGTAATGTGCTTAAAATGAAAAATAAAACTTTATTTCCGTGGAGATTAACACTAATGTTGGTGGAAACAGCAGATGTTCATGTGACATCACTGAAGTAGCAATGATTGAGTGCATAAATGTGCTTGCATCTGCATTGCTGAATGGGTTATCATTTTTGGAACACTGTCAGTTAGGTGAAAAGTGGTATAATTAAACTAAAGTTACAGAAATGAGGAATTAATAGTATGGAACTACAGTCAGAGGGAGACGGCAAAGACAGTCTTCAGTGTCACTGGGTGCCAGTCTAGCTTCTTTCTGTAATTGGAAAAATAAGACTGGCAGCTATTGAATCTACCAGCTCTAGGACAAGATACTATGGAATGGTAGTTGCAAATAAAATTCTTCCATTCTGCTGAGTTCTCAATGCTAGTTGTCGTGGACATGGTAGGAAAGCTAATGGAGCAGACTTTATTCATTAATTCACATCTTACTACACTTTTAACTTGGGAACTGAGACTGTCTATCCTGTTTTCTCAACCATATGTGGGCCATGCCCCCATGGGAAAATATACAACTATCTTAAAACATCTGCTTGTTTAAAATCCAACAGAAAATTTAACAGAGTATGATTTATATGAACTCAAACCGATCGGCACCAAGTACATTTTGGTGTATTTACAACTGGCATTACTTTTGATACAATTTGTAAATCACCAGTAACTTCTAAGCAGCTCCTCATTTAAGCGATTTTAAACAATGCTAATTACTGATAAATTCTGGCATGCAGGTATACCCAAAGGACCTCATGATTGCAGTACATTTTTTTAATGATTACTGTTAATTAGACATGCAAATGAGCACTAATGAACACAGAATCATTTCTGCAGCAATCTACCACAGTTGTTTATGGCAAGAATGTCTTACATGCAGTTTGCAACAATTTGCATTAAATCAGGCTCTCCTTCATTGCTGCAGTTTGATTTTTTTTATCTTGAATAATAATATTTAGTCTAGAGGTACTAATATTTTATTAGAATCCAATAGAAAATAGTTATATTATCTAAATAGGTTTAAGCATGTTGATGAGGTGCACAGATGTAAGGTCACATAATTTTTTCCTCATCAATTAGTGAAGTCTCTGTGAGAAGGTTAAAAGGGGAACTTGCCATTTTGAAGAGTAGCAGAAATGATACATTCTACGCCAATCCAATACAAAGAACAAAGAACAAAGAAAATTACAGCACAGGAATAGGCCCTTCGGCCCTCCAAGCCTGCGCCGAGCTGTTGCAAAACAGAGATTTGATGACAGGGTGCTGAGAGATATGAAACACTAATGCAAATGTGGCTCATTATATTTCCGTTCAAGACGAAGATATAATACATTGAAGCCTATTCTGAACCAGTTATACATATTTACAAAACAACTGGTCTGCTCAAACAGTGTTCAGGTGCCTTAACCATCTGCTGGAAGTTTCCTGTATGTCCCTCAGAAGTTGCTAATATCATGACAGTGTGTTGTATGCTACACAATACTGCCATTGATATAAGAACCAGCTTGTATTATGTCAAAAATTAGCGGGAACCAGTGCAAGAGGAGGACCAGGAGGACAACAGCATCTTTACCCTTGAGGATGGCAAACCACCAGCAGCACAGAAGTGATGTATTTTTCTTCTCTAAGCTGTTGCACTGTGACATTGAAGTTGTGCTGGCTGCAGTGACATCCATCCTATCAGCTTGATCATTACTACCATGCATCTCACCAGTAATTTATCAACATGAGCCTGTGAAGCCAGCACAACAAGCATAGACAGCCTGATATATTAATTAGTGGCAATGTTTATTTCTCTGTGCATTATTGTGCAGGTCTATGTCCTTTAATGTGCCTTTGAGTTAACAGAGCATCTGCACAGAACTGTAATATGTGGAATAGTGTATTTATGTATAAAGATTTATGTGCGTTATAATGAAAGTGGCTGCTACCAAGTGTCGGTACTGACATAATTCTACATTCAGGGTTCTCCAGAAAAGGGGCATGGGGATGGGGACTGGGGGTGTGTGGGGTGGGTATGTGGGGAAGGGGCTGTAGAGGGACGCTGCTGATAACTGTGAAATGTTCTGGCCTGTTTCTGGAGGAGCTTCCTGAGATATTGACAGGGTATACTCAAGGGCTCAGAGAAGTGCTCCACGTATTCCACTGACAGATATGTTAAGTTTGATGCTCGCACTGAACTGCTGCTAATGCAGGAAAACAAAATCGGCAAGCCCTGTATGGTCTCTTACCTCACACTGCAGGGCAGCGTGTTCTCACGAGGGCCATATGTCTTTTGGAGCGCTGAACAATGCAGCTGTATAAACACTTGCAATCGCTCATACCGTATTCTTGACCCTAATGAATTGAAAATGGTTTCTGAATTTTGTCATGCAAGATTCATACTGTGAACTACTTATGAACATTCTTGTGATGACCTGAAACTCCTGGGGTTGGAAAAGACAGCAGTGACAGTTACGTCCGGAAGTGGCTGGATTATGGGCAGGATACCAATTGCCAAATTTATTGGGATGCAATTCTCTTATTAGCTTTTGATTTGTTTGACAAACATGCAGTTTATCTGGTAAAATAACCCTGGTTATTTTACTATACAGGACAACTGTCCATCTTTGTGATGAAATGAAGTTCAGGTATCTGTTCTATTAGATATGGTCTACATAATATTATCTGAAAGGACTCTCCAGCTTCACCATTTCGATCATATGCTGTTATTGAATTTGATAATTTACCCTCCTGAAGCAGGAAGATTTATTTCTACAGCTATTAGTGCTTCCATCTGTCTCTCCATCAATACTCAATGCCTACTCTATAATTTAAAAACATACATAAGAGACTTAGCTCAAAGCATTCTCTCATTGGCGGCTGTTGAATTTGCTCTGAAATGTGAATGCTGGATTTAGCTGGAATGCAATTGCTGTCAAATTCTGAATCAATTACTTTTCACAGGATCATGGAATCTTACAGCACAGAAAGAGGCCATTCAGCCTATCATTCCTGGGCTGACTCTTGGCAGAATTATCCAATTAGTCCCCTGCTCTTTCCCCATAGCCATGCAATTTTATCCCTTTGAAGCACTTATCCAATTCCCTTTTGAAAGTTACTATTGAATCTGTGTCCATTACCTTTTTATAGGAAGATACTGAATTTAACTTTAGAATAATACTTCCACAACCTGAAAGCCATAAATCAAACTAGTTAGTCAAATGAGCAGTTAAAGAATAAGATACTATGTCAAAAGCTTCAAGAGGGTTGCAGCACATCTCCCTGGAAAATTACTTTTACATCTTCAGGCTGGGGTCTAACTCCAGCATGACTGGATGGTTGTTTTTAAAGCAGAAAAGGATAGCTTAAAAAGCATCATTTATTTTCCTTTCACTCCTTTCCACAGAGTATACCCCCCTAAACATTTTCCCTTTCATTAAGTTCAGTAATAAGGCTGTGGCATAAAGCACTCAATTCTCGATTTGACTGTTCAGCTGCAGAATGTTCCATGACTTGCTCACTACCGCTACTGTTGATCATCTTTTGAAATGGTCTTCATGTATGAATATCAGAAGAGAAGAGAATAGACTCAGCTGTGATGTACTCCATGGTAAAATAGCCTTCCACTGTTCAATGATGTGCCTCACATAAAGAATATGACCAGATGCTAGACAACAGCTAACAACCATGGAACTGCACCACAGCATGAAACAGTACCTTCAGAGGAAAAGAAAGAAGGAAGCATTATTCCAATATTTAAGCATATTATAAGTGTAATTTAGGGAAGATTATATCAACTAAATCATATAATCTTCTGTGTTACAATTTATAGTAAAGGGTGACCAATTTAATCACAATAAAATAAAAATAAAGACATTTTTGTACCAAAAGAAATTACATAAAGTAGCAATTTGTTCTGAGTTGACTCAGTTGCATATAAAATTATCAGGTTAAAGGTTTTAAATTCGTTTATTGCATGACAGGAATTATTTTCAGTGCACTTTTAAACTTTTTGAAATCCTGCATCACTTTTCTTGTTCCAGGTTGTGCAAGGCAGATAATTTCCTTGCAAATTAATATAATTCAGACGAACATACGTAGGGCGGCACAGTGGCGCAGTGGTTAGCACCACAGCCTCACAGCTCCAGCGACCCGGGTTCAATTCTGGGTATTGCCTGCGCGGAGTTTGCAAGTTCTCCCTGTGACCGTGTGGGTTTTTGCTGGGTGCTCCGGTTTCCTCCCACATTCAAAGACTTGCAGGTTGATAGGTAAATTGGCCATTATAAATTGCCTCTAGTATAGGTAGGTGGTAGGGGAATATAGGGACAGGTGGGGATGTGGTAGGAATATGGGATTAGTATAAATGGGTGGTTGATGGTCGGCACAGACTCGGTGGGCTGAAGGGCCTGTTTCAGTGCTGTACCTCTAATAAAAATACGAATTAGGAGCAGGGGTTGGCCCCTCGAGCCTGCTTTGTCATTCAACAAGATCATGGCTAATCTGATTGTAACCTCAACTCCACATTCCTGCCTACCCCCAATAACCTTTCACCCCTTTGCTGATCAAGAATATATCTACCTCAGCCTTAAACAATATTCAAAGACTCTGCTTCCACCGCCTTTTGAGGAAGAGAGTTCCAAAGACTCACAACCCTCTGAGGGAAAAAAATTCTCCTCATCTCTGTCCTAAATAGGCGACCCCTTATTTTTCAATAGTGACCCCTAGTTCCAGATTCTCCCACAAGAGGAAACATCCTTTCCACATCCACCTGTCAAGACCCTTCATAATCTTATATGTTTCAATCAAGTCGCCTCTTACTCTTCTAAACTCCAGTGGATACAAGTCTAGCTTGTTCATAAGATAACCTGCTCATTCTAGGTATTAGTCTAGTAAACCTTGTCTGAACTGCTTTCAACGCATTTACATCCTTCCTTAAATAAGGAGACCAATACTGTACACAGTATTCCAGATGTGGTCTCACCAATACCCTGTATAACTGAAGCATAGCCTCCCGACTTTTGTATTCAATTTCCCTCGCAATAAGCGACAACATTCTATTAGCTTTCTTAATTACTTGCTGTGTCTGCACACTAACCTTTTGCAATTCATGCACTAAGACACCCAGACCCCTCTGCATTTCAGAGCTCTGCAATCTCTCACCATTTAGATATGCTTCTTTTTTATTCTTCCTGCCAAAATGGACAATTGCACATTTTCCCACATCATACTCCATTTGCCAGATCTTTGCCCACTCACTTAACCTATCTATGTCCTTTTGTAGCCTCCTTATGTCCTCTTCACAGCTTACTTTCCTACTTATCTTTGTGTCATCAGCAAAAAATTAGCAACTATACGTTCTGTCCCTTCGTCCAAGTCATTGATATAGATTGTAAATAGTTGCGGCCCCAGCACTGAACCCTGCACACACCACTCGTTACATCTTGCCAACCAGAAACTTATTCATTTATGCCTACTCTCTGTTTCCTGTTAGCTAGCCAATCTTCTATCCATGCCAAAATGTTACCCACCCCCCCCCCCCCCTTACACCATGAGCTTTTATTTTCCACAATAACCTTTGATTTGGCACCTTATCAAATGCCTTCCAGAAATCTAAGTACAGCGCAACCACCGGTTCCCCTTTATCCACAGCACATGTTACTTCTTCAAAGAACTCCAATAAATTGGTTAAACATGATTTCCCTTTTACAAAACCATGTTGACTCTGCCTGATTACCTTGAATTTTTCTAAGTGCCCTGCTATAATATTTTTAATAATAGCTTCTAACATTTTCCCTATGACAGATGTTAAGCTACCTGGCCAGTAGTTTCTTACTTTCTGTCTCCCTCCCTTTTTGAATAAAGGAGTTACATTTGCGATTTTACAATCTAAAGGAACCTTCCCCAAATCTAGGGAATGTTGGAAAATTTAAAGCAACTATCTCACTAGCCACTTCTTTTAAGACCCTAGAATGAAATCCATCTGGACCCAGGAACTTGTCAGCTCGCAGCACCAACAATTTGCTCAGTACTACTTCCCTGGTGATTGTAATTTTCTTGAGTTCCTCCATCCCTTTCATTTCCTGATTTACAGCTATTTCTGGGATGTTATTTGTATCCTCTATGGTGAAGATCGATGCAAAATATCTGTTCAATTCATCTGCTATCTCCTTATTTTCCCTTATTAATTCCCCAGACTCGCTTTCTATAGGGCCAATGCTCACTTTGCTAACTCTTTTCTTTCTTAAGTATCTATAAAAAATCTTACTATCTGTTTTATACTTCGAGTCAGCTTTCTCTCATACTCTATTTTTTCCCTCCTTATTAATATTTTTCTCGTTCTTTGCTGATTTTAATATTCTGTCCAATCTTCTGACCTGCCACCCATCTTTGCCTAATTATATGCTTTTTCTTTAAGTTTGATAT
Source organism: Heterodontus francisci (assembly GCF_036365525.1). Lineage (NCBI taxonomy): Eukaryota > Metazoa > Chordata > Chondrichthyes > Heterodontiformes > Heterodontidae > Heterodontus > Heterodontus francisci. Next base: position 136,926,310 of record NC_090376.1, on the reverse strand, counting down.
GTTTTTTTTAGTTAACTACAGATGGTGGGTCCTCCCCTTTAAATTTTTTATTTCTCGTTGGAATGTATCTATTCTTTGTATTCTGAAATATTCCTTTAATGTCTGCCACTGTATCTCTATTGACCTATCCCTTAACCTACTTTGCCAGTACACTTTTGCTAGCTCTGCTTTCAAGCCCTCTTAATTGCCCTTATTTAAGTTTAAAATACTAGTCTTAGACCCACTCTCCCCTCCCTCAAACTGAATGTAAAATTCAATCATATTATGATCAATGGAAAGATTTAATGTCATTGGCAATACCTTCTTTCTCAGTTTGTAATGAATGTCATACTTTCATTTCCTTGACTAACCTTGAGAGAAGCAGCTGAATCATATCTCCAGCTCTAGTACAAGCAAGAGATGACGCCTAGCTTTTTAAAAAATTCATTCATGAGATGTGGGCGTCGGTGGCTAGGCCACCATTTATTGCCCATCCCTAATTGCCCTTGAGAAAGTGGTGGTGAACTGCCTTCTTAAGCCGCTGCAGTCCATGCTCTATAATCTATTATATCTGCATTTTTTTGACATGTGCAAGCTACCCTCTGCAAAGGGGTAGATTCATTAGCAACTAATTATAATTGCAGTTGCATTAAAGATCATTTGGCAACTGTACCTGTGGACTCAGCCTGGCACAATTTTCTGTAGTAAATTACAAAATATCTTAATCTGCACCACATGCAAGTTGGAACACCTCTTGCACTGTAAATACTCTGACCCACATACCTGACCTTGAAGACTGCTTATTGCTGTCAGTAGGGTTAAAGTGAAAAATGATCCCTGCACCAACACATTGCCTCTTACCTTGGTACAGACAAACAGACAAAAAACACTGGGCTTAATGCATTAGGTTTGTGAGAAAATCACTCAATGCACATCATTTAACACAAACAAGGAATGCTTTACCAATCAATGGTCACCGTAAACTTAGGATAATAACTTATTCTTCCATTGTTCTGTATTTTTAAAATTTAAAAATGAGCTAAAATCACGATGCTCTGCTCTATATGCACAAAAGTTTGGCAACCTGTTTACTTAAAGGTGACTTAAAATAAGGCATGGTTAGGCACCACACTGTTAAGAACATTTATTTCATTTACATTTAGTCCCCAAATTTTACTTACTTCTTTGGGGACATTTTATGTTCTGTGTGCTATATTCCGTAGAAAGAACAAGTTTTTATTTACATAAAACTTTAAATCCCAAGAACATCCTATAGTGTTTTACAACCAATGGTTTACTTTTGAAGATGAATCAATCTGTAAGCAAACTTACATACAAAGTCCAACAAACAGCAAATGAGAAATGATAATCATTGTTGTTTGATGATGTTGGTAAAGGGAGGAATGCTGACGAGGATACCAAAGGAATTTCTGCCTTCTTTCAAATAGTCCCATGGGATCTTTTAAATCTACCTGAACAGGCAGATGGGATCAGTGTTTAACATCTCATCTGAAAGACTGCAGTTCCAACAATGTGGCATTCTCTGAGAAATGCACTGAAGTATCCACCTAGCTAATGCACTCAATACATAATAGGGTGTAGACCCACAGCTTTTGACTCAGAGGAAAGAATCCTGCTGCCTGATCCAAGCTGGCACTTTAATTGAGAACTCAGGAAGATCAATTATCAAATTCATTCAGTAATTAATTATCCTGAAATTTGAATATGTAATCTAGACTGACATTGTGGGGTCATGCTGAGGGAGCACTACAGTGTTGGAGATGCCAACCTTCGGGTGAGATGTTAAACTCAGGATGACTGCTGGTTTAGTGTGTAAGAACGAGAGACTATTTGCTGCTTGACAACTTGACCAATTTATCGATCAAGCACTGAATTAGAGTTGAGCTTAAGTGATTGCAATAAAAAGGTCAGCAAGAATCAACTGTGTAAACGTCTACCAGATCTGAGGAGTTTGAACCAAGACCAAGAGTTCCAAATAAAAGCCTAGATGTTGTGATCAAATGAGAAAGGGTCATAAGGCTTTCCTCATGTCCTTCTCCTTGTTTGACTGCAACTGAGTTTATTCCTTTTAAAACAGTGGATGTGCTTACCACTTCAGTGAGTGTTTTACCTTTGTTGTGATCGTAAGAGAACCAATCAGACACGTTTTCTTGAGTTTAAACAAGAGGTGAGTTTATTGTACTTAAAAAAAATCTAAACTCAATCTAGATAAAATAATAAAACTATGCTACACTTTCACTTGCACACGCACAAAAGAATCATACACACAAACAGGTTACAAAGTGATGAGGGATAGTTGGGTTGGATTAGAGTCCAGAACAAATAAAAATAATATACAGTCTGTGGGGTCTGGTAATTCCATTGTCTTCCAGCTAAAGTTGTGATCTTGAAGTCTCTGGTTGGTAGAAGTGCACTTTACAGCTGGCCCACCTGGTACAGGTTTTTCGTGGAGACAGTACTATATGTGGCTTTCTTCCCTTGGGTCTCTGGCTGTAGCAATATTAGACCTGAATGTTCAACAGTTGCAGACATGTTTCAAAACTTGCAATATATCTGGAGAAAGAGAGAGGGAGAGAGAGAGAGAGACAGCCCCACTGGGGTCTTGTCTGGTTAGCACTCGAAGCTTGTCTGCTTTAAAATCTCAGGATCTTTTTCTTTTGCAAAAGACAACTAGTTTTCACAAATGGGAAGGTGGTCACTTGATTGTCCAGAATCTTCAGATGCAATTTATTGAGATTCAAGTCCAGGAATTCTCAATCTCTCTCGGGTCTCTTTGCTTCAATGTTCACTCCCTGGATGTACGTCACCACTGTTAATCTTCCAAGATGGCTTTGAATGTTTTGCCATTAGAAGTGTCAATCATTGGTTGAAGCCTCTCCCTCACTCCATTTGTTAACTGTATATAAGCCTGAAGAATTCAAGTGGTTTTGCTGCAGTTCAAGGGAAGAATGACTTGCTCAGTTGCTAAGAGGATTCGAATCAATGTGGGCCTGTTCACACGCAGGTCATTGTAGATATACCATTTGCATATGGATAAAGAGTTTGTTAAGTTTCAATAGTGTAACTTATAGTCCAAGTACATTAAGTCTTGACAGTGTAACTTTTAGTTGAAATACATCCAAATAAACGGATGTGGTTTGACTTCTGTTTACATAGAAAAAAGGAGCAGGAGTAGGCCATTCGGCCCTTCAAGCCTGCTCTGCCATTCATTATGATTATGGCTGATCATCCAACTCAGTAGCCTGTTCCCACTTTCGCCCCATAACCTTTAAACCCAAGAGCTATATCTAACTCCTTCTTGAAAACATACAATGTTTTGGCCTCAACTGCTTTCTGTGGTAGCGAATTCCACAGGCTCACCACTCTCTGGGTGAAGAAATTTCTCCTTATCTCAGTCCTGAAAGGTTTACCCCATATCCATAGACTATGACCCCTGGTTCTGGACTTCCCCACCATCGGGAACATCCTTCCTGCATCTACCCTGTCAAATCCTGTTAGAATTTTATAGTTTTCTATGAGATCCCCCCTCACTCTTCTGAACTCCAGTGAATATAATCCTAACTGACTCAACCTTTCCTCAGACATCAGTCCCGCTATCCCAAGAATCAGTCTGGTAAACCTTCGCTGCACTCCCTCTATAGCAAGAACATCCTTCCTCAGATAAGGAGACCAAAACTGCACACAATATTCCAGGTGTGGCCTCGCCAAGGCCCTGTATAATTGCAGCAAGACATCCCTGCTCCTGTACTTGAATCTTCTCGCTATGAGAGCCAACATATCATTTGCCTTTTTTACTGCCTGTTGCACCTGCATGCTTACCTTCAGCGACTGGTGTACGAGTGCTGTATCTCTAAACTAAACTAAACTAAACTAAACAACACCCAGGTCTCGCTGCACATTCCCCTCTCTCAGTTTATAGCCGTTCAGATAATAATCTGCCTTCCTGTTTTTGCTACCAAAGTGGAATTCTAAACTGCTCCCAATTCTCAGGTCTGTTGTTTTTCCTGGCAAATTGATATGCCTCTTCCTTGGATCTAATGTTATCTCTAATTTCCCTTGTAAGCCATGGTTTGGCTACCTTTCCCGTTTTACTTTTGCGCCAGACAAGGATAAACAATTAAAATAAAAGCAAAATACTGCGGATGCTGGAAATCTGAAACAAAAACAAGAAATGCCGGATTCACTCAGCAGGTCTGGCAGCATCTGTGGAAAGAGAAGCAGAGTTAACGTTTCGGGTCAGTGACCCTTCTTCGGAACTGACAAATATTAGAAAAGTCACAGATTATAAACAAGTGAGGTGGGGGTTGGGCAAGAGATAACAAAGGAGAAGGTGCAGATTGGACCAGGCCACATAGCTGACCAAAAGGTCACGGAGCAAAGGCAAACAATATGTTAATGGTGTGTTGAAAGACAAAGCATTAGTACAGATTAGGTGTGAATATACTGAATATTGAACATCAGCAAGTGCAAACCTGAAGAAGAACAACCTGAAAAAAACAGTGGGTAAGCAAACTGAACAAACTAAGATTAAATGAAATAAATGCAAAAAAAGATTGTAAAAAATGTAAAAAGGAATGCAAAAAAAAAGGAAGAAAAAATAACCAAAAATGACTAAAAATGAAAGTAAAGTGGGGGGCTGTCATGCTCTGAAATTATTGAACTCAATGTTCAGTCCGGCAGGCTGTAATGTGCCTAATCGGTAGATGAGATGCTGTTCCTCGAGCTTGCGTTGATGTTCACTGGAACACTGCAGCAATCCCAGGACAGAGATGTGAGCATGAGAGCAGGGGGGATAAACAATTGTTCGTCCTCAAGGGGTCTCGCACATAAATTGTCAATTATTCCTCTCTCATTACACAATATCCAGTCTCGGATGGCCTGTTCTCTAGTTGGCTCCTCAACGTATTGGTCCAGAATACCATCCCGTAGACACTCCAAGAATTCCTCCTCTACGGTATTGTGACTAATTTGATTTGCCCAATCTATATGCAGATTAAAGACACCCAGAATTACAGATGTTCCTTTATCGCATGCGTCTCTAATTTCCTGTTTAATGCCATTCCCAACATCACCACTACAGTTTGGGGGTCTATATACAACCCCCACTAACATTTTTGCCCCTTAGTGTTTCTCCGCTCTACCCATACAGATTCCACATTGTCAGAGCTAATATCTGTCCTCACGATTGCGTTAATTTCCTCTTTAACCAGAAATGCAACTCCATCGCCTTTTGCTTTTTGTCTGTCCTTCCTAAATACTGAATATCCTTGGATGTTCATTTCCCATCCCTGGTCACCTTGCAGCCATGTCTCCGTAATCCTGACTATATCATATCCGTTTACATTTGTTTGCGCGATTAATTCATCCACTTTATTGCGAATTCTCGGCGCATTAAGGCACAAAGCCTTAAGGCTTGTCTTTTTAACATTACTTGTCCCCTTCCCACTATTTTTCACTGTGGCCCTGTTTGATTCTGGCCCTTGATTTCTCTGCCTATCATTTTTCTTATTCCCCCGACTGTCTTTTGTTCTTGTCTTTGATCCTCCCTCCTCTCACTCCTTGCAAAGATTCCCATCCCCTGCCATTTTAGTTTAAACCCTCCCCAACCACTCTATCACCCGGGTCGCTGGAGCTGTGAGGCTGCGGTGCTAACCACTGTGCCGCCCTATTCCCCTATTCCCCTTACAATTGAATCCCTGTTACTATTGCATTCCCACACTTTTTGCTCCCCCCTCTGTGCAGCAGAGCCAACCTCAGTACAACAAATTGGGTTGTTGCTGCTTTCCCCTGAAAGGCCATTCCCCGCAACAGTATCCAATGTAGTATACCTCTTTTGCAGAGGAATACATAGAAACATAGACAGATACAGCACTGAAACAGGCCCTTCGGCCCACCGAGTCTGTGCGACTAACAACCACCCATTTATACTAATCCCATATTCCCTACCACCTACCTACACTAGGGGCAATTTATAATCGCCAACTTACCTATCAACCTGCAAGTCTTTGGCTGTGGGAGGAAACCGGAGCACCCGGCGGAAACCCACGCGGTGACAGGGAGCACTTGCAAACTCTGCACAGGCAGTACCCAGAACTGAACCCGGGTCTACTATAAACCAAGCAATTTGAAGGCAGTCTGGTTGATGGCCTACCAGAGACAATTTAAAAATGATGTGTGTGAAAAGATTTGCTTAAGGAAAGAGATAGAGAACTTGAAGGCTACAAAATGTGATAGAGAAGCTGTACTGGCAGGTTGTTGAAGGTGAACGGAGAGGAATGTAAGAAATATGAGAGATAGAGAGAGAGATGGTGTACAAATAAACAGTCTCCGGAGAGTCAATGTTGTGATTTGAGGACAGATGAGATGGTTGGGAGGATGCCGATGAAAGTCAGGAGCAGCAAATAGATGTTATGTGGAAAACAAAGACTTAAATGCAGCCAACAGGGAAGTACACTTAGGTGGACACTTAGACCAGATGGACATCTGTGGGATACCCCTAAAGAAGGGCAGGGTCCAAAAGTGACCAATATACAAACAGAAAAACAGATGCAGGGATCCACTTACATCCCAGGACTGGCCCCAGCGGAAAAACCTGGATATCATCAGATAACAATAGAGGAGAATGGTCAGATGGAGGTTCAGAAAGGAGTCTGCCTGGTAATAAAGAACCCATAACTGAACCCCCAACTGGGAAAATAAATGTTGAAGGCAACTGCCTAAAGAATGAAATAAGTTAAAAGGGTCCAAAGCAAAAGTTAAAACTGCTGTGAGAATAAGAAATAGGCAAAAAGGCAATTGGATTTTATTGGCTTGATAAATGCTAATGAACATTGAACAAAGAACAAAGAACAGTACAGCACAGGAATAGACCATTTGGCCCTCCAAGCATGCGCCGATCTTGATGCCTGCCTAAACTAAAACCTTCTGCACTTCAGGGGACCGTATCCCTCTATTCCCATCCTATTCATGTATTTGTCAAGATGTCTCTTAAACGTCGCTATCGTACCTGCTTCCACCACCTCCTCCAGCAGCAAGTTCCAGGCACTCACCACCCTCTGTGTAAAGAACTTGCTTCGCACATCCCCTCTAAACTTTGCCCCTCGCACCTTAAACCTATGCCCCCTAGTAACTAACTCTTCCACCCTGGGAAAAAGCTTCTGACTATCCACTCTGTCCATGCTGCTCATAACTTTGTAAACCTCTATCATGTCGCCCCTCCACCTCCATCGTTCCAGTGAAAACAATCCGAGTTTATCCAACCTCTCCTCATAGCTAATGCACTCCAGACCAGGCAACATCCTGGTAAACCTCTTCTGTACCCTCTCCAAAGCCTCCACGTCCTTCTGGTAGTGTGGCGACCAGAATTGCACGCAATATTCTAAGTGTGGCCTAACTAAAGTTCTGCACAGCTGCAGCATTGACTTGACAATTTTTATACTCTATGCCCCGACCAATGAAGGCAAGCATACCATATGCCTTCTTGACTACCTTATCCACCTGCGTTGCCACTTTCAGTGACCTGTGGACCTGTACGCCCAGATCTCTCTGCCTGTCAATACTCCTAAGGGTTCTGCCATTTACTGTATACTTCCCACCTGCATTAGACCTTCCAAAATGCATTTCCTCACATTTGTCCGGATTAAACTCCATCTGCCATTTCTCCGCCCAAGTCTCCAACCGATCTGTATCCTGCTGTATCCTCTGACAATCCTCATCACTATCCGCAACGCCACCAACCTTTGTGTCATCCGCAAACTTACTAATCAGACCAGCTACATTTTCCTCCAAATCATTTATATAGACTACAAACAGCAAAGGTCCCAGCACTGATCCCTGCGGAACACCACTAGTCACATCCCTCCATTCAGAAAAGCACTGATACTCTCTGTCTTCTATGACTGAGCCAGTTCTGCCAGCTTGCCAGCTCACCTCTGATCCTGTGTGGCTTCACATTTTGTATCAGTCTGCCATGAGGGACCTTGTCAAAGGCTTTACTGAAGTCCATATAGATAACATCCACTGCCCTTCCTTCATCAATTATCTTCGTCACTTCCTCAAAAAACTCAATCAAGTTAGTGAGACTCAACCTCCCCTTCACAAAACCATGCTGCCTCTCGCTCATAAGTTTGTTTGTTTCCAAATGGGAGTAAATCCTGTCCCGAAGAATCCTCTCTAATAATTTCCCTACCACTCACGTAAGGCTCACCAGCCTATAACTTCCTGGATTATCCTTGCTACCCTTCTTAAACAAAGGAACAACATTGGCTATTCTCCAGTCCTCTGGGACCTCACCTGTAGCCAATGAGGATGCAAAGATTTCTGTCAAGGCGCCAGCAATTTCTTCCCTTGCCTCCCTCATTATTCTGGGGTAGATCCCAGATACAAGAAATGCTACAAGAAAGGAATGTAAAGACTCGAAGAAAAAGGAAAATCCGGAGCTAGTAGTTAATTTGGATTACAGTAGAGGGTGTATGGGAAACTGAGGGAGGATTCTGGTTCAAGACATGCAGACAGATCCTGCTCTGTATTTGAGGGAAAAAGAATGAGCAGGACGCTTAAGTTAGACCTCAGAAAGGAGCCAGACAACCACACAGCCAAATGAGATGAGGTACTTCTTCGAGAGTTAATGAATATCCAAAGCAGTGAATCAAAGGGAATGGGAGACTCACTTCATGAGTTGGTCACAGGAAGACCAATGTACACCCCAACTCATTTGTTAGTTCCCAGAGTGACAGAAAGGCAGACAAAGGAGGTAACTACGGATAACTTTCTAAGCGATCTATGGGAAACCTTGAGAGGACTGTATTTAAACTCTGCACATCTGATCTGGAGAGCTCATCAGAAGAATAAATTGTTACTAGCTTCCAATAAAATACAGAATGGGAAGTAGGCCAACAAGTGATGGTTAGAAATTATGCAAAGCAGGAGTATTTGAACCCTTGTATAATGGATCATATAACATTATGGACAAAGCCAGTACAATGATCTATGCCATAAAGTTACCCAAAGCAATTAAATGGTTCCATGCTAACCAAATGAAGCTTTATGAACCTTCAGAGAAGTAGACAAAATTCTAAGGAGAGGTTTGCACTACAAAAAAGAGTTCTGCCAAGGCTTTGGGATGAAGCTGATGCTGAACGTCTGGACCATCCAGTAGCTCCAGTACAACAGGTACAGTATAAAACAGAGGAAGGAGACAGTGAGGGCAGTGACATTGCCCATATGATCTCTCCTCAGAACATGGCTTTTAAATAGCCGACAGAAAAAGAGGATTCAGAGAAAGGAAAATGATAAACAAAAGAAGGGTGAAGCAAAAGCTACACCAAACCCTATTCCCCGAAACCAAAAAAGCAAGGAAGAAAGACAAACCACCCTAAGAGATATAGTCTTAGAACAGATAAGACACCATGATGTAGCGGAGAAGGAGGAAAAGCCAGGAGTAATGTTTCACTTTTGTTCCCTTCTCTTATAGATGTGAACGAAATCAGGAGAAATTAAGGGATTATTATGCTTGCTGCTATGTTTCACAGAGTTGGAGGTAGGAGTAGTGACATTGATTCGACATGTAGCATGAGAACGATCAGATAATCCTTGTAAAAAGGCGTCAGCTTCCATCACGGTTAGCCCGGGTCAACTTCAAGCAAACACTCAAGAGGTTTCTCCCTCAATTGTCAAGGGCCAACGTTTGAGGAGCTGCAAAATCACAGTACCACGTATGGGGTACTAGAGGGAAAAGGAGTACGTCTGACATGTACCAGTGGGAAAGAGCCCTCAAGGTACTGGTGACTCCAGAGTAGTAGCAGTTACAGCACAAGTTATCACCAAATAGGAACACCCGACAGCAAGTTATGCTGGGAGTCATGGTGGAAGGAGAATGAGGGGATGTTTGTGTTTGTTAACCCACATAGGGTTGCTAATCGTAGATCTCCTTTCAATTATACATGTACATTTGGTTCTGGAGTCAAAGGAGGAAATGGCACCCAAATTCCCCCATGATGCGAATTACAAACACGTCCCACAACAATGGTGAAAGAAGATTGGTTCATAGCGTAACCCCTACCACATTACTGAATGTATGGGAGGAATCATGCAGGTGGTAGAATTGAAAGCACATCCCAAACTGCCCCTCCCCAATAAGACTCATTCTGATGGTGAATGCCCAATCCACACTGAGGGACATAATAATGGGTTAGTGGTTATCCCTAATAAAATGACACAGTACCATGATATCCATCACAACATAGTCCCACTAATATTAAATTTGACCAACATGGGGTGCCTGAGTCCTGTAAAGGTAAAACAACCCTCTTTTTTTACAGATTATTACAACAAGTAATGGATGAGTTTGGTCAAGGAATGGGGAAAGCGAACATCATGACGTAGTCTATTCTCCAAAAGCCCTATAGCATACTGTCTGAAGAAAGAGAAGCTTGATAAATAATGCTGCTACTGTGTTTAACACAGGAACCTCACTTGTAAATAACTTAGATTTAGCTACCTTAGATAACGAGATCAAAGACCTTAAATCACAACATAAGAAAACTTTGCAAGAATCCAATACTAATCAGGATCTCGAACTGCAAGAGGATCAAATAATGACTATACATCTACAAGATATAGTGAAACAATTCAAATTGCATGTGAACACAGTTTATCTATTAACTAAAGACAACAGAAATGTCTCTGATGAAGCTGCACATAATGATGTTTGCAGTATGTATGGATCCTAGTTGGCAGAGGAAACACGGGAAAATCTAAGGTTAATGTGATGTCTCTCAGGACTGGAGTTTGGAGGTTTAACTGAGTTTGGTATAAGTTATGTGAGACAGAGACTGTAGGCTATTGAACATAATGGAGTCTTTTTATTCTGTTTTACTTCCACTTTCCCTTTGCTAGCATGTGTGTTCTACAGCAACTCCAAATGTACAGAATGCACAATGCAATTGCAATTTTAAAAGACTACAGTTAACAGAAAAGGGAAGCTTCTTCTTGTGGTTGGAAAACAAACACCATGATGTGATAGGGAAACATCATAATGACATCTCGACATGTGCCCTGCGTAGGCTTATACATGTCTATCCAGTTAGGCACGAGTGTGAAACCGAATCAGACCTACATTAGGCCTGATACTGCATTTCCTATGCATACACAGTGGGAAGCCACCTTTGTCAGTCTATAGGTTGGGAAACATTGGAGTTATCAGAAAGAATATGCATGTACAACACTACTAACATCACACATATATGTTCAACAACAATGGAACCTGAATAGGAACAGAGATCGAAGATTGCAAAAGCATGGACAAACAATAGCCTGTCCACATGAAATAATGCCTGCTGACGCTTCCCTGTGTTGGTTTAATCAAACCAAGAAAACTGTTAAGTGTGCAATGGAAGTTTTAGGGGAAGAATTTTTTCATACGTTGTCTGCTTTAGAGGGAAAGGGAAATATTGTGCGACTACTAATCAACAGAGTTATCAACATGGGAATAAGATATGTGCAGTTACCAATATAATCTTTTGTTTTAAGCCTACTTAACTTGTAATGGTTCTGAATTTGTCCATTCATTAAAGCACAACTTAGCATAAGCCTGTGGAGAAATTCAGTGACAATATCCCACCTCTGCCAGAGCATTTGGAAAAGCTAAAAGTGGCGATAGAATGATAGAAAAAAGTTATCAGATGCAACAGCATAATCGCCTGATTTGGAAAGAAATGAATAATATTAAGACTATTACACATTGGTGGGTTATTGGAACAGGTGTGCAGATACACTCTTGAATGAGAATAATTGTTGCCCAGTTTTTGATTGTGGTGTACTGTTGACTGACCTAACGAACGGTGCAGACGAAAGAAGAATAAGTGGCTTATTAAACAGTGACAAGAAGCAATGAATGGATCAAAAACTGGTGCAAGTGTCTAAGTCAGACATGACTATCCCAGAGGAGCCAATTGAGAAGCTGCCTCCGGGAGCCTCGTACAATTAGGGACCTTGACCCCGGCCTCCAATGCTGCCTCAGCAGGACTGAGAAAATTCAACCCGTTAACTGTGTTTCTCTCTCCAGAAATGATGCCAAACCTGCTGAGCATTTCCAGCATTTTCTGTTTTTATTTCAGATTTCCAGCATCTGAAGTATTTTCCTTTTGCATTAATGAAGTGATCAATTGGACATCCCGGCAGAGTTGCATTTTCATTATTAGCATCAATGCTAATCATCATATGGTGCTCCACGTATTCCATTCAATGATAGAAAATGATAAATCACACTACCAGTGCCACCATTTCTGTTAGGGTCAGCTTCCACAAATAGTTAAGGTAGCTGTTTATAAGTCTGGCAAAAAATTGAAAATAAACAACTTGAAAAGTAATCATTTCAATGCTCTTTTGAACCTCTATCTCTTCAAGGTCCTTGTCCTTTTGTGAAGGAAAGAAAGCAACGGTACTGCTCCCCTGCTACATCAATACCAAGTCATATGCATCATTCGACTGACATCCTTGCAATGACAAAAAAAAGACACAAATCATATTACATGAATGTATTCTTCATTGTCATTGCTGTATCCATAGCAAAATCCCCTAAGATCCTGCGCTTTAACTGATGAGGATAAATATAATAATTTGCTATTGCCATCCATTGACCACACTATAACACAAGTTTGCAGTTCCACAATAATAGATTATTGTTGGCCCCTGAATAAAGAATTATAACACTAAAGGACGCTGAAAGCTGATATCTCAAAAGATTGGTGTAATCAACACTGATGTTTTGTTATTCGAGAGTTTAAAAGTCAAATGCCTTCCAATGTAGAGCAAATATTTTATATTTTAATTATTTTCACCCCCTTTTAGTCCCCCAGTTCTAAGCAAATGGATCATTTTGGAAGGATGAAAATAACTTATTGCAAGGTTGGTAGTAATAGTAATTTGTAACCGTTTTTTGGATATTTAGAGGAACAATGTGTGGTGACTCTACATCCAGTTTTATTTTCCTCCTTCTGGGAAAACACCTGATTGAATTCTATTGTGCACCTCACAAGATGGCAAAGGCCAAGATTAGCATCTTTGCTTGTAGGAAATGGCCAAAATAAATTCACAATCTACTACTTTGTCGATGCTCTTGCTGCATGTATAGGCAGGAAAGACTGTATCAGGCTCAGAAATGAAGCCTCCCTGGTGAAATGGCTTGCCAATATTCACTCAGTAGCCACCCATAAGAAGAATGGCTAATTGGGAGAGGTTCTGAAGGTCAGTAGCAAGGGCGGGGGGTGCGGTGAGGGTGGCCCTCAACTGTGCCCCCTTCCCGATTCCGGGTCCCTTGTTCAGGTAATAAGTGCCTTTGAACGAGGGACCTCCACCCTCATCTCCACACCTCACCATCCCCCACAGCCAGGAAGCAGCCAGCACAGTTTTTGGTGCCGGGGTTCCCATGCGGCGACAGGACAGCCCGCCGCATGGGTAATTGCAACTGCGGCAGGAAGAGGACCTTAGTTAGGTATCAATTGCCCAGTTAAGTGCCTCAAGTGGCAGTAGGATGGGAAGGTCGTTCACAGGTTTTCCCGCCCCGGACTAAGTTTCAGCGGCGGCGGGATGGTGGTGGGGTCCCACCAGCCCACGTGATTTTATGCTCTCCCTGCCTCCAAACTTGCTGCTGGGGGAGAGCATAAAATTCTAACCGCTTGAGGTCTGTGATCCTTCATCAGAACTCGAAATTGTTACAGATGTAGCAGGTTTTAAGCAAGCACAGGTGCAGGAAAAAGTGGGGTGAGGGAAGTGGGTGGAGGCAAATGTTGTATTATTGGGTTCTAACACAAACGTATCAAACACTATGACAACGACAAAGTAGATTTGGAACTAGAAAATGTGTACAACATTGACCTAATGCAATTTGGACACTATCTCCAAAGAGAGACTTCCAGAGATCCCGTCCCAAAGGCATTATGGCGACTCATCATTCGTGGATGGCCAGACACAATGCAAGAGGTTCCAACAGACCTCAGAACATTTTGGCCATATTGTGGCGAAGCTGGGATATTTAGTGGCGTCATTTTCAAAGGCAGACAAGTACTGATTTCAGAAGCCCTTCATCAAGATATCCTTATCCAATTACATCAAGGTCACATAGGCATTGAAAGATCAAGACAAATTGCACATGAGACAGTTTATTGTCCAGGGATCAATAATGAGCTAGAACAAGCAGTGAAGATGTATGCGACATGTTAAGGATATCAACTGAGCCAACGCAAAAAACCTTTTCATCTTTATGACATTCCATTACCTCTATGGTCAAGAATAGCAACTGACTTATTTACTGTCAAATGTGACGACTTCTTACTTATTACCGATTGCTTCTCCAAATTTCCTATCATTCTCCAACTGAGGGATACATCAGGTGCATTGGTAGCAAACACAATGAGTGGAATTTTCAGCCTTTTTGTTTCCCCAGAAGAGATAGTATCAGATAAGGGTCCACAGTGAACAGGTAAGCAATTACAAGACGTGCGCAAAGTGGGCTGTAAATTACGGTATGTCATCTCCATGCTTTCCAAGGTCAAATGGTCTAGCAGAAAGGATGGTACGGACGGTATAAGGTCACTAATCCTGAAATGTAAAGAGACTAATCAAGACATTCAAGTAGCAATGTTGCACTTACGAGCAACACCACTGGATATAGGATTATCATCACCAGCCTAGATCATGTTTGGAAGGCAAGTCAGGACAACTCTTTTGAGTCATCATCTGATCAGATTGTCGTCAGTGCAAGATAAACTATAGCCAGGACAAGAGAAAATGAAAATCACACATGACAAACATACAGGCATGGAGTTACCTCCTCGACCGGTCAGACAGAAGGTTGGAATGTTCCACCTACAAGAGAAAACATGGTTCCCTGTGGAAGTGTCAAAGATCTGTAATGAGCCACGGTTATATAAGGTAACCACCCTGAATCGAGCGATGTTGAGGAGAAGTAGATGTCAGTTGAAAGTGTTATATCCAACAGCATCAAACTTAATTCTCCTGTAGCAGCAAGAACACACTCACATTCAAGTTCTGAGAGTGGAGTTAAGAAAGATGACAAATACAACACTCAAGTACAAGATAATTGTCAGTCTAGACCTACGAGTCAAGAGAAAAGAATTGACAATTCCAGATCTCAGCAAAGTTTCACTGTTACCAAATGAGGTTGCATCAGCAGACCACCTGTACATTTCAGAGACACTTGAATAATTAATGTGAGAGTCCATATATGTATTAACACTGTTCACAATTATCCTATTTCATCATGTACATAGCTTATAACTTTTAACTTTTCTATTTAAGGAACGGGGGATGTTATGATCTATGTCTGAGAAATCACAATCTTTGCCTTTTTCTCAACATCTATTGACGAACTGGTCAATAGTTTCTTTGGGTTACCTGCTGACTAACACTGCTTCAACTGCTGTATCACATGTTAGCTTGCATCGCTCCCTGTGATGATGTATACAAAACTATTTACATATTCAGTACTATGTTAAGTAGTATTAAAGCAGTTAAAGCAATATCACAACAGCAAGAATAGTCTTGTCCTATGCTCTGATGCTGCTCCCTGCCAAGTGGTTTGGAGGACCTTATCCATTTTGTAGTGCACATATAACTAGAATCCATATTGAAGCGTGGGCAAGCATGCGGGACTAAATTTGTCTTACCGTTCTGGTTCATTGAAACATTCAAAGGAGAAATCAGGCTCAATTTCAAAAACAAATAGTATTTATAAAAGCTTTTTCTGGTTCACACACATGCTTGCTGATTTTCACACTGCTTCCCAGCTCACAGAACCATGGGCGTTCTCTTTCTCTCTCTTTCTCTCCCGCTAAGGGTGAAATTACTTTTGGTAGTAGCATAAAATGGGTGATGATGAATCAGAAACCCATTTTGCACCCTATCCTAATTTGTTTTCCACTGAAGTCAGATATAGATGTTAGCTGTAATTGCTAAACTTGCATATTAGATGGCTGTAATCATGGAGTCAATGCCTAAGCTGGGAGCTTCATTTACCAATTCATCTTGCTACAAGATTTAAGTAATTTGCCAGCCTTTAGTTAGTGAGTACTATGTGTAATTCTTTCACATCCTTGAGGATTTAGAATTGGGAGCTCTTCAGGACATTTGTTAAGAGGGCTAAGTAAATACCTAATATCTCACCAGTGATATCCACTAAACTTACAAGATCTACAGGCAGAAGTGAGTAATTTACTTTTTACTCATGAGCAAAGATGCTTGGAACTCCAAACTGTCATTGTATTTTTTTTTACTGTTATGAGCCCACGGCACTCAATTTTTACACATGAAAATCAAATCTGGTTGTGCAGAATGGATTAGAAAATTAAATGAACTTCTAGAAAGTTGCTTACTCTCTTTCTGAAATCTTCCAATGGCAAAACCTAATCTCTATGGTATGTTGGCAAAGATGCCACAGATTATCTGATTAAAAATATGTGCAAATTTAAAATCACTCCAATAGAAATCAAATCTAAAATTGCAGTCGTCTGCTGGAGGATTAAGGAGCTAAAAAGATGTTATGACCACGTGAGCAATGTCTCTAGGGGTCTCTTGCGATCGTCACCTGGTCTTATTGTCACAGGGTGTAATTTTAAACACACTGTATTTTGAGCTCCCCCTTTGTGAATCTTTGTTCACAACTTTCCAATTATAAGGCAAATAAATGAGCACAAACAGGCTTTCTTTGGTTTAAAGCCGAAAGAGAAAATTTATTAAACCTTAAACTAAACTCTAATGTGGTTCACGGCTACGGATAAATGACGCACTCACGCTAGCATGCACATGCGATATAAACATGCAGATAGGAATAGAAAAGAGCAGAAGAAAAGATAAGTAGAACAGTTTGAGGCAATATCTTGTTACTGTTTCTCGAGCTCGCTGTAAGCCTTGATTGAAGTTATAGTCTTGTGTTTCATTGGGGCCCAGTAATCTTCTTAAATCTTTGTTCAGATGGCAAACATTTCTCTCTTTGAGTTTCACGTGTCTTCAATGGTTTCAGTTTCCTGAGAGATGAGCAGGCAGGAGAAAGATGTTCTTGCTTCAGTTCTAGGAGCACACAGTGTTCTGTCTAAAATTCCTTTGTTTGGGAGTTCGAATTCAAAAAATCTCCAAAGTTGCCCAGCAGGCTAATCATGTGACTAGCTTCTTATATGGAACAGTCTCTGAAAACCTTTTGTGGGAAGTGCAACTTCTTTGCCACAGCCATAGTCATGTCGCTAAAACTGGTCTGACCACTTCTTTGTATTGGGAAGCAACTGCTGGGGCTCCCATTGTTTCAACAAGGTCTGGTATTATGCAAATGTCCTTCCACTCAGGGCTTGCGATTTTAAATTTCTGTTCATGTGGAAAAATAACGTATGCCTTAGTCTTGGCAGGTGGGGGTTTGCCTGACACCTCCACACCCAGGGGAATGAAATGCAATTTGAAGAAAATGGCACATTTCATTCCAGCGTTTGAGAGAAATATAAGATACAGAATGAAAACCATACGTTTCTCTCATTCATTTTCATTCATTCACCACTCTTGAAGCTCACTAAAAATGGTCTGTTCTGGGGGCGGGTGGGGGGTGGTAGTCAGTGCAGGGCTGCTTTAATTCCCCCTTTTGTTCTCCAGGAGAGTTAGTAGGGGGGCGGTCTATCCTGAATTCCCTGATTCATGCAAAGACTTTTGGCTTCAGGGGTTGCGTGATTCCCTTTTCATCTGACTGTGGGGGAGGAGGCTCTGTTACTCTCCCCTTTGTTCTTTGGGACACTCCTACCTGCAGGTATTTGTGCAGACTTAACTGCATTTTGCGGTGACCCTTTGACTAGGAGAGGCATCACCCTCATGGTTTCTCTGCCCTCTAGAGGTCTCTCTTTGTCTCTGCAGGCTCCTGTCAATGCTGTTAGCAACTCTGGTGGGGAGCTTCTAAATTCTGCATTTACATAGGAGTATGTGGGGTCTAACTTTTCACATTTTTCTGGGTTGGTTAACCGGGCAGTAGGGGTTTTCATCTGGGATGCTGCCTGGATTTCCTTTAACCTGTCCTCTAGGCCACTTTTTCCCCTTCTCTTTCTAAGCTTTTGTCAGCCATGCGCCTGCCTGTCCCCTTTTGTTCTCGGTGGGCTCCCTTACAGTTCACCAGCCCGCTGCTGGAGGGATCTCCTAACACCAGTACAGGACTTAGGCTGCAGGTTTTACTGTAGCTTGGGGTTTCTCCTCAACCTGGCACATGTGGCAACTCCTGCAGCACTCCACCACATCTCTGTGGAGTTCTGGCTAGTCAAACCGCTACCTTATGTGGCTTTTGGTCTTTCGTATACTGGCATGTATAGCTACTGTAGTCTCATGGGTCCTTCTTAACATTTCTCCCCAGTACTCTGTGGCACCACTAACTGGTGAACTACTATCTACTCCTGGCCCTCAGGTTTGTAAGGAGAACTCCATTTTCTCATCAGTACCTCACTCTTTAAAAAGTAGCAATCAGGGACTCACTCTGCTTCACTTTCAGACTGGGCAGCCTGTGCTAACCCTCGTAATACTGGGTCGGTTTGTTGAACCTCACCTAGGGAAAGTCCATTTAATTTATTCTCCTAACTTTCCAAAGAAAGTCTCGGTCAGGCAGCCCTCATGGCCGCTTGCCTGTAGTGTCAATTCAGTCTCCTCTGGGGGAGCTGGTTTGATCATGGCCTGATCCACTACACATTCAGGGAAACTGCAGGGGACTGTCTCCTGCCACCGCCCTGTCTCTCTGACCTCCTGCGGTCTTTCTTTCACTACTTGGGGGGCTACCATCTTCACCCCTGCCAGATCATTACCTAGGAGCAGGTCAACCATAGGCAAACTAGGGACAATCCCTACAGATACCGGTCCCAAAACTAGGTCGCACTCTAGGTGCACCCAGTGTACAGGTACAGATATACACTGCCCTCCAATACCATTCACCACCATTTTGGTGTTCACTGCACTCTCCGGGGGAAAGGTCAGGCCTTTTCCCAGTAAAAGGGATCTAGTGGCCACTGTGTCCCTGAGAATTACTATGGGCTTGCTTGCCCACTTGAGGGGTTACTTTCGCTTCAGATACAAAACCCGGGTAACCTTCAGGAATCCTATTAACGTTTCCTGCACTGGCCATAGTAAGCTTCCTGGGTTGCACCCTTACTGCAGTCAAAGCCTCAGTCCATTCCGTGTTTTCCATCAGGGCCTCGTCTTCACTGAGCGGGTGTGCCTTGATTAACCCTACCGGTTTCCCCTTTAATTTCCAGCAGTCAGCTTTTAGGTGCCCTGTCTTGTTACAGTGGAAGCACACAGGTCTCCAGGTCTCACTCTTGCTCACAGCACCTTCCTTTTTGGCTGGAGGAGGGCCCCCCATGTCTCCTACTTTCCTTTCTCTTTCAGGACTGCCTGGGCTTCTATCACCTTCCCACCATTTGTCCTTTTCGGATTTGTGGGGGTGACCAGAAAAGGTTCTCCACTGGTAAACTGACTTATAGATTAAAGAAAATACATAGGCCAGAACTGAGCTCCCTGAACCCGCTGCTCCTCCACATGAGTTTTTATTGAGAATGGGAGAGAGTTTTTAACTTCCTGTAACAGGATTGTTTCTCTGAGAGTCTCATTTTTGAGTTGTATTTTTAAAGCCCTCAGCCACTGGTCAAAAGCCAGCTGCTTACTTCTTTCAAACTCCAGATAACTTTGATTGGCTTGCTTTTTGAGGGTTCTAAATTTCTAGCGGTAGGCTTTGGGCACTAATTCATATGCCCCGTTGATAGCATTTTTGGTCACGTCATAGTTTGATGAACTCTCTTCTGGCAGCGAGGAATAGACCTCATGGGCTTTTCCAGTTAGTTTGCTTTGCAGTAAAAGAAACCAGGTTTCAGCTGCCTTGCCACTTTCTCGAAAGACACAACAAACATTTCCACATCTTCCTCATTGAATTTTGGAATCAATGGGTGAGTTTTAGCAATCTTGTCAGCCTGAATTCTGATCCTCCATATTGGCCATGCTTCCACTAGGGTTACTCTGTCATCTCCTAGCTAACTCAAGCCGCCTCAACTCTTTCTTCGGATTCTTTCAGGAATACCCTTCTTCTCTCTTTCCTCTCTCTCTCTTTTTTTCCTTCTCCTGTCTTTCTCTCTCTCTCGCTCTCTCTCTCTCTCATTCCTTCTTCTGTCTTTATTTTTCTTCATGGTCCTTCTGGAAGGCTCTTTCTTTCTCCCTCTATTGCCTCTCTTTCTCTTTTTCCTGTCTCTCTCTCTTTCGTTCTCCTCAAATTTAAGTTTCTTTTGTTCCAATTATATCTTTGCTAGCAGTACCCTGTCTGGGTCTGCTTCTAACACTGCTTTTGCTTCATCAGAGTCAAGGGAAAAATGGTGTGCCACTAGCCTTAGGAGTTCAGACTTCATAGACTTGCCACGCACATTCATCCCACACTGCTCAGCCATTTTTCTCAACTCCTCAGTAGACAGTGCTTTTAACTTATCCCAGGTTACTTCACCCTGGCTTGGGGAGCTACTGGCTTCAGTTGCAGATATGTTAGTATACAATCACACAGAACCACAAGAAAACCTATACTGATTTGCTCTTTTTGATTGGGAACACTTTTAGCTTCCCACTCCAATTTTCACTCATTTGTCTGTGAGTAACAATCCAGACCCTAGTACCCAATTTCTGTTACAACCAGGTGAGCAATGTATCTCGGGGTCTGTTGCTGTCTTTACCTGGTCTTATTGTAACAGGGTGTAATTTTAAACACACTGTATTTTGAGCTCCCCCTTTTGTGAATCCTTGTTCATAACTTTCCAATTATAAAGCAAATAAATGAGCACAAACAGGCTTTCTTTGGTTTATAGCAGAAAGAAGAAATTTATGAAACCTTAAACTTAAAACTACGGTTCACGCCTATGGATATACGATGTGCTCACGTTAGCATGCACATGTGATATAAACATGCAGATAGGAATAGATAAGAGCAGAAGAAAAGATTAGGAGAACAGTTTGAGGCAATATCTTGTTACTGTTTCTCAGCTCACTATAGTTCTTGACTGAAGCTATAGTCTTGCGTTTCATTGGGGAGCAGTAATCTTCTTAAAGCTTTGTTCACATGGCAAACCTTTCTCTCTTTGAGTTTCACATGTCTTCAATGGTTTCAGTTCCTTGAGAGATGAGCAGGCAGACAGGCAGGAGAAAGATGTTCTTGCTTCAGTTCCAGGAGCACACGATGTTCTGTCTAAAATCCCTTTGTTTGGGAGTTCAAATTCAAAAAATCTCCTAAATTGTCCAGCAGGCTAGTCATGTGACGAGCTCCTTACATGGATCAGTCTCTTCAAAAATCCTTTGTGGGAAGTTCAACTTCTTTGCAACAGCCATAGTCCTGTGGTTAAAACTGGTCTGACCACTTCTGTGTATTAGGAAACAGCTGCTGGGGCTCCCATTGTTTCAACATTGTCTGGTATTATGCAAATGGCCTTCCACTCAGGGCTTGCGATTTTAACCTTCAGTTCATATGTGCCTCAGTCTTGGCCGGTGGCGGTTTGCCTGACAAAGAAAAGTCCAGGAATTCCCCAAATGTCACCTAAGCAACTGATTATAGGCGAAACAGTGGATCTCATCTTTGGGACCAGTTTATGCACCACCTACGAGGTGCGACAATGCCAGCTTTACTCCAGAGCTCCATCTACAGCAGCTTCATCAATGACCTTCCCTCCATCATAACGTCAGAAGTGGGGATGTTTGCTGATGACTGCGCAATGTTTAGCACCATTCGTGACTCCTCAGATACTGAAGCAGCCCATGTCCTTATGCAGCAAGACCTGGACAATATTCAAGCTTGGGCTGAGAAGTGGCAAGTAACATTCGTGCCACAAAAGTGCCAGGCAATGACCATCTCAAATAAGACAGTATCTAACCATTTCTCCTTGACGTTCAATGGCATTACCATCTCTGAATTCTCCACTATTAACATCCTGGGGTTACCATTGACCAGAAACTGAACTGGACCAGTCACATAAATGCTGTGGCTACAAGAGCGAGTCAGAGGCAAGGAATTCTGCAGGTGAGTAACTCACCTGACTCCCCAGTGCCTGGGGAGGCAAGGCACAAGTCAAGAGTGTGATGGAATATTCTCCACTTGCCTGGATGGGTGTAGCTCCAACAACACTCAAAAAGCTCGACACCATCCACGACGAAGCTGCCCACTTGATTGGCATCCTATCATTCTTCAACGTTCACTCTCTTCACCACCCATGCACAGTGGCAACAGTGTGTACCATCTACAAGATGCACTGTTGCAACTCACCAAGGCTCCTTCGACAGCACCTTCCAAACCCACAACCTGTACCACCTAGAAGAACAAGGGCAGCAGATGTATGGGAACATAACCACCTTGCCAGTTCTCCTCCAAGTCACACACTATCCTGACATGGAACTATATTGCCAATCCTTCACTGTTGCTGGGTCAAAATCCTGGAACTCCTTTCCTCACAACACTGTGGGAGTACCAACATCCCAAGGATTGCAGCAGTTCAAGAAGGCAGCTCACCACCACATTCTCAAGGGCAATTAGAGATGGGCAATAAATGCTGGCATAGCCAGCAGTGCCCACTTCCCCAATAACAAATAAAAAAAAAGTTGTCACTTTATGACATTGCATTTCCAGAAACCATGTATTACAAAACTGCCTATTTTGCTAGCATTAATTAGAGATAAAATCAAGTATTTTCTCATTTTTTTAATAAAAAGATGAATAATTGGGCCAACTTAAAATAGCAATGAAGGCCAGAAAATACAGATTTATCTATGTAATGGTGACCTGTGCTATGGGAAGTTAATAGCTAAGTTATAGGATGCTAATTACAGCAAGAAGTTCAGATGGGTCTGATACTAGTGACGAGCTCGCTGTACAATGTGCCCTTGGGGATCCTGCCATCTTCCATATGGTTCACATGGCCAAGCCATCTCAAGTGTCGCTGGCTCAGTAGGGTGTATATGCTGGGGATGTTGGCCACCTCGAGGACTTCTGCGTTGGAGATACGGTCCTGCCACCTGATGCCAAGGATTCTCCGGAGGCAGCGAAGATGGAATGAATTGAGACGTCACTCTTGGCTGACATACGTTGACTAGGCCTCGCTGCCGTAGAGCAAGGTACTGAGGACACAGCCTTGATACATTCGGGCTTTTGTGTTCCGTGTCAGTGCGCCATTTTACCACACTCTCTTGGCTAGTCTGGACATAGCAGCCTTTCCCATGCGCTTGTTGATTTCTGCATCGAGAGACCTGTTACTGGTGATAGCTGAGCCTAGGCAGGTGAACTCTTGAACCACTTCCAGAGGGTGGTCGCCGATATTGATGTATGGAGCATTTCTGACGTCCCTGTCCCATGATGTTCGTTTTCTTGAGGCTGATGGTTAGGCCAAATTTGTGGTCTTCGCTCTAAGACAGGCAAGGTTGAGCAACCTGCCATCTGATCTTGTGTGGAGGAAAATTTCTTCTTCTGAAGACTTGAACGCATGTGAGAGCAACAGGGAGAAGAAGATCCCAAACAGTGTAAGTGTGAGAACACAGCCCTGTTTCATGCCACCCGGGATAGGAAAGGGGTCTGATGAGGCACCGCTATGCCGAATTGTGCCTTTCTTATTGTCATTGAATGAGGTGATGATACTTAGTAGCTTTGGTGGACATCCGATCTTTGCTAGTAGTCTGAAGAGACCACGCCTGCTGACGAGGTCAAAGGCTTTGGTGAGATCAAGGAAAGCAACGTAGAGGGGCATCTGTTGTTCGCGGCATTTCTCCTGTAGCTAGCGAAGGGAGAACAGCATGTCAATGGTGGATCTCTCTGCTCGAAAGCCACACTGCGCCTTAGGGTAGACACGCTCAGCCAGCTTCTGGAGTCTGTTTAAAACGACTCGAGCGAAGACTTTCCTCACTATGCTGAGCAGGGAGATTCCACGGTAGTTGTTGCAGTCACTGCGGTCACCCTTGTTCTTATAGAGGGTGATGATATTGGCATTGCGCATGTCCTGTGGTACTGCTCCCTCATCCAGCACAGGCAAAGCAGTTCATGTAGTGCTGAGAGTATAGCAGGATTAGCACTCTTGATTATTTCAGGGGTAATGCCGTCCTTTCCAGGTACTTTTCCACTGGCTAGGGAATCAATGGCATCACTGAGTTCCGATTTTGTTGGCTGTTCGTCCAGTTCATCCATGACGGGCAGAGACTGGGCTGCATTGAGGGCGGTCTCAGTGACAACATTTTCCCTGGAGCACTAATTCGGTGGACACCTACGCATACACGATGTGCCCATGTTAGCATGCAAAAGCGATACACACCTGCAAATAGAGACAGAAAAGAGCAGAAGAAATAAAGCGGAAAAGCTTGAGGCAATATCTGAACAGTTTTTGTTATGGGTCTTCGAGCTTACTGTAGAGTCCTTGATCATATGTAGATCTTGCTTTTCATTGGGGCCCAGTATTCTTCTTAAACCTTGTTGGCTGTCGGAGACTTTTCTCTCTTGGTGTTCATGTGTCTTCAGTCAATTCAGAGGCTTCTGAGAAAGAGATGGAAGCAGGCAGACAGGAGAGGCTGTGGCGAGCCAGCCAGAAGAGATCTTCTCAGTCCAGGAGCATTCTGCTTTCTGCCCAAACTCAACTGTACAAATTCAAAAAACTCAGGTTGCCCAGCAGGTTAGTCATGTGACTAGCTGGTTAGACCATGTCCTGTTGTGTATTTGGCCATCTTTGCAGTCAACCTGGAATGTGAGCTCCCCACCTTCAAAATCTGGTGATCAAAAGTCCATTGTGGGTTGAGTGTGTCAGGGAATGGCTGCTTTGTCCTTCCAAACATTGTCTGTTAATATGCAAATGCCTTTTCCAGGCATGGCTGATCTGTTTAACAAGTCCTTTCTTCATTCCAGTAACAGTTTAAAATCAATGTTCATGACAAAATGAATGTGCCGCATTCTTGGCAGGTGGGGGCCTGGCATGACATACATCCTCTCTGGCCGACAGGTTCTTGTCTTTACTCTTGATATCAATGGCATGCAACAACTTGGATACACCTTTATTAAATCTCTAAGCAATAGTACATACTCACAATGTCATTGCTTGCTTAGGAATCCCGCAAGCGAGGGTACGTTTAGGTGTTCAGTCCTTCGACAGATCTCCAGGTGTGACTGCGGAATGGCCAACCAGGCCACTCTACCGACTGCAAATGTCCTTGAGGGCTGTGACTTTGTACAACTTCCCGATCCTGGCCTTTGGCATATAAGGAAATACCTTAAATTGAATCATCCGATTGGGTTATTAATCCCATCCTGGCAATCCAGGACCACCTCCACATAGTCATATCCTGCCTTCAGTGGGGGGCGGGGGGGAGGTATACAGGGGCATGCCAATAATGGGTGTGATTACTGAATCTTGGAGCAGGAAGAAGGCAATTCACACATTCCCGAATGGCCATTGTCTAGTTCAGTTTCTGTAGACAGAGTGTCTGTGGCAATCCACCACCTCAGCGACATGCCCTGACACGTGTGTGTGTGTGTGTGTGTGTGTCTGTCTGTCTGTCTGTCTGTCTGTTTTAGTTAAAATTGTCCCAGCAGTAATGTCTTTGGTCAGAATCTCCCCTTGTAGCTCCATCTTCTTGCCACCATAAGATGAACTGTCTGCCCACAAGACTCCACCACAGACAGCTTACATTCATTCATATGAAAGAAATAAATAAAACATGGTTTACATGATTAAGAGTGATTAATACAATTAAGGTAAATAATGCATTGTCTTACAACCCTTGAGAAAGTAACTGCTTAATGTGCTTGAATTTCTGGGTTCAGCCTCATTACCATATTGTGGGTGAGATGCAGGCATGAATTATATCTCTGATTGGACAGAAAATAATATGAGGCCACAGATCTTAAAGGTGTGTAGCAGTTTAAAGAGGCATTGATGAGTTGTGGGAAAGGTGAAGCAAGTGCAATTGTGAACCTGCAGCCATGTCAACCAGCAGCTTTGGTGGCAATAGGGAACCTGATCTGTTAAAATGTTTTTAGAGCAAGAGGAGAGGGAGGTTTTCTTCCCAGAAGATAATCTTAAGGTGTTTTGATGAGTGAGTCAAGGTGCTAAGCAGGATGTGGTTATCCAGGTATCTGGAGGACGGTAATATTCTTGATTTGTTCCTTTCGTTTGGGAGGAGCTGGACTAGACTTTTAGAGCTGAACATCACTACTCCTTGGACTTGGCTGTAATGCTGCATGAAGTTTAAGACTTTAACATATATGGCTAGGTAAGAGACCCTGTGGTGGATTAAAATCCTGGTCCTTTTGGGCCGATCCCAGATCAGGCTTACTTCTCAT
Source organism: Heterodontus francisci (assembly GCF_036365525.1). Taxonomy (NCBI): domain Eukaryota; kingdom Metazoa; phylum Chordata; class Chondrichthyes; order Heterodontiformes; family Heterodontidae; genus Heterodontus; species Heterodontus francisci. The sequence goes on along the minus strand of NC_090376.1, from coordinate 136,899,948 downwards.
AAGATCAGAAGTGGGGATGTTTGCTGATAATTGCACGATGTTCAGTACCATTTGCCACTCCTCAGATACTGAAGCTGCCCATGTTCATATGCAGCAAGATCTGGACAACATCCAGGCTTGGGCTGATAAGTGGCAAGTAACATTCGCAACACACAAGTGCCAGGCAATAACAATCTAAAATAAGAGAGACTCTAACCATCTCCCCTTTATGTTCAATGGCATTACCATTGCTGAATCCCACACTATCAACATCCTGGGGGTTACCTTTGACCAGAAACTGAACTGGACCAGCCACATAAATGCTGTGGCTACAAGAGCTGGTCAGAGGTTGAGAATTCTGTGGCGAGTAACTCACCTCCTGTCTCCCCAAAGTCTGTCCACCATTTACAAGGCACAAGTCAGGAGTGTCATGGAATACTCTCCACTTGCCTGGATGGGTGCATCTCCAGCAACACTCAAGTAGCTCGACATCATCCAGGACAAAGCAGCCCGCTTGATTGGCACCCATCCACCACCCAACATTCACTCCCTCCACCACTGAAGCACAGTGGCATCAGTGTGTACCATCTACAAGATGCACTGCAGCAACGCACCAAGGCTCCTTAGACAACACCTTCCAAACCTGCAACCTCTACCAACTAGAAGGACAAGGGTAGCAGATGCACGGGAACACCACACCTGCAAGTTCCCCTCCAAGTCACCCACCATCCTGACTTGGAACTATATCACCGTCTCTTCACTGCCGCTGGGTCAAAATTCTAGAACTCCCTTCCGAATGGCACTGTTGGTGTACCTACGCCCCAAGGACTGCAGCGGTTCAATAAGGCAGCTCACCACCACCTTCTCAAGGGCAATTAGAGATGGGCAATAAATGCTCCCTTGCCAGCAACACCCCCATCTCACAAATAAAAAAATTGATTAGGGAAGATGACCAAAGTAGACTTTAGGGAAAATTGTCATGATGGAAAGAGAGGCAAAAAGGTTTAGGGTGGGAATTCCAGAGCTTAGAGACTGAGAGCTGAAGGCACAGCCGCCAGTGGTGGAGTGATTAAAATTGGTGATGCTCAAGAGGCCCGAATTAGGAGGAGTGTGGCTATCTTGGAAGGCTGTGGGCTGGAGGAGACTACAGGGGTGACGTCATAGATGAATTTGAAAATATGTTGAGAATATTAAAATTGCTCATCCGGGAGCTGATGTAAATCAACAAGCACAGGGGTGATGGGTGAATAGGACTTGGTGCGTAATAGGATATGGGTAGCAGACTTTTGAATGGCTTCAAGTTTATGGAGGGTAGAACATGGGAGGCAGTCCAGGAGTACATTTGAATCCTGATGTCTAGAGGTAGCAAAGTCATGGAGTTGAGCAATGTCATGGAGGTTGAAACAGTCTTTGTGATGGCACAGATATGTTGTCAGGAGCTCATCTTGGGGTCAAAAATGATACCAAGGATGTGACCAGTCTGGTTCAGCCTGGGAAATGGATGGAGTAAGTGATTAGGGAATGGAGTCTGTAGCAGGAACCAAAGACAACAGCTTCAGTCTTCTCAATTTATTGCCCAAAAGAGAGCTTCCTGTAGTCAGAGAAACAAAAGCTTGCCTTTGAACATCATTCACACAGAGTTGGAATCATAGAGTCACAGAATAATATAATACAAAGGGAATCCATTTGGCCCATTGTGCCTGTGCTAGCTCTTTGTTGGAGCTATCTAATTCCATTCCCTAATCTTTTACCACAGCCCTGTAATTGTTTATTTTTCCCTTCAATTATTTATGCAGTTCACTGATGAATGTTACTGTAAAGTCTGCTTCCACCAGCCTTTCAGGTAGTACATTCCAAATTATCATAACGCACTGTGTAAAAAAAAAGTTTCCTCATATTGCCTTTGGTTCTTTTGCCAAAGACCTTAAATCTGTGTCCTCTGGTTACCAACACTTCTGCAAGTAGAAACAGTGGGTGGAATTTTATGGGTTGTGAAAGAGCGGATTTGATGGCGTGCAGGGTGATTTCATTAGGCTGGAGGTGATTTTTCGGGTTCCCAATGGCAGGATATTGTAGAAAGATTAAGTCGGTGGCGTGTTTGTGGCGGTCCGGGTTTCCCCCGGCATAGTGGCGGATTGCAGCTTTGCACTCATTCATTAAAAAACATGAACACTCATTACCCTATGCATAGTTACAATTCAGTCCTACCTTCCAGATTAAGTGAATGGTGAGCGCTTTTCCATGCCACCTGGTTCACGATTGTTTTACCATGGCGTAAGGCAGTCGGATATGTGCAATTGAGTCTCAGGCATGTTCTCTTCTCTCTTTAACTCATCCGCAAAACTAATGCCAGCATTGTAATGGAAGTTTCCCTCCAGGCCAGCATTGGAATGGATGTTTGCTACCGGGCTCGGCACCAGCAAGGGTGAATCTTCTCAGGGCACGGTGGTGAAAGCAAGGGTGGGGGGAGGGGGTTGTCTACATGGAGGAACAGGGCATGGTACTCTAGGGAAGGGTGGGGTTGATCAGGTGCATGGAGGAGCAGGAGAGGGTGGAGTGGTGCATCCAGGGTGCGGAATGGGTACTGTTGATGCTGAAGCTGTATGTTGTCAGCTGTGGGTGGATTATAGCATTGCAGTGTGAAGATATTTGGCAAGGGCCTAAAGGGAGGGATGAATGCTGCACTCCATCTGCAGTGAAGAGGACGTCCTGCCTTTCCCTGTCAGCCTGGAGGAGAACCTGCAGGGAAGCATCATAGAACTGTGGAGCGGGACACTGCCTGCTGGCTGACATATTCCTCAGTGCAGCTGCAGAGGTAAAGTAAATGATGTGAATGGCGTTGATGCTACATCACAAAAATTAAGGGAGACAAAAGACATTTTGCATTGATTTAAAGCTTGCTTTCAGGTTCCTATACAGAGACATAAATGACAGGAAGGCTTTAGATCCTTGAGGCTGCCAGCACAGAATGCTTTATACCTATGGTGATCGTGGTGCTTGGCCCAGTGACGGTGGGTTTACCTATGAAAGGTTGTCCATGCCGCCGAATCGCATGTGTCCCCTGTGCCCGTTGCCGCACACTTCATTGGCATATGTAATCATGTTGGAAATGGCAAACGTGGAAGTTTTGCCAACTTCCAGTTCTGCTATCGGCTTTGCCGTAATTTCTCCTTATTTACGCTATCAAAATCCTTCAAAAGTTTGAACATCTCTATTAAATTGCCTCTTATTCTTCCTTGCTTTAAAGGACAGCATCCTCTGCTTCTCCATTCTCTCCAGATAACTGAAGTCTCTCATTGCTGGAAGTCTTCTGGTAAATCTCTACTGCACCCTATCCAAGGCCTTGTCATCCTTGCTAAAGTGTAGTGCCCAGAATTGATCACAATACCCCAGCTAAGATGTAACCAGTGCTTTATAAAGGTTTTGCATAACTTATTTGCTTTTGTACCCTGTGCCTCTATTAATAAAGCCACATCTCCAATCTACTTTTTTTTTTAAAACAGAATTCTCAACTTGTCCTTCAATATTAAAAAACTTGTATACATACAACTCCAGGGGCAGGATTTTCCCCACAGGCTTCGCTACCCCAAGGTTAGGGTCAAATGGGGGTCAGAAACACACATTGCTGGGGGGAAACAGTCAGCCTGCAGTTGTTTTCCCCGAATTGGCCAATTATTGGCCAGAGGGTGGGCTCGCTGTCCAATTAAAAATGGTGGGCAGGCTTTCAATGCTGGAGTGCCCTCCAGCTCGGAAAGAAGCAGCAGGCTGCCTTTTCAGGTAAGTAAAACAGAGGGAGCCTCAAAAGGGTGGTAGCCTCTCTCCAACTTTTTAAAATCTTAAATAAAAAATTCCCTCAGCAGCCGGGCCAACATTGTGTAGGGGGTGCCCCTCCACAGAGAGGCCTATAGCTGCACTTGAAGCCAAGTAGGCAGTGAGGGTCTCAAAGCCTGCCTAGAGAACCAGCAGCCCCACCACCCCCACCCCTGGAAAACTCCAGTCCACCTTTGACAATAGGCCTTTAAGTGGTTTAACTGGCTATCTGCTCCTTGTGGGCAAGTCACCCTGCCGTGCACCTCCTCCCCACAATCCTGTCTCTGAGATAACGGCCCGATGGTGGGATGGAACTGGCAAACTAGCACGCTGGCTGACGGTGCAAATTTCTATGTCTGCCCACCTCCGTGCTTACCCCCATCAAGGCCTAAAAATCCAGCCCCAGGTCTCTGTGTTACAGCACCCTCTTTAAATTTATACAATTTAATTCATATTGCTCCATTTCTTTTTTCCTAATAAAATTTATCACTTGTAAATTGTATGGACATCTAAGTGGTAATAATTCTGTGCCATTAAGATATTGTAATGAAGCTTCTGGCAATTTCATTTTGGATGTTTGGGTGCCTGCCAGTCAAAACCACAACCAGAAAAGTAAGTTACATACGAAATTGACATTATGTGATCATATGAGGATGCATTGATGGGACATAATGAAGTCAGATTTGCGCCCTAATGTATCCTTATGCTGGTTAAGAAATTTCCTAAATCTATAGAGAAAAATATCCCACAGCAATGGAATTTTAGGGTACTATAATTCTTACCAACGATACAGTGACAAAGCAGTCTAAAAATGCTGATAACTTCTCATCTAAGCCATGTTCAAAATGGAAATGTAGCCTCGAGGCTAAACAGAGTCAACAGTCACTGCATTATGAAATGGAGAACTATTCTTTGAATCCTGACATGAAACATGATTCATTACCGCTAATAGCTGTGGCTTGATGTTGCACAACAATTAATAATAACTACATTTGGATTTGCTGACCATGAAGTTTCCAGTGTAATGCAAAACTGTTAACAACAGGGAGAATTAAATACCGTTAAATGCAAGCATGAGTCAAAACACATTTTTTTATCCCTGCAAAAATCCTTTATTTATAACACCTGCATTTAGATTATTGCATTCTAAGCACCTTACTTTCAAAAGAATGTTGATGCATTGGAAAGGTTCCTAAAGAGAAACAAGGGTAATTTCAGAACTTCAGACTTTAGGAATTTAGGAAAAGTCACAACTAAACTTATTTCCTTTGGAAAAGGAATGAGAGAAAATGAGGTCCAGTTCTTTAAAGTATTGATAGGCAGAAGAATTTAGATATAGGTAAGGAATTATTGTGGAGGTTTTCACGATCGCAGAGTAAAGGAAAGAAATAATACTTTTTATATGGGAAGGCTGGCATTTATTTTCCAACACCAGTCACCCTTGAGAAGATTGTAGTGGGCCTTCTTGAACCACTGCACACCACATGGCACACCACACTGCACACCACATGGCAAAGGTGTTGTTAGGTAGGATATTCCAGGAAGTTGACCCAGCAATGATGAAGGAACAGTGATATATCTCCAAGTGTGAGAGACTTGGGGGAGTGTTCCCATGCACATGCTGTCCTTGAACTTCTATGTAATGGAGGTGATGGGAGGTGCTGCCGAGGGAGCCTTAGTGACTTGCTGTCTGCGCCAGATAAATGGTATAGACTGTAATCATGGTGCACCAGTGATGGAGAGTAAACCTGTATTCATATAGTGCCTTTCTGACCTTAGCATATTCCAAAGTTATTTACAGCTAAGTAAGTTGTCATTGTTGTAAATGCAGCAGTCAATTTGCAGACAGTGAGATCCCACAGACAACAATGTATAAAGTACAGATAATCAGTTTTTTGATGTTGCTCGAGGGATAACTATTGGACAGACCACAGGGAGAAACTCCCCTTCTCTTCAAATAGTGCCAAGGAATCATTTATGTTTAACAAAGAGAACAGATGTAACATCAGTTTAATATCTCATCCAAAAGACAGCTGGGAAAGGAGGTAGGAATTCCAGTACTGCAGTAACTATTTGAAGATGGCAGCTAAAAAATGAGATTATTGCAAAAAGAATTGCCACTTGAAATAAAGCAACTACATCAAGGCAGAATACATTGGTTCACCAGTATACCTTTGGAACTGTTACTCCAAAAAGTGAGGGGTACTTGGTTCAGTAGTCCTGGACAATCTTCCCACAGAGTACATTGGCAAGGGTAGTGCAATATGTAACTACTACACAGGCAATTTGGTGACAAATGAGAAAGAAGTTTAGGATGAGAAAAATCAGCTAAGCTAAGACTACTTATCAGTAGCTTATACCAAGTAGATGTGCAAAGGATATAGATGAAGAATTCAGGGGTCCAGCCCTTTAAAGGATGACAATTTCTGTGCACTCAGTGCTTTGGATTGTCTGCCAGGAAACTTCTGCAGCATATTGGATAGTATGAAGGCATCCACAACCAACCTGAGGTCCTGCCATGATAATGAGGCTTCCATCCATTTCCCAGCCTGGGCTGCCTATTTCAAGGCAACCATCTAACTAACCGAGACCAGGACATCAGCTGGAACAGGAACAGTAAATACTGCCCTACCATTTTCTTCATAACCCTACCCCCTTCCACCTGATGGAGAGAGATGAGAATCGGTGTCAGTTAATCATGGCCTTGAGTTTTGCTGTTCAGGTAAACAATGAAACACAATCTGGGTATAATTCATTATCTGGTACTTTTGTGTTCATATTACTCGATATATCACAACGCCTATTGCAGGCAGAGTAAAATGGCAGTTATACAGTTATCAAAGAAACAGCACAGGAAACAAACATTTGTTATGTTCATTGCATGTCTAAAATGAGGACCAAGTATTCAATTGGTCCATATGTATTTATACAACATATGCATTATCTTCAGTTTGTATAGGAAAGAATAATGGGCAGATATTCTGTGGACTCTTCAGCACACTCCCACTGTAAAACTAGCTGGGGTGTGGCAGAAGAGTGGGGCATTAGGCCAGAATCATGTCCTGGAATTCCTAGAAGGCTTCCACAGGCCCTTGTTTGGGGTGGACTCTCTTTCTACCCCAATCATGGTCCCCTGTGTCAGAGGGTGCGTGATCAACTGAAACAGACTTGGAAAATGAGAGTTTTCTCATCCTCCCTTTGGAAATCCTTTGGGGTCGGGGTGTGTTTGTGGGATGGGTGGTCCCAATATGCCTGGTGAGAAGAGGCATCAATCAACTGACAGAATTGAGACTTGCCTGGAGTTCCAGGCCTCAAATTTGACCTATACCCAAAATACCTTTCCAAATTTTTTCTTATAAAGGTTGCCTAAAGGGGCTCTTCTATGAGATATTTGAGAGAGGGGGGAATGGTAGAAAGAAGGAGCCTCATATATATATTATACATATGACTGTGCTTGGAGTGCCTGAGATGCACCCTTGATGGTACGGCCATTTGACCTGTTTATTTAAATGAGGTGACCTCCCCCTGCCTCACATTATTTGGTGAGGATCAGGAGCTGAGATCACCAGTACTTACTTTAGGAAGGCAGCCCTGTGGATTTCAGCCACAAATAGTTTGAGTGGAGTTTTGAAGTTTGTTACGTTGGGCAGTGTGGAGCAGCATATAGCAACGCCACAGAATGCTCACTGGCAATCATCAAGGTACCTCTGAAAGGATCAGTTGCTTGCAGTTTATTGAAGAGGATGCCTTACATGGTGCTTGTTCAGCTGCACTTTTTGTCATTTGGTTTATTAGGTCCTGGATGGCCATTGGTTGCACAAACTTTGATACTGCTGGTAATTCACACCAATTAGGGAGTTTCCATAGTTACAGATAATGCTCATCGGCAAAGAAAGTGAACCATCAGTGGTTTCAAGCTACCAGTGGCTCATGGATAAAATATCTCTGGACAAATTGGATGTGACATTAACTCTAACATATGCTATTCTGGTGTACATAAAACACTTCAAATAATTTGTATGGCTCAAAACAACATGCAATATTTTCTTCATCTGTTCACTTACATGGAAAGCTGAATGCTGCATTTATTACATTTACATTAAGCAATCCAACTAAAGTTAATTTCCCATGCGCCTCATACAGTTTAAAAACAAATCCAACAGCTGTTTGCTGCCTCTCACCATCAACAAATACCAGTTGTAACCATGACAATGTTTTCAGCAGTTAAAAAAAAACTTATTAATCTGACACAGTTGACCCAGCTGAGCCACAGAGCAGAAACAATACTCAAAGTTGAATAGAGAATATCAAATGCATCACGCAAACTTGTAATAAACATATCACCTTCTGCAAAATTCTCCTGATCACGCACTGTAACTTCGGCAGAGATTTGGCGGAAATGCAAAACAGCAACAGCATCAATTACCATTTGCATCGTTCCTCAAGAATTTCTGATGATCCGCGACCAAAGTTACAGCAAAAAATGGGGAAAATCCCTGTGGAAATGTGATCCCATACTCAAACAAATCCACTAAGTTCCCAATTGACCCACGTTTAGACTTTTGAGGGAGAAGTTTCCAGATTTCTATTATGCTTTATTTATTTATTTATTTAGAGATACAGCACTGAAACAGGCCCTTCGGCCCACCGAGTCTGTGCCGACCATCAACCACCCATTTATACTAATCCTACATTAATCCCATATTCCTACCACATCCCCACCTTCCCTCAATTTCCCTACCACCTACCTATACTAGGGGCAATTTATAATGGCCAATTTACCTATCAACCTGCAAGTCTTTGGCTGTGGGAGGAAACCAGAGCACCCGGCGGAAACCCACGCGGTCACAGGGAGAACTTGCAAACTCCGCACAGGAGTTCATATGAAAAAGTACGTCCTGATTTCTCTTCTGAAGGCCTAACTCTAATTTTAAGAACATGTCCCCTTGGTCTTGACTCCCCCATCAGAGAAAATAGTTTCTCTGTATTTACCCTATCAAGTCCTTTTTTCAAATTTTAAAACCTTGATCATTTCACCCCTCAATCTTCTATAGTCAAGGGAAGGTTTTTGATAAAGTCTCCCACTGGAGGCTGGTTAGCAAAAGTAAAGTACATGGGATAGGAGGTAATATACTGGCATGGATTAAGGATTGGTTAACAGGCAGAAAGCAGAGATCAGGAATAAACGGGTCATTCTCGTGTTGGCAGGCTGTGGCAAGTGGGGTACTACTGGGATAAGTGCTTGGGCCCCAGCTGTTCATAATCTATATCAATGATTTGGATATGGGGACCAAATGTAGTATTTCCATGTTTGCGGATAACACACAACTAGGTGGGAATATGTGTTGTGAGGAAGATGCAAAGCGGCTTCAAAGGGATTTGGACAAACTTAGTGAGTGGGCAAGAACATAGCAGATGGAATATAATGTGGAAAAACGTGAGGCTATCCATTTTGATAGGAGGAATACATGTGCAGAGTGTTTCTTAAATGGTAAGGGATTAGAAAGTGCAGATGTACAAAGGGGCCTGGGTGTCCTTGTCAATAAGTCACTGAAAGCTAACATGCAGGTGCAGCAAACAATTAGGAAGGCTAATAGTATGTTAGCCTTTATCGCAAGACGATTTGAGTGAAGGAGTAGTGAAGTCTTGCTTCAATTGTATAGAACCTTGGTTAGACCGCACTTGGATTACTTTGTGCAGTTTTGGTCCCCTTACCTTAGGAAGGATATTATTGCCACACAGGGAGTGCAACAAAGGTTCTTGGGATGGCGGGACTGTCCTATGAAAAGAATTGGGGAAACTGGGCCTGTATTCTCTCGAGTTTCGAAGAATGAGAGGTGATCTCATGGAAATCTACAAAATGCTTAAAAGGATATACAGGGTAGATGCAGCTAAGATGTTTCCCCTGATTGGGGAGTCTATTTCAAAATAAAGAGGAAGCCACTTAGGAGAGAGATGAGGAGAAATTTCCTTACTCAGAGGATTGTGAATCTTTGGAACTCTCTGCCCCAGAGGGGAAGCTCAGTCTTTGAGTATGTTTAAAACAGAGATTGACAGATTTCTAAATACAAATGACATAAGGGAATATGAGGATAGTGTGGGGAAAAAGGCATTGCAGTGGATGATCAGTCGTGATCACATTGAATGGCGGGGCAGCTTAATGGGCTGAATGGCCTTCTCCTGCTCCTATGTTCCTATGAATACAAGCCAAGTGTCATGCAGGTCCCCACCTGCCAAGAATGAGGCACACATATTTTGCCACATGGACATTAAATTTTAAAATTGTTGCTGGGAAGAAAAGAAGGCCTATTACAAAGGGTTGCCAAGCTCCTGACTGGGAAGACATTTTTTGCAAACTAGTGGACCGTGTTGGAACAAAGGAACTAGCTCCTGCTCCCCAATACACCAACAGACATAGTCAGACCAGCTTAGTCACGTAACTAACTGGCTGTTGGAGTTTTTTGAATTGGAACTTGCCACAGAGTTTTAAACGGGCAGAAAGCTCTTTGCTCCTGGACTGAGAACATCTCTTTCCTGTCTGGTCTCATCTCTTTCTCATGGAACTGAAGACCCATTGAAGACACATGAACCCCAAGAAATTAAAGTCTCCTACAATGAACAAGGTTTAAGATGACTATTGGGCCCCAACGAAAAGCAAGATCTACCTACAAGCAAGGACTGCAGCAAGCTCGAAGCACAGTGACAAAAACCCCTCTTCAGAGATTGCCTCAAACCGCTACTTTATTTTTCTTCTGTTCTTTTCTGTCTCTATTTGCATGTGTGTATCGCATATGCATGCTAGCATGGGTCGTGGTATGTATCTGTAGGTGTTAACCGGATTAGTTTAAGTTTAAGTTTTAATAAATTTTACTTTTCTTCTATAAACTTAAGAAAGCCTGTTTGTGCTCATTTCTTTGCCTTATAATTGGAAAGTGGTGAACAGGGATTCACCAAGGGGGAGCTCAAAACACAGTGTGTTTAAAAATTAAACCCTGTTACAATAAGACCAGGTGAAGGCTGAGAAAGACCCCTAGACACCTTTCTTATCTGGTCGTAACACAAGTTTATGTAGCTTGCCTTCCTAATTTAATACTGTAAACCTTAGTGTCATTCTGGTGAATCTGTACCATATCCAAGGCCAATATATTCTTCCTGAGGTGCAGTGTCCAAAACTGAATGATGGGGTCTAACCAAGGGTCTATGCAACTGCAGCATAACTTCTGCCCTTTGCAATGCAGCTCCCTTGTGTGGGAACATCTTTAAAGTCATTTGATATGAGATGATTATTTTGTTAAAATATGGATTAAATATATAATTAGACACATTAAAATCCATATAATTAAAAGCTCTGCATCTGGCTTGTATCTGATACGTCTGCGGGGTGCTGACTGATTCAAATTTTACAATTTTAAAAAGCAACAAACTTAAAAAAGGGCTAAAATGTTGCTGATGTGAAAGTAAGCAGTTTTGGTGATGGATGTGATATTGAGTTTGAAGCTCAGCTCAAGTCAAGAAAGCTGCACTGTCTGGTTTAATTTGAACAAACAGTTGGGAAGAGAAACTGAGTGAAGAAAATGGAGATGAAAATTTCGATGGAAACTAAAGAGAATGTCTTCAAAATATCAACGTTTAGTTGGGAAAAGTTCTGGTCATTTACAACTTATGAACATAGTAATGAGGAAAAAAAGGCCCATCAAACCAAGCTCTTCTTTCCATTAGAAAGTGCAACCTCATACTCCATCCAACGCAACATCTAGTTACACTAATTCCTTGGGAGAAGAGTTCAAAAAAAAGAGAACCTGTGCTGAATTTCAGGAAAAATCTGTTGAAAAGTTCATTCCAGACTCCCTGAAGCAATTAAAGAAGTTCCAGGACCAATAGTTACCTATGACATATTATTAACCCCACCCTGATTTTTACCAAATTTGTTAGAACATAGGACGAAACAGGATCATAACTGAACAGCTCCATTTATTGGACAGCTCCCAAAGACCACAGACATCATTCCCCATATTGTCTCAGATTCCCTTTGATAATCTCTGAAAATGTATTTAGCACCTTGTTAAAATGTATAACATTCAACATCCTCAGCCTCCATTGTCTATTGGCAGTCCATTCTACAGGTTTACAGGCATAGTGCTGGAGAGGCACCATGTTGTGTTTTGCCTTTTAACTGGCAGCCTGCTCTTCAGGACCATTCCAAATGTGCATTGCTTAGCTGCAGGGCTGATCAGGCACGCCTGTTATGTTGCAAGACAAACCCCCTAATTTGAATGAGTGTCTGATTAATTTTGCACAGCGTTTAGTGTAAGCTCCCCTTGCTGTCATGGGTGTGCATGAGTTTGGGCATGCTACAGGACTCAGCCTCAAGAGGTTTTAACATTGTTGTGAAGTTGAGAGCATCAAGCAAGGCAACTGAAGATGAATGCAAATAAATCTGCAGTTAAATATAAAAAGAGAAATGCATATGAGCATAATCTATTGGCAACAATAAAGCTGATAGAAGTATTTCACTGCTCAATGTTTGTTTAAAATTCAGCTTTATGTCATCCTAAAACATTGGTATTAGTTATTATTGCTCCCCATACACTCATACTTTTTCAGTAATTTCTGAAAACCACATTGTTACATCAGTAGTACATAATCTATTGCCTTTCAAGCTCATGGGTTTTGATGTCACACAGCAGTTTATTTTTCAGAAAAAAATTCATACCTCCATATACTCACACACAAAGTTAATTATATATCAATTGGGGGTTCACCTGTATTCAGGGGGTGAGCATTAATTCCGGACTCACCTGTGCTTAGGCTGAAAGTGTGGTTGGTGATTGGAGGTGTATGATATGCTACATGTGTCTCTGTTAATAAAAGGTTTATAAAGACTAGGCTCCAGTGTTCTATGCTGGCCATTGAATTCTCACACATAACAATAGCCACTGATGAAGCTCCTCCTAGGCATATCGGTAGCATTGTAGTACCATTTGACACTAAAAACAAAAATAACTTACACTTATGTATTGTGATTAATGTAATAAAACATCCCAAGGTGATTTCAACACAAATACCAAGTCACAGAAGGAGACATCAGGAAGGATGACCAAATGTTTGATCAAAAGTGTTGGTTTGAAGGAGCATCTTAAAAGAGAGGTGAGAGGTAGAGAGGCAGAGAGATTTAGGAAGAGAATTCCAGAGCTTAGGGTTTAGGCAGCTGGAGACACAGCCAGCAATGGTGGATGTGCAAGAGTCCAGTATTGGAAGAGTGCAGAGCTCTCAAAGGTTTGTAGAGTTGGAGGAGATTACAGAGATAAGAAGAGGGGGAGGGGATAGTGAGGCCATGGAGGGCTTTGAAAACAATGATAAGGATTTTAAAATTGAGGCACGTCAGACTGGGAGCCAGTAAAAGTCAGGAAGAGCAGGGGTGACGGATGAAGGGGATTTCAAGCGAGATAAGATACAGATAGCAGAATTTTAGATGAGCTCAAGTTCATGCAGGGTGGAAGATGGTAGGTCGGCCAGGAGAACACAGGAATAATCAAGTCTAGAGGTAACAAGGCAAGGGCATGGATGAGGGTTTCAGCAGCAGATGAGCTGAGGTGGGAATGGAGTCGAGTCATGTTACAAAAGTTGAAGTCAGCTATCTTGGTAATGGTGCAGATAGGTAGTTGAAATAGTTAATACGAACAATTCACAGTGCATCATTATCTCTGGTGTCCACCTTTGTTACAGTGTGTGCAATGAGAAATGCACTTTGAATTTCTGCTTCTCGCTTTTAACATTTATTGTGTCAAAATGTACATTTTATTGAAAACATGCAAGGCTGCATCTTTTCAATTGATCTGTTCCTACCCTGAAATTTCAGTACATTATCTTGATTTCTGCTGGTCCTGCCAATATAAAGATAAGCTTTCTTTTCTCAATGCCCAAGGTGTGTTCAATACTGGCAATTTTTTTGTCCATTTTGTTAGAATGTTAATATAAAGGCACCTGTATTAAAAAACAAACACTAGTTATTTTAGGATATGGAAATGGAAAGGATTTGTTCAGCCATATAATACTTATAATATTGCATTAATCTACCCCTTGTATTTCCAATAACTTCCACAACGGGTTATCCCTTCTTGTTTCATTGCAGATTTGAAGTAGACTAATTCATACCTTAATTAAACATCAATTAAAATGCACCACCTACTGCTCTACAAAGCATGGTTACATTAATCTGGTTACATTCACAGCATTTTTGCACCGGGTTAGTATTTAATATTACAAATAGTTAGCTATTTATTAAACTTTCCTTTTCATTGTAATAATTAGAAACATACTTTTGGATTTAGACGGTGAAAATGCATTTTGTACTAAATTGCAGCTTCCAGCTTTATCATTCATTCCTTGTTCTAATTTATGCAGACCAAAAGTCATAGAGAAATATGTTTTCAAATATGAATATGAATTAGCTTCCAAAATACTCTTGTGAAATAAATGGATATGCTGTTAAGTGTTATCAGCAATGAGAATGCCCATGTTAACTTATATAACAGCGACTAATACATCATGAACATTGCATATCACACTATCTTCAGCACTGCTGAGAGACCATAGCCAACCATAATCAATTGAATTAACTTTATAATATATTGCTATTAGAGTCATAGAGTTTTACAGCACAGAAACAGGCCCTTCGGCCCAATGCGCCTGCGCCGACCATCAAGCACCCGTCCTAACTAATCCCATTTCCCCGCACTTGGCCCGTAGCCTTGTATGTTTTGGCGTTTCAAGTGTTCATCTAAATACTTCTTGAATGTCGTGAGTGTTCCTGCCTCTGCCACCTCTTCAGGCAGTGTGTTCCAGATTCCAACCACCCTCTGGGTGAAAAAAATTCTCCTCAGCTCCCCTCTAAACCTTCAGCCCCTTAACTTAAATCTATGCCCCCTAGTTATTGACCTCTCCGCTAAGGATAGATAGGAAGAAACATTTTCCTTATCAATGCCCCTCATAATTTTGTATACCTCAATCAGGTCCCCCCTCAGCCTTCTCCGCTCCAAGGAAAACAACCCCAGTCTATCCAGTTTGTCTTCATAACTGAAATGCTCCAGCCCAGGCAACATTGTCGTTAATGTCCTCTGCACCTTCTCCATTGCAATCACATCCTTGCTCTAGTGCGGTGACCAGAACTGTACATCGTACTCCAGCTGTGGCCTAACCAGCATTTTATACAGCTCCAACATGACCTCCCTGCTCTTATATTCTGCACCTCGGTTAATAAAGGCAAGTATCCCGTATGCCTTCCTAACCACCTTATCTACCTGTCTGCTGCCTTCAGTGCTCTATGGACAAGCACCCCAAGATCTCTCTGAACCTTTGTACTCCCTAGGATGTACTCCCATTGTATATTCCATTGCCTTGTTAGACCTCCCAAAGTGCATCACCTCTCACTTCTCAGGATTAAACTCCATTTACGACTGCTCCGCCCATCTTACCAGCCCATCTATATCGTCCTGTTGTCTAAGGCTTTCCTCCTCACTATTTACGACACCACCAATTTTCGTGTCATCTGTGAACTTACTGATCATACCTCCGATATTCACATCTAAATCATTAATGTACACTACAAAAGTAAGGGTCCCAGCACTGATCCCTGCGGTACCCCACTGGTCATAGGCCTCCATTCACAAAAACAACCCTCTACCATCACCCTCTGCCTCCTGCCACTAAGCCAATTTTGAATCCAATTTTCCAAATTACCCTGGATCCCATGGGCTTTTACTTTCTTAACCAATTTCCCATGCGGGAGCTAATCAAAAGCCTTACTGAAGTCCATGTAGACGACATCAACTGCTTTACCCTCATCTACACATCTAGTTACTGCCTCGAAAAATTCAATCAAATTTGTTAGACACGATCCCTCCCTGACAAAGCCATGCTGACTATCCCTGATTAATCCCTGCCTCTCCAAGTGGAGATTAATCCTGTCTCTCAGAATTTTTTCCAATAATTTCCCTACTACTGATGTTAGACTCACCGGCCTGTAATTATTTGGTTTATCCCTGCTATCCTTCTTGAATAATGGAACTACATTCGCTGTCCTCCAATCCTCTGGTACCTGTCCTGTGGCCAGAGAGGATTTGAAAATTTGTGTCAGAGCCCCCGCTATCTCCTCCCTTGCCTCACATAACAGCCTGGGATACATCTCATCTGGACCTGGGGATTTATCCACCTTTAAGCCTGCTAATACAGCCAATACTTCCTCCTTTACAATGCTAATTTGATCAAGTATATCACAATCCCCCTCCCTGATCACTACACCTGCATCATCCCTCTCCATAGTGAACACAGATGAAAAATAATCGTTCAAAACCTCACCTATGTCCTCCGGTTCCACACACAGATTGCCTCAATGATCCCTAATAGGCCCACTTTTTCCCTGGTTATCCTCTTGCCCCTAACATACTTACAAAACGCCTTGGGATTTTCCTTTATCTTGTCTGCCAGTGATTTTTCATGCCCCCTCTTTGCTCTCCTAATTACTTTTTTAAGTACTCCCTTACACTTTCTATACTCCTCTAGGGCCTCTGCTGTTTTCAGCACTCTGAATCTGCCATACACCTCTTTTTTTTTCCTTATCCAATCCTCTATATCCCTTGACATCCAGGGTTCACTTGACCTGTTGGTCCCACTCTTCACTTTTTACAGGAACATGTTGGACCTGAACCCTCACAATTTCCCTTCCAAATGACTCCCACTGGTCTGATGTAGACTTTCCTATAAGAAGCTACTCCCAGTTCACTTTGGCCATATCCTGTTTTGTCATATTGAAATCTGCCTTCTCCCAATTCAGTACTCTTATTTCCAGTCCCTCTACGTCCTTTTCCATAACAACCTTAAATCTTACAGAGTTATGGTCACTATCCCTGAGATGCTCCCCCACTGCCACTTCTACCAATTATCAGGCTTCATTCCCTAGGATTAGGTCCAGTACTGCCCCTCCTCTTGTAGGACTCTCTACTTGTGGGCTCAAAAAGCTCCCATGAATGCACTTGAAGAATTCTGCCCCCTTTAAGCTTTTTGCACGAATACTATCCCCTCTAATATAGGGGAAGTTGAAATCCCCCACTATTATTATCCGATTATTTTTGCACCTCTCTGAGATTTGCCTACATATCTGCTCCTCGACTACTGCCTGACTGTTTGGAGACCTGTAGTACACTGCCAGCCAAGTGATAGCCCCTTTTTGTTTTGAAGTTCTACCCATATGGCCTCATTAGAGGAACCTTCTAGGATATCATCCCTCCTTACTGCAGTAATTGACTCTTTAATCAAAGGTGCAATGCCACCTCCTCTTTTAACCCCCCCCCATCACGTCTGAAGATTCTTTTCCCTTAAGCTGCCAGTCCTGCCCTTCCCTCAACCATGTCTCAGTGATAGCAATATCATAGTCCCATGTGTTAATCAATGCCCTCAATTCATCTGCCTTACTAGTAAGACTCCTTGCATTAAAATAGATACAATCCAGTGTTGCATTATTTGCTTGAGCCTTAACAGGTTTACATTTACACTGTCCTCCGGACTGACTTAGCTTGTATTTTATATTTGACTGTACAACATCCACTACTGTGCTTCCACTATGTAAACCATCCCCCTGCCAAATTAGTTTAAACCCCCCCAACAGCACTAGCAAACCTCCCAGCAAGGATGCTGTTCCCGTTCTGGTTCAGGTGCAACCCGTCCATCTTATACAGGTCCCACCTTCGCCAGAAACAGGCCCAGTGATCCAAGAATCTAAAGCCCTCCCTCCTGCACCATCTCCCCAACCATGCATTCATCTGCTCAAACCTCCTATTCATATACTCAAAGAACAAAGAACAGTACAGCACAGGAACAGGCCATTTGGCCCTCCAAGCCTGCGCCGATCTTGATGCCTGCCTAAACTAAAACCTTCTGCACTTCCGGGGACTGTATCCCTCTACTCCCATCCTATTCATGTATTTGTCAAGAAGCCTCTTAAACGTCATTATCGTACCTGCTTCCACCACCTCCCCCGGCAACAAGTTCCAGGCACTCACCACCCTCTGTGTAAAGAACTTGCCTCGCACATCCCCTCTAAACTTTGCCCCTCTCACCTGAAACCTATGTCCCCTAGTAACTGACTCTTCCACCCTGGGAAAAAGCTTCTGACTATCCACTCTGTCCATGCCGCTCATAACTTTGTAAACCTCTATCATGTCGCCCCTCCACCTCCATCGTTCCAGTGAAAACAATCAGAGTTTATCCAACCTCTCCACATAGCTAATGCCCTCCAGTCCAGGCAACATCCTGGTAAACCTCTTCTGTACCCTCTCCAAAGCCTCCACGTCCTTCTGGTAGTGTGGCGACCAGAATTGCACGCAATATTCAAAGTGTGGCCGAACTAAAGTTCTGTCCAGCTGCAGCATGACTTGACAATTCTTATACTCTATGCCCCGACCGATGAAGGCAAGCATGCCGTATGCCTTCTTGAATACCTTATCCACCTGAGTTGCCACTTTCAGTGACCTGTGGACCTGTACGCCCATATCTCTCTGCCTGTCAATACTCCTAAGGGTTCTGCCATTTACTGTATACTTCCCACCTGCATTAGATCTTCCAAAATGCATTACCTCACATTTGTCCGGATTAAACTCCATCTGCCATTTCTCCGCCCAAGTCTCCAACCGATCTATATCCTGCTGTATCCTCTGACAATCCTCATCACTATCCGCAACTCCACCAACCTTTGTGTCGTCCGCAAACTTACTAATCAGACCAGCTACATTTTCCTCCAAATCATTTATATAGACCACAAACAGCAAAGGTCCCAGCACTGATCCCTGCGGAACACCACTAGTCATATCCCTCCATTCAGAAAAGCACACTTCCACTGCTACCCTCTGTCTTCTATGACAGAGCCAGTTCTGTATCCATCTTTCCAGCTCACCTCTGATCCCATGTGACATCACCATTTGTACCAGTCTGCCAAGAGGGACCTTGTCAAAGGCTTTCCTGAAGTCCATGTGGACAACATCCACTGCCCTTCCTTCATCAATCATCTTTGTCACTTCCTCAGAAAACTCAATCAAATTAGTGAGACACAACCTCCCCTTCACAAAACCATGCTGCCTCTCGCTAATAAGTTTGTTTGTTTCCAAATGGGAGTAAATCCTGTCCCGAAGAATCCTCTCTAATAATTTCCCTACCACTGACGTAAGGCTCACCGGCCTATAATTTCTTGGATTATCCTCGCTACCCTTCTTAAACAAAGGAACAACATTGGCTATTCTCCAGTCCTCTGGGACCTCAACTGTAGCCAATGAGGATGCAAAGATTTCTGTCAAGGCCCCAGCAATTTCTTCCCTTGCCTCCCTTAATATTCTGGGGTAGATTCCATCAGGCCCTGGGGACTTATCTACCTTAATGCTTTGCAAGACACCCAACACAAACTCCTTTTTGATAATGAGATGACTGAGACTATCTGCACTCCCTTCCCTCGGCTCATCATCCACCAAGTCCTTCTCTTTGGTGAATACTCATGCAAAGTACTCATTTAGTACCTCGCCCAATTCCTCTGGCTCCACACATAGATTCCCTTCTCTGTCCTTGAGCGGGCCAACCCTTTCCCTAGTTACCCTCTTGCTCTTTATATAGGTATAAAAAGCCTTGGGATAATCCTTAATCCTGTTTGCCAATGACTTTTCATGACCCCTTTTAGCTCTCCTGACTCCTTGCTTAAGTTCCTTTCTACTGTCTTTGTATTCCTCAAGGGATTCGTCTGTTCCTAGCCTCCCAGCCCTTATGAATGCTTCCTTTTTCTTTTTGACTAGGCTCACAATATCCCACATTATCTAAGGTTCCCGAAACTTGCCAAACTTATCCTTCTTCCTCACAGGAACATGCTGGTCCTGGATTCTAATCAATTTGGGCACAGTGGCGCAGTGGTTAGCACCACAGCCTCACAGCTCCAGTGACCCGGGTTCAATTCTGGGTACTGCCTGTGTGGAGTTTGCAAGTTCACCCTGTGTCTGTGTAGGTTTCCTCTGGGTGCTCCGGCGTTCTACCACATGCCAAAGAATTACAGGTTGATAGGTAAATTGGCCATTATATATTGCCCCTAGTATAGGTAGGTCGTAGGGAAATATAGGGACAGGTGGGGATGTGGTAGGAATATGGAATTAGTGTAATATTAGTATAAATGGGTGGTTGATGGTTGGCACAGACTCGGTGGGCTGAAGGGCCTGTTTCAGTGCTGTATCTCTAAATTAAATAAAATAAAATAAATAAAACTGACATTTGAAAATCTCCCACATGTCAGATGTTGATTTACACTCAAACAGCCGCCCCCAATCTAAATTCTTCAGTTCCTGCCTAATATTGTTGTAATTAGCCTTCGCCCAATTTAGCACCTTCACCCGAAGACTACCCTTATCCTTATCCACAACTACCTTTAAACTTATGGAATTATGGTCACTGTTCCCAAAATTCATCCCCGACTGAAACCTTGACCACCTGGCCGGGCTCATTCCCCAATACCAGATCCAGTACGGCCCCATCCCTAGTTGGACTATCTACATATTGTTTCAAGAAGCTCTCCTGGATGCTCCTTACAAATTCTGCCCCATCTAAGCCCCAAGCACTAAGTGAGTCCCAGTCAATATAGGGGAAGTTAAAATCACCCACCACTACAACCCTGTTACCTTTACATCTTTCCAAAATCTGTCTACATATCTGCTCCTCTACCTCCCACTGGCTGTTGGGAGGCATGTCGAAAACTCCCAACATCGTGACTGCACCCTTCCTATTCCTGAGCTCCGCCCATATTGCCTCGCTGCACGACCCCTCTGAGGTGTCCTCCCGCAGTACAGCTGTGATATTCTCCTTAACAAGTAATGCAACTCCCCCACCCCTTTTCATCCCCCTTTATCCCGCCTGAAGCTTCTAAATCCTGGAACATTTAGCTGCTATTCCTGTCCTTCCCTCAACCAAGTCTCTGTAATAGCAACAACATCATAGTTCCAAGTACTAATCCAAGCTCTAAGTTCATCTGCCTTACCTGTTATACTTCTCGCATTGAAACAAATGCACTTCAGACCACCAGTCCCGCTGTGCTCCGCAACATCTCCCTGCCTGCTCTTCCTCTTAGTCTTACTGGCCTTATTTACGAGTTCCCCCTCATTTATTTCACTTGCTGTCCTACTGCTCTGGTTCCCACCCCCTTTGCCACACTAGTTTAAACCCTCCCGAGTGACGCGAGCAAACCTCACAGTCAGGATATTTGTGCCCTTCCAGTTTAGATGCAACCCGTCCTTCTTGTACAGGTCCCATCTGTCCCTGAAGAGATCCCAATGGTCCAGATATCTGAAACCCTCCCTTCTACACCAGCTGTTCAGCCACGTGTTTAGCTGCACTATCTTCCTATTTCTCGCCTCACTGGCATGTGGCACAGGGAGTAATCCCGAGATTACAACCCTAGAGGTCCTGTCTATTAACTTACTACCTAACTCCCTGAACTCCCCCTGCAGGACCTTGTCACTCTTCCTGCCTATGTCATTGGTACCGAAGTGTACCACAACATCTGGCTGTTCACCCTCCCCCTTCAAAATGCCCCCTGTCCGTTCAGAGACATCCTTGACCCTGGCACCAGGGAGGCAACATACCATCCTGGAATCACGTCTGCGACCACAGAACACCATTTGGAGGAAGCACTGAGGGTGGCAAGGGCACAAAATGTACTCCGGGTGGGGGACTTCAATGTCCATCACCAAGAGTGGCTCGGTTGCACCACAACTGACCGAGCTGGCTGAGTCCTAAAGGACATAGCTGCGAGACTGGGTCTGCGGCAGGTGGTGGGGGAACCAACACGAAGGAAAAACATACTTGACCTCATCCTCACCAATCTGCCTGCCGCAGATGCTTCTGTCCATGACAGTATTGGTAGGAGTGACCACTGCACAGTCCTTGTGGAGACGAAATCCCGCCTTCACATTGAGGATACCATCCATCGTGTTGTGTGGCACGATCACTGTGCTTCTTGGGATTGATTTCGAACAGATCTAGGAATGCAAAACTGGGCATCCAGGAGGCGCTGTGGGCCATCAGCAGCAGCAGAATTGTACTCAACCACAATCTGTAACCTCATGGCCCGGCATATCCCCCACTCTACCATTACCATCAAGCCAGGAGAGCAACCCTGGTTCAATGAAGTGTGCAGGAGGGCATGCCAGGAGCAGCACCAGGCATACCTCAAAATGAGGTGTCAACCTGCTGAAGCTACAACACAGGACTATCTGCGTGCCAAACTGCATAAGTCGCATGCGATAGACAGAGCTAAGCGATCCCATAACCAATGGATCAGATCTAAGCTCTGCAGTCCTGCCACATCCAGCCATGAATGGTGGTGGACAATTAAACAACTAACTGGAGGAGATGGCTCCACAAATATCCCCATCCTCAATGATGGGGGAGCCCAGTACATCAGTGCGAAAGATAAGGCGGAAGCATTTGCAACAATCTTCAGCCAGAAGTGCTGAGTTGATGATCCATCTCGGCCGCCTCCTGAAGTCCCCAGCATCACAGATGCCAGACTTCAGCCAATTAGATTCACTCCGCGTGATATCAAGAAACGACTGAAGGCACTGGATACTGCAAAAGCTATGGGCACTGACAATATTCCGACAATAGTACTGAAGATCCGTGCTCCATAACTTGCCACGCCCCTAGCCAAGCTGTTCCAGTACAGCTACAACACTGGCATCTACCCTGCAATGTGGAAAATGGCCCAGGTCTGTCCTGTACACAAAAAGCAGGACAAGTCCAACCCGGCCAATTACCGCCCCATCAGCCTACTCTCAATCATCAGTAAAGTGATGGAAGGTGTCATTAACAGTGCCATCAAGCGGCACTTGCTTAGCAATAACCTGCTCAGTGACGCTCAGTTTGGGTTCCGCCAGGGCCACTCAGTTCCTGACCTCATCACAGCCTTGGTTCAAACATGGACAAAAGAGCTGAACTCAAGAGGTGAGGTGAGAGTGACTGCCCTTGACATCAAGGCAGCATTTGACCGACTATGGCATCAAGGAGCCCGAGCAAAACTGAGGTCAATGGGAATCAGGGGGAAAACACTCCACTGGCTGGAATCATATCTCGCTCAAAGGAAGATGGTTGTGGTTGTTGGAGGTCAATCATCTGAGCTCCAGGACATCACTGCAGGAGTTCCTCAGGGTAGTGTCCTAGGCCCAACCATCTTCAGCTGCTTCTTCAATGACCTTCCTTCAATCATAAGGTCAGAAGTGGGGATGTTCGCTGATGATTGCACAATGTTCAACACCATTCATGACTCCTCAGATACTGAAGCAGTCCGTGTAGAAATGCAGCAATACCTGGACAATATCCAGGCTTGGGCTGATAAGTGGCAAGGAACATTCGCGCCACACAAGTGCCAGGGAATGACCATCTCCAACAAGAGAGAATCTAACCATCTCCCCTTGACATTCAACGGCATTACCATCGCTGAATCCCCCACTATCAACATCCTAAAGGGCTACTGTTGACCAGAAACTGAACTGGAGTAGCCATATAAATACCGTGGCTACAAGAGCAAGTCAGAGGCTAGGAATCCTGAGGCGAGTAACTCACCTCCTGACTCCCCAAAGCCTGTCCACCATCTACAAGGCACAAGTCAGGAGTGTGATGGAATACTCTCCATTTGCCTGGATGGGTGCAGCTCCAACAACACTCAAGAAGCTCGACACCATCCAGGACAAAGCACCCCATCTACGAACATTCACTCCCTCCACCACCGGCGCACAGTGGCAGCAGTGTGTACCATCTACAAGATGCACTGCAGCAATGTACCAAGGCTCCTTAGACAGCAACTTCCATACCCGCGACCTTTACCAACTAGATGGACAAGGGCAGCAGATGCATGGGAACACCACCACCTGCAAGTTCCCTTCCAAGTCACACAACATCCTGACTTGGAACTATATCGCTGTTCCTTCACTGTCGCTGGGCCAAAATCCTGGAACTCTCTTCCTAACAGCACTGTTGGTATACCTACCCCAAATGGACTGCAGTGGTTCAAGAAGGCAGCTCACCACCACCTTCTCAAGGGCAATTGGGGATGGGCAATAAATGCTGGCCTGGCCAGTGACGCCCACATCCCATGAATGAATAAAAAAAAAACATTGCATTACACTCACTGACACACTTGCCTCTCTCTGTCAAGACAAGGTGACACAGAACCAGAGGCAGCAGCGCTTTGCCGGTGGGGAACAGGCACAACACATGTCCTCACCCGCATAAAGGAGACAGGGCTGTCCATCATTGGATGGGCCATGACCGAGGCTAGGACCAACAGCAGGGCTGAAACAGTCAAAGAAGACGGTATGCTTATACCTAATCCTTTTTCTCACATAGCACAATCTCTTCTAATTTACAAGCTGCATGTAAACTTGCATCTCTTTCTTTCCATCTCTCCCCTCACCACACCTCTACCCTTGTGCCTTTTTCCTTTCAGATAGCTGGGAAATGCAAATTGGCCAGGCAGCAGTGGAAGAGCATGGGATGGAAGAGCAGGAAGCCTGGCCAGAAAGCAGATGTGTTGGTTTCTCCCTCTCTTCCTTGTCCTGCAGCTTGCCATGTACCTCGTGGCAAAGGCTGTGCCCCATGATGGCAAGATCATGCAGAACACATCAGACCACAAAGAATCATGAAACTTGGTGTGGTGAGTACTGCGGGACACCCCTAGAGTGGTCCAGGCAGCAAAAGTGTTGTTTATACGCCCAATGGGCTGCTCTATCACATTTCCTGTGCCAGTATGGCTTTTGTGATATGCATGCTACTGATAGGTGCATGGCTGGTGCACCTGAGTCATCATAGAAATTTACAACAGGGAAGGAGGCCATTCAGCTCATCATGTCCTCACCAGCCAACGTGTAGCCCTCCAGCCTAATCCCACTTTCTGGCTTTTGGTCCGTAGCCTTTTAGGTTACTGCACTTCAAGTGCATATCCAAGTACCTTTAAAATGTTATGAGGGTTTCTGCATCTACCACCTTTTCGGGCAGTGAGTTCCAGATCCCCACCACCCTCTGAGTGAAAAAACTTCCCCTCGAATCCCATCTAAACCTTTTACCTCTTACCCTCAATCCACGCCCCCTGGTTATGGACTCTCCAACTGAGGGGAATGGCCTAGCCACTCTATCCAAACCCCTCATAATGTTATGCACTTCAATTAGGTCTCCCCTCAACCTCCTCTGTCCCAAAGAAAGCAACCCTAACCAATCCAATCTTTCCTCATAACTAAAATTCTCCAGTCCAGGCAACATCCTCATAAATCTCCTCTGCACCCTCTCAATGCAATCACATCTTTCCTATGGTGCGGTGACCAGAACTGCACGTAATACTCCAGATGTGGTCTAACCAGTGTTTAATAGAGTTCCAGCATAACCTCCCTGTTCTTATATTCTATCCCTCGGCTAATAAAGGCAAGTTTCCCATATGCATACTTATCTCGGATCCTACCTTATCTACCTATCCAGCCACCTTCAGGGATCTATGCACATGCACTCCAAGATCCTTCTGTTCTTCTACAATTCTCAGTATCCTGTATATTTCCTTGCCTTGTCAGCCTTCCCCAAATACAATACCTCACACTTCTCCAGACTGAACTCCATTTGCCACTGTTCTGCCTAACTGACTAGTCCATTGATATCTTCCAGCAGTCTACAGTTTTCTTCTTCATTATGAAACTAAATGGCCAGCATTTGTATCATCTGCAAACCCTACCCCCTACATTCAAGTCCAAATGATTTATGTATACCGCAAAAAGCAAGGGACCTAGTACTGAGCCCTGTGGAACCCCACTGGAAACAGCATTCCAGTAACAAAAAAAACAAGCACTCATTAACCATTACCGTTTGCTTCCTTCCTCTGAACCAATTTTGGATCCAACTTGCCACTTTGCCTTGGATCCCATGGCTTTAACTGTCAGGACCAGTCTGCTTTGTGGGACCTTCTCAAAAGCCTTGCTAAAATCCACATAAACTATATCAAATGCACCATCTTCATAGACCCTCCTTGTTACGCCCTCAAAAATTCAATCATGTTAGTCAGACATAACCTTCCCTTAACATATCCGTGCTGACTGTCTTTGATTAACCCGTGTCTTTCTAAATGAAGATTTATTCTGTCTCTCAAAATTTTGTCCAATAATGTTCTCACCTTCGAAGTTAGGCTATCCCTTTCTCCCTTTTTAGACAATCGTCTAAAGTTAGCTGTCCTCCAGTCTTCTGGCACCATATCTGTAACCAGGAGAATTGGAAATAATGGTCAGAGCCTCTGCTATTGCTTCCTTAAATAGCTGAGGATACATTTCGTCCAGGCCTGGGGATTTATCCACTTTCAAAGATGTTAAACCCGTTAAGACTTCCTGTCTCACCATGTTAATTTTATCTAATATTTCACACTCCTCCTCCCTGATTGCAATGTCTATATCATCCACTCTTTTGTGAAAACAATGCAAAGTATTCATTAAAAAACAGACCCACATCCTCCGCCTCCACACACAGGTTACCCTTATGGTCCCTAGCAGGGCATATTCTTTCTTTAATTATCCTCTTGCTTTTTAAGTATTTATTAAAAATATTTATATTTTCCTTGATCTTACTTTTCATACCCTCTCTTTGCTTTCCTAATATCCTTTGTAATTTCACCCCTACTCCTCTGGATTTTCTGCTGTATTGAGCCCTCACCAAATGTCATTAGCTTCCCCGTTTTTTTTCTTTATCCTCTCCTTTAAGCCCCTGACATCCAGAGGGCTCTGGACTGTTAGTCCCTCCCTTTTTCTTTAAGGAAACAGACTTGCTCAGAACCCTCACTATCTCTTCCTTTAATGCCTCCCATTGATCTAGTACTGATTTACCTTCAAGTTCACTTAGCTAAATAACATCTCAGCTTAGTAAAACTAGCTTTTCCATAATTGAGAACTTTTATTCCTGCTCTATCTTTGTCCTTTTCTATAACTGCCCTAAATCTAACTGAATTAGCCAGCCTAAATTAGTCATGAGCCAGATGGTCATCGGGTAGTTCTTGTCGCCCAGTAGCCTCTGTAAGGTTTGTTGTGGTGGTTAAAATGCCAGTGGTATAGCAAACTGCTACAGGATGAAAGCATCATGACTGCTGCCACGATACCAAGCATTGACCTGCATGACACACAGAGTATGGTCGCACTCCTGTCCCGCTCTGCCTGTTTCTCTCTCATAAGAGAAGATGAAATATATTCAGCTCTCTTTGCATTCAGGGCCTCAATAATCACCCTCACGCACAAAGGATGGTAAACTGGGAAACGTTGCTAATATCACTTGCTCCAGCTTGGAAGAGACTGATGCATCAAAGTTAATGGCCACAGTCACCTTCATAGCCACTGGCAATGTTGTCCTTTCCCTGCTGTGAGGCTACAGTTTGGGCTGCAACCTTTTATAGAAATTAGCGAGCACCTCCTTGGTGAAGCAGAGGCATCTAATGCACCGAGATTGAAATAGGAGATTTGCTCCTTGAAGAAGCTGGGTGGATTTGGCGACCTGCTGAGAGCCCTTTTCCCCCTCCTACTCTTTCAGCAGCTTGTCCTCCTCTGAGTCGCTTCTCTTCTTCAAGTCATGCTGAAGGCCAAGAGGGGATAGGAACCACTGGACCCATGTCTCAGAGCAAATGATCTGAGCAGAGCCTTTGGAGTCAGACCATGTGGCACACCACTCTCTGTACACTTCAACAACTTGAAATAACAGTACAAACTATCAAACACTTCTACAAACACAGCAAGGACCAGCAAAAAATCAACTAACCTGAAAGTAGTTGATGTTCCCTTTAAATAGCATAGGGTGGGGTGGGAAATGGTGTCCTTCCTGCTGCTGAACACATGACCAGCTGTGCATGTTTAAAAAATGACATTGTTATGGTTTTGCTGGATATTTTATAAATGTGATTTATCTCCGAACAATGCAGATATGACACTACATCGAAATCAACAGCGAGCTTATCCACAGTACTTTAAAATATCTTAGCACATACAAGATTTCAGTACATTTCTCAGAGCACAGTCTCTTGACTAAAACCTTCCAGCCCCTTTTTAGTTTCAGTTTCAATAATGCCAGGCTTAAGTAATCAAGCACAGTGAACGCTGATCAGTGAACAGACTAATACAATCAAACCCTGATCAATCAAACCAGTGAACACTGCAGGCAATAGCTAGAGCTTTCAGATCAAAAATGGCATCTCTGGAGCTAAATCAATGTTACACGTCTTAATCTGCCTATTCTGCAAATTTCTGGTGCCTGTCCACACGAAAACCCTTACCAAAGTGGCATTCAGCACCAGAAGTGTGCGCATGTGCCATGGGTGCCATTTTGAACTCAAAATGGCACCTGTCGCACTCAAAATATGGACGCTACATAAATTAATTTTGTGGCCTAAAAGCTTTTTTTAAGGTAAGACCTGAAATAATCTACTGCTAGGTTGTCCATGCTTGTTTTCCTATGCCTAATGGCATCTGCAATTGTTAACACTAATGCATATTAAATGGGGAAATAACCAAACACCTTAATGTAAGAAGTGCAAAATAAAATATCAAGTTCAAGGTTAAGGGACAAATTCAGATAGTAATAACCAAATGTTATATGGAATAGGAGAGCAGCAGGATAGTGCCAAAGGCAACAAGTGGGCAAGGATATAGAATTGAGAATGAAAGATTAATGTAGGTATTCTGAAGCATTGATTGACTCATCCTTCGCGACTAGTTGCAGGGTGGGGGGGAGTGAAGGCAGAGAAAAAAAAATCTTTTGTGAGGATGATTTGTCAGAGATCCTGATAGAGTGCTGGTACATAACCGGTGAAAAGCGTGGGTCAATGGCTTTTTCCTCTTTTAATGTTTAATAATCTAATTGATTTTGGGACCTTTTGGTTACATTCAGCACAGCTTAAATCAAGAATAAAGCTTAAAATCTATTTGTAGCAGCACATGGGAGTATTGGGGAGGGGGGAAAGGATGGTAACAGCTGTTGTGATATCACAATAACAGCAATAACACATATGCACCCGGAATGTGCACAGAGAGGGCCATGGAATGTAGCACCTTGTTTTTATTTGAAGAAATAACAAATACATTCCTCTAAAATTCCATTATTTATTTTAAAATGCTGTAGCCAACAAATACATTTCATTTTTCCACATGCTTCATTTTTGTTCACATAGGTACAGGTGTTCACATGGACACTCCATCGATTATGTACTAAGGACAATAGTCTGGAAGTTCTGAAGCCTCATTTTGCCAGTGTAAGTGCCTCACCTGCCAGCACCAAAACTTTGAGGGAGTGGAGATATTTGCATAGTAGGTTGGATGACTGCAACTTGTAAGGGTGTAGTTGGAGCAGATAGCTCTGCCCGAGGTGATCCACCCTTGAAGAGGAGAGCAGAGTTATTCCTTACAAATGGACCCAAGAAAATGTATTTTTAAACTCTTAAGCACTCACTCCAGGGACCCGGGTTCGATTCCGGGTACTGCCTGTGTGGAGTTTGCAAGTTCTCCCTGTGTCTGCGTGGGTTTTCTCCGGGTGCTCCGGTTTCCTCCCACAAGCCAAAAGACTTGCAGGTTGACAGGTAAATTGGCCATTATAAATTGTCACTAGTATAGGTAGGTGGTAGGGAAATATAGTGACAGGTGGGGATGTTTGGTAGGAATATAGGATTAGTATAAATGGGTGGTTGATGTTCGGCACAGACTCGGTGGGCCGAAGGGCCTGTTTCAGTGCTGTATCTCTAATCTAAGACAACTGATCCCCTCTAGGATTTCTTACATTACTCTGCTAAAGGTTTGGGGCCCATAGAAGGCCTCAAAGAAATCCACTGAGATCGTTCAAAGGTATCAAGAAAGGAATTCCCTTGGGAAGCCCAGGAACATCCCCCAACATTCCCCTTGACAAGAGGAATGAAAGCAGAAGAACTTCCCAAACCCCACCCACCTCCTATGTTGGAATTTAGAAGTTCACTTGAAATGGGGCAGAATCCCAGCAGAGGCTGGATCCAGCACATATTCTGGCTGTTGTCCCCAGCTCCCACTCCATTGCAAATGAAGCATATACCCTCTCTGGCCCCAGGAATTTTCGGGTCATTGTTTCTTTGCACTCTATGTTACCTTCTGTCTTCATGACACAAAGTTGGAAGCATGGTATGAGGAGGAGGAACAGTAGTTTTGCAAGGTCTTACTAGGACTCAGATAAAATGTGTATCTATCAGTCAGTCAGAACTGGGAAATAAAAGGCAAGTTAAAATGGGATACTGAGAGAATAGAAGAAATGCTTGTTTCCTCGAGAACTGAATTGATAAAGATGCATAATCATAGAAGTCATAGAAAATTTACGACACAGAAGGAAACCATTCAACCTGTAAGTCAGTGCTTGTCGACAAAGAGAAATCCAGCCTAATCCCATTTTCCTGTCCTAGGTTTGTAACCCTGCAGGTCACAGATCTCCAAGTAGATATCTAAGTACTTTTTAAATGTGGTGAGAGTTTCGCCTCTACCACCCTTTCAAGCAATGAGTTCCAGACCCCTACCATCCTACCCTCTGGGTGAGAAGATGTTTCCTCATCTCCCCTCTAATTCTTCTACCAATTACTTTAAATCCATGCCCCCTGATTTTTGACCCCACTGCTATCGGTAAATAGGTCGTCCTGAGGCCTCTCATAATTTTAGACACCTCAATTAAGTCACCCCTCAGCCTCCTCAGTTCCAAGGAAAACAACCCCAGCCTATCCAACCTTTCCTCATAGCTAAAACTTTTCAGTCCTGGCAACATCCTTGTAAATCTCCTCTCCACACTCTTTGTGCAATCACATCTTTCCTGTAATGTGGTGACCAGAACTGTATGCTGTACTCAAGCTGTGATCTGACTCGCGTTGTATACAGTTCCAGCATAACCTCCCTGCTCTTATGTTCTCTACCTTGGCAAATAAAGGAAGGCATGTCATATGCCTTCTTAACCACTTTATCAACCTGTCCTGCTACCTTTATGGCTCTGTGGACAATCACTCCAAGGTCCATCTGTTTCTCCACACTACAACAACAACAACAACTTATATTTATATAGTACCTTTAACGTAATAAAACATCCCAAGGTGCCTCACAGGAACAGTATAAAACAAAGTATGACACCTAGCCACAAAGGGAGATATTAGGTCAGATGACCAAAAGCTTAGTCAAAGAGATTGGTTTTAAGGAGGGTCTTAAAGGATGAAAGCAAGGTGGAGAGTTGTAGGAAGGATATTTCAGAATTTGGGGCCTAGGCAACTGAAGGTGCGGCCACCAATGGTAGAACGATTAAAATCAGGGATGCACAAGAGGTCAGAATTCAACGAGTGCAGATATCTTGGAGGGTTGTGGGGCTACAGGAGATTACAGAGATAGGGAGGGGTGAGGTCAAAGAGGGAATGGAAAACAAGGATAAAAATTTTAAACTCAAGGCATTGCATGACCAGCAGTTAATGTGGGTCAGCAAGCACAGGAGTGATGGGGGAACGGGACTTGGTGTGAGTTAAGACTCGGGCAGCAGAGTTTTGGATGACCTCAAGTTTACAGAGAGTAAAATATGGGAGACCAGCCAGGAGCATGTTGGAATAGTCAAGTCCAGAGGTAATGAAAGCATGAATGAGGGTTGCAGCAGCAGATGAGCTGAGACAGAGGTAAAGTCGGGCACTGTTATGGAGGTAGCAATAGGGAATCTTAGTAATGGCACTAGTATGAGGTTGGAAGCTCATCTCTGGATTAAATGTGACACCAAGGTTGTCAACAGACAGGCTTAATCTCAGACTGTTGCCAGGGAGGAGAATGGAGTTGGTAGCTAAGGAACAGTGTTTGGAGTGGGGACCAAAAATAATGCCTTCAGTCTTCCCAATATTTAATTGGAGGAAATTTCTGCTCATCCAGTACTGGATGTCGGAAAATAAGTTGATAATTTAGCAACAATGGAGGAGTTGAGAGAAGTGGTGCTGGAATAGAGCCGAGTATCGCCAGCATACATGTGAAAACTAAGGCTGTGCTTTCGGCTGATATATCTGAGGCAGCATGTAGTTGAGAAATGGCAAGGGACCAAAGATAGATCCTTGGGAACACTAGAGTAACAGTGCAGGAGCAGGAAGAGAAGCCATTGCAAGTGAGTTTCTAGCTACAGTTAGATAGATTAAGAATGGAGCCAGATGAAAGCAGTCCCACCCAGCTGGATGTCAGTGGAGAGGCATTGGAGAGGATGGCGTGGTAAACCATGTCAAAGGCTGCAGACAGGTTGAGAAGAACAAGGAGGTAAAATTTACTTTTGTCACAGTTACATAGGATGTCATTTGTGACTTTGATAAGAGCTGTTTTGGGACTGTGGCAGGGGCAGAAAACTGATTGGTGTAGTGGTGTAGTGTTTTGAAATGGTAATTACATTGTGCTTTGAGTACACTTGGGGCTGTTGTAAAACACACATGCTAGCAAAGGGAAAGTGAAAGTAAAACAGAATAAAGAAGAAGAAGCCTTTATGTTTGACAGTTTGTTGCTGCTGTCTCAGTCTGGCTCATATATCTTATATCTAACCTGGCTAAACCTTAATCTAGTCACAAGAATATCACAATTGGAGGGATTCAAACATGGAGATCTGGGAAAGATGGGAACAGATTTGGGAGGCGACACATGTTCCAGGACTTTGGAGAGGAAAGGGAGGTTGGAGATGGGACAGTGGTTTGCAAGGGTGGTAGGGTCAAGGGTTGGTTTTTTGAGAGGGGTGATGATGGCAGATTTAAAGGAGAGAGGGGACAACACCTGAAGAGAGAGAACTGTTTACAATATCAGCTAACAGGGGTACCAGGACTGAGAAGTTAGGTGATCAACAATTTAGTGGAAATATGATCGAGGGAACAGGAGGTGAACTATTCAGTATTCTCCCATTTATTGTGTATTCCCTTGCCTTGGTGCACCTCCCAAATTGCATTACCTCACACTTCTCCAGAAAGAATTCCATTTTCCACTTTTCCCAACTGACCAGACCATTTATATCTTGTTGCAGTCTAAAGCTTTCTTCCTCACTGTCAACCACATGGCCAATTTCTTTTATCATCTGCAAACTTCTTTATCATGCCTCCTCTGTTTGAGTCCAGAAATTTAACTACAAAAAGCAAGGGACTGAGTACCGAGCCCTGTGGAACCCCACTGGTAACAGCCTTCCAGGCACAAAACATCCATCGACCTTTGCTTCCTGCTACTAAGCCAGTTTTGGATCCAATTTCACTTTTTTGAAGATCTCTTGTTGACAAAAGGCTGAGACAAAAGTAAAGAGGCAAATCATTGGGGCAGGACGGAACAGCTCAGGAAACGCTGAAAATAGCCCTTGGAATGATATACGCAAATTATTGGTATTTAATTCTTATTCATACAAGTTACAAGAAGGAAACAAGCAACAGAACAGCAGGGGGAATGTCATGCAGTTACCAGTCTTGGCTGAGCCAAGACAGGAGGTGCTGAGAAGAAATTAAATATTTCCATCCAGAGAAATCCAGCAAAGAAGACATTCTGCTATGTAAAAAGGAATAAGAACTTACAGGCACACATAATAATTAAAAGGTAAAGAGAAAAACATCAGGGTGAAAGGTGAATCATTGTTACACAAAGTCTACAGTTATATGTCTCTGAGAGGCAGCATGTAGTTGAGAAATGGGAAGGGACCAAGAATAGATCCTTGGGGACATTAGAGGTAACAGTGCAGGAGCAGGAAGAGAAGCCATTGCAAGTGAGTTTCTAGCTACAGTTAGATAGATAAGAATGGAGCCAGATGAGAGCAGTCCCACCCAAGGTAAAAAAAACAAGTTACTGAACAGAAACATGAGGAAGAGCAAAAGTAGAACAAAGAAAAAACATAGAGCAGTGAAAAATAACAAATTAAAAAATCTGTTTAAAAGCACATATTTATTTCCAACTATTTAGTTTTGTAGAAAAAGGATTCTCAATTATAATTATTTTTAATCACAAAGCAAACATATCGTAACACATTTCAAAATGTTCAAAAACAAAAGCATATTGAACTTCAGGAATCTGCACAATTAACAAGTTTTCGTAAATGCCCCTAAACAAAACTAGTCAGCCATAGGCAAATAGAGGAATCAAATTACAATGAGCTGTATAAACACTAAATGGTTTTGGCTTTGCATCGATACAAAATCTACTGTAAAATGCAGCAGTGAAATCACTGAACTGGCCCTTCACATTTTAGTGAACTGGCAAATGTTTTTCTATCTAAAGAATGGCTCTCTGAAACACTATAAAAAAAACTTTATAGGTGAGCACTTACCTTTAAGGCAGGACTCCAAAAGGACAGCATTGAGTTCAAACATTTTGGTATTGGGTTTGAGTGCACAACATTTTGATCCAGAGGGGAATATGCCACCAACTGAGTCAAGCTCCATCATAAAGATTACATGTGATAGCTGGAATTTACACCTTTAGCTATATTCATGTCTTCTGTACTATTTGTAAATTATTTCAGTCCTTTTATGACTTGCTGCTTTTGGTCTTCCTCAATTATTGCCTGAGGCATTGTTGAAATGTCATCGAATTCACACACAGCAGTAATAGGAATAAAGCAGGAAACCAATTTATCATATTACATAAAGCTTCATATTTCCTATTTATCTATAAGAGAATACTTTAAAAATATATTTTCAACAATACTAATAACAAGATATGATACATGCATAGGATTGATCCTGCATTTGTCTGCACCCTGATATGAATAAAGTGAAAAATTACAAACAAAGGTGGTAACTCAGATTCCCCCAAAACAGGATATACCACCTGTTCAAGGAAAGGGACAACAACTAACCATGAAATAATATGGACAATCGGCAATGCCCCAATCTGAAAAAAAGCACTAGGACAAATATTCCTCAGCCTGGCTCCCATAAAATGCCAAAAACAACAGGAGAAATGCATCGGGAAAAGGAGCAATAGTCTGTTTCTCCCCTAATCAGTGTGTGAACAGTACTGCACCCGAACTTCCTCTGTGCCAATTCCTGAAGAAAGCAGGAGATCAGAGAACAAGTCAGCAGCAACACAAGTGGATTGCATCAACTCATGGTCTCATCCCTCCATTTCTCTAACTCCTCTAGCCCTACAACCCAAAATCTTTGAGTTCCTCCAGTTCTGGCCGCTTACACAATCCAAATTTTCATGGTTCCACTATTGTGGCCATGCCTTCAGCTGCCTAGGCCATAAACTGTAAAATTTCCCCACTATACCTCTCTATCTCTTGCTCTTCTCTTTTAAGACAACCCTTCAAACCTCCCTCTTTGACCAAGCTTTTGGTCACCTGTCCTGATATCTCCTTATGTGGCTCAATGTCAAATTTTATTTGATAACGCTTCTGGGAAGCATCTTGGAAAGTTTTACTATGTTAAATGTGCGATATAAATGCAAGCTGTTGATGCTTGGACTCTTGTTTTATGTAGCAAATAATAAAACAAAACAAAGTAGTTAAATCTGTGCATAACTTTCACAGTTCGTAGGAAATCCTTTGGGTTAATGACTTGCCTACTTACATGGAACCAATAGCTCCAGAAACTCCACCAAGAAAATGCATTAATATGTCCTCTCCTTCAATCTAGGCCAGAAATTGTAAATCAAGACATATTTCAATTTCCACTGGGGAGGACTTCAGCCTGAATCTATGGAACCTGGGTAGAATTATTGAAGCATCTTATTAATCTTTGCAGGATCACTGGACAAGAAGACATTCTAAAGGGAATTTGTTGAAAGCATTTGACTGCCCATTACTTGCATAAATCATGCAGACTCCTTTTGAACATATTTTAGATGATGCCTTTTTTTGCTCCAATACTGTTAAAATTCTTCTTTTACAGAGTATTGTGTGTAAAAGTCTCTGTGGAATCTGGATTCTAACCTAGCCTAGAGAAGGTGGAAGGGGGAATGAAAATATATTCCATTTGATATCTATTAAAGAACCTAATGGAAGTGTGTAGACAGTATGAAACCTTTCCCAATGGGCATAAATCCACTGTATAATTTGTGATTTATAGACATTACATAGCTATTTTATTCAGAGACCCCATGGATAGATAGCTTGAAAAAATGCTATGTTGGATTATTGGTAAAGAGAGTGCTCTCCTAAACAAACAATATTGTGCTTGCAGCTCTATGCTACATCTGCCCCATTCATTATGGGATATAGTTTTGCTGCAGAAATTTTATGCTGAAAGCAAAATTGCTCTATCGGTGATGTCTGTATTCCTACTGTCATGAAGGAAATAAAGTAATAGAATGAATCACAACACGAATGGCTACGAAAAAAAATACTGGAGTCTGGTAAATCACTCAAAAGCAGGGAATCTGTACAGCTGTGGAAGGTCTCACTCTTCCAGCGTGGGTTCTATCTAATCCAGCCATATAAGTTGCGGCTGTGTTTAAAGTAACTGAAACTGATGTTTCTGAGTTACAGGACTTGTATGATCCCTACCGTAAAGTTAAGGCCTGGCATCTGCATAATAGTAAGACAGTGGTAAAATAATTAATGAAAAAACTACATCAAATTGTTTAATAGCATGGTGAAATAACCTAAAACTATGATAAAGATGCATGCCTCTACTTAAGGAATAAAGCAAAGTGTAGCAACGACTATATTGTAATGCTACTGAATGAAAAAAAAGAACACCGACACTGTACATTCCTCCAGCATCCAATTTAGACCAGACATAATGAACTCTTACTCCCACCTTCAGCATATATTGGGATATGGATGTGAAGGTTAGCCAACTCTATAGGATTTTCCATCAATTATTCAGTTGAGATAAGGGCAGTTACAAGATTCCCACTCTTACAATTAACACCCAGCTCAGGGCACAGAACAGTATTTATTGGTATATTACACTCATTGCAAGAAAGGCAGTTTCAGAAAGACTGTCAGGGCAAGCCATATAGGCTCTAGGAAGGTTGATGCAGTCATACTATTAGAAAAGCAGTTTCACCATCAACAGCCCTTTTGAAAAGTCAGAGAATTACAAAATATCAGGATTAACATTAATCTCCTTCCATTTCTGTCATTTCTTTTGTTGAAATAGTGAGTGCTGATTTAATCAAAGGTATTGAGTTGAAAGAATTACAAAGAGCAATAAAGAAAGGAGTTAACATTCGTACAACACCACCCATAAACCCAGACAAGAGTCAATGCTGACTGTTCCTGGAATGTGAAACTCGCTACAGTAATTGAGGCTAGATAAACACATTCGGGAGAAAGGAATAGAACAGCACTCACTGGCGATAAGTTTGACTTTGTATGATTGTGTCAAAATAAATGAGTGTGAATCAGCAGCTTGTTTTACATCTCGCTGTTTTTATTTCCATTGAAGCCAGTCGGGAGAGACATAGAGCAGGCTGGCATTTTGCTATTCCCCATCTCATACTATTGCAAAGTTAAAATTAGCCCCACTCTTTTCAGTCCTGCGCTAAGAACACATTTAATTTAAAGTAAATCAACATCAAAAGGTTAAGCGGCAGAACTGTAAAGGCAGTTTTGTAAATTCCCCAATCATAAGAAATAAACCAAGCTTCATATCCCAGGAAACAATGGGACTTTTAAATGAACTTTTAAAACAAGCTGTGAGATGAATGGAATACAGGAGGATATTATTCGTATGGTAACACAGACACAATTGATTGACTTTATGAATATGCTAACCAAGGAAGTAGCTGGAGTAATCAGACCACACAATGACATGTGCTTGTTTAAATTTAACTGATTGTCCTGTCCATTGAACTCCTGTGGTCAGGCTGTTAACAAGACTTACAAAATCAACAAGACAGGTAATGGCCATGGTTCCACTGAGTCTGGACCCGTTCCCTCATACTTTGGAAATGTTACTAACAAAATTGTTGCCAGATTAAAAACGATATGCCAACATTTCAGAATGCTGATAAGCCCGGAATTTAGCTCCATCAAAACACTTTTGTGAGATAATGATTGAACAATGAACAGTATGAGGGCATTTTGTTCTGTGATAATGGATTAATCACTGATCCAGATGGGAAAGTGATCAAATCAAGCACCCTATAATGTTACAGAAACAGACAAGATTAAGATGGCACAATCAAGGGTGGAGGTGAGGCGGGGGTGGTTGCATCAATCAATTGTCACGGGTATGATCTTTGTTTTATTAAAAAAGAGCGCTTAGGGGAAAACTTCGGCAACTTGAAAAGGGAGCTGCGGATGGATTTGATCATTGTATAATTGGAAACATACTCCTCTGACTGATCGTGGCTGAGAGGTGTTTAAAATTAAAGGGAACTTTTGTTTGACGTGAGTACAAAATGTGAGTACAGTTTGAAGTTAAAGGGAATAACTTACTGATATTTGTATGTTATCCGTAGTACGATAAACAGTTAAAAGAATACTGAAGTAAAAGCAAAATACTGCGGATGCTGGAAATCTGAAATAAAAACAAGAAATGCTGGAAATGCTCAGCAGGTCTGGCAGCATCTGTGGAGAGAGGTACTGAGTTGTACTGAATTGTGTGCCTTGACCATTTTACCCGACCCGGACGGGTTCAGGTTGGATTCTGGAATTAGGGTAGGATTGAGTTTATTTTATTTTAGTACTTGTTATGACCAGGTGAGAAAGAGGTCTAGGGTTCCCTTTCAGCCTTCACCTGGTCTTACCGTAACAGGGTTTAATTATAAACACGTGTTTTTTTAGCTCCCCCTTGGTGAATCCTTTTCCACCACTTTCCAATTGTAATGCAAAAAAACCCAGCACAACAGGTTTTCTCAGGTTTAAAGAAGAAAAGTGAAATTTTATGAAACATAAACTTAAATTCTAATTCTTTTAACGCCTATGGATACATGACATGCCCGCACTAGCATGCACATGCGATACACACATGTAGATAGAGACAGAAGGAAAACAGAAGAAATAAGGTGGAAAAGTTTGAGGCAGTATCTGAGGAGGTTTTTTTGTGTTATAGTTCTTCGACTGCCTCTGGTCCAGTACACCTACTCAGCATCTATGCTCCAACACTCTGCTCCCCACCTGAAGCTAAAGACCAGTTCTACAAGGAACTCCATAATACCATTAGTAGCATCCCCAAGACCGAACATCTGTTCCTGCTGGGGGACTTTAATGCCAGGGTTGGAACCGACCATGACTCATGGCCCTCCTGCCTTGGGCGCTATGGCATTGGAAGAATGAATGAGAATGGACAGAGACTGCTTGAGTTGTGTACCTTTCATAACCTCTGCATCACCAACTCGTTCTTTCACACTAAACCCAGTCACCGAGTTTCTTGGAGGCACCCAAGATCAAGTCGTTGGCACCAGCTGGACCTCATCGTCACAAGGCGAGCCTCCTTAAACAGCGTTCAAATCACACGCAGCTTCCACAGTCCGAACTGCGACACCGACCACTCCCTGGTGTGCAGCAAGGTTAGACTCAAACCAAAGAAGCTGCATCATTCCAAGCAGAAGGGCCACCCGCGCATCAACACGAGCAGAATTTCTTATTCACAGCTGTTACATAAATTTCTAAATTCACTTGAAAAAGCCCTTCAAAATACTTCCATAGGGGATGCTGAGACCAACTGGGCCCACATCAGAGATGCCATCTATGACTCAGCAATGACCACCTTTGGCAAACATGAGAAGCAGCATGCAGACTGGTTTCAATCTCACTTTGAAGAGCTGGAACCTGTCATAGCTGCTAAGCGCATTGCACTGTTGAACTACAAGAAAGCCCTCAGTGAGTTAACATCCGTAACAATTAAAGCAGCCAGAAGGGCGGCACAGTGGCGCAGTGGTTAGCACCGCAGCCTCACAGCTCCAGGGACCCGGGTTCGATTCTGGGTACTGCCTGTGCGGAGTTTGCAAGTTCTCCCTGTGTCTGCGTGGGTTTTCTCCGGGTGCTCCGGTTTCCTCCCACAAGCCAAAAGACTTGCAGGTTGGTAGGTAAATTGGCCATTATAAATTGTCACTAGTATAGGTAGGTGGTAGGGAAATACGGGGACAGGTGGGGATGTTTGGTAGGAATATGGGATTAGTGTAGGATTAGTATAAATGGGTGGTTGATGGTCGGCACAGACTCGGTGGGCCGAAGGGCCTGTTTCAGTGCTGTATCTCTAATCTAATCTAAGTGCTGCACAAAGAACAGCCAGGCGCTGCACAAATGACTACTGGCAACACCTATGCAGTCATATTCAGCTGGCCTCAGACACCGGAAACATCAGAGGAATGTATGATGGCATTAAGAGAGCTTTTGGGCCAACCATCAAGAAGATCGCTCCCCTCAAATCTAAATCAGGGGACACAATCACTGACCAACGCAAGCAAATGGACCGCTGGGTTGAACACTATCTAGAACTGTACTCCAGGGAAAATGTTGTCACTGAGACCGCCCTCAATGCAGCCAAGTCTCTGCCAGTCATGGATGAGCTGGACGTACAGCCAACAAAATCGGAACTCAATGATGCCATTGATTCTCTAGCCAGCGGAAAAGCCCCTGGGAAGGACGGCATTACCCCTGAAATCATCAAGAGTGCTAAGCCTGCTATACTCTCAACACTCTATGAACTGCTTTGCCTGTGCTGGGAAGAGGGAGTAGTACCACAGGACATGCGCGATGCCAATATCATCACCCTCTATAAAAACAAAGGTGACCGCGGTGACTGCAACAACTACCATGGAATCTCCCTGCTCAGCATAGTGGGGAAAGTCTTCGCTCGAGTTGCTTTAAACAGGCTCCGGAAGCTGGCCGAGCGTGTCTACCCTGAGGCACAGTGTGGCTTTCGAGCAGAGAGATCGACCATTGACATGCTGTTCTCCCTTCGTCAGCTACAGGAGAAATGCCGCGAACAACAGATGCCCCTCTACTTTGCTTTCATTGATCTCACCAAAGCCTTTGATCTCGTCAGCCGACGTGGTCTCTTCAGACTACTAGAAAAGATCGGATGTCCACCAAAGCTACTAAGTATCATCACCTCATTCCCTGACAATATGAAAGGCACAATTCAGCATAGCGGCGCCTCATCAGACCCCTTTCCTATCCTGAGTGGCGTGAAACAGGGCTGTGTTCTCGCACCCACACTGTCTGGGATCTTCTTCTCCCTGCTGCTCTCACATGCGTTCAAGTCTTCAGAAGAAGGAATTTTCCTCCACACAAGATCAGGTGGCAGGTTGTTCAACCTTGCCCGTCTAAGAGCGAAGACCAAAGTACGGAAAGTCCTCATCAGGGAACTCCTCTTTGCTGACGATGCTGCATTAACATCTCACACTAAAGAGTGTCTGCAGAGTCTCTTCGACAGGTTTGCGGCTGCCTGCAACGAATTTGGCCTAACCACCAGCCTCAAGAAAACGAACAACATGGGACAGGAACGTCAGAAATGCTCCATCCATCTGCTCTGGAAGTGGTTCAAGAGTTCACCTACCTAGGCTCAACTATCACCAGTAACTTGTCTCTCAATGCAGAAATCAACAAGCGCATGGGAAAGGCTTCCACTGCTATGTCCAGACTGGCCAAGAGAGTGTGGGAAAATGGAGCACTAACACAGAACACAAAAGTCCGAGTGTTTCAAGCCTCTGTCCTCAGTACCTTGCTCTACGGCAGCGAGGCCTGGACAACGTATGTCAGCCAAGAGTGACGTCTCAATTCATTCCATCTTCGCTGCCTCCGGAGAATCCTTGGTATCAGGTGGCAGGACCGTATCTCCAACACAGAAGTCCTCGAGGCGGACAACATCTCCAGCATATACACCCTACTGAGCCAGCGGCGCTTGAGATGGCTTGGCCATGTGAGCCGCATGGAAGATGGCAGGATCCCCAAGGACACATTGTACAGTGAGCTCGCCACTGGTATCAGACCCACCGGCCGTCCATGTCTCTGCTTTAAAGACATCTGCAAATGCGACACAAAGTCCTGCGACGTTGATCACAAGTCATGGGTGTCAGTTGCCGGCGATCGCCAGAGCTTTCGGGCAGCCATAAAGGCGGGGCTAAAGTGTGGCGAGTCAAAGAGACTTAGCAGTTGGCAGGAAAAAAGACAGAAGCGCAAGGGGAGAGCCAACTGTGTAATAGCCCCGACAACCAATTTTATCTGCAGCACCTGTGGAAGAGTCTGTCACTCTAGAATTGGCCTTTATAGCCACTCCAGGCGCTGCTCCATAAACCACTGACCACCTCCAGGCGCTCACCCATTGTCTCTCGAGACAAGGAGGCCAAAACAGAAGAAGAAGAAGAAGAGTTCTTCGAACTCGCTGTAGCGTCCTTTATTGTAGGTAGATCTTGCTTTTTGTTGGGGCCTAGTATTCTTCTTAAACCTCGTTTGTTGTAGGAGACTTTTCTCTCTTGGGGTTCCTTTGTCTTCAGTGGATTTGGAGTTCTGTGAGAAAGAGATGGGAGCAGGCAGACAGGAGAGGCTGTGGTGAGCCAGCCAGGAGAGATCTTCTCAGTCCAGCAGCATTCTGCTTTCTGCCCAAACTGTTTGTACAAATTCAAAAAGCTCAGGTTGCCCAATAGGTTCGTCATGTGACTAGCTGGTTTGACTATGTCCGTTTGTGTATTCAGCCATCTTAGCAGTCAACCTGGAATGCGAGCTCCCCCACCTTCAACATCTGGTGATCAAAAGTCCATTGTGAATTAAATGTG
Source organism: Heterodontus francisci (assembly GCF_036365525.1). Taxonomy (NCBI): domain Eukaryota; kingdom Metazoa; phylum Chordata; class Chondrichthyes; order Heterodontiformes; family Heterodontidae; genus Heterodontus; species Heterodontus francisci. The sequence goes on along the minus strand of NC_090376.1, from coordinate 136,857,439 downwards.
TCAGGGAATGGCTTCTTTGTCCTTTCCGAACATTATCTGTTAATATGCAAATGTCTTTCCAGCCGAGATCTGGCAATTTTTTAAAGCAAGTCCTTTCTTCACTTCAACAACAGTTTGAAATTTAATGTCCATGTGGCAAATTTAATATGCCTCATGCTTGGCAGGTGGGGGCTGCATGACATACTGTTCGAACTTAGTTGTCATATTCTCAAGTATATCAGTTAAAATTGTATTCAATATATAACATAGCTACAAAAGCATGATGGATAAGCTCAGTTGAATGTTAGCTAGAGTTCTGTATAAGTCATGACATGTCGAGAAGTGATGAGAAAGGACTAATTCGGACCATGCAAAGATCCTTTGTTTAAACGTTTTTAGAATGTGGATAACCCCAGGGAGACTGTTAGCTTTTTAACCAGTAAAGACAGTTATGTGAGTAAGGTATCAGGGCATAGAAAAGATTCCTCACCACACGCGCAAGGTAACAACCAAGCTGACAATCTAGCTCAGGGTTGTCCAACCTTTTCGGGTGGAGGGCCGCATTATGATTTTTGTGCGGCCCAGAGGGCCAGTGAGCAAATTTCGAAAGATAAAGGCATTAAAAATTTATCTTATCAATAAAAACAACAACAAATTTGCATTTTTGTGAAGAAGCTTTAAATGAGAAGACTAATTTATTGACTTGCTTTCTCGTCACTATATTGAAAACTGATTTAGTGACATACCTGGCATTGTTTTTGCTTGCATAAGTAGTCAATCTCTGCCCGCACACTTGATGTAGCGATGCAGAGTATTCTGGATAGATGTCCACCTTTCAGGAGAGACCTTGATCTCTCTCTCCCCTCTCCCTGCACTCTGTGTGTATCTCGTTCTGTCTTCCCTCCTCCCTCCCCTCTAGGGCTAGGGGACACAGAAAGTTTTATGCAAAAGATGCAGAGGAAATATGAGAAAGCACATTTTTATGCAGCAGGTGGTAATGACCTGGAACTTGCTGTCCACAAGGGTGCTGGAAGTGGAGACGATCAATGACTTCAAGAGGAAGTTGGATGACCCCTGAGAGAAATAGATTTGCAGGGCCACAGGGATTGAGCCAAGGAGTGGGATTGACTGCGTAGCTCCGTGGAAAGCCAGCATGAGCTCAATGGACAGAATAGCCTCCTTCTGTGCCGTAAGTATATTACTCTTTGACTCTCTCTCCCCCTCCCTCCCCTCTCTGTCTGTCTCTCCCCCTCTCTGTATATCTGTCTCTCTGTCTCCTTCTCCCCTCTCTACCCCACCTCCCTCTGGATCTCTCCATCCCTCGCTCCATCCCCCCATGTCTCCAGTGTTCCTGCTTTCTGATCAGTGTTCCCTGCTCTCTCTGTCTCCCCTGTCTCCCACCCCATTTCCCCGTCTCCCCGCCTCTTGTTGTCAGTTTCACAGGTGACAACCACTGACATTGGGAACAGGCATTTCCCAACAGACTTGAGGTTTTCTGGTGGGCTTTTTAAAAAAAAAGTCAGAACCCAAAAAACTCCGAGTCTGTTGGGAAATGGCTGTTCCCGAGGTGAGCAGCTGTCACCTGTGAAGCTGACAATGCAATAGTTTAAAAGCCGGACTGACAAAGGGAAATTTCTCATCTCCAGTTATGGTGAAGACGAGGAATGCCCTGGGAACAGTTTACACCTACGGGCTGGAGCCTGGCCCATGGGCCGTATGTTGGACAACTCTGGGCGGGTTCTACCTTATCCGGCCATAGAATTTGTAGCTGTGTTTAACGTAACTGGACCTGCTGTTTTTAAGTTCCAGGAGTTGTATGATCCTTACCTTAAAGTTAAGGCCTGGTATCAGCAGAAGTAGCCACTTCTACAACACACACCATGGGCTCATTTGACACACATTCCAGCTCAGGGAGGTAATGCCCCTCTGCTGATGGTTTCTAATAAAGAAGGAAATCTGGTTCTCTATCTGCCGCCACAATTAAGAGACGTTGCCATTGTTCCACTCCCACCAGATAGCAGATCACTACTCAGCTTCCACTCCAGAAGTTATCATGTGCCTGTTGGTGGCCCAGGGTGGAGGAGTATGTGGAGCAATCCGTGAACCGGTGTTTACCGTGTTTATAGATCAATCCCCCATTTTAGTCCAATCGAGCCTTGCTCAGGTCACAAACGCCCCCAGATGGGGCTGGACGCACTTGCAAATTGATTTTGTAGGCCCATTCACCAAAGTTCAGGGGAATTATTAATATGCCTTAGTAGTAGTCGATCAATTCACTGAATGGATTTCCTACCAGGGATAATAACGCATGCACTGTGGCCTGTATCTTGCACAGTGAGGTGTTCTGTAGGTGGGGAATACCACTCCAAGTGGACAGTGACTTTATGGGGGAGCCTTTGAAGAGCTGGAACCTGTCATAGCCGCTAAGCGCATTGCACTGTTGAACTACAAGAAAGCCCCCAGCGAGTTAACATCCGTAACAATTAAAGCAGCCAGAAGTGCTGCACAAAGAACAGCCAGGCGCTGCGCACATGAAGCTTGTGAAAGCACTCTCATACCCATGTGGTTTTGTAGCTAGTCTGAGCTGGAAGTCTCTTTTAGATCTAGTCTCCCAATTTAGACTGTAATTGTAATTGACCTCAGTCTTACAATTAAATTAAACCAAACCCCAGATCTTACTTAGAGTATAAGAGGGAAGGTGCGGGTTCACCTACCTACTATTGACTACAGGAATACCAATCATAACTCTTTTGTACCTGTTCACTTTCTAAAAGAATGGCTCATGCTGGAGTTCCTCTTCAATATAGCATAATCATTCTTAAAAGGTTTGTATCCATTTCAATTGCATTACAGGATAACAGATAATTATGATACTCAAGCTGCAGTATCAGATGATAAACAGATGGAGTTTCTTGTAGACAGATGTTCTTGCTTTATCGCAATACTAAACAAACTCTTATGTTTTCCTTCTTAATGACTTTGCCACTATCAGTAGTTCTGTCTCACTGCCTGGGATAAAATAGGAATATGAGAGATTTTGTTTGAAATTCATATCTTCTCTCTTTGCCTTCAGTTTATTTCTGTGCCCATAGCTGGGGATGTAACATTTAATTTTAAACTTACATCAAAATTAATCAACACTGAATCGGCAAGCTGAAGTATTGGCTTTTTATTTTAACACTGTTACATTTTACTCTAACATCATAATATTATTGTAAAATTATGTTATCTGAAAGAAACTGTATAAAATTCAATAAGGTGCCTTGCGATGGCATGTCTTTTTAAACTTTGCTGCAATGAAATCGTTCTGCATACTGGGACATTGGTTTAGTACAAGTAGCTGCCCACTCCTAAAATTAAATTGACTAAAGTCCCAGACTGACATTACATCCCATATTATTAATTGTTACCTAGTGACCTTCTTTGGAATTACATTTCTAGAATTGGAGTTGCCATGGGACCGTCATTTTCCACATAACATTCAATTTTCTTTTTACAAATATCCCATTCACCAATAGATTCACCAATTCTTTCTTAAAGCAGAGTATCTATTGACACTATTATGGGCGAGATCAGATCTTGGAGCCATAAATGTCAGATAGTCAGTAATAAATCCAACAGGAAATTTTTTAAAATCTTCTTTATTCAAAGAGTGCTTAGAAAGTGGAACTCACTACTACATGGAGTAATTGATGTGAATAGCATAGATGAGTTCAAGGGGAAAAACTAGATAAGCGCATGGGGGAGAAATAAATAGAGGGATACGTTGATGAGGTTAGATGAAGAGGAGTAGGAGGAGGTTCATGCGGAGTATAAACACTGGCATGGTCCTGTTGGGCCAAGTGGCCTGTTTCTGTGTTGTAATTTCTTCGTTTATGAATTGTGTGTGTTAAAGGAATTTAGTCACTTATAGGAATGTAGTCTCCAGGCATGATTGACAGGAAATTATCCAATCATCTCCATTCTGATTGGAAATAGTTGTGTCACTCTATACAGCCTTCTTTAAGGGTGTTCATCGAAATAAAACTCACGGAGATATATCTTTGTGTGATAGTGTATAATGGGGTGAAAACAAGCTGCCAACCTGTTTTACATCTCTCCTGATCTTTAATTCAAATTGTGGAAATACAAATAGGGAGAGATGTATCACGGGCTGCTGATTTGCTATCATCTTAAGCAGTTTGAACAGTGATCTAATCGAGGGCTTTAAAAAGGAATTTGGTCGGGGAGTCCAGAACAAGAAGACAAAGTTAAAATTAGACCAAAGCCATTTGGGAGGTCAATCAGGGAGCATTGGAGGAAATGTTATGCTCTCCCTCTCAGCGACTTGAGGTGGGGAGACCATATTAATTGGGCAGGATGGTTGGTGGTGGTGGGGGTGGGGGGGGAGTGGAGGGCGAAGGTAACCCCGCCACCTTCCCGTCTCCATCCAAATTAATTCCGGGATGGGGAGGTCTGTGAATGGCCATCACGTCCCACCACCAATTGAGTCCCTTAAGTGGGCAATTAATGCCCAATTAAGAAACTTATCTCGCTACCGGCAGAATTAACCCAACGGCGGGAGGGCCTGTCACCACACTGGAAGCACGCCATGCAAATCTGTGTGGGCTGCTTGATGGCTCTGAGATGGCTGGGGTTGGTGGGGGTGTGGGGGGGGGGGGGGTCCCTCATTGAAAGGCACTTAGTGCCTGACCTAGGAAGATAGGAGCAGGAGTAGGCCATTCAGCCTGCCGAGCCTGCTCCACTATTCAATTAGATCATCTACCTCACCGACACTTTCCTGAGCTATCCCCATCTCCCTTGATGTCATTCGTATCCAGATATCTATCAATTTCTGTCTTGAACATGGTCAATGACTGAACTTCCACATCTTATCTATATCTACCCTGTCACACCCTGTAAGAATGAGATCACCTCTCATTCTTCAAAACTCTAGAGAATCCAGGCTCAATTTCCTCAATCTCTCCCCATAAGACAGTGCAGGTGAGTGATTTTCTGGCCAGGAATAGGTTGAAGCGAAAAAAAAAAACGTATAACCAGTGTCCATTCACAGATTCAGCAGGAGATTGCGGGAAGGGCAGTAAACTGATCAAAGCTACTGTAAATATTGCAAAAAGAGCAGTAATTCAGAGGCAAAGATGGGTCTTACGTTATAACCAGTGTAGTCCAGAGCAAAAGCATCTTCTTGATGTTGAGATAAGTCCAGAAATTTGAAGCCATGTTTCAAAGAAGATCTCGATCTATATTTTTCGAGATCTTTTCCACAGCTCACAGATCAGAAAAACAAAGAAATGGCAGCAGATTATAGACAGAAGCAGAGACTTTCATTTTTTCCAATGTAGTCCAGTGCAGAAACATAATCTTGATGTCCAGTGAAGCCAGGAATTTGAAGCTAGATTGGAGAGAAAAAACACATCCAGGTCTTATCCAGATCTTTACCAGAGCTCATATGGTAAGGTCATGAAATAGATTTTGTGCCATCAGACAGAGGCTGTTTAAACTAACAGTTAACTTGAAGTTTGGGCTAAAAATGCACCCACTGTTAGAATAAAGGGGAACCTAAACAGCAGAAAAAAGGATTTAGTGGGGCGAACACCGACTTTTGTGCTGATCTCAGCCCCTGCCACTTGATGCCTTCAATATTAACAACAACATCAAGAGCTAAAGGCTGCCGAAGTAAACCCCACAAAATCTGGAGTGGAGTCCCATTAGACAGTTGGTGTTTCCGACAAGTTTGCACGTTCCAGCAACTCATGCAACTAAATAGGTCCTCTTCTTTTCTCTGGATACCAGCCTATGAGGACTAGAGGGGGGAGCAGATGTTAAGGAAGTCTGCACCTCCTAAAACCATGCCTAGGCTACGCAGCAAACAAAGAAAGGTAACCTTTCAGCTTGGAAGCTGGAATGTGAGGACTGTGTATCCTGGAATGAACAACGACCCACACTCCACAGCTAATGTACACAAGAAAGCCCTGAATGACAGTGAGCTACACAAGCTTGGTGTCACCATTCTTTTGGGCCTCCTTATCTCGAGAGACAATGGATACACGCCTGGAGGTGGTCAGTGGTTTGTGAAGCAGCGCCTGGAGTGGCTATAAAGGCCAATTCTGGAGTGACAGGCTCTTCCACAGGTGCTGCAGAGAAATTTGTTTGTTGGGGCTGTTGCACAGTTGGCTCTCCCCTTGCGCCTCTGTCTTTTTTCCTGCCAACTACTAAGTCTCTTCGACTCGCCACAATTTAGCCCTGTCTTTATGGCTGCCCGCCAGCTCTGGCGAATGCTGGCAACTGACTCCCACGACTTGTGATCAATGTCACAGGATTTCATGTCGCGTTTGCAGACGTCTTTATAACGGAGACATGGACGGCCGGTGGGTCTGATACCAGTGGCGAGCTCACTGTACAATGTGTCTTTGGGGATCCTGCCATCTTCCATGCGGCTCACATGGCCAAGCCATCTCAAGCGCCGCTGACTCAGTAGTGTGTATAAGCTGGGGATGTTGGCCGCTTCAAGGACTTCTGTGTTGGAGATATAGTCCTGCCACCTGATGCCAAGTATTCTCCGAAGGCAGCGAAGATGGAATGAATTGAGACGTCGCTCTTGGCTGGCATACGTTGTCCAGGCCTCGCTGCCGTAGAGCAAGGTACTGAGGACACAGGCCTGATACACTCGGACTTTTGTGTTCCGTGTCAGTGCGCCATTTTCCCACACTCTCTTGGCCAGTCTGAACATAGCAGTGGAAGCCTTACCCATGCGCTTGTTGATTTCTGCATCTAGAGACAGGTTACTGGTGATAGTTGAGCCTAGGTAGGTGAACTCTTGAACCACTTCCAGAGCGTGGTCGCCAATATTGATGGATGGAGCATTTCTGACATCCTGCCCCATGATGTTCGTTTTCTTGAGGCTGATGGTTAGGCCAAATTCATTGCAGGCAGACGCAAACCTGTCGATGAGACTCTGCAGGCATTCTTCAGTGTGAGATGTTAAAGCAGCATCGTCAGCAAAGAGGAGTTCTCTGATGAGAACTTTCCGTACTTTGGACTTCGCTCTTAGACGGGCAAGGTTGAACAACCTGCCCCCTGATCTTGTGTGGAGGAAAATTCCTTCTTCAGAGGATTTGAACGCATGTGAAAGCAGCAGGGAGAAGAAAATCCCAAAAAGTGTGGGTGCGAGAACACAGCCCTGTTTCACACCACTCAGGATAGGAAAGGGCTCTGATGAGGAGCCACCATGTTGAATTGTGCCTTTCATATTGTCATGGAATGAGGTGATGATACTTAGTAGCTTTGGTGGACATCCGATCTTTTCTAGTAGTCTGAAGAGACCACGTCTGCTGACGAGGTCAAAGGCTTTGGTGAGATCAATGAAAGCAATGTAGAGGGGCATCTGTTGTTCACGGCATTTCTCCTGTATCTGACGAAGGGAGAACAGCATGTCAATAGTCCATCTCTCTGCACGAAAGCCACACTGTGCCTCAGGGTAGACGCGCTCGGCCAGCTTCTGGAGCCTGTTCAGAGCGACTCGAGCAAAGACTTTCCCAGTAATGGTGTCACCATTACTGCTCAAGAAACCAGATTAGCCAATACAGGCTCTATTCGAGAGGCTAATTGCACCTTTTACTGGCATGGAAACAGTGCTGAAGATTGGCATGAGCATAGTGTGGGTTTCGCAGTGAGCAACCAGCCGCAACATCAGAGCACATCATCTCCCTGTGGTTATCATTCAATGAAGGCACAGGTCAACATCATATGCATCAATGCACCAATTCTGAATGCCAGTATCTCTGATAAAGAGCATTTTTATGACTCTTAGGTGATGTTCTGAGGAACATCCCAAATGGCGAGAGGCTATTCGTCCTGGTGACTTCAATGCATGTGTTGGGGCAGACAGACTGTACCTTGGTCGTCATGGAGTGGGCAAGATCAACGATAACGGACAACGCCTTCTCGGACTTTGTGCCCTGAATGAATTCTGCATCACTAAAACCTTCTTCCAGGGCAGAACATCGCCTCAAAGAATCACCCAAGGTCTGGTCATTGGCACCAACTAGACCTAGTCATCACAAGGAGGCACGATCTGCCCTTTGTTCTTCATACCCGCACCTATCAGAGTGCAGATTGTGACACCTACCACTCTCTTAGCAGCAGCAGAGCGAAGGTGCACTCCTGAAAGTTCCACAGCTCCAAACACAACAGTCTGCCACACATCAACATCACTTGGAACACTTGCTACCCACCAAAGCCTTAACTGGAATGCTGGCATTGATGAAACTTGGAAGTCACTGAGCTCAATCACCAATGAAGCAGCAGAACCATCATTTGGTAAAGGTGGATGGAACCTGCAACAAGGACTGGTTTGAGACCTACTAAGTTGAGATGATATCTGTCATTGATGCAAAGTCTACATGATGCACAAAATAAACCCAACAGCTGAGACACTGCATGAACTGAAAGTATACAAGACAACCGTGCAAAGGACATGAAGATATTGCACAAACAAACACTGGATTAGCTTATGCCAAGAAATCCAAACTGCGTGTGACAGAGGAAATCTACGAGATATGTATGAAGGGATCAAGAGGGCGCTTGGCCCTGCCATTACCAAAGTTCCTCCCCTGAAGTCAGCATATGGTAAAGTACTCACCGACAGAAATAAACAGATGAGCCACTGGGCTGAACACTCCTGTGAGCTGTACTCCTGTGAGTTTGACATCTCCCAGTCTGTGCTCAATACTCTCACGCAACTTCCTGTCATGGATGAGTTAGACGAAGAATCATCACTGGAGTTCGAAAAGGCCATAGACCGCCTAGCAAACAGAAGGGCACTGGGCAAGGATGGAATCCCAGCCGAACAGCTCAAGCACAGAAAATCCCATCTATTGCCATACCTTTATGAACTTTTCCTTCTCTGCTGAAAAGTAGGCTCTGTTCCATAGGAGATTTGTGATGCCAAAATTATCATACAATACAAAAACAAAGACGACAGAGGAAACTGCAACAACTACAGGGGCATCTCACTCCTTAACATCACAGGAAAGGCCTTTGCTAGAGTCATACTTAAAAGACTCCATTTACTTGCAGACCACGTGTATCTGGAAGTGCAACGCGGTTTCCGTGCTGGCAGATCTACGAGGATATGATCTCCATTCGCCAGCTACAAGAGAAGTGGAGGGAACAGAGTATACCCCTTTACCTTACTTTTGTAGATCTCACTAAGACATTCGACACTGTCAACAGAGCAGGGCTCCACAAGATTTTGGGAAAACACTGTCCACCGAAGCTCCTCCATCTCATCCGCTCCTTCCATGACAACATGCACTGCACTGTACAGTTTGATGGCTCTACTTCCAACAGTTTTGGAGTGATGAATGGAGTGAAGCAGGGTTGTGGCCTAGCCCCCACTCTGTTTGACATCTACTTCTCCATGCCCCTGACCTTCACCTTCCCTGCAGATGTGGAAAGAGTCTATTTGCATACTAGGTCAGACAGCAAGCTCTGCAATCTATCAAGGCTGAAAGTGAAGACAAAAATACATCACGTCCTGATCAGAGTGCTCCTCTATGCTGATGCTGCTGTGCTAGTTGCTCAAACAGAAACTCAGCTGCAAAGACTCATGCACTGTCCCTCCCATGCCTGTAACTTGTTCGCCTTGACTATAAGCGTCAAGACAACCATGGTAAACCAAGGTGTTGCATCTCCACCCCAAGTGGTTAGCAAATTCTGCTACCTCGGATCCACAGTGACAGACAATCTGTCCCTTGATGCAGAGCTCGATACACACATCAGGAAAGCAGCTACCATCTTTGGCCAACTCACGAAACGTGCATGGGATAACACAAAGCTGACCCTTCGTACCAAGCTCATGGGTTATAAGGCCTGTGTTCTCAGCACTTTGCTATATGGCTGTGAAACTTGGGTGACTTACAGCTACCAAGAAAAGAAGCTCAATAATTTCCATCTTTGCTGTCTGCAGTGCATTATGGGTATATCCTGACAGGACAAACATCACGCATGTGTCAGTCCTCTCAAAGGCAGAGCTCCCAAGTGTGTTGGCACTAATCAAACAGAGGCAGCTTTGGTGGAATGAATATGTCTGCAGGCTAGAAGACAGTCGCATACCCAAGGACCTGCTGTATGGTGAGGTAGCTAGGGCCAAACAACTAGCCCAAAGCTCCGCGTCAAGGATGCATGCAAGCATGACATGAAGGCACTAAATGTCGACGATTGTACCTGGGAGTCACTAGTTGGCGAAAGAGAGAAATGGTGACATATCCTGTGGACTGGTGTGTACTACCATGATGACCAGTTGCTACAGCAGCTTGGCTACAGGCATCTACATCAAAAACAATAACTCACAGTGCAGCATAGCAGCTTCATGTGCCACACTTGTGGCAGAACCTGCCTCTCAAGGATAGTCCTTCGCAGCCATCAGCAAAGATGCACCAAGAGAAGACACCCCTCCAAAATGGATTGTTTGCTGTGTGTCCATATCTTTCAAAGATGGAAGGATGCCACCCAACCTTATAGGACAATCCCTCCATCCCAGGGATTAGTCTGGTGACCCTCTGTTGCACTCCCTCTATGGCAAGTATATCCTTCTTTAGATAAGGAGGCCAAAACTGTACACTATAATCCAGGTGCGGTCTCGCCAACACTCTATACAATTGCAACAAGACATTTTTACTCCTGTACTTAAAACCCCTTGAGATGAAGGCCAACATATGAATTACTTTCCTAATTGCTTGCTGCACCTGCTTGCTAGCTTTTACTAACTCATGAACAAGCATACCCAGGTCCCTTTGGACATCAACACTTCCCAACCTCTCACCATTTAAGAAATACTTAGTCTTTTTTTTCTACTAATGTGGATCACTTCACCCTTATTCACATTATAATCCATTTGTCATGTTCTTACCTATTCACTTAGAATGTCCAAGTCCCCTTGAAGCCTCCTTGCATCCTCCTCACAACTCATATTCCCACCTAGTTTTGTGTCATCAGCAAATTTGGAAGTATTACAATTGTTCCCCTCATCCAAATCATTTAGATAGATTGTGAACAGCACTGATCCTTAAAGTACCCCACTAGTCACAGCCTGCCAACCTGACAATGACCCATTTACTCCTCGTCTCTGTTTTCTGTCTGTTAACCAATTCTCAATCCATACCAGTATATTACCCCCAATCCCATGTGCTCTAATTTTGTTTACTAACCACCTGTGTGGAACGTTATCAAAAGCCTTCTGAAAATCTAAATACACCACATCCACTGGTTCTCCTTAATCTATGCTGCAGGTAACATCCATCCACAAAAAACTCCAACAGGTTTGTCAAACATGATTTCCCCTTCATAAATCCATATTGACTCAGCTCAATGACATCATTATTTTCCATGTGTCTAGTTATTACATCCTTTATAACAGATTTTAACATTTTCCCTACAATGGCGTCAAACTAATAGGTCTGTAGTTCCCCATTTTCTCTCTCCTTCCTTTCTTAAATAGTAAGGTTACATTTGCGACATTCCAGCCACCTCCTTCAACACTTTGGGATGTAGCTCATCTGGTCCAGGGAATTTATCAACCTTCAATCCATTTAATTTTTTGAGTACTATCTCTTTATTAATACTAATTTCTTTCAGTTCCTAATTTTCACAAGTCCCTTGGTTCCCTAGTATTTCTGGGAGATTTTCTGTATCTTCCTCCATGAAGGCAGACACAAGGTAATTGTTTTGTTTCTCCGCCATTTCTCTATTCTCCATTATAAATTCTCCTGTTTCCGCCTGTAATGGACCCACATTTGTACTTGCTAATCTTGTCCTTTTCACATACCTAAAGAAGCTTTTACAGTCTGCCTTTATGTTTCTCGCTAGCTTGCATTCATATTTTCTTTTCCCTCTCTTAATCAGTCATCCTTTGCCGAGTTCTAAATTGCTTCCAACCCTCGGGCTTACCACTTTTTCTGGCAACCATAGAAGCCACTTCCTTTGATGTAAAGGCATCAGGAAGGCGGGGCCCATTGAAAGCCATCCCCTTCAATTGCTGTTGACCCCCCTATACCTCCCCTCCCCCGCAACCCCTCCCGCCCTGTCTTATCTGTGGCCTGGGTCCAGCACCTCCAGTGAGTCCAATCCCGGCAGCAGCCACTGCCTCCACTGTGGCACTGCTCAGTTAAAGAGCTGCCAACCTCTGATTGGCCAACAGGTCTCAGAGGGCAGGAGTTCCGTCACTCGGGTCCCTGATCCCAGCAAAGGCCCGCCACTGTCCACTTAATTTCTTAATTGTTATTTAATTAGGCGGGCCTTCCCCAGAGGAGGTGGTACGGGTCTCTCGCCAGCACGTTAGCTGGTGGTCAAGCTCCCATTGCCCAGAGAAAATCCCAGCCACTTCCTTTGACTCCCCCTATACCTGACCTCCCCCTCAACCCCTCCCATTCACACAAAGGATGTTGGAAATCTGAACCCTCTCCCCAAAAGCCTGAAAATTTCAATTGACCCATTTACAAGGCTGTGATTGTACATTTTTGTTGGGCAAGTGTATCAAAGGATAAAAGCAAAGGCAGGTATTAGGAGTTGGAAGTCCAGATCAGGCATGATCTAATTGAATGGTGGAAAATCCCAAGGGGGTGAATAGCCTACTCATGTTCCTATGTCCTTATACAGAGGCATTGACGCAGGATGGTTTTGGTTAAACATGTGGAAAGCTGCAGAAAGTTTGAGAAGAAAAGGAACAGTGTGCCATGGTAATTGTCACTAAGGATGCTATTTAACTCTTTGATTAGGACTGTTTCAATATTCTAGTAAGGGCAAAAATCTGATTAGATTAGATTAGATATACAGCACTGAAACAGGCCCTTCGGCCCACCGAGTCTGTGCCGACCATCAACCACCCATTTTATACTAATCCTACACTAATCCCATATTCCTACCAAACATCCCCACCTGTCCCTATATTTCCCTACCAGCTACCTATACTAGTGACAATTTATAATGGCCAATTTACCTATCAACCTGCAAGTCTTTTGGCTTGTGGGAGGAAACCGGAGCACCTGGAGAAAACCCACGCAGACACAGGGAGAACTTGCAAACTCCACACAGGCAGTACCCAGAATCGAACCCGGGTCCCTGGAGCTGTGAGGCTGCAGTGCTAACCACTGCACCACTGTGCCGCCCTAGTGAGATTCAAACATGGAGTTGCAGGAAAGATGGACACAGATTTGGGAGGACTTGAGAGAATAGGAACATTAGTGATGGGAGTTGCAAATTCAGGCTTTTTTAGGCTATGATGGCAACAGTTTTGGATAAATGATGACAATTCTTGAGGAGAGAAAGAATTGCTTATATCAGCTAGCTGAGGGACCAGGAAGGAAAGTCAGCAATTCAGTGAGAATAGGGTTGAGAGAGCAAAAAGGATTTCATGGACTAACTGAGCTCAGAGAGGGCCTGAGGGAGTTAGGAGAGAAACGTGCCTGTTCAGGGCTAAGGGGCTGGGGCACTGTATGGGAAATTTGGCTTAGCAGACAAAAGGGGGAGGAGAAATGGCAAAGGCAGGTAAATGGATGGTCACCATCTCAGTGACAAAGAAGTCCACAAGGTCTTTGCACTTATCTTTGTAGGTGTGGGTGGAGGGGGCAGGAGAGAGTGATTTAAGAAAAGGCTGGTAGTGTAGAAAAGAAACCTGGGTGGGGGAAAAGGGATACATTTACATTCCTGGATGATCCTAGAATAGGTGTACAGTCTTGCCAGAGGAGAGCAGGGCCCGGTCATGCTTAAAATTATTCATTTAGGTATGACAATAAAATAGTAATACCAGTTATGCACCAGATGTAATTAAGTCTGAACCCCTTGAACTTGAGGCAGAGAAGCAGAGCACTGTATCAGGGTGGGTGAGACTAAAGGTTTCACTGGAACAAGGACATCAAAGGCAACACAGTGGCGCAGTGGTTAGCACCGTAGCCTCACAGCTCCAGCGACCCGGGTTCAATTCTGGGTACTGCCTGTGTGGAGTTTGCAAGTTCTCCCTGTGTCTGCGTGGGTTTCCTCCAGGTGCTCCGGTTTCCTCCCACATGCCAAAGACTTGCAGGTTGATAGGTAAATTGGCCATTATAAATTGCCCCTAGTATAGGTAGGTGGTAGGGAAATATAGGGACAGGTGGGGATGTGGTAGGAATATGGAATTAGTAGGATTAGTATAAAAGGGTGGTTGATGGTCGGCACAGACTCGGTGGGCCGAAGGGCCTGTTTCAGTGCTGTATCTCTAAACATGAAGTTATAATTGAGCACATCAACAGCTAGAGAGGAATTTTGGCAAATGTTAACCAGTTAGGAGTTTGAAAGTGCAATTGTAAGTAACTTGGGGGAAGTGTTTATCCCCAGGGATGGACACAGAGTAAGTGGGGTTGGAAGGGAGAAGGAGGATGTTAATGGTGAGAGCTACAAATAAGTTATCAGAGTAGGCTTGGCTGTGATTGAATGGATGGAAATCTCGCAGCCATATGAAAAGACATGGTTGAGGGAGTGGCCATGAGAGTCTATGTGAAGGAAGAGGTTGAGTAAGTACATGAGGGCAGTGAACCCAAAAGGGGAGAGGGCGAGATAAGTCAAGATGAAGGTTAAGTTATGAGTTGCTCAGTGCAGAGACTGAGGGAGGAAAGGAGTGAGGATATTGCAGACAGATGGCTGAATCTTGTGATCCTGCCGCCGGGAGCGGTGGCAGGCATAAGAGTGGCTGCCGGCACACATGGGCCACACGTTACCATGCTGCTGTGATCTTGAGCCCGGTAGCTTATTATCATAAGCAGGGTGGCTGCCCTCCTTATCACGTGGCGGGAGCTGCCTCGGCGATGCCGTGAATGACGCCAACTGTTTTTGACCAGGCACAGGTGCCATTTTTAAAGGACTGCCAGCTTTGCAAAGAAACTGCAGAGTTGCCCCCTGTCCCTCCCACCAACTACACTACCAAGGCAGAGTTCACCCCTCCCCCACCACTACACAACAAATTCAGAGTTTACCCCTTCCTTACCTATAGTGGATTACTGACTAATAGGGTCTAAGAGGCAAATGTAGACCTTTGGGTTTTAATCTCAAATATCCCTTTCCAATATGGGGAAAAATCCATCTTCGTACGTGTGGAGAATATTTATTCAAATAACAGAAATTACTGAAGCAAGTAATTTCCCTTTACACAATACTTAATTACAGCCCTGTGTTCTGAAATAATAAAAGGAATTCCTAAAGGATTATCTGGTGGTGTTTTTTGTGATAAAAAGTAAACTAATAAGAACCCCCCTCTCCAGAGTATAATTGCATGAGGCTTGATTTGTGCAGGAGATTGTGTATTAAAAAAAACTCTGCCCCAGACAATATAGAGCTTAACGTAATTATCCAGAGAGAACTGAGGTTGCATAAAGGAGTTGGGCTTGTTGTTATGAATGTGGTAGTTACAGGTATGGAGACTGAAAAGCTCGATTGTAAATTCCTTATTTTAGAAATCTATGACAGTCCAAAAATTATGAAGACACATTAATGTGAGTTTATTTGGAAGAAAAGGAAAATGTACAATGAATGTATTTAAATTTCGGCATGGAGACCGGCAAGATGTTGTACCTGAATGAAACTAAATGTTTTATTACATTTTCATATTTATTCTGGCTTTGAAATATGTATGTGCATATCAAATTAAGGCTGACAGCTTTAAATGTCACAGAGCCTGAGGAAATGAACCTAAAATCTGAGAGTTGGGAGCAAATGTTCTGCTGAATCCTCACCAAGATTTCCAGCACACAATGGAGTAGGAAGATAGTCAAGTATATTAATGAAAATAATGATCTCAAGCTGCATTAGGACTAACAACGATTAGAAGAGCACATACTTTTAACTTGGCTTTCAAAATTCACGAGAGCAATTTACATCTCTGGTTTTACTTGAAGCAATATAAAATTCTAAAAGCAGACCAACAGTATGTAATCAGTCCCGGACTTAACTGCTCTTTGTATTATTATCTTGCAACATATGCTTATCCATTTTCACATATAAAGGGGCAAAAATGACAATAATGAATAATTGCTTGGATCTGTAATGAACTTCTGTGCACAATATTTGCAAAACTTTATTGGAATCTACTGTATCATGGGTGTAATATTGTAGCGGTTATGTTACTAAATGAGCTATCCAGAGACCTTAGTTCAAATCCCACCATAGCAGTTTGAGAATTTGAATTTGGTTTAATAATACATTTTAAAAAGCTGGTATCAGCAAAAGTGATCATGCAGGTCTCAGATTGTCATAAAAATCCAAATGGTTCACTAACACCCTTTAGGGAAGGAAACCTGCTTGCCCTAATGTGACTCCACTCCTGCAACAATGTGGTTGGCCATTAACTTCCCGTTGAAGTGCCGTAGTAAGCCATTCAGTTGTATCAAAGTACCAGCAGTTCAAGAATTGATCCATCAGCACCTTCTCAGGATGGGCAGTCAATGTCAGCGATGCCCACATCCTGAGAATGAATAATAAAAAAAAGACTCTTTCTGGACGCTCTACCGAAAAGTAATCATCTGGATATTTCTAATATTTTTGGAAAAGTGTAAGCCACAAATTATTGTTGATATCAGCAGATGAATGCTTAGCTCCTTCCAAGGACACTCTTTGTCTGCTTTTTGAACTAAGGATTAGACTCAAGTATCAAAATAATACATAGAGGAAGTTCAAAGAATTATCTGCTGGCTAATATTGATATCACATTTTGGGATTTTTAGTCATTCAACCTGGAAGAAATTCGGGGTAATCTATATGAAGAAGATGTTGCTATTAAGTTATTTTGAGACCACAAGGGACTAGATCCACAACGTACAGGGATCTATTTTAACTCATGGCAGGATTGGTACTTTGGTGGGGGTGCCTGAAATGGGTGGCACACACAGTCAAGGAGATTGGAGCAAGGCTCAGCTGATTTTAACTGATTGGCCTCATTTCAATATTTGAGTCTGTATGACCAGTACTCAACTTGCAGAATTCTTGCTATACAAAGATTGTTCCACAAAATCTTAGTCTCCTCCATGCTCTTCAATGGAAAATGAAATATTTTGTCAAGTTATTGAAGACTGAAAACCTTTGGGGCAAATTTTCCCAGGCCCTTGGAGATGGATGAGGGGCACAGGAAGGAAAATTTAGGAAAAAATGCATTGGCCGTTGTGTTGACGAGTTCCCACCTCCGGCTGCTTTTCCCAGGGGTGAGCTGGATCCAATGCGGGCAACCTGCATACCTGTGGTTGGAAGCCAATTAATGTAGTTAAGGGATCAATTTTCAGTGATTTTCCCAGCACAAGGCCATTTTTCCAGCGTGGCACTGGCTTCCTGCTGTGTCATCAACCTGGCAACTCAGAGAAGGTGGCTGCATTGCTGGATGTCGGAGCTGTGTGAGATGTGAAGGATTTTTAATGCTTACTGGTGATAAATGGCAAGGCTGATGCTTTCCCATGTTAGTGGCTTGTCATAGCATGAGGATACGGAGACTGATGTCTCCGATAGTGCTGGGATTGATGCAATGCCAGCTGCTCCCATGATAATGATGGTGCCTCCATTGCATCCCTGCCACTCCTGCTGCTTGCCCCTTGGCGGTGCTCTCACTGGTGACACTGTAAAGGCCACCAGTCACTCTAGCAACGGGTCAAGCTGTATCTGCCTCCTGCCTCCCGAATCCTCCCGCCATCGCGAATTGGATGATGATCCTGGAGGTGGGCTCTGAACTGACTGGCTCACATAACATCATGCCTGAAGTCCTGCTGCTGCTGCTGTGAACGGGGTCAGGACCCAAAAATGGTCCCGATCTCTGAAAATTTTCAAAATCTGGAAGATTTAGCCCTCTCCCAATCCAAACAAAAGCTATGGCTTATTTCAGGTTTTCTTTGTGGATTGTGTTCATAAACTCAATCTTAAGAAATTAATCTAACACTTAATAATTCATTAAAATATTGTGTGAAGATGTGTGAAGTTAATCTTCATTAATGTATTGGAACAGGTTCACAGAAGACTGGCACAGTAGACAAGCTTTAAAATTGCTAATTCATGATAAAAAAGCTGAAAGAATTGAAGTCAAAGTACTTGAGGAATTAAGAAGAGAAAGGATTTGGATCTTTCAATTGTTGAAAGCGTGGAGATCACTAAACAGATTTAACTTAAAATATCATTGGATTTGATGACATGAATATAAAATTAGCAAGCCTCAAACAATTCAAATGATTAGAATTTTCCTCCCAGAATTATAAATAACGTGGAAGATTTTATTCCACTTAATGCTGTTGATTGACACTTTTTTAAAAAGGAGTGAATGCTTGCTTGAAAGTTTATAAGGCATAGGTGATCAAATACTCTAAAGTGCTATAGCTTCCACCCTATGCTGACGACAAGAATGTTTGGACTACAGCTGATGCTGGACTGACATTCAGGAGATTTTCCATTTGATTGCTGTTGGGGAACATAAACATAGGTAACAGTAATGAGTGACAAGTTGTTTCAATGCAATAACATCCATTAAGTTTAAATTGTGCAATGCCCTTTGAATAGACTAGGCATCATTGGCTATATATAGCCTTTTCTCATTCTTAACATTGTTAGTAGGTGTTAAAATAATTATTTTTAATGTAACAGCATCATCCCACCCCTTCCTTATGTACTAAAACAAATAAATATTTTCATCTTTATTGTGTCACAAAAAATTAATTTTAAATCTTTTATTTCTCCCCTCCCCTCAACCACACACTTCAAGACTAAAGTTCACCATCATTCCTTTTTTTGTGGCCTACGTTGGCTCTCGATTGACCAACGTCTCGATTTTTAAATTCTCATCCTTTTTTCAAATTATTGCATTTCCTCGCCCCTCACTATATCTGTAACCTCCTCCAGCCCTACAACCATCCAGGATATCTATGATCCTCCAGTTCTGGCCTCTTGCACATCCTGGCATTTAATCACTCCCCCATTGACAACAGTGCCTTCAGTTGCCAAGGCCCCAATCTCTGGAATTCCCTCCCTAAACCTCTCCTCCTCTCTTTCCTCCTTTAAGATGCTCCTTAAAACCTAGCTTTTTGGGTATTACAATCTTGTAAATAATTTAAACTCAGTTTGAAGATGCAAAAGCATTTTTAAATTATGTCCCAGTCTCTGTTCTGGGAGGATCTTATTTTAAAAAAATGCGAAAAGAACAAAATGGTGATTAGCAAGATGAATGGAACAGCCAGGTAGACTACACTTAATAACATTTACTCACACAAGGTGTTGATTGATGATACACGTCACCAGCTGTCTCAATTACTCTTTCCGACTTGTTAGTAGTGTTGCTAACAGTTTAGAAATATCACGGCTGGGTGATGTACAGTGGCAGGCAGTAAACGTAGTTTTCGGCGATAATTCAGCCATTTAATCTGGTGGACAGCAGCTGCATTATCCTGAATGGCTGCTGAAATGTATCACACACCCAATCAAATTAGAACAGCGATGCCTTAATACAGCTCTCCTCATGTGCAGGGAGACATCTAAGAACCCCTTTGGGATGAGGAGGAAAGGGACATGCTGGACACCCAGCATGGGGAAAGGAAACGGAATTGGAGGAGCTGGTGTGGGTAATTAAAACCAAGGTGAAAGGGAAGGTATGGAAAGCAACAGCAGAGGTGCCACGACAGAGGGAACTGGATGGAAAGTTCCACACACCTAGAAAGGATTCACTGAAGCAGAAATTAACAACTCAAGGTGCTTTTACTAGTAGATAAGAGTATTGTTACGAAAGTGATTCAGTTTTGTTCGTTAAAATATTTTTTGAGGATTTCACAGTCAAACTGAAGAAATGTTCTACCAGTTTTTTTTTCTCAGGAGAGTCATCAAGAGGACACTGAAAGAACTGGTTTGGCAACAATGTTTACTGGCTGTCACATAACTCAAGTTAAAAATAGAACAGAAACCCTGGTAACATGGGAAGATGTGAGCAGAGAAGTGACAGGCATCCCTTGATAGGACAAGCTTGGGGGCAGCAGCGTGTACCCCAAATGGCAACAAACTCACATGCTTTTGGTTGCAGTGTCACTGTGTATTTTACCTTCTGGAATGGGATAAGGTTAGCTCCTGCTACCAAAGAAATGTCAAGGAAGGACAGAAGACCACAACCCAGCTCATTTTCCAGTAACTATCTAAAAATCTCTGAGGAGTCCACTGTGTCAATTCTTCTCATCTCCTGCCTTTGAAGAAAAGCTTGCTAAATTACTTCTCAACGCTGCCTGAAAAGAACTGTTCTAATAGATCTCAGTGGCTTGGCTACATGTACTTGGAAGTTAAACTGTATGCCAGTTTTAGAACAATATATCTCAGCTGCTGTTTTCTTCAAAAATGAGCAAGTATTCAGCCCAAGTGATTTTTCATCTTTAACAGAGCTCTGAATCAAAATCCCTTTTTTTTTTCCGGTTACCCGGTGCATATGTGAGAGTGTGTATGTGTGTGAGTGTGAGAGGCTAAAGTAAAAAGGGATCTTTAAAATTTCAATCTGTATTTTTATGCTTTAATTCATTACTGGTTAAGATTTGTTTCATAATAAACTGATAATTTAGTTGTTCATTAAAGAAACCTGAGGGTTGGTGTGTTCTTTTCTGGGAAAAATAGAATATATGATTGACTGTATCGGTAAGTAGGACAATTGTAAGTATGTTGTGACCTGTGGAAAAGTGGGACTAGAATAAACAGTGCACTCCTCCCACCTCAGTCGTAACAGTATGAAATAGCTGGCAGAAAACAGAAGTCAAAGCAATGATTTCCTCATTGGGAAAGCACATGAGGGAATTAGGCATGGATGTCAGTGCTCTGGAATTTCTGGTCAGCAAAATTAACCTTGTGTTAGTTAATCCAAGGCCCTTACAAAATTTGCCATAATCTTTGAGAATTAGGGGCTGATCGACTTAAAATATCAAGTAATAAACAGAGAAGAATGTTCTTGTACTGTGAACACACTGTGCTGCTTGGACTGATATTCATGCAATTTTCGAAGTTTAAGGAATGGAAATGACTGTAAAAAAAGATGTCCCCATTGCATAAAAATGTCTAAGACTAATTGTGTAGAATAAGCAAGCAAGGAGAACTGAAAAATAATACCTTTGACTGAAGCTGAGATGCATCATGATTCTTCTTTGCGGAGTGAGTCAAAGAGGGTTGAAGGTCAGCAAATCAATACTGCAACTCTAGTAATTCAGTTAATTCATCATTATTGGCACATACAGAAAACATACTCTGTAAAAAGTTAAATGTGTGCAGTCACTTTAACTGGAAAAGCAGTGGATATGGCACGATGAGATACCAAGGACTAGATTTTAATGTTCAGGTTCGTTGGCAGTAGGTGCCTGATAACGTGTGGCAAATCTGGAAGTATGTGAAGTGCATCTGTCGGTGGCTTTTTAAAACACAGCCACAGCATTAACGCACGATTTTCACATGGCGATAACTTGCATGCCGTGATTTGAGCTCCACTATTTAAAAGGGGCACTCCAGACATGCAAATTGAAGCAGTTTGAGGTGGGAAGAAGAGAGAAAGAAGTGTTGCCATGGATGGTAGAAAGTCAAAGGTCATGCCCCTCCCTGTTGTGGGCTGTGATGACCTGGAGAGATATACTGTTCCCTAGCAACAGGAGGAAGAAGCCAGCTGGGGCCACCAAGAGTGTATGGTTGGAGGTGGCACAGGAGGTCAGCAGCAGGACTGTGGTGCCATGCTCCTGGATCCCATTCAATGACCTAAGTAGGGCAGGAAAGCTGAGAGAAATGGTACACTCACCTACATTCTGACATGCATATCACCCCAACCTCCTCACTCTGCCTCATTGAGCTGACTCCAGCACATTGCTCCTCACACCAACTTACCTTGCAGCTATATCCATCACCCCCCATCTATGAACTTCCTTACATTCACATCTGTCCATCCTTCTGCACTGTCATGCCTCTATCTTATTAACTCCCTCATCAAATGCTCTTCATCCATCTGTTCAACACGTGCCAATATTCTCACTCATAGGTCTCTTCTTTCCTTCCTTGCAGTAGAAGACAGCACAAACATGAAGAAGCAGCAGAGTACCAGAGGTGGTCCTCCAGTCACCTCACAGCTAACAAGTACAGAGGAGCAGGCGCTGAAAGTCAGTGGAGTCTCGGTGTGTCTGGCCATTGGAGATGGGCTGATGGGGGCCTCCCAGCTACTTTTTGACAGAATTAAATATCAGACAGCTACAGGGAATACAACGCTCACTCATGTAGACTTGACGTCAACTGTGAGTGAAATATGATTATGTTCATAATGATAATGTTAACATTTTCTTACCTTGACAGTACTCATTCATGCCTTTTATCTTCCACAGAATCTTCACCTGTCCCACAGCAGGTAGCCCAGGTTGCCTCCGCTGCTGATGACTCCCCTGAGGAGGTCACCCCTTCTGAAGGTGCAACCCCATCACAGGACTCATGCAGACAATGAACCAGCTCAGATACTCACATCAGTCAGATCAGTAGGCAGATAGTTGAATTTTCACCAGCAAAATACTGCAGATGCTGGAAATCTGTAAAAAACAGAAAATGCTGGAAATGTTCAGCAGGTCTGGCAGCATCTGTGGAGAGAAAAACAGATCAATGATCTTCCACCAGAACTGGGAGAAGTTAGAGATGTAATAGGTTTAAGTAAGCACAAAGTCAGGGAAAGGGAGGAATGGAGAAAAAGAACTAAAAGGGAAAATCTGTGAAAGGGTGGAAGGCAGAAGAGATTAAATGAAAAAAGGGTGCAAAGGCAAAATGGAATGGCAATAGGACAAGTAAAGAAACAAAAGATGTGTCTAGAGGAGGTGTGAATGGCAGAATGATGAACAGCTACCATCCGAAAGCCAAAGAAAAAACAAAATGAGGAAAGAAAAAGGAAGAAAAATGGGGGCAGAGTTTATGATCTGAAATTGTTGAACCCAATGTTGATACCGGAAGGCTGTAAAGTGCCTAATTGAAAGATGAGGTGCCATTCCTTGGACTTAAGTTGAGCTTCATTGAAACTCGGCAGGAGGCTGAGGACAGAGAGGTCAGAGTGGGAGTAAAGTGGAAAATTAAAATGACAGGGGACTGGAAGTTCGGGGTCACACTTGTGGACTGAACAGAGGTGTTCCGCAAAGCCATCACCTAATTTGCATTTGGTCTCCCCAATGTAGAGGAGGCCATATTATGAGCAGTGAATACAGTATACTAAATTGAAAGAAGTACAAGGGAATCACTGTTACACTTGTACAGAGTGCTTGGGGCCTGGGACAGTGAGAAGGGAGGGAGTAAAAAGGCTGTTGTTGCAATTCCTGTGCTTGCTACGGAAAGCTGTCATGAGAAGGGAAAGGGGCATTGGGGTAACTGAGGAGTGGATCAGGGGGTCATGGAGGGAGCGGTCCCTTTGGAATGCTGAAAGGGGAGGGGAGGAAAGATGCGTTTGTGGTGGCATCACATTGGAGGTGGTGCAAATGTCAGAGGATGATCTGTTGAATAAGAAGCTGGTGGGGTGGAAGGTGAGCACAAGGGGAACCCTACTGTAGTTCTGGGAGGGAGGGGAGGAGGTGATAGCAGAAGTGCAAGAAATGGTATGGATTCAGTGAGGTTCCTGTCAACCAGTCTGGGGTGTGTGAGTGTGGGAAAATCCTCTTTTGAGGAAAAACTGAGACATATTGAAAGCGTTGGTATGGAAGGATGCATCCTCAGAACAGATGCAACAAAGACAGAGGAAACAGAGAGAATATAATCAAGTCTTTACAGGAAGAGTAGGGCGTGAAGAAGTGTAGTCAAGGTAGTTGTGGGAGTCAGTGAGCTTATAGTGAATATTGGTTGACTGTCACTTGGAAGAGGTTGGTTATAGATGGGAACTGGTTGGGCCTCCGTTCAAGGAAGAAGCAGAAATCTCTCAGACCATCCTGGTGGGGGAAATCGAGGAGAGATTGTACATCCACAGTGAAAAAG
Organism: Heterodontus francisci; assembly: GCF_036365525.1. Classification (NCBI taxonomy): domain Eukaryota; kingdom Metazoa; phylum Chordata; class Chondrichthyes; order Heterodontiformes; family Heterodontidae; genus Heterodontus; species Heterodontus francisci. The sequence goes on along the minus strand of NC_090376.1, from coordinate 136,833,475 downwards.
AAACAGTCAGGGCCAGGAACTGGAAACTGTTAAAAAGTGAAGGAGGGCATTGGATGAGTCATCGATGTAGGTGGGAAGAGACTGGAAAGGGGAGGAAAACATAAGAGTTGAGTTAGGAAGAAATCAGTTCAGTTGGGCGGAAACAGGCTGAAATGATGGGTCTGCCAGGGCAGTCCTGTTTCTGGATCTTGAGAAGGAGGTAGAAGTGGGCTGTTTAGGATTGGGGACTAAGTTTGGAGGCTGTGGAGGGAAGATCTCCAGAGGAGCGGAGGACAGGGACAGTCTTGGAAATGATGGACAGTTGGATTTTCACGTATCACAAGTGAGCAAGAGCAGATCGTGGAGACAAGGACAGCAGGGGAGAGCCATGTTGGAGAGGGTAGGATGTTTCAAGCTCTGCTCAGCTAAATGCAGACACTTGGGAGCAGTCAGCAAGCAGGATACTTCTGAAGCAGCAACAGACAATGTGCGATGCACTGGCAGGCATTCCAGCCAGACTCTGCGCATTTGCAAAGAGATTGGAGGAGTTCATCTCAAGCATGAGTGACATGATGTCACAGGCCTTTGCAATGATGTCTTCATCCATGGGAAGAGTGGCCACTTACATAGAGCATCAAATGTGGCAAGAAAGGCTTATTTTCCTCATTATTGCTTTACAATTGGTACAGGTAAATTCCCTGCTTAATTGCTTACAGTTTGTTAGAGGTAATCTTTATAAAAGTAGTTGCAGTGCAAGAAAAATGTAACAAGCAGCTACCATGACAGTATTACTCATTATTTCAACAAATAACAAAGGCATTAAAGCATTAACAACTCAATAAAGGTAGATTTAGACTTTGGGTAATGGTGTAAAATGACTAATTTTGGATCAGCCACCTGTTTTACATCGCTCATGATTTTCATTCGCTACAACCAGGCTGCCAATTTGCTTTCATCCATTTTACACTATTATACAAATCTACAGACCAACCCTATCGTAGAGATGAATGGTTGCTTTTCAGACTGGAGGAAGGTATACATTGGACTCCCCAGGGGTCGGTACTAGGACCACTGCTTTTGTTGATAAGATATTAATGACCTAAACTTGTGTGTGTAGTACACAATTTCAAAATTTGCAGATGACACAAAACTTGGAAGGATTGTGAACTGTGAGAAGGATAGTGATAGACTTCAAGAGGACATAGACAAGCTGGTGGAATGAGCAGGGATGTAGCAGATGAAATTTAATGCAGAGAAATGTGAAATCATGCATTTTAGTAGGAAGAGTGAGGAGAAACAATATAAACTGAAAGCTACAATTCTAAAGGGGTGCAAGGACAGAGGCCTGGGAGTATATGTGCAAAAGTCATTGAAGGTGGCAGGGCAGGTTGAGAAAGTTGTTAAAAAAGCATACAGGATCCTGGGCTGTATAAATGGAGGCAAAGAGTAAAAAAGCAGCTATTATGATGAACCTTTATAAAACTCTGGTTTGGCCTCAACTAGAATATAAGGTTGAATTTTCTCGTTAAAGTAAAAGTCCCACCATCATGAGCCAAAGCGGGAGCCAAACCCGCTTCGGCTGGCAGCTGGGCCCTGGGACGGCATATTGCCAAGTGATGGCCAATTAAGAGGCTGCCAAGGCCACAATCCAAATAAGGATGGTGACCCACCCCCAAATGCTGCTGGCCCACTCAGAGGGTTGGCAGTTCAGCAGCCTCAGCAGTGCCATCGCAAGTGATGGCCATTGCTGAGGCTACAGCTCCAGGGAGAGGGCACCTCAATGGCGGAGCACCTTCAAAGACAGGTGCATTGGGTTGGGGGATGCTGGAGCCAGACAGGCAGGCCCTGGCAATTGGGTGGTGGAGTGGTTGTGCTGTTGCCGCAGTGGTGGCCATTGCCACCAAGGGGCCCCTTCGTGGGCCATTGAGTACCTATAAAGGAGAGCCCATCCACCAGAACCTGGCAGTCTCCCCACACTGTGGTGGGTCCTCCTGATGCCAGGAAGGAAAGTAGTACTTAATCGGCTGCCAAGTGGGTAGCCAAGCTTCCTGCTTCTGGCAATATGGCATGGCGGTGGGAAGACTCTGGCTCACCTCTCAATGCCTTCCCCTGCTATATTGCCAGTATTCCCACCTCCCAGCCCATCTCCAATGTACCATTGGCAAAAGGGTCGAGAACCAGTGGACACAGAATTAAGGTGATTGCCAAAAGAGCTAAAGGCGACATGAAGGTGCAGTGGTTGGTTAGGATCTGAAATGCACTGCCCGAGAGTATGGTGGAGACAGATTCAATTTTGGCTTTCTATAGGTGTTATGACCAGGTGAGAAGGGATCTAGGGTTCCCTCTCAGCCTTCGCATGGTCTTATCGTAACAGAACTTTATTTAAACACACCATTTTTTTAGCTACCCCTTAGCAATTCCTTGTTCACTGCTTTCCAATTATAAGGCAAAGAAACCAGCGAAACAGGTTTTCTTAGGTTTAAAGCAGAAAGGTTGAACTTTATTAAACTTAAACTCTAACTTGGTTAACACCTATGGATATGCGATGTGTCCAAGCTAGAATGCATATGCGATATATACACATGCAGATAGAGACAGAAAAGAGGAAAAGTTTGAGGCAATATCTGAAGATGGTCTTGGTTACTATTCTTTGAGCTCGCTGTAGAGTCCTTGATTGCAGGTAGATCTTGCTTTTCATTGGCGCCCAGTATTCTTCTTGTACCTTGTTCGATGTAGGAGACTTTTCTCTGTTGAGGTTCACGTCTTCATGTGGATTTAGAGTTCCATGAGAAAGAGACGGGAGCAGACAGGAGAGGCTATAGCGAGCCAGCCAGGAGAGGTCTTTACAGTCCAGGAGCAAACAATCTCTCTCCCTCAAACTCTCCGTACAATTGCAAAAGACTCAGGTTGCCCTGCAAGTTAGTCATGTGACACATGGTTTGGCCACGTCTGTTTGTGGATTCAACCATCTTAGCAGTCATCTTGGGATATGAGCTTCCTCACCTTCAATGTCTGGTGATCAAAGTCTATTGTAGATTGAATGTGTCAGGGAATTGTCCTTTGTCGTCACAAGCAGTTAGTATGTAAATGATTTTTTACAGCCACGGCTGATCTGTTTAACAAGTCATTTCCTCACTCCAGCAATAGTTTAAAATCAATGTTTGTGTGACAAAATTAATATGCCTCATTCTTGGCCGGTGAGGAATTGGATAAACAAATAAACAGAAAAAAATTGCAGGGCTACGGGGAAAGGGAAGGGGTATGGGATCAGCTAAGTTGCTCTTGTAAAGAGCCAACATAGATGGACTGAATGATTACAGCACAGAAGGAAGCCATTCTATGATACTCCTGGAAAGTCTGCATTACCTTCATTTATTGCCTCAGTGGAGGGTCTAGGGGGAATTTATTGGATTGAGTGTAGGGACAGCAATGCGCATTTAGCCCATGCCCCATTCAAAGTGATGCAGGCAACATGAATACTTCATGCTGCCTGCCAATTACAATGATCATGGTGTGCAGCCCAGTCCCAGTACTGTATGCACTGTTGAGTGGTTGCATGCTTCTGCAGGGGCCTAACTTCATGCAAGGCTGGCACCACTTACAGTAAATAGCACTATTTAAAGGTGAGGTGCATTCTGGCTGCAGCAGGGGCTGCCACTTCCATAAACTGAACTACAGCCAGTAGAAAGTAATCAACAACTGACCTGCAAGTTGTTGATGGTCCATTTAAATAGAGCTGGGGGGTTTCCTTCATCCTGCTGAATGCATGTTCAGCTCTGCGTGTTTAAGAGTGGTTGTTAATGAGAGAAGCAAGGTCCAAAATGGCAGGTCTGGCATCAAATCAGCGTTAGACATTGACTGACATCATGATCTGCCCAATCTGCATACTTCCATTGTGTGCATTGAATGCCCATACTAACAACCTTACCAAGGTGGCATCTGGTGGGGGCTGCATCAGAAGCAGGCAGAAATGGTGCGGACATCATTTTGCTACTAAGCTAGCACTCAGAGCTGAAACTGCCGTTGTTACGGTGACAGATTTTGCAGTATAGTTTTTTGGTTGAAACTTTATCTCTGTTTTTTCCTGCTTTTTTCACTTTAGGTCTGTCTCCTCCTCTCCACCAGTTTGCTTTTGTTCTCTTCTGCTTGTCCATTTTTTTTTGTTTTCTTCTTTCTTTTGAGGCAGAATAGAGAGTGGATGTGGCATGATGTAATAATTTACTTGTTCCCGCTTTAGTGGGAGGCACAGGCAAAGAGAACTTGGTGTAGATTGGGAATGAGGCTGAAAATAGGCAATAAACGTGGTGATGAGACTGTGGCATGGGTACGGACTAGTCTAAACTACAACAACCCCTTAATCCTGAAAAAACATTCATGCCTCCTCAGAGATAAAGAAATCAAGTCGAAGAAACAGAAATTCAGACATGTGACCAAAGGTATGGTTCAATGATTTAGGTTTTAAAAAACGACAACAAAGAAGGAGAGGGGGTGGAAAAGTAGAAGGGTTTAGGACAGAAATTCCAAAGCACAGGGGCTAGATAGATGACGGCATGGTCACAAACTGCAGAGTGAAGGGTGAGGGGATTCATAAGAGCCCATTTTTAAAAAATTCATTCAAGAGAGGTGGGCGTCGCTGGCTACGCCAGCATTTATTGCCCATCCCTAATTGCCCTTGAGAAGGTGGTGGTGAGCTGCATTCTTGAACCGCTGCAGTCCATGTGGGTAGGTATACCCACAGTGCTGTTAGGAAGGGAGTTCCAGGATTTTGACCCAGCGACAGTGAAGGAATGGCGATATAGTTCCAGGTCAGGATGGTGTGTGACTTGGAGGGGAACTTGCAGGTGGTGGTGTTCCCATGCATTTGCTGCCCTTGTCCTTCTAGTTGGTAGAGGTCGCGGGTTTGAAAGGTGCTGTCTAAGGAGCCTTGGTGTGTTGTTGCAGTGCATCTTGTAGATGGTACACACTGCTGCCACTGTGCGTTGGTGGTGGAGGGAGTGAATGTTTGTGGGTGGGGTGCCAATCAAGCGGGCTGCTTTGTCCTGGATGGTGTTGAGCTTCTTGAGTGCTGTTGGAGCTGCACCCATCCAGGCAAGTGGAAAGTATTCCATCACACTTCTGACTTGTGTCTTGTAGATGGTGGACAGGCTTTGGGGACTCAGGAGATGAGTTACTCGCCACAGGATTCCTAGCCTCTGACCTGCTCTTGAAGCCACGGTATTTATATGGCTACTCCAGTTCAGTTTCTGGTCAATGGTAGCCCCTAAGATGTTGGTAGTGGGGGATTCAGCGATGGTAATGCCATTGAATTTCAAGGGGAGATGGTTAGATTCTTTCTTGTTGGAGATGGTCATTCCCTGGCACTCGTGTGGCACGAATGTTACTTCCACTTATCAGCCCATGCCTGGATATTGTCCAGGTCTTGCTGCATTTCTACACGGACTGCTTCAGTATTTGAGGGGTCGCGAATGGCGTTGAACATTGTGCACTCATTAGCGAACATCCCCACTTCTGACCTTATGATTGAAGGGAGGTCATTCATGAAGCAGCTGAAGGTGGTTGGGCCGAGGACAGTACCCTGAGGAACTCCTGCAGTGATGTCCTGGAGCTCAGATGATTGACCTCCAACAACCACAACCATCTTACTTTGATCTAGGTATGACTCCAGCCAGCGGAGGGCTTTCCCCCTGATTTCCATTAACTCCAGTTTTGCTAAGGCTCCTTGATGCCTTGATGTCAAATGCTGCCTTGATGTCAAGGGCAGTCACTCTCACCTCACCTCTTGAGTTCAGCTCTTTTGTCCATGTTTGAACCAAGGCTGTGATGAGGTCAGGAGCTGAGTGGCCCTGGCGAAACCCAAACTGAACGTCATTGAGCAGGTTATTGTTAAGCAAGTGCTGCTTGATGGCACTGTTGATGACACCTTCCATCACTTTACTGATGACTGACAGTCGACTGATGGGGCGGTAATTGGCCAGGTTGGACTTGTCCTACTTTTTGTGCACAGGACATACCTGGGCAATTTTCCACATTGCTGAGTAAATGCCAGTGTTGTAGCTGTACTGGAACACCTTGGTTAGGGGCGCAGCAAGTTCTGGAGCACAGGACTTCAGTATTATTGCTGGAATATTGTCAGGGCCCATAGCCTTTGCAGTATCCAGTGCCTTCAGTCGTTTCTTGATATCACGCGGGGTGAATTGAATTCTGTGATGCTGGGGACTTCAGGAGAAGGCCAAGATGGATCATCAACTCGGCACTTCTGGCTGAAGATTGTTGCAAATTTTTCAGCCTTATCTTTCGCACTGATGTGCAGGGCTCCCCCGTCATTGAGGATGGGGATATTTGTAGAGCCACCTCCTCCAGTTAGTTGTTTAATTGTCCACCACCATTCATGGCTGGATGTGGCAGGACTGCAGAACTTAGATCTGATCCGTTGGTTATGGGATCGCTTAGCGCTGTCTATTGCATGCTGCTTACGCAGTTTGGCACGCAAGTAGTCCTCTGTTGTAGCTTCACCAGGTTGACATCTCATTTTTAAGTATGCCTGGCGCTGCTCCTGGCATGCCCTCCTGCACTCTTCATTGAACCAGGGTTGGTCTCCTGGCTTGATGGAATTGCTCGAGTGGGGGATATGCCAGGCCATGAGTTTGTAGTTTGTAGTTGAGTACAATTCTGCTGCTACTGATAGCCCACAGTGCCTCATGGATGCCCAGTTTTGCATTGTTAGATCTGTTCGAAATCTATTCCATTCAGCACGATGATAGTGCCATACAGCACAATGGACGGTATGCTCAATGTGAAGGCAGGACTTCGTCTCCAGAAGGACTGTGCGGTGGTCACTCCTACCAATACTGTCATGGACAGATGCATCTGCAGCAGGCAGACTGGTGAGGACGAGGTCAAGTATGTTTTTCCCTTTTGTTGGTTCCCTCACCACCTGTCGCAGACCCATTCTAGCAGCTATGTCCTTTGGGACTCGGCCAGTTCGGCAGTTCGGTCAGTGGTGGTGCTACCGAGCCACTGTTGGAGATGGACATTAAAGTCCCCCACCCAGAGTACATCCTGCGCCCTTGCCACCCTCAGTGGTTCCTCCAAGTGGTGTCCAACAAAGAGGAGTACTGACTCATCAGCTGAAGGAGGGCGGTAAGCGGTAATCAGCAGGAGGTTTCCTCGCCCGTGTTTGACCTGATACCATGAAACATCATGGGGTCCGGAGTCGATGGATGTTGAGGCCTCCCAAGGCAACTCCCTCCCGACTGTATACCACTGTGTTGCAACCTCTGCTGGGTCTGTTCTGCCCGTGGGACAGGATATACTTGGGGATGGTGATGGTGGTGTCTGTAAAGTATAATGCCATGAGTATGACTATGTCAGGCTGTTGCTTGACTAGTCTGTGGGAGAGCTCTCCCAAATTTGGCACAAGCCCCCAGATGTTAGTAAGGAAGACTTTGCAGGGTCGACAGGGCTGGGTTTGCCTTTGTCGTTTCCTGTTTCTAGGTCGATGCCGGGTCGTCTGTCCGGTTTCATTCCTTTTTATTGACTTTGTAGCGGGTAGATACAATTGAATGGCTTGCTGGGCCATTTCAGAGGGCATGGAAGAGTCAACCACATTGCTGTGGGGTCTGGAGACACATGTAGGCCAGACCAGGTAAGGATAGCAGATTTCCTTCCCTCAAGGGCATTAGTGAACCTTTTCACAACAATAGTTTCATGGCCATCATTAGACTAGCTTTTAATTCCAGATTTATTAATTGAATTCAAATTCCACCTTCTGTTGTGGTGGGATTCAAACCCATGTCCCCAGAGTCATACCCTGGGTCTCTGGGTTTCTAGTCCAGTGACAATACCACTGCACCACCGCCTCCCCTCAGAGAGTGGAAATTTTGGGAGGGGTTGAGAGGGGTTAGGCATTAGTGGGCAGGAAGAGGTTATTGAGTTAGGGACAGGATGAAGCCATAGAGGGATTTAAACACATGGATGGAAGTTTTAAATTTGAGACATTTGAGGTAGGGTTGGCAAGGACAAGGGTAATGGTCGAGCAGTTTGATGCAGGAGGGGACATTGACATACATAAAATTTGTGGCAGGGTCCAAAGATGATGGCTTTGACCTAAGTGCTTAGCTAGAGGATATTACAGCTCATTCAAAACTTGATATCACACAAACCGGGTGGGATTTCAATTCCAGGGTTGGGACCTCAACGTTCATTTCCGTGTCCCGACCCCACACCACATTGGAACGCAGACGTGTTGCAATTTTAATTGAAAATGAAGTTAATTGGCCCAGTTGTGTTCGCCATCCAATTAGTGGTGGCGGGTGCGGGAATGAGGCAGGACACAGGAAGCAGTGGGCTCAATTTAAAGGGTGAGTGTAGCCATTGTTGTTGTTGCTGCCATTCGTCTGAATGGTAGAAGGAGGAGTTCAGTAGAGGGCAATGGGTAGGGGGGCCCCTGTGCCAGGGGAGCCCCCCATTTTTTTGACACCTCACTTGAGGTGCTGTTGGAGGCGATGACAGCATGGAGAAATATCCTCTTCCCTGCCAGTGGCACAAGAAAGCCTGCAAGACAGACTAAGATGGCATGGCTGGAGGTGGCTCATGAGGTCAATAGCAGAGGTGTGGTGAGGAGGAACTGGTTCCAGTGCAGAAAACGTTTCAATGACCTGCTTAAGTTTGGCAAGGTGAGACCAAAGATAGACTTAGATGCCATGCCTCCTAGTCACCAGAACACAAAAGAGAGGAATATCCTGAGGGTACATAGAGGTCTCCTGACCATAGAAGAGATTGTGTAAAGCAGCACTGATGACTCATCAGCATAGTTCATAGTGCTATTGGACAGTAGGCTACAGTGAAGACTACAACATCTTAGGGGAATGAAAAGCTGCAAGTGGTGAGGGAGAGAGGCATTGTCCTAAAGGCATCTTTCTTCACCTCACAGGCCAAATGGGAGAAAAAACATCAGGGAGAGTGAGAAGGCATGTCTGGATGGTGGGGTTCCCCAGCTCATTTCACTGACTCATTTTGAGGAACTGGCTCTTGATCTGGCCAGAATGGCAAGCCACTGGGACATTGGAGACAGAGAAATGGCAGTCCAACGTAGAAAGGGTGAAAAAAATCTCAAAATCCCCAGGTTCAGGTGATGCATGGCAATCCTCCCCATGCAATGAGCTGCCAAATGAATAAGCTGTCAACTCAGTATTTTAAGCAGCATAAGCAACTGTTGATTGTGACAATTTCTCGTGACCACCTTCTCTCACAGGGTGATCCTACAGGGTCAGCTGCAGACCAGGAGCAGTTGACACCACCAACATGTTCTGGAGGAGTCAGATGAGGAAGACACCTCAGAGCCTATACTGTCACATCTTTCATGTGCACCTTCTATCAGCGCAGACACTCTCACCTCGGTGGGTCCTTGCTGAGTATTAGAAACAGTGGCACAGGGTGAAGTGCACATTGCTTCAGAGCAGGAGGATATGGCTGAGGCAGAGTCTGCTGTGGGCAGTCCTCCTCAGAGGATGGAGGACAGGCCAGCCCTGCTCTGCAGGGTGGAGATGCAGAGCCTAGGGAGTCATGAAACAGGCTTGGAGAATCAGCATGAGATGTGTAACCAGATGTCGGGAGTTACCTCAGGCTCTGCAGAGTCATGGGAAGAGAATGGAGGAGTCCATTCATCTCATGTGCTCCACAATGTCTCAGTGTTTTGAGCGAGTGGGCTCCTCCATTGAGAGAGTGGTCAACCTCATGGAGAGCCATGAGCACCATCACACAGAGTGGATGCAGGAACAGCGCATTGACATGTATAGAATACATACCGCAGTCAGCAGCATTGACTATTCAGTGGTGCAAATGGTGCAAAGAATCATGGAGTGGATGCCAGCTGTGCCCCAGCTGGTGTTTCCCTCCAGTAATCAAGGGTGCCATGAAAGGGCTAAATTGTAGTAGATTATTATCCTAGCCCCTTTTTAGGCTATCCCAGGTGCATTTGCAGATGATCACTCTTAACTTAAGGTTGAGAAAGACAGATCCCAAAGACACTTGAATAGGTCTGAAGGACTGATCTAACTCTCCCTGAAGGAAAGGAACCAGCTGAGAATATTACTGTCCTCCAGATAGCCTTTTTAACAAGTTTCAGCCAGATTATAAAAACCCAGATATTATGAAGGTCCAGGAATCTCTGCTCATTAATGTACCTCCCCACCAAAGTGTGTATGGAGATGGGTTCACAAGTTAGCAATACAGAAGACAATGTGAGACAATATAATTTCTAAATTATATAAAAAATTTAAGAACCGATCATGCAATTCATAGTTGGTGAGATAGTCAATCACAACATTAATAGTTCTCGGAACAGAAAGAATGTATTATCTTGTTTTTAATGGTCACTTGGTAATACAAAATTTGAGTATTGTTGAAAGAGACATGCTGTCAAAGTTTTTTGTTTTGCACTCATCAGGTCAGATGCAAGAATCCCAAATTTTAAAGGGCACCAATTTAGAACCATAGAACCATGGAAAAGTTACAGCACAGAAAGAGGTAATTCAGTCCAGCGTGTCTGTGCCAGCTGAAAAAAGCTAGCTGTCCATTCCAATCCAACCTTCCAGCACCTGGTCATAGCCATGCAGGTTACAGGTACCTTTTAATTGAGGTGAGGGTTTCTGCCTCCAGCACTGATTGGGCAGTAAATTCCAGACACCCACCACCCTCTGGGTGAAAAAGTTTTCCCTCATGTCCCCTCTAATCCTTCTACCAATCACCTTAAATCTGTGCCCTCTGGTAACTGACCTCTCTGTTAGGGGAAACAGGTCCTTCTTGTATACTCTACCTCGGCTCCTCATAATTTTGTACACCTCTATTAAGTCACCTCTTATCCTCCTCTGTTCTAAGGAAAACAACCCTAGCCGATCCATTCTTTCCGTATAACTGCGATTTTCAAGCCTGGCAGCATTCTTGTAAATCTCCTCTGTACTCTCTCCAGAGCATTTATGTCCTTCCTGTAATGTGGTGACCAGAACTGTACGCAATACTCCAGCTCTGGCCTAACCAGCGTTTTATACAGTTCCAGCATTACATCCCTACTTTTGTATTCTATACCTCGACCGATAAAGGAAAGCATGCCATATGCCTTCTTCACCACTTTATCGTCCTGCCATCTTCACCTGTGGACATGCACTCCAAGGTCTCTCACTTCTTCTACCCCTCTCAATATCCTCCCACTTATTGTGTATTCCCTTACTTTGTTTGCCCTCCCCAAATCTTTACTCCATGAGAAAAGGGAGCTGATTGGTCGAGGTGTTATCATGGAGAATGCACCAGGGAAATATTGTCCCCACGCTTTTTAATTCAAAAAAGCTGCAATGCCTGGACATGTTACTTTTGCCGGAAGAGGACAGGTCCCTGCGTATGATTATATGTAGCCTCTAGCAAGTGTAGTTGAGCCACATTGCAAGCCCGACTGATAATCTTAAATTGGTTGTGAGCGCAATTCTTAGCACACTCCGGATTGTTCAATAAGTGCTGTCCAATTGCACAATCACATCTAACGTTACACATAGTGTTCTGAATTTTGCAAGTATGGTGAGATACCAGGTACGTAGGCTGTATGTCCTAATGACTGGCAGATCATATCAAGCAGCATGTCCCTTCGGCTGTTCGCAATAGGCAGAGTACTGACCGTACTCAACTAGTCCGTTAATAAGCAGGGATTATTCACTCAGAAATGTTCAGTTTTCCCCTGCATAGTACAGCTACAACAATTTTCAGGCTATAAAGGTTGCACTTCATCTTTTGAATATTACCCATAGGATACTACACACAAACACACATTCTTATAAAGGCTGTTTTGAAAAACAGTTATTGTATTTAACATTTTTGCAGTTAGTGATAATCTACTAGCGATTGTCTGAAAGGTCGTAGATGCTTCCATTTTTACTGTGTGATTGTAGGCTGCATTATTGGTGACAGATATACATGTAACTACACCTTCTCCATTAATGTGTAAGTGTCAGAAGACAGTTGAGTGGGTTATGTCAGATTTCTATACATTTTCTTTTTTTCCCCCAATCGCTTTGTGCTGTTAGTGGAAAGTTTAGGACTGTAAGTGACTGAGAATATTTTGGATTTATTGCTATTACTTCTTCATCCACTCATCATATTTCAGATAAGTATAATTTGGACTGGTGGTATATTAATGCTGTTTAGTTTCAGTTGAAAGAGATTCATTTATTCCTACCACTTGTGGTTGCTAAATGGTGTGTAAGGACCTAAAAAAATCAACAGTTTTTTACTTGTTATGTTCAACCTTTGGTAATTTTCCCTTTGTACCACCAATAATGAGGAATGATCATAGTATGTTGCATTCTTTGTGAGAGTTTACTAAACAACAAACTCATTCATCTTTGCATCAACAAGACAATATTCAACTATTCTTAGATGTGCTGGGGCCAACAAGATAAATAACCTTATCTTCACATCCACACTGGATATTCACAGTTCCCTTGTTCTGTGTCAGCAACTGTATCATCATCCGCCAGATTTCTGTGTCAGTGCTATCTCCGATTTCAAAGTAATACTTTAAAACTTCAATGATGATAAATTCCAGTTCCTCATTTGCCCTTTCTGCGACAGTTCAATTCATTACCCCTGTCAGCTGCTATGAGGTTGGAATTCCTGCCCTTGCTAATTTTAGTCAAACAGTAAAAGGCGTTGCAATATCGATAGTATGGTGTGAACAGTCTTTGTTGGTACTTCTCTACCAGTCCGACACCTCCACCCCTCTTCATCTGCAAGTATGGCAGCAGTTCACAAGATTAATGTTTACCTCTTCATGGCTCCCTGGCCTGGAAATTCTGAGTCCTGTGATTCACCAGCATGAAGTACAGCAAGCTGGACTTCTTCCTGACACATGGGACTAATTCTCACCCTACCAGAAAGAGATAGGTATGGGGCTGGGGCTTTCAGCTCATTAGAATATTAGTGAGCAAGGAAAGGCATGTGTATGGCCAGCAGTTGGTACCTGCACAGGAAGGTCTGGGAAATAAGATGGTGCATCCAAAGATGAACAATGTCATCCTGGCCTAAATCCATAATTTCTATGCCTGCACTCTTACTGGAGTGCATTCTTATGCTCTCCTTCACTTCTGCCAAAATTTAGGACAGAACTTAAATAGGGTGTTAAATCATTAAGTGCACTTTCATTGACTTGGTTCAATTATAGTCTTGCTTCTGAAACAGAACATTGTGGGTTCAGGACCCACTCCTGACATTGAGCACAAAACCGAGGCTAACACTCCAATCCAGTACTGATGGGGTGCTGCACTGTCAGAGGTGCTGTCTTCCAAGTAAGTCATTATACATGCCTGCCTGTTCAGGCGCATGTACAAGATTTATGGTCCTAGAAGAGCAGGGGAACTTACTCAGTTTCTTGACCAAGGTTTAATAAATGCAATTTCTTTTTCTCTCCTTGAATTGCAATTCTCCCTCTCCCTTCATACATCTGGTTTTCACCCTACCAATCCATTGAAATTTTGGAGCTCATAACTTTCACCATGTCTGACTGTTTGTGTGCCATCAGTTGTAGAACAAGGTAAGCTTTCTCTAGCTTAACATTGGCAAGACAAAACATTTGGTCCACACCTAGAAACAGTCTAAGCATTTAATCCTGCCCCTTTCCTAATTGCTCTCTCAGACTGAATCCATCAGTATGCAATTGTGGTCTGCTTGTCCCTGAGCAAAACTTCAAACTTCACAAAACTTCCAGTTGCTTTATACAAGGTATGTTATACACACCGTAAACGAGAACATACATTCTACATCCGGAAGTTATTTCAGTAAGCATCTATTTAAAAGTGCAAAGGCAACTAATAATTGTTTGCCATGTCTTCAGGACATATAAAGCAGGCAGCTGATTCAATGTCGGCAGTTTTAGATTCCTGCCTAAATTCAATATTCCCCCAGAGAATCATGTTGATGCATCCCAGGAAATGCTTAAAAAGGGAGGCACCATCATCCTGCAAGCTGCAGACAATAATAGCTCTGGGAAGAATAATTTGTGTAGTTTTTGTGAATTACACAGTTAATAATTTATGAGCTTACCTGCACAATTCAACCTGGGTCATGCTTCTAAGTCTCCTCGAAAAATACCATTATCTTACACAATTAGGAAAGATACCCTTTCCTGTTGTGAGACAGCCTTCCCCTCACTCCTATAGTAGCCTACTAATGTCTGTTGGGAAATGCTGTATATGCTCAAATTACATTATCTTCCTGAGAGCTGGGTCAAACTATCAACTTCAAACATGACCCCAAGCTTCCGGTTGCTTGCCATTTCAACACACACTCCTGCTGTCACGCCCACATATCTGTCCTGGGCTTGCTTCAGTGTTCCAGTGAACATCAATGCAAGCTCAAGGAACAGCATCTCATTTACCGATTAGTCACGTTACAGCCTGCCGGACTGAACATTGAGTTCAATCATTTCAGAGCATGACGGGGCCCCCCTTTTTCTTTTCTTTTTTTCTTCTTCTTTTTATTTTATTTTAGTTTGTTTCATCGTTCATTTTTCTTACCATGTGCCTGCAAACTTTTTTTTCATGTTTGTGTTTTGGGTCAGGGTTGTTCATTTTTCTGTCCATTAATACCCTCTCTGCACTAAAGCTATGTCTTTCAACACAGCATTAACATACTGTTTGCCTTTGCTCTAAGACCTTTTGGTCAGTTATTCCCTGTCCTATCAACACCTTCACTTTTGTTATCTTTTGCCCCATCCCTGCTTTATTTGCTTAAAACCTATTTCATTTCTAACATTTGCAATTCCAATGAAGGGTCACTGACCTGAAATGTTAACTCTGCTTCTCTCTCCACAGATGCTGCCAGACCTGCTGAGTATTTCCAGCATTTCTTGTTTTTATATCAACTTCAGGTCTAGGCTTTTGAGAGGCTGAAAACATCACATAAAAAAGATTAAAGTGTTGAATAATTTGATTCGATTTTTCTTTACCAGGCAATTTGTCTGTAGCCCAATTAAAATGAGTGAATTTACATATTAGCCAATCAACTGCAAGAATTTGAATAAGAATTTTGCATATGCAGGTCTGATGCCAAGGTGTGACAAGGAGGGTGATAATAATTGTGTGCTAAATATACAATTTTTACAATATCAACTGGCAGATATAGCATAGCATTGCACATGGTAAGTGAGAGGATATATTGTATAATGACAGGAGCATTACACTATGAAACTGTAGCTTTAATTAGCAGTGTGCTACAAGTTGCTAGTTTCAGCTTCTCTTAATGCATCTAAGAAGTTTCCCATTAGTTACTGCAACAACCACTGATGCAGTTAGTACATTTTTAATTTACTAGCAATTTAGTCCAATCACTCAGATTAAAACATGGCAGTGAGCACTCACTGACTCCAACTATATGTTATAGCACCCAACTAGAAACCGACTTCAAAGTTACACAAGATGGAAGAAGCAAAGCGTGGCCAGTTTTTAAAAAAAAGCTGCTGATTAAAATTTGGTTTGTCCCTGATACTCTCTCTTTGTGAAAGTATCTCCTTGATTCTTTCTCACATAATCCTAAATGGGCTTACATAGTATTTACAACATATAAACAGTCCATTTGGCCCAATAGGTCCATGCTGGTGTTTATGTCCACACCAGCCTTCTCCTACCATTCTTCATCTAACCACATTACCATATCCATCTATTCCTTTCTCTCTCATGTCTACCTAGCTTCCCCTTAATTGCATCTATGCTAGTTGTCTCAACTACTCTGTGTGATAGCAAGTTGCACATGCTAACCACTCTCCGGATAAACAAGTTTCTCCTGAATTCCCCATTGAATTTATTATATCTTGTCTTTATGCTCCTAGTTCTGGTCTCTTCCATAAGTGGAAACATCCTTATGTTTAACCTATCAAACTCTTTCATAATCTTAAAGACCTCTATCTGGTCACCCCTCAGCCTTCTCTTTTCTAGAGAAAAGAGTCCCAGCATGTTTAATCTTTCTTGTGAGGTATAACCTCTCAGTTTTGGTATCATTCCAGCAAATTGTTTTTGCATCCTCTTCAGTGCTTCTAGATCCTTTTTAAAATATGGAGACCAGAACTGCTCACAGTACTCCAAGTGTGGTCTAACCAAGGATCTATACAAGGTTAACATAACTTCTCTCCTTTTCAATTCTATCCCTCTAAAAACAAACCCCTGTGCTTTGTTTTCTTTTTATAGCCTTATTAAGGCATTGATACTTCTAGTGATCTGTGTATCTGTACCCCAGATCCCTCTACTCCTCTACCCCATATTAGAAACTTAAGGTTGACTCTTAACTGCCAAGGGGAGGTAGGTTTGGCAGCGGGTGGGTGGTTAAAGTCCCAAAAAGTGATGTCGGAACAGAAACTCAACATGATCCCACCCACTTCCAGGTTTCACCAGGACACGGAGGTGAGGAAGGAAACTCCGTGCATGGATCGGGTAAGTAATTAAAGTATTCAAATAGATATCTGCAGCCTCCTGGACCAAGACCTCCATGCCAGTGAACCAGGTGGGCATGCATTACCAGTGGCTGACAAGGCAGCTATCACCAGACGGCCGCTCCACCCTCCCCATCACATTTTTTTGCCTTTCCCCGCAGTTCTGCGCTCTTTTCTCCTGAAAGGAGCGAAAACAGAGATTTGTGAGTGTGATTGTGTAGAGAGGAGGGAAGGACAATATTTGAACAGGGTGACTCTGTGGCATGGGTGTGAGATGGCATTAAGTTCAGGGTGAGTGTGAGTGTTGGCTGTTCAGATGGGGATGTGAGGAGCCTGAAGAGAAAGAAATGAGTGGAGCTGCCAGGTGTGTTGTGCTGAGGACTTAGGTGGAGAAGAATGCTGGGGAAGTCAGAGTTGAAACTTGAGACCTGTCCTGCCCTTCTGAGACCCTTGAACCTCTTGAGTCATTGTATCCAGGTTCGAGGAACCACACTCTCGCTGCTTACTTCCTCGGCCCCTTCCATCCAAGACTGGTTTGAGAATCTGATTTTTCCTCTCATCCTTGGGAAAATCACCTACTGCATTCCCTCAGATCTCACAGTAAGACCTCTAAGGCTCATAGACCCAAGGTGGCAGGGCGGGCAGCATTTCCACATCTCCTTCCCATTCCTGTGGTTGCTAAAGCCTCAGGGTTCACTGCACAGTTCATCCATTCTGACTCCTGCCAGGGTCCCTTTAATTAGAAGTTCTTCCTTTGGCAGACTCCATGTTGTCACGGAACTGTATTTATTTTCTCCTCTGTCAAAAGACAATGTACCTTTAAGACAGAGAGAGAAGCTTTAGATTTCTGAGAACAGTGTGCCACAGCTGCACCTGTTACCGAGGCAACAGCAGGAGAGAGAGGTCGCAGAGTGTAATGCTTCAATTTAACTGTGTGTAAAAAAACAGCTAAAACCAGTTTTGAGAGGCACCAGCAAAGCGTGCTTGCCTTGAAAGAAGAGAATTCTCTCAACAGAAATTCTACAATGAGCCACAGGCTGTGTTAATTGCCTAAGGAGCAAAAAAAATCTCTTTTGAAGAAAAAATTTGTATTTCTGAAGGTAGCAAAATTCCTTTTCCTTTACTTCCAATCTAAGGAGTCTTTGCTTCAAGATTGAATTTCTCTTGACTGATTGTGTTTTCTGGAATTCACAGTAAAGCTTCGACTGAAATCTACCAATTTTAAAATCCAAACATAGACCTGTCATTATACCCCATGTTGAAAGAACTGTTTGATGCCTGCTGCTGCCGAAGTGCTTTGAATGCCGATCAAGAAAAGACAGTTTCATCAAATCCGCATGGAGACTTTGGGTGGCATCTGATTATTTTTACACCAGGATACTTCACCCATCAGGAACATAACCCACAAAGACTTATAACCCAGTTATTTATTTATTCTTAAGAAACAGCTAATTTTTTAAAAACATCATTTTTTTAAACAGCTGGTTAACCATTGATTTTTGAATGGATGTGTTTGAATGGGGGAGTTAGATTAAAATAAGAAGTTATAAGGTCATTAAACATAGGCTTATCTTAATAGTATTTAAGGTTTCGTTTTAATAAATGGTTAATTTGTTGTTGTCTAAAGATACCTGGTTTGGTTTGTTTTATTCTAGGGGTTTCTAGAGTGTTTAATTTGTCTGATTTCCAGTTGGGTGGGAAAACTTTAATAACATCCTGCGACTTGTGGAGTGATGGGACTGAATTGACAGTGCATTGCTCCTGCCTCAGTCATAACAATGTGATTGGTCAGGAAACCCAGAAGCAGGATGCTAATGCCATTGCTGAGTTAAAAGGCCATAGCAAAGCCTGCTGCAATGACAAATGGGTTACTGGCCCACTACCTCCTGCTACGACCAGGTCTATTTGGAGAAAATCTGCCCTTATTTTCCAAGGAATATGTGGTTTCCTTATTCTTCTGACCAAAATGTATCACCTCACACTTATTTATATTTAAGTCCACTTTCCAATTACATGCCCATCCTGTAAGTTTAGAAACATCTTCCTGTATTTTGTCACAGTGCTGCTCTGTATTGACAATACCACCACTGCCTCCCCCTCCCCACCTCCCACTAAGTTGGTGTTGTACATAAATTTTGAAATTGTACTTCAGAATTCTGAGTTCAAATTGTTTTTATAAATGGTGACCAGAAGTGCTCCCACCACCAATTCTTGTGGAACACCACTTCCCACTTTTTTTCCAGTTTAAGTAATTGCCTTCAACCCCTATTATTTGTTTTCTGTTTTGTAGCCAGATTGTTACACATTCTGCCACTTGTTCCATGACTCCACATGTTCTGACCTTAGTCATGAGTTTACTATGTGGTACCTTATTGAATACCTGTTGGAAATCTAAGTATATTGCATCTAATACATTACCTGTATCTTCCCTCTGTGTTACTTCTTCAAAGAGTTCAATCAGGTTGGTTGATATTTAGAAATCCTTGCTGACTATGCTTAATTCTATTTTCCATTTCTAGATGTTTCTCTATTACACCTTTAAGTAAAGATTCCACTATCTTTCCTACCTGCAAGATTAAGCGAATTGGTCTACAGCTCCCTGGACTTGTTCTATTGCCCCTTTTAAATAAAGGAATCATGTTAGCTGCCTGCCAGACTCTGTCACTATTCTGTTTTCAAATGAATTTGGTTTTTGTGTGTGTGTGTAATAGTGCCTCTGTAATCAATTCCCTATTTTTTTTTTGTAATTTGTGTGGATGCAATCCATCCATTCCAGGGGTTTTGTCCTCTCTATTGTGATGGAAACCACACCTGCCAAAATGAGACATATTAATGTTGTCATATGGAACATTATTTTTTAACTGTTACTGGACTTGAAATAACTTGTTTAAAAAGACCACAATAGTGGCTGACAACATGGCCGCACATTTGCATTCTAAAAGACAGTTGCATGAAGAAGACAATGGGAGTACTCCCTGATTTAATTAGCCAGATGGATTTTGGTCAATAGTGATGATCAAGAGACATTGAGAGGCATTGAGCCAGCAATCCACTTCCACCCCGCACTGCCACCACCACCACCACCCCCCCCCCCCCCCAAATCGCCCCCCACCACCACCCTCCACTGAGAGTACCTGGAAGGCTTGGGGGAATCCACAAACATCTCAGGACAGGCTGTTCCAAATAAGGAGCTAGCCACATGACTAACCTGCTGGCCAACCTGGGGGTTTTTGAATTGTGCTTGACACACAACAGTTTTGGAAGAGACTGCAACTGAACATCAAGAAGAGAGCATATCTCTCTTTCTCTTTCTCACACAAAGTTCCAAGGACCCACAAAAGTAATTCAAGCCTCAAGACAGAAGACTCCTGCAGCCTTCTGGCCTTCTAAGAACTGCAAGACTTAACTTCAATCAAAGACTTTACATCCAACCCAGAACCAGTAACTGAATTTCAGCTATGACTTAAAACCTTTCCCCCTAATCTCTTTCTCTTCATCTGTCTCTATTTCTGTGTGTGTGTGCATTTATTGTGTATGCATGGTAGGGTGGTCGCATTGTGTATTCTCAGTAGTTTTAACTGAGTTAGAATTTTAAGGTTAACAAACTCACACCTCTCTTCCTTAAATCTGAGAAAACCTGTCTGGTTGATTTCTTTGCAATTATCATTATAGAGCAGTGAGCAAGGACTCACTGAGGGGAAGTAAGAAACACGGTGTATTAAAAATTAAACCCTGTTACAGCCAAACCAGGAAAAGGCTGAGACGGGAGCCCTGGACCCCTGCCTCACCTGGTCAGAACAATATGTTTGATTTGTTTATCATTTGCCTCCCACTTTTCTATCTTGAATTTCTTTATGGATTGTGTGCAATTGTAACATATTTCTGTTTGTAATCCAAAACAAAAAAGGAATAATCTTAATGTTTGAAATATTGGGCCAGATTTTTGTTGTTACCATCTGGAATCATTTCAAAGAGAGTGAAATAAATGGTGGAGTCATATGCATGGGATTAAGGTAAAAGCTGAAATATCATAAACAAACTTAAAAAATATATATTAAACATATGTGGAGCTTTTAGTCACAAGGAAGACATTTGGCATCCACAAAAATAAAATTAGTTTTTTTTTCAATGCCAGAAAGGTTTTTCAGCAATAATTGTGAATTTGGTACACTGTTAGAAACAGAGTTAGACCTCATTCGACAAGCTGTCATATTTTCAGGTGCTTTTACAGCAAGGCTAATAGTGTAAAAGGTTCTCATCAGTTCTGTGATTTGCGTTTGAATGCAGTCTGTGGGGACTTCAACAGTTCACCCTATGGATAAGTATAGAATCACTGACAGCAGTTTCTGGATTTCTGCATTTAACTGCACATGTGTGGGCTCCAGATGTTGCTATCAGTTTCAGAGGAGTAATGACAGCAACCGTTAAACAGCGCACCGCCATTGCTACTATAAATCCAGCCCTTGGTTTCAAAAAGATGATTTAGATTGTGAGCTTCATATTCATTATGCCCAGGCCGTGCAAATGAAGGTGACCAATATAGTTGCCTTTTATATTTGAAATACTTTCCAGGTACATCCAAAGCATTACATCAGTAAAGAGGAACTCCAATTGATATTCACAAAATCGAGTATTCCTCACAATTGAAGGTCGAATCATATTATGCTAAATTTGTTATTATCTTCTAAATGTTCTTCTTGCAGCATTTATTCCATAGACCCCATCCTGAGAATTCCCTGTCCAGAGCTCCATGTAACTAATTTGATTATATTCTGTTCCCACAGTATTTAAATCATGATTGTGATTATTAAATGCAAACTGAGGTTAGAATGCTATTAATATTATTGGTGCATTATGGAACATGAGGCCGATTTTCCTCTTTAACACTTGGGTTTAAAGCATTTCCCAGCCAGACTGTAGAGGAAAAATATGCAAGGAGATTTGCATGACCAAAATGCAGTCTGTCCAATATTCAGTCATCATATGTACAGTGCATCTTATTTGAAGTGAGCCAGATAAAACAAACAGAATCTTTCAGCTCCACTACTTATCTTTGTTGCAGTGCTTCAGTAAACTGCCGGAATTGTCATGTAATCTGCCTAAATTTCAACCACAAAGTGGTTATTGGAGTAAATCAGTGGCAGTGTTAACACTGGGCTTATCTGTAGCATCATCTATTGGCTGATTCAGAGCAGCATTGATGAACGCCTAGAAGCAAGCACTGACACTTGCTCACTCTTTGTGTATCTTCTGGCAAAATGAAGGGCCAAGCGAAAATAAATAATTAATTGAAGAAAATACTATGAAGAGATGATTTTTTTTCAACAGATCTCCAATGCCAAACTCTAATAATAGAATTATGTTCACTAAGGAGGCTCAACATTCTGTGAAAGTGATTTTAAAAAGATGCCTTTTCCTTAACTGCCTTGCTTGAAGTAGAGTCAGAGTTCTCTCCTGATATATGTTGTGTAAAAATAATCATTATGAAAATCAATATAATTCAAGCACTCAATATCGATTTCTGGTGCTCTCCAAATCTGCTTCCTCTGCTCAGCTCTTTCTCTGAAATGAGCAAGTCAGAACAACGATTGTACTGTGTAGGGAATCTCAGCTACAAATTAATAACCCACTACTGCATGCCAGAATGGGTTGGTATTCGTGCCACTTTGCTGCATATTCTGGTTCCTTTTATTCAAGTTGAGAAAAACAGCACTGAGAAATGGAACTTTTTTTTTTCTTCTGCCGTCAATCTCTATGAAGATTCTATAAAGATAATTGCCTACAACAGGCATTCCAAGCTCACACATAATAGGATCAGATAAAAAATAAAGGATCCCATACTCTGTCTTAACAATATGTCTTAATCCCATCTTCAGGAAGACATTCTCTTCCCCTCTCCTGAGATTTTGAATTCCCAAAGGCAATCTCCTTATAGTTATTGCATTTGTTATTAAAGTTAGACAGCTACAA
Organism: Heterodontus francisci; assembly: GCF_036365525.1. Lineage (NCBI taxonomy): Eukaryota > Metazoa > Chordata > Chondrichthyes > Heterodontiformes > Heterodontidae > Heterodontus > Heterodontus francisci. The sequence goes on along the minus strand of NC_090376.1, from coordinate 136,811,061 downwards.
ATGGAAAAAAATATCAACTTGCCTAATTTCCGGCCATTCCAGTGACTAAACACTGAAGTTCGAAATGGGATTATCCCAGAACAATGGATTTTTGGGACTAATATCAATATTGGAAAGAGAAATAGCTGACACATATACCCCATGAATGGAGTTGAATTAGTAAAGGATAACATTTGAAGAGACAAAGGAGTCTTATTAGACTCAATAATCAATATGTTCAGCCAATGCAGAGCAACAATTAACAAAGCCAACAGAATGTTGTACTATATAACCAAAACAGTAGAATATAAATCAGGGGAGGTCATGACCATAATAAGTGCACTTGTCAGATCATATCTTGAATGTTATCCACATTGAATAGTTCCACTCAACAACAGTCAATAGTTCTGCTTCCATTAGTTCAGGGAGAACACAATTAATGCTTCAAAGTGGGGGGTGATAATATTTGAGGGATTAATTCAGTGACTTTGGATGGATACAGAGGCAAATCGCATCATTCCTTTTAGCGAAGAAAACTATCTAAGAGACACAGTGAGCTGGAGTGCTAACCAGTGCATGAACTTTCCTGTCAAGAAGTTAATTAATGTGCTCTTTGGCAAGTAGAGGTAGTTTCTGTCTGGCAACTGAATAGGTGGGACCATGGACTGCTTTGTAACTTCTCATCTCCTTCAAAGACATCCTGATACTTGGCCATTATAGCTTGTTTTGGGAGTTTTACTGAAACATCGAATAACAAATTCTTATGATTCACTAGCACATTTGTACCCAGCAGATCTGGCAGTGTCTATGGATAGAGAAACAGAGTTACCACTTCAGGTTGTTGCTCTTTCAGTGACCTGAAAAGTTAACTCTGCTCCTCTCTCCACAGATGCTGACTGACCTGCTACTTCCAGCATTTTCCGTTTTTATTTCAGATTTCCAGCATCTGCGGTATTTTGTTTCAAGTTTAGTTGTGACCTGATTTGCTTAGTGTTTGAATAAGCAGGCATATTAGATTAGATTAGAGATACAGCACTGAAACAGGCCCTTCGGCCCACCAAGTCTGTGCCGAACATCAACCACCCATTTTATACTAATCCTACACTAATCCCATATTCCCAACAAACATCCCCACCTGTCCCTATATTTCCCTACCACCTACCTATTATACTAGTGACAATTTATAATGGCCAATTTACCTATCAACCTGCAAGTCTTTTGGCTTGTGGGAGGAAACCGGAGCACCCGGAGAAAAACCCACGCAGACACAGGGAGAACTTGCAAACTCCACACAGGCAGTACCCGGAATCGAACCCGGGTCCCTGGAGCTGTGAGGCTGCGGTGCTAACCACTGCGCCACCCCTATTATTTGTTTGCGTATTGATCTTCTCTTGATCCAACTGCTATGAGCAAGGGAATACAGCCTTCATCTGAACCGTTGGTAGCTCCATCTGCAGGATATAGGCAATGTTAACTTTTCCTTTAATTTCAAGATGTTGGACACTTGGCTGAGAAAAGATTCCATTCTCCACAGGTACTATGAGCTGAATTTTACCAGCCCCTCGACATTGTGGGTCATGGCGAGGGGGCCCTAAAATACTTGGGGGAGCGGCCCACCGTGATCCATGATGCCGAGAATGCCCTGTCGCATATTGGCGGCGCCGGCTAGGCCTAGGTGTCCCCCACCCCCGACACTTGGCGGTGGGGCCTTCATTTAAATATTAAAATCAATGAAAATAAATGCGTATGAACTTTCCTGGTCCTGACAGCCATCCCATGCCAATTTTATGGCCGCCAGCCACAACTCGCGTGCATTCGGAACTCCGTATGCGGAGGAGGGAGAGCTGAAAATTTCAGGATGGGAGGAGTGGGGGACTGCACTGATTGGTTGCGGGGATGGTGGGAAAGGGTTTAGGGTCAAAGGGAATAAAGTTCGGAGGGGGGGGGGGGAAGGTCGTGAGTGAAAACTCACTTTTGTGGGGGGATAGGACAAAGAAAATCATCCGATTATTCATTTGGGAGGGGGGCTGGGGTGGGAGAGGGGATTGGAAATGTCAATAACATTTTATTCCATTTGCGCCCATCCTTGTCCCTTTAAACATTTAAATGGCACTGAAGGGCTTGAAGACCTTTAAAAATGGCGCTGTGCCGGTGCGGTGACACTGGGCGCCATCATTGGGGGCGCAGCGGCCACTCCGCCCCCTCCATTTAAAAGACCTCTGCACGAAGTATCGCAGGGGTTCAGCAGTGGCGCTTCCCGGTCAGAAGGCCGCCAAGTTCAAAGCGCACCACCGCGATGTGCAACGCAGTAATAAAATTCAGCCCATATATTTCTAAACCTTAGAAGGACAGGTGTCCTTCATTCTGACCTGAGAGGATGTTTTCCATGGCATTTATAGTTTAATTAAAAAGCTTTCCAAAATTTCTTGGCTTCATAAATGAAGTCTTTTTTTTCATGATAAATATTAAGCGCTCTTTCTGAAAATATTTTTCTTTGACTTCCTTTGTTGTTAATTCAGCAGTTTTATGTGTGGCAGTGCAAGGTTCCAACATTCAAAGTTTTAATTCTCGTAAATACGTCTTTCTGGTATCAGTGTGATATGTGCAAAAAATATTCTGTTTTGGATTAGGTTTTCACTGTTCTTGTAATGTAAGTAAGCATGGCAGACAATATATGTGCAGCAAGGTCCCACAAACAGCAATCAGATAAATGACCAGATGATTTGTTTTTTAGAGCTATTGATTGAGGGATAAATATCAGTCAGGAGCTTGGGTGCAATCCCCTGCTCTTCATCAAATGATGATTATGGGATCATTTCTATCCACATGAGAGGGCAGGTGGAGCTTTAGTTTTTTTTATTTGTTCCTGGGAGGTGAGCGTTGCTGGCTAGGCCAGCATTTATTGCCCATCCCTAATTGCCCTTGAGAAGGTGGTGATGAGCTACCTTCTTGAACCGCTGCAGTCCATGTGAGGTAAGTACACCCACAGTGCTGTTAGGAAGAGAGTTCCAGAATTTTGACCCAGCGACAGTGAAGGAACAGCGATATAGTTCCAAGTCAGGATGGTGTGTGGCTTGGAGGGGAACGTCCAGGTGGTGGTGTTCCCATGCATCTGCTGCCCTTGTCCTTCTAGGTGGTAGAGGTCGTGGGTTTGGAGTAGAATAATTTAACACGACAAAGAAAAGACGAGACCTCTGACAAAGCAGCACCCTCTCAATTTATAGTGTTCAGTGGTTCAATTAGCTTCTTCGCCACAGAGTTGTTCCATCTTAGTAAGAACTGGCTTTATCAGTCTTCTCTTTATCAGTCTCAAACATAGCATTATTTTTTCCAGTGTAGCCCAGACTGCTAATGAATACATAAACAGAAAATGCTGGAAATACTCAGCAGATCAGGCAGCAGCAGTGGAGAGAGCAACAGTATTAACATTTCAGCTTGATGACCTTCCATCATGCAACATCTGCAGTATTTTTCCAGCATCTGCAGTATTATGCCTTTGTACTGATAATTAGTATAACAGTTCTGACATCTTGGGATGAATTTTCACCATGGTGGTGGGAACCAGGAACAGGGTTTGTTTTCGGGTCAGGAACCAGCATCTGGTGGGAAACTGATTAAAGTCATGATTTTCACATGGGTGAGCCCTTAATTGATATGGAGACAGGGTCCCTGTCCAATTAGAGCCAGTGGGGGCAAAAAGAAAGGTGGGGCTAATGAAGTGTGGGTCTGATTTAGACTCCCCATGGCAGCCATCACTGAGGCTGCTGGTTGTCCTGAAGGAGAGATCTGCTGATTACGCCAAAACCGTCCACGGGCACCAGAGGGAAGTGAGATGAGTCAAGAGAGCCGAAGGCCTGGCACCTGGGCAGGGCTGTCCCTTGATTCATGTATACAGACTTTGAGCTAATGTAGGAGGCCATGATGGAGAGTACGCAGGTCCTCTTCCCAGAGGGTGGCAGGAGGAGGCCACCAGCTGAAACCAAAGGTTGAAGATTGCTGCCATTGTCAGCGGCAGAAACGAGACATGATGAACCTGGATCTAGTGCCCTAAAAGGCTCAATTACCTTATGTGTTGTGGCAAAGTGAGTGCAAACCCCTCACACTCCAGACAGGTCTCACTCAGGGCTTTCACCGTCCAGCACCCACCACCTGAGGAGCCTCAATGCACATGCTTCTCCTGAACATGGGAAAGGTGTGTGTCCAGGTCACTGACTGACCCTTCATGAATGGCTCATAGCCATAGTGCCGCTGAGGAGCTGTCACCATTGAGACAAGCAGCTCCTAATGCATAGGAGCAGATGACATTTCACACAGAGGACAGCAGTGCCTTATCTCACTCTCTTTGGTCCTTGCAGGTCAAACAGCTGCACAATGAGAAGCAGAGGGCCCAGACAGGAGGAAGGGCGCCCTTCTTCTACCAAAGTATCCCAATGGAGAAGACAGCAATGGAGATAGCCAGGATAGTGGAAGAGAAAGTAGTCGGGCCTGGTCCACACCATTTTGCAGCAGACCACCATCCTTTTTTTTATTCATTCATGGGATGTGGCCGTCACTGGCTATGCCAGCATTTTATTGTCCATCCCTAAGTGCCCTAGAGAAGGTGGTGGTGAGCTGCCTTCTTGAACCACTGCAGTTCATTTGAGATAGGAGGGTATTGGAAGGGCGCCACCCGACTGGTCCGGGCACTGGAAACGCATCTTTAGAAGTCGGATGGCTTGCTCAATGGTGGTCCTAATAAGCAGCTGGCTTTGATTGTATCCCTCTGCACCTCTGTCTGGGTCTCCCATAGAGGGGTGAATAGCTATCTTCAAGGCACATCCCTTGTCCTTAAGATGCATGCACAGACTTTGGGGATTGGAGTAAAGTACCGACGCAGCTTGGACTGGCAGAAAATGAAGTCATGGCAGCTGCCAGGAAAGTGAGTGCACACATAGAGGAAGCTCTTGTTGTGGTCGCAGACCAGTTGGACATTGTGGGAGTGGAAGCCCTTCCTGTAAATGGATCTCATTGGCTGGTTAATGGGTACCTTGATGACCACACAGATGCAATCAATGATGCCCTGCACATGAGGGAATCCAGCGATAGTGGCAAAACACAAGGCCCTCTGTGCCTGCAAGGCCATGGCTGTTGTGAAATTAATGTACTGTCCAGCACTGGCATAGAAGGCATCAATAACCTATGAGATGAAGTGTTGGGTAGCTGTTTGCAAGTTGATACTAAGGTCCACAGCTGATCCTTGGAAGGAGCCCGAAGCGAAGAAGTTCAAGGCGACAATGACTTTGACGGATACTGACAGGGCATGGCGACCAGTGCTGCGAGATGTGAGCCCTTTGGCGATGAGTTCACAGAGCTCTGTGACCATCTGCATGGAGAGTCTCAGTCTCCTGCAGCACTGGGTCTCAGTCATCTCCAGGTAGCTCCGTCTTTGGCAGTAGATCCTGTTTTGAGGGTATGGCCTCCATGTCCTTCCTACATCTCTTTCCTCTCGCATGCCCTCCTGATACTTGGGGTTCCACCCTTCCTGCAGAGCATGTTGCCCCTCATCGCCACTGGGCTTAAAATCTGACAGACGTGCCCCCATTGCCAGCTGCAGCCTTCCTTTTGGACAGGTGGCCGGCCAATTGTCCTTGGCTGCCTTGCTGCCTGCTGTTCTGTTCCAGCGATGCGCGGGGGGGTGGGGGGTGGGGTGGATTTGACAACATGTTCAATGCCCAAGCACTGAGTTCCGCTCTCCTTGCCACCTGCGCAGCTGCAAGGGCACCTCCTTGCCAAATGCTATGACCCCCTTTGCCCTGTTGACCCTCTTATGTCCTACCTCACTTCAGCTGATCTGCAACAGAAAGCATGTGTCACCTGTGCACCCCCTTCAAAATTCCAACCTTCAATTCCAACAAGATCTTAATCGGGAGGCAGACGGGATTTCTGCCTCCCTTCCCCCCCACCCTGGTGAGCATTGCTGGCGCTTGTATTCTTGACCCAACTCCTTTCGCGACCTCGGGGGCTGAAAATTCAGCCCCTTTTGAATGCATAATCAAACAAGATGCAGTCTTAGTTTTCTCATATTCATCTAAAACTTTTCCAACTGCTTGCTACCTCAGATGTTACTGTGAGCACTGCATTTTACAGTATAGATTTGCAGAGCTGTGTAATGGCTGCATTCCCAGTGTTTAACATTTAGATTTTGTTTTGTTTTTAAGGACTTAACTCATAAACTAAAATACTACATCTCACACAGCAGGTAACAAATGAAATCATGCAGCTTAGCTGAAAAAGTGCATGAAGCTGTTGAGTTTAATGCCTCATTACTATATGATGGATGTGTTGTCAACACCAATTACAGCTGGTAATTGGAAACTTCATCCACTGTGGGGGACGGATATTTTTTGTGGGGGGGAAATGCAGGTTGGGTTCATTGTCATTTCCCGCTGGTATTAACCTCTTAAAGGAGAGGTGCAGTGTACACTGTAGAGCTCAACTGAAGGTGCCATTTTTGCATTGTGTGGAGGAAGGATGCAATGCAAGAGTGCCCTCCTTTTCAGACAGTGTCTTTCAGGCTAAACCAGAAGGAAACATCCTCTTCCTCACGGCTGGATGAAAGGCACTGCACCACACTGCCATGTTGGGATGGTCCAAGGTGGCCGTGTGTGTCAATGTCTGAAGCTTAGTCCCTCAGACCTGGCAGCAGTGCTGGAAAAAGTTTAATAACCTGACCTGGACTGCTAAAATAAGACCCCATTTACATTGTTTTATTATTGTCAGCATAGGCCTTTGCCACTTTACTGCAATTGTATCAATGAAGATTTTTCCCGACCTGCTTCAGATTCCTCTCATCCAATCCCAAGCTAACTTGCTTGGTTTCAATATTTTCTTCTCTGCTGTATCTCCATCTGGATCTGTCTAACAGATTCAGATCAAGTTACACTGACACCTTTAAATGTTTGTTACTAACATTAAAGAGTAGCATGAGAAAATACTTCAGTGCTTACTTTTGATGCATTTTCTACTAATCACATGCTGTTGTCAATCATACAGACACTTCCTGCTCAGTGCAAATTTCTAATACTTGACTATAAATGCAATGATACAATAATGTCTATATAATAACCTCTTTTGGGATAATGGCTGTGTGTGTCAAACGATACTCAGCTCTGTGCTATCTTTTAAGAACTGGGTTAACAACGCACCAACTAATTTTGCTTGAGATCCTGAAATCTAACAAACAAAATTCATCCTAATAGTCAGGACTGGATTTAAACCCAAGTCACAGAGGTGGAAAGAGTGTGTGCTGTAGCCTATTGCAATGGACAGTAGTCCAGAGTATTATAACAAATTGCAAAAATGAAAATCTTCTGTTTGGAATCTAAACATTTCTAAAATGCATCGTTCTTGCCATAATGAATCATTGCCAAGCCCACCCCCAGCTAAACACAGTTCTCCCAGTTGTAACCAAACTCTTGAAAGACACAATTAATAGGATCAGCCAAGAATTGGAGCAGCAGTTTCTATGAATTATATGCAAAAGGTTTAAGGATTAGTATATGCCATACATTAGAAAAGAAAAGAAATTTGAGAACCACCCTTTGTATTAAGGAGAGATTTCCTTTTGAATGGAGTCTATTTAAGCAGCTATGCAGAATAGGGACTTTTTCAGAAGACGCAATTCCAATATGTGATGAATTTTACAATGCATTTTGATCCTGGTCCTTCAAAGACTGCACCAGCTATTGTCCAGTTGCATTACTAGTGACCAACCCACTGACATTACACACATGATATAATATATTTTGCTTGGTCACTGGTAAGAACTACTGTAAAGGATTGTAAAGAACATCCAGAGCCACATGATGACTGATTGCCTATCAAATGGAAAGTCTGAAGTGATATCTATTGCTGGTGTAATATCATCCAGGACTACGTGCTGAGGGATGCACTAAAGCTTGGGGCAGCCGCAGCAAAGGCTCAATGGGGAAAGACCACAGTGTAAGGTTCCCCCACCAAGCTGGACTGAGGGGCTGGATCCATGGGAAACCCCTCGAACTGTATCGTTAATATTCTCAATTGCTGTAAATGTAAAACTGTAATTGACATGACAATTGTGAAACGGAAGGGTTGGGAAGAAACTCATGACAGTATTGAAGGAAACTGATCTCCCTTGCAATGTTTGTATTTTTTGGTGCTGTTTGGCAATGTAATTTTTACAGATTTTTATGAATAAAGTATATTTTGGAAATAAAAAAAAAATAGTACCTGTGGGGGTGACAATCCCAGGCAGCGGAGGCACTCAGGTCAAAACCTCCCTGTACATGGATGACGTCGCCGTCTTCTGCTCGGATCCGCTGTCCGTGCGCAGACTGATGAGCATCTGCGACCAGTTCGAACTGGCCTCGGGAGCCAAAGTTAACCACGGCAAGAGCGAGGCCATGTTCTTTGGGAACTGGGCTGACCGATCCTTTGTCCCCTTCACCGTCAGGTCAGATTACCTGAAGGTGCTGGGGATATGGTTCGGAAGTGCCGGGGCGTGCACCAAAACATGGGAGGAGCGAGTAGCCAAGGTACGACAAAAGTTGGGCATGTGGGGGCAGCGATCTCTCTCCATTGTGGGTAAGAACCTGGTCATCAGGTGCGAGGCGCTCACGTTGTTGCTCTACATGGCGCAGGTCTGGCCCATACCCCACTCCTGCGCCGTGGCAGTCACCCGAGCCATTTTCCGCTTCGTCTGGGGATCTAAAATGGACCGGGTCCGGAGGGACACGATGTTCAAATCTCTGGACATGGGCGGGAAAAATGTACCCAACGTGGCCCTCATCCTGATGACCACCTTCGTGTGCGGCTGCATCAAGCTATGTGTAGATCCCCAGTACGCAAACTCCAAGTGTCACTACGTGCTGAGGTTCTATCTGTCCCCGGTGTTGCGAAGGATGGGCCTGGTCACATTGCCGCGGAACGCACCATGCAGTTGGGCGGCGCCGTACCACCTATCCTTCGTGGAGCAGTTTCTGCGGAAAAACACCTTTGACCACCGGTCCATCAGGCAGTGGTCTGCACGGAATGTCCTCAAGGCCCTACGGGAAAAGGAAACGGTGGATCCTGTCGGATGGTTCCCCGAGCAGACCGTCAAAGTCATTTGGCGGAATGCCTCATCACCAGAACTTTCAAACAAGCACCAAGACGTAGCTTGGCTGGTGGTGAGAAGGGCCCTCCCCGTCAGATCCTTCATGCACACCCGAAGTCTCGCCCCCTCCGCACAGTGCCCCCGCGTTGGCTGTGGTGGGGAAGAGACGGTCGCCCACCTCCTCCTGGAATGTGCCTTTGCAAAGCAGGTGTGGAAAGAGATGCAGTGGTTTTTGTCAAGGTTCATCCCAAGCAGCTCTGTAACACAGGAGTCTGTGCTCTACGGGCTGTTCCCAGGGACGCACACCGAGACAAACATCAACTGCTGCTGGAGGACTATCAATTCGGTGAAAGACGCCCTTTGGTCTGCCCGAAACTTGCTGGTCTTCCAGCGCAAAGAGTTGTCCACCACCGAATGTTGCAGACTGGCACATTCCAAGGTCCAGGACTACGTGCTGAGGGACGCACTAAAGCTTGGGGCAGCCGCAGCAAAGGCTCAATGGGGAAAGACCACAGTGTAAGGTTCCCCCACCAAGCTGGACTGAGGGGCTGGATCCATGGGAAGCCCCTCGAACTGTATCGTTAATATTCTCAATTGCTGTAAATGTAAAACTGTAATTGACATGACAATTGTGAAACGGAAGGGTTGGGAAGAAACTCATGACAGTATTGAAGGAAACTGATCTCCCTTGCAATGTTTGTATTTTTTGGTGCTGTTTGGAAACTGTTTGGCAATGTAATTTTTACAGATTTTTATGAATAAAGTATATTTTGGAAATAAAAAAAAAATATATCATCAGCACTGACCAGCTCCATTCCCAGCAAACATATGCATACTTATAGATAAAAAGATACATTAAAAAACACTTGACTCAATTACATGACTGACCAGATCAATACCATACTGCATCCATGCTTTTACTAAAATGCATTTTGTCAGAATAGCTATCTGAGTTTATTCAGTGATATTAGTCTTCTATTTAAAAGAAAATAGAAAAATCCATTTTTCAGGCGGAATCTTACTTTATGCCAATGAAAAGCAATAACCTTTGTGTCATGCTGAAAGGAAACTAATCGTTGCTATTCTGAAAGCATTTTGAGGCAAGTGGCTCAAAAATTAAATGTTGCAAGGAAAATGTAACAATTCAATTGGACAACCAGAATAAAATGTTTCCCATGGGGTAAAATATCTTGAATTTAGATTGAGAAACGTATTACAGACAGTGAATGTTAAATCAAATGCACTCTGTGCACAGGAATTAACAAAATGCCCCTGAAATGTGTCTGCATAAAGATTAAGTGTAATTACCACTAATTTGACAATCATGTCAGTTTTCTAATTGCATGCCTGAATATATTTTTGAGATTTATTAAATAGGACAAAGTACTATTCACAAAATGCTAAAGTTACTACTTTCTAATATTAAAAAAGGAGATTGTGCAATAATATAGGCACATGAGGCAAATTATTGATTTACAGTTTCTCATTTTCTCTTTTAAAAATATTGGACCTTCTGTGCGCTTCCCTTTTGCAATAGAATAGCTTTAAAGTTATTATATTTTCAGAGCACATAAAATACCATGGCATTGATTGCTAAGGTAGGGAGAGGTGAAATAAGACAATAAGTTTGCTTACAGAGTTTAAGAACAAATAAAGATTATTACCCATTGCCAACAGCTGAATTTCAAACTGTACTAAGGAACCCTGGGGGCAGAGTTTCAGGTTAGGTCAATAACAGGCAGAGAACATGGGGGAGGGAGTTACCTGAAGAAATCAGCAGGAGGCACAAAATCATTTTCAGTTTAATGCCTCATTACTATATGATGGACGTGTTGTCAACACCAGTTACAGCAGGTAGTTGGAAACTTCATCCGCTGTGTGGGACGGATATTGTTGGGGGGTGGGGTACAGGTTGGGTCCATTGTCATTTCCCGCTGGTATTAACCTCTTAAAGGAGAGGTGCAGTGTGCACTGTCGAGCTCAACTGAAGGTGCCATTCTTGCATTGTGTGGAGGAAAGGGTGCAATGCAAGAGTGCCCTCCTTTTCAGACAGTGTCTTTCAGGCTTTAGTCCAAGTAATCACCAGAAGGAAACATCCTCTTTCTTATGGCTGGATGAAGGGCACTGCACCACAGTGCCAGGTAGGTATGGTTCAAGGTGGCCGTGTGTGTCGATGTCTCAAGCTTAGTCCCTCAGATCTGGCAGCAGTGCTGGAAAAAGTTTAATAACCTGACCTGGACTGCTAAAATAAGACTCAATTTACACTGTTTTATTATTGTCAGCACAGGCCTTTGCCATTTCACTGCATTTGTATCAATGAAGATTTTGGTCTACCCACTTCAGAATCCTCTCATCCAATACCAGCAACATACTTCAAAGGCCTTGCTCCTGCTGCCATTTCCGTACTCTGCCATTGCTCTTACTGTTAATGTCTGCTGTTGCACGCCTGATTGTCAGGATTTTGTATTGGAGGCAGGACTCCTGCTGCTGGGCTGAAAAGGTGGGGGAAAGCCCGCCTCTGTCTTTTCGTGTCCCCCTTGAGCGATCCTCCAGTCTTATTAAACTATCCATCTCACACAATATATATCACAGCCTGGTGCAGCATTGAGCCATTCATTTGCAATGACATATCATTTCCTCTAGCAACTAACCATTTTCTCTCTCCTCTTTCCAGATCCTATGCATTTCCTAGCTGGACTGGAGCAGAAGGACATTGCAAATAAAGTTGCATCATCACTCTTGCAAACACCAGTTCAGAAATTGGTAGCTATCTGTACATAGTGACCAAGAGGAATCTGCACATTGTGATGCACTGCGCAGGAACAAGGTCAGTGAGGTGAGGGCAGCTCAGCACCACGGGTCACCAGAGAGCGTGCTTATCCTACCCCCGCTGTAAAGGGCAGAGGTGATGACTTCCAGGGCCCAGCCTACAAAATATGAATTGTAACTGTGCACAAGAACTGTTTTCAGTAGACTGTGCACCAAGTTAGAAAGTATGGAGGAGTCTACTTCCAACTTGTGTGTAGCACTCACACATGGCATCAAGTCACTGCAGTCTCATATAGAGTGTTTGCACCTCTACGCAAACCACAATTGGGCTTGCTGTTTAGGAATCTCTGGAACCAGTGGTAGCTTTACTCAACGATACACATACTGACACCATGCAGGCTCTGTGATTCACCATTATCTTCAGCTAACTAAGCTTAGGGGAAGCAAGAATAGTGGCTGTCAAAATGTGATAGCACTCCTATAGCCCGTCCTCCCACAAATTAGTGGGAAAGCTGAAACATAAGTGGCAGTAGTACCATGGAAGACATGCCCTTTCTGGAGAAGATGACATGCCTGCTGCTCCAGCACCCCTTCATCCAGTGCCATTCCTGGCGCTGCAAAGCCAAATGGGATAGACTGACCTGACAGCAGCAGAGGTGTGACACAGTCTATGGTCAGAACCTCTCAGATCCAAACTGCTCGACATTACTGACAACAGCCATCTCAATTGACCCCATCAGAGGCACGGCAGACTTCTACCTGCCAAGCTGTAATCACCAGTTGCATAAAAGTTGGTGAAAGAGCACTTAAGACAGGCAGAAGGGGATTTTTTTTTTTTTTACACAAAGCATTGTTAAGAAATGGAATGCCCTACCAAAAACAATGAAGAAAGCAGAATCCACAATAGCTTTGAAAATAGAAGTGCATAAATATTTGAGAAAGAAAAAGTTGAAGGATATGTGGAAAGGGCAAGTGAATGGGACTAAATGAATGAGTCTTTCAGAGAGTTGGCACAGGTGGACTGGGCCGAATGGACTCCTTTTTGATTTTGTGTAATTAGATCTAAAACCAGATGATTCATTGGAGTCAGACGTGCATCAGTCAGTCATGCACAAAGCCTGCATTGCAACAAAGCGCCACAGCCACTGCAGAAAATCTACCCAGTTATCTTTCAGAGTCGACTGTAAATATAGTGTAGAGCTCTTTAATTGTACACAATAAACATTATATCAATGCAGCGGTTGTGCTTTTTTGTATACTGGATTTAAAATCATGGATTAATTCACTTCTGGAACACTGGACATCATTGGCTTTTTCTCTTGCTTTTATATGGGCCAACTATCTCTGTAAAAGAAATCAAAATATTTTTTCCATAAAAATACCAATGCTTACAACAATGTTTTGTATGGTACTGGGCTTATCAGCTTTGGCTGTGCAGTTACAAGAGTCACAGGTTTCAGATCTGCTTCAACTCAGAACTCTTAATTTATGTACAGTTAACTATCTGCCTCTTGATCTTAAATAATGTGTGATGATACAAAGTGGCCATGCAAGGGGCAAAGGATCAATTTATTGGACACAGCATAAATTTATTTTCGGCGTCTTTTTCTTTTGTCTTGCTGCATTCAATTAAGCCCTGATAAATTTTGCAAAGCTATGTTTTTCCTTATTTCTGCAGTTGAACTGCTTCAGACTGACATTTCAGAACATCAATTAGAATAGATTTTCAAGTGCTTTAATCTGATCATGTGCTTTGAAAGTCTCTATAATACATGTAAATTATTATTCCAGAAACAAACCTCTTTCACAATTTTGAATTAAAGTCCGCCACTGTCATACAGCTGTTGCACTCAAAAGGAGCAAAACCGCATTCAGTATTTTAAGTCTTGATCGCTTTAACAAGAGGTAAAAGGGCTAACCTTGACTTTGCTTGACTCAGATTGACTTAAATTTAGGAGCAAGCCTGATCAACTATATTGATATCCTTGTAAATGTCCTGTTGCATTGGTCAAGGTTAGTGTCTAGGGCTGGATGTTGACTTGTACAGTACTGTAAAACAAACGATAGCAATCCCATTTTGCATTTCTCTGATTTTTCTTCTATTTAAAGTCATTTTAGCATGTAATCACTCAGCCCTTAAGGTCCCATGTCTCAAGCTATGTTGAGTCAGCTGCGGGAAGGTAGCTGGTGCAGCAAAATAAGCCTCAACACCACTAGCTAGATAGGGGAAAATGAATTAACCTGCAAGGGAATGTATTTTGTGTCACAGGTACCCGTGGAAAGATATTCAAACAAGCAACAGTGTTTTAGGTCCAGAGACAGCAAAGAAGGGGAAAGTGTGGGAGGAGAAAGAAACGATAGCTGAGTTGGTGCTCCCGAGAAAGTAAATAGAAAAATTAGAAAATGTTGAGGGGTACTTTTTGAGAAATTCCCACTTCATGGGAATGTGGATTGAATAATCTGGTATGGAAATCAGTGTCGCATTCATGGTGCCAAAACTTTTCCTGTTATTAATTTGTTATTACAGACTTCATGCCAGGAGTGAAGTTTCCAAAATTCATCCAAAGAAATATGAGAGTATATAAACCAATGGTGCAAGACGGCAATGCTGAATTGCCAGCTTGACATTGTAGCACACCTGAGCCATCCAGCTTGTATTGTTGGGTGATATTACATGAGCAGCTTCCCTACTGTATGCCATGTTCTTCTACATCCGCTCTCAGGTTGTACAGGTAATGGACACTGCATTGATACTGGGTGCCATCTCCTGTTAGCTTGCTCTACTGCTGTGCTTTGCGGAAGCTGCCTAGAGTACCTTGCTCTTGTCTCATGCAACAACATCTACGTTTTGGTTTATAAATTTCAGGTACAAATGGATGGAGTGCGCAACACGCATGCTTTGCCCCTTTGTTCTAGGTCTGCCCAGAGGTCTTTAAAGGTACAGCTGGTGGCCACTGAAGAAAAGGCTCAGAAGTTACTTTGGGGTAATTTCTATTGGTTTAAAGGGAGCAGGAGAGCTCCTGGCTCCACGGTCTGCCAATCTGTGCTGAACTCCCTCCATAATCAGCTCCTCCCTCTCAGGCCCAATCAGCTGGCTCAACATCAGAATCAATTGATTTCCTGCCATTCCACAGCCACCGAGCTGAAGCAAAGCATTTATTTAGTGTCTGAAGCTTCCAGTGTTGTTCAAATGTGGGCCAAACCCAAAATTGGTTTCAGCAACCTGATCCCAGCTTCAGGCAGGCAGTGCAGCTGCTTTGGAGTCTATTTTGAGCCAGCCACTGTGCCATCCCTGCAGCCTCTGGAAATGCTAAAATATACTTTTAAAATATTGGTAACCTTTGTAAACAGTGCAACACATTTTTCCACTATATATAACCAATTACCTTTGAGTAGTTGCATCCTTTTCAATTTTAGCTGCAGCCCTTTGATGGCTACTAAGATGCACAATTTGTTGGACTACGAAGAAGAGGTAATGTAATTCTATAAAAAAGCAAAGACCAAACAGGAAATGTCAAGGATAATAATACAAGCAACATAGGTTGTTCCTATATTGCTAAAAGAAAGCAAAACAAGTAAGATTAGAACATCAGAGAAACAAATACAAATAGGGTGTGAGGAAAAATCAGGAAAGCACCCTAACATATAAAGAGACAAATATAGTTAAAGGTAACATCTATTGAGATTTTAAGATTAAAAAAAATTGGTGTAGGGTGAGCCATTAAATGAATGCTTTATCAAGAAATAATGAGAACCAGTTAGGAACAAGAAGAAGAATGGCTTCACTGAAGAGAGGATTCAGAAATAATAACAAAGGCAATTATATGAAACCAGGAAAGTTTTTGGAAGCAAAACACTGTAGTAAATCACTTGGATACATTAACTTGCTTTGCTAAATGGATTCTTGATTTGAGCACCAAGGTTTAATAAACTGTTGTACAATTTCAACATAGTTACACTGAATAGTATTTGGTTACTGAATTGTGCACATTCAACTCTATCATCTGCATCTGTTAGTTCATGACTAATGTCCTACAGCCCATTTGTTCTATTTAAAAAAAGCACACCCACAGAATAGTTCCACTGAGCACCACCTTCATTATTTCCATGGAATATATTTGCATTAATTTATTCCGTCTTAAAGCCATAATGCAGTGAGAGAGGATGTGTGTAGTGGCGCGTGTCAACGTGCGAGCAGGGTGAGTTGGAGTCAAGAGTGGAATCACGAAAAGAAGCTTGTAAGAATGGACCTAGGAGTAGAAACTAGTGAGGCACCGAGGGAGGGAAAATAAGGGGAACTGAGGTCAGATGAGACAGACACAGAGGGAAGAGACAAAAAAGAGAGTGGAAATAATGAGGAAAGAGTCAGGACCAGAATGTGACTGAGGCCGGTGGATAGTAATAAAATAAAAGCTGAAATAATAATAATTAATAGAGAAAATAATAATAAGAGGGTAGAAGAAATTATGAGCCTCGAGTTTCTTTAGAAAGAGGCCCAGAGGAACTCGTCTTGGCCTATTCTGGACCACGAGTGCTGACAGACACGTGGGCAGCTTGCCAGCGCTGTGTTGCCCGCTTTTCTTCTACCGGCTGGAAATCAAGATACACCCATAGTAGCGCAAGCACCCGTTGGCCATATTTAAATTTGGCACCTCCAAACTGATTACGCAAACTGACAGGGTCAGCAACCGAGGTTTGTGGATGGTGTACGTCACAGTGTCGGTCCCTGAAAAATTACCAGAAATTGCACAAAGACTTACAAATGCCTAATTGAAAATAAAACAAAACAAAATATAAACAAAAGTTTAAATTACTGTTTCCTCTTGAGAATAATTACTGCTGCCTGGTTGCCAATTTTCAAACGGACATTTATTGCATCAAATGTCCTTTCGTTTTCCCCTTTCCCCCTGCTCACCACACTAACCTCTTCCCAAATTCCTGCTACCTTTGTTCTGAATCTCTGTCTCTCTTTAGTGTCGCTCCATCTCTGTCCTTGCCTTTTCTGAGCTTATTTTATCAAGTGAGACCCAACTTCTGCTCCCTTGACTTAAATTCCATTAAATTACTGACCACACAAAATCCTTACCTGGCCCTATAGCTAGCTGGCATTCAAAATGGTCAGTCACTGGCCATTCCTTTGGAAACTGTTGTCTTCAGTCCCTTACTCAAAAGACTCAACCTCAACCTCTCTAATCTTCCAAGCTACTATCCCACCTCCAACCTTCCTTTCTTCTCCAAAGTCCTGCACATGCTGTTGCCTCCCAGATTTGTGACCTCTCCTGCAACTTCATGTTTGAATCCCTTTTAATTGGATTGCTGTTCCTGCCCCAACATTGAAATGTCCTCTGCAAAATCATAAATTCCATTCCCTGTAACTAGGATCATGGTGCATTATCCTTCCTCATCCTCGTCAAGCTCTCCAGCCTTCAACCACACCATCCTTCTACAATGCCTCTCCTCTGTTGTCCAGCTCAATGAGATTGTCCTCACCTGGTTCCACAGTTAGCGGGTGATTTTATGCTGGCGGCGGGGGTCTCGGCATTGGGGAAAACACGTTGAGAACCCCGCGTTGCCTCTTTTCCAGAAGACCTACCAAATTTAGTGTCAATCAGGCACTTAAGTGGACAGCAGTGGGCCTTCCATAGGACTTAGGACCCCATTGCTGGAAGTCCCGCGTTTGGAGAGATGCTGGCCAATCAGAGGTCAGCAGCTGCAGCGCCACTGCACAGATGGTGGCTGCTGCTGGAGACGACTGTCCTGGAGGCCGAGGATCATTACTGGACCAAGGCCTCATGTAGGTCACGTCAGAGCAGTCTCAACAGTCAGAGTTGCGGGGATGGTGGGGAGGGGTGTTGGCAGCAAAGGTAGGGGGTTGGCCCTTAGCAGGACACCCCCTTCCTGATGCCAGGTCCCTCATTCATGCAATAGGTGGCTTTGAACAAGAGACATCGCCCCACCCACCCCCCTCCCCCGACCCTGCCCCACCCCCTCCCACCCCACTCCTGGAGCCAGGAAGCAGCCCGTACGGCTTTTTGTGCTATGCTTCCTGTGCGGTAACAGGGGTGCCCTCCACACGGTAATTGCAGCTACGGCAGGAAGAGGCCCTTAATTGGGGGTTAATTACCCAGTTAAAGGCCTCAATTTGTGGCAGGGCAGAAAGGCTGCTCACAGGCCTTCCCGCCCCGGACGAAATATCAGCGGAGGCGGGATGGTGACGGGAACCCACCACCTCCCCCCCCCCAACCCCCGCCACCATCCCACCCGATTTTATGCTCTCCCTGCCTCCAAACCTACCATGGGGGAGAACATGAGATTCCGCCTTTAATGTGGTACAGCATGCAGGCTGTGAGCTCAACAATGGCCTTCACTTTGCATTGGCAGGGAGGCTGAGTAGATAGAGGCTTCACTCTTATCACAAATCTCCTAGATTCTGCTCTCCCGCTGGTAGGAGAGCTGGTTGACAAACTGGTTATATGGACGGTCAGATAATGGGAAGGAAGCATGATGCTACCTCTCATGATGACAACATTTCTGTATCCTTAAAAGCACCTGAACAAATGCCTGTCCTGGTACCAGACAGAGAGATAGGCCACAATGCTCTAACAAATCCCAAGTTTTTGCAGTCTGCAGCTAGATCTCTTGAGGCTTGAGCTCCTAGAGATCACTGCTCATGAAACTCATAATCCCTGGGAATATTCAAGAGGTCACATCCAGGAGCCCTAGCCCGAGTGGCTCCAGTGCCACAAAAAATGTAATGACTTGACAAGAATCGTCAAGGTAAAATCTCATCTCACAAACACACTCTTCAATAATTGCACAACCACCACCAGTATCACAACTTCATCTAATTACACACTGACATGCGAACTACCCACACTATTGCATTCTTCACAGGCACAACTCACACCTCTGCAACCATGTGAGGCATCACACACACACACACCTGCCAATATACTAATTCACAATCAGCAATCTTTTTCTTGCAGCAAAAAATAGCACAGGACAGGTGGAAGGAGGACCTGATGGGGGAGATCAACCACATCTGCGTGAGATCACTCCCCTTGAGGAGGCAGTGCTGGTTGTCATCGGGAGATGAGTGGCAGAGTCAGTGGCCAGAGGCAGAGCAGGAGGGCATCTCACCTAGAGTTAAATGGTGAGTCCAGCTTCCTTGCAAATGCACAAGGATTCCTGATCTCTTATCACCCAAAACTCGCCTCACGCCCAAGCTCCATACAACTTCATTCCACACATCCCGCTATAGTGGCCACATACACTATACCCTAATCCTTCTTCCTTTAACATTGCAGGCTTCCAGAAACAAAAGCTACCTCAGGCCCAGAGGAAGAAGAGTAGG
The DNA here is from genome assembly GCF_036365525.1 of Heterodontus francisci. NCBI lineage: Eukaryota > Metazoa > Chordata > Chondrichthyes > Heterodontiformes > Heterodontidae > Heterodontus > Heterodontus francisci. The sequence goes on along the minus strand of NC_090376.1, from coordinate 136,791,847 downwards.
AGGTGGAGGAGAAAGAATACACTGCATCAATGGCTGCCACTGCCATAGGCACCAGCTGAGAGGCTGGAACCTTGCATAATTTGATAGCTGAGAAGAGGGATTGTCACAATGAGATTCCCCAGGCTCTTATGGGCAGCAGCCGCAAAGGATGGAAGGGACAACAAAGGATGGAAGGGACACCACAGGTGCCACCTTGTGAGGGTAGGGGGCAATGTCACATAGTAGCTCTGCTACAAGGAACTCAGATGAGAATCACGCAGGACCAAGCTTCAGAAGTAGATTGATGGGTGTGACAAAGCAAATGCTTGATGCAATGGACAGCCTGCCTGAAAGCCTACGGGTAGTAGCTAGGGGGATGGAAGAGAACACCACCACCTTTCTTCATGGTTGGGGACAGAGCCTGAAACCCAACCTTCTAGTGTAGAGGGGCTGGTGACTTCTAACCAGCAATGTGTGGAACCCAACATCATACAGTGTCTGAAGATTGAAGTCTCAAATTTCACTACAGTCATTGCAGTGAACAGCAAACTGCGGCAGTGGAAGTTCGGGCAGCTGCCATGGTGGCTATGGGCTCTCTGGTTGAAAGGGACTTGCAGATTGTCTCTGATACCCAGAGATCTCTCCTCCACCAGTTCACTCGGCAGGTTGAATAGAGACCCTGCGGTAGTTGCATGGGAATCATGGAGCAGGAACCTACTGATATCTCTCCAGATACCTGTATTGCTGCTCCCTCTCCCATCATTCCACTATTGCCCTTCCAGTTGCCTGTCAGCCAAGCGGCCCAGACAGCTCAAGCCTGTGCTGATATGGTGCAGTTTGGGGTAGGGCCATTATGACCCATTGCCTCTCGAAAGCAACCCAGGAGGACTGGCCTCTTCAGATTCTCAGCAGCCATCCACCTGGCCTGCTGCTGCCAATGGGGTTGGACTTATAAAAGCACTGAATTATGCAAGAGCACTTATTGATAGCCACTAAAAGTAAGCATCATGATGAATAGGTCATGTTTACATTGTTTGTTTTTCATGTATGTAAAGAGTGATTATGGTAATTAGGTAGTAGTGGAACCTGTAGTCTTTTTTATTGTGATCATCATAGGGAAGGAGGTTGAAAGGATTGAGTACAGATGATAGACTGCCTCATGGATTCTAAGTCATGGAAGGTAAATCATGTGGCAACAGTGCTCTTGAATCTGTTGTTGGACAGATCTTTTGCAATTGCTGTTGAATTAGATGGTGCAGAGTGTCCCACCCAGGTACGGCCTGTCTACCTGCAACCCTTTGATGCTCCCCCTGGTCTCCCTCCTCTTTTTCCTTCTCCTCCTCATGTGGCTCCTAAGCTTGACCCTCTAACACAATTGCTGGTGGAAACAGCTGGCCTCTCATGATTGGCAAATTGTGAAAGATGCATCAAATCACTATGAATCTGTACATCTTCTCGGCCGTATACTGAAGGACACCTCCTGACTGATCAAGGCATCCAAGCCTCTGATTCAGGATCCCAGTGGTCTGCTCAATGATAATCCTGGTGGCTCAGTGGCTGTCATTGTACGAGGTCTCAGCTGGTGCCTAGGAGTTTCTCAGGGAAGTCATAAGCCACGGCATCAGAAGATATCCCTTGTCACCAAGCAGCCAGCCATGCTTGTTGCTTTGGAGCTTAAAGATCTGTGGGATGGGCCTCATTATAAATGCATTGTGGCAACTCCCTGGAGAGCAGGCATTCACCTGCATGATGCACTACTGGTGGTCGCAGGAAAGCTGTACACTGAAGGACTGGAATCCCTTCCCGTTCCTGAACACCTCCGGGTTTATGGCCACATGTGTACAGTCAATCCTGTTGAATTCCAGAGCTCTGTGTGTCTGGTATCCTTGAGCAACAGGAAACAATATATGGTCATTCCTCAGAACGTATAGAACTGCAGAGACCTCCCTTATGCAGAATTGCACAGAGCATTGTGAGATATGACTTTATCATCTGTGGCAGCCCGGAAGGTTCCAGTAGCATAAAAATTAACTGTTACTGTGACCTAGACTGCCACAGGCAATGCATCGTCTGAGTATTGTTCCATGAGGAACAATATCTGTAATGAGCTCCTTGGTAAAACACAACCTCCTCATGCACTGGTCTTGAATCATGTGAACATAGGAATACTGCTCTCTAAATCGTCTGGGTGGATAGAGCCTCAAGCTGAGAGCTGTCCTTCCTGTTCTGTCCCCCAACCCTGCAGCAGTTGCTGATGCTTTGCCTCCTGCAATGCAACAGAGACCCCTAGCACAATGTCCATGACCAAGCACTCCCTTTTCCCTGGTGACTCCTATAAGGTGTACAATAGGGTAAAGTAGCAGAACACTCACTGTTTTTAGGGGAAGTCCTGAAGAATATTCAAGAAAAATGTTGATAAAGTATTAGTCAATCTTGACAAAGTGTCCCAGGAAGTCTCCCAATGTGTCTCAAAAGTCCAAATCAAATATAGTATAGTCAGTTGATCTCAATCAGCAAGTAAACATTGAAATCTGACCATGGCTTTAACTCACACTCAAAATTCTCAGCAAGGACTTGTTTACTCCTGTTCAGCTTATTGTTGTTAGCAGAGATCATTTAGTGAAGTGTTATCCACCAAATTGGCATGCAGCCACTTTAATGAGCACTAGCAGGCAATTTAATTGCCAATCCGCCCCTTAACAATTCTCTGGGCAGCCATTCCCAGTACTGACTTCAAACCCTTTCCCAAGAGGAGGTCATAAGGCGTGCACAGGGGATACCTCTTGTCTCCAAGCAGAAAGCATTTATCTTGCATTGTGAGGGATGGATGATTGACACAATATACAAGCACCTGCCAGGAAAGCAGCCACAGATCCACATGATGAGCTGCTGGCCATCACACAATAAATGGCAGCCATAACAGAGATGCCAACATCCCAAGAATGAAAAGAAGGTTCTGTTTGTTCCTTCCCCTGCTTCTCCTCTTCCTCCCAGACTAGAATTGCGAGAAGAAACAGCTCCAATGCCAGAAGAGACTTAACAGTTCAGAACATACAATATCAAATGCAAACATTTTCAAATGCTTCAAGGTCAAAAATTCCAGAAGCTACTTTTTCTTATTCATTCATGGGACGTGGGTGCCACTGGTTAGGCCAGCATTTATTGCCCATCCCTAATTGCCATGAGAAGGTGGTGGTGAGCTACCTTCTTGAACCTATGCAATTCATGTGGGGTAGGTACACCCACAATCCTGGAACAACTTAGCCAGAGGCATGGCAAGTTCTGGAGCACAGGTCATCAGTACTATTGCTGGAATGTTGTCAGGGCCCATCGCCTTTGCAGTATCCAGTGCTTTCAATCACTTCTTGATATCCTGTGGAGTGAATCGAATTGGCTGAAGACTGGCATCTGTGATGTTGGTGACTTCAGGAGGAGGCCGAGATGGATCATCCACTCTGCACTTTTGGCTGCAGATAGTTGCAAATGCTTCAGCTTTATCTTTTGCACTGATATGCTGGGCTCCCCCATCATTGAGTATGAGGATATTTGTGGAGCCATGTCCTCCAGTTAGTTGTTTAATTGTCCACCACCATTCACGGTTGGATGTGGCAGGACTGCAGAGCTCAGATCTGTTCTGTTGGTTGTGGGATCGCTTAGTTCTGTCTATCGCACGCTGTTTGGCATGCAAGTAGTCCTGGGTTGTAGCTTCAGCAGGTTGACACCTCATTTTGAGGTATGCCTGGTCCTGCTCTTGGCATGCCCTCCTGCACTCTTCATTGAACCAGGGTTGATCCCCCAGCTTGATGGTATTGTTAGAGTGGGGTCTACTGAAAGAAATATATTTCCAAGAATGCTATACTGCATTACCCAAAAAGAACTAAGGATTCCTTTAAATAGCTTTTTAGTTTAGAGATACAGCACTGAAACAGGCCCTTCGGCCCACCGAGTCTGTGCCGACCAACAACCACCCATTTATACTAACCCTACAGTAATCCCATCTTCCCTATCACCTCCCTACACTAGGGGCAATTTACAACGGCCAATTTACCTATCACCTGCAAGTCTTTGGCACGTGGGAGGAAACCCACGCAGACACAGGGAGAACTTGCAAACTCCGCACAGGCAGTACCCAGAATCGAACCCGGGTCCCTGGAGCTGTGAGGCTGCGGTGCTAACCACTGCGCCACTGTGCTGCCCTATTTTGAAACAGCAGGACTCATAATGTCTACAGTCAGTGGCTGGGAGCAGAATGTATGGTCAGAAAATGGTGCTGACATCACTGCACACCGATTTGAATATATTCATGAAGTTCCTGCCTGTTTCAAACTGGAGCTCCGACCAACAAGATTAATATACCTCTGAAAATCAGATGAGTTGTAAAACATGATACCTACAAATGAGTAGGCAAGGAGATCAAAATAGCACCCAATGGATAATTTGGAATAGAAGCATTTCACATGAACAGCAATAGATATTTAAGTAAAAAGTTCAAGGGATGGTTCTGAAAGAAACTGGATTGAGAGTCTGTCGAGATGATGCAAAGTTGAGGTTGACATTGATTGAGGCTGGATTGCTGCTCCAAATGATTTCTTTCTGTTTCCAACATTTCCTATGTTCTTACATTCCCATTTTCACAATATAGGGCAAATTTTCCTGACCATTGAGTATTCTGTTGGCATAAAGGTGAGGAAACAAAGGTCAGAGATCTGTTTGTTTTCATTCTTCCTTTGAAAATGTATCACTTTACAATATAATTTTAAAAGGATCAAAACTTTTTTTAAAAATTAGAGAAAAAAATTGGTGGGCACATTCAATTAAGGACATAGTTGAACTCAAACTCATCAAATCACAAATAGATTTCCAAACATAGAAAAATAACAGCATTAACTATTCCCTTATTGTAGTCACCATCAAGTGTAAAAATAATTAACTGGAGCAGGGATGATCTCAATAAGTTGGAAAGGAAACTGGCCCAGGTAGATTGGAATCAAAAATTGGGAGACAAAATAGGAATTTAACACTGAGAGGCCTTCAAAGAGGAAATGGTTCAGGTACAGAATAGACATATTCCCATGAGGGGGAAAGGAAGGACATAAAAAGTTGTAACTCCCTGGATGACTAATGATATAGATGTTAAAATGAGACAGAAAAACGAGGCTTATGACAACTGTAATGTTCATAATACTGTGTAGAACCAAGATGAATCTAAAAAATAGAGAGAAGATCTAAAAATGGGAACTTGAGGGGCAAAGAAAGAGTATGAGAATAGATTAGTTGCTAGCATAAAAGGGAACTCAAAAACCTTTAATAAACAAATAAGTAGTAAAAGGGTAGTCAAAGGAGGAGTGGGTCCGATTAGGCGCTCAAAATGAGTTATTCTTGTGGAGGCACAGTGCATAGCTGAGGTATTAAATGGGCAATTTGCATCAGTCTACACTGGAGAAGAGGATACTGCCAAAGTAGAAGTAAAGGAGCAGGCAGTAGCAATGTTGAATCGAATAAAAATAAAGTGGATGTACTTAAAAGCTTGGTGATCCTCAAAAGAGAAAAGTCACCCAGCTTGGTTGGGATGCATCCTAGGTTACTAAGAGAACTAATGGTAGGCATTGTAGAGGCTCTAACCATAATCTTCCAATACCTCTTGGATATGGGGGTGGTGACAGAGGACTGGAGGATTACATATGTTACACCTCTGTTTAAAAAGGAGAGATAAACACAGCAACCACAGATCAATCAGCCTTATGTTGATGGTGGGGAAACTTTAATAGGCAATAATCTGAGACAAAACTAATTGGCATTTGGAAAAATAAAGGATAATTAATGAAAGTCATTAGGACCAATTCTCTTTTCAATATATATTAATAGAGTGACTTGGGTACACAGGGCATAATTTGAAAGGTTGCAGACAACCCAAAACACAGAAATGTAGTAAACAGTGAAGAGTATAGTAACAGACTTCAGGAGGACATAGGTTGGTGAAACGGGCAGACACATAGCAGATGAAATTTAATGCAGAGAAGTGTGAAGTGATACATTTTCAAAGGAAGAATGAAAACAAACAATATGAACTAAATTGTACAATTTTAAAAGTGTTGCAGGGACAGAGAGACCTGAGAGTACATGTACACAAGCACGATGGGCCAAATGGCCTCCTACTGTGCTGTATCATTCTATGATTCTATATGGAATAAATGGGAAGTTAGGTCAAATCTGATTCCCACCCGTTGCAGTAAATAGAATTTCCTGCCAAGGCATGAAAAACCATGTACTAATCCAGTGACTACTAAGTGCCAGCCGTGGTTCAGTTGGTAACTCTCTCACTTCTGAGTCAGAAGGTTGTGTGTTTAGATCCCATCCCAGGATTTGAGCCCAAAAAGCTAGGCTGACACTCCAGTGTGGTACTGAGGGAATGCTGCACTGTTGGAGATACTGTCTTTCATGTGAGACGCTAAACCGAGGTCCCAACTGCCCTCTCAGGTGGATGTAAAAGATCCCACGGTGCTATTTTGAAGAACAGCGGGGAAGTTATCCCTGGTGTCCTAGCCAATATTTATCCCTCAATCAGCATCACAAAAATAGATTATCTGGTCATTATTAGTTGTAAAGTGCTTTGGGATGTCCTGTGGTCATGAAAGGCGCTATATGTATGGAAGTCTTTCTTTTTTTTCTCTTTTAGGTAACATGTGCATAACAGACCCACTATACTAATCTTGCAAGATTATGCCACCCATGTATAATGGTAGATTAAAATAAATTACTTTATTTACTCCTATTTATTACACAATAATCATTCTACTGAGCCAATCTCAATATTGCCTGTATTCTTAGTGAAAGGGATTTCCTGGAAAGCTTTGGTATAATAACAATGTAAGAGGAGAGTTGCAAAGCTTTTTCAAAGGAAACTCATGCTTATGGCAATGCATAGATATCCAGAAATGTCCTTGATAGTTTGCACTACTTCTGAAATATGTCCGGCAAAACCCTCTTCCGTTCATTCACATAGCTGTGCCCCTCAACTTCTGCAAAGCAAAGAACAAGCTCACACAAACTTCTTACATTCATGGCCGGATAATGTAATGCACCTCAAAAATCAGATTTCTCAAAAATAATCTCTTAACAACTGTTGGTATCTCAATACAGATTTGGGCAGTTTTCCATCTGTAAATGTCTACCATGCACTATTGCGATGCTTGTGCAATTAGGATGACTTTGCTAACGGAGGCAAAGTTCTAATCCATCTCTCAAATGGCATGTTTGAATGGCTTTAGCAAATTGGTAAACTCCTCAAAAGTGGTCCACTGAGAATGTATAAGCTGCTACAAATCTCTTACTCTGTTGCCATTAAATTGTAACTCTAAGAGTTATCTCGCTTTAGAAATTGATGGTATGATTCAGGCTTTCTCCCTCGGCCATTGACTTGTTTGCACAGCAACAAGACAGTTTATAAGTCCTGTAATCTAGTACATTAAATGAGCACGTCACACTTTAAATGCATCTCTAGCTTGATAAATTGGCCATTAGACTTTTTTAATTGACTCAGGTAATTGCTTTCTTCTAAGTTAACCATGCCAGTTCACTCAAACCTGGACAAGTAGGAGAAGCTGCTAGTCATTAACCAACAACTGCCGCATAATGAACCAAAAAGATTGCATAATTAATAGCCTTTTGATTACTTTGAGGGGCCATGTTCCATCCTCAGCCGACTGATACAATCAGCTGGATTTCCTCCAGGCTCCACCCACCCACACCCCATCAAAATTGGCCAGAATTGCAGCACAAACAAAATGGGGCTGTCTGCCTTACTGCTGACTTTTCCTGTGACTTTCCTCACAATCCCACTTAATTTTGGGAAGAATCCCACAGAAAAATCCATTGTATCATTTGTCTCTCCCACCTCTGTCAGGACTACCACTAGCTGCCCCCTTCTCCGCCTGCCATATGTAAACGCTGGTGGGGCAAGGGTCTGGCCTCCCAGCCTGTTTTCCTCCTGTCTGCCCAGTTACATCAGCTCCCCAAGATTACTTGGATAGAAGGTGGCAGTAGGCCTGTGGTAGCAGCAATAAAGGCATCAAAATTTTTTCATTGAGGAAGTGGGCTTATTAAATATACGCTCATCCAGGTAATTTGTGTGAACAGTTGGAATCTCCAAACAAACATCATGAAATGTCAGCAGTACCATCTCCCCTTAACCAAGCCTGTTGTAGTTACAGTTAACTTGTGCTTTCTATTGTTGTTGCTTTAAATTGTCCCTTTTGTTTTGATGAGACTGGTTCTTGTTAATGAGCCCAATGAGATGACCTACAATATAGAGTAGGAGCAAACATTTATTGGTGTATAAGGTTGCTAGCTCTCTAGGATTGTTCAGGAATTCCCCAGAATGTTAGATGGATCAGATTGGCACTGCTGCTAGCAGCCTGAGAGAAAAGTGGAATATTAATGCCAGTATTTTGTGCCCACTCTGAGATTCCCACCCGGGCTGCCAGTGACAGGGGCCCTTTAAATTTCCCATGCAGCAGTAACCTCCACTCCTTCTCTATGACATCTTGCTTGCTGCTGCAGAGAAACTGCTTCCTGCTCAACAAGACACCTCCCACCGCCCACGGCATAGTGAGCCAGCCCCCGCCTGACTCCACCCATTAGCCTCCTGGAAACTTTGTCATCATTCCTGCACCATCCCAAGTCTTTTTCAGCCTCCACCCTTACCAGTTCAATGGCATTGACAGCTCCACAACATACCAGTGCCCGCATTGCTCTGCGACATTGACAAAGAATTGCCACAGGATGGAACTGTAACTAATGGCAGCTGGTACCAGTGTGACCATACTTAGTAACTGACCAGTTAAATAGTCACTCCACATAAGTCGCAGTCCAGAACAGGTCCATGTCTCGATCTGGAGGCAGGATATGAGAAGAGTCCTGTGTAATCAAATTGATTATTGCTGCATTGTTCCAAAAATCGCATGCAAATATCAAAAGTGAGCAAACCCCCCAGGTGAGAGATCTTTGGTTGCAAGTTGTCTACTTAGATGGCAATTTACCCAATAATATATAGATAACTAAAAGCAGTAAGAAGCACCTTTCACATGAGAAATAATTACTAATAAATCCAAGAGGTAAAAAAAAATCTTTACCTCGATAGTGGTTGGAATGTGAAACTCGCTACCACAGCAAGTGGACAAGGCAAGTAGCTTATATCCTCTCAGAAGGAAACTAGACAAGTACATCAGTGAAAAAGGAATAGAAAGATATGCTGCAAGGATGAAATGAGGCAGATGGAATGAGAGGCGACTTTTGAGAAGTATAAACACCAGCACAGGTTAGTTGGGCTGAATGGCCTGCTGTTGCATTGTATATTTTATGTAATTCTGTGCAAGAAATTAATAATTTTTATAAATTTACCAAAATAGTGCAAATGTATTGTATACCAGTCTTAAATCCACTGCAACAAATAGTTAACAGGATTAAATGCACCCAGCAGAGTAACCTCTTGAGAGATCTGAAACAAGGCAGACTACCTGTGACAGGTACAAAGCAAGAAGTTCAAGACACACTGGGAACAATTTTTATCTGTGCATGGTAAATGGGTGGGCACTACGCAGAACCTGCTCACTGGCCGCACAGAGGAATCAGCAGAGGCGCTGTGTGATATTTGATGTCAAGCATCATTATCTGGCAGTTGGCGAGCTGCCAGCTGGAAACATGCTCCCAATAAACAGCTTGCTGACTTGGAGGCAGGAAATGAGTTTATGTGGAACTTGACAAGGGCTAGCAGCAGCAGCTTCACAGAAAGGTATAATTTTAATTGGGAAGAGATTGGCTTGAGTGCAGAATCTATAGCTTGCAAATCCTTCTTCTTCTTTGGCCTCCTTGTCTCGAGAGACGGTGGGTAAGTGCCTGGAGGTGGTCAGTGGTTTGTGGAGCAGCGCCTGGAGTGGCTATAAAGGCCAATACTAGAGTGACAGACTCTTCCACAGGTGCTGCAGATAAAATTGGTTGTCAGGGCTGTTTCGCAGTTGGCTCTCCCTTGCGCTTTTGTCTTTTTTCCTGCCAACTACTAAGTCTCTTCGACTCGCCACACTTTAGCCCCGCCTTTATGGCTGCCCGCCAGCTCTGGCGATCGCCGGCAACTGACTCCCACGACTTGTGATCAATGTCACAGGACTTCATGTCGCATTTGCAGACGTCTTTAAAGCGGAGACATGAACGGCCGGTGGGTCTGATACCAATGGCGAGCTCGCTGTACAATGTGTCCTTGGGGATCCTGCCATCTTCCATGCGGCTCACATGGCCAAGCCACCTCAAGCGCCGCTGACTCAGTAGTGTGTATAAGCTGGGGATGTTGGCCGCCTCGTGGAGTTCTGTGTTGGAGATACGGTCCTGCCACCTGATGCCAAGTATTCTCCGGAGGCAGCGAAGATGGAATGAATTGAGACGTCGCTCCTGGCTGACATACGTTGTCCAGGCCTCGCTGCCATAGAGCAAGGTACTGAGGACACAGGCTTGATACACTCGGACTTTTGTGTTCCGTGTCAGTGCGCCATTTTCCCACACTCTCTTGGCCAGTCTGGACATAGCAGTGGGAGTCTTTCCCATGCTCTTGTTGATTTCTGCATCTAGAGACAGGTTACTGGTGATATTTGAGCCTAAGTAGGTGAACTCTTCAACCACTTCCAGAGCGTGGTTGCCAATATTGATGGATGGAGCATTTCTGACGTACTGCCCCATGATGTTCATTTTCTTGAGGCTGACGTTAGGCCAAATTCATTGCAGGCAGACGCAAACCTGTCGATGAGACTCTGCAGGCACTCTTCAGTGTGAGATGTTAAAGCAGCATCGTCAGCAAAGAGGAGTTCCCTGATGAGGACTTTCTGTACTTGGGACTTCACTCTTCAACAGGCAAGGTTGAACAACCTGCCCCCTGATCTTGTGTGGAGGAAAATTCCTTCTTCAGAAGACTTGAACGCATGTGAAAGCAGCAGGGAGAAGAAAATCCCAAAAAGTGTGGGTGTGAGAACACAGCCCTGTTTCACGCCACTCAGGATAGGAAAGGGGTCTGATGAGGTGCCACCATGTTGAATATTGCTACCTCCACCAGCCCAATATCTGCTATATGGTGCCAGAATCGGTTCAGTGAGCTCATGGCTGACAAAGTGAAAGTGCTACTACATTCAATGAGTTCAAGAACAGTTGCCCATGCTTGGCACTCTAGGTCACGCTCTCCAAAACGAAAGCTTACCTGGCCTGAGTTGATCATCAATATTAACTCATTTTGCTGTCCCCACATTACTTAAGAACAGAAGCAGAAGAAGATGGCAGACCTTTAGGAATGTGCCTCAGCAAGAATACTCTGCAGCTTATTTACATATGTTGATTTAATCAGACACCAATTTGACTGTAACTCGTTCATTTATTATGGGACAACAATTCTTAATGTCTCTTCGCATACACAATGTTCGGGCAATAGCATAAAGGAAGAGACGATATTGCCCCGTCCACCCTTCGGGTAGAGGTCGTAACCTCACAAATTGTCCCTCGCCTTAGTTCTCGACAAGAGCTTAAACTCCCTGTCTTATAATGAGAATGTCACATACCCATGAGTGATTGTTCACAGCCCTTGTCTTATTTGCTGAAGATTTTGGAATGTGTAGGCCTTTCTTTTCGAAGTCTGGATTTTTTCAGCACCCCTCTAATCTTGACTGTTCAACCTTTTAAACAGACTTGCAGCATAGTAGAGTGGTCGCATTCTTTAGCTATATCTTTCTGCATTATGGGTAGGTTTTAACTTGAGCATTTCTGGTTTTCAGGTGGTTATGTGATAATGCTTAATCTAATTTATATAAGCATGAGCTGGCTATATGTTTTAAGAAGCCTAATGTCAACCTAAGTGTTTATATGTTAAAAATACCTAATCCAAATGTAAGTTTTATATGCTGAAGATAAGGATACAGAAAAGGCTTAATATTACAGAAGGTAGATGGTCTAAGAAAAAATGCTGCAAAGTCCGACACTCAGTTTCACATTTACTGTTAATCCAAGCCAAGCCCATACACAATCTTATAGTTTTATTGTTGCTTGCCATATACACTCATACTCCAAAAATTGTAAGTTGGGACTTACATTTGAATCACACTGAGTTCTTAAACAGGCCTAACAGATAAAATCATTGCAACATCACCAACCTGCATAATGCGTGCTCTTTTACTGGCACACAGGATGAGCTATAACTTGGCAGGTGTCTATATGTTCCTTCAATTCATAACACATCAGGACTACTTTTCTGGCTTGCACAAAAGGATGCAACATAAGCCCTGAAATTATGAGGCACCACTTCCAGTGCAGAGACTCTCTTACTAGGAACACAAATTGGAGAAGTCAGCCAAAGGTCAACCATCCCAGAAAATATGCCCATAATGTCATCAGAACAAAAATGCCACTTGGCTGTCATTTCCCTCCCAAACAAAAAGTCTGCTTAACTTTCTTTTTATGAAGACAATTTACTTTTACCTGTTATAACACATAAATTATTGTTGCTGATGGTAGCAAATGAATACATGATGTGTTTATTTTAATAGGATCAATGCCACTGTTAAAATACTGGATAAAGGAATACAATCATTACTGTTGCAATATAAAAAGCTACTTAGGAATGTGATAATCCAGTTTTCAGTGAATGTGAACCCATGTACTAACTACTATAATATTCTGAATGTGTTATTTTTATGCTTTGCATGTTCTTATAGACAAATATATCCAATACCAAAAAATGTGACTTGAAATAATATTAATTCACAATAAAGGTATTTACAGATTCCAAAAGCTAGCTGGATATGCAACTCATAGTTTAGCAAAGATTAACTTCATTGCCACAGATGACAGCATTTTAGTGGATATCATGTGCCTAGGTCTTCTCTTAGGCAGTCCTTTGGGAACGATGATGAATTTCTTCCACTCCAGGGTTGTGAGTCTTTAGGTGACAGAATAATCCAATTCTGGAACAAAAACAAGAAATGCTGGAATCACTCAGCAGGTCCGGCAGCATCTGTGGAAAGAGAAGCAGAGTTAACGTTTCGGGTCAGCGACCCTTCTTCGGAACTTTCTGGATTCTGGATTCTGGAGTCCAATTCTGGATCCGCACGCTCTGCCGCAGGTGGGGCAGGTGGTGTTTGGTGAGACGAGTGAATGGGATGCTTGAATTTCCGAGCGTTCCTTCCACTGTTTGCACTTGGTTGCTGCCTGGGCATGTCGACATTTTCGAACTGGCTGGCGGCGTCGCTGATGCTTCTTCACCATTTTGGACAGCAAGAGATTCCCACGACTCAGTGGAGATGTCATATTTTTTCAGAGAGGCTTTAAAGACATCCTTGTTGCATTTTCTCTGCCCTCCTGGTAGCCTCTTGCTGTGACGGAGTTCAGAGTAGAGAGCTTGTTTTGGGAGTCTTGTGTCCGGCATGCAGACGATGTGGCCCGCTCAGCATAACTGACTAGCCATGACCAGTGTCTCGATACTGGGAACGTTAGCCTGAGAGAGGACACTGATATTGGAGCGCCTATCCTGCCACTGAATTTGCAGGATCTTGTGGAGGCACTGCTGGTGATATGTCTCCAGGGCTTTGAGATGTCTTTTGTATAGTGTCCATGTCTCCCTAGAGAGCTTCTCACTGTTCATAGCTATCCATGGCCATCTGCTGCCATCCATTGCTCTTTCTCCACACTAGATCCTCTCTTCTGTTGCTTAAGTTCCTCTGATTCTAACAGTAGATGCATTTTTAGCCCACACTTCAAGTTAACTGCTTATTTAAACAGCCTCTGTCTGCTGGTACAAACCTCATTCCCCAACCTTACCTTGTGAGCTTTGGTAAAGATCTGGATAAGTCCTGGATGTGGTTTCTCTCTCAAATTTGGCTTCCAATTCCTGGCTTCACTGTACATCAAGATCATGTTTCTGCGCTGGACTATATTGGAAAAATGAAAGACTCTTTTTTCATCTATAATCTACTGTTTTTTTTCTCTTTCTGATCTCTGTCAGCTGTGGAAAAGATCTGGGAAAATCTAGATCTAGGCCTTCTATGGCATTAATGGTGGGTGACCTTATCTCCAGCTACTCACATCAACCTATTCAAAGACATTTAACTGTTCTTTTCTAAGCTTCGTGATGCATGTGGGGAGTTTGACAACCACAATCCCCTTTCTATTTGAGAAATGTTCTCAATTAAAGTATGAGGTATATGCACCCTAAAATATGTTCTTTTGTAAGCATGTTCTATCAAACATTTTCTTTGAATGAATGCATGCCAGACCAATTAGCAATGACAAATGGGTTACTTCCAGGTTTTAAATAGTTTGGCTTGATATGATGTCAGCTTACATACAATTGAATGTTTTAAACCTTGTGATCAAGCAGTGATAACCCAAAATTAGTAATGGTTGGCACTGCCCTTGAGTTAGCACCTCCATAACACTAATGCACATGGACAAAAGTGTGCATCACTTTTGTCAAAAGTGTATTAATTAGGTCAATGTGGATCTGGAACATGTTAACTCAAGGTAGCCATATTTAAGTCATTATGGAATTTCTTATCATTGGTGGATTATAACATATCTGTGCTATTTTTATCAAATATCTGTACCTCTTTTCCTCACCTTTCTTTCGCTCAGCATTAACCTTAATTACTCATGATTAGGTTTTCCGATATGTCATTAGGTTTGATGCTTACTTCAATCCTCACTTGGAAGAATTAGCAAACTATCAAAATGAAAGGTCTGTGATGCTCCGTAAAGTGCTTGTATCTATGCACATTGAGTTCAAATACAGCTTGTTATTTGAATTTCAGTTACCTCTATATGGGTTGTCATGCAAGCCCCCACCTGCCAAGAATAAGGCACATTGGTGTTGTCACATTGATCTTGAACTGGTGCTGGAGTGAGGAAATGACTTGTTGAACAGATCAGCCGTGGCTGGAAAAAACATTTTCATACTAACAGACAGTGCTTGTGTAGACAAAGGACCATTCCCTGACACATTCAACCCACAGTGGATGTTGATCACCGGACAGTGAAAGGATGGGGAAGCACATTCCAGGGCCTGCTGGGGTGATGCAATCCACAGGGGCCAGGACTGGTCACATGACTAAAAGGCTATTCCAGGGTTTTTTGAACTAGCCACAGAGAGTTTGAACACAGAAAGACTGTTTGTTCCTGGACTGAGAAGATCTCTCCTGTCTGCTCCCATTTCTTTCTCACAAGCCTCTGAATCCACTGAAGACATGTGAACCCCAAGAGAGAAAAGTCTCCTACAGCGAACAAGGTTTAAGAAGAATACTGGGCTCCAACTAAAAGCAGGATCTACCTACAATCCAGGACCCTACAGTGAGGCTGAATAACTGGAACAAAAACTCTTCAGATATTACCTCAAACATTTTCACTTTATTTTTCTTCTGCTCTTTTCTGTTTCTATTTGTATGTGTGTATCGTATATGAATGCTAGCATGGTGCATCATGTGTCCACAGGCGTCAACCGAATTAGAGTTTAAGTTCAAGTTTAATACATTTTAACTTTTCTTCTTTAAACCTAAGAAAACCTGTTTGTGCTGGTTTGTTTGCCTGATAATTGGAAAGCAGTGAACAAGGATACACCAACGGAGAGCCAAAAACACGGTGTGTTTAGAATTAACCCTGTTACGGTAAGACCAGGTGAAGGCTGAAAGGGACCCCTAGACACCTTTCTCACCTGGTCATAGAGTCGTACAGCATAGAAACAGGCCTTTCAGCCCACCGCATCCATGCCGACCATAATGCCTATCTCTACTAATCCCACCTGCCTGCATTAATTCCATATCCCTCTATGCCTTGCTCATTCAAGTACCTGTCCAGATGCCTCTTAAATGTTGCTACTGTTCCTGCCTCCACCACCTCCTCTGGCAGCTCATTCCAGATACCCACTATTCTTAGTGTGAAAAATTTACCCCTTTTATCCTCTTTAAACCTCCTCCTTCTCACCTTAAATCTATGCCCTCTAGTTTTAGTCACCCCTACCATGGGAAACAGACTCTGGCTATCTACCCTATCTATGCCTCTCATAATTTTATATACCTCTATCATGTCCCCTCTCAGCCTCCTTCACTCCAGGGAAAACAGACACAGCCTATCCAATCTCTCTTTATAACTCAAGCCCTCCAAACCAGGCAACATCCTTGCGAATCTTTTCTGCACCCTCTCTAGCTTAATCCCATCTTTCCTGTAGTGCAGCAACAAGAACTGCACACAGTACTCCAAGTGCGGCCTAACCAATGTTATATACAACTGGAACATGACATCCCAACTCTTGCACGCAATGCACCTTTGGTCAGTTCATAACTTGATGAACTCTCATCTGTCTATGGAGGAGTTGAGGAAAATGACTGAGCAATGTGGGATCACTGTACGTGGCAAGGCTAGGAAGTCTGAACTCCTAAGATGAGTGGCCAACCATTTTTCCCTTGAATCTGAGGAAGCAGAAGCAGTATTAGAAGTAGACCCCAACAGGGTATTGCTAGCAAGGCTACAATTGGAACAGAAAAACTTGAATTAGAAGAAAGAGAAAGAGAGAGAGAACAGGGAGAAAGAAAGCGCCTTCCAGAAGGAATGTGAAGAAAAAAAAAGACAGGAGAAGGAACAGGAGGGAGAGGAGCGAGAAAGAGAAAGAATATTCCAGAAGGAATTCAAAGAAAGAGAGCTAAAGTGGCTTGAGTTAACGAGGGAGGCGACAGTGTAACCCCAGTGAAAGCATGGCCAACATGGAGGAGCATAATTCAGGGCTGTGGACAAAATTGTTAAAACTAGCTCAATTATTCCCAAAATTCAATGAGGAAGATGTAGAAGATCTATTTGTGTCCTTTGAGAAACTGGCAGGGCAGCTACAATGGCCAGCTGAGACCTGGCCTTTTTTATTACAAAGCAAGCTAACTGGAAAAAGGTTTATTCCCTGTTGTCAGATGAGAGTTCATCAAATTATGAACTGACCAAAAGTGCTATCCTTGGGGCATATGAATTAGTACCCGAAGCCTAGCGCCAAAAGTTTAGAGCCCTCAAGAAGCAAGCTAATAAAACTTATCTGGAGTTTGAAAGAAGTAAGCAAGCTGACTGTTGACCAGTGGCTGAGGGCTCTTAAAGTATAGTTCACCTATGAGAATCTCAGAGAAGTAATTCTGTTAGAGGAATTCAAACACTCTCTCCCACTCTTGATAAAGACCCATATAGAGGAGCAGCGGATCCAGATAGCCAGGTAAGCGGCTGTTCTAGCCGATGAGTTTGTTTTAATTTATAAGCTGGTTTCCCGGGGAGAGCCTTTCCGAATCACCCCAACAAATCTGAAAAAGACAAAGGGTGGGAAGGTGATAGGAGCCCAAGCAGTCCTGGGAGAGAAAGGAAAGCAGGAGACACAGGGGGCCCTTCTCTAGCCAAAAAGGAAGGTATTGTGAGCAAGAGTGAGACCCAGAGACCTGTGTGCTTCCATTGTAATAAAGCAGGGCATTTAGAAGCTGACTGCTGGAAACTAAAGGGGAAAACCTGTAGGGTTAATCAGGGCACACCCATTCAATAAAAATGGGACCCTGATGGAAAACACAGCAGAATAAGCTGTGGCTTTAACTGCAGTAAGAGTGCAACCCAGGAAGCTTACTATTACAATTGCCGGAAAAGTTAATAGGATTCCTGAGGGCTTTCAGGGTTTTGTGTCTGAAGGGAAAGTAACCCCAAACCCCTCGAGTGGGGCAAGCAAGCCCATAGTAATTCTCAGGGACACAGGGGCCACTGAATCCCATTTACTGGGAAAAGGCCTGACCTTTCCCCCAGAGAATGCAATGAACACCAGAATGGTGGTGAATGGTATTGGAAGGCAGCGCATGCCTGCACCTGTACTTCGGGTGCACCTGGAGTGCAACCCAGTTTCGGGACTGTTGACCATAGGGTTTGTCCTCAGTTTGCTTGTGGACGGGGTTGACCTGTTCCTAGGTAATGATCTGGCAGGGGTGAATGTGGTAGCCCCCCCAGAAGTGAAAGAAAGACCACAGGTGGTCAGAGAAACAGGGCAGTGGCAGGAAATGGACACCTGCAGTTTCCCTGAATGTGTAGTGGATCAGGCCATGATCAAGCCAGCTCCCCCGGAGGAGACTAAACCAGCATTGCAGGCAGATGTTAGGAGACACAGGGAATGAATTAAATGGATTTTCCCTGGCTGCGGCTCAGCGAGCTGACCCAGTATTGCAAGAGTTAGCACAGGCTGCCCAGTCTGAACGTGAAGCAGAGAAAGACCCCGATTGCAATATTTAAAGAATGCATTACTGATGAGGAAATGGAGTTCTCCTCACAGGCATGACAGTAGTTCACCAGTTAGTGGTGCTGCAGAGGTACTGGAGAGAAATATTAAGAAGGGCCCACGAGACTACAGTGGCTGTACATGCAGGTATACAAAAGACCAAAGCCTGCATAAGACAACAGCTTGACTGGCCAAAACGCCACAAAGATGTGGTGGAGTACTGCAGGAGTTGCCACATATACCAGGTTGAGTGGAAACCCCAACCTACAGTGAAACCTGCACCCCCAGGTCCTGTACTGGTGTTAGGAGGACCCTCCAGCAGAAGGCTGGTGAACTGTAAGGGACCCCGCTGAGAAGAAATGGGACAGGCAGGCACAAGGCTGGCAAAAGGTTAGATAGGGAAGGGGAAAAAGCAACAAAGCGGGCAGGTTAAAGGAAGTCCGGGAGGAATCCCAGATGAAAACCCTACTGTCCATTCAGCCAAGCCCAAAAGATGTTAGACCCCACATCCTCCTATGTAAATGTGGACATGAGCTGCACCCCACCAGCATTGCTAACAGCATTTACAGGAACCTGCAGAGATAAAGAAAGACCTCTAGGGGGCAGAGTAAATGTGGGGGTGATACCTCACCTAGTCGAAGTGCCACACGGGAGTGGAGTAGAGTCTACATACATACATGCTGGCACGAGTGTCACAGAGAACAAAGGGGAGATTATTGAAGAATCCTCCCCCACAGTCAGAAAAAAGCAAGCCGCTCATCCCCTGGAGTCAAAAGCCTTTGCTTGATTCAGCAAAGCACTGAAAGAGAGTTCAGAATAGACCTGTGCACTACTGACTCTCCTGAAAGAAAAAATTCCAGCTCAGGGCTAATGAAACCTAACAATCTCAAAGACCCTACACAGCCATGGAAATGGGCAAACTGAAGAAAAATTTCCCCAAAGAACCACATGTTTACTGGGATGCCAAAAAGGGGGGCAATTAAAGCAGCAATGGCACCAAGAAAAGACAGGCTGTAATAAGTTTTAGGATTTATGAATGAATGGGAATGAATGAGAGAAATGCATGTTTTTTTTTTCTCCCGACCTTTTAACGACATGCGCTTTTCTCAAATCACATTTCATTCTGCTGGGTGTGGAGGTGTCATGCAAGCCCCCCACCTGCCAAAAATGAGGCACATTGGTGTTGTCATATGAACATTGATTTTGAACTGGTGCTGGAGCGAGGAAATGACTTGTTGAACAGATCAGCCATGGCTGGAAAAAACATTTGCCTGTAGTTCCCTGGTTTATCCCTGCTGCCCTTCTTAAATAAATGCACAACATGAGCTATCCTCCAGTCTTCCGGTACCTCACCCGTGGCTAACGATGATACAAAAATCTCTGCCAGGGCCCCAGCAATCTCCTTCCTTGCTTCCCATAGCATCCTAGGATACACCTGGTCAGGCCCTGGGAATTTATCCATCTTAATGCACTTCAAAACCTTCAACACCTCCTTCTTTGTAATGTTAATATGCTCCAGGATATCGGTGTTCCCTCCCTTGAACTCACTAGCTTCCATGACCTTCTCCACGGTAAAAGATAGTCATTGCCTGACACTTGTGCAACGCGAATGTTACTTGCCACTTGGATATTGTCCAGGTCTTGCTGCATTTCTACACAGACTGCTTCAGTATCTGAGGTGCTGAACATTGTGCAATCATCAGCGAACATCCCCACTTCTGACCTTATGATTAAAGGAAGGTCATTAATGAAGCAGCTGAAGATGGTTGAGCCTAGGACACTGCCCTGAGGAACTCCTGCAGTGATGTCCTGGAGCTGAGATGACTGAACTCCAACAACCACAGCCATCTTCCTTTGCACTAGGTATGACTCCAAGCAGCAGAGAGCTTTCCTCCTGATTCCCATTGACTCCAGTTTTGCTAGGGCTCCTTGATGCCATACTCAGTCAATACTGCCTTGATGTCAAGGGCAGTCACTCTCACCTCACCTCTTTAGTTCAGCTCTTTTGTCCATGTATAAACCAAGGCTGTAATGAGGTCAGGAGCTGAGTGGCCCTGGCCGAACCCAAACTGAGCATCACTGAGCAGGTTATTGCTAAGCAAGTGCCGCTTGATGGCATTGTCGACAACCCCTTCCATCACTTTACTGATGATTGAGAGTAGACTAATGGGGCGGTAAATGGCCGGTTTGGATTTTTCCTGTTTTTTGTGCACAGGACATACCTGGGCTATTTTCCACATTGTCGGGTAGACACGAGTGTAGTAGCTGTACTGAAACAGCTTGGCTAGGGGTGCAGCAAGTTCTGGAGCACAGGTCTTCAGTACTATTGCCAGAAAGTTGTCAAGGCCCATAGCCATTGCATTATCCAGTGCCATCAGTCATTTCTTGATATCACGTGGAGTGAATGGAATTGGCTGAAGACTGGCATCTGTGATGCTGGGGACTTCACGAGGAGGCCAAAATAGAGCATCCACTTGGCACTTCTGGCTAAAGATGGATGCAAATACTTCAGTCTTATCTTTTGCACTGATATGCTGGGCTCCCCCATCATTGAGGCTGGGGATATTTGCAGAGCCATCTCCACCAGTTAGTTGTTTAATTGTCCACCACTATTCACGACTGGATGTGGCAGGACTGCAGAGCTTAGATCTGATCCATTGGTTGTGGGATTGCTTAGCTCTGTCTATCGCATGCTGCTTACACTGTCTGGCATGCAAGTAGTCCAGGTTGCAGCTTCATTAGGCTGACACCTCATTTTGAGGTATGCCTGGTGCTGCTCCTGGCATGCCCTCCTGCACACTTCATTGAAGCAGGGTTGATCCCCCGGCTTGAGGATAATGGTAGAGTGGGGGATATGCCAGGCTATGAGGTTACAGTTTATGGTTGAGTACAATTCTGCTGCTGTTGATGGCCCACAGCACCTCATGGATGCCCAGTTTTGCTTTGCTAGATCTGTTCGAAACCTGTCCCATTTAGCACAGTGGTCGTGCAATACAATGTGATGGAGAGTACCCTCAATGTGAAGACGGGACTTCGTCTCCACAAGGAGCGTGCAGTGGTCACTCCTATCAATACTGTCAAGGACAGATGCATCTGTGACAGGCAGATTGGTGAGGACAAGATCAAGTCCCCCACCCAGAGTACATTCTGCACCTTCACCACCCTTAGTGCTTCCTCCAAGTGGTGTTCAACATGGAGGAGTACTGATTCATTAACTGTGAGGGGTGGGGGTGGTAAGTGGTAATCAGCAGGAGGTTTCCTTGCCCATGCTTGACCTGATGCCATGAGATTTCACGGGATCTGGAGTCGATGTTGAGGACTCCCAGCGCAACTCCCTCCAAACTGTACACCCCACTGTGCCACCACCTCTGCTGGGTCGGTCCTGCCAGTGGGACAGGACATATCTGGGGATGGTGATGACGTTGTCTGGGACATTGTCTGTGAGATATGATTTGACAAGTTTGACTATGTCCGGCTGCTTCTTCACTCGACTGTGGGACAGCTCTCCCAACTTTGACACAGGCCCCCAGATTTAGTAAGGAGGACTTTGCAGGGTCAACAAGACTGGGTTTGTCATTGCCGTTTCCGGTGCCTTGGTCGATGTTGGGTGGTCTGCCCAGTTTAATTTCTTATTGACTTTGTAGCTAATGTAGATGCATTAAGTAAAAAGTCAGTGCCAATTATGGCAGCTCCATCTTTTAACCTTCAGTTATCTATTGATAAGTATCTTGGCAGGCCCTTTCTGAACCTCTCCTATGGGAAAATTAATTTCTCTGATAATTCTGATGAACTCTTTCTATTAAGCAGGAACATTCAAGAACTGAAAGCTGGTGTTTGTTTTGGAATAAAAGATAACAGACAAAAAGAAAGTGAAGTAATTACTGGAGTAAGTTAATCAAGTTAATATATAAAGTATAATCCTAAAATTACTGTGACTAGGGTCAAAACTTCAATTCCTGTTATCAATGTACTATCTGCAAAAAAATCCACAAATAGTATTTTTGGAGATTTCAACCAAATGCCCACTATATAAAGGATTTTCTTTTTATCATGATAGCTGTATTTGATGAACAGGCTGCATGTAAGAGAATTACTTGCATTTATGTATGCAAATGTGGCCCTAAAGATTTGACTGTTTGAGGCCACAACTCTTTCATTGTTTGAAGATAACTCTCAATACAGTAAGCCAATGGCCAGGATAAAATGATGAATGTCTTCTCAATTTATAATATTCTGTGTTATTATGATGATGGCAATAAATGTTCACATGACTCAAAAATGCTTGGTTCGATAAACATAAAGTGAATTCCTACAAGATAAAATGGAAAATTGTTTTTTTTTTAAATAGAACTTCTCTGGTAGTAATTGAATTTCTAACTGCAACAGAAATAAACAACATTATTTTCTTCATCATCAGTTCTCTCCTATAAATTATGAGCTAAGTTTCTTCATTTGCATTTTGTTCTGAAATGTAACTTCAAAAAATAAAATTATTGATTAAGTTTATTAAAGTGTAAAGGGCGAAGAGGGGGGATGAATTCCTGAAATGTGTAAAAGAGAACTTTCTCGATGAGTGTGTATCCAGTCCAACATGAATGGAAGCAATGCTGGATCTAGTTCTGGGACTGAAGTGGGACAATTGGAGCTTTATTTATTGGGGGAGCATTTGGGGAACAGTGATCATAATATCATCAGGTAGAAAAGTTATAGAAAAGGACAAAGAACAATCAAATGTAAAAATACTTAACTGGAAGAGGATGATTTTCAGTGAGTTAAAAAAGATTTTGGCTTAGGTGGATTGGAATTCTTAAGTAGTATAAAAACAGTAATTGAACAATGGGAGACCATCAAAGAGGAGGCAGTTAAGGTACAGAATAGGCATAACCCCACAAAGAGGAAAGGAATGGCATTTAAATCTAAAGCTTCGTGGATGACTAAAAGCATAGAAATTAAAATGAAACAGAAAAAGGAGACATATAACAAATGTAAGCTTCATAATACAGTAGAGGACCAAGCTAAATACAGAAGGTACAGAGAAGCAAAGAGAGCAAGTACAGGAAAAGATTAGCAGCTAACAAAATATAGGGAAGCAAAAGGTCTTTTCTAGACATAGGTCCAGATGTCGCAGTCGTCAGCAGAGCTGAGAAATGCAAAATTAGCTTGTTCATTGGCTGCAGTGAGAATTTCAACTTCTGGCTGCAGCATGGCCTGCAGACACATTGAACAGTGAGGCCTTGCAGCGAGGTTCATTCGGGACAAAGCCACATGCACTGGTGATGTCATGAGCCGAAGACATACCATTAAGAACAGTCTTCAGCTGAAAGGCAGGTGAGCGTAATATGATTTTTAAAAACTTTTAAATGGTTTTAAAAATTTGGTCAAACTTTGACATAATTTAATAAACCTTTGAAAATTTTTTAAAACTTTAAAATAAATGAGAATGTGTATTGGATGGTCTTTAAAAAGAGAAGCTAAGTAAAACAGACAGATCTTTTGAAAAACACTTATTTACTTATTTACTTGCTTACAGGAAAGAAAATTGCAGCACAAGAGGCAGTTAAGAGGAACAGGTGTCATAATTTTAGTGAATAAGACCTCAACACACTTCTCAATGTGGGAGAGGCAAAGGGTCATTGGCACATTGGTAACAATAAGTGTAGGATGCCTAAAAACTTTGGTGCGGAAAAAGATCGCAGAGGCTGTGACTGCTAACAGCACTGTTCCACCGACCGTGAAGCAATGTCGCAAGAAAGTGAACGATTGAACGCGATCTTCCAGGATTTGTAGAATTCTTGATTTTTTATAAATTTAAATTTCCATTTAAGATTTAAAAGGTTTTGAAGATCTTGTTTGGGGGTGGATGAATGAATGTACAGGGTTGGATGACGTCACGTGGTTCTAAAATTCAGTTCTGATGAAAGGTCACGGACCTGAACTGTTAACTCTGTTTCTCTCTCCGCAGATGCTGCCTGACCTGCTGGTATTTCCAGCACCTTCTGTTTTTATGTAAAATTCAGTTGTCTTTTGAATGTTTGTAAAGTTCCCTTATCTGAACCCCAGAGAGTGTAAGTGTGAAATTTTCTCCAAACCACTCAACAAATCTTACCAAATCCAACAAAGAAGCATGTCTGGAACCACTCAGCAGGTCTGGCAGCATCTGTGGAAAGAGAAGCAGAGTTAACGTTTCGGGTCAGTGACCCTTCATCGGAACTGACAAATATTAGAAAAGTCACAGGTTATAAGCACAGGTGGGGGTGGGGCAAGAGGTAACAAAGGAAGTCTAGATTTCTAGATCTAAAAGGAAGTCTAGATTTCTAGATCTAGACTTCCTTTGTTACCTCTTGCCCCACCCCCACCTCACTTGCTTATAACCTGTGACTTTTCTAATATTTGTCAGTTCCGATGAAGGGTCACTGACCCGAAACGTTAACTCTGCTTCTCTTTCCACAGATACTGCTAGACCTGCTGAGTGGTTCCAGAATTTCTTGTTTTTATTTCAGATTTCCAGCATCCGCAGTATTTTGCTTTTATTAAAGAAGCATGTCTGTTTGGAGTAAGATGACTCATAATGCCCAGGGGCGTTCACTGACCTGAAGTGATGTGGTCTTTATGAAGGATCTTATTGAGTATGAAAAGAGGGCTGGGCAGTGCTGTGTTAATTACTGAGAGTTATATCTGTAAATTACTGTTTGTGTTCTACTTGAGTCTGTTGGATTTGCACATTAGGCATTCTATAGTATTCAAAATAATTTTATTAACATGAACCATTTTAATGTTACAACAGTTTACAAAGTAGAAAACCAGCATCGGCTGCAGTTCAATGTCAGAATAGCCTGTTCCCATCTGAACTCCCTCAGCTGGGCTTTGTATGTACACCATGCCTTCCCCTGCCAACTCCAGCTGCCCCAGTGATGCAAGTGGCCTCCTGTCCCTCTCTGGATCCCTGCCACTCACCACTGAGAAGAACAAGTCTTACAGCTCCAGCAATGGCTACTCTATGGCACTTTTGAAGCAGCTGAGCTTTATTCTGTGCCTCTACATTATTTTAATCAGCCCTTCCCATAGCCCTCTTGGCCTCCTGCAGTGTGCACGACTTGAACACCCGGCCGTGTTCCACGGGATGGTATTTTCTATGTTCCCTGCCTGTTAATGAGCTCCTCAATGAGGTTACCTGGCAATTAATTAGAGGCTTGTGGGGTTGCCATTTCCTCCCTCCCTCCAGGCGTCCCTTTAAAAATGGCTTTTTGTTCCAGAGGTGGTGGGACCCAATGCCGACCTCCGAGAACAGCAATCATATATCGTGCACGTACCCACACTTGCTCTAAAAATACAGCCTGTAGAGTCTGAAAAGGGATATAGATAGGTTAAGTGAGTGGTCAAAGATTTGACAGATGGAATATAATGTGGGAAAATGTAAGGTTATCTACTTTGGTAGGAAATTTAGAAAAGCGGAATATTATTTAATGGAGAAAGAACGCAAAATGCTGCCGTACAAAAGGATCTGGGTGTCCTCATACAAGAATCACAAAAAGTTAGCATGCAGGTACAGCAAGTAATTAGGAAGGCAAATGGAATGTTAGCCTTTATTGTATGAAAGTAGGGAAGTCTTGTTACATCTGTACAAGGCATTTGGTCTCCTTATTTAAGGAGGGATTTACTTTAATTGGACGCAATTCAGAGAAGGTTTACTCAGTTGATTACTGGGAAGAAGGGTTTGTCTTATGAGGAAAGGTTGAGCAGGTTGGGGCTATACAGTGGAATTTAGAAGAATGAGAGGCGACCAAATATTACTTTAACAAGATGAGCAACATTCAGACACCATTGTCTAACAATGACCACACATTCAGGGGCATTGTATGCAAACACCAGGGGAGAGCAACTTTGGTCACCAGACAGAAACCAAGCCGAATACGTTTTTTTTAAAAAGAGACTTTTCTGTGCAGAAAGCCAAAGCAGAGTCAGAAATATAGCATCTAGGAGGCTGAGAGAAATCTATTCCAGCCAAGAAGAAGCACCTGCTGAATACCATTTTTAAAAACTACCAAGGGGCAGAGACAAAAAGGTGGCCTTTGAAAACTGCCCACCTGAGAGACTGAAACAGAATCTTAGTCAACAGACTGTAACTGAGATGAAACCAAAGAAGTCTGCAGCCAAGCATCCATCCACCTGAAACTCTCCAGTAAATCAGAAGGCATCATTTAAATTTTCCTCCCAGGAAAACAAACAAGGTTTCACAACAAACTCTTTTTAAAAATTCTAGACATAAAAGCAAACTTTCTTTTAATCTCTATCTTCTCTTGTGTGTGTGCATGTGTGTGTGTGTGTGAAGTTGTGTATTTTTGGGTTTTGTTTCATAAACATTTATCTTTCTTTAAATCTACAAGAAAACCTGTCATTTGTTTGTTTATTGACCATTAAAATGATCAAGGGTTAAAACAATTCTGATAAAAAAAAACACTGGGCTGGATTTTATTATCCCGCTGTTGTCAGCAGCGGTGGGTGCGATAAATGGCAGCGGTCCTACCAGTGATTTTTAGTTTTTAGTTTTTAGAGATACAGCACTGAAACAGGCCCTTCGGCCGACCGAGTCTGTGCCGACCATCAACCACCCATCTATACTAATCCTACACTAATCCCATATTCCTACCACATCCCCACCTGTCCCTATATTTCCCTACCACCTACCTATACGAGGGGCAATTTATAATGGCCAATTAACCTAGCAACCTGCAAGTCTTTGGCATGTGGGAGGAAACCGGAGCACCCGGAGGAAACCCACGCAGACACAAGGAGAACTTGCAAACTCCACACAGGCAGTACCCAGAATTGAACCCGGGTCGCTGTATGTTTGCCGCCGCGCCACCGCGATTACACAGCGGGCGGACATTTAGCATAATGATGGCGGCCATTAATGGCATCACCTGATATTCGCTCAGGTGCTGGCTCCATCTTTAAAATACTACCAGCCCTGCATTTACTCTCCTTGCATTGAATAGCGGCTTATTGCAGCAACACTTCAGTAATGTGCCATAATTTTGCAACTCAGCTAGAATCCCCCCTGGTATCACTCTGACCATGTCAGATGTCAGAGCAAGGGTGGCTCCATGGTTCAGTGATCCCTCCCTGCTGATTCTCCTCCAGGCTGCAAGGGAAAGGCGGCAGGTCCTCTTCCCCAGCGATGACAAGAGGTCCTCCCGCCTGACCAAACAAGCACATACGGAGGTCACAGAGGTTAGTAGCCGTGGGCTCACCCATCATAACTAGGTGCAGTCCAGGAAGAGGGTCAATAACCTCCTACGCTCAGCCAAGGTAAGTTGCGCAGTTCCACATAGCTTGCTGCAATCTGCTTGCCCACAAGGCGTAAAGACGCACAGTTGACACAGCCATTCCAATGCAAGGTCATAGCTTAATGATAGCAGATGACTGATTGCATAAGTGAACTCAGTCTCCCTCATTTCTATCTTAGCCCAACTGCGACCCATGACAGATAGAATCAGTATGAGAGCAGGAACACCCCCCAGGTGCAGAGGCGGGGACCATGTTAGCATTGACGTGATGTAGAATTTTTGGAACTTAACAATAACTGCAACCTTGATCTCTCAGGAGAAGAGGGCCCACAACAGCAGGGAGGTGGCCAGGACTAGTTGTGGGATGCCCGACCTGCGGCCTCTGTCTCAGGCCGAAGACGAGGTGCTTGAGTTAGCTGGGAACTAAGGAGGACGTGCCATATTGGACATCAAGCCTGGGGTCCCATTTGATGAGATGATTGTTGACAAACACAGAATGAATCGAAATTACATTTCATAGAGAAATGCAATGTTGTCATCATTGCAACATATGTACCATAACACCTAAATATCTTTTCTTTACATTGCATCTTGCAGGGTGGCACTCGCAAATTCTAAGAGACAATGAAGAAACAATGACAACCTCCGAGGACGAGAAACACTTAGAGGATGCACCCTCGCATGACTCTTCTTCATCTTCCACCAGCACAGATTCTCTCACCTCAGTGGGTATTCAATCAACATCAGATTCGGTGTCACAAGCTGGTGAGAACACCACACATGCACCCGAGCAGCTGGCTGAAGCTGAGACAGCTGAAGCCTCTGACAGTCAGAGGACTGTGTGTGTCCAGGCCTGTGCTAAGACCCAGGCTGATGACGTCAACAGCACAGGACATGCTGGAGTTGCAGGGACAGGTAAGGCAACAACTGCCGGAGATGCCAGAGGCCATGTGTAGCCTTGAGCAGATGATGGAGGAGTCCATCCATTAATCCACGATTAATGGGAAAATACTGAAAAGTGTAGAGGTAATGGATGTCCACAGATCCCTGAAGGCAGCAGGACAGGTCGATAAGATGGTTAAAAAGGCATATGGAATCCTTTCCTTTATTAGCTGAGGTATAGAATATAAGAGCAGGGAGGTTATGCTGGAACTGTATAACTCATTGGTTAGGCCACAACATGAGTGCTATGTGCAGTTCTGGTCACCTCATTACAGAAAGGATGTAATTGCACTAGAGAGGGTACAGAGAAGATTTACAAGGATGTTGCCAGGACTAGAAAAATGCAGCTATGAGGAAAGATTGGATAGGCTGGGGTTGTTCTTCTTGGAACAGAGAAGGTTGAGGAGAGATCTGATTGAAATGTATAAAATTTTGAGAGGCCTGGATAGAGTGGAGCTGAAGGGCCTATTTACCTTAGTAGAGAGGTCAGTGATGAGGGGGCATAGATTTAAAGTGATTGGTAGAAAAATGAGAGGGAAGTTGAGGAAGTGTTCTTTCACCCAGAGGGTGGTGGGAGTCTGGATCTCACTGTCTGAAAAGGTAGCTGAGGTAGAAGCCCTCAACACATTCAAAAGGAACCTGGATATGCACCTCAAGTGCTGTAATCTGCAGGGCTACGAAACAAACACTGGAAGGTGGGATTAGAATAGGTGAATTGTTTCTCGGCCGGCACAGACACAATAGACCAAGTGGCCTCTTTCTGTGCCTTACACTTTCCATGATTCTATGATTCCATGTTATGCTTGCTGCCATGTTCCAGGCATGTGAGCGCATGGATTCAGACATCGAGAGGTTGGCAACCCTCATGGAGAGCCAGATCCCACAGATAAGTCAAGACCTGCAAACCCTCATCTTGATCATAACTTCAAATCAACAGTGACAGGGTGAGAGAAGGACCAGGAGACTGAAGAGTGTTCCCGCTCCTAGCCCTTCTCCCAAGAGCAGGGAGGTTCCAATGAGCCTCGAGTGAGGAGGAGAGGCTACACTCCACATCTGGCATCTCCCCTCAAGGTGATTCGAATGTGCACGGGTTCCTCAGCCCCTCTGCCAGAGAGTCTGCTCCAGTAGCCGCAATACCTGAGGACAGTCCTGTACCAGTGCTGGAAGCCTTCAGACAGCTGAAGCCCTCCAGGCCTCAGGCACCCAGAGGGCAACTACCAAAGTCATCCCAGCCCAAGGGGCATCCTGATCAACAGCCTGTCTCCTGTCCAGCTGCTAGTGCAGAGGTAACACCACGAAGGAAATGAACCTTCTTTTAATTGTGAAATCAAGGTTCAATGGACTTGGTGTAGGATGAAATCATGGGGTAGAATTTTATGCTGGCAGCAGGGGTCTTGATGGCGGAGGAAACCGACGACCTGATCCCCGTGTCGGATCTTTTATGGAAAGCCTGCTAAATTTAGTGCCAATAAAGTACTTGACTGGACAGCAGCGGGCTTTCGCACGATTTAGGAGCCTATCGCCATAAGTCTGGGCCTTGTACAGCTGCCAGCCAATCAGAGGCTGGCAGCTGCAGCACCACCCTGGAGGCGGTGGCTGCCACTGTAGCTGCAACCACCAGACACCAAGGATCGGTGCTGGAACAAGGCTTCAGATAGCTCAGGGTGGGAGGGGTCTCGTAGGGTGGGGATCGCAGGGGGGCGGGGAGTGGGGTTGGCAGCAAGGCGGGGGAGGGTGGCCCTCAATGGGCCCGCTTGCCGATGCTAGGTCCCTCATTCAGGCACTAAGTGCCTTTGAATAAGGGATCACCCCAGCCCTGCTGCCGGGAAGCAGCCACACTGTTCCTTGTGCTATGTTTCCTGTGCTGCGGCAGGAAAAAGCCCTTAGTTAGGGGTTAATTACCCAGTTAAGGACCTCTATTGGCGGCAGGGTGGGAAGCCTGTGAACAGGCCTTCCTACCCCGGACTAAATTTTGGCGGAGGCAGAATGGTGCCGGTTCACCCCTGCCACCATCCCACCCAATTTTCTGCTCCCCCCGCCTCCAAAACCATCATGGGGGAAGAGCATAAAATTGCACCCATGGTTGAAAAAAAGTGAAAGAGGCTAAAATATTCAGGAGTAACAATTAGGTGATGACAAAATGATAAAAAAAAAGATTCATCCAGATATAACTTAATTTTTGGTATATTAATTTACAAGATATGGTAGCCTTGTTACTGGATCAGCAATCCAGACAGCATGAGTTCAGATCCCATTATGGCCTGTTAATACAGAACAGTAGCATAGTGGTTATGTTACTGCATGAGTAAGCTAGGTGCCTAGACACATGATCTAGAGACATGAGTTTGAATCCCACCACAGCAGCTCAGTTCAGTTAATAAATCGTTCTGGAATAAAAAACGATTATCAGTAATGGTGACCATGTCACTATTGAATTGTTGTAAAAACCCATCTAGCTCCCTGACGTCAATTAGGAAAGGAAATCTGCCATCGTTACCCTGTCTAGCTGATAGGTGACTCCAGACCCACAGCAATGTGGTTGACTCTTGACTACCCTCTGAAATGGCCGCGAAAGCTGGGAAATTAAGGACGAACAATAAATGCTGGTCTTTCCAGTGATGCCCACATCTTGTGAATGAATTTTAAAAATGAAACTGAATTCAATAAATCTGGTCATTTATTGAAGGCACCAGGAAATAGCCATGAAAAACTGCTGCGTTGTTGTTAAAAAAAACAGCTGGCTCAACAATGTCCTTCAGGGAAGGAAACCTGGCACTACAAGTGACTCCAGTTCAACACTGTTGTTGACTCTTAGTGCCCTCAGGGCAGTTAAGATTTGACAATAAATACTGCCTTGCCAATACAAAAGCAAAATACCGTGGATGCTGGGAATCTGAAAGAAAAACAGGAAATGCTGGAAATGCTCATCAGGTCGGGCAGCATCTGTGGAGAAAGAAACACAGTTAATGTTTCATTTGGATGATTCTTTGAACACTCACGGGTGACATCATCAGACCCCATATCACCCACAAACAATCTGATGAAATGTCATCCACCTGAAAATTATCTCTGATTCTCTCTCCGCAAATACAGCCTCACCTGCCTGGCCAGTGCTGTCCACATCTCAAGAACATTTTTTTTCAGGTGGAAATACCATCTCAGCTACAGAGAACATCTAATGTGAAATATACACATTTGATTCAGATCATTTATATATATCTATATTTACAAAATAAGGAATAAACCAGGTCTTGGTCCAGAAAAACAATTTTAAGACTTCAAACTTTCTTTGGTTTAACACAGCTATGATATATAACCAGTCTAAGGTCATAAGTTTCTGCTTTCTCCATTTCCTCAAAGTTCAATCGATATATTGCATCAGGCTCCTGTGGTGGTGAGAATTAGTGTTATAATTTTTATTTTGACATTCTAAATCCTCTTTTCTGCTCTTCTTCCATCCTATTACCATGGTTTCTGGCTCTGGTGAGGAGAAGGTTGACCTTTTAGCTGACTTTTCTCCTTCAACAATAATCTCGGGACTAAAATTCAATAAAGCCTGTTAGCGGGTGTGGGAATCACAATGCATGTTCGCATGCAGCACACACTCAGCAGGGGGCCTAGGTTTGTCTGAGGCCAGCACCAATTAAAGCTAGCCTGCACTTCTTAATGCCAGCCTGCACTTCTTATAAGGGTGGTACATTCTGTCTGCAGCAGGTGCAGGATATGGTTGGGGAAGGGTCTCTGCTCAGGAGGAAATAGAAACAATGGTTCAGCAGGCCAGGGAGAGGGCTGCTTGGTTTTAAGATGCAGTGTTGGAGGCCTTAGTACAGGAGGTGGAAAGAAGAGAGGTCTTCTTTCTGCCGGGGGCCAGGAGGTCCTCCAAACATAAACAACGAAGACAGTGGGAGCAAATAGTTACAGAGGTTAATGCCGGGAGTCTGGCCCTGAGTCTGCTCCCTGGAGACATTGCCAGAAAAAGTCCAATGACCTCACATGAGTGGTCAAGGTCAGTGAATACATCTTTAAATGCCATCTCCTACCAACATCACCAACAACCTCACACACTGCTCAACATACCACACTGCCATTACTTGCCCATCAGAAATCAGGACTCATGCCTAATATTCATATGCTCTACATCACCCTCACACACTTACCACTGCTGCAAGCCTTACACCCACATCTCGTAGCTTCCACATACTTTTAGATGTTCAGCTATGATAGACACATGACCCAAACACATTGCAGCACTACTCCTGACACTCTTCCCTCTTGCAGGACAAAGTAGCATGTAACAGGAGGCAGCAGCAAAGAACCAGCAGAGGACAGGCACAGTTGCATGTCCTCAATCCCTTGGAGTTTGGCATTATTGGCACTGCCCTCACTGAGGAACTCCAAATCTCGCCCCCATGACTGGGAGCAAGTTCTGTGCTCAGCGGTCTTTTAAAACCACATCACTCTTTCCTAAGGTATAGCACCCTTCCCTTCAGACTGAAAGAAATTTTGTAAACTACTGCAACAACAACAATTCTTCAACTGACTCTGCACTGCAAAAAGAAAGTCAAAAGCACTTCACCTAAAAGTTAGAGATGCCTTTAAGTAGTGCTGGTGGACATGCAGCTGAACGCATGTTCAGCTGTGCGTGTTTACGGGAGGGTGTTAACTGGACCAGTAAGGTCCAATATGGCAGGTTGGGTGCCAAATCAGAATTAGACACTGACTAACATCACAATCTGTCCATTTTGCGTTCTTCTGACCCCCACACTATCGCCTTTCTCAACATGGTGGTCAGCACGATCTGTGCCAGAAGTTGTTGAGAGCACACGATCATGCAAGGCTGATATGCATATCACCATCAGGAACCCACTGCAATTTTAATTGACTAAGATCAGCCAGCAACTGCAGAAGTAAATGGGGTGGATGGAACCAGTGTTAGGGATACTTCGCAACTCAGTGCAAGAAGATACAGGGTCATGACGATTCCAGAAGGCTATCACTGCCACCCAGCAGCCAGCTTCCTCTTCAATTGTAGAAGAATTTATAAGATAGCATAGTTGTGGAAGGCACCAGCCACAGGAATTGCTGCAAGTTAGGATACGGGCAACAGAGATTTGGATAAATTCAAGTTTATGGAGGGTGCAAGATGGGAGGCAGGGCAGGAGAGCATTAATCCTTTATTATCAATAAGTATACTTTTTATTTGGAATCCTAGTGCTTGGAGTAAGTGCATTGCGCTATAGTTTTATTAAAGTATATGCATATTGTTAACAGTAACATAGAGTGTAGAAACCAGACTCCATAGATATCTGATTTCTTGAGGTTATTTATGAATACCTCTGGCTTTTTAATTATCAAAACGCAAAACTGTTTTTGTCTATATTTAGATACACACAATAATGCTTCAGTTATAGAAGTTGGAATAAATAAAGCACATTTACTTGATTCAAATACTGTTGTAGATTTAGCAGTGCAGTGAAAATACAACAAACCACCACTCGGTCATGTACAATTGAATTTCATAGAACTTATCTCTGCCTCAGCTGTGCAAATGTTGAAGTGTTCCTGCAATTTCCAATTTGAGAAAATATTTTGCCTCACTCGGTACAGAAGTCCCACATGCTGACTAGGAATATTTTAGTATTTATTAATTTAGTTCAGAGGAAGTATTTTAGTCCTCAAAAATCACAATATTAGTAACGCACTTATGAAATTCAAGCAATTTTATGAAACACTTCAGGTGAAATATTACTGATGATAAATCATTATTGCTTGCTGTATCAGCAGATTCATTCACAACAGCTGTGATTGTGATGAAGTACCCTGCTGCTAGTTCACATAGATCTATATAATAACTTCAGATTTTATATCCTGTATTAGAAAAAGGTAATTGATCTAAAATCATTGATGCCTTCAACACAATCATTCAATTACAATTCCCTTATTTCTCCTCTAGTGTTAAATCTCAGATTACCTACCCACAGGAGGTAATTGGGAACATTTTGGAAAATCATAACCAGCACATCCACTATCTCTACGGCTACCTCTTTTAGAACCCTAGCATGTAAACCATCAGGTGCTGGGGATTTGTTGGATTTTAGTCCCTTAAGTTTCTCCAATACCTTTTTCTGCTCACATTAATTACCTTAAGTTCCTCACTCTTATTAGCCCCTTGCTACCCTTTATTTCTGGTATGTAATTTGAGTCATCCACTGTGAAGACAGACACAAAATATATGTTCAATGTCGCTGTTATGGCCAGGTGAGGAGGGGGTCACAGACTCCCCTTTTGTCCTTCCTCTTATTTGAACGCAACAGGGTTTATTCCTTTTTAAACAGTGGATGTGCTTACCGCCTCAGTGAGTATTTTATCTTTTACCTTTGTTGTGATCGTGAAAAAAACAATCAATCAGGTTTTCTTGGGTTTAAACAAGAAAGGGGTGAGTTTATTGTACTTAACAATCTAAACCCAATCTAAATAAAGTTTTAAAAAGGCAACACGCTCATGCACACACTCACACAAGAATCGCACACAAATAGGTTACAGAGAGCTGAGGGATAGATTTGTGGTTGAATTAGAGTCCAGAACAAATAAAAAATTGATACATAGTCTGTGGGGTTGAAAGATTGTATTGTTTTCTGTCTGAAGTTGTGTTCTTGAAGTCTTTGGCTGGCAAATGTGTAGTCTGTGGCTGCCCCACCTGATTCAGGCTTTTCTTGTAGGTAGAATTGTAGGTGGCTTTCTTCCCTAGGTGTCTTTGTCTTGGATCCAGCAACCATCAGCTCGGCTCCACATGAGGTCTCCTGGCGAGAGAGATACAAACCCCTTCTTGTTTCTGCACAAAATGAGTCACTGCCTTGACTGTCTTTGTCCAAGGGAAACTCCCAGCTTTCACAGAGATGGACAGATGTTCATATGACTGTCTCAGTGTATTCTCTGGAATCTTCTAATGAGATTCAAGGTTAGGAGTTTCCATCGCCTTAGGCCTCAGAATTCCAATATTTATACTTGGAGGGATTTGCTCTTTCAACATCAATGTGTCAGGATGGCCTTGAATGCCATGGTAATGAAAGCCATCTTAGATAATTCAATCACTGGAGCAAGCAATTGTTTGGGATACATTCTCATCAGACATGTGTCTCCTGTTGGAGACCTTGGAATGTGTAAGGTGTTCAAATGCAAATTTCGGTGGCCATCTTGGCTGCCAGTTTTTTTTAAAGTTAGCTGTTGGATTTTTTTTCCATTTAAAAATGGAATATAAGTTTCCAACTGGTGAATTAAAATTCCTCATTTGGCATATTGTGCTTTCTTGACAGTCGCTGTCATTTCCTCATTCCCAATGATAATTTCCAATCTCTGCCTCTAAGAGGCCAATGTTTACTTTAGCTACTCCCCTCTTCCAATCTGTTTTTATACTAACTAGAGATAAAGCTATTTTAGATCGAGTATTGTATAATGAGTCAAGGTTAATTAGTAATCTCATAGCAAAAGATCTGCTGTGAAAAAGTGATCATAATACAATTGAATTCCATGCTAGGATTGAAAGCAACATACTCCAGTTCCAAATAAAAACCTTAAAATTTAACAAAACCAATTACACAGGTAGGAGGGGAGAGCTGGCTAAGGTCAATAAAAATATATGGCAGTAAATAAACAGTGGGAAATATTTAAAGAAACAATTCAAAATGTTAAATAAAACATACTCCATTAAAAAACAAAAACTCAGCAAAAAAGATCCATCTGCGCTCAATAAGCAAGTTAAGGATAGTATTAGATTAAAGGAAAAGGCTTATAATATGGCACAGAATCGTAGAAAGCCTCAGGTTGGGATTGTTTGAGAAACCAGCAAAAGGCTACTAATATGTTGATAAAAGGGGAAAATATAGAATGAGAGTAAACCAGCTAGGAATATAAAAACAGGTTAAGCGAATGGGCAATAAGGTGGTAAATGGAGCATAATGTGGGAAAATGTAGGGTTATTCACTTTGGCAGCAAGAATATAAAAACAGAATATTTTTTAAAGGTGTGAAGCTACTAAATGTTGATGTTAGAGAGTCTTGGGTGTACTCGTACAAGGAGCACTGAAAGTTAGCATGCAGGTACAGCAAGAAATTAGGATGGCAAATGACATGTTAATATTTATTACAAGAGGATTGGAGTACAAGAATAAGGAGGTCTTGCTGCAGTTGTGCAGAGCTTTGCTGAGACCACACCTGGAGTATTGTCATGTTTTTGTCTTCATATTTAAGGAAGGATATACTTGCATTGGAGACAGTACAGAGAGGGTTTCCCTATGATGAGAGGTTAAGTAAATTGGTTCTATACTTTCTGGAGTTTAGAAGAATGAGAGGTGATCTCATTGAAACATACAAGGTTCTGAAGGGGCTTGACAGGGTTGACACTGACAGGTTGTTTCCCCTGGCTGAGGACTCTAGAATGCGGGTTGGGAAACAGTCTCAGGATGAATGTCAGAGGAGGGGGGGCTCAAAGACAAGAACAAAAGACCGTAAGGGGAATAAGAAAAGTGATAGGCAGAGAAATCAAGGGCCAGAATCAAACAGGGCCACAGTGAAAAATAATGGGAAGGGGACAAGTAATGTTAAAAAGACAAGCCTTAAGGCTTTGTGCAGTAACGTGCAGAGCATTCACAATAAAGTGGATGAATTAATCCCGCAAATAGATGTAAACGGGTATGATATAGTCAGGATTACGGAGACATGGCTGCAAGGTGACCAGGGATGGGAAATGAATATCCAGGGATATTCAGTATTTAGGAAGGACATACAAAAAGCAAAAGGCGGTGGAGTTGCATTGCTGGTTAAAGAGGAAATTAACACAATAGTGAGGAAAGATATTAGCTCTGACAATGTGGAATCTGTATGGGTGGAGCTGAGAAACACTAAGGGGCAAAAAACATTAGTGGGGGTTGTATATAGACCCCCAAACTGTAGTGGTGATGTTGGGAATGGCATTAAACAGGAAATTAGAGATGCATACGATAAAGGAACATCTGTGACTTTCATCTGCACATAGATTGGGCAAATCAAATTAGTCACAATACTGTAGAGGAGGAATTCTTGGAGTGTATACAGGATAGACTACTAGAAAAGATCGGATGTCCACCAAAGCTACTAAGTATCATCACCTCATTCCATGACAATATGAAAGGCACAATTCAACATGGTGGCTCCTCATCAGAGCCCTTTCCTATCCTGAGTGGTGTGAAACAGGGCTGTGTTCTCGCACTCACACTTTTTGGGATTTTCTTCTCCCTGCTGCTTTCACATGCGTTCAAATCCTCTGAAGAAGGAATTTTCCTCCACACAAGATCAGGGGGCAGGTTGTTCAACCTTGCCCGTCTAAGAGCGAAGTCCAAAGTACGGAAAGTCCTCATCAGAGAACTCCTCTTTGCTGACGATGCTGCTTTAACATCTCACACTGAAGAGTGCCTGCAGAGTCTCATCGACAGGTTTGTGTCTGCCTGCAATGAATTTGGCCTAACCATCAGCCTCAAGAAAACGAACATCATGGGGCAGGACGTCAGAAATGCTCCATCCATCAATATTGGCGACCACGCTCTGGAAGTGGTTCAAGAGTTCACCTACCTAGGCTCAACTATCACCAGTAACCTGTCTCTAGATGCAGAAATCAACAAGCGCATGGGTAAGGCTTCCACTGCTATGTCCAGACTGGCCAAGAGAGTGTGGGAAAATGGCGCACTGACACGGAACACAAAAGTCCGAGTGTATCAGGCCTGTGTCCTCAGTACCTTGCTCTACGGCAGCGAGGCCTGGACAACGTATGCCAGCCAAGAGCGACGTCTCAATTCATTCCATCTTCGCTGCCTTCGGAGAATACTTGGCATCAGGTGGCAGGACTATATCTCCAACACAGAAGTCCTTGAAGCGGCCAACACCCCCAGCTTATACACACTACTGAGTCAGCGGCGCTTGAGTTGGCTTGGCCATGTGAGCCGCATGGAAGATGGCAGGATCCCCAAAGACACATTGTACAGCGAGCTCGCCACTGGTATCAGACCCACCGGCCGTCCATGTCTCCGCTATAAAGACGTCTGCAAACGCGACATGAAATCGTGTGACATTGATCACAAGTCGTGGGAGTCAGTTGCCAGCATTCGCCAGAGCTGGCGGGCAGCCATAAAGACAGGGCTAAATTGTGACGAGTCGAAGAGACTTAGTAGTTGGCAGGAAAAAAGACAGAGGCGCAAGGGGAGAGCCAACTGTGCAACAGCCCCAACAAACAAATTTCTCTGCAGCACCTGTGGAAGAGCCTGTCACTCCAGAATTGGCCTTTATAGCCACTCCAGGCGCTGCTTCACAAACCACTGACCACCTCCAGGCGCGTATCCATTGTCTCTCGAGATAAGGAGGCCCAAAAGAAAAAGAAAGAATACGGGATAGTTTTTTGGACCAATACATTGAGGAACCAACTAGAGAACAGGCCATCCTAGACTGGGTATTGTGTAATGAGATAGGAATAATTGACAATCTAGTGGTGCAAGATCCGTTGGAGATGTGCGACCATACTATAATAGAATTCTTCATCAAGATGGAGAGTGACGTAATTGATTCTGAGACAAGGGGCCTGAATCTTAATAAAGGAAACTACAAAGGTATGAGGCGCGAGTTGGCCTTGACGGATTGGGAAACGTTACTGAAAGGGATGACGGTGGATAGGCAATGGGAAACATTTAAAGAGTGCATGGATGAACTACAACAATTGTTTATCCCTGTCTGGCGCAAAAGTAAAACAGGAAAGGTAGCCAAACCATGGCTTACAAGGGAAATTAGAGATAACATTAGATCCAAGGAAGAGGCATATAAATTTACCAGGAAAAACAACAGACCTGAGGATTGGGAGCAGTTTAGAATTCATCAAAGGAGGACCAAGGGATTGATTAAAAAGGGGAAAATAGAGTACGAGAGCAAGCTTGCAGGGAACATAAAAACTGACTGTAAAAGTTTCTATAGGTATGTGAAGAGAAAAAGATTGGTGAAGAAAAATGTAGGTCCCTTACAGTCAGAAACAGGGGAATTTATTATGGGGAATAAAGACATGGCTGACCAACTAAAGGCATACTTCGGTTCTGTCTTCACAAAGGAGGACACAAATATCATACCAGAATGTTGGGGGACACAGGGCTCAGAAAGAGAGAGGAACTGAAAGAAATCTGTATTAGTAGAGAAATGGCTTTGGGGAAATTGATGGGATTGAAGGCCGATAAATCCCCAGGGCCTGGTGGTATGCATCCCAGAGTACTTAAGGAAGTGACCCTAGAAATAATAGATGCATTGGTGGTCATCTTCCAAGATTCTATAGACTCTGGAACAGTTCCTACAGATTGGAGGGCAGCTAATGTAACCCCTCTATTTAAAAAAGGAAGTCGAGAGAAAGCAGGGAATTATAGACCAGTCAGCCTGACGTCGGTAGTGGGGAAAATTCTAGAGTCCATTATCAAAGATTTTATAGTAGAGCATTTAGAGAACAGTGGTAGAATCAGGCAGAGTCAGCATGGATTTACGAAAGGGAAATCATGCTTGACAAATCTACTAGAATTCTTCAAGGATGTAACTAGTAGAGTTGATGAGCAGGAGCCAGTGGATGAGATTTATTTGGACTTTCAGAAGGCTTTCGACAAAGTCCCACCGAAGAGATTAGCATGTAAAATTAAAGCACACGGGATTGGGGGTAGTGTAGTGCGATCGATAGAAAATAGAAAAAGGAAACAAAGAGTAGGGATAAATGGGTCTTTTTCCGAATGGCAGGCAGTGACTAGTGAGGTACTGTAGGGATCGGTGCTAGGACCCCAGCTGTTCACATTATACATTAATGATTTAGATGAGGGAACTAAATGTAATATCTCCAAATTTGCAGATGACACAAAACTGGGTGGGAGGGTGAGTTGCGAAGAGGATGCAGAGAGGCTTCAGGGTGATTTGGACAAGTTGAGTGAGTGGGCTAATACATGGCAGATGCAGTATAATGTGGACAACTGTGAGGTTATTCACTTTGGTAGCAAAAACAGGAAGGCAGATTATTATCAGAACGGCTATAAACTGAGAGAGGGGAATATGCAGTGAGACCTGGGTGTTCCCGTACACCAGTCGCTGAAGGTAAGCATGCAGGTGCAACAGGCGGTAAAAAAGGCAAAAAATGGCCTTCATGTCGAGAGGATTCGAGTACAGGAGCAGGGATGTCTTCCTGCAATTATACAGGGCCTTGGTGAGGCCACACCTGGAATATTGTGTGCAGTTTTGGTCTCCTTATCTGAGGAAGGATGTTCTTGCTATTGAGGGAGTGCAGCGAAGGTTTACCAGACTGATTCCTGGAATGGCGGGACTGACGTATGAGGAGAGATTGAGTCGGTTGGGATTATATTCGCTCGAGTTCAGA
The DNA here is from genome assembly GCF_036365525.1 of Heterodontus francisci. NCBI lineage: Eukaryota > Metazoa > Chordata > Chondrichthyes > Heterodontiformes > Heterodontidae > Heterodontus > Heterodontus francisci. The sequence continues at coordinate 136,750,936 of NC_090376.1, read as the reverse complement.
AGAGTGACGGAGGATCTCATAGAAACCTATAAAATTCTAACAGGACTTGACAGAGTAGATGCAGGAAGGATGTTCCCGATGGTGGGAGAGTCCAGAACCAGAGATCATAGTCTAAGGATACGGGGTAAACCTTTCAGGACTGAGATGAGGAGAAATTTCTTCACCCAGAGAGTGGTGAGCCTTTGGAATTCGCTACCAGAGAAAGCAGTTGAGGCCAAAACATTGTCTGTTTTCAAGAAGGAGTTAGATGTAGCTCTTGGGTCGAAAGGGATCAAAGCGTATTGGGTGAAAGCGGGAACAGGCTACTGAATTGAATGATCAGCGATGATCATAATGAATGGCGGAGCAGGCTCAAAGGGCCGAATGGCCTACTCCTGCTCCTATTTTCTATGTTAAGGGGATGATCATTTAGGACTGAGATGAGGAGAAATTTCTTCACTCAAAGTGTTGTGAATCTTTGGAATTCTCTACTCCAGAGGGTTGTGGATGTTCTCTCATTGTATATATTTAATGCTGGGCTAGACAGAGTTTCGGTCTCAGGGAAACAAGGAATATGGGAAGCAGGTGAAAGATGAGTTGAAGCCAAGGATCAGCCATGTTCATATTGAATGGGGCAGGCTCGAGGGGCCCTTTGGTCAACTCCTGTTTCTCATTTCTTATTTTATTATTTGCATCAAATATTAGGACTGGTTCATTTGCATTCATAATGAGCGAAATAAATCTTTACTATTTTTAATTTAACACATTTTATTTTCCATTCATACAGGGATTAGCAAAATATTTGTTATTCTAATTTAACACATCTCCTTGCAGCAAGATTAGATCTTTATAAGGAAGGAACCAGGGCATTTTGGTGGTGGGAATGGCTATGGGATCAATAATAGTTAAACCCCTGTGCTGCATGTGCTGTAACTTTGCTAAAAAGCCCACAAGGGCCAACAATTTTCAAACCAGGCACTGATAACTCCCCCAGAGCCCCATGAAATCCAAACATAGATAATTGAAATTCATTCTGACCTCACGTGGGATCCAGTAAATTGCCTCTACCGTACTTATTTAATGACTTTGAATAGTTTCCAGGATTGAGCAGAAGGAGTACTGTCTAATCCTTTTTTAATATTTGCGTCAATACAAATCAGACAGAATGAAAAAGCCCCGATGAGAAGGAAATAGTTTTGTTTTGTGGCCATTAGCTTACATCAGTGGAAAGCAGTCTTCAATGAGCAGTGACAGTCTGCATTAAAATAGAAACAGTCAACAACAGTCAGGGGAGGCGGTGGCGTACTGGTATTGTCACTGGAATAGTAACCCAGAAACCCAGGTGTTGCTCTGGGAAGATGGGTTTGAATCCCACTGGAATTTAAAGGTAGTCTAATGATGGCATGAAACCATTGTCGATTGTTGTAAAAACCCATCTGGTTCACTGATGTCCTTTAGAGAAGGAAATCTGCTGTCCTTACCTGGTCTGGCCTACATGTGACTCCAGATCCACAGAAATGTGGTTGATTCTTATATGCCCTTGAAATGGCCTCGCAATCCACTTGGTTCAAGGGCAATTAGGGATGGGCAATAAATGCTGGCCTGGCCTGTGACGCCCACATCCCATGAATGAATTAAAAAAAAACACCACAAAGTTCTAGCACAAATAATGCACAAAATCATAATTTGTGAAAAAGGAGGAGCAAAGGTTTCCTATTTTACCACTCAAGGATGTTGATTGTGGAGGGATATAATGACAATAAAGTAAGCTATCATGCAAATGAAGAAATGATGCACTCTCAACCTTTCACTCCCATCATCACAACACAAATTTAGTCACTTCTTCAACCTTTGGTCAGCATTGCTACAAATTGCTGTTAATGTTCGTTCCAAGACATTACACTGAGCCAGCAGATAAAGGCATTTCAGATTTTATACTATTACCCTGTTCCCAGCATAACTTCAAGAACATACTGTCTTTTCATACAACTACTAGTATGAACTAAAGATTGAACCTAAATTGTCTGAATGCATTCCAGCAGTCAATAACCTGCTGTCAACAGGTTGCTTGTTCCCAGCATGTGTTGGAAATTGGTGAGCAGGTGCCCACAATTTTATCATAATCCCTGACAGCAAGCAAAGTTACTCACCTCCATGGCCTACTCAGGAAATTTTCCAGATATGTTCGGATTTTGTTCTTTTTTTCAGATTTTTCTGGCAATATGAGTACTAGAAATTTATGATAAAATAACAACTTGCATTTATATAGTGTCCTTAATATAGTAAAAACGTTCCAAGATGCTTCACAGTCTTATCGGACAAAATTTGACACCGAGCCGCGACCAAAAACTTGGTTAAAGAGCTCGACTTTAATAAATGAAAAATGGAAAATGCTTGGAACACTAGCAGGTCAAGCAACATCTTTGGAGCCTCAATTGTAATATTAACGTGTTCTGGGATTGGGAAATGGGGGTCCGATAGTATGCAGGCAGCCCAGGAGTAAATGCCTGTCAGTGTTTTTTTTAACTTAGCCACCCAATTATAATTTTACTTCTGAATTTCCCATCCAATCTGTGGCAGTGGGCATGATGTGGAGCCACATGATGCAGTTACAACTACAGTATTTAAAGGGACACGCCAACAGGCAAATTTGAAAGGAGTTGGAGTTGGGAACTAAAGAGAAGGAAGTGCCAGAATGGAGTCCAGATGGGCAAAGGTTGCACCCCTTTTTAGTGATGCCTCCCGGATGTGCTGCTGGAAGTAGTGAGGAATCGAAGACAGATACTGTTCCCTAACTATGGGATGAAGAAGCTTGCTGCATAGACCAATAAGGCGTGATTGATGGTAGAGGTGAAGGTCAGAAGCAGGAGCATGGTGCCATGCACCTGGATTCAGTGTAGAAAGGACCTAATGACCTAAGGAGAGGTGAGAATAGTGGCACATTAATGTGCATCCAGCTGTGTATATCACTCCACCCCCTCACTCTGCCTTGTCAAGCCTACTCTACCACATCACTCCTCACAATTATTTACCTTGCAGGTGCACTCATCCCTCTGTGTCTAAGCACTTCCTCACATCCCCATTTATTCATCCACCATTCCTACTCACCCTCATCATTATGCAATGTCATGTCTCTCCCTCATAATCACCCTCATCAGCTGTCAGATGAACACATGCCATTACACTCACTTATATGTCTCTTCTTTTCCTCCTTGCAGAAGAGAGCACAGAACACTAGGGAGAGGAAGACAGCCAGACGGAGCTCTTCAGACATCTCACAGCTGACAACCAAAAAGGAGGAGCACTGGAATTCATTGAAGTTTTGGCATCCCCGGCCATTGGATCTGAGAGACAATGAGCTCCCAGCCACCCGGTGACATAATTAAATAAAAGCAACTCAGTCATGTTTACTTGATTTCAACAGCGAGTGAAATACGATCAGCTTCATAATGATAACTTGCAACATATTCTTACCATGCCATGACTAATTCATGTCTTTTATCTCTCACAAGGTGCAGCAGAAGTCAGTGGAGGTCACTGACGATGATTCCTCAGAGGACCTGACTCCTTCTCAGGGTGCACCATACACCCAACTGAGATACATATTCTTCAATAGAAGCATTTTGACAGATAATTGGGTTTTGACTTGGTGACTCACACTTTACAAGTGAGTAAAAGCAAATAGTAGATGTAGTATAAGGGTCTGAAAGGATCAATTGAGAGTAACCCCTCCACTGTAGAAGCACCATGAGAAATGCTTGCTAGAGATCCTAAGGGAGAGTGTAAATATAAATAAGGAGTTGATGTTCAGCCATTCAAAGACTCTGATATCTTTATAAAGAGCACGATAACAACACTATCAACAACATGTAATATATTGACAGCAATATTCAACAGTCGAGACAGGGACAGCGGTGGAAGTCCATATCAGAGGGTGCAGCGTCTCCAAGGTCTGCTCAATTGTACACAAATGCTGTACCTGAGAGGCCGTGGATGAAGAGGAGCAGAAGCAGATAATGTGCAATGCACTGACAGTCCTACAATATGGAATTCACACAATTGCAGAGAGATTGGAGGAGTTCACCTCAAGCTTAAGAGCAGCGTGGCGTGATGTGGGGATGATGTCACAGGCTACTGAAATGATATGTTCTTCCATGGATAGAGTGGCCAGCACCAGGTCACAATGGTCTATTATATGCTATATATCATATATTTAAAATATATATATATTATATACTGTGGCTGCAAGAGTAGGTAAGAGGCTGGGAAATCTGCAGTGAGTAACTCACCTCCTGACTCCCCAATACCTGTCCACCATCTACAAGTCAGGAATATGATGGAATACTCTCTACTTGCCTGGATGGGTGCAGCTTCAACAACACTCAAGAAGCTCAACACCATCCAGGCCAAAGCAGCCCGCTTGAATAGCACCCCATTCACCACCTGCAACAGTCACTGCCTCCACCACCGACGCACAGTGGCAGCAATTTGTATCATCTACAAGATGCACTGCAGCAACTCACCAAGACTCCTTAGACAACACCTTCCAAAACTGCGATCTCTACCACCTAGAAGGACAAGGGCAACAGGTGCATGGGAACACCACCCCTCCAAGTTCCCTTCCGAGCCACACACCATCCTAACTTGGAACTATATCATTGTTCCTTCACTGTCAATGGGTCAAAATCCTGGAACTCCCTTCATAACAACATTGTGGGTGTACTTACACCCCAAGGACTTCAGCAATTCAAGAAGGCAGCTCATCACCATCTTCTCAATTGGTAATTAGGGATGGGCAATAAATGCTGGCCTAGTCAGCCCCACCCACAACCCATGAACGAATAAAAATAAAATGCTCCAATCTACTGAGTTCATGTCCACTTTGGACATGACCATGCAGACTCGGGATGCCAACATGTCTGGCACCTTAAATAGGTTTGCAGAAAGCCTTACAGTGTCACACTGATCTGCACCAAAGTGTTCTCCAGCAAAATGTTAGCAGTGTCTAGGTCATGAGAGAGATGATGGCAAAAGGGTCATGGAAGTGGAGTCTCCACTCAAAGCGCTTTGACTTTCCACCCACATCCCACCTCTCAGTCAATAGCCCATATGTTGCTTCATCTTCCTATGGCCGAGTCTGTTTCTGCATGTGCAGGTGTAGCAGTATTTGGCAGGGCCCTCATGGGCTCCAAAATACAGAAGATGTCAGCCAAGGGCATCTCAGCAGTCACAGCAGGGATGTAAGATTCCTGCCTCTGCCTCTACAGAAGCCACACAGGTACCTTGCCATGACTAATTCATGGCTTTTATCTCCCAAAAGGTACAGCGGAAGTCAGTTGAAGTCACTGACAATGATTCTGCAGAGGGGCTGAGTTCTTCTGAGGGTGCACCATACACAAGTTGAGATATTTACAATTCAGTGGGAGCAATTTGACAGTCGGGTTTTCACTTGGTGACTTCACAAATGAGCAAGAGCAATTAGTAGAGATGTGGACATCGAAAAAAAGAATAAACTAAGGCTTTGTAGTTGCACAAGAGTATACACATGGGTGTCTGAAAAAATGTAGTGTTGGTAACACAAGAAAGAACACAAGAAATAGGAGCAGGAGTAGTCCATATGGCTCATCAAGCCTGATCCACCATTCAATACGATCATGGCTGATCTTGGGCTTCAATTCCACTTTCCTGCCCGTTCCCCATATCTCTTGATTCCCTGTGAGACCAATAATCTATGTATCCCAGCCTTAAATGTATTCAGTGATGGAGCATCCACAACCCTCTGAGGTAGAGAATTCCAAAGATTCACAATCCTTTGAGTGAAGTAATTTCTCCTCATCTTAGCCCTTAATGATTGGCCCCTTATCCTGAGACTGTGCCCCCGTGTTCTAGATTCCCTGACCAATGGGAACAATCTCTCAGCTTTTACCTTATCAATCCCTTTCAGAATCTTGTATGTCTCAATTAGATCGTCTCTCACTCTTCTAAACTCCAGAGAATATCAGCCTAATTTACTCAGTCTCTCAGCATAGGACAACCCCTCATCCCAGGAACCAATTTAGTAAATCTTGCCTCTAGTGCAAATATATCTTTTCTTAAATGTGGAGACCAAAACTGCACACAGTATTCCAGCTGCAGTCTCACCAAAGCCCTGTGCAGTTTTCGTAAGACTTCTTTATTCCTGTACTCCAATCCCCTTGCAATAAAGGCCAACATGCCATTTGCTTTCCTAATAGCCTGCTGTACCTGCATGTTAACTTTGTGCATTCCTTGTACGAGTATCCCCAAGTCTCTGTGAACATCAACACTTAACAGTTTCACACCTTTTAAAAAATATTCTGCTTTTCTATTTTTATGACTAAAGTGAACAGCTTCACACTTCATTATACTCCATACATTATACTCCATTTGCCATCTTGTTGCCCACTCACTTAGCCTGTCTATATCTCTTTGCAGCCTCTCTATGTCCTCCCTGCAGCTTACCTTTCCACTGAGCTTTGTATCATCAGCAAACCTAGATACGTTACTCTCTGTCTCTTCATCCAAGTCATTAATATAGAATGCAAATAGCTGAGTCCCCAGCACTGATCCTTGCGGCGCCCTACTATCCACTGCCTGCCAACTTGAAAATCCCCCATTTATGCCCACTCTCTGCTTCCTGTCTGTTAACCAACCCTCTATCCATGCTAATATATTACTCCCATCACCATGAGCCCTTATCTTGCCTATTAATCGTTTATGTGGAACCTTATCGAATGCCTTTTGGAAATCCAGGTATACTACATCTAATGGTTCCCCTTTATCTATCCTACAAGTTATATCCTCAAAAAGCTTTAATAAATTTGCCAAACAGGATCTCCCTTTAGTAAAACCATGCTGACTTGTTCGAATCCTAATGTGTTTTTCCAAGTGCAATGTTAAGGCATTTTTAATAATAATTTCCAGCATCCTCCCAACGACTGATGTCAGGCTAAGTGTAGGTAAGTTTTTGTTCTTTATTTACACTACTTAAACATTATTGTTTTTCACCTCTTTCCCCTATTGTCCATTCATGGATGCTAGTGGTAGTGTTTGATGATGAATGTGAGGAAGAGAATTCATGGGAACCGATGGAGGAATGATGAAAGGGTGGTTGATTGGTTTCAGAATGGCTTTGTATTCGTGGCATTGGCTGGGGTGTAAGAGGTAGAGCAGCCATTACATTTTCTGCTGACATGGATGCACTGGTGCCTCCAAAGTAAACCTTCCATTAATAAGGGCATCCCTGGCATCCCAGGCAGCAATGTGAACAACTGGGGTGCATTGCCCTTATCACTTCCTTCACTTCTTCCTCCTTTGTTTCTGGATCATCCAAGGAGGATCTGAGCTCCTCACCTAGTTCCTTCTGCAGGTCCAGTCCTGGCTGTTGTGCAATACTGTGCAAACCATTACTATTCTGGAGACCCTGGCTGGTGTGTATTGAAGGACACCTCCAGATCTGTCCAGGCATCTGAGGTGCACCCTCAGCATGTTGATGGCCCATTCAATTGCACATCTGGTGAAGATAATGGCATTCATTTTAGTGATGTTGGGCTTCAGTGTTGGAGTTTCTGACCAGGTGTCATGAACCACATTTACAATGGGTATCTCTAGTCACCCCTTAAGTCTGCTTCCAAGTGCAAAGAGATCAGGGAGCTTGGACTGCCGCAGGATGATAGCATCATGGCAGGTTCCCAGGAATCTTGTGTGCACCTGCATAAATATATTTTGTGACTGCACACAGGCTGCAGCTTGATGGAGTAGAAGCCTTGTGGTTGACAAATACTTCTGATAGTACTTGGGGTGCCCAGATTATCTCGTGTGTACAGTTGATGGTGTCCTGCAACTATGGAAAGCCAATCAGAGAAGCAAAGCCGAGTGCCCACTCATTCTGACTGGGATCATCGGCGGCAAATTTGACATAATTGCTGGCCCTGGAAAAAAGCCATCAGTCACAGAATAAAAGAGTGCAGAAGAGGCCCTTCGGCCCATCGAGTCTGCACCGATGCATTAAAGACACCTGACCTGTCTACCTACATGTTTTTTTTTTAATTTTAGAGATACAGCACTGAAACAGGCCCTTCAGCCCACCGCGTCTATGCCGAGCATCAACCACCCATTTATACTAATCCTATACTAATCCCATATTCCTACCACATCCCCACCTTCCCTACATTCTCCTACCACCTACCTACACTAGGGGCAATTTATAATGGCCAATTTACCTATCAACCTGCAAGTCTTTGGCTGTGGGAGGAAACCGGAGCACCCGACGAAAACCCACGCGGTCACAGGGAGAACTTGCAAACTCCGCACAGGCAGTACCCAGAATTGAACCCAGGTCGCTGGAGCTGTGAGGCTGTGGTGTTACCCACATTTGTGCGTGCTGACTGTGAGATCCTGCATATGTCTGCGGCAGTGCCCTGGAAGGATCCGGACGCAAAATGTTGAGGGCAGTAGTGACTTTGACAGCCACTATTAAAGCATGGCCACTAGATCCAGCAGGCAGCAGGTCTTCCTCTAGGAAGCTGACACCATCTGACATGACATCTTGAGCCTCCTTAGATCCTGGTGCTTAAACAAAGTCAAGGAAACTGACCCCCTGTCTATTGACCCTGTTTTGTGGGTAGTTCTTCCTGTGAGCTGAACCTTCCTACTGGCCCCCTTTCTTCTGGTCCCACCTCTCTGGTGGTCCCCTCTCTGTTGGTGCTCTCCCTGCTAGCTCTCTCTCTATTGGTCCCCTCTCTTCTGATCCTGTCTCTGCTGGTCCCCATTCTGCTGGTTCTCTCTCTGCTGTGCAGCCACAGGTCTGTGAGCAGTAGAACGCAGCTGATGCTGTTGCCGGTTATCTTGCTCCTCATTTGGGATCCAATCTAAGGCAGTATAAGCGACGCCCATTCTGATGTGTTAGAACAAACCTGCAAAGTAGAGAAAGCAACCACTAAATTGTACAAAGTAGTCTCTCAATAAAAGCAGTGTGAACAAACCCTTTCTCATGAGCAGGTGAAAAAGCATTTGTGGGTACTGAGTACTTTCCCGGCATCTTTGATTGAGATTTTTTCAGCCTCCTCTATTGCCACTGTGTAATTGCCTCGGTTTCACTGGCAAGTTTCAGGAAGCTGGAAAACCCATACACCTGACAATAAAGTGTAAACAGTGTGTCAATATAGCTCTAATGAAGCAATTAGCATAAAGAAGTTGATGACCTGCCTCTGCCAAGGGTATTGCATGCTGACAGCCTAACACGCTGAAGTCAAATGCGGTCTGTCCATGGATTGGAGCCAGGTTCCCGACACTCTGTCAACTTTGCCAGTTTTTATCCCCCCACCACCCTTCCAACCCAAACTCACGCACTCTTCCACATTAAAATGCAACCCAGTGATCCAGATCAATGATCTTTCATTGGAACTGGAAAATATTAGTAATGAACAGCAACTAGAGGTTTATATATTATTTCCTGTTACAGACTGGAATCTATCTGTATATCTTAAAACCTATACTTCTGGGATGGAGAGGCGTATTGACATTGCTGCACTGCAAACAGAAAAATGGATGACTAATGATACCGTGAATGATGGTTCCTTCAGAGTGAATAGCTGGGATTTGAGCTATACGGTGTGTACAATATAAGTAATATCAAAAATTGTTAATTGCTGAAAAAGCAGTTTTACATCTTGCACTCATCAGGATAGATGCAAGAACACCAAATTGCAAAGGGAGCAACAATTTATGCTACATGTGAAAAGGGTGCTGATTGGTTGGAAAATTGACTCTGAAAGGTGCAAAGCCTGGACATGGTCCTTTTGTCTGACAGAGGACAGGTCCCTACATATGAATATATGTAGCTTCTAGCAAGTGTATGTAAGGCACATTGTGAGCCCAATTGATAATCTTAAATTGGTCATGAGTGTAATTCTTAACACACTCGAAATTACATAACATCGAATACTACCCATCAAGAGTATATATGATGGAATAAAGTCTGATACGGAATCTTCTGTAACATTTAACAATCTCAGTTTAATTCACTATGAAGAAAATGTCTGATATTTGACTGGCAATGTGTTGTAACTGGTCGAAAATGGTGACTAATAGCCCTAACAAGAAACAAATTATGCAGAAGATCACTTCATTTTTCTACCCGCTGTCTGTGAAAAGCAGAATTTCTTATCCAGTAAGTTAATTTGTATGATATTGCTGTGCCATTTCAAGGTTTGTAGACAGTTATAATTTGCAAAGATTCCTTTGAAAATTAAGATTACACCTATTGGCTTAAAAACTTATTGATGATTAATGAGCCACTGCAGATGAGTTCATGGAGATTTCTTTATGGTTAACTTTTCAAAGATAAATCAAATATTTTATTTTAGCTGGCTCACTATTACCTTAAGATTATGTGAAAATGTTGTTTCCTTCAATTAACTTGTTTTTCATCTTACATGGCTGGTTAAATGAAAACAGTAACATTGTATGGAGAGTTTAATTTACCTATCAGTCACTTACAAGATAGTAATCTCGAATTAAGTAGCTCAGAAGTTACAATAAACCACAACAACAAAAACCACAAAAACAAAAAAGTGGTTTGTGCTCATAATCTGAGCCTTCAAAATAGGATTCCTGGCTTGTAATTCATTGGGAGGTATTGGCGATTAGTTGTCAACATTTTCTTGAAAATGCATTTTCATATCTTTGCAGCAAACGTATTGTTATGGGAGGATTGCACGGTTTATTCTAGTTCCACTTCTCCATGGGTCACAACAAAAATTTTTTCCCACTTACCAATACGATCAATCATATACTCTATTTTTATCCCAGAATAAAACACACCAACCAGATTTCTTTAAAAAACAGCAAAATTATCAGTTTATTATAAAAAGTCTTAACCAGCAATAAAGTAAAGCATAAACAGACAGATTGAAGAATAACAGTTCCCTTTTTTTAACCTTAGCCCTTCACACTCACACAAACACACACACACATGCATATATACATCAGTTAACCTGAAAAATGAAAGAGAATTTTGCTTTAGAGCCCTGTTACGAAAAAAAAACAGACAAAAAAAATCACTTAGGCTGAATACTTGCTTATTTTTGAAGAAAAAAGAGAAGATACTGAAAGATGTCCTTTGTTTTGGTTTAGCATCCCAAATAAATATAGATGGCTGTCACTGGGATCTTCTTTGAACAGTTCTTTCCAGGCGATGTTGAAGATCAGTTTGGGTAGGCTTTCCAAGAAATGCAGCTACAGAGGTTTCAGACAGGCCTTACAGCAGAAATGCGGCAACAGGGGGTTCAGCTCCCACACATTCGATTTGCAGGGTTTCTTCAAATACAAGAAGAAAGAGGAGATTGACACACTGGATATACAGGGTTTCATTCCAAGAAACAGAAAGAGATGAGCTGGGTTTTCTTGGCAGGCAAAAGAAAACCTGTCCTTTTGAACAATTCAAAGTGAAACCAAAAACATTCCACAAGTTAAGCCTCCTGATCTCTAAAAATCTTGCCCTGTAACCTCTCTGTAAACATCTTCTCCAAGTCAAAACAACAAGCTCCCTGCTGGTATTTTATCTGAAAACAGGTGCCTTCCAGTAAGGGCTTGTTTACAAATCAAGTCCAGGAAGCCTTCTGGTGATCTCTTTTGAAAAAAACATAACGTTCAGCATCTCTTCAATCTTCCAGATGAATCAATGTCCATAATTCAAGTATAAGTCCTGAAAAAACATATTTCACAAAAAATAGAAGCATTCTTGTAACAGTATTTTTATATTGCCCATGAAATCCCCTACTAAGAGGTAGTTATATTTTCAAAACTCATTATACAGTTGACAACCTGCCTGCCTAGGCTTTCAAGGGACACATATTTATTAAAGTGAACTCCAGAGTATGATCAGATTGTTTGGTATTACAATTGGTTTGGGTTAAGGAGGGAGTGTGGGGGTAATAAACCAAAGTTCCTGCTTCTGATTGTTGCTGGAAATGTGAACATTGGATTAGGACAAGGTTGGGTGTGACTTTGATACCTCTGATTGTTCAATACCTTAATGAAGTTGCTATTAAGGTTCACTTGAGCTTTGAACTTTGCTTTTTAGCTATGGTATTAGAGGGTGAATGAAGCTCAAGAAACCCTGGCCCCACTATTGATGGGACTCTGCCTTCGGTGTGAGAAGGGTGGAGGGGCAGAGTTATGGATGGGAAACCTGGAAGTATATGAGTTTCTGAAAATCTTGTGGTTTTTAACTGCAGGATGGCTTTTAAATCTTTTCTCCACATTTCTTGCCCAACAACCGGCCTGGTTGAGAAGTTCGCTGCCTGTTGGGTGAGAAAGCCTGCAGCACAAGGACTTATCAGGCATAAAGAGGCAGGGACACATAGCAAGATTGCAGTTGGGGTGGGGATCTAATGGTTGGGGGGAGATATCACAGGGGAAGTTGGTGGTTTGGGGTAGAATGTGGACAGCGGACAGAATGTAGTCAGGGTATAGATCATAGTCAGGTGGATGGTGGTCAGGGGGGTAAATCATGGACGAGCAGTAGAGCATTGCCGAGCAAAGGATTTTGAAAACCTGTAGAAAAACTTAGGGCGAGATTTTGTTGTCCCGCTGCCGACAGCGGGTGCAGAAAATGGCGGCCGCTACACATGGGAGCCATGCTGACGCACGCCTCGATTCTGCAGCGGGTCGCCATTTATCATACTGACGGTGGTTGTGCCCCCAATCACGTGACAGGGGCAGCATTGGCGACGCTGATCACAGTGTCACCTGATGCAGGAGCACATGCTGGCATCATTTTTATAAGGGTGCCAGCCCTGTAAACAGTTCAACATAATGCAGAGTTGACCCCTTCCCCCCCACTTTCCCATATAAATCATGCTGGGTTGATCCCTTCCCCCCCACTTTCCCATATAAATCATGCTGAGTTGAACCCTTCCCCCCCTTTCCCATATAAATCATGCTGAGTTGATCCCTTCCCCCCCTTTCCCATATAAATCATGTTGAGTTGATTCCTTCCCCCCCATTTCCCATATAAATCATGCTGAGTTGATCCCTTCCCCCACTTTCCCATATAAATCATGCTGAGTTGCTTACCACCTCGGTGGTACCAGCTTCGCATGGATGGGAAAGTGAAGGCAAGGGAGCACCGCTCGACGAGCTCAAGATTGGGAACTGAAGATAAGATCACAGTGAATTACATTTAAGTTTGTGCAGAGCTATTTTAAATATTTAAAGTAGGGTCCCATTGCAGAGTGGCGGAGGTTCCACCATGGAACCTAACCATCGCCGAGAAGATCAGAGCCGCAATCTCAGCATTGGGCTCCGTGGCAGCTGCCACAAAACCCAACGTCGGTAGGGAACAAAATCCAGCCCATAGAGTGCAAGTGGTAAATCCAGGAGAACAAGCAAAGGTACCCTAAAGGTCAGGGGATCCAAGCACTGATGCAATATTGCTTGCCAGCACTGTGTTTGCTGTTATAGATATCTTTGACTCCAATATACAGGAGGCTTCCACTTCGGTGCTTGCGAGTCTAGGGATTTAGTTAGAAAGTAGCTTGATGATGGGCTAGAGTGTGTCCCCACACAGATTCCTGATAATTCACAAGGGGCATCTAGGAGTTTGGGGTCTGGCAAGAAGGTGAATGTTTGAGGACTTGACCTTCCAAGGTTGCTTCCAGATGTCTCCATCAGAGGACTACATGGCTGTCAATCTAGTGACTCAAGTTGTGTTTTTAACTGAAAGTCTGTCAGCCAATAATGTTCCAAGATGCCTTTGAACGTCTTGCTAATGAAGGCAATACCAGCTAGCTCATTCAACTGCTCAAGTCATTGTTCTGGATGACGGCTATTCAGACATGTGTCTTCACTTCGATACCTCGGAATATGAGGTACTTCAATGCAAATTATGTGGCTATTTAGCTGTTTTCTTTTTAGAAGTTTAATTTGGGTTCCAACTTTCTTTTTAAAAGTTTAATTTAGGTTTCCAGCTGATGAATTAAAAATCACCATTCAGCATAGCATGTTCATGACAATATGTTCATATTTGTATGTGGAGATTGAGGTGATCCTGGCAGATTTTAAAGCCTGGGCTTCAAGGGGTGGCTTTGGTCTCCAAGCAGCCATCCATCCAGTCAGTGTACTCCTTCAATTCCTGGACTGGCACAAGATGAAAGCACTGTAATTGCTGCCAATATGTCATGCAGTCAATTGCTTTATTTTGTTCTGCTGGTCCAATGCAGCTTGGGCATTGATGGAAAGGAAGCTTTTCGGATTCATATATGGCATGGAGTTGTTGCCAAGGGTCTTGCTGGATGCATTGATGCTGCCATGGATTGTAATGAAACTAGTAACAGGCAGAAGTGCTTTGCCCTGCCCAGCTGTTGCCTTCTTTCCAAGGGAATAGTGACAAAAATGTTAGCATGTAAAAGAAAGCTTCAGTGTTGTGTTTGATGGCTCAGTGATCCAGCATCAGTCTGATCTGTCTTAAAGGAAGTGTTGGTGTCAAAATTCAACGTGGTGATGGACTTCCATCACCAAGGACTGAACGGACCCTGTGCTGGATCTTGTCTCTAGAAAGAAATAAAAAATTGCCGTTATTTAGCACCATTCACAACCACAGGAGGTCCCAAAGTAAGTACATGCAAGAAGTAATTTTTGAACTGTAGTCACTGTTGTAATGTAGAAAATGCAATAGCCAATTTGTGTACAGTCAGCTTCCACAAACAGCAATTTGATAATGGCCAGACAATCTGTTTTGTGATGTTGATTGAGGGATAAATATTAGCCAGGACATTAGAGATAACTCCCCTGTTCATCTTTGAATTAGTGCCATGGGATCATTTACATCCACCTGAGTGGGCAGACAGGACCTCAGTTTACCAACTCATTCAAAAGAACACACCTCTGACAGTTCAGCACTTCCTCAGTACTGCACTGCAGTGGCAGCCTTGATTTTTGCGCTCAAGTCCTGGAGTAGGATATAAACCCACAACTTTCTGACTGTGAGGAGAGAGTGCTACCAACTGAGCCAAGGCTGATACTTAGCATGAGACTCCAGAAGAGGGAACACTCCACCAAATCAAATACAGCAAAAACAAGTCTGTTCAGACATACCCAAGTAATTGTGCCAAAATCAAATGATTGGGTTCCTGGGCTGACAGCAAGTGGATGCTTAGCTGTGAAAACCATGTAACTTAATGGAAGAGAGTCTAATGAGGATGAAGAAAGTAATGGTTTGTTGAGATGAGGGGTAGGAGAAGAAGAAATTAATTGTATCTTTGTAATATACAGTAAAGATTTGTGAATTCAATTGTAACTACATTACATTGTTCATACCCATTCATTATAATTTGGTCCTTGAGCACAGCCAGACAGCAGGAAATAGCAACAATGACAAGAAGCCATTGAGGCTTTCAGACAATCATTTATAAAATAAACATATATTTTGCTTGTAATATAAATGAGAATATCTATAGATCATGTGGTAGTTGTGTAAAAAGATCAAAAGTAATAATTAGTGTGCAGATCACGATGTAATGATTTCCAATCCACTCCAAAAACACTAATCTCCTCAAATGTCAGTGCACTTTGTGAAAATAGGGACCTATACTTATTCACCACACAGCACTGCTGTGAAAATATTGATCTGTTCTCAATTGCTGACATAGTGATGCTGACAAAATAACAAATTCTATTCAATTGCAAACACAATACTAGGGTGAAAATTGCACCACGTTCTTAGTCCTTGCATTGGTCACATTTATTACCAATATGTCTGCTTAATGACAAAATGTATAATTCCTGCCAATCTTCCTTTGTTTTCAACTCATTCTGCTATTCTGTAGTCTGCAGCATTATTGATTGGTTTGTTTTTTAAGCATTTTAAGATTCAAGGAACACTTAAAACAGCTGACATCTGAGAATTATGCTTTTGCTTGAGGCAGTGTTTGATGAGGTTGAAAAACGGGACAATTTCCAAAAACAATGACTGGGCTTTTCTTTTTATCTTAACTTAGTAGCTAAGATGGGAGAATTTATTTTAACTGTCTTCTTGGGAAATACAAATTTCAGTCTTGCCTAAAGTTCCTACAGATCAATTAGAAAAACAAAACTTTGGAAAGAAAATCATGGCTTCATATAACATTTAATGAAAGAATACGAATTCTGGGCTGGTGAAAACAGATTGGCTGCTGTAAAGCCTCTCAGTGAACTGTGGAATTTGGGCTGGTAATGACATTGCTCGAGGTATATGACCACATTCACTTTTGCCAAATAATTGTTTCCATAGGCCTCACCATAGCTACCTGATAACTTTGGAGAAAGATCTACTCCTGCAGGCTTGGGTTCAGCAGGGAAGCAGTCACAATGCTATACTATCTGCTGTAAACAGACGTGCAGGAAACCTTGATCAGAGAGAAACCATTTCCAGTGGCAGCTAGGTTTGCCAGCTCTGGTCGGATGTATTCATGGAGGTTTCATCACCTGACCTCCTGCTTCCATCCACCCCACCCTAACACATTCACCATTGATCGCCTAAAATATCCCTCCTGTTGGTTTACTGCCTTTCCCTCGCAACTGGAAACAGACTCTTCATGACCCTATTGGATGATTAATCTCCAATACTTTTAAAACAAAAAAATGGGACTGTTCAAAGAAAATGAAGACAAAAACACTGTTTTATGTCTCCATGATTGTTCTCCTGGGTTTCTCGCAGCTGGCTCCTGGAGATTAATGTTTAGTTTCTAGAGACGGCAAGACAATCCTGGCAGCTTGGCAACCTCAGAGTGGCAAATAAGCTCAGTACAGACATCAACCTTTATGTCTCTGGCTGCTTCTAAGCTATCACTAGCAGCAACTGTGAGCCAAGTTGCAGTTCACAGATGAATTAAACAACTCTGGTGTTAACTACCTCCCATTTGTCATTATCCTCATCTGGAAGGGTGCCCTGGAGTTTGAAACAAGACAGCCATTCTTGCATGGACCTCAGGTAGCAGCATCATGCTTTGCTACATCATAGAGTTTGGAAGTTCGTCTGCTCTGACACTTTATTTCACTTGTTCAGTATGAAAAAGTTAGCATGCAGGTACAGCAAGTAATTAGGAAGGCAAATGGAATGTTAGCCTTTATTGCAAAAGAGATGGAATATAAAAGTAAGGAAGTCTTGCTACAACTGTGCAGGGCATTGGTGAGAGCACACCTAGAGTACTCTGTATAGTTTTGGTCTCCTTAAGAACATAAGAAATAGGAGCAGAAGTAGACAATACCCGCCCCCCCCCCCTCCCCCCGTCGAGCCTGCTCCGCCATTCAATACGATAATGGCTGATCTTGATTCCCTGAGACCAAAATTCTACCCAGCTTAATCTTGAATGTATTCACGATGGAGCATCCACAACCCTCTGAGGTAGAGAATTCCAAAGATTCAGAGCCGTTTCAGTGAAGAAATTGTTCCTCATCTCAGTCCTAAACGATCACCCCCTTGCCTGAGACTGTGCCCCACGCAATATTCTAGTTTCTCAAGCCAAAGGAAACAACCCCTCAGTGTCTGCCCTGTCAAGTCCCTTCCGAATCTTGAATGTTTGAATGAGATCATCTCTCATTCTTTTAGACGCTAGGAATATAGACACGATTTAGTCATAATCATTATAGGACAACCCTCTCATCCTAGGGACCAATCTAATGAACCTTCGCTATACCGTTTCCAATGCAAATTTATCTTTCCTTAAATATGGAGACCAAAACTACGCACAGTACTACAGGTGTGATCTCACCAAAGCCCTGCAGCAACACTTCATTATTCTTGTACTCCAAACCCCTTGCAATAAAGGCCAACATGTCATTTGCCTTCCTAATTGTTTGCTGTACCTGCATGCTATCTTTCTGTGTACACCCAAGTCCCTCTGAATATCAACATTTACAAATTTCACATCTTTTATAAAATATTCTCTTTTTTATATTCTTACTACCAAAGTGAATAACCTCACACTTTCCCACATTATACTCCATCTGCCACCTTGTTGCTCATTCACTTAACCTGTCGATATCTCTTTGCAGCCTCTTTGTGTCTTCCTCACAGCTTGCATTTCTACCTAGATTTGTATCATCAGCAAACTTAGATTCCTTACTCTCTGATCTTCATCTAAGTCATTAATATAGTTGTAAATAGCTGAGGCCCCAGCACTCCACGAGTTATCGCCTGCCAACCTGAAAATGCCACGTTTATCCTTACTCTTTGCTTTCTATCCATTAACCAATTCTCTATCCATGCTCATGTATAACCCAAGATGCCATAAGCCCTTATCCTGTGTAATAACCTTTTGTGTGACACCTTATTGAAAAACTTTTGGAAATCCAAGTTTACCACATCTACTGGTTCCCCTTTATTTACCCTATTAGTTACATTCTCAAAAAACTTTAACAAATTTGTCAAACACAATTTTTCTTTCATAGAACTATGTGGACTTTGTGTGAACATATTATGATTTTCTAATTACATTGTTAAGATTTCCTTAATAATGGATTCCAGCACGTTCCTGAAGACCGATGTCAGGCTAACTGGCCTGTAGTTCCCTGTTTTCTCTTTCCCTCCTTTCTTGAACATCGATGTTAGATTTGCTAACTTCCAATCTGCTAGGACCAATCTAGAATCTCGGGAATTTTGGAAAGTCACAACCAGTGCATCCGCTATCTCTGCAGCTACCTCTTTTAGAACCCTAGGATGTAATCCCTAGGTGCTAGGGATTTGTTGGATTTTGGTCTCTTAAGTTTCTTCAGTACTTCTTCTCTGCTGATATCAATTACCTTAATTTCCTCACTCTTATTAGCCCCTTGGTTACCCTCTATTTCTGGTATGTAACTTGTGCTTCTGCTGTGAAGACGGACGCAAACTATTTGTTCAATGTCTCTGCCATTTCCCCACTTCCCATGATCAGTTTTCCTGTCTCTGACTCTAAGGGACCCTCCTTTTTATATACTTGCTAAAGCTCTTACAAACTGTTTTTCTATTCCTGGCTAGTTTCTTTCATTCTATTTTTTCCTGTTTTATCAACATTTTGGTGGCCGTTTGCTGGTTCCTAAAATATTCTCAATCTTTAGGCTATTCTTTGCAACATTAGAAGCCTCTTCTTTTAATCCAATACGATCCTTAAATTCATTAGTAAGCCATGGCTGGATCTTTCTTGCTATGTTTTTATTTTTTAATGGAATGTACTTTTGTTAAACTGTTTGAATTGTTTCTTTAAATATTTCCCACTCTTTAATTATTGCCATACCTTTTAGTCTATTTACCGATTCAACATTAGCCTGCTCCCCCCTCATACCTAAATAATTGGCATTGTTTAAGTTTAAGATTGGGACTGAAGTAGGTTGCTTTCAAACTTCATATGGAATACAATTGTATTATGATCATTTTTCCCAGTGGATCTTTTACTATGAGATTATTAATTAACCTTGCTTTGTTGCACAATATTAGAACTAAAATAGATTTATCCCCAGTTGGTTTCACAATGTATTGTTCTAGGAAATTCATCATACAGACCAGCTTTCCCAGGTTGATTTGTCCAGTCTTTATAAAGATTAAAGTCCGCACAATTATTACTTTGCCTTTATTACAAGGTCCAATAATTTCTTGCTTAATGGTCTGTCCAAAAGTTTACCTACTGTTAGTGGGCTTATAAACTACTCCCACCCGCATTTTCTGACCCTTGCTATTCCTAATCTCCACTCATACTGATTCTACTTCTTGATCTTCTGAGCCATGATCCTTTCCCACTACTGTTCTTATGGCATCCTTTACTATCAGGGCTACTCCTCCACTTTTCCATTCTGTCTGTCTTTGTGAAATGTTGTATCCCTGGAATATTTATTTCCTGAACTTGGTCACCTTGTAACCATGTCTATGTAATGACAATTCGATATAAACCATCTCGCTTTATTTGTGCCATTAATTCATCTACCTTATTGCAGATCCTTCATGCAATCAGATAAAGAGCATTTAATTTTATCTTTTCACCACTATTCTTTGCATGGACCTCGTTCGCTGATGCGTTATTACCATTAGATTCTGTGGGCTGAATTTAGTGAGGCTGTCTGGAGCAGGAATGGAGGCCTGGGGCGCCCGAAGAGTAGCATCGGATGAGACGCCTGGTCTTGATGTCGGTTCTGGATTTAGTCAGTGGCAGGAAAGCACCAAGGCAGCTTCATCGCCCCGATACGATGGGTAGGCAATTTAAATTGCTGGACAGATAGTTCGAGTACATTTGCATGTAATTGTAAGTGATTCAATGGGGGGCTTGGAAATAAGTGGATAATGGGCAGCAGTCATGTGTCTTTGGATCGCTAGCCATTGAAAGCAAGGCCTCAGTGCCACGATGGGTAGGCAGCTATGACCAGCACTGCATCAGTGAAAAGGGGGAGCTGAGGTCATTTTCTCACTGCAGTACTGTGTGCTTTGCATACATGAGCTTGGTCTTGAGTGACAGTACTGGGTGGGCTTGATCTTGGTGGCAGTCCTGGGTGAGCTTGGTGTCAAGATTTCTGGAAGGGGGAAGCTGGGTCCTGGGTGTTCTGCAGTGGGGCAGACTTGGTTTTGGGTGGCAGTACCAGGTGCCCATATTGTTGGATGTCCGTATTGGGTGTCCATACTGCTGGGTGAGAGGATTGCCTCTCAGCAAGGGACGGCACTGAAGCCCATTAGCGAGTCTGCCAAGAGAAGTAGCAAAGGGAAAACTGCTAAGGCAGGTTCATCTCTGCAAGGACAGTGCTCTGAAGGCCTACTGATCACCTAGCATGCAATTCGTACACCCTGTCTTTTTGGACCCTTGTGGCCTGATACAGCACCTCTGACGGAGGGAGGGCCAGGGACAGCTGTGCCTGCCTGTGCAGCTCCATGACTAGAGCAAAAGCAGCCGGCATGCCAAGAAGGGCCCACCTGCACTAGAGAGTGTACCGCACTTGGCTCTACTACTTCCAAATGTCCGAGTGGCAGTGTCAGCAAAGTTTGCAGCTCTCCAGGAGCTCATCACTGCCTTATGTGTCCTGCTGCAGAATGAAATTGTGACCTATGGGATTCAGTGGTCACGATGCCTACATACTTTGACAGTCCCAGGTACTGCAGCTTTTCTGGTCCCTGACTCGCCTTCAGGGATGGATTCTCAGGAACAAGGGCTACCCATTGAAGACATGGCTACTGACGCCTGTGAGGAACCTTCGCACTGCAGCAAAGGAGTGATACAATGCTTGCCACAGCTTCACCCGAGCAACCATCGAGCAGGCCATTGGGCTGCTGAAGATGAGATTCCGGTGGTTGGATTGATCCCGTGGAGCTCTGCAGTATGCCCAGCGAGGGTCTCATGTATCATAGTGGTCTGCTGTGCTCTGCACAATCTAGTACTGTGGAAGAGAGGCACCTTGCATGACAAGGACATGATTAAATGCCACTCCTCCACTAACAAGCAGGATGTGAAGGAGGAAGCTGAGCAGGCAGCACTGGATGTTGAAGCCCTTGCACTGGAGGCCAGGCACATCAAGCGTTGGGCCAAGGAGGCAAAAGACAATCTCATACTTACCCAATTCCAGCCACCATGATGGCCACTCAAAGTAAAATCACTAAAGACTCACTTCAACCCATGCAGTCTGTCACCTCCTTTCTACTTGTCTTCCGTGCCTAGCGCCCAGCGGAACCACGTGCTATGGCTCATGGGAGACGCTAATCAAATGAGAGCTGTGCCTACATTGGCAGCCACTAAGGGGAAAGGGTGAAATCAGCAGCTCATAATTAAGGCATGACAGAATAATCATTTTCCACAATGAATAATTTCAAAAACAAAAGAACTTTATAACAGAAAACAAATGTCAAATTTCAAACACCTGTGAAACCGAGAAACAGCAATAAGACAAATTACAAGATAGTGGGTTTTATTTGGTGTAGTTGATTGAGGGAAGATGTCGACCATTGCACAGAAAAAACTCTCTGCTTCTTTTTAACATCCACTCAGAGTAAGCAGATAGGACCTTGATTCAATGCTGTAATTGTAGGATGGCATCTCCATTAATATGGTATTTTATCAATATTGCACCACAGTGTCAGTCTGGATAGTGTCTTCAAGTCCTGAAGTGGGGTTGGAACCCATATTTTCTGACTGAAATAAAGATGTTAATGACTGAGCAAAGTTGCTCAATCTAAATTGCGAAATGTTAATAATTAAGCAAATTGGGTGTTGAGATATATAAGCAGTGTATAACTCTAATAGATTTTACCGAGTCTCATAAAAGAAAAATATATAAATTTATATACATTAACACAATAATAGGACTAAAATTGTATGCAAAATATTGTACAAAAATAATATTCTGGGGATGCTGGAAATCTGGAATAAGAACAGAAAATGCTGGAAATACTCAGCAGCACAGGCAGTGTCGTGTTTGACTGATCTGTTTTGATTGTTTAAACCTCCGGGTGGAGCTAGAGAGCAGAAGTGAAATTGTGGGAGATTTCTGGAAGCTTCTGGGAGACATTTTGAATCTGTCTCACAGACACAGGCTGCTGTTGAGACATGTGCTCCAATCTGT
The DNA here is from genome assembly GCF_036365525.1 of Heterodontus francisci. NCBI lineage: Eukaryota > Metazoa > Chordata > Chondrichthyes > Heterodontiformes > Heterodontidae > Heterodontus > Heterodontus francisci. Next base: position 136,728,388 of record NC_090376.1, on the reverse strand, counting down.
AAGACCTTTTATTGTTAATTTTAATGTGCTTTAAATAAACCAGTTGGTTATTTAACACAGTGTGGTATGTGCATTGTTCAGAGCTAAATCAGATCTTGAAATTAAACCCAGCATAAACACAACAGGCAGCATCTGTGGAGAGAGAAACAGAGTTAACATTTCAGGTCAATGACTTTTTGTCAGAACTGGAAAAAGTTAGGGATGTAACAGGTCTTGAGCAAGACAAAGGCAGTGAAAGGGGGAGAACGGGAAAAAAACAAAATGGAAGGTGTGTGAATGGGTGCAAGGCAGGAGAGATTAAATGACAAAAGGAACGATGTAGCAAGGCAAAAGGAGATGATAATGGGACAGTAGAGAAGCAGCAGAAGGGGCTAGAGGAGGAATAAATGGGGATAAAGCAGAATCATCACCAACAGCTGCCATCCAAAAGCAAAAAAAAGGGGCAGAGGTTATGATCTGCAATTGTTGAACTCAATGTTAAGTTCAGAAGGCTACAAAGTGCCTTATTGAAAGATGAGGTACAGTTTACATTGAGCTTTATTAGAACAGTGGAGGATGGCAAAGATAAAGAGGTTAGAGTGGGAGTGGAGTGGAAAATTAAAACAACAGGAGGCTCGGGGTCATGCTTGTGGACTGATCTAAGGTGTTCTGCAAAGTGGTCACCACATCTGCATTTGGTTTCCCCAATCTAGAGTGAGCAGGAAATACAGGGTATTAAATTGAAAGAAGTACAAGTAAATTGCTGTTTCTTTGGAAGGAGTGCTTGGGACCTTTAACAGTGAGAAGGGAGGATGGTAGGTGTTGCATCTCCTGTGCTTGCATGGCATGGTGCTGTGAGAATGGAAGAGGGATCTGGGGGTGATTGAGGAGTGGACCATGTTGTCTGGGAGAAAACATTCCCTTCAGAATGCTGAAAGGAAAAGGGAAGAAAAGATGTGTTTGTGGTGGCATCACATTGGAGATGACAGAAATGGTGGAGGATGCGTTGAATGTGGATGCTGGTGGGTGGAAAGTAAGGACAAGAGGAATCCTATTGTTGTTCTGGGAGAGAGGGGAATTGCAGGAAATGGAATGGACATGGCCAAGGGCCCTGTCAACCAGGGTGGGGGAGGAATCCTCGTTTCAGGAAAAAGGAAATCATATCAGAAGCATTGGTACAGAAGGTAGCATCAACAGAGACAGAGAAACTGTCAGAATGGAATAGAGTTCTTTCAGGAAGCAGGGTGAGAGGAAATGCAGTCGAGGTAGCTGTGGGAGCCAGTGGGGTTATAGTAGATATCCATCAATAGCTTATGGAGAAATAGAGACAGAGAAGTCAAGGAAAGGAAAGGAAGATGGACCATGTGAAGGTGAGGGAAGGGTGGAAATTGATGACATTTTCCAGTTCAGTATGAGAGCAGGAAACGGCACCAATACAGTCATCAATGTTCTGGAAAAAGAGGTGAAGGAGGGGATCCTGAGTAGGAATGGAAGAAAGATTGTTCCACGTATCCCACAAGAAGACAGGCATGGCTAGGACCCATGCAGGTACCCATAACAACACCTTTTATTTGGAGGATGTGAGTGGAGTTAAAGGAGAATTTATTCAATGTTAAGAATCAGTTCAGCTAGACAGAGAAGGGCGGTTGGGCCTGCATTCAATGAAGAAGCGGAGAGCCCTCAGACTGTACTGGTGGGGGATGGAGGTGTGGAAGAAAGAATGTCCATGGTGAAAAGTGATGGTTATGGCCAGGAAACTAGAAACTATTAAAGTGGCAGAGATGAAAGAAGAGTTGCGGATATAGGTCAGAAGAGACTGGACAAGGGTAGAAAAAGGAGTCAAGATAGAAAGAAATAAGTTCAGTGGGGCAAGAGCAGGTTGAAATGATGGATCTAACAGGGCAGTGAATCTTGGGAAGGAGGTAGCACCCGGTAGTTAGGGGTTGGTGGACTATGAGGTTGGAGGCTGTGGAGGGAAGATCTCCAGAGGAAAAGAGTTCAGTGACAGTCTTGAAAACAAGGGCTTGATCTTTGGTTTTTGGGTGATGTTCCATGGGGAGGAAGGAGGAGGTGTCAGGGAGTTGGCGATGAGCCTCCATTAGGTTGAGGTCCATTGGCCAAACAGCAACAGCACCACCCAGCAGGTTGGATGACAATATTAGGGTTCGACATGAGAGAAAACAAAATAATGCATCTGTGAACACTTTCTTAAGTTTTTATTTGCAGTCATCAACCTTTCTCAAAAATCTGAAATTACAGATAATAACCTTGAGAATTCATTGGTGTCATTTCAGTTCTAGAAACACAGCAGGCTGGGTCTTTAGGCATCACATTGCTGTGGTTCTGACTCTGCTGGTAATCAGGGGATCAACTAATCAGATTATTCATCAGTGTTGTGTTGTGTAAATGCAATGCTAGTGTTACAACCTGAGGTAGATGAGAAGCATTTCAGCAGTACCAATAACATTTATTGGCCTCACTCCAACAGGAAAGACCCTTCCCCATACAGAATGTACATGTGTATCAAGAAAACTATATTTAAATGTCAGTGACAGCAACAGTATTGATCGTCACTGTGATAAATGGATCAGACTCCATACATCCATCATTATCAGCAACCAGCAGAAATGTCAACTTTAAGATTAACTATCATTCTTGGATTGACATGCATCAGTATGCCTTTCAAAATGTCAGCATTTCAGCTGCGCAGGTCTTAACCCCTGTCTGAAGATGATGCAGGAGTGCATTTCAGAAGAAGAAACATTGCCCTCTGTTAACAAACAACCAGTAGCCTTCTGTCTTTATCCTCCATCAAAGGCAAAAATCATCCACAATAACTATGAATTGCGGACTGCAGGTGGAGACCAGCTGACATTTGATACTTGATGCCACAGGAGAAAGAAATATTGTTGATCCTGGGGAGTTGTTTAGCAGAGATTATTGGAGATTTTGAAGTGGGACGATCAATGTTAGTTGCAAATTTTCAACTCATCAGGAGCTTGCTATTACCAAGGGCTTGTGGGCAGGAGCACTTATGCAGGAAAAAATTTGGGAGTGTTTAAATGGAACCAATGAAGCTTCTCTGAAAAGCCAATATTTTTAATTGTTACGACTGCAGTGGGAGCATCACATGGTTAATGCAATTCTGTTGCTCCACAGGTTGCAACATATTTCTTTGAGCTTTCCAAATTGGAAAAACACAGCCAAATGGAACTCTTTAGTGTCCCCCGAATGCAGCAGACCAAACCAGGTAACTTTAGATTACAACAAATTAATTATTTATTTTAAAAAACTAAAATTCTAAACACTACTAAGACAAATCAATGCCTAAAGACTTTATAACTTCTTATTTAAGAATCTAACTCCTGCATTCGCCTACATACACCCAAAAATTAACAATGGTTTAGTTTTACATTAGCTGGCTCTTGAGAATAAAATAAAAAACAAAGTCTTTGCAAGTTATGTTCTTGACAAATGGAGTCTCCCAATGTGGAAACAGTCAAAGGTCACTTGAAGTCTTCACAGTGGTCCAATGGGAAAAAAAGGTCCTTCAAAGATAGGAATTAAGAAGCTCGGCTGTTGCAACACTAAACTTTCCCTTCAGTGATAAACACAGCAAGCACCGAAAACTTGTTAAGAAAGGCTTTTCTTATTTTTAATGGAATTAATTTGGCTTGAAGCTTTGCAGAATTTTGAGAGAGAAAGAACGCAGCTTCATCAGTTCAAATCGACTCAGAACTCTGCTTAAAACCAGTGTCTGCCAGCTAGTTTAAAAAGTCAAAACTGCAACATTGAATCACGTGATCTCTCTCCTGTTGCTGTTGCTTGGCAACCAGAATGCAATCAGCAGTCTGAGCTTCTGTCATAAAGGTGCACTAATCTTCTTTACTGTCTTAAAGGCACACACAATATTTCTGAGGAGAAAAAAAAAACAAGACCGTGACAAATATATTTTCCCCCTACGGAGGAGAAATTGGGGAGCACCCTTCCACCTCTGCTCTAACAACTACCTGCCCACACTACCATTTACCCTTTCTCTCTCACCAGTCAGAGAAATATATCTGAGGGCATTCTAAAAATACTTTGCGGCATGATGTCCACTGTTCAGAACGATGTTTATTATGTGTTTAGATTTTGTTTTCAAGAGAATATTTGGATGTCTGTTTGCAACAGGGTGCAGGCTGCTTGCAATGTCACTGTACTGAACTTCTGCCTCTTTAAACAGATAGACCCTTGAAGGTCTATAGATTCTGGTGGAAAGGGACCTTCCAGTTACTCCTCACCTTTCTGGCAGCCTTTTACTGTGATCCTCTCTCATTTCCTCTTCACCCTGCTCCTGTTGAGCCTCCATTGTGAGGACATTTATGTGAATAAGTATGGTGCTGAATGAAAGAAGGATGCAAAAGAAAGGTTTCCAGACCTGAAACTGTTCAAAAACTGTCAGGCAGAGTTTATGGCTAATTAAGGGGCAATTTTAACCCTGCAGTTAAAATTGCTTGAGTGACTTATCTGCTGGCATTCTGCTCCTTTCCCACAGTCTGCCATTTTAATCTGCTCTTCTCAGCAGGCGAAAAGGACCCCCACCAGAAATTCATGGGGGTCCTTCTTTTTAAAAAAAATCACTAACATCAAACCTGACAGCTATTTTAACTAGTGGATTAAGCTGAAAAGCAGTTGTGGCTTTTACGTCAGGTCAATCTAGCAAGAAGAGTGAGGGTCAGAAGAGGTCCTTCCCTATTGTTGTGGAGGGAGGTGCTTAGGCGTACGCTGCTCCCCACTCCCCCACCTTCCCAATTGTGAAACTCTTCCGAAACCTTCTCCCCGTGACTTACTTGAGTAATAGTGACCATTCCTTCAGTCCCCAGCAGCAGCCTCCTACTGTCCAATATTCCCCGCCTGCTAGGTTTTAGCTGAGCCACTAGCTGGGAGAAAGTAGATGAGGCCTGGGAGTTAAAATCACATGGGCCTCTTCATGCTGAGGTCAGGATGGTTTGCAGCTCACCTTGGCCCCTGTTTTCCCAATTCCCACTCTGAGTTAAAATTCAGACTTTAGAGCCCATGAAATCCAGCCCTTCCTGTCTGGGTAACATTTTTCCCATATTATCAATCTAGCAGCTGACGGGAGTTACCAGTGATATTTGCTGTTTACAGTAAGCTGAGCATGTTAAGCACAATATTTCACAGCTGGAGTACCTGAGCCCTTGCAGTCAAGCGTAAATAAATAGGGTATATTTGCGGTATCTGAAATTTTGGGGGTTCAAGTACTCAACTTCAGTGCAAACTGTGATCTCTATGATTTTTGTCTGAGGTAACTAGTTCATTTTCAAACTTTTTTCAGATCAGATGCCACAGTTGTTCATTTGTCTACTGTTTATAGGCCAAAAATACTTTCCGAGTGATATAAAATATATTGAGTTAGCAAAGTATTGGAAAGTAAAAAAGAAAATTTTGGCTTCAAAACCTGGAAGTAGTTTAAAGCATATTTTTTTGTATTCTTTGAGAGTTTAAACAAAAAGCAATGGTCATACTGGAGTGAGGGATGGAGAAGAAGCACGAGGAATTGGGAGATGGATGGGAAGCAGCAGTAACTGGGGGAGGATGGGAACTGAGCCACTGAGGGCCACATCTTTCCCTCAGTGCAGCTTGAAACTATTGGTGGCTCCTTTCTCTCCTGACCACATCCTGCCACAGTACCCACCAACCCCCACCTGAAAAACAAAATAACAACATAAGTAAAAATAAATATCTCACAATTAAATGGATTATAATGTGGAAAAATGTGAAATTGTCCATTTTAGCAGGAAGAATAAAAAAAAAGAACATTATCTAAATAGTGAGAGATTGCAGAGCTCTGAGATGCAAAGGGATCTGGGTGTCCTAGTGTATGAATCGCAAAAGGTTAGTATGCATGTACAGCAAGTAATTAGGAAAGCTGATAGAATGTTATCGTTTATTGCGAGGGAAATTGAACATAAAAGCAGGGACGTTATGCTTCAGCTATACAGGGCATTAGTGAGACCACATTTCGAGTACTGTGTACAGTACTGGTCTCCTTATTTAAGGAAGGATATAAATGCGTTGGAAGCAGCTCAGAGAAGGTTTACTAGACTAATACCTGGAATGGGCAGGCTGTCTTATGAAGAAAGATTGGACAGGCTAGGCTTGTATCCGTTGGAATTTAAAAGAGTAAGAGGCGACTTGATTGATCCTGAGGGGTCTTGACAGGGTGGATGTGGAAAGGATGTTTCCCCTCGTGTGAGAATCTAGAACTAGGGGCCACTGTTTAAAAATAAAGGGGCACCCATTTAAGACAGAGATGAGGAGTCATTTTTTCTCTCAGAAGTTCGTGAGTCTTTGGAATTCTTTTCCTCAAAAGGCAGTGGAAGCAGAGTCTTTGAATATTTGTAAGGCAGAGGTAGCTAGATTCTCGATAAGCAAGGGGCTGGAAGATTATCAGGGATAGGTGGAAATGTGAATAATCAGTTCAGCCACAAACTTATTGAATGACAGAGCAGGCTCGAGGGGCCGAGTGGCCTACTGCTGCTCTTAATTCGTATGTTCGTATGTACGTAATTGGGAACAGAGGAACAAGAGTAGGCTTATCAGGACCTTGTGTCTGTTTCTCCATTCAGTGAGATCATGGCTGCTCTGTATCTTAACTCCATCCACCCGCCTTGGCTCCATATCCTAATATATTTTTGCCTAGCCAAAATCTCAGATTTAAGATTATTAATTGGTTTAGCAATTACAAACTTAAATTTGTGAAAAGAATTATTTTTACATGCTTGAACATGCTTTTGATCAGAACCAATTTTGACAGTCAGAAGCTTTTTTTCCCTGTGTTGTAGATTCTTTTACTGGCTCTGTATCCACCTTTTCCTTTTGTCCCATGTATTATTGGACTGTATTTTTCTGTGTTTCTTGTACTTGAATATTCTTTTTAATTGCATACTAGTTGATCTCTCATAGGGTTGCAATGGTGAGTCAAGTGGGGTGGGAATTTTATGGGCTCTGCAAGAACAGCTTTGGTGGCATATGGGATGATTTAATTAGGCATGAGTTGTTTATTCGGATTTCCGATAGCAGGTTTTTTATCGCAATTAAGTCAGCAACGTCATTGCATTGGTCCGGGTTTCCCCCTGCCCAGTGGCAGATTGCAGCTTTGCATTCATTTCCATACCATGAATACTCATTAACCTACACTCAGTTCAAATTAAGTCCTACCTACCAGATTAAGTTAGCCGCGAGCGGTATTCCCATGCCACCCGGTTCACGTTCATTTAAACGTGGTGTATACCAGTCCGCCTTGTGCAGTTGTATCTGAGGTTAGTGGTTTCATGTATTGAACTCATTGGCACAAGAAGGCCAACATTGAAATGGAAGTTTGGCTCCAGGCTCGGCACCAGCAAGGGCGACTCTTCTCAGGGGATGGCGGCAAGGGCATGGGGGTGTGTGCATGGAGGAACAGGATAGGGTATTTGGGGAGGACAGGGTGGGATTACCAGGTGCATGGAAGAGCAGGGAAGGGTACTTGTGGAGGACGGGGAGTGGGGGGGGGGGGGCGGTGGTGGTTATTGGATGCATGGAGAATCAGGGGAGGGAGGAGGGAAGCATCCAGGGTGTGTAGTGGTTGTTATTGCTGCTGAAGCTGGATGTGGGCGGCTGTGGGGGTGGTGGGCCAATTGGAGCATTGCGGTCAACAGAATATCATGAGGAGTCTAAAGGGCGGGATGAGTCCTGTCAACATTGGAGACTTGTGGGGCAAATTCAGGTACTGGCTGGCAAAGGGAACAGTCACAGTCAATGGAGGCAATTGTATTCTGTAGTGGGGGAAGGTCGAGACTTAGGGTTTGGCACTCTACGGCATCATAGGGAGGGGAACGGGACTAGGCAATATCTTTAAAATGGATTTGAGGAGGATCAAGGGTCAGATTCGGCATTTGGATAGTAACTGGATTAAGAACAGGGGGAGGGATTGCATGAATAATTTGATTGTGACACTGTCCAAGATAATGGGGAGATGTTCAGTTGTGATGGAGTATAGGTATAATAGGCTTAATTAGGTAGAATTTAGATATAGTTAATATATTATGCCTGTTAGAATTACAGATTGAATAAATGGTCAGTTTTCAGGCTTCACTGAAATTCCCCTTAAGAAGGTAGAGTTAGAAAATTTCAAGGTCCCTGTTATAACAAGTTGGGAAATCCATTTGTGCTTCTGTTGCGAGGGAATTGAAAGATAAACACACACATTGAAATATCCTATGTGGCATCAGTAAGAGGTAGCAATAAACTTAATTAGTTTATGGGGTTGTTGATGCAGACAAATCGGCTCTCGAGGTTGCTTTAAGGTATCATAAAAAAAGTAATTATAGAAAATGGACTCACAGGGACAAAAGGTCAAGTAAACGTAATTATAAACATTTTGACCAGATTAGAAGCTCACAACTTCAAATTTCAGTAAAACATTAAGTGGAAATAGTAATTAAAAATATGTATTTTAAAAGGAACACAGGAAGGCCACTTAAATGCTGGAAGTCAGATGACACCTTAGAAATAGGATAAAAATGAGAAGTTTTGAAAGCAATGTTTAGAGGCGTTGTAGCCTCAAACAAAACTTCTCATCCCATGCCTTATTCGGGGGATTTAAGGTAAAAGTTTACTTTAAATTTTGATGGATATTCTGGATATTCTAAGATAATTTTACTGTAACAGTAGCAAGGTTAAGCTTTTGGATTCTATGTTAGAAATAAGAATGTGTGTTACATTTCTCAGTAATATTTGATATTGTGATATACCTATCCACTTAAGAAGTTGATTGCATGATAAATTCTTTAATAAATATATAAACATTAATAGTATTCTGTATCCAACTACAAGAACCCCCTCTCTGTGTCTCTTTAAGTGGGGAGCTACATATTGAAGAGAGTTTCCCAGACCCTTATAATATCTGAGATATTTATGACTTAGCCATAATATTAAAAATAGGCTATCCGAATGATGGTAATATTCTCTGTTAGTTTTCTTTCTTTGAGGGATAGCTAGTACAATTCTTTGGACCCAAATAAGTGTCTGGGAATTTGTCGGGTTTGAACTTGATTAAGGGAGATTTATAGGGATGTACTCCTGATTTGGTTTAGTCCCTATAAGGGGTTAAAATCATAAATCAGTTCACAGTGATAACAGAGGGAAGGTTTATGGTTATATTGGTGGGTCAAGGGTGATGGATGCAGGCTGGAAGGTGGCAGAAGGAGGTTGAAAGGTGGAGAGACTTGCTTTATATGGTACACACCCCATTTTCTTGAACGATAATGCAAACCATATGGCCACACGTGGATTGCCAGTCAAGTAGGAGGAGGCAAATGATGGTGGGTAGGATTTCCTGCTGGCTGCAATTTTAAGGCACATAAAAGTGAACTGCTGATGGCCTCGATGGATTAGGTGACTGGCAGCAGAAGATGGAATTGGAATGCTCTGCTCATTTCATTATTTGCAAAGCTGCAATGACATGGGACTCAAACACACAATTTGTCTACTACCATGGGAAGAAGAGCAGAGGAAGCGACTAAGGAGGGCTCTTTTCCCTCAACGCATGACACCTGAACGTCAGCAACAGGCAGAACAGGAAGGTGAGGATGCTCCGCATGATAACATCCGGGAACGGCATTATTGAAGACAGGCACTGGCGCGTCAGCGCATCATTAAGACAAGGACAAATCACCTTCAAATGTCAGAGGGGCAATGCCAGAGATGCCATGTCATGTGAAATGGTCACAGAAATTTGTAGGATCCTGCAGCATGACCTGCAACCATTTGGGTTTGATGGGAATTCCATGCCAGTTGCCCTCAAGGTGACTGCTGCACTCAATTATTTTGCTAGCGGGGCCTTCCAGGTATCAGTGGGCGACATATGTGGCATATCACAGTCTGCGACTCATAGGTGTATCAAAGAGGTGACCAATGTCCTTTTATCAATGTGCCAATGATTTCATCTGCTTACCTGTAGACTTGGACAGACAAACAGCAAGGTCTGTGGCCTTTGGCGGCATCACTGGGTCCCCTAGAGTGCAAGGGGTGAGCTCTCTGGGACCAGCCTGCTGCATTTGTGAATCACAAAGGCTTCCACCCTTTGAACATACAACTGGATTGTGACCACAGGACAAGAATAATGTAGGTTTGTGCTCATTTTCCAGGGATCTGTCATGATTCCTCCATTTTGATGAACTCACAGCTGCCAGGAGTTTTTGACAAAACAGCTGAACTAGATGCCTGGATCCTGTGTGACAAGATTACACACTTTGTACATGGTTGATGACACCAGTGCAGCATCCTCAAAGTGCAGCTGAAGAGTGATATAATGCTGCTCACACATCCACCAGAGACATCATCCAACGCACCTTTTGCATGCTGAAAATGCGCCTCCGCTGCTTTGACCAGTCTGGAGGGGCCACAGAGGGTTTCACGAATAATCATTATCTGCTGTGCATTGTACAACCTGGCAATTAGATGCAGTCACGTGTTGCAGACAGAGGAACAGGAGAAACGTCAGTCCTCCACAGATGAGGATGACTATAAATAGGATGAGGAGGACCTTGTAGATATATCTGCACTGGCAGAGGTGGATGAAGAGACAGCTGACAGGGCACCCTCTGGGACATTGGCATCTTCCTCCCCTGAGGAGAAGTCTTGTACCCCTGGCGTTCAGTTACTCGAGTGCAGGCACCTGCAGTGGAGAGACAAATAAAGGCACATTAAGCATCAGCTGAACATGCGTGCACACTTTCCTTTGCTGTTGTCATGGGAGTGTTTATTTTTCTCTGTTATAAAAACTAAGGGGAACTGTGTGCCTTTAAGACTGAGAGTTGTTTTTCTCTCTGGCGAACAGTATGTGAGAGCTGCAGCTGTTCCTAGGCCACAGCAAGAGAGATGAGGTCACATGCCACATTGTATCTGATTAACCGTGTGTAAAAACTGGCTAGAAACAGTTTGATCTGGCAGACCAATGAAGCGTGCTCTCCCTGAAGGAAGAATTTATCCCTCTCAGCAGAAAATCTACATTGGTCCACAGGCAGTGTTTCGCCTAAAGAGGAAAAGACCCCTGTGAAGGAATCTTTGCATTGTTGGAGGTAACAAATTCCTTTTTACTTCCAGTCTCTAAGAAGTCTCTGCCTCAGGAGTGACATTCTGTTGCCTTTTGTGTTTCTGGGAATTCTACTGTTAAATTGCAAATTCAAAATCCAAATAGACCTGTTGCTATACTCCTTGCTGAAGGATCTGTGTGACGCCTGCTATATCCGAGGTGCCATGGGCACCTATCCGTTACAGACTGTTCATCAGGCTCACCTGGGGACTTTGGGTGGCATCTAACTATTCGACTTTGGGATACCTCACCGAACTGGGAATGTAACCCACCAATACTTACAACCCAGTTATTTTATTATTCCTAAGAAACAGCCCTAATTTAAAACATCAGTTTTAAAATGGTTAACTGTTGGTTTTTGGAAGAATATGCATGTGCATGTGGGTTAGGAGCAATAAGAAGTTGTAAAGTATTTTCACACATAGATTTATCTCAATATTGTTTAAGACTTAGTTTATTAATAAATAGTTAATTTATTGTTGTTTAAAGATACCTGGTTTGGTGCGTTTTATTCTGGGGGTTAATAAAGTGTTTAATTTGGCTAATTTCCAGTAGGTGGGAAACTTTAATAATATGTTATGATCTGTGGAGTAATGGGACTAAATTGAAAGTGCATTACTCCCGCCTCGGTCGTAACACTGTGCACATATGGCTGCAAGACTGAGAATGGCACTTCATCCTTATGCCTTGAGGATCCTGCCTCACCATCTGCGATTGCTCTGCGTCCCTCCTCTCTTGCTATTTCTGCTGCCTCCTCCTCAGCCAATGTCAGGACCCTGATGTCTGGGACACCTCCAGCTGTCTTTGCCTGCTTATGCTGGCTGTGGTTGTATTTATCCTGCAGGAGACTTAATGACAGGTCAAAAATGCATCCCGCATACATGCATAGACATCATTCATTCCAGACTGGCTATCACACGACACATCCAAGCACAGCAACAATGCCAACTGTCAACTTTGCGCATAATCATTTAATTTATGGCACCAAGACTTCTCAGACATTCCACTGTTTGCCTTGTCTACCCTCTGTCTTAAAGACATGGAGCTAGGCAGAAAAACAGGAGAACAGCTTCACCAAGACCACTTACACTCACTGATCATCATTGATACGTTGCAACACTGAACCCACGTTCACTGCATCATTGCATGGTTCGGGAACTCCTCCGCTACCTCCATCCAGGCCCCCTTGGTGAGGCAGGAAGGTCTTCTGGCTCCATTTGCATGGAAGGTGACCCTCCGCTTTTCCCTGACAGCCTGGAAGAGAACCTGCAGGGAGGCATCACTGAACCATTGGGTGGGATGCTGCATGCTGGCTGATATTTTTTTTGCCCCTGCTGTAATGAAAAATGATGGTGGGTTGGTGCTGGGTTTGAAAAATTAAGGAAGGAAAAAGCAATTAAAACTAAGTAAAAGATTTAATTGTGGTAACTGTGAAGACACTTAAATACCACGAAGGCTGCTGCTTCTTGAGGCGTGGAATGCAGAATGATTTATAGCTGTGGAGCGCATGGTCTTTGACTGAGTGACAGTGGGTTCCACCTGTGAAAGTCCATCCCCACCTCTTGATCGCACATGTCTCCAATACCTGTCACCACACAGTTGATTTGCATATAAAATTGCATGCGATATGGAAAAATGGCGGAAGTGGGAGTTCCACGAACTTAGGGTCCTGCTGTCAGGAATGCCATGGGACTCATAAAATTCCGGCCATGGTCTGCACAGTGTTGAAGAGTTTTGTCCTGATCATCCCAAAGGATGTACTGATAGCACAGCCTATAAGACAACATAACAGAACCTGCCTCAGAAGTAACATGGAGATTTAAAAAGAAATGAATAGCAACAAAATGTGCTATTGATTTCATTTGACGCTATAAAATCATGACAAAAAATTATCAACTAACCCAAACCAACATGAATCATATTCCTACTCACTCACACACAATGGACTAGTGATGAACATTCTAGCACAGCTAAGCAAGGACAAATTAATTAATAAATTGATAGACTATAATCACCATTGAATCCATAAATTCATAGAGCAGTGAGAAGCAGCACCTTAATAACCTCTACTGCGGTGGGTACAATAAACAACCAGTAAATGATTGAATCATCAGGCACCAGTGAATTAATAAATGAATACAGCATCAGACACCAGTGAATTAACGGAGAAGCAGGTTCCATCTTAAACATTCACTCCCTCCGCACCGGCTCACAGTGGCAGCAGGCTGTACCATCTATGAGATGCACTGCAGCAATTTCCAAACCTGCCACTTAGAAAAACAAGGGCAGCAGGCGCATGGGAACACCACCGCCACTAAGTTCCCCTCCAAGTCACACATCATCGTGACTTGGAAATATATCGCCATTCCTTCACTGTTGCTGGGTCAAAATCATGAAACTCCCTCCCTGAGAGCATGGTAGATGTACTTTCATAAGAACATAAGAACTAGGAGCAGGATTCGGCAATTCAGCCCCTCGAGCCTGCTCCACCATTCAATGCGATCATGGCTGATCTCATCTCGGCCTCAACTCCACTTTCCTGCCTGTTCTCCATAACCCTTCAATCCATTACTAATTAAAAATCTGACTATCTCCTCCTTAAATTTACTGAATGTCCCGGAATCCATCGCACTCTGGGCAGACTCACGACCTTTTGAGAGAAGTAATTTCTCCTCATCTCTGTTTTAAATCTGCTATCCCTTATCCTAAAACTATGACCTCTTGTTCTAGATTGCCCCACCAGAGGAAACATCCTCTCTATGTCTACTTTGTCAATCCCCTTAATCATCTTATATATCTCAATTAGATCTCCTCTCATTCTTCTAAACTCTAAAGAGTAAAGGCCTAAACTGCTCAAACTCTCTTCATGAGACAAATCCCTCATCTCTGGAATCAATATAGTGAACCTCTTCTGAACTCCCTCCAATGCAACTACATCCCTCCTCGAGTAAGGGGACCAAAACTGTACACAGTCTCACTAATGCCTTGTACAGTTGCAGCAACACTTCCCTACTTTTATACTCTATTCCTTTAGCAATAAGTGCCGAAATTCCATTTGCCTTCCTAATTACCTGCTGCACCTGCATACTAGTTTTCTGCGATTCATACACAAGGACACCCAGATCCCTCTGCACCGAATCATTTTGAATTTTTCGCCATTTAGATATTAATTAGCCTTTCTATTCTTCTGACCAAAATGGATAACCTCACACTTATCCACATTAAACTCCATCTGTCAAATTTTGGCCTAGTCACCTAACATATCCATATCCATTTGTAAATTTCTTATTTCTTTATTGCAACTTACTATCCCACCTATTTTAACGTCATCTGCAAATTTGGCTATAGTACCTTCCAACCCTGCAAGCAAGTCATTAAAATAGATTGTAACTAGTTAGGGCCCAAGGACCAAACCCTATGGCATCCCAGTAGTTACATCTTGCCAACCAGAAAAGGACCCATTTATCCCGACTCTCTGTTTTCTGTTGGTTAGCCAATTCTCTATCTAAGCTAATAAATTGCCCCTAACCCCATGTGATCTTACCTTGTGTATTAACCATTTGTGCAGCACCTTATCAAATGCCTCCTGGAAGTCCAGATATACTACATCAACAGGATCCCCATTATCCACTTTACTTGTTACATCTTCAAAGAACTCTAGCAAATTAGTCAAACACGATTTACCCTTCATAAAATCATGCTGACTCTGATGGATTGCGTTTTGACTTTCTAAACTTTCTTGTTATTACTTTCCTTAATAATGGTTTCTAACAATTTCCCAATGACAGATGTTAAACTAAATGGTCTATAGTTTCCTACTTTCTGCCTCCCTCTCTTTTTGAATAAGGGTGTTAAATTAGCTTTTTTTCCAATCCACTGGAATCTTTCCCGCATTCAGGGAATTTTGGAATATTATAAGCAATGGATCCACTATCTCCACTTCTACTTCCTTTAAGACCCTAGGGTATAGGCCATCAGGCCCTGGGGACTTGTCTGCCTTCAATCCCAATAGTTTGCTCAGTACTTTTTGTTCTAAGTTCCTCACTTTCTATAACCTCTGCATTACCTGTTACTACTGGGATGGTACTAGTGTCCTCCACCGTGAAAACCGAGGCAAAATACTGATTTAGTGTCTCCACCATTTCTGTGTTCCCCACTATTAACTCCCCAGTCTCATCCTCCAAGGGACCAAAATTCACTAAAGATAATGTCTTCCCTTTTATGCACTTATAGAAGCTATTGCTATCTGTTTTTATATTTTGCACTAGTTTTCTTTCACAATTTGCCTTTGCTCTTTTTATTACTTTTTTAGTAATCCTTTGTTGATCTTTCAAAGTTTCCCAGTCTTCCAGCCTGCCACTCACCTTTGCAATTTGGTATGCCTTAGTTTTTGTCTTTATGTTATCCTTAACTTCCTTACTTAGCCATGGATGTTTTTTCCCCCTCTTACAAACTTTCTTCCTCTCTGGAATATATTTTAGTTGGGAGGAACATGAATATCTCCTTAAACATCTGCCATTGCTCATCAACTGTCCTACCTTTTAATCTTCCTGCCCAGTCCACTACGGCTAAATCTGTCTTCATACCTATGTAATTACCTTTGTTTAACTCCAGAACGCTAGTGTGGGACTCCAGTTTCTCGCCCTCAAACTGAATTTGAAATTCTAGCATGCTATGATCACTCTTCCCTAGAGGATCCTTAACTATGAGATCATTAATTAATCCCACCTCATTACACAATATCAAATCTGGAATAGTCTGCTCCCTGGTTGGCTCCACAACACATTGCTCCAAAAAACAATGTCTAATACATTCAATGAACTCTCCCTCGAGGCTACCCTTGCCAATATGGTTCATCCAGTCTATATGCATATTAAAATCACCCATAATTATTGCCGTACCTTTCTTACAAGCCCCCCAGTATTTCTTGGTTTATACTGTGCCCCACTGTGGAACTACTGTTTGGGGACCTACAGATTACTCCCACCAGGTTCTTCTTTCCCTTGCTATTTCTTATTTCTACCCAGACTGATTTTATGTCTTGATCTCCAGTGCCTATATCATTTCTCACTACAGCACTGATCTCTTCCTTTACTAATAAAGCTACACCACCTCCTTTTCCTTCCTGCCTATCCTTCCGAAATACTGAGTATCCTTGGATATTCAATTCCCAAACCTGGTTTTCCTGCAACCACATCTCAGTAATCGCCACTAAATCATACCCATTCATCTCTATTTGCGCTGTTAACTCATTAATTTTATTTCGAATGCCTCGTGCATTCAGATACAAAGCCTTTAAGCTTATTCTATTATTAAATTTCCCTACTCTTGTACGATTCATTGGTGCAATATGACGTTCACATGTTCTGTCTCTTCCTTTTATTTTCTGGTAACAATCAGCCTCATCACTAACCTGCACTCCTACCTTCTCCTTTAACTTTGGCTTCCTAATTTTCCATGCAACTGAACCCTCCCCCCCACTATTTAGTTTAAAGCCCTATCTGTGCAGACTGCAATGATTCAAGAAGATAGCTCACTACCACCTTCTCAAGGGCAATTAGTAATGAACAATATATGCTGGCCTTGCCAGTGACACCCACAACCCATGAATGTGCTATAAAGTGAATTAATACATTCATAAACCTACGAGCACACCAATATATCAATAAATGATTGGAACAGTGGGATTCAGTGAATACATGAATTGTTAGAGCATCAACTAGCAGTAAATACCACATACATGACCATATCGTCACAACAATAAATGATTACTGGTGCACATTTCCACACAGCTCAGTCGGCATCAGTAAATCAATAAAATAATAGAACAGGAGCCACCCCACCAAATGATATATTAATGGAGCAGCAGGCACTAGAGAATAAATGATGAATTAATAAATTATTAGGCAAGTGAACACCAATGTATAAATAAATTCATATAGGAGTTGACAAATCAAAACAAAATCAATAAATTAATAACTTTAAAATAAAGACGTAATATCACCACCACCCACCCTCCACCATCCCCCCACCCCCCGCCACCCACCCTCCCCGTGGATTCAAGACTCACTCTAGAGAATTGCCTTCTAATCTAGACTCCAGTGCAGCACTGAGGGAGTGTTGAATTATTGAAGCTGCCGTCTTTCAGATGAGACTTTTAACTGAGGCCCTGTCTTCCCTCTCAAGAGAACGGAAGGATCTCATGGCACTATTTCGAAGAAAAGCAGGGGAGTTCTCCCTAGTGTCCTGGCCAATATTTATCCATCGACCAACAGGCCTGCCACATTTCCTACATGATAATAGTAGCTACACTTCAAAAGTTGGCTGTAATGTGCTTTGGGAGATCCCAAGGTTGTGAAAGGTAATATATAAATGAACCTCTGTTAAAGAACTTATTATTATGTCTGCTGCTGACTCTCCTCCTGGATTGCATGCAAAGGGCTGAATTTTATGGGCCCCCGAGGGACAGGAATGGAGGCTGGGGAGTCCTATAACTTTGCGTGAGAAGTCACCAGCCTCTCCACATTGCAAAACATGGGTTCCAAGCTCTACATCCGATCACAGACCATGGTGGAGGCGGTCTCCTCCATCCCCTTAGCCACGACCTGCAGGTTTTCAGTCTGTTCATTGCACCAAGCATTTGTTTTGTCAGAAGCATCAGTCTTCTTCTGAAGCTTGCGCCTGTGAGGTCCTCATCTGACACCCCTACAGCAGAACTAGGATACGAATTTGCACCCTCATCCCCAGCAATGTAGCACATGTTGTGTCCCTTCCATTCAGTGTGGCTGTTTCCCACTAGTGCCCAGTGCATCCCACAGTGACAATCCCTCTTCTAACCTAGCCTCCAAGTTACACATGGTGGCAGTTTCTCAGCTGCCGACTGTGACAATGATAGCAATTGAAGCAGTGCCTTCTTCCTCATTCTCTTCGTCCTCCTCTACCTCCAGGGCTGAGGTGGATCTTGCTCCAGGAAGCCTGCAAAGATAAAGCGGGAAGGGTTGTGGTGCAGCGCCCGTGGCTACTCCAGGAGGATGTGTGTGATGAGGCCATATGGACCTTGGTAGTAAGGATAGGATTTGGGGATTATGAATCAGGAAGAATTGTGATTCTGTGAGGAAGCTGTAGTGGCCAAATACTTCCAGGCAATACCTCCTGATCACGGCCAGCACTGTCTCTTTAAGGGGAGTGATTTCAAGCAGGCATGTTTTCCCTCCTCTGGTCAGGTCCTGCTGCTGCCAGTTTTATGTTCTTTTGTCCTGGGAGAGAAAGAGTGGTGATTATGAATAAATGGATTGGCAGGTGTGTTTGTGTGTGTGTTATGCCTTACATGGTTGAAGAGCTGAGACATGTGTCTGAGATGTGAGTAGTGCCTGTGAAGCATATAATATTGTGGGTTGTGTGAATGTCAGTGTATAGTTAGATGATGGTTGAAGTGTGTTGCAGTTGTGATGCTGGTAGTGGTGCAATTATTGAGCAGTGTGTTTGTGAAGTGGGATCTTATCTTGGCCAGATGTGTCAAGTCATTAAATTTCTTGCAGCACAGGAGCCTTGTGCTGAGGCAGGGCTTCCTGTGCACCCTCTCTCTCAGGCTCTGAGCTATCCTGCAATGTTCAAATGTCTGTCAGCACATCCCATACCTTCAGTAGAAGTGCATGTGTGAGGCTACAAATACAGCTCGAGTAAAATTGCTTCTAATCAACAACAACAATAAAATAACTTGTATTTATATTGTGCCTTTAACATAATAAAGTGCCCCACATTGCTTCACAAAAGTGTTATAAAACAATATTTGATACTGAGACTCATAAAGTGATATTAAAGCAGATGGCCAAAAGCTTGGATAAAGGAGTCTAGTTTTAAGGAGCATCTTAAAGGAGGAAAGAAAGGTAGAGAGGTGGAGGGAGGGAATTCCAGAGGAGCTGAAGACATGGCCATCAATGGTGGAGCAATTCAAATCAGGGATGCTTAAGAGGCCAGAATTAGAAAAGTGCAGATATGTCGGAGGGTTGTGTGGCTGAAGGAGATTGCAGAGATAAGGAGGGACGAGGCTATGGAAAGATTTGAAAACAAGGATGAGAATATTAAAATTGAGGTGTTGCTTGACTGGGAACCAGTTTAATTCAGCGAGTATAGGGGCGATGGGTGAAAAGAAGAGTTTTGGATGGTTTCAACTTTAGAGGGTAGAATGTGGGACGTGAGCCAGGGGAGTGCATTGGAATAATCAAATCTAAAGGTAACAAATCATGGATGAGGGTTTCAGCAGCATTTGAACTGAGGCAGGGCTGGAGTCAGGCAATGTTACAGAGGTGGGAATAGACACGGATATGTAATCAGAAAGTCATTTCGGGGTCACATATGAGGTCCAGGCTGCCAGTAGTTTGGATCAGCCTCATAGAGCTGCCAAGGAAAGGAATGGAGTCAGTAGTTAGGCAACAGTGTTTGAATTGGGGCTCAAAGATAATGCCTTAGGTCTTCCCAATCTTTAATTGGAGGAAATTACTGCTCATCCAGTATTGGATGTCAAATAATAGCAATAGTGGAGGAGTCAAGAGAGGTGGTGGTGAGGTAGAGATGGTGGTGAGGTAGAGATGGTGGTGAGGTAGAGGTGGTGTTGAGGTAGAGGTGGTGGTGAGGTAGAGCTGGATGTCATCAGCATATGTCTGAAAAATAACACTGTTTTTGGATGATGTGGCCGAGGGGCAGCATGTAGATAAGAAATAGGAGAGTCAAAGGATAGATCCTTGGGGAACACCAATAATCACATTGTGGGAATGGGAAAAGAAGCCATTGCAAGAACTTTGGTTATGATTGAATAAATAAGAAGGGGTTGGAGGGATACCAAGAAAAATGGGCATGGATTTGGAAGTTAACAACACATTCATGGACTTTGAAGTGGAAAGGGAGATTGAAGATGGGGCTGTAGTTTGCAAGGGCATTGGGGTCAAGAGTTTTTTTTTGAAGAGAGGGTTGATGGCAGATTTAAAAGAGAGACAGAACCCAAAGAGAGGGAACTATTAACAAGATCAGCTAACATGTGCACTAGGAAGTGAAACTGGGTGGTTAGTAGTTTAGTGGGAATAGGGTCAAGAGACAGCAGGTTGTGGGTCTCTTGAACAAGATGAGCTGAGGGAGGGCATGAGAATAGATATAAGAGAAACTAGAGAAAGATGCAAGTTTAGGCAGAGGGGACTTTAGAGGAAATTTGGGCTGGTGGACGAGTGAAAGGGAGAGAAGTAGCAGTGGCAGCTGATGGGATGGTGTCAATTTTTGTGACAAAGAAGTCCATGAGCTTGAGTGCTAAATGTACAGGTGTCTATTTTAGGGCCTCCTGGCAGGTTTAAATCATGGTAATCATCAATTAGCCCCCAGATTGAATGCTAAATCCAGACTTTCAAACAGGCCTCTTATTAGCACAGCAATGTTTTAATGCCTTTTTTCAACCTTTCACCAAAATAACTCTCATTAGATTAGATTAGAGATACAACACTGAAACAGGCCCTTCGGCCCACTGAGTCTGTGCCGAACATCAACCACCCATTTATACTAATCCTACACTAATCCCATATTCCTACCAAACATCCCCACCTGTCCCTATATTTCCCTACCACCTACCTATACTAGTGACAATTTATAATAGCCAATTTACCTATCAACCTGCAAGTCTTTTGGCTTGTGGGAGGAAACCGGAGCACCCGGAGAAAACCCACGCAGACACAGGGAGAACTTGCAAACTCCACACAGGCAGTACCCGGAATCGAACCCGGGTCCCTGGAGCTGTGAGGCTGCGGTGCTAACCACTGCGCCACTGTGCCGCCCATCATGGTCTCTAACTTTGGCCTCCCCAACAAGTAGAATCATTTTCTCTACATTTACCCTATCGAACCTCTTCATAACTTAAAAAAAACTATCAGGCCATCTCTCAGTCTTTTCTAGAGAAAGAAATGTTTATACTTATATTTGCTTCATTGTACATAAAAGGAGGATAAGTGAGAAACTTTTCCCTTAATTTTGAACAAAAACAAGTACTTTAGACATAAGTCATGCCAGATCTCAAATCCACACAAAGGTGTTTTCAAGAAGCAAATATTAAGTAAGTATTAAGAGATGGAATGGACATTTCTAGCACAGAAATAAAAATTTTAAATATTGTAGTGTCCTGTGCATTTATGCCTAGAGATATGCACAATATAGGTGCAACTGAATACATGGCTTAAAACGCCGTAGAATTTTGGACATAATGGAGTTACACATGTAACTACCATATGTCCAAGTCACCTTGATTATTTATGGCCAACCACCAAACTCTCTACCTGAACAAGTCTTCACCCACAAAATTGGGCACACATCCAACACTCAAATGCAAGGATTCTCCAGCTGCACTTGCTCAATGGATCTCTTCACACTGAGACCAGGTTTTCAGGCAGGTAAAAAGTCATTCTTCTGGTGTTTTATTGTAATTGTTTGAGCATTTTTTTCATATATACTCATTGAGACCTACTCTGCATTTTCTGGTTCTTCCATTGCATTTTAATGATGTTAGGATAAGTCGCATTATGAATCGAAAAGCTTCCTGGATTGCTGGTTCCTAAAAATGCTGTGCCTGATCTTTGTGAATGATGGTTAAAGTCGAAGCTTCCATTTTCATACTTAAAAAATAAATATATGGGGCTGGATTTTAAAATCCCACTGCCGATGTTGGCGGTGAGCTCAAAAAATGGCAGGCACAAGAGCCGCAGCAATCGCACGCGCAGCGGCTCATTTAAATAGCCAAGGCAGCCGGCCCCCCACCCCCCACAATCAGGTAGAAGGGGCGGGCTGTGTATCCCTGGCAATGGTCTGTGTGCAGGCACTAGCGCCATTTTTAAAGGGCAGGCAGCCCTGCCGCTCAATTTGAATTTTTAAAGAACCACCCTCTCAAAAATTATTGAATAAATTTCGAACATCCATTTCCCCACCCCCCAATAACAATTACATTATGTATTTGCCCTTTCCTCCCCAAAAACACTTACCTTTCGAATTTGACCTTCCTCCCCACAACCGCACCCCGCCTGCACCAAGTTTGGAGTTCACCCCATTCTACCATCCCCTACACCCATGACGTATATTTGACACCCCCTACACTGAAAATCTTCACTCCTCCCCCCTCCCTCCCCGGACAGGGAACTGAAGACCTGGGGCGAGTTGAGGGGGGTGGGGGGGGAGGGAGGGGGTGCGGGTGTCACAGGGCCTTGACACTGCCGGGAGGATCGGGCCAGGCCCTCTCAATGTCAGGCTCCGTGCGGACCGCTGCTGGCCACATCTTTCAGCTCCCATCACCAAGGAGTCCAATGATTAGGGCTTGGTAAAATCTAGCCCATACACTGATTTTTGCCAATTTTAAATTCAGCTGAATTCGAATGAAATTGGGAGGATATTTGGCCATAACACGACATCAGTAAAATGAGCACAACATATTTAGGTTTAATTTCCAGGTTGTGCCCAAGGAAGAACCTCCTGTCATATTAGTCCTGGTGAAATCAAAATATTCAAATAAATAAATGAAGGGGTAGATGTTCAAGATGGTCTTCATGTCCCTATGGATGCTTGTGTACTTTTTCTTACAAGGGTGAGTAATTCAATAGATTAACTTCAGTCCTAGTAAAATATCTACAACTAGTAGCGGGAGAGCATATTTTGAGTTAACTTGTTCAGGATTTACCTTCTTCGAGACTGCAAAGAAATCCTATGATTACAAATATTGAAGGTTTAGTGAAATAGTGGATCAAAACTTTAACCTTGATTGGGAAAAAAAAAGCTTTGGAAATAGTCTTTTTCTTAAAGTGAACCAGAAGAAAATTTATTTTAGGAATGATGTAGAAAAGTGACAACCCATAACTGAATTGTAGCTTTTCTTCTTGTAATGTTCGTGAAGGACGTACAATTCAATAGCCCAAATTTTCCTGGGAAAATAATGGTGAGTTCACAAAGAAATCCATTATTAAAGCACAAATTGGCCAGCAATTAGAAATGAAGAAAAGATATACTGAGTTGCAAATTGCCCGAACTTGCTGGTCGATTTATACTGTTCACCATTGCAATAATAGCAACTTGCCCTCAACCTCCCTGTTATTTCTAAGAACTACAGTGGCTTCTCTTCCCTTTCTCACACCATTACCTCTTGAGTCCCCAAAGGATCTATTTTTGGCCCCCTTCTATTTCTCATCTATGTGCTATCCCTCGGTGGCATCATACAAAAACACATCAGATTCCACATGTAAACTGATGACATGCAATATTACCTCACCAGCACAACTCTTCAGCTCTCCACTTCCACTGATTTGTCAAACTGCTTGTCTGGCATCCATTATTGGATGAATAGAAATCTCCTCAATTAAATATTGAGAAGATGAACGCCATTGGGCTGAAATGTATTGTCCCATGGGCTGCATGTCACGGAGCCACCACGATATTCAGCATGGCCGCTCATTTAAGTAGCCGGGGCAGACTGCCCGGGCCGATGATGTGTAGGGGGCAGGCTGTCCATCCTTTGCGCAGGCTCTCACACCTTTTTAAAGGGCTTTGAGCCCTACATTACAATTTCAATATTTAAAGAAAGATTGAAGGGAAAAAATTAAAAACATTTATTTTGCCCCTCTCCCACCCACCCCCCAATAACCATAATTACTTGCCCTCCCCCCCCCAAAAAACACTTACTTTGTCCACTTGACCTTCCCCCCTACAAAGTTTAAACTATAACCCTTCCCACCATCCCGTACACCAATGATACTACTTTGACTCCACTCCCCTGACCCCCCCTACACTGAGAAACTTACCTGCTCCCTCCTCCCCACCAGTGTTCCACCTCGGTTCCCCAGATTTGGATCCAAAGGCACGGGATTGCCAGCCACCGGCACGAAGATCGCACCATGACTAATGGTGGGAGCAATAACGGTAATTAATTAATTTCCTTACATCAATTTAAATATTTAAATTGGGCTCTCATCGCTGAGCGGTGTGGGAGGGGCAGGGGGCGGCCACCATGTTACCTCACCGCCGCCGGCACTATCGGGCCGGGCCTTCCTAGCATCAAGATCCATGGCAGGCCTCTCCCAGAAGCATTTTCCGGCCCCTCCGCCACGACCCCTGACATCGGGGGTCTGTAAAATTCAGGCTATTTATTTCGGCCTCCACTACAAACTCCATTGACTAGCCACCAACTCCATCCCTCTCCCTAACTACTGTCTAAGGTTGCGCCAGATTATTAACAACCTTGGTGTCCTACTTGACCCTGAGCTGAGTTTCCAACCCCATATCCTCTCCATCGCTAGGATTGCCTACTTCCACCTCCATAAAATCACCCATCTTCGCCATTGTTTCAGCTCATCTGCCTTTGTTACCCATGCCTTCATTATCTCTAGATTTGAGTCTTCCAAATCTCTCATAGCCAGTGTCCTATATTACACCCTCTGTAAACTCATCAAAAACTTTGCTGCCCATATCCCAATTTTGCACCAAATCCTCTCTGCCTGCATTCCTGTGCTCACTGACCTGCATTGGTTCTCAGTCCAGCAATGCCTTCCTGCCCCAGGCCAATTAAGCGGCAATTAACAGTCATTTAAGGCCTCTTTCTGTTTCCGCCTTAATTTAATGGCAGGCAGAGGGGTCTGCTGCCGTAGGGAGATACCACCAGGTAAAACCTAGTAGCCACCTGGCGAGGACAGAGCATTGCTCCTTTAGGGAAAATTCAGGGTCCCCAGAGGCCACCCTCCCCTGCCCCTGCTCCAGTAGTGATGGCTGTCCCCCTGGGAAGACACCCCCCACCCCATCGCTGGGGCCTGCCTGAATGGCCCTGGTGAACCCAACCGCACTCATCTGTCCCAGGGTCTCTGGACTGTTTAGTACTGCAGGGCCTCATGCTCCTAGTGTTGGTGTCATTGCTGCAGAGCTGCTGGATTTCTGATTGGCTGGCTGCTCTTGGAGGCAGGAGCTCGTCCTTTGAAGGGATGGTGTCCCAGATGGTGGGCAGTTAATTGGCTTCCCGCTGTTAAATAGCTATGGGGGTCCAATGGAGGGCCAAGGTGGGGTCTCCAGAATTCAGCCTTTGATGTCAAATTTCATCTGATAACGCCCTTGTGAAATGTCTTGGGATATACTACTACATTGAAGGCACTATCTAAATACAAGTTGTTGGTTGTTAATCCAATCTTTCTTTCTCTCCCTTTATTTATCTTTCTGTAACTGATTTGATGACACAAAACTTGGGAGTATTGTCAACAGTGAGAAGGATAGTGATAGACTTCAAGAGGACATAGATTGGCTGACGGAATGGGCGGGCTTGTGGCAGATGAAATTTAGTGCAGAGAAAAGTGAAGTGATGCATTTTGGTGGAAAGAACAAGGAGAGCCAATATAAAATAAAGGATACAATTCTAAAGAGGATTCAAGAGTGGAGGGACTTGGGGATATATGTGCACAAATTGTTGAAGGCAGTAGGGCTGTTAATAAGGCATACCAGATCCTGAGCATTATAAATAGAGGCATAGAGCACAAAAGCAAAGAAATTATGGTGAGCCCTTATAAAACACTGGTCTGGGCTCAACTGGAGTAATGTGTCCAATTCTGGGCACCACACTTTAGGAAGGATGTGAAGGCATTGGAGGTGGGTGTAGAAAAGACTTATGAGAATGGTTCCAGGGAGGAGTGATTTCAGTTATGAGAATAGGTTGGCAAAGCTGGGCTGTTCTCTTTCGAGAAAAGAAAGTTGAGAGGAGATCTGATAGAGGTGTTCAAAATCATGAGGTGGCTGGACAGAGTAGATAGAAAGAAACTGTTCCCATTGGCAGAACAGTCGAGAAACAGAGGACATCGATTTAAGGTGATTGGCAAAAGAACCAGAGATGACATGAGGAAAATCTTTTTTACGTAGCAAGTGGTTAGGATCTGGAATGCACTGCCTGAGAGTGTGGTGGAGGCAGATTCAATTGTGCCTTTCAAAAGGGAATTGAATAATTACCTGAAAAGAAAAGATTTGCAGGGCTATGGTGAAAAGGTGGATGAATGGGGCTAGCTAAGTAGTTCTTACAGAAAGCAGGCATGGACATGACAGGCTGAATGGCCTCCTGCTGTGCTGTAACCATTCTATGATTCTGATTCACCCTCCTTCTCTTCATTCCTCCATTTCTTTCTCAATCTTTAAATTTCTTGTGATTTTCAAATACCAAATTAATGTCCCATTGCCTTTGCAGTGCCATTGTTGGTTTGCACTTCCACAATCTTACAGGGCAAAATATGTTTGAGCTGAAAAGTGCAGGAAAAAGTCTAACTAACAGCATACACTGTGAGATGCCCCACTCCAGCAGGAATTGTCTATAACACTCACAAAAGGATTCAATTTAGTTTAATTTATTGTTATTTTGGGATAAGACAACCAGTTTTGGTTCAAATGTTCAGTTCCATTTAAATATTGGCAGTTCGGATTTTCTTGAATTAATGTAGGAACTTTAGAAAAAGGAGTAGGCCATTCAGCCCTTCGGACTTGCTCTACCATTGAATTAGATCATGACTGATCTGCACCTCAACTCATTTTTCCTGCATTTGCTCTGTAGCCTTTGAAGTAAACTGTCCCAGAAAATCAGCACTGTGCATACGCAACATTGCATTCATATCCAGTGAAAATTTTGAACAACCAAACTAATCAAAAGCATTGACTGTATGGTGAGATCAATTAGAAACATGATCAGAATTGCCGCTGCACATGAATCGTACCTTGTATACAAAGCTGCAATCTATTCTTTTCAAAAAAATCACAAGTCAAATCTAAACTGAGCTGTGAATAATTCCCTCAGTTAGATTAAAACTCCAGAAAACTGGAATAAGCTTATTCTTTCTTCAAACTGATGTTAATTTTTCAGCCGTAATAATCATCCATTTCATTGACCAAAATGCCAATAGTTTAAACAAGTAAAAATCAAAAATGCTAATTCACATCTGTGGGAATCTCTTGGTGGCTGACAACTGTGAATAGCACACTGTAGTTTGAATTTAAGGATTTGCAAAGATTCAGTGAAGCATTGAACAAAATAATTATTCTTTTAGAAAGTTAAAAACTGATTTACTGAACTATTTGCTAATTCATTATTCAATTTCTTGACTGCTGCACTAGTGTGAGTTTCTAGTGTGTTAGGGGAAGAGAAGGTAAGGGGGACATCTCTCGACAATCCATTGATGATTTGGTCGACTATATTAAAAGACAGCCATGCTTCTCACATTGAACCTTGCCTGTTAGGAGTGCATATAAGGAAATGGTGGCCACTGTTCCTCGTGACTTCCTGATAGGCACTCTTGTCAAGTGAGTTCCTGCTCCAGGACTGAATCTCAAATATCAGTTCTTTAAGACCCAAATGAATTTGAACAGTGAACTTGATGGGATTGTTTAATGGGATTAAGAATGTAAGAAAAATCAAGGTTAAAAAATGGCCATCCCAATAGGGACACAAGAACTTAAGCAAAATTTCTGTCTAAGTCAGCCTTAAATATATTCAATGACTCACCCTCCACAACTCTCTGAGGTAGAGAATTCCAAAGATTCATGACACTCTGATGGAAGAAATTCATCATCAACTTTGTCTTAAATTTGCGGCCCCTTATTGTGAAACTATGCCCCGTAGTTCTAGATTCCCCCACAAGGGAAACATCCTCTCAGCATCTACCCTGTCAAGGCCCCTCAGAATCTTATATGCTTCAATAAGAACACCTCTTATTATTCTAAACTCCAATGAGTATAAGCCCAACCTGTTCAACCTTTCCTCATAAGACAACCCCTTTATCTCAGAATCAGCCTAGTGAACCACCAATACAAGCATATCCCTCTTTAAATAAGGAGACCAAAACTGTATGCAGTACTCCAGGTAAAGTCTCACCAACATCCTATACAGTTGAAGCAAGGCTTCTTACTTTTTTACTCAACCCACCTTGCAATACTCTATTTGCCTTGCTAAATACTTGTTGTACCTGCATACTAACCTCCGGTTAGAGAACCGGAAAGAGACCCTAGATGCCTCCCTTGACGAGCCGATGAGGCACTTGAGAGATTACCAGCAGGCCTTTCCTGGGATCAGGACCCTGGGGGCTGGAATCAGCCAATCAAAGGCTGGCAGCTCTTTTGCTTGGCAATGCCACTGGGAAGGCAGAGGCTGCAGCCGGAACAGCACCCACTGGAGGCCCAGGAATGCGGAGTGACCCACGTCAGAGGTAAGTGATGGCAGGAGGGGTTTCGCTGGGTGGGGGTCATGGGGGAGGGGGTGTGGTGTGTCAGCAGCAAGGGCCTGGGGGTGGCTGTCAGCCGGCCCCTCCCTTCCTGATGCTGGGACCCCCAATCAGGTACTGTGCCTTTGGAAGAGGGACCTCCCCCCCCCCGGGAGACCACAAGCAAGCCCACACAGGTTTCCATGTCGAGCTTGCCATGTGGAAACAGGCCCATTCACTGCTGGGTTAATTGGGCATTAATTGCTCCTTAAGGGCCTCAGTTGACAGCAGGGCGAGATGTCCGTCCATGGGTTTTCCTGCCACAGACTTAATCCGGGTGGAGGCGGGATGATGGCAGGGTCCCCACCAGTCACCATCCCATCCAATTAAATGCCCTTCCCAACTCAAAACTCTTTTTATTTTTCCTACCAAGGTGGTTAACCTCATATTTTACCACATTATACTTCATCTTCCAAATTTTTGCCCACTCACTTAACCTATCTATATCCCTTTGCAGGATCTTTTTGTCCTCCTCACAACATGCTTTCCCACCTATTTTTGTATTGTCAGAAAATTTGGTTACAATACATTCGGTCCCTTCACCCAAGTCATTAATATAAATTTGAAATAGTTGCTGCCTCAGCACTGATCACTGTGGCATTCCACGAGTTGCCAACCTGAAAATGACACATATATTTTGACTGTTTTCTGTTAGTTAGCCATGAGGTTTTAGTTTGTGCAGTAATCTTTTACTTGGCACCTTATTGATGCCTTTTGGAAATCCAAATACACTCGATCTACAGATTCCCCTTTATCTACCCTGCTTATTATATCCTCAAAGAACACTAATAAATTTGTCAAACAAGATTTCCGTTTCATAAAACCATGTGGACTCTGCTTGATTGTATTCTGATTTTCTAAACTTCCTGCCACTACTTCCTTAATAATTGATTCCAGCAATTTCCCAATGACAGTTGTTAGACTAACAGGCCTATAGCTTCCTGCTTTCTGTCTCCCTCCTTTCTTGAGTAGGGATGTTACATTTGCAGATTTCCAAATTGCTGGCACCTTTACAGAATCTAAGGAATTTTGGAAGATTGCAATCCATGCAGCCACTATCTCTGCAGCCACTTCTGTTAAGACCCTAGGATGCAGGCCATCACATCTAGGGGACTTGTCATCCTTTATTTCCCATTAGTTTGTGTAATACCTTTTGCTAACGATGATGATGGTTTTAAGTTACTCCCTCACTCTTGCCGGATGATTTTTTACTATTATTGGAATGCTTTTAAGTGTCTTCTACTATGAAGACAGATACAAAATATTTCTTCAAAGTCTCTGCCATTTCCTTGTTTCCCATGATCATTTCCCCTGTCTTATCCTCTTAGGAACCAGCATTTACTTTATCTACTCTCTTGTTTTTTATATGTTGTAGAAGCTCTTACTGTCTGTTTTTATATTTCTTGCTAGTTTACTCTCATAATCTATTTTCTTCCTTTTTCTAGTCATCCATTGCTGGTTTGTAAACTTTTCCCAATATTCTGGCCTACCACTAATCTTTGCAACATTTTATGCCTTTTCTTTCAATTTGATACCATCCTTAATTTCCTTAGTTAGTCATGGATGGTGCATCCTTCCCTTAGAGTCTTTCTTGCTCAATGTAATGTGCCTTTGTTGAGAATTATGAAATAGCCCCTTAAATGTCTTGCACTGCTTAGCTACTAGCTTACCTTTTAATCTATTTTTCCTGTCCATTTTAGCCATCTCTGAAATTATACCTTTGTAATTGCCTTTATTTAAGTTTAAGGTACGAGTTTCAGATTCTCGTTTCTCACTCTCAAACTGAATGTGAACTTCTTACATGTTATGATCACTCTTCCCTCGATAATCCTTTAATATGAGATCATTAACTAATCCTGTTTCATTATACATTACCAGATCTAAAATAGCCAGCAATCAGTGAAGCTTATTCCACCTCTCCTCTAACTCTCCCAATACGCTGCGATATTCGTAATGCCTTAATAGGTTTAATCCCACCTTTCTACCTTTCAAATATTGCTAATATTTGTCACCGTTTGTGAAAGGAAACTCTTCTTATTTCTGTCTTAAGTTTGCTTTTCTCTAATTTAAAATTTAAGTCCTCTTATGGCAACTTTAGAATAACTGGGTTTTCTGAGATCCTGCCAATTGTCTTCTTTATAAAGAAAAATCGTTTTTCTAAGATTTCCTTAATACACGGTATCAGTCTTGCAGCTCCTTTCTGCACCTTCTCCAATGCATGTACTTTTTTTCTGGTGTTGTGACCAGAACTGAAGAGAAAAACTCATTGGGGTCTACACATGCATTGTAAAGCATTAGCATAAACTGTATAAAGTTGTAATCAGGCGAGATATCTCCAGATTCTATTCTCATAATTTAAATTAATTTGCCACATTGCCTGGAAATTGAAAGTGATAGATTTACCATGACTCCCAGATTTC
Organism: Heterodontus francisci; assembly: GCF_036365525.1. NCBI lineage: Eukaryota > Metazoa > Chordata > Chondrichthyes > Heterodontiformes > Heterodontidae > Heterodontus > Heterodontus francisci. Next base: position 136,697,567 of record NC_090376.1, on the reverse strand, counting down.
GTTCTAAGTTTCTCAATGCCAATTAGATTCAATTCAATGTGTCGTAATTACCCTTTTTCCAACTAATCTGCAAACTTCGCATGTATCAGTATTAATTGTAATTTACCATATGCCTATCGAATTGCTTCGCCAATCTAAATCCTTCTGTGACTGTGTTGCTCCATCCTCAGTCTCCACAAATCTTCTATTATGGTATTATCATCAAATTTGACAAATTATGTTTGGTTTCTGTTTCCAGGCCACTCATGTAGATTAGAAACAACAGGGATCCAAGTACTGACAACTGAAGTATTCCACTCATTCTTACCCACTGTGTGATATTGCACCTCTGATGAATACTTACTGTTTCATAAATTTAACCAGCTCCTTATCTGCTCCCATGTTGTATCCTGGATTCCTGGAGCTTTAGGTTTAATTGAATACCTTTCATGTTAACTACATAATAGAAGTTGTTCAACCTTGCCCGTCTAAGAGCGAAGTCTAAAGTACGGAAAGTCCTCATCAGGGAACTCCTCTTTGCTGACGATGCTGCTTTAACATCTCACATTGAAGAGTGCCTGCAGACTCTCATCGATAGGTTTGCGGCTGCCTGCAATGAATTTGGCCTAACCATCAGCCTCAAGAAAACGAACATCATGGGGCAGGATGTCAGAAATGCTCCATCCATCAATATTGGCGACCACGCTCTGGAAGTGGTTCAAGAGTTCACCTACCTAGGCTCAACTATCACCAGTAACCTGTCTCTAGATGCAGAAATCAACAAGCGCATGGGAAAGGCTTCCACTGCTATGTTCAGACTGGCCAAGAGAGTGTGGGAAAATGGCGCACTGACACGGAACACAAAAGTCCGAGTGTATCAAGCCTGTGTCCTCAGTACCTTGCTCTATGGCAGCGAGGCCTGGACAACATATGTCAGCCAAGAGCGTCGTCTCAATTCATTCCATCTTCGCTGCCTCCGGAGAATACTTGGCATCAGGTGGCAGGACCGTATCTCCAACACAGAAGTCCTCGAGGCGGCTAACATCCCCAGCTTATACACACTACTGAGTCAGCGGCGCTTGAGATGGCTTGGCCATGTGAGCCGCATGGAAGATGGCAGGATCCCCAAAGACACATTGTACAGCGAGCTCGCCACTGGTATCAGACCCATCGGCCGTCCATGTCTCTGCTTTAAAGACGTCTGCAAATGCGACATGAAATCCTGTGACATTGATCACAAGTCATGGGAGTCAGTTGCCAGTGTTCGCCAGAGCTTTCGGACAGCCATAAAGGCGGGGCTAAAGTGTGGCGAGTTGAAGAGACTTAGCAGTTGGCAGGAAAAAAGACAAAAGCGCAAGGGAGAGCCAACTGCGAAACAGCCCTGACAACCAATTTTATCTGCAGCACCTGTGGAAGAGTCTGTCATTCTAGTATTGGCCTTTATAGCCACTCCAGGCGCTGCTCCACAAACCACTGACCACCTCCAGGCACTTACCCACCGTCTCTCGAGATAAGGAGGCCAAAGAAGAAGAGAAGTTCAATAATCTGCTTTCCCTATAATGCCCTCAAAGAAGCTTCTAATTATGTTATTATTACGTAGTTACTCCTTGAGGTTATCCCTTTCAATAATTTCAGTGGAACATTTTCCTTTTAAATTTATGCTTTTTCTAATTATTCTATTGCAGTACAGTTATTTTGTGAGCTTGCCTTTTAGAGTAATCTATGTTATTCCATACTCTTCCCTAAATTATGGGATCAACGCGTTGTACAGGAGGGAAAGCTGCCAAAGCATAGGTAAACATGGACTCTGATGGAATGGGCCTGTTGAGCTGATATTTTTGTCTCTCTCTCTCTCTCTCTCTCTCTGTCTTGATTTTCTTCCGTCCCCTTATTTTGTCACTGATGCTAAGCCGATGTACAGGAATTGCTTGGGTCTAATTTATTATTCATTTTACATATAGGCATTAGATTGGGATGATACCTCAGATGTGAAACAATAATTATGAGGAAAAACTTAAAATGCAGATTATTTCCACTGTAGCAGGGGAGGGTAACAGCAGATTTCTTTGAGTTTATTTTAATTGTGAAAGGTTTTGACAGGGTAAGTAAAGAAAGTTTATTTTCACTGGTTGGAGAGTTGTGAAGATAGGTCATCAACATAAATTGCTAAAATGTGGAATACTTTGCTTCAGGGAGTAGTCGACGCAGAAACTATTGCACCTTTTAAGGGAAGATTAGCCAAACATTATGAGGAGAGTGGAAGACAGTGGAATTTGATTTGGATCATTCAAGCAAAGAACCAGAATGGAGGTGAAGGGGCGAGTGGCCTCATTCTGCTCTAGACTTCTATGGCTCTATTGGTCTCAATTCGTTTACTGATCTTTTACTGAAAGAATCAATATTGTACTTAATATAATTTGCTGTACTATCTCAAGACCTTTTTGTTCTTCTAATATATTTTAACCAAGTGTAACAAATCCCTACACCACTACCACAATTCACTCTCTCCTTTCATCCTGCAGCTTTGGAAATTTTGCTTCCATTTCTTATTTCCATTTTCATCGCCATGATCATCCATCTTGGGGACTGCTTATTTGCTTTTTGTTTATTTTCCTTCAGTAATTTTTTATCCTGTATTCCGTGCTACAATTTCAAAGGTGGTACAATATTTCTTGGCTCAGGGCCCTTTCAGCAACTGATTTAGTTGATTTATTTTACTTCACTTCTCATTTTTGAAATTTGCTCAGTTAAGTTCATATATTTCTCTCCTTGTCTTTGCTGGTGCTTTACGTAATCTTAAACTTAATCCTGGTATCCGTCGAACAGATGATTGGCCAGATCTTACCGGAAAAATAACAGGGAGTTCATGATGCACTCTATCATTAATGCATAAATAAGCCAGCATATTCAAGGGATTACACTGTGAGCTGCAAATCTCAAGAATTTACTGGTCAATTTACAACACTGCCATTTGCTTCACACAAACAGCATCATACCCTTAACCTCTCCCTTATTTTTAAGAATATTCTGGATTTGCACATTAATTGCCTATTAAACTCACCACGGTAAGTTAGAGCTGTTAACTTTAGAGCAATATTGCCCTTTAAATGATACTGTAATTGTAGTATTATGTTGTTAGGGTTGTTACAGGGCAGAATATGTAGATAGTCTGTGAGTGTCATCACAGGAAGTGATGTAACAGAACTTATACAGGATCTCATGTAAAGTGAAACTGGGAGCCTGAGATAGCTGATGCAGGTAAATAAACTGTTCCTGTAACCGTCAACCTTTCACACATTCTGTTAACAATCAGCAATCGAATATTACAATAATTGTGAATGCAATACCATTCTACCTTTCTGGCCTAGAAAGGCAACAATTTACTCTGTTCAGTCTCATTCCTGCATGTACTAAATTCTTCATAAAGATTTTTAAAAATCTCAAATTTAAAAACAAAATTTCACTTTCCTTTCTGTCATGCTTTCTTCTCTTAATCCAATCACTCTTTTCCTCTCTTTATTTCACTTTCTGTACCTGATCTAACTTAATTTACCCCCTTCCTCTATCATTCCTCCATTTCCTTCTTAATTTGTAAATCTCGCTGGTACATTGTTGGTCCTGCCGTTCACGAAGATCTACATGTCCCATTGACCTCATTGCACCGTTATCAGCTTACACTTCCAGCCAGTTATGGCGCAAAACATTTTTAGCTGAAGAGTGCAGGAAAATATTAAACTAATGGCACACACTGCAAGATGTCAACTCCAGCAAAACTTCTCCCAATGAATTGGTTGGCCTTTGTGAACAGGGCATCAGTGACCTACCTGATACAGCAATGGATTGTGGTTGAGCTGGATTTAATGGGCCCCCCAGAGACGGGCTAGGAAGGCAGAGGGCCCATAGAATTGCACCCAGAGATGGGGTGGGGGGGGGGGAGGGGGGTGGTGCGGAGGGCCCGTCGCCTTCCCGCCACACCTTAGTATTGTCGGGGGTGGGATAGCTCAACGACAGCCTTCCCACCCAGAGGCCAATTGAGGCCCATAAGAGACCTATTATCAGCTATTTAAGGGTCTCTTCCCACTGCTGCTAGCATTGTGCCAGTGGTGGGGGGGCCGGGTGGAGGGGGGCCCAGCCTCCACAAGAAGCCAAGTTTGCAGTCCAATAATGTTTTAGAAATAGTTTGAGTGTCACTTCAAAATAGTCTGGAGAAAATGTCATTATGCAGGGGCATTGTCCAGTGAAACAAGGTGACTTCCCTGTGGGCTTGGAGGGATCCTTCTCTGTGGACAATTTGTGGCCCATGGAGGGCCCCCAGGGGAAAACAACCCACCTCCCAAATCCACCCACCCTGTATTCAATGCCCCCCTCTCTTCCCCCCATCGCCGAAGCCTGCTGGACTGCTCTTGGCAACCCCACCTCACTTACCTTGGGTTCAGGTCTCCAGCGCTGGACCTAGTTCCAAGGCCTCCTGCACTACCAGCAGTGGCCACTGCTCTGAGTGGCGCCTGCCGATACACCTGAGCTGCCGTTCCTCTGATTAAAGGGACGGGAATCCCGGCGTCGGGCACTTAAGTACCCGAGCACCATCAAATAGAGCCAGGGGTTGGGGGGGAGCCTCCGATAGGCTGAGGCAGGTTTCCCACAGCCTTTTCAGCCTAGACCCCCGCTGGCTCCGCTAAATCCAGCCCAATTGCTGATGCCACTTGCTGTTGCCTTGAGAAAGCCCAAGTTTAAGAGATTGAAGGGTGTGGCGGCTTTGACTGGCACAGGTAAGGTACAGCCATGTGCAGGATAAGGTTGCAGAACCTGCTGCAACAGGTTTCATAAATTAATGAAAGTCTCTCTGTATATACTGCTTCTCACTCAACAATGGATAGCTGGCTCTGGGCTGCATAAAGACATCTGCTGGTGGCCTCCCCCACTTCCCTTAATGAATTCCTGATGGTCCCTGTGGTTCCCTCACTTGCTGCTGCAGCTGTTTCTTCTCTTCCTCCAATCAGAATGGAGTCGCCAGGATAACCTCCATGTTGTGTAGTTTTCAGAAGCTTCCTGAGGCTTCTGAAACATTTAAAGCAAATAGAATCAAATTTGCAAGGCAGAAGTATCACTCTGAATGAAGCAATGCTTTTCTCCAGGAAGATACCAATGATCCAAATGCAATTGTTCAAGGGAGTATCTCTTTAAAAATCATTCAAAATGGCTGTCTTCAGGCCTGTATCTCCCAGCCTACTGAGCGGATACAGCACTCAATGGTACTTTCACAATTTGGGCTGAAAATGCATCAAGATCCTGTTGATATTGTAGGATGCTTGATTGGAATATTTTAATAAGGCTATTGCCCAAAACAGGCGGATGCCTAGGCCTCATCCACCCTGGAGAAGGCCCCAACAAAATGGAAGCATGTGAATTAAGAACGGGAACAAAATGGCAGAGGGGGGGGTTAAGTTCTGCACCATAACTTTCAGGCTACACTGCTCCATTCTCACCAGACAGAGACCCTCAAAATCAAGGCTATGATATCATCACCCTTGCTCCAGTGAATGCTTCTGTAGGAACCCATTTTGTAACTGAAGAGTAGCACTTTTAATCAATGAATTTCTCCTACAAATGCGTAACACCCTTGCTGAATGATTTGATTGAACAAAGTGACTTTGAAGATTAAAAATATAGGCTGTGAAATTGGGTTCCATAGTGCCACTAGTGCCGGTGCTACAGAAACCCCAAAGTGAAATAGTGGCAGTCAGAATGCATCCGACCACCTACAGCATGGTCCACGCAATGCACCATGACTGGCAGGGCACATGATGGGTGTACTGTGCACGCCGGAAGCATGCAGAGCAGGTGGATCATGACGCCAATCAGGCTCTAAGGCTGATTTAACACATGATCTACGAATTTGAACAAGTGTTCAGCTACACAACGGACCCCCTCCTCCACTGACATTGTTTAAGGGGCTAACCATCCAACTATCCGGTGACATGCTTTTGACTGACTTTTGCTGGTGCAAAGTTTGTGGAAGTAGCATTTTCTGCGTGCTTGGAGGAATTTTGCTAACTTTTTGGATTTTAAAGGAATGGTGTTGGATCCTGATAAGAAGGTCAGAAGAGTTTTCCACCCTGTCAAGACAAAGCCTGCTTTAGCTATAAGGGCTATATTTACAGTCTCCCTTGGGCTGCAGCATGATAGGTAATGAAGCTCAGGCAGCATAGGGAGGAAGGAGTGTGCAAAGGGAGGAGGAGAAGGCTCTCAATAGAAGGTTGTATCCATCAAGGGTCTTTAGGGAGCAGCCAGGAGCAGTGTCATAGGTGCCTGTATTTCAGCAAGGAGGTGGTTACTGAGCTGTGCCATCCCTGTAACCCAAACAGAACCTGCATTGCAGGGTGAAGATGGCACTGCCAGTGACCATCATGGTCATCATTGCCCTAAATTGCTACACCAGTGCATCCTTCCAGGCTGGAGCACCTGGCATCAGCAACATTGCATCACTGCATCAGGGAGGTCACAGAAAACCTGTATGGAAGGAATGGGGACTTCATTATCCACTCATTGACCAGATAGAAGCAGGAGGAGAGACCATATGGATTTGCCAGGCTGGTGGGATTCCCAATGGTGCAGGGTGCAATGGACTGTGTGCTCTCCAGGCCCCACATATTAACAGGGAACTCTTCTATAACCACAAGGGCTACAATTCTATCAACGTCCAATTGGTGTACAACCATTTCCAGAAGCTCCACTTCCTGAATGTCCACTATCCTGGCAGCAGCCGTGATGCCTTCATCCTGCGGCAGTCAGCCATACCCACCATCTTTGGTGCCACTACCAAGAACGGGAGGCTGGCTACTGGGTAACAAGGGCTCCCTGTTGTATCCCTGACTAATGACACCATTCTGCCACATGACCATGCAATGATAGTGTGCCTATAAAGAGAGCTATGCAACAACAAGGAACATCATGGAGCAAACCATCAGCATCCCGAAGCAACAGTTCTGCTGCCTGAACTGCTGGGGGAGCACCCTCCAGTACTCACCAAGCATGTACCCAACTTCGTCGTCGTCTGCTCTGTGCTTCACAACCTAGCTATCATGAGGGTACAGCCTTTGCCATCAGGCCTTCGGAAGCTACCACAGGAGGAGGAAGTGGAGAAGGAGGAGGAGGAAGGGGAGGAGGAGGAAAAGGAGGAAGGGAGGAGGCATTCGAGATCCCTTTACTCTGACAGGTCTGTCCGTGAGTAGATACTGAGACTCTGGTTCCCCTAAAATGTCATCCCAACATCACAATTGCTCCAAAGATTCCCCACCTTCCAATCCATCTGCTACCTACCATCACATAATTCTCTTGCCAAAAATCATGAAATAAAGCCACCTTCAAAAAAAATTCTGTAACAACTTTATCCAATAGCAGTTCCAATAATTCATACGAAGCTGAACTGTTCACCCTTGTACATTCTCTTAGTGCCTGTCTTATACGTCCCATTGCCTGTCCTCATGCTCCCATGCAGTGGCTGCAGCATGGCTGGTGGAAGGGTGCTGACTTTCAGTAGATAAGTCTGAAGTTGGCTTTGCAGGACACCCTTGAGCAGCTCTGGGCTTTGTGGGCCCGGCTTCAGACTGCACCTTGGCATGGGTAGCAGCAGTCTGGGATGGCTGGTTGAGAGGCAACAGCAAGGGCAGTGGCGTAGCGGTGATGGTGCATGTATGTTGGAATGCTGTCATCCTGAGAGAGGACAGCAGGTTCGTGCTCCATGGAGCCACTGACAATCCCCAGGATGGCACCTCAGCAATCCTAGTAAGCTGTTAGAGGACAGATTGCTAAATTGCTCTGAGAGCCTACATGCCACTTTGAGCATTGGTATCCGCAGCCATGATGGCAGCAACCTGACCCTGCAAGGGACCAAGCTGGGCTTGCATGACAGCAAGCGTGGATCTCATGACATCAGTCTGAACTTTCACTGCAGCACTAAGATGTTGGGCAGCTTTCACTTGTGCTGCAATCGAAGCTGAGACATTGACCATCAGTCACTGCATTATGTTTGTATCTGCAAGTGTTGTCATGGAGTTGACCACCACTTCCATGTTGGAAAGTATGGGCTCCACACCCTGCACAAAGCCCTCCAACAGGCTGTCTGGCAGGCCTGCCAAAGCACTAAGCATCTTGGTATGTATATTTATCAGGTTTCTCCTGTATGCTGTATCTTCAAAGTCCTCATCTGAGTCCTCTGCAGCAGAACTCATCTGCTACCTCACCCTCCGATGAGCTGGTACAAGAACAATCTTTCCCCCTGGCCTGGCTGCAGCATCCTCATGCCCAGTGACTGGGGGCCCGACCGATCACCCCCAGCGAGGCCGCAAAAACCTACCTTCATTCTGGGGCTCCCCGACATCCTCCTTCCGGTGGCGCTGCTGGGACAGGGCGCTGCTGGGACAGAGAGCTCCATTAAACCAAACTTTCAGCCTCAATGAGGTGGACATCCCGCCTCAGACCAATTAAAGGCTTGGGGACTGCAAAATGCGGATCAGATCCCCAGACCAGGCGGAGGCAGATTCACCACTGACTTTGCAGTCGGCTGATGGCTCCCGTCGGCCAAGGGTAAAATTCCGGCCACAGTGTTTTTTTAGCATCCCCTCAATGAGTCCTTGCTCACTGCTCTCTAGTTGTAATTGTAAAGAATTCAACCAGACAGGTTTTCTCAGGTTTAAACAAGAAAGGTGTAAGTTTATTAACCTTAAAACCTCTGTCCATTAAAACTACTAAAAATACAAGACACAGCTACACTAGTATGCATATACGATAAACACACACACAAATAGATACAGAGGAGAGGAAAGAATTAAAGGGGGAAGATTTGAAGTAGTAGATGGAATTCAATTACCAGAAGGCTGGAGGGGTCTTCTGTCTTGAGGCTTAAGTTATTTCCGTAGGTCCCTGGAACTTTGCATGTGAGAGAGAGAGAGAAAGAGAGAGACCTTGCTTCTCTTTGGTCTTCAAAATGCAGTCTGCCTCAAAACATTACTGTGAGCACAATTCAATCAATTCCCAGGTTGGCCAGCAGGTTAGTCATGTGACTAGCTCTTTGTTTGAGACAGCATTGCCTGTGAGGTTTGTTGGTTCTTCAAAGCTTACGAGACACACTCAGTGGAGGAGGGTGGGGGGGTGGGGTGGGGGGTGGTGGAATGCTGGCTCTTACACAGACAATGACTCTCAATGTATTTTGATCATCACTATTGACAAAACCCATCTGGCTAACTGAATCAGGGAGCACTCCCATTGTCTCTCTGGGCAACTGTTTCTCAGAATGCAAATGTACAGCCATGTTTTCAGCCACTGCTCTGTGATCTTTTTTAAATAAGTTATGTTCAAGGTCCAGTAATTGTTCAAATAGTGTTCCATATGATGAAATTAATATGTTTCCATTTGGCAGGTGTCTTTTCCGTCAGAGAAGAGAAATGAAGTGGCCTATAAGACAGATTGTGATTCTGCCACCACTTATTTCATATCCTGCTGATATTAAACTTCCCTCCCCGTGGGCCACATATTCATCTGCTGTGCTGTCAATCTACAAACATTTATCTGTTATTAATCCTAACCCAAATTTTACCAAAGTATTAATCAAATGCAAAAACAAACTCTTAGATGCTGAAGATGACTCCCAGTGGTGACCATGTAGAGGTAACTTTAACCTAACCTGCTCAGTGGCAGGATTAGATTAGGCTCTCACTTTCCATTGACTTCAATACAAAGGAACTAAGTGTTGTGTGAATGTGTGAACCTGGGTAAAGTTTTAACTAGAGTGACTGGCCCAAATTTTACCAGCCCCGGGGTGGAGAGAATGGAGACCGGTAAAATAACAGGGAGCTGTGTCGGGTCGGCTCCCCAATGCAGTCCCAGCACTCGGGCAGCCGATTTGCATAAATAAGGCCCCTATTAGGCGCCATTAAGCAGGGCCGCTGGATCTTTGTTTCATGAAGATGTCTTCCCTGTGGTAGCCCAGGGGTTATCAAAGCCAGAGGCTCCATGGCCCAAAAAGGAGCTGCAGGCAGAAAAGGCAGCCCCCGCGGCCCATATGATCCCCCTGGAGTGGTTTCCCCTCCAATCGGTCGGGTCTTCCAGTATTCCTCTCCTAGCTGCCTCAGCAGTGCCCACCTCTCCCAGTAGGGCTGCTGTGGCTTCAGGGCTGCCGGCCCTCTGATTGGCCCAGCAGCAATAGGAGCCTGCCCTTCATCCTTAATTGGACAGTGGGCCCAGACACAACAATTAGGAGGCCACCTCTGGCAAAATCGCTGAGCTGGACCCGCTACCAGAAAGTGCAGTTTCGAGACCGCCATTCTGTCCTAATGTCAGCGTCCTGAACCCAGCAGAAAAATTCAGCTTCAATTTTGCATATGATTGCAAAGCTGACCTAAGTTAGATAAAAAAAAACAATTGAGTAGCTCTTTTACGCTTTAAAAAGAAAAATTATGATTCACAATTATAATGCAAGAATGGCTGGAACTATATTGAAACTGGTGAGGTAATCTGTTTATTTTATGGATATATGGTTCTTGTTAGAAATGCAACTGAACCTTTAAATAAAATTCAGGAACACCACATGCTGATGATAATCATCAAATGCTATTTCACAAATGTGCAATAAACCTTTGGCTTTTCACAGATGAGAAGTAATAATTCTGCCTGGAGTGTAAGTATCAAACCAGTCACATAGAATAAATTAGAAACTGTTATCAGAACCCTGTGCTTTAAATGACTACAAATCAATAGCATAAACTATTATGCTCATTTCACACGCAGAACAGACCTTTCCTTGACTTGTGATCTCTAACTTCAGATCGACTGGTGAGCAAAACATATTAAAATCAATAACCACAGAAACATAGGAAATGTTAGTTGAAAAAAGACCAAAGTCCATCTAATTCATCTACCATCCTAATAGTTGTATCATGCAAAGATAATGCAGTTGTTGACTAATCATACGGATCAGGTTGTCGCTGAACATGTATATTGGGAATGCAATTATATGCAAGAAATGGACATGATACAAAAGCAAAATACTGCAACTGCTGGAAATCTAAAATAAAAATGAGAATGCTGACAATACTTAGCAGGTCAGGCAACCTCTGTGGAGTGAGAAAACAGAGTAAATGTTTCAAGTCGATGATCAAAGGGTATAAAGGGTTTTGGAAGGCCTCAGTGCAGTAGCGGTGGAGAGAAACTGCCGAGGGTGGATCCATGCTGACTTTGGTCTAAAACTCTTGGATTGTTCATGGAGACTTCAAGAGCACGGAGAAGAGAAGAGGCAGCCATCCTACCCAACATGGACTGGTACTCGCTACTTGTCATGGCGGTATGTTTTTGCTGTATTCCTGGTGTGTTATAACCATCTTAAACTCTGATTAAACTCAGCATACCCACCATATTGGTTGCAGTCGATTCTGATTGAATGGTTAATAACAAGAACAAATTCTGCTTAAATTAAAATTTTAACTAATTGGTGAACCTAGCCAAGAGCTGCAACTGAGTTGCTGTAGTTAATAAGAGTTTAAGATGGATTTTTAACACATGGTCAGCTGCCATTTTGCAAACGGTAATAACACTAGTGGAATTACTGTTGTAATCCTCGGGAAGCAAGAATTCACAAGATAAAAGTAAAATACTGCAGATGTTGGAAATCCGAACTATAAACAGAAAATGAAAGATAATGCAAATGTAGAACATCAGATTGCCACAGTAACTTTGGGAGGAATTTTATGGAGGCAATGGGGTTCTTGGCCAACAGCTGGAGACCGAGCAAGAGATCCATGTTACTTCCTTTGGGGAAGGCCTGCTGTATGACGAGTCAATTAGGCAATTAATGGGCCACAGGCGGGCCTTTCCCAGGATCAGGATACCTGGGCAGGATGTCCCGCCCGCTGAGAGCTGCCGGCCAATCAGAGGTCACAGAGGAGGGGGGTTGGCAGCAAGGGAGGGGGTGGTTCTCAGCAGGCACCCTCCTCCCTCGATCAGGCACTGTGCTTTTGAACAAGGGACACACCCCCCACCCCACCTTGGGAAACCACAAGCAGCCCGCGGAGATTTGCATGTCGTTTTCCCTGCATGGCGACAGACCCACCCACTGCTGAGTTCACACCAGCAGCAGTGGGAAGATGCCCTTAATTGGGCATTAATTGTCCCTTAAGGGCCTCAATTGGCAGGGGGGAAGGAAGGCCGCCCACGGGCCTTCCCTTCACGGATTTAATCAGGGTGGAAGCGGGAATGTGGGGGGTTCCCCAACCATCACCATCCCGCCCGATTAAATGCCCTACCCACTTCTAATTTAACCACAGGGGAGAGCATAAAATACCACTCTATGTGTGGTATAATACTGATTTCAGGGCTTTTCAAATCTTCATTGACAGGAATTGCAACAAGCCGAGAAACATCCCTTCTAAAATAAAGGTACACTATCCTCATCAATTATCATCAACTATATTCGGAACAAAAGCCTGAATGGAGGGAGGGGAGCACTATGTCTTCAGATGAATTTGTTTATTTGCTCATCATTTCAATGACCCAGCCTTGATTAAGTGGAGATCTCCTTGTTTATTTTCTGGATACATCTTGTGACAGAACTAATTATCAGACTTACTTAAGATTGAACAGGTCATTTGAAGCCACACTTAGTCACATGCTCAAAGATCCTTGATCTTCACGCACTCCTCTCCCCATTTAATTTTCTTCCTCTTTCCATTCTGAATAAGGCTGATTAACATTCCCATAATGAAGGAAATCAAGTTCCATGCTTTGAAATTTGTTACTTCTGCAGTTTTGGTCATCGGAGAGTGAATTCAGTGCATTCAGGTTTGCGAGGACCCATGATTCTATTGCTGGGATACACTTGTAGATTTTACAATGTAAGTGCAGGAAGTCAAGGTACAAGTGTCACTCTTCTATCACGAGAACTGCAAAAGCACCAAATATAAAAAGAACGTTTAGTTGTAAATGGAGACCTGATGACATTAAAACTCATAACAATCTAGGTCTCCAATGCTACTGGATCTCAGGACTAAGGATCCCTTAGATAAAAATGCCACCAATAGCATCCAATACCATCAATATAAACCATCATAGTAACAGAAAACCATATAAGCAGATAGAAATAACACATGCTTCAGCATTTAATCTTCTGGACACTAAAATCATTATTTGCCTTGTATTTAGATGAATATTTTGGTGGGAAAATCATTGTCAGTTTATTGTTTGTTTAATTTATAGAGTTGGAGTCAAATTAAGTGAAATTCATCATAAAATAATGATAATAAATCATTTTATACCATAAACTCTTCGATTATATATGCTCTTACTTAATGTGACTGTAACTTGCTGTCATGCATGTTTTATGCAATAGTTGGGTGTAGAAAAATGTATTTACTATTCAGTAATTGTAATGCTGCAATTTCTTATATGATTAGTGTGTGCTGTGCCTTTAACAATCAGGACTACTTACCTCTTCAAACGTATTGCGTGTTGTAATATAGGAAGTGGTTGGGGACTGAGCGCAATATATATATAAAAAAAGGCTACTTTGGAGCCTTGCGGAACTACTCTCTGTAACCAAGGCTGGAATTTTACGCCACCAACCCCCACCCCCACCCCCACAAACCCGCCACCCAGCAGATGCAGGCTGAGAGGCGGAGGAGGGGTATAAAAACTAGTAGGAGACGGAGGGTGCTGTGCCCATCGCCTATCCACTGCTGCTGCCATTTTACTAGTGGCCGGGGAGGTGGAAAACGGCCTACCCACCCCAGGCCAATTGAGGCCCTTAAGTGGCTAATTAATTGCCTCCTAAGCGTCTCCTCCCACTGCCGCTGGTATTTTAACAGTGGCAGACGGGAACTTCAACACCTAAGGAGGCCGCTCAGTAATACTGTGGGGCCTCCTTGTGGGCTGGGGGCCCTCCTGCTCAGGCACCCTGAGCCTGACAGAGTGAAGTGGATTATAATCCTAATCTGTTTTTGGGACTATCCCGGATGAGGCGATCTCCCCAGATGATCACTCTCACTTAAGGTTGAGAAAAACAGATCTCACAGACACTTGAATGGGTCTGCAGAACTGATCCAACTCTCCCCAAATGAAAGGAACCAGCTGAGAATATTACCATCCTCCAGATAGTCTTTTTTTAAACTAGTTTTAGCCAGATTGTAACAATCCGGATATCATAAGGGTCTGGGTAACTCTCAGCAATAACGTACCCCTCCACCAGAGAGAGTACAGTGATGGGTTCTCAAGTAGAAATACAGAAGAAAATATGAGATACTAAATTTTCTAAATGATATAAAAGTTTATTAAAGAACTGAACATACAATTCACACTTTGATAAATAAAGCAATCGCAATGTTAATAGTTCTAGGAAAAGAAATAGAGTATAATCTTATTCCGAGTAGAGAATCCAAGTTTTAAGTCTAAATAATGTTACAATAAAATATTTATGATATCCATCAATATTTAAAGCAGCATTTACCTTAAATCCCTGAGTAAAAAGGTACAGAGTTTAGCAAGATACCTCTATCTCAGTTAAGGGGAGAACTATCGTCACTGAACCAGGTAGCTCGTACTTTTGCTGTGAGAAAGGCTGGAGTGAATCCAATTCTAAATATTCACTGTGTGGTTCCAATATTTATACTGTTTCTAAGCTGCATAATTACCTTTTTAAGTGTGGGGGTGTTACTTCTCTTGCAAGTAGGTGCGTCCCCTTTTATTTCCCAAATAAGGCTGCATAACTATTAATTTCTGGTTAAGATTCACCTTCTTTGGTTTTCTAAGAAAGGCTTGGCTAGCAACAAGGTGGGAGTCCCTCATGGTGGTCAATTCCCTTCATTAGCTAACTGTGTTTCAAGATTATAATTCAATTTCTTGGGTTTGGTCAGTTTTGTCAAAATTTCAGTTGACTGTAGTTTAGGGCTGTTCGCATAAGACCATCCTATCAATTATTACACTGTGGTAGCTTACGTGATTGGTTGCAAAATGTGTTATCGATGTTTTACTGTGTGCTGAGGTTTGTGACTTTTTAGGAGTCAATCCTTCTTATTAGAAGCTGCCTCTATGCTCTAAGATCAAGCAAACCCTTCACTATAGGGGCATGTTAAGGCATGCCTATGAACTTATTTTCACCTTTTAGGAAGATGAAGCCAGCTTTTAATTTTATAATCCCTAATTCATAGGAAAATAACTCTTTTAACCTTATAACCCCTTATTTTGGCCGGATTTCTTCACAGGAAGGACCTCCCAACAGCACAGGATGCCCTCCTAAAACTACCCACCCTAGCCTGCTCTCCGACTCCCACCCCCCCTCTCGCCTTTGCGCAGCCAATTGTCCCTGGTGAGGCCCAAACCCCACTTACCTTTTTGAAGGGCGACGTCCGTCATCCGCCTCTCGTTGGGTGCAGTCCCAGCAGTGGCCACCGCTCCCGGTGGTGCTACTGGGACTGAAGAGCTGCCGGGCCTCTGATTGGCTGGCAGCTCTTGGAGGTGGGACTTCCTGCCTCAGAGAGGCCGAAGTCCCAACCAAGGCCAATTAAGGTCCTGGGCCTTGCAAAATTGCAGCATGGCTTCCAAGCCAGGCAGAAGTGGGGTCTCTCCCTACTTCTTAGCCAGTGGGTAGAGCCACCGCCACAACGTAAAATTCTGACCCAAGTTGCCAGTCGGCAAACAGTCAGTAACCCAGTTCTGACCCCACTCCCCAAGCAACAATCAAAAGGAAAACACTGGAAAATGCTTTTGAATTTAAAGTGGTGCCTCTGGAAGTAAAATAAATATTTTCTGAGAGGTCTCCTACTTGAAAGCAGGTATTTTTATTTATGAGTAGAAAACACATTCCCTGAGGACATAGGAGCCTGCAAAAAATCCCAAGACATCAGAGCCCTCTCGCGAGATTGCAACAGCAGCTTAATTTGACTGAGAAATCTTGTCTCTCATGATAAAATCACAAGAGTTGGCATGTCTAAGTACAAATTGAAAAGGAACATTGAAAACGATTTCAATTGAAACTGAACATGAAAGAAATGACTGCAACATTCTCGGCATTGAGTATAATAAGTTGATCAAAGAGGTTTGCTTTTACCACTAAAAATAGACAATGGCGGCCACGCTGAGTCTTCAATGAAAATTAAACAAAACTTCCACATATTTTCTGAACGTAGATGTTTCAGCATAGCTTCAGAATAGTCGGTTGGAAAAATAAAGTATACATTATTATCTATCTAGCCATTTATAAAGTTTATTAATGAAGTGCTTCATGGAAACAATGATTAATTTCAAACACTTCAAATTACATTCAGTATTACAGCTCGATACGTATTTTGGGTATACATGTTAGTCAATTATTTACCAACAGCTTGCACCTGAGTGTGGAATGCTTACATACCAATATTCAATAAACATTGATCTGTCTGCAAAATGAAGAAAAAGAACATTGCTGCTATCACCATTTAAAACCTCTTCCTAGATTGCCACAACTAAGCTTTATATAGCAGCCTCAGCAGGGAGTATTCATTTGACTAAGACTGAATTGTTTTGAGAATAATTTTCTTCTATCGATGCAAATGTGATTTTATCTGAGTGAGTGTTTGCCTGATCAGGCTATAATTTAGCTAATACTATGTGACATGAAAGATGCAAGTTTTAAAGGTCAAAATTGCTTGGAATTGATTGTGATGAAGTGTACTTTTTGTTTTAAGTGTATTATTTTGCAGTTATTGAACACAATGTTTAGTTGTTCCCAATTCACACCCTTCAAATCCTTATGTTTTCATCATTCATTTAAATGCATCGACATAGCCTCATTCAGTGTTGCAAGTGTTCATTCAAAGTTACTTAAGCTGCTCGAAACTGGATTACAGCTGTGAATTCAAAAGTTCTAATTTCAAGTAGGTTAATTTTGCATAATTTATACAACCCCAGTTAAGTGTATCGGGTATAAAAATCAGTTAGTTGCATTATTAGAGTGTGGTGTATTTTTTTAAAAGAATAGTTTTTTTTCAGAACTTTGAGTTCACATATTTACACTATAACACTACTGTACATTTTGATTACAAGGTACTGGGGGATCAGTACTTTGAGAATTAGATGTCTTATCATGACAGTGAACACAATGGGAGCAATGTGGGTTTAATGGTTAATGTTGATGTTGGTCCCTGTTAGAAGGAAATGGGGCTCCTGGCAATTAGTGTTCCTATTGGCTAGAATTCTCATTCATGGCATGCTTTGGATTGGACTGTACTAGTCTGTTTGTTGATTATCTAATTTGGGTGCGGGTTGGATATTTGTACTGAATGTTTGTTCAGGAGCAAACCTCAGGCTGCTTAAAACCAAAACACCGCAGATGCTGGAAATCTGAAATAAAAACAAAAAATGCTGGAAATATTCAACAGGTCTGGCAACATCTCTGGAAAGAGAAACAGAGTTAACATTTCAGGTCGATGAGCTGGAAATAGTTAGAGATGTAACAAGTTTTAAGAAAGTACCGAGGCAGGTAAAAGGGGAGAGTGGGAAAAGAACAAAAGGGAAGGTCTCTGATAGAGTGGAAGGCAGGAGAGATTAAATGACAAAAGCGATGTGGTGAAAGGCAAAAGGAGATGGTAATGGCAGCACAGTGGTGCAGTGGTTAGCACGCAGCCTCATAAGCTCCAGCGACCCGGGTTCAATTCTGGGTACTGCCTATGTGGAGTTTGCAAGTTCTCCCTGTGACTGCGTGGGTTTTCGCCGGGTGCTCCGGTTTCCTCCCACAGCCAAAGACTTGCAGGTTGATAGGTAAATTGGCCATTATAAATTGCCCCTAGTATAGGTAGGTGGTAAGGGAATATAGGGAAGGTGGGGATGTGGTAGGAATATGGGATTAGTGTAGGATTAGTATAAATGGGTGGTTGATGGTTGGCACACACTCAGAGGGCAGAAAGGCCTGTTTCAGTGCTGTATCTCTAAATAAATAAATGGAACAAGTAAAGAAACAAAAGGTGGGTCGAGAGGAGGTGTAAATGGGAAAAAGTGGAATCACCTTTTATTTCAAGGAAGTGAGTGGAGTCAAAAGAGAAGTCCTCCAAATAAAAGGTGTTGTTTTGGAAAGCTGTCTGGGTCCAAGCAATGCCTGCCTCTTTGCACGATAGGCAGAATATCTTTGTTCTAGTTCTACTCATCCTTTTTTTTTTACAATACATTCATGACTGTATTGGTGCTGTTTCCTGTTCTCAGCACAAACTGGAAAATGTAATCAATTTTGCTTCCAGTTTTCCACCCGTCCCTTGTCTTCACACAATACATCTTTGACCCTTCCCTTGCCTTCATCAAATTGCCTGCCTCCATTTCTGATGATATGCTATTGACCAATATCCACTGTAGCGTTGCAGTGTTTTGAAATTGCAATTGCATTGTGCATGGTGTACTCTCGAGGCTGCTATAGAACACATGTGCTCGCAAAGAGAAAGTGAAACTAAGACAGAATAAAAGGAGAAGTCTTTGTGTTCAGCCTGCAGTCTCAGTCTCTCTGTCTTTGCCTTATATCTTCTACCAAACTCGGCTAAACATCACTCAAATCTCGAGGACATCACATTCACTATAAGCCCATTGACCTCCAAGCTACCTTGACTACATTTCCACCCAGCCCATTTCCTTTAAGGGCTCTATCCTCCTAGTTTCACCCTCTCCATCGCATCTGTTTTGAAAAGGCCACCTTCCATAACAATGCTTCTGATATGTCTTCTGTTTTCCTCAGCCAAGGATTCCCCCATAACATGTCAGCTCTATTTCCTGCATTTCTGCTCACATCTCTTCCCCTCCTGCCCAGAACCACGATAGAATCCTCCTTGTCCTCACCTTCTACCCCACCAGGCTGTACTTTCAATGCATCATCATTTGCCATTGCCATCACCTCCAGCATGATGCCATCACCAAACATATCTTCCCCTTCCCTCCCCTTTCAGCATTTCAAAGGGGTCATTTCCTGACACTCTGATCCAATCTCAATCACCCCTAACAACTCCACCCGTTCCCATGGCACCTTCCCTTACAAGCACAGGAAATACAACACCTGCCCTTTAGCTTCCCCCCTTTCCACCATCCAGTGCCCTGAATACTCCTTCCAGGTAAAAAAAAGTGATTTACCTGTAGTTCTAAATATTGACCACGACACTGGGGAGAATTTCCCTGTTCCTATTCAAAATGGGATCTTTTACAGGCAACAGACAGGATCTCAGTTTAACATTTCATCTTAAAGACAGCACCTTGAACAGTACAGCACTCCCCAGAGATGGCAAGAAGAGGTCCTCCTGCCTGACCAAGCAAGCCTGGATCGAGATCGCAGAGGAGGTTAGTAGCCATGTGGTCAACTGACGAAACTGGGTGCAGTGTACTGTTATGACCAGGTGAGAAAGAGGTCGAGGGTTCCCTTTCAGCCTTCACCTGGTCTTATTATAACAGGGTATTATTTTTTAAACACACTGTGTTTTTAGGTCCTCTTTGTGAATCCTTGTCCAGCACTTTCCAATTATAAGGTAAAGAAACTAGCACAAACAGGCTTTCCTAGGTTGACATAAGAAGATAAGAACTAGGAGCAGGAGTAAGCAATTCAGCCCCTCGAGCCTGCTCCGCCATTCAATGCGATCATGTCTGATCTCATCTCGGCCTCAATTCCACTTTCCTGCCTGTTCTCCATAACCCTTCAACCCATTACTAATTAAAAATCTGACTATCTCCTCCTTAAATTTACTGAATGTCCCGGCATCCACCCCACTCTGGGGTAATGAATTCCACAGACTCACAACCCTTTGAGAGAAGTAATTTCTCCTCATCTCTGTTTTAAATCTGCTACCACTTATCCTAAAACTATGACTTCTCATTCTACGTCTACTTTGTCAATCCCCTTAATCATCTTTTTACCTCAATTAGATCTCCTCTCATGGCCTAAACTGCTCAATCTCTCTTCATAAGACATACCTCTCATCTCTGGAATCAACCTAGTGAACCTCCTCTGAACTGCCTCCAATGCAACTACATCCCTCCTCAAGTAAGGGGACCAAAACTGTACACGGTCTCACTAATGCCTTGTGCAGTTGCAGCAACGCTTCCCTAATTTTATATTCTATTCCTTTAGCAATAAATGCCAAAATTCTATTTGCTTTCCTTATTACCTGCTGCACCTGCATACTAGTTTTCTGCGATTCATGCACGAGGACACCCAGATCCCTCTGCACCGAAGCACGTTGAAGTTTCTCTCCATTTAGATAATAATTTGCCTTTCTAGTCTTCCGACCAAATTGGATAACCTCACACTTATCAACATTAAAATCCATCTGCCAAATTTTGGCCCATTCACCTAACCTATCCATATCCATTTGTAAATTTCTTATTTCTTAATTGCAACTTACTATCCCACCTATTTTAATGTCATCTGCAAATTTAGCTATAGTACCTTCTATCCCTGCATCCAAGTCATTAATATAGATTGTACGTAGTTGGGGCCCCGAGGACCGAACCCTTTGGCACCCCACTAGTTACATTTTGCCAACCAGAAAAGGACCCATTTATCCCGTCTCGCTGATATCTCATCTTTAATACTATTAAACGTTCATTGGTGCAAATCCTGAGCCTTCATTGATGGGTAACTGCATTCCACTATGGCGTGATTGTGACTCCTGCAATCCCCTCAAATGCCTTACTACATTGGCAAAGTGACCACTGACATCATTAAAATGCCAATGAGCATGATTGCTCAATACTCAAATGATGTCACATGGGCACTGGTTGAATTGGATGTTGCCATTCATGCTGGAGGACAAGATAGTACTGAGGCAGAAAACTTGACGCTACATGCATAAGGTGAGTTTTGTCAGAAGTACATTTATTGCAAGCCATGGATTTTGGAAATGCTCCATTATAAGGCGCTACTTGCCTCGCTTGCATGCTGCTCGAGATGTCTGCCCTCCATCACTCTTCTCAGATCATTCATGGCTGCTTGGCCTTGTGTGCCCTCTGTGTCCTGTTCATCAAAGGAAGATTCATACTCCCACATGTCTTCCTCTGGCAATGCCTCCAACCTCTGTAGTGCTATGTTACGTAGAATGCAACAGACTAAAACGATGCACCCAAACTTCTGTGGGGCATACTGAAGAGCTCCACTAGATCTGTTGAGGCAGCAGAAACACATCTTCAGCATACCAATGGCCTGCTCAATGGTGGAGTCATGGCAGGTGGTGTAACGCTCTTTCACATCATTGCTGGGGTTCCTTACGGGTGTCAGAAGCCATTTCCTCAATGAGTAGCCTTTATCCCCAAGAATCCACCCTTGAAGGCGAGCGGGGGGAGTGAAATAAATGTGGCACCTGAGACTGCCGAAGTATGAATGAGTTGTGGCAGCTTCCCAGGAAGTGGGCACACACTTGTAGGAAGCACTTTCTGTGGACGGATACAAGTTGCGCATTAATGGAATGAAAACCCTTCCTATTGATGAAAGCAGCTGGTTGGTCCATGGGAGCCTTGATGGCCACATGCGTACAGTCAATCACACCTTGCACCTGTCGGAATCCCGCAATGGCCCCAAATCCAATGGCTCTCTCGGACTGACTCTCAGGGTCTGTCCTGTAGTGCACATAGTCACCAGCCCTCCTGAGCAGACCATTGGTTACCTCCTTGATGCAGTGTGGCACTGTGGATTGAGAGACACCACACATGTCCCTGGTGGATCCCTGGAATGATCCAGAGGCATAAAAGTTTAGGGCCGCAGTAATCATCAGTAATCAGGCACAGGGTGACCACCAAAACCCATTGTTCGCAAATCGTCATTGAGCAGTGCACAGAGGTCTGTGATGGCCTCTCTGGATAGCCACAGTCTTCTCCGGCAGTTCCACTCAGACATTTGCAGGCATGTCAGGCGAGTTCTATATACTCGCTGCTGTATCTGTGCTCTTTGTTACATTCTCGGATGCTGCTGCTCACATCTGGGAGGCTCCTCTTGTGCCTGCCTCTGGTGGATTTGCTTCGGCACAGCACAGGGATCCAGGAAAACAGGGTAAATCAGATCCATCTCTATCCTCCTTGGACATTCGGCTTCCTTCAAAGGTTAAGTTTACCTGTCTGGGCAAAACGATGTTTGAATTTTGGTTACAGGAAGCCTACATTAGCTCCATGGTATGGATTGATGTTGGACCCGCAACATTTCCAAAAGTGCGAGCCATCATTAGCAAGCCAACAACATTTCAGTGCCCTGCACTGGCCTTCCGAAAGAAAACCACCTCAGCGCTTGCCGTGTTTTCCCAACTACCATCACCCCACTTCACAGAAACACCACTTGCAGAGTTCTCCCAATAGCACCCCCTCCCCCCGCCCCCCCCCCCCCCCCCGCACTCCCCTGCTGGAAATACTCAGCAGGTCTGGTAGCATCTATGGAGACAGAAGCAGAGTTACCGTTTCAGGTCAGTGACCCTTCATCAGAATTGATTTTAAACTGTTACTGGAGTGAAGAAAGGACTTGCTTTAAAAAGAAGTTGCCAGATCTTGGCTGGAAAGCCACTAGCATATTAACAGACAGTATTTGGAAGGACAAAGCAGCTATTCCCTGACATATTCAACCCACAATGGACTTTTGATCACCAGACTTTGAAGGTGGGAGAGCTCGCATTCCAGGTTGACTGCTAAGAGGGCCATATACACAACAGGACATGGTCAAACCAGCTAGTCACATGACTAACCTGCTGGGCAACATGCCCATTTTGAATTTGTACGAACAGTTTGGGCAGAAAGCAGAATGCTCCTGGACTAAGAAGATCTCTCCTGGCTGGCTCGCCACAGCCGCTCCTGTTTGCCTGCTCCCATCTCTTTCTCACCAGCCTCTGAATCCACTAAAGACACATGAACCCCAAGAGAAAAAAGTCTCCTGCAGCAAACAAGGTTTAAGAAGAATACTGGGCCCCAACGAAAAGCACGATCTACCTACAATCAAGGACTCTACAGTGAGCTCGAAGATTCGTAACAAAAACTCTTCAGATATTGCCTCAAACTTTTCCACTTTATTTCTTCTGCTCTTTTCTGTCTCTATTTGCATGTATGTATCACGTATGCATGCTAGCATGGGTGCATCGTGTATCTGTAGGCATCAACTCAATTAGAGTTCAAATTTAATTTTAATAAATTTCAACTTTTCTTCTGTAAACCTAAGAAACGCTGTTTGTGCTGGTTTCCTTGCCTTATAATTGGAAAGCGGTGAACAAGGATTCACCAAGGGGGAGCTAAAATCACGGTGTGTTTAAAATTAAACCATGTTACGGTAAGACCAGGTGAAGGCTGAGAGGGACCCCATTAATTTATAGGGGCAGTTGGGTTTTTACTCAAGTGGAAAATCTAAAGTACATGAACTGGAAACTGAAATGAGATTGTTGAATTCGTATACTAATCAGTGAGCAGCGACAGGAAACTCATGTCCTAGAAGTAAAAGGACAGTGTTCAAATTCAGTCTGTCATTAGTTCCAAAACATCCTTTCACGATCAGGGAAATCATTACCGCCAAGAAATGATTCACTTCAATGACAAGGAGTTATTTTCAAAACTCAATTTCATCTATCCAGGCTGGAAATGGTTCATTCTTGTAATGTGCCCATTTATTTTCATCAGCTTTTTGTGTTCATTTTCTTCTATGCATCATTAAAAGGCTGCAGCATAATCAACATGATCTCAGAGGAAGGTGAAAGTTTCTGGCCGCATCAGTCATTAGCATGGTATGGGATGGCACCTCAAGTAGCAACTATTTAGCATAGTTGGAGAGTGAACTCCTACTGTGTGTTAGAGCTAAGTGCTTTAATGTGTAATACTTTGCATCAGCATTAATAGAACACCAGCTTTTACCTGTGAATAAACGACATTAGGGCAAGATATTGCATAGACCCAGCATGAATCCACTTTTCAGCTCACTAAAGATCAGTTATGCACAAATTCATGTCAGGTTCCTTCTTGCATGCCCAGAAAAGAAAGTTCAATTCAGAATCTGCAAAGAGGCAGAAGGTTTGGTGGGGATAAGCCCTGTGGGCCATTTTAGCTGTCCGCCAATGGCCCCTCAAAACTGCATAGGTGCGTGATCACTCAGCAATCGGGAATGTTCCGCGCAGGGAACAAACAAGCAGCACACAAACAATGTTCCCTTTAAGACACATGGCCGTGCATCAATCTTAAAGGGATCGTGTGGTGCAACAAGCCGGACGCTCACAGCAAACAGTAGGCAGTGGAAAATTGCTGCCTATCCATCCAGTGTCCACTTGGTGAGCAAGGCCAAAATTGGCCCTAGAGTTTATAATATGCAGGTTTTGTTGTAAACAATTACCACAATAAATGCTTGTGTCTTGAAAAAGCAGAGTATGAGTGGATGATCCATCTCGGCCTCCTCCTGAGATCCCTAGCATCACAGATGCCAGTCTTCAGCCAATTCAATTCACTCCACATTATATCAAGAAATGGTTGAAGGCACTGGATACTGCAAAGGCTATGGGCCCTGGCAACATCCTGGCTGTAGTGCTGAAGACTTGTGTTCCAGAACTAGCCGCACCTCCCAGCCAAGTGGTTCCAGTACAGCTACAACATTAGCATCTACCAGACGATGTGCAAAATTGCTTGGGTATATCCTGTTCACAAAAAGCAGAACAGATCCATCCAGCCAATTATCGCCCCATCAGTATGCTCTCAATCTCATCAGCAAAGTGATGGAAGGTGTCGTTGGCAGTACTATAAAGCAGCACTTAGTCAGCAATAGCCTGCTCACCAATGCTCAGTTCTGGGGTTCTGCTCCAGACCTCATTACAGCCTTGGTCCAAACATGGACAAAACAGCTGAATTCCAGAGGTGAGATGAAAGTGACTACCTTTGACATCAAGGCATCATTTGACTGAGTGTGGCATCAAGGAGCCTTAACAAAATTGAAGTCAATGGGAATCAGGGGGGAAACTCTCCACTGGTTGGAGTCATATCTAGTACAAAGGAAAATGGCTGTCATTGTTGGAGGCCAATCATCTCAGCCCCAGGGCATTGCTGCAGGAGTTCCTCAGGGTAATGTCCTCAACCTAACCATCAAGCTGCTTCATCAATGACCTTCCTCCATCATAAGATCAGAAGTGGGATGTTTGCTGATGATTGCACAGTGTGCAGTACCTTTTACAACTCTTCAGATACTGAAGCAGTCCACGCCCACAAGCAGTAAGACCTGGACAACATTCAGGCTGGGTCTAATCAGTGACAAGTCATATTCATGCAACACAAGTGCCAGGCAATGACCATCTCCAACCAAAGAGAATCAAACCATCTTCCCTTGACATTGAAACAGAGTTAACGTTTCATGTCATTCTGATAAAAGGTCATCGACCTGAAACATTAACTCTGTTTCTCTCTTCACAGATGCTGCCAGACCTGCTGAGCATTTCCAGACTGGAATCTACTCAGGTTTCCTGGAGGATGTTTTACTGGTATGGCTCATGTGAAAGAAACGTGATGGTGTGTAGCTCTTGCTGTATCCTTCCTGGCTTGGCAGATACATGTTTCTCCATTATAAGGGTTAACAGTAGTGCAGATTCAGCTTAATTGCTTCTCTCAGCTGTAGTTTCTACATTCCATTTAACTTTCAGTGTTGTCATCCAGAGCTCCTTTCATGAAAAAAACAGAAGGTTATCTGGCATTTATATCATTTTTTTGAACAAAATATGCCATTTTCTTCCAAATCCGAGCTAAAGTGACACTTACCTATTTTACAGCATAAGCTATTTGAGCCCTCATGGTCATTGTTAAAAGGGTCCTGAGGAGAGATAGCTATATTATCTTCTAGACTGACTCAGATAGTTACAATAAAGCACATCATTAAAATATCACATATAATAGATACTGAATCAAAGACCAATGACCCATAAAATAGTCATCAAATGAAATACTGGTAACTAGTTAAATATTGAAAGCAATCTGGTTAGACTCAAAGCTTTTCTTTTCATTCTTTTAAAACTCACCCTTCACTCCTTCCAAACCAAGATGGTTACTCATCACTCGGAGTCCCCTTCATGCCAATAAGAATCTCCCAACCTGATGTGTTTGGAAGAAAAATAGAACCTACATAGCAATGCCAAGCAGGTCAAACTGATTGAGAAATGCTCTGTGCCCACCTTCCAGGATCTTTACTGCTCTATCTCCATACAGAGGCAGTCAGATCTTGCTCCGACAGACAATTACTGCATGCAATGGTTCCTGTTGCTAAAGGAAGCTAGGATAGCTGACCTGAGAGCACTACTAACACATGGGACTGTCTAACTATTCATCAGAAGCACCTCAGTCATTGTGCTTCTCATGCTCAGTGATCTCCATAAAAGAAGATCTAACAAGGTGATCAGCCAATTAAAGGCCTCTTCTCACTTCCGCTGGGATCTTATCAGTAGTGGGGAGGGGGCTCTGCTGCGTGGGGAGGATGCCTTGGAAAATGAGGTGAACTCCCTGCAGGCTTGGGGTGGGGGTTCCTCCTTTGTGAGTAATTCGCGGCCCACGGAGAACCCTCCCCCCGGGAACTACTGTACTCCCCCCGGGACCTCCCTCCCCCCAAATCCCTTACTGGGGCTTTCCAGATCAGCTCCAGTGACCCCGCCTCACCTATCTCGGGTCAGGGTACCAACGCTGGGCCTGGGTCTGAGGCCTCTCGAGTACCGGCAGTGGCCACCGCTCCCAATGGCCGGCAGCTCTTGGAGGTGGGACCACCATTCCTACTGAGTGTTAAATGGGACGGGGTCCTGCCTCCTTAAACGTTGACCCCAAAAGACTGGGGGATCGCTCCGGGGGTCAGAAAAAATTCAGAGTCAGGGTTCCCTCCCTCCCTACTTTTCGGACTGGTGCTAGGAGCCCCCCCTCCTACATAAAATCCAACCTGCTGTGTGGGAAGGTCACCAGCTAAATGGAGGCAGCCTCCCACTGGAAGCCTGGAGGGGGAAGCTTTTATTGAACAAAGACGGGGCCACGGGCCGGGATGGCTGCCCCCGGGACCCGAACGATTTCCCCAGATGGGTTTCCCCTCTGACACTCGGCCCCGCGATTTTAAAATGTTTTTAATATTATTTCTTCTGGTGGTGCTGCTGCTGAGGCTTCAGAGTTGCTGACCCTCTTATTAGGCCAATAGTATCAGGACCTA
Source organism: Heterodontus francisci (assembly GCF_036365525.1). Taxonomy (NCBI): domain Eukaryota; kingdom Metazoa; phylum Chordata; class Chondrichthyes; order Heterodontiformes; family Heterodontidae; genus Heterodontus; species Heterodontus francisci. The sequence goes on along the minus strand of NC_090376.1, from coordinate 136,670,434 downwards.
CTCATCGTCCTTAATGGGGTGACGGGTCCGCAAGCAGCCAATTAAAAGGCCACCGGTGGTAGAGCAGATCACTCTGCCAGAAAGTGTGGACTCGAGATCTGCTTTGCACCCCGACACTGGGATCCCATGTCCCCTCGTAAAATTCACCCATCTCCTCACACCTCGCATGACAATTAGGAATTCAGAGGAATGCAATTAGGAAGGCATACGGCATGTTGGCCTTTATTGCAAGGGGATTGGAGTAAGGAAGTCTTGCTACATTTGTACTAAATTGTTTTAGTGAGACCACACCTGGAGTACTGTGCGTAGTTTTAGTCTCCATATTTAAGGAAGGATATACTTGCATTGGAGGTGGTTCGGTGAAAGTTCACTAGATTGGTTCCTGGCATGAGAGGGTTGTCCTATGATGAGAGGCTGAGTAAATTGGGCCTATACTCTCTGAGGTTTAGAAGAATGAGTGGACTTGGAAGGTGCTGGGACTGGAAGCAGACCTATAAAGGATAGAGCGGAGCTCGAGGCCCTTCACTAACCTGAAGTCCGGGTCGGCAACGGCAGGCTCTCTGACTGTTTCTGCACGCGCTCTGTTTGGATTAAGTGGGAAAAAAATGAATAGTGACATCACTGTAATTCTGTGCACTGATTGGTCAGTGGGCGGCAGCTGTTATTGCCTGGGGATAACTGAGATTGATTGGAGTTAAAAAAAAAGGTTCCTTTTAAATTAAAGCCCTAGAATAGCTTCCTGTAAATTGTTAGTAATTACTGGCTATGCTAGTGCTGTTTGCATGGAGTGAGGCTGTAAGTGAAGTGTGGGTATTTTTGTTGGCTGGGGGCTCTTTGGTCTTTTTTTTTCTCAGCCTCAAAGGTACAGGGGATAAAAGTTGATTGTAAATAGCTGGTAAGTTATTACACTAGCAAGTTTTCATTGTAAAGTTAAGTAATGGCAGGGCAGCTTGGCCAAGCGGAATTTACCTCCTGTGCAATATGGGAAATCATGGATGTGCCATGTGACCTTGGCGAACAGGTCTGCAGAGAGTGTCGCCGGTTGCAGAAGCTTGAGCTTCGGGTTTTGGAGCTCGAACGGCGGCTGGAGTCACTGTGGCGCATCCGTGAGGTGGAGGACTATGTGGATGATTTGTTTCAGGAAGTAGTCAAGCTGGTGCCTAGGCGAGCACAGTCGGGGGGTGACTGGGTGGCTGCTGGATGGACAAAGAAGTCAGGGCAGGTAGTGCAGGAGTCCCGAGAGAACATCCCACTTTCTAACCGGTATTCAGTCCTGGGTACGCAATGGGAAAGAGGGTTCCTCTGGAGAATGCACCGAGAGTCATGACGGGAATATCATGGCTGACTCAGCTGTGCTGGGATGGAGAAAAGGGGACAAGAGGTCAATAATGGTAGGGGATTCTGCGATTAGAGGAACTGATAGGCGTTTCTGTGGTTGCAGACGTGATTCTAAGATGGTATGTTTCCTCCTTGGTGCAAGGGTCATGGATATCACCGAGCGGTTACAAAGTATTCTGGAGGGTGAGGGTGCACAGCTGGAGGTCGTGGTCCACATTGGTACCAATGACATAGATAGAAAGAGTGATGAGGTCCTGCAAAAAGAATTTAGGGAGTTAGGTAGCAGATTAAAAAGTAGGACCTCAAGGGTTGTAATTTCTGGGTTTCTTCCGGTGCCACAGTCTAGTGAATATATGAATAGGAGGTTAGAGCAGATGAATGCATGGTGGAGGAGATGGTGCAGGAGGGAGGGCTTTAGTTTCCTGCATAACTGGGCCTGTTTCTGGCAAAGGTGGGATCTGTACAAGTTGGACGGGTTGCACCTGAACCAGAACAGGACCAACATCCTTGCTGGGAGGTTTGCTAGTGCTGTTGTGGGGGAGTGGTGGTTTAAACTAATTTGGCAGGGGGATGGGATACAGAGTGGAAGCACAGTCGGGGGTGATGTACAATCAAATATAAATGAGAAGCTAAGTCAATCTGGAGGGCAGAGTAAATGTCGAGACATTAAGGCTCAAGCAAATAATGCAAGGCTGGATTGTATCTATTCTAATGCAAGGAGTCTTACTAGTAAGGCAGATGAATTGAGGGCATTGATTAACACATGGGAATATGATATTATTGCTATCACTGTGACATGGTTGAGGGAAGGGCAGGACTGGCAGCTTAATATCCCAGGGTATAGAATCTTCAGACATGATAGGGGAGGGGGAAAAAGAGGAGGTGGCATTGCACTGTTGATTAAAGAGTCAATTACTGCAGTAAGGAGGGATGATATCTTAGAAGGTTCCTCTAATGAGGCCAAATGGGTAGAAATTAAAAACAAAAAGGGTGCAATCACTTGGCTGTGAGTGTGCTGCAGGCCTCCAAACAATCAGGCAGTAGTAGAGGAGCAGATATGTAGGTAAGTCTCAGAGAGGTGCAAAAATAATAGGGTAATAATAGTGAGGGATTTCAACTTCCCTTATATTAGATTGGATAGTATTAGTGCAAAAAGCTTAAAGCCTTGCTGGTTACAGCACTTCAGGTGGATGTCCAGGTACCGTGTTTTCATTGCAGTCATGTTTGAGGCACACCCCACACACACCCAGCCCACCCCCTCAGAAAAGAATAACTTTTTTTAAATGATTGTGTGATTTGATGACCTTTCAGCAATTATAGATTAACTAAACATTGTATTGAAATTGCTAAAATAAGTCAATTCAAAGGGGATAAATTCAGATCACTGGATAGTCTATTTATAGTTAGTTAGAATAATACTGTATGTAGGATTGAAGCAGTCTGTGAAATCTAGATTTTAATTTATGTTCTTCAGGTAAATTAAGAGTAGTTGTGGCAGATGATATTGCAAATTAAAATCACTCAAAATGTTGCACGATTCATCTAAACAATATGCATATTGCATGTGGCTGCACAGGACCTTGAGATAGGAATGTGATTCAGGGATTGGAACAACTTGCTTTACAAGTGGAAATTAAATACTGAGGCACAGATTAGTCAAAAGTGTACTTCAGGAATTTAGAATGGCTGCAGGCAAGTTTTGAAAACACCTACGGAAATAACTGAAGGAAGAAGTGAGGAAATGAAGTCAGGAATTTGATGTAGCCAGAAATACATATGAAGGTCTAAGTGCTGGCATAAATGAGGACAATAATTGTCTTCAGGTCTGTGAGGTAAGCCACTGATTGTCGTCGAGGTAAGGCTGAATGTGGAAAATGACTGGAACTAGGTAGGTCAAGAAATGGAGACTGGCTGTGACAGATTATGGAGATAGTTTGGGGCTAACTGCAGATGAATATTGGCAAGTTGAGTTAGATTGTGTCGATTGAGTTGACTCTAGCTCCTCGGGGTGGGGTATGTAATCTTTAGGATCAAGAAAAATGTTTTAAGACCTGCAGTGAAAGCAAGCTTTAGCTCAGGTTTGCTTGGTCTAAGTTGTCTTTTCCCCCTTCATTTTCAGCTGAATAGACTAAGCCCGATATGGACTTGGAAGTCCTGACAGGCAATGAAATGATATCGGTACCTATGTTGTCCCACATAGTTGGACAATCTGCTGACTGGCATGGAGTGGTAAATCAGTCACCAAGGCCAACACAATTTTCCAAGGATAAAGTATGTTAGCGAACTATGGTAAAGGAGGGTTAAAAACCAAACTAAATTTAATATGCCATGTTTGAGACCTGTTTAACTATCTAGTTTGACCAGGACAAAATTACCAAATCAGAGATAATCAAATATTTGGAGAATTAGATGTATAAATTCACTTCAGAAAGACAGAATTTAACTAAGTAACAAGACTTAAGGGCTAAATACCCCTTCAATATTTGCATCTCTATTACGTATTCTAAATTAGGACAAATGCATTTTACTCTAACTTTTGGATATTTTATTACAGTCAGGTTAAGGCTGATGAGTAATTTCTTAAGATAGAGTTGGCATGTTTGACTCCCTTGACTTCCCTAACCATTTTTATTCCCTCCTTTTCTTTAAGAAGAGGTTGGAGCTGTAAATACAATGGGTGGAATTTTATGCTTTCCCCCACGGTGGGTTTGGAGATGGAGAGAGCATAAAATCAGGTAGTAAGGGAAGGGACCCCACCACTATCCCGCCTCCGCCAAAATTTAGTCTGGGGAGGGAAGGTCTGTGAATGGCCTTCCCACTCCACTGCCAATTCAGGCCTTTAACTGATAGTTAATTTCTAATTAAGGTCCTCTTTCAGCCGCAATTACCCAAATGACAGGCTGCCCTGTCGCCGCATGGGAAGCACAGCCCGATAAACCATGCGGGCTTCTTCCCGGCTGCAGGGCTGGGGGTGATTGGGGGAGCAAAATCCTTCATTCAAAAGCATTTAGCCACCTGCCCTTGCTGCCTCCCCCTTTCCCCCTCCTCTGCAACCCCCACCCTGTGAGAGCCTTCCTCCGGACCTACCTTAAGCCTGGTTCTAGCACTGCTCTTCCATGTCTCGTCACTGCAGCTTCAGCAGCAGCCACCAACTCCTTGGCGATGCTGCCACTGTTGGCCTCTGATTGGCCAGCAGCTCTGCAAGAGCGGGGCTTACAGTGACGGGGTCCTAAATCTTACAGAGGGCCTGCCTTCTTTGGCCTCCTTATCTCGAGAGACAATGGGTAAGCGCCTGGAGCGCCTGCCACTGTGAAGTTAAGTGCCTGATTGGGACTAAATTCGGTGCGCCTTCCAAACAAGAGGTGATGCAAGGATCTCGGCGTCAGTTTCCCCCAACATCGAGACGCCCACTGCCAGCATAAAATTCCACCCAATGACTTCTTTCCAATTGAATATGCTTGGCTCTTTACCTGGGTAGTACTTGACATTACTTAGTAGCAAGTTTAAAAGGTCTGAGGTTGTGGAATACAAGTTCTTGCCCATGTACTTGTCAGCTGATTAACAAGGTCCTCAAGGAATCTAAAATGATCTGTTGGTGCTGATCATTGCACTTCTTAAAAACTGACATTGCAAAAGTTATTCTTTCTGGCCAATTTGTTACCATACACATTAAAACAAATGTCTTTTTACATTAAAACAAATGTTCTCTTCACGCTCAGGCTGAAAATGTACACCATGCAATGCTAAAACCATTTTATGATTTGACACTCAGCCAATATCCAAATTTTATACCATTTTAGTAATCTCAGAAGATTAATGTACCTATATGATAACCATTTGGATGCAATTTGTCCAGTATACCTGGCAAGTTACAGCGCATCAGCAATTTTTATTGGATTTCATTCTGGGAGAAAGCCTGGGGTGAATTTTAACTCACAAAAATTGATGGATTGGGGTCAAGTGAGATGTTAAATTAAAAAAATTTCAAACTCAACCCGAAACTTCCTCCAACTTGCTCACTTCCGGGTTTGATGTAGGTGGAACGGGGCGAGCAGAAGACCTACTCCCAGGAGGTGGGTTGGCTATTTTAATATTTATTTATTTTATTTTAATATTTTAGGTTGGAAGCCTCAAATTTAGCCCGCAGTTCGCAGTACTTCAGTCCTCCAGCAAAATGTCTATAGCCAGAGAGGATTGGAAAATGATGGTCGGAGCCTCCGATATTTCCTTCCTTGCTTCTCTAAGCAGCCTGGGATACATTTCATCTGAGCCTGGCAATTTTTCTGCTTCAAAGGATGCTAAAACCCTTAATATTCGTTCTCTCACTGTGTTCCTGGGGAAATCCAGCAGCTGAAGCGAGACAAGGATAGCTTCAGGAAGAAGTGTCCTTCCAGTACTGCTTATGGGCCAGGATGAGCAGGAGTGCTTCCTTCACCTAGTCTCACAAACTTACCTTCTTCCCGTGGATCATATCACAGCCCCCAATATCAATACCTCCCAGGGTCGGGCATTGAAACACACCTCCCCTCCCCTGGAGTTGGGAATTGAACACCCTCTATGTTCCTAAAAGTAGCAACAGACTTCCTAAATGTGGCTGCGGCTGGCTCCGTAGTGCTTCCTGCTCAACTGGAAGCCAAGCCTGTCAATCAGTCTGACTCCTTGGCAGGAATTGTGCCAAACAGAAAAGTTACATGGTGTGTAGTTAACTCCACAGCTTGCAGGGGAAACAGAACTTCCAGCTTTTCCATCCAAATCTCCACCGCCCACATCTGCACCCTCCCCCTCACCGCCTGCCCCCAACCCCCACCCCCGGCTCCCCACCCCCACCTCTGAATTGACCTGTGCATTCCCCCCCTGCTAATAGCGGAGCCTCTGTGTTGATTAGATCAGGCAGTATTCTCCAGACAAAGACATACCTTAGAAAAGTGTTGTTAGAAGAGAGGAAATAGCTGTATATTGGCTGGTTCTTAAGAGGCCATTCAGAGTAAAAGGCCCATGCCAGCATCACAGGACCAGTTAACTGCAATAAGCAATGAATCAGAGCTCAGCTGAGAGCAAGTCACCAAGAGATTAAAAGATGGAATTAATAAAGGAATAAATTTGTGAATTTTGCCAAGCCATCAACATCATTCAAAGACTGAGACTCACATTAATTAGACAGATAATTGTACATTGAATCGAAATATCAAGCCTAGTAGCACATAGAAATAAAAAAAAATGCTAGAGGTTGATCATACATCAGAACTAGCTATAAGGTCGACTGATGTTGAGAGGCTGGGGTAGGGACTGTGGAAGTGAAGTTGGATTCCAAACATTAATTAGAAGGTAAATGGGCTGTGGAATGGTTTGGTTGAAAGGATCTTACTACCAGCAATGCTTGCAGTGAAAATTGGGCATTTTGAAATTGTCATTAGATGTGATGAAATAATTAATATTTTGACTCTTTTGCGCAGTGCAAGGGAGGACTTTCTTTTTAAACTGAGGCACAATTCTGACATTTTTGTGATTACTTTGCCTCAAGCTGATCTGAACCAAAGTAGTAAACCAAATTCTTTTATTGATAACTCCTGCTTATCATTAATCTACAACATACTTTCTGGGTTTGTTTTGGTATTGTTTTTAACTTATCTTCTTTGTTCTTCATAGAACCATATTGAAAACGTTTTATTTTCAGGGTAGGATGAAACTCAGGAGGCTTCAGCATGTGTTAGTTACTTAATTTAATGTTACTCTGAATATTGCAGTGGGTAGAGTGCTTTGAAACCTCCTCTACATCGCACAAAAGGGTCAAAACGCTAATTATTCCATGACACTTAATGGATAAGCATTAATGTGCTCAATTTTCACTGTATTGAGAAAATGAAGAGCAGAGGAAAATAGCCAAATGGCAATTGAAACTATATCAACACTGGAAAAAAAGGAAAAGAGAGTGATTGATAAAATAATTGTAGTAAAAGGCTGGTGATTTAGAAAACAATTCTGAAAGTGGTTTTGTCCCAGCTTGTAGAATGCAGAAACCAATTACATTTTTCAAAATGTGATTGTTCAGGTATTGGTGATGGAGGATTTTGAATACTCATATTTGTTTGAGTCTCTGGATTAAATTTGGCTGTGAGGTTCTTCTTAGCTTCTGCAGCATATGTTATTATTTCTGTTTGTAATTCACAGCCACAATCACTCAGCATTGTTAATTTTCCAATGGCTCTTGCACAATGAGTTGTGCCTTTTGAATCATAGCATCTTACAGTGCCAACAGGAATCACTCAGCCCATTGTGTCTGTGCCAGCTCTCTGAAAGGGCAATGCACTCAGTCCCAGTCTCAAATATTTATTCACTCCCCTTTCAAAAACCATTAGGGATTTTGCTTTACCACAATTTCCAATGGGGCGTTCTTTTCTCGTATTTATTTCATGGGATGAGAGTGTCGCTGGCATGGCCGGCATTTGTTACCCATCCTTAATTGCCCTAGAGAAGGAGATGTTGAGCTGCTTTCTTGAACTGCTGCAGTCCATATGGTGTAGGTACACTCACAGTGTTGTTAGGGAGAGAGTTCCAGGATTTTGATCCAGCGAGAGTGAAGAAACAGCGATAAAGTTCCAAGTCAGAATTCTGTGTGGCTTGGAGGGAACTTGCAGATGTTGGTGTTCCCACACATCTGCTGTTCTTTTCCTTCTTGGTGGAAGAGCTTGCAGATTTGGAAGCTGCTGTTGAAGGAGTCCTGGTGAGTTGTTGCAGTGCATCTTGTATATGGTACACACTGCTGCCACTGTGTGTCGGTGGTGGAGGGGAGTGAATGTTTAAGTTGGTGGATGGGGTGCTAATCAAGTGAGCTGCTTTGTCCTGGATGGTGTCTATGTCCTAACCAGCCCTCTTTGTAAAGAAAATGAGCTTCACTCTCCGAATATTAAAAAAAAATTCTTGACCTCTAACATAACGCTCCTTTAAAATAGTGCAATGTCCCTTGGCGCTTAACAAGGGGGAAAGTTGCAATAATGTATTCAGAAACATCTCAAAGCACCCCACATCCTAATAAATTGCTTTAAAGTATAGTGATTATCACTATGTGTCGAAATGTGATGTCCATTTTATTTGCAATAATATTTCACGAACTCGAATGAGATGGCTGGCCAGATAATCTGTATTTTTGGTAGTGTTGTTTCTGGAGGAATGTTGGCCAGTACACTGGGCATCTGAACATACCCTCTGCTCTTCTTAAAATCAGTTTAATGTTTAATGTACACCTGAACAGACAGAAAGGCTTCAGGCTATTTTCATCAGAATACAGTAACTCTGACAACGCAGCATGCCCTCAGTAATGCGCTATAGTGCTAACCTAGATATGTGCTCAAATCCTAAAGTAGAGTTTGAATCCATCACCTTCTGGCTCAGAGGTGAGAATGTCTATTAGCTGAGCCAAAAAAGGAGGAATTGAGAAAGAACCAAAGAGTAATTTTAAGAGGGGCTCTAAGAGTAATTTTAAGAGGGGCTTAAGGAAGAAAAAAAGTGGTACAAGATCCATGAAAAATCATGGGTTTGAATTTCTATGAAGATTTCCCACTTACCTGCTATAACTTTGGCAGCAGAGTTCCAAGAGCCCAAACACCATTGATACTATTTCACCAGGGTTTCTGTGGCTCTTACCATCAATGAGTGGAAGAAACCCCAGTGGAAATTCACCCTCATGTATCAGCAACAAAGTAGTAAGGCTTCATGGCCATTTAGCTGTGAGGAATAGCAAAACTAATCAGTGACACTTTATAATCCTGGTATCACTATTGCAACAATACAGCCATCACTGACATAACACAGTACATGTATCACAAGACAAAATATGCTGCCTGTTAATTTTGTTTATACTCACCTAATGTAACTAAAACAGACAATTCTACTAATTACAGGGAAAATTGTCATGTTATAGAACAGAGCCAAAATAAACAGATAAAGTATCCCCCAGTTTTAAGTTAGCACTGCCTCTGAGAAAGGCATTGTTGAAATTGTTGGCTGGCAGGCCATTAACAAACTAATATACTTTGTTTGAATACTCAGCCAGCTCTGAGAACTATTCAAGCATCGGTTTTAATTGAGGAAAACTCTAACAAAAGAGGGTTAATTTACATTTCTATCATTTGGCATTAATGGGCCATTAACAGCTTCAAATTGGAGTTCGTAGCCTCACTGTTCCATTGACAATGACAAAGAGGCCAGTGATATGTTGAAAGGGGCCTACTGCTGGATGCTGAAATCATCTGCTTGTTTCAGGGGTTAGGTCCCTTTTGATATGTACATGGGGTCCTAATACTCATTTTGCCATTTTAGGTTGGAACTGGACAGTGTACTGTGCACTCTGGAGCAGAAGAGACCCATCCAAGGTATGTTTGGAATTATTCTTGTGGGGAGATGAGTGCTTCACTGAGCCCCACTTGACACCCTTCTGCAACCGTGACTTTGCTTCAATCTGGTCAGCAGCATTGGGACTCCCTTTTGATGCCCATAACTCAATCATCCAATGTTTTTGAGACTGGTCCATCACAAATGTGGACATGTCTTCACCATGGCCAGTTGGTGCACAAAAGTCAAAATTAATGCCAAGATGGGAAACATTAAAAAATGAAAACTCTTGTACTTCCCTCCCTGCATCTTTCCCGCCATCATTGGATTCTGCATTCAGCCACCTCTGCCCCATGATCTCTAATTCCCTCCTTAAACCCCTCTACCTCTCTGGGCAGGATTTTTCCCATGAGCTTCAGAACCCCGAAGTCAGGGTCAAATGGGGGTCAGAAGCCTGCCCTGTGCGGGAAACAGTCACCCGACAGTGATGTTCCCCAAACTGACCAATTAGTGGCCAGAGGGTGGGCTCGCTGTCCAATCAAGGATGGCAGGCAAGGTCTTGAAGTTGGAGGACCAATAGGAGACCCTTCCGTACTAAAGAAGCTGCAGGCGCCCACTCTCCAACTTTTTAAAATGTTAAATAAAAAATCCCATAAGCAGCTAGGCCACCATTGCGGAGGGGAAGCCCCTCCACTAGGTTATCTGCAGCTGCAGCTGAAGCCAGGCAGGCGGGGAGGGCTGAAAAGCCTGCCTGGAATGTTGGCTTCCTGGTCTGCCTCTGGGAGGCCATCTCCAGGGAGCTGACCTCTTCCCCAATGCCTCTGGGGGCCTGGAGGCTGACAGGAACATTCCAAATGTCTACCAGCCACTTGCAGGCGGGTAACCCTTCCATCTCTGATCCTGCCTCCGGAAAAATGGCCTGGTAGTGAGAAAGAGTCAGTAAACCAGCCACTGGCCAATGGAGTGAATTTTCAAACCCACCCACCTCCATGCTCACCCCCACCCCCCATCAGGGGCTAAAAATCTTCCCCTCCATCTCTCTCTCCTCCTTTAAGGTTCTTCTTAAAATCCATCTCTTTGACAAGCTTTTTTCATCACCCCTCCTAATCGCTCTTTCTTTGACCCAGCATCTGTATTTTCCCTCCTGCAGCTGTGAAGCAGCTTGGGATGTTTTTGTATATTTAAAGTGGTATATCATGCTAGTTGTAATTATTGATGTGCTTACACTTCTTTTTGTTCATGTAGTTTCATTGCCTCACTGGGATCGTCTATTATATCTTGTAATGGGCTGCTATTTCTTTAGCAGGCAGGTCATTCACTCCATTAACATCTTCCCAATTCGTGAACTATCCAATGGCTCTTTTTTATCCCTCTTTCCTTTCTCCTTCTTCGACCTTACAATGGGATCTGCTTATCTTTTAGTTTTCACTTCCAAAGAAACATATTCACCTGAAATACTAACCTGTCTTTTCTCCATTGATGGATATGCTGCATATTTCTACTATTTTCCGTAACTGTCTCTATCGACCTTTCAAAAACTGCATGCACAATGTTATTGGCTTAACTGGCACTCAATATATTTATTCATATCTCTCTGATGTCAAGATAAATGTAGGTTAACACTACATACGAGCATACAAACATACGAATTAGGATCAAGAATAGGCCACTCGGCCGCTTGAGCCTGCTCCACCATTCAATAAGTTCATGGCTGAACTGATTACTCCACATTACCACCTACCCCCGATAACCTTTCACCCCCTTGCTTATCAAGAATCTATCTACCTCTGCCTTAAAAATTCAAAGACTCTGCTTCCACCGTCTTTTGCAGAAGAGAATTCCAAAGACTCACAACCCTCTGAGAGAAAAAATTCTCCTCATTTCTGTCTTAACTGGGCGACCCCTTATTTTTAAACAGTGATGCCTATTTCTAGATTCTCCCACAAGCGAAACATCCTTTCCACATCCACCCTGTCAAAACCCCTCAGGATCTTATATATTTCAATCAAGTCACCTCTTACTCTTCTAAATTCCAGTGGATACAAGCTTAGCCTGTCTGATCTTTCCTCATTCCAGGAATTAGTTTAGTAAACCTTCACTGTACTGCCTCCAACGCATTTACATCCTTCCTTAAATAAGGAGACCAGTACTGTGCACAGTATTCCAGATGTGGTCTCACCAATTCCCTGTATAGCTGAAGCATAAGATCCCTACTTTTGGATTCAATTCCCCTCGCGATAAATGATAACATTCTATTAGCTTTCCGAATTACTTGATGTACCTGCATACTAACCTTTTGCGATTCATGTACTAGGACACCCAGATCCTTCTGCATCTCAGAGCTCTGCAATCTCTCACCTTTCAGATAATATGCTTCTTTTTTATTCTTCCTGCCAAAGTGAACAATTTCACACTTTCCCACATTATACTCCATTTGCCAGATCTTTGCCCACTCACTTAACCTATCTATATCCCTTTGTAGCCCCTTCATGAAATCTTCACAAGTTACTTTCCTACCTATCGTTGTGTCATCAGCAAACTTAACAACCATACCTTCGGTACCTTCATCTAAGTCATTTATAAATATTATAAAAAGTTGAGGCCCCATCACTGATCCCTGTGGCACACCACTCGTTAGATCTTGCCATCCAGAAAGTGACCCATTTATGCCTACTCTTTGTTTCCTGTTAGCTAGCCAATCTTCAAGCCATGCCAAAATGTTACCCCCTACACCATGAGCTTTTATTTTCCATAATAATCTTTGATGTGGCACCTTATCAAATGCCTTCTGGAAATCTAAGTACAATAGATCCACCAGTTCCCCTTTATCCACAGTACATGAAACTCCCTTAAAGAACTCCAATAAGTTGGGTAAACATGATTTCCCTTTCATAAAACCATGTTGACTCTGCCTGATTACATTGAATTTTTCTAAATGACCTATGAAGTCTTAAATAATAGTTTCTAACATATTCCCTAAGACAGATGTTAAGCTAACTGGCCTGTAGTTCCCTGCTTTCTGTCTCCCTCCCTTTTTGAATAAAGGAGTTACATTCACTATTTTCCAATCTAATGGAACCTTCCCTGAACTTAGGGAATTTTAGAAAATTAAAACTAATGTATCAACTATCTCATTAGCCACTTCTTTTAACACCCTAGGCTGAAGTCCATCAGACCCGGGGACTTGTCAGCCCACAGCTCCAACAATTTGTTCAGTACCACTTCCCTGGTGATTGTAATTTTCTTGAGTTCCTCCCTCCCTTCCATTTCCTGATTTACAGCTAATACTGGGATGTTACTTGTATCCTCAGTAGTGAAGACTGATGCAAAATATCTGTTCAATTCATCTGCCATCTTCTTATTTTCCCTTATTAATTCCCCAGACTCCCTTTCTATAGGACCAATGCTCACTTTGTTAACTCTTTTCTTTTTGAAATATATATAGAAACTCTTACTATCTGTCTTTATATTTCGAGTTAGCTTTCTTTCATACTCTAATTTTACTTTCCTTATCAATCTTTTAGTCATTCTTTGCTTTTTTTTAATATTCTGTCCAATCTTCTGACTTGCCTCCCATCTTTGTGCAATTATAGGCTTTTTCTTTAAGTTTGATACTATCTTTAATCGTTTTAGTTAACCACCGATGGCGGGTCCCACCCTTGGAATTTTTCTTTCTCATTGAAATGTATCTATTCAGTGTATTCTGAAATATCTCCTGAAACATCTGCCACTGCATCTCTAATGACCAATCCCTGAACCTGATTTGCCAGTTCACTTTAGCTAGCTCTGCTTCCATGCCCTCATAATTGCCCTTATTTAAGTTTAAGATACGAGTAGGCGTAGTGGTATTATCACTGGACTAGTAACCCAGAGACCCAGGGTAATTCTCTGGGGACATGGGTTCGAATTCCACCACGGCAGAAGGTGGAATTTGAATTTAATTAATAAATCTGGAATTAAAAGCTAGTATAATGGTGGTCATGAAACCATTGTCGATTGTTGTAAAAACCCATCTGGTTCACTAATGTCCTTTAGGGAAGGAAATCTGCTGTCCTTACCTGGTCTGGCCCACATGTGACTCCAGACCCACAGCAATGAGGTTAACTCTTACATGCCCTCTGAAATGGCCTAGCAAGCTACTCAGTTGTACCTAACCGCTACAAAGTCCATAAAAAGGAATGAAACCGGACGGACCACCCGGCATCGACCTAGGCACCGGAAACGACAACGGCAAACCCAGCCCTGTCGACCCTGCAAAGTCCTCCTTACTAACATCTGGGGGCTTGTGCCAAAGTTGGGAGAGCTGTCCCACAGACTAGTCAAGCAACAGCCTGACATAGTCATACTCACGGAATCATACCTTACAGACAATGTCCCAGACACTGCAATCACTGTCCCTGGGTATGTCCTGTCCCACCGGCAGGACAGATCCAGCAGAGGTGGTGGCACAGTGGTATACAGTCGGGAGGGAGTTGCCCTGGGAGTCCTCGACATTGACTCCAGACCCCATGAAGTCTCATGGCATCAGGTCAAACATGGGCAAGGGTAACCTCCTTCTGATTACCACCTACCGCCCTTCCTCAGCTGATGAGTCAGTACTCCACCATGTTGAACACCACTTGGAGGAAGCACTGAGGGTGGCAAGGGCACAAAATGTACTCTGGGTGGAGGTCTTTAATGTCCATCACCAAGAGTGGCTCGGTAGCACCACTACTGACCGAGCCGGCCGAGTCCTAAAGGACATAGCTGCTAGACTTGGTCTGCGGCAGGTGGTGGGGGAACTAACACGAAGGAAAAACATACTTGACCTCGTCCTCATCAATCTGCCTGCTGCAGATGCTTCTGTCCATGACTGTATTGGTAGGAGTGCCCACCGCACAGTCCTTGTGGAGACGAAGTCCCGCCTTCACATTGATGATACCGTCCATCGTGTTGTGTGGCACGATCACTGTGCTAAATGGGATAGATTTCGAACAGATCTAGCAATGCAAAACTGGGCATCCATGAGGTGCTGTGGGCCATCAGCAGCAGCAGAATTGTACTCAACCACAATCTGTAACCTCATGGCCCGGCATATCCCTCACTCTACCATTACCATCCAGCCAGGTGACCAACCCTGGTTCAATGAAGAGTGCAGGAGGGTATGCCAGGAGCAGCACCAGGCATACCTCAAAATGAGGTGTCAACCTGGTGAAGCTACAACACAGGACTATCTGCATGCCAAACTGCGTAAGCAGTGAATGGTGGTGGACAATTAAACAACTAACTGGAGGAGGTGGCTCCACAAATATCCCCATCCTCAATGATGGGGGAGCCCAACACATCAGTGCGAAAGATAAGGCTGAATCATTTGCAACAATCTTCAGCCAGAAGTGCCAAGTTGATGATCCATCTCGGCCTCCTCCTGAAGTCCCCAGCATCACAGATGCCAGACTTCAGCCAATTCGATTCACTCCGCGTGATATCAAGAAACGACTGAAGGCACTGGATACTGCAAAAGCTATGGGCCCTGACAATATTCCGGCAATAGTACTGAAGACCTGTGCTCCAGAACTTGCCGCGCCCCTAGCCAAGCTTTTCCAGTACAGCTACAACACTGGCACCTACCCTGCAATGTGGAAAATTGCCCAGGTATGTCCCGTACACAAAAAGCAGGACAAATCCAACCCGGCCAATTACCGCTCCATCAGCCTACTCTCAATCATCAGTAAAGTGATGGAAGTTGTCATCAACAGTGCCATCAAGCAGCACTTGCTTAGCAATAACCTGCTCAGTGACGCTCAGTTTGGGTTCTGCCAGGGCCATTCAGCTCCTGACCTCTTTACAGCCTTGGTTCAAACATGGACAAAAGAGCTGAACTCAAGAGGTGACGTGAGAGTGACTGCCCTTGACATCAAGGCAGCATTTGACCGAGTATGGCATCAAGGAGCCCGAGCAAAACTGAGGTCAATGGGAATCAGGGGGAAAACCCTCCACTGGCTAGAGTCATACCTATTGCAAAGGAAGATGGTTGGGGTTGTTGGAGGTCAATAATCTGAGCTCCAGGACATCACTGCAGGAGTTCCTCAGGGTAGTGTCCTAGGCCCAACCATCTTCAGCTGCTTCATCAATGACCTTTCTTCAATCTTAAGGTCAGAAGTGGGGATGTTTGTGGATGATTGCACAATGTTCAGCACCATTCGTGACTCCTCAGATACTGAAGCAGTCTGTGTAGAAATGCAGGCTTGGGCAGATAAGTGGCAAGTAACATTCGCGCTACACAAGTGCCAGGCAATGACCATCTCCAACAAGAGAGAATCTAACCATCTCCCCTTGACATTCAACAGCATTACCATCGCTGAATCCCCCACTATCAATGTCCTAGGGGTTACCATTGACCAGAAACTGAACTGGAGTAGCCATACAAATAGCGTGGCTAGAAGAGCAGGTCAGAGGCTAGGAATCCTGAGGTGAGTAACTCACCTCCTGACTCCCCAAAGCCTGTCCACCATCTACAAGGCACAAGTCAGGAGTGTGATGGAATACTCTCCACTTGCCTGGATGGGTGCAGCTCCAACAACACTCAAGAAACTCAACACCATCCAGGACAAAGCAGGCTGCTTGATTGGCACCCCATCTACAAACATTCACTCCCTCCACTAACGACGCACAGTGGCAGCAGTGTGTACCATCTACAAGATGCACTGCAGCAATGCACCAAGGCTCCTTAGACAGCACCTTCCAAACCCGCGACCTCTACCAACTAGAAGGACAAGGGCAGCAAATACCTGCAAATACACCGCCTGCAAGTTCCCCTCCAAGTCACACACCATCCTGACTTGGAACTATATCGCCATTTCTTCACTGTTGCTGGGTCAAAATCCTGGAACTCCCTTCCTAACTGCACTGTGGGTATAACTACCCCAAATGGACTGCAGCAGTTCAAGCAGGCAGCTCACCACCACCTTCTCAAGGGCAATTAGGGATGGGCAATAAATGCTGGCCTGGACAGCGTCGCCCTCATCCCATGAATGAATAAAAAAAAAACTAGTCTTGGACCCACTCTTCTCTCCTTCAAATTGAATGTAAAATTCAATCATATTATGATCGCTGCTGCCTCGGGGCGTCTTAACTCATGAATTAATCCTATCTCATTGCACAATACCAGGTCTAGTATAGCCTGATATCTGGTTGGTTGCAGGATGTATTTTCCAAGAAATTATCCCAAAAATATTCTATGTACTCCTCATTTGGGCTACCCCTGTCCATCTGATTTTTCCAGTCTATATGTAGGTTAAAATCCCCCATAATTATAGCTGTACCTTTCTGATAAGCTGCCATTATTTCTTCCTTTATGCCCCGTCCTACAGTATGGTTAATGTTACTTCTCTCTCCACAGATGCTGGTTGACCTGTTGGGTGTTTCCAGCATTTTGTGTTTTTATTTATCATAAATATATGTTTTTTTTGGTTCTGGAATGTGCAGTTCCAGTGATCATGAAACAAGACTGGAGCTTCATAAACTGTAGTAGAGGAGTTGTGTAGAGGTTTGTCTTCATATTCTGCATGATTATGTGGTGATGGGGGTGGGGTGGGGTGGATTTCGAGGCAGGCCAAACGGCACAGACTGAAGGAAAAGACTTTTATTAGTTAGTGTTTTATATCGTAGGGCTAGTTCAGAAAGTAGTTCTTCAATGCCAGAATCCCAGTCCTTTAGAAATTGCTAGTTTATTATTATATGGTGGTTTCTTCTGGATCAATTTTTCATTTGAACAACTGTACATATGCTCAATTAATTTAACTGATGGCTTTTCAATAGTCCTTGTTCACAGTTTTTTCCAAGAATTGTTCGTTACTTTCCACAATGTCTGGAGAAAATTATGCACATGTAAGCAGATCTATAGCCATGGTGATGAGCAGTTCAGCCAAAACAGGCTGCCATAGCTATTAACAGGGCTGCTCTCCCTCAATTAGCCACTGTTGATACTTTTATTGGAGACCGCACCACTTTTGAACCTGAGGCCATTGCTACCTATTTTAGTATTGTCTACCACCTTCAGTGACACCAACGCCCCTTTGTTTTAACTTGCTGCTGACTAAGATCAGTGCAGACTAAGGCCACCTCCAAGTACCACTCTCAGTTCCTACCTGCCCGTGTTCCTGCTATGATTGATGGTTAAATTATGAATTTCTGCTCACAGTGTGCAGTGCCGTCAATTAGTATATAGCACACAAGGAGGCTCTTCACACCATGGTGTCTGAGCCAGCTCTCTGAAACAGCTATCCAATTAGTTCCACTACTCTACTCTTTCCCCATAGCTCTGAAACTTCCTTTTCAAGTGTGTATCCAATTGTCTTTGGAAGTTACTATTGTACCTATTTCCATCACCCTTTCAGACAATGTTCTTCAGATCAGAAAAACTCACTGAGTTATATAATAACAGGAGCACAAGCAAGTGGAAACTCCAGGTGGCATTTACGGGAACAGAAGCTGTAATTCAGAGATGGGGGGTAGGGGCGGGGGAGGCAAGACAAACCCTTGGGGTGGAGAGAAAGAAGGGAGAGAAAAACAAAAATACTTGCTTAGGGTGGGGGTCTGGGGCAAATGAAGGGAGGCTGGTGGGAGAGAAAGAGAGAGAGAGAGTCGGCTGGATTTGACAGAAGAAGGAAAAAGCCAGCAACATTTGAGGAGAGGAGAAACAATCAGCAGCACTTAGTCATTGAAGTGAGGCTACAAACAGTATTTAAATGGGAGAGAACCTGGGACTGGTGGTTTTGGGAAATGGGATCTGCCTAGTCGGTTGAAAACCCAGATGTTTTAGATTTTGAATTTGAAAGAAAATGTAAAGGTAATCAATTGTGAAGGCCCTTGACCCACCCACCCTAAGCAAGCTCCGAGCCCATCAACCACCCATCCCCAACTCAGCCAAATACTGACCATCAATACCCACTCCCCATCACCCACATGGTGAACAAGATTTCAATCCCTTACCTCTTCTTTCTCTGCCTTCAAAGTGCATATCCAACTCACCCACAGGCTTCCGATTCCTTTTCTCCAATCCCAATTGGCTACTATTGCCCTTTGACCTCCTACTTTGCTTCAATCCCCTGACTGCATTTCCTATCAAAAAAATAACCCTCCCCCTCTCCCCTCTGTTGTATTTGATTGCTCAGTGATTGATTGCTCTGTACTCAGCAGGTCTAGCAGCATCTGTGGAGAGAGAAACAAAGTTAACATTTCAGGTCTGTGACCTTTCATCAGATCTGAAATGTTTAACTCTGTTTTTCTCTCCATAGTTGCTGCCAGACCTGCTGAGTATTTCCATGCTTAATGTTTTTACTTCAGATTTCCAGCATCCATAGTGTTTTGCTTTTATTAAATTCTCTGTGCCACGTTTTGAATTTGAAAGAAAATGTAAAGGTAATCAATTGTGAAGGCCCTTGACCCACCCACCCTAAGCAAGCTCCGAGCCCATCAACCATGCTCACTATGTAGCCAGTCAACCCTGAGGGGCATGGTTCCAAAAGTGAAACTGTGACAGATCCAGACACCAATCTGAATAAAGCCTACACACAGGAATTGTGAGTCTAGTTTTTTCATGCTAGGTGTCAGAATCATAACACCCTCCATCCTATTATCTGCATTTCTCCTCCTCAATGGCTAGCTCTACCTTGCAACCCTTTACACTTGATGATCTGAATTTTCCCTACTCATTTTCCCTTCCTCACTCCACCCCTCTTTCCTCCTCTCTCACTGACTTCTTTCTCCCCTCCTCACATCTGCCTCACTTCCCTTCTCCTCTCTCGCGCCCTCCTCAAATCCTCCTCTCCAACCTCCCCTCTATTTCCCCTTCCCCACCTCATATCTGTCTCTCCCACTTCAATTCCCCCTCCTTCTCCCATTCCTACTCTCTCACATTGCTACATTAGCTTCTACCCTCTGACCTTGGTTGACCTGACTCATCATGGGTAAGAAGTAAACCATCATCATGTCTCAGAAAGAGGAACATGAAGATGAGATTACTTTAAGGAATAGAAGAGGATGAAATCAGATTATTCATAAGAGTAGTGTCAAGGAGGGCAACAGAGGTGAGGTGACGACAGTGGGGAAGACAGCTAGAGCAGGAACCTCTATCAAACCATCCCTGAGAAACTGAAGGACAGGTTGCTTTTCCCTTTTTGTGTTGTGACACATCATACACTGGGCAAGGTGAGCTGAACCAGTTGATTCTAAAATCAATCCATCTGCCTGTAGCCACTTCCGTCCATCCTAGAGGTTTCCATTTGTTCGATGGGATTTTTGTTATAACCTTGATTGATTGCTGTGCGACTTTCTTTAGAGATTGGCCTTGAGGTGACATCCAAACACTTAATTGTTTTAATTCTACTTGAATGTGTTCTTGAAATAACCAAAATTAAAGAGTGAAGTTAATTTATTGACCTATATGTTTTTTTTATGAGTTGTTAAGTACGCCATTATTTTTTGGTAGATCAGTTTTCCATCCATCTTTTTTTGTTTTCTTTGATGCAGGTAACCAGTTAGCATTTCATACGTAAATATAAATCTGCAATGTGCCCACAGCATATTTTTATCTTCAACCTCCAGATGCTTAAGCCTCTTAAATGCTGCTCAGTTACTTATGAGGTATGGCTGCTCCATTGGCTAACTCACAGAACAGGTGGGTACCTGACACCATTTGCATATGATGGACTAAACAAAAATCTTGGTGTTTATTGGGATGACAAGCATTTTGCAAAAACTATAGGGTATTGTGTGGTTTCCAGGCCTTGGTGTTATCCCTGCCTCATTGGCACAAGAAAATCAATACCATCATTCCTGTAGTACAGGCACAAATTCAGTAGAAGTGAAACTGCACATGCAATATTAGTTCCAACATTAACAGAGGAAGTACATGTGTTGCAATCAGATTGAAAAGGGGGAAGTCTATTTTATTTAAGCAGGTAATCTGCACTTTCACATGCTCTGTACAAATATACATGACATAGAACCATAGAATCATACAGCACAGAAGGAGGCACATCAAGCTGAATCTTCGGGCCACCCCTCCCCCCTCCCAGAGCTCGGAAATAGAGGCAGGGTGGGAAGCTGAAAATACCAGCACCGGCCGACATGTCAGTTTCGAGATGCCATTTCTGCCGCTGGCAGTGTTCACCAGGGCAGGGGCAGGGTGGGACAGAGAGCCCACCTGCCTCCCAATTAAGGCCAATTAAAATAGTTAAGTGCTCATTAAGATCTTGTTTGAGGTGAAGGTTGAAATATTGACAGGGCGCAGGGTTTACATGTGCTGTCCATTGCTGGCCAGCTGAAGGGAGGCAGGTACAGATTGGGGAGCCAGTCATGGCTACCCGAGGGAATTACCTCAGCTCCATAAGAGGGTCAGTGGGCCAAAGGGACACTTAGCATTTGGGAAGGAGGTGTACTTGGCACTGCACAGGTATCCATCTTGCCAGCTCACCTCTGATCCCGTGTGACTTCACCTTTTGCACCAGTCTGCCATGAGGGACCTTGTCAAAGGCTTTACTAAAGTCCATATAGACAACATCCACCGCCCTTCCCTCATCAATCATCTTCGTCACTTCCTCAAAAAACTCAATCAAATTAGTAAGACACGACCTCCCCTTCACAAAACCATGGTGGAAGGTTATTGGGAGGAGGCAGGAATGTGGAGTTAAGGTTACTATCAGATCAGCCATGATCTTATTGAATGGTGGAACAGGCTCAAGGGGCCGAGTGGCCTGCTCCTGCTCTTAATTCGTATGCCCTCTATAATCACCAGAACCTCCCTTTTTGCCAGGCCTGAGTGCTCCCTCTTCCACTCTCCTGGCTATCTCTATCACTGTCTGCTCCATTGAAGTGATGTAGTAGAAGAAGGGCACCCCTCCTCGTGCCTGAGCCCTCTCCCAGACATTGTACGCCTGGTCCTCTTTCAAGGACCAAAGAAAGCAAAATAGAGCACTCTTGTCCTCTGTGTCCTGTGTCGTCTGCTCCTATGCATTAGGAGCTGCATCTCTCAGTGGCGACAGCTCCTCAGCAGCACTATGGCTGTGAGCCATTCTGAGAGGGTCAATCAATGGCCTGGGCACACACCCCTCTCATGTTCAGCAGCAGCATGTGCACGGAGGCTCCTCAGGTGGTGTGTCTGCTGGAGGGTGCAAGACCTGAGATCTGTCTGGAGGGTTGGGGCTTGCACTCACCTTGCCAGGACGTATGAGTTGCTGAACATTTTACGGCACTGAATTCAAGCTCGTCTCGTCTTGCTACTGCCGCTGACAGCAGCAGCAATCTGCAACCAGGCCTCTTTGATTTCGGCTGCCGGACTCCTCTTGCGACCTTCCGGGAAAAAGACCTCCCTCCTCTACCTCACGGCCCCCAGCATTAGATCCAGCTTGACATCGATGAAGCGAGGAGTAGCCCTGCCCTGGGTACCAGGCCTTTTGCTCCCCTGTGACATTTTGTTTCCCTCTTGTGCTGTGGAAGGCTTTGGCACAATCAGCAGATCTCTCCATTAGGACAACCAGCAACCTCAATGATGGCTACCATGGGGAGTCTAAATCAATCCCCCACTCCATCTGACCTGCCTCTGTTCCTGCCTCCTCTTGCGCTAATTGGATAGGGAACCCGTCTCCATATCAATTAAGGATTCACCCCCTTGGAAATCGTGACATTAATCAGTTTCCCATCAAAGGCAGGTTCCTGAACCCAAAATAATCCCAACTCTTGTTTCCCGCTTCGTTGGCGAAAATTTACCCCATCATGTCTGTGCCAGCTCTTTAAAAGAGCTATCCAATTAGTCCTACTAGCCTATTCTTTACCTATAGCCCTGAAAATATTTTTCCCTTCAAGTATTTATCCAATTTTCTTTTTGAAGTTAGTTATTGAATCTGCTTCCACCACCCTTCAGGCAGTGCATTCCATAACAACTTGCTGCGTAAAAAAAAAACTTTCCTCCTCTCCACTCTTACCTATATGTTTGGTATGTGTTGGATATTAATTATATCATAGAAAATTTCAGTACAGAAGGAGGACATTTGACCCACTGTTTAATATTAAGGCACTAACTGTGCTTCCACACACTGTGCAGGAACTCCTGCACAGTAAAGGTTATTTATTGACCTATATGGGTTCATCACCAGGCATCTTCTTAGGACCATTATTCAACAGGTGGGAGATACTAGAGCACTGGGGACACATCTTTTACTTTCTCTGAGCTGTGACCTATTATGTTGATGGGTGAATTACAGTTGCAATGGACATAATTCTGCACTAACCAAACTGTTATTTAGCCCAAGATAAACTTGCTATATTAC
The DNA here is from genome assembly GCF_036365525.1 of Heterodontus francisci. Lineage (NCBI taxonomy): Eukaryota > Metazoa > Chordata > Chondrichthyes > Heterodontiformes > Heterodontidae > Heterodontus > Heterodontus francisci. Next base: position 136,647,461 of record NC_090376.1, on the reverse strand, counting down.
ATTTATATATAACCTTGGAGTGCTGGAGCTGGCCAAGGCTGTTTCTCACTGTTTGAAAGATTTGGCCTAATACATTTCTAGTCACTGTGCCATGACATCTGAAATGTAACTTGTGCAGAAGTTGTTCCGTTGAGAAAAATTCTGAGCTGAAAATTTCACATTATGTTGGGTATTTTATTATAGATTCTGTATGAATATTAAAGTTCTATTATTTGTACCTATGTACTGTGAGATAAAAGATACAATTGCCACAATGGGATAAGCTTTTAAATCCACCCTGTCCAACCATATTAAGGTAAACCATTTATAAAGCTTACATAGGAGAAAGATTACACTCAACTGTACCAGTTCGACATTGCAATTTAAATGGATATGTGCACCTCTGGAATGTTTCCACTTATCTTGCTTCAGTAAACTTCACAGGATTTTTGACTTGACACACTTTCACACCCACAGAAAACATGAGAGAGGAGAAAAGAAAATGACACTGACACAGCTGACAGGTAATGCTGAAAACTGGCAGTTGACACTGAAGAGAAATAATAATCGGTTTCTGTGGGCCCACCACTTCCTATGTTGTCAAATTAAATTTAAAAAATATTGCACCACATGTAATTATAGATTACGTTTTATTTAGCAGTATTCATTGAATCTCAATTACAGTATTAGTAACAAGTGCTGTTACTTTGATAGATCAACATCTAATCTAAATAGGGTGTCACATAAGACACAGTCGATAATGGATTGCAGTATGAATATCTATCGATAATGAAACAAAATACAAAAATTAAATATGTTAATATAAATATAAACGTTTTATCTTTACGTTTTTCTTTATATGCACCCCCACTCTGTTTGTAGCACTCTCACCTTTGAGTCAGTAGCTGTTCATTCATAACCCACTTTATGACTTGAGCAAACAATGTGGACTTACACTTCAATGCCCTAAAAAGACTGCTATGCTATTACAGGATGGGATGTTAAACCTATTCTGTCTGCCTGTTCCACTATTATAATAGAATGTAAAAGATCACATTATACTATTGGAAGAAGAGAAGGAATAAAAGAAAGAACAATTTTGTATTTATATCGTGCCGTTCGTGTCCTCACGCTCCACAGCCAGTGAAGCATCTTTGAAATGTAATCACCTTTATAATGTATGGAATGTATCAGCCAATTTGTAAGGCCCCATAAACAGCAATAAGATCAATGACCAGCTTATCAGTTTTAGTGGTGCTGATAGGCAGACTAATGTTAATGAGGACACTAGAAAAACTCCCCTCCACTTCCAACAATGAGAATAATAAGGGCTGCAATTTAAAGTCTCATCTGAAGACATCAGACAACTCCCTTAGTACTAACTGAAGTGTTAGACTAGATTATGTGCTTAGCTCCCTGGAACATGACTTGAAACAACAACCTCTTGACTCAAAATCAAAATTATTACCACAGCTAACACCTTGCAGCCTCTTTTGGTGTCTTACCTCCAACGACAGCAACAAAAAAAAAATCAGACATTTATCTCATTGGCTATTTGTTGATTATTGATGTATTTAAGTTGACGGTAGCATTTGCCTAGAAAACAACAGTAGCAAAGTATTCATTGATTGTGAAAGTTCATTGTGGCATCCTGAGGATTGATAAGTTGCTGTGCAATGCAAAATTTTCTTTACATAATAATTGATTCTTGGAGACAATTATAAAGTTGTAATCTAAAAAGGGGTACACAACCCAGTGATTTTCCAACTTTCCAATATCGGGGAATCTTCCCTACCACTGAGGACACCTGATCTAAATTACAGAACAGGTACATTTTTGGAGGCTCAGCCCACAGGATAAAGACTCACTCAATGGGAGCACAGATCAGAGAATCAGGTACCAAGCCAAAGCACCTAGTTGACGGATCATTTGGAAGTACCTTTGCCTCTGAGTCAGAAGGTTGTGGGTTTAAGTGCCACTCCAGAGACTTGAGCACAAACATTTAAGCTGACACTCCCAGTGCAGTACTGAGGGAGTACTGTACTGTTGGAGGCAGGATCTTTTGGATGAGATATTAAACTGAGGCGCCATTTGCTCTTTCAGGTGAGTGTAAAAGATCCCTTGGCACGATTTCAAAGAACAGCAGGCGAGTTGCCCCGGTGGCCTGGCCAATCCTTATCACTTAGTCAGTATCACTAAAGCAAATTATCTGGTCATTATCACATTGCTGATTGTGTGGAAGCTTGCTGTGTGCATATTGGATGTCATGTTTCCTACTTTACAACAAAGACTACACCTCATTGGCCGTAAAGCATTTTGAACTGTCCTGAGGTTGTAAAAGATGGTAATATAAATGCAAGTCTTTCTTTCAGCCCTGATTTGCTGATTATTAACTTTAATTACATAATTTTAATGGCTGGAAAGCTATGAACAATTTAACCCTTGTCGGACGGGAGCTGTCCACCGAGCAGAAAGTCAGTGGTGATCCTGCCTGGCCTGGGGATTCAGTCCAGATTTTACGGTCCCCAGGCCCTTAAAAGGTTTGAGGCAGGATTTCCACCTCATTGAGGCAGGAAGTCCTGCCCAATGGAGCGACCGACCAATCAACTCTTAGTCCCAGTAGCGCCACAGGGAGCGGTGGCCAATTCTGAGACTGCAACCCAGCTTCGCAAAGAAGAGGAAGGAGGTAAATTTTTGGGGCCTCGCCGAGAGTGATTGGTCATGCCCTGGCGAGGCAAGGGTAGTCGATTGGGTGGGGTGGGGGGTTGGGGGGAAAGGGGCGTGCTGGACGTTGTGGTAGTTGAGGCATCAGTGTGCCTGATCAGGAGGGCCCCCCCACCAGGCCGTCAGGCTTTTTATCAGGCGGCTTTTCTCAGGCTTGGGCCGCCCGACTCGCCAAGGGTAAAATCCCTGTGGCAGCGGACGAAGGCCCTTAAGTGGCTGTCAATTGGCTACATAAGGGCCTTGATTGGCCTGGAGTGGGCAAGCTGTTATCCGCCACCGCCGCCCCGCGTAAAACGTTGGCGGAGGCAGGAGTGGGTTGGGAAGGGTGTCCTGAGCCTCCCGCTCCATTTTACACGACCCCCCCCCCAACCCCCGCCACCATCCCGCTCTTTGGGGGGGCATATAATTCTGGATCTTCTGTCTAAGTCTGATACTCCAATCTGCAATCCTGTTGAGCTGAGTCGATATAAATTCAGCTGAGTATCAGTTACCTGAGGGAAAACTGCACACTCATTGCAGAAACATTTTTTGTTAGAATACAGTAATGGAAACAATGGGGGGAATTTTATGCTCACCCCTGCGGCAGCTTTGGAGGCAGGGAGGGTATGTATTGGGTGGGATGGTGGTGGGGGCGGAGACCCTGCCGCCTTCCTGCATCCACCCAAATTAAGTCTGGGTGGGAAGGCCATTCACAGGCCGTCAATTGAGGCCCTTAGTGGGCAATTAATGCCCAATTAAGTGCCTCGTCCCACTGCCGCCGCAATTATCCCAGCAGAAGGCGGGCCTGAATGAGGGATCCGGCATTGGTAAGTGGGAGTCCGCGGAGAGTCACCCTCTGCCCATAATCCTGACCTCCCCTACACCCACCTCCCCCACAACCCCCACCCCGCGAGACCATTCCCCCCCTGAATTACCTGTGGCCTGGGTTCAACAGCACTCCTAGGCCTCGGGTTATTGCTCCACAGGCAGTAGCCACTGCCTTCGGAATAGCGCTGCTCAGTTAAAGAGTTGCTGCTTCTATTGGCCAGCAGTTCTCAGAAGGCGGGACATCCATCACCGGGGTCCTTGATCCCGTGGAAGAACCGACGCTGTCCAGTTAACTGCCTAATTGGCACTTAGTTTGACAGGCCTCCCACTGAAGGAGCGACGCAGAGTTCCAGCTGGCACTTTTGTCGGAGGTCGAGACCCCCGTTGCCCAGATAAAATCCCAGCCAATGTACTTATCAATCAATAAAAAAGAGAAAAATAAAGATATGTCATGGTGAAGAGAGAGACATCTGATTACCTGGGATTCTTACATGGACTCACTGAGTGCAGAGACCCTCGTTTCAAAACCTATCGCATAAATCACGAGAACTAAGCTTGAGTAAGTTATAATTCCATGGTTTAATTGCTACTTCAAAATTACTTTCCAGTTATTTTCAACATGCATTTTTAAGTATGATGTATGAGTTTCATTTGGTTTTGGTCTATGATGTCAACAACACATGTCACTATGGACGCAAAATCTCAGTGCATCTCATGCATGATCATGTCCATAATGCAGCATTAACTGTTATATTGGTTGATTTTATGAATGGGAATGCATTTCTGGAAGTTGAGCAGGCACTCTGTTCGATTCACATTCATTCTGCAAAATTGTGCAAGATTCCCTGACCTTCCTGAATTCCTGATATATGCTTCTATTGTGCAAAACTCATTGTAGGGAGAGCTAATTTTTAAATTCTGTTCCCTGATATTGCAACTGATTACTGCATAATTAAGCAGTGAATAATACATATTTTAAAACAATTATTAGCTTGCCTTAGTTAAAGTGGCACTAAGGAAGTCCTTCATTGAAACAGTACACCATCTAATGGTGTGAGATTTAAAAACAAGGGTGAAGTTGATCTTCGATATTAGCGCAAAAAGTCAAGGGAAATGAAAGGGTGGTGGAATGTAAAATGGACTGGTGATGCACTGTCGCTGAAGAATAATTTCAACCCCTATATATTCTTACATTATGATAAGATGAAAGAAATTGCATTTACGTAAGAACATGTGAAATAGGAGCACGAGTAGACCACATGGCCCCTCGTACCTGCTCTGCCATTTAATATGATCAAGGCTCATCTTCTGCCTCAACCTCACAGTAGACAATTCCAAAGATTCACAACACTCTGAGTGAAGAAATTTCTCCTCATCTCAGTCCTAAATGATCGACCCTTTATGCTGAGACAATGCCCAATGTTCTAGATTCCCGAACCAGGAGAAACAATCTCTCAGAGTCTACCCTATCAAACCCTTCAGAATCTTATATGTTTCAATGAGATTGCTTCTCATTCTTCTAAACTCCAGAGAGTATAGTCCCCAATTTACTTAGCCTCTCATTATAGGACAACCCTCTCATCCCAGGAACCAATCTAGTGAACCTTCACTGTACTGTTGTATCACTTCAAGTATATCCTTCCTTAAATATAGTAATATCATAAAAAATTCTATGACACTTCACAGGAGTGTTATCAAACAATATCTGACACCAAGCTACCTAAGGTGATATTAGAACATGTGAGCAAAAGCTTGGTCAGTTAGGTTTTAAGGAGAGTCTTAAAGGAGGAGAGAAAGGGCAGTGAGAGGCTGAGAGACTTTGGGAGGGAATTCCAAAGCTTAGGGTTTCTTACTCATAGGCAAAAAGGTAACTAATTGAGCCAAGTTGACATCATACCAGAAGGACGAGATATTTGAAAAGGTTGAAGAACATATCGAAAGTAAAGATTTTTTTTTATTGTTGGGTTGAAACTGCCTTGTGTAATATTAGTAACAAATCCACAAATGCAATATTGTGAAATCTCCTGTTCCCTGTTCTAATAACAGCTTTCTCTGGTTAAAATGGCTGTTAAACTAGAGGACAGAAGAATTTGATTTAAACGCCTTAGAATGTTCCCTACCAATATGACAGCATAATTTCAATCCACATATCAGTGTGATTGCTTCAGTTACTTTGTTTGAACTAACTCCTGGCAAGATTGACAGAAGCATCATTTTCACATCATTGGATGGATCTAACATTTCGGGTCAGTGACTCTTCTTCAGAACCTTCAGTTCCGAAGAAGGGTCACTGACCCGAAACGTTAACTCTGCTTCTCTTTCCACAGATGCTGCCAGACCTGCTGAGTATTTCCAGCATTTCTTGTTTTTATTTCAGATTTCCAGCATCTGCAGTATTTTGCTTTTATTATTGGATAGATCTAACCTTGGTAACCTTGTGTTGTTCTGTTCAGGATAGTTCTTTCTAAGAATTGGACATGTGAACAACTGACAATTTATTTTGTGGAAAGAGAAGCAGAGTTAACGTTTCGGGTCAGTGACCCCTCTTCGGAACGAGCAAATATTAGAAATGTCAAAGGTTATAAGCAAGTGAGCCGGGGGTGTGCCCCACCTCCGACTCACTTGCTTATAACCTTTGACATTTCTAATATTTGCTAGTTCCGAAGAAGGGTCACTGACCCGAAACGTTAACTCTGCTTCTCTTTCCACAGATGCTGCCAGACCTGCTGAGTGGTTCCAGCATTTCTTGTTTTTATTTCAGATTTCCAGCATCTGCAGTATTTTGCTTTTATGACAATTTATTTTCTTTGCAACAAAAGAATGACAGTCTGCAAGATATATTAAAAACAAAATAATTTTAGTGTTTGAGTGCAAAAGATGGAGATCCACAATATATTTTTCCTCTTGCGATTGCTTACTATGGCTTGTGAATATCTGTGTAAGCCTTGTATCTATTCCTAAGATCTTTGCTAGCTGAAGGAGTGGCTGGCAATGGTGAACAGGAGTATATAAGGCTCACTGCCTGTATCTGTTGTCAAGAAAACATGCTGTGCTGAATGAGGATTTTTAATTCACCAGTTGGAAACCTACAAGATGACCAGCACAATTTACATTGCAATACCTCACATTACAGGACATCGAAGTGGAGATGCATTTGGAACCACAAATTCATCCAGAAGACAGCTGAATTACCAAACCCCACAGATTGTAGATTATTTTTATTTGTTCTCAACTCTAATCCAACCCAAACTATTCTCCATCACTCTGTAATCTATTTGTGTGTGTGTGCATGTGTGAGAGTGTGAAAATTTTATTTTACTTAGATCAGGATTTGATTTTAAGTATAATAAACTAACCTCTTGTTTAAACTCAAGAAAACCTGTCCGATTGGTTCTTTAATGATCATAGCACAAAAAGGGTTAAAGTTTCACTGAATTGGTAAGCACATTCACTGTTTAAAAGGAATAAACCCTGTTGCAGTCAAACAAGGAGAGACAAGAGGAGAGCCTTTTGACCCCTCCTCACCTGATCGTAACACTATGAATAAAGCTAATATAACTAAATCAGTAACAACAGTGTATTTTGCTGGTCTTTCTGTAGTTTCATTGTTTTTAGATGCAGCACCTGTAGTTAGTTACCATGGGCTGGATTTTAGCAGCCCTTTGGAGAGGGACTGAGAGGCAGGAGCACTGTTAAAATGGCGGCAGAAGGTGGCGGGTGGGGAGCTCAACGTCTTTCCGCTACCACTGCATATTACCAGCAGTAGGAAACCCAGCGACATGGCCACACACCAGGCAACCAATTGTACCAATTAAGGGTCAGTTCCCATTTAACCAGCATCAGGAAGGGCCACCGCTGAGTGTGAAGACCGCCAGGTAAACCCTGGCAGTCTCCTAATGGGTTCCCAGGGTGAGGTCTCCTTTTTAGCTATCCCATGGCCCACGGAATGGCTCCTGGGTGGCAATGGCTCCCCCAACCCCGCCCAGCTACGGCAATGCTGCTGAAAGAAGGATACTCCCTGATCGGCGGGGCTTACTTGGCCCCGGTGTGGTTAAAGAAAAAACTTACCTGGGTTTCAAGGGTAACTAAGAATGAAGGCGTCCTCTTCTTCTTTGTGCAGCCTCAGCAGTGGCAACCTCTAACGGTGGTGATGCCAAGACTGCAGCCCTGCTGGCCCTCTGATTGGGCTCCTCTGAACATCCATTGATACACCTTATTTTTGGGGGCTGGTAGTTCACCCTACATCAATCACTTGTTCGCACCATTCTAATCAATGAATACAGGGCAGGTACCCAAAGTGTCAGGGATCATCACCTCCCCCTTGTCCGTCACTTCAGCTCAAGGTCATCTTTCAGTTTACTTCACACTGGAGGCCAAATGTTAGCTTTCATTAGACGCTTGTATGGATAAGAGGGTACACAAGGCACTAGAAGACACCCTTGTATCAGCTTAGAAATGTTTATTGTGTCTCATGGCTTCTATATGACCCCTTTGGGAATGTCATGCTCTTCTCCACCTATCTTGTTTACACCAGTGATGACCCTGGTGTTTGGAACTGCTTTATGTCCTTTTTCAGAGAGAAAGGAAAACAGCTCTTCTGTGGTTCTGTTTCATACTATGCCTACTGTTTGCATCATCTGGCAGAAGATAGAGAACTTTCTGACACCTCGGCGAACTGGAGAAAGTGAAAAGACAGAGAAGGACAAAGAGAGAGAGAAAGACTGCCCTTCCAGTTGCAGAGATTGGCTACAAAATTATCTGTCACGGGTCATATACTTTTGCCTATTTAGCTTGTGCATCATGATATTTAAATTGCTACTTCTTAATATTCATTATAATTAAACAGTTGCTTCCTAATAAACTGTTTTAAAATTACTTATGAGTTTTCAACTCCCTTCTTTGGGTATCTGTGACTCTTGAATCGAAATCTTACAAGGGGTAACATATTAGCACAGATAAAGGACTGGTTAGAGTAAGGATAAAGAGGTCTTTTTCAGGTTGGTGAGCTATAACTCATGGAGTGCCACAGGGATCAGTGTTGATCCCTCAACTATTTACAAACTATACATATGACTTGGATGAAGGGACCAACTGTATACTAGCTAAATTTGCCAATGACACCAAAATGGGTAGGAAAGTAAGTTGTCAAGAGGAGGTAAAGAGTCTACAAAGGGATATAGATAGGTTTAATGAGAGGGCAAAAATTTGGCAGATGGAGTATAATGTGTGAAAATGTGAACTTGTCCACTTTGGCAGAAAGAATAGAAAAACAGTATACTATTTAAATGGAGAGAGATTGCAGAACTCAGTGGTACAGAAGAACCTGGGTGTCCTGGTACATGAATTACAAAAAGTTAGTATGCAGGTACAGCAAGTGATTAGGAAGGCAAATGGAATGTTCGTATTTATTGCAAGGGGAATGGAGTTTTAAAGTCGGGAAGTTTTACTGCAGCTGTACAGGGCCTTGGTGCGACCACATCTGGAGCACTGTGTACAATTTTGGTCTCCTGATTTGAAAAAGAATATTATTGCATTAGAGGCAGTTCAAAGAAGGTTCACTTGACTAATAGAAACATAGAAAATAGGAGCAGGAGTAGGCTATTCAGCCCTTCGGGCCTGCTCTGCCATTCAAAAAAGATCATGGCTGATCGTCTAATTCAATACCCGGTTCCCGCTTTCTCCCCACATCCCTTGATCCCTTTGGCATTAAGAAATATATATACTTCCTTCTTGAATATATTTAATGACTTGGCCTCCACCGCCTTCTGCAGTAGAGAATTCCATAGGTTCACCACCCTCTGAGTGAAGGAATTTCTCCAACATACCATTCACCTTCCTAACTGCTTGCTGCACCTGAATGCTTGCTTTCAGCGACTGGTGTACAAGGACACCCAGGTCTTGTTGCACCTCCCCCTTTTCCAATCTATCACCATCCAAGTAATAACTGCCTTTCTGTTTTACAACCAAAGTGGATAACCTTATATTTATCCACATTAGACAGCATCTGTCATGCATTTGCCCACTCACCCAACTTGTCCAAATCACATTGGAGCCTCTTTGCATCCTCTTCACAGTTCACATTCTCCCCCAACTTTGTGTCATCTGCAAACTTTGAAATGTTACATTTAGTTCCCTCACCCAAGTCATTAATATATATTGTGAATAGCTGGGGCCCAAGCACTGATCCCTGCTGTCCCCCCTAAATCACTGCCTGCCACCCGGAAAAAAAGACTTGTTTATTCCTACTCTCTGTTTCCTGTCTGTCAACCAATTCTCAATCCATGCCAGATTATTACCCCCAATCCCATGTGCTTTAATTTTTCACACTAACCTCTTATGTGGGACCTTATCAAAAGCCTCTGAGAATCCAAATACACCACATCCACTGATTCTCCCTTATCTATACCAGTTACATCCTCAAAAAACTCCAGCAGATTTGTTAAGCATGATTTGCCTTTCGTAAACCCATGCTGACTTTGTCCACTCCTGTTTATGCTTTCCAGGTGTTCTGCTATCACATCCTTTGTAATAGATTCTAGCATTTTCCCCACTATTGATGTAAGGCTAACTGATCTGTAATTCCCTGTTTTTTCTCTCCCTCTTTTTTAAAATAGTGGGGTTACATCTGCCACCCTTCAATCTGTAGGAACTGCTCCACAGTCCATAGAATTTTGGAAGATGACCACGAATGCATCCACTATTTCCAAGGCTACTTCTTTTAGTACTCTGGAAGGTAGATTATCAGCCTTTAACCCCATTAATTTCCCTAGCACGATATTTTTACTAATACTGATTTCCTTTAGTTCCTCCCTCTCATTAGACCGTTGGTTCCCTAACATTTCTGGGAGGTTAGGAACATAGGAACATGAGTAGGCCATTCAGCCCCTCGAGCCTGTCCCACCATTCAATGAGATCATGCCTGATCCGTGACCTAACCATATACCTGCCTTTGGCCCATATCCCTTAATATCTTTGCTTAACAAAAATCTATCTATCTGAGATTTAAAATTAACAACTGTTCTAGCTTCAACTGCTGTTTGTGGGAGCGAGTTCCAAACCTCTACCACCCTTTGCGTGAAGAAGTGCTTCCTAACATCTCTCCTGAAAGGTCTGGTCCTAATTTTTAGACTATGCCCCCTAGTTTTAGAATCTCCAACCAGTGGAAATAGTTTATCTTTGTCTAGCCTGTCTTTTCCTGTTAATATCTTGAAGCCTTCAATCAGATCGCCCCTTAACCTTCTAAATTCCAGCGAAAACAGGCCTAATTTGTGTAATCTCTCCTCGTAACTTAACCCCTGTAGTCCAGGTTTCATTCTTGTAAACTTACGTTGCACTCCCTCCAAGGCCAATATATCCTTCCTAAGGTGTGGTGCCCAGAACTGCTCACAGTACTCCAAGTGGGGTCTAACCAGGGTTTTGTACAGCTGCAGCATAACCTCTGTGTTTTTATACTCCAATCCTCTAGACATAAAGGCGAGCATTTCATTAGCCTTTTTGATAATTTTCTGCACTTGATGGTAGCATTTTAAAGATCTATGCACCTGAACCCCCAAGTCTCTTTGGACATCCACTGTACTTAACCTCTTCCCATTTAGAAAGTACCCTGCTCTATCCTTTTTTGGTCCAAAATGGATAACCTCACACTTGCCCGCATTGAAATCCATCTGCCCCAGTTTTGCCCACTCACATAGTCTGTCAATATCTCTTTGCGATTTTATGCTATCATCTAGACTGTCTACAATGCTGCCTAACTTTATATCATCAGCAAATTTGGATATATGACTTACTATGCCATCATCCAAGTTGTTAATGAATAATGTGAATAATTGACGCCCCAACACAGATCCCTGCGGGACACCACTAGTTACATCCTGCCAATCGGAGTACTTACCCATTATTCCCACTCTCTGTCGCCTACCACTCAACCAACTTCCTAACCATGTCAATAATTTGCCCTCAACTCCATGGGCTTCTACCTTAGTTAACAGTCTCTTATGTGGGACTTTATCAAATGCCTTCTGGAAGTCCATATAAATAACATCCATAGACATTTCCCTGTCCACTACCTTAGTCACCTCTTCAAAAAATTCATTGAGATTTGTCAGGCATGACTTTCCCATCATGAATCCATGTTGGCTGTCCCTGATTAATTGATTTTTTTCTAGGTGTTCAGTCACCCTATCCTTGATTATAGACTCCAGCAACTTGCCCACCACAGATGTCAGGCTAACTGGTCTGTAATTTCCTTGTTCCCCCTTTCACCCTTCGTAAAAAGTGGAGTGACATGTACAACTTTCCAGTCCAGAGGGACTACTCCTGAATCTAGGGAACTCTGAAAGACTATAGTTAGGGCATCTACAATGTGCTCCCCTACTTTTTTCTATGTTCTATAAGAGAATGATGGGGTATAGATTAAATTGTCCTTGACAGAGGACAAAGGATCGGCACAACATCGTGGGCCGAAGGGCCTGTTCTGTGCTGTATTTTTCTATGTTCTATGTTCCTTTGACACCCTTGGATAGAAGCAGTCAAGTCCTGGGGATTTCTCACTCTTTAGTTCCATTAATTTCCTTGTTACTGATGATTTACTTACGTTAATTGTATTAAGTCCCTGTCCCCTATCGGCTATTAATTTTTTCGGGACTTCCAGCAAGTTATCCTCCTTTTCAACTGTAAATACTGAGGCAAACATGTTCAACATGTCTGCCATTTCCCCGTTATCAATGACAGTATCTCCAGATTCAACTTTTAGTGGGCCTACATTGCTCTTGACCACCCGTTCTCCCTTTATGTAATTAAAAAATTTCTTCTTATTGATTTTGATGTTCCTTGCAAGTTTCCTTTCATAATCTCTTTTAGTAGCTCTTATAAGCTGCTTTATGACCCTTTGCTGGTCTTTGTATCGATCCCATTCGGCCGGATCTGTGCTGCGTTTTGCATTTTTGAAAGCCCTTTCTTGTTGTTTTATGCTATCCCTAATCTCTTTAGTTGTCCATGGCTGTTTTTTTCTGTCAAGTGGAGCTTTTTCCTCTCAGGGGTATATACTCACTCTGTATTTCGTTAAATGTTTCTTTAAATATTCTCCACTGTTCTTCAGTCGTTTGACCCATTAACAGATCTACCCAGTTTACCGTGGACAGTCTCTGTCTCATTCCGGTAAAGTCAGCCTTACCAAAGTCTAAAATTCTAGTAACTGATTCGTTCTTTTCACTTTCAAACGCTACCTTGAATTCAATCATGTTGTGATCACTATTTGATAAATGTTCACGCACAGTTAGGCTACTAATTAAATTTGGCTCATTGCTCATAACTAAATCTAATATTGCCTGTCCCCTTGTTACATCTAGGACATATTGCTGTAGGAAACTTTCCTGGACACATTCCAGAAATTCACTACCTTTCTGACAGGTGCTAGTCTGCCTATCCCAATCTATGTGTAAGTTAAAATCCCCCTTTAATACTACTCTGCCTTTGTTACACACTTGCCTAATTTGTGCATTTATACAATCTACCACCTCAGAACTGCTACCAAGGGGTCTATACACAACACCTATTACAGTTTTAGATCCTTTTCTGTTCCTCAATTCCACCCATAAGGTCTCCACTGGATGCTTTCCCCTCATTATATCCTCCCTCACCAATGAGGTGATATTATTTCTAATCAGTAAGGCTACTCCACCCCCTCTGCCATTTTCCCTGTCCCTCCTGTAAACTTTATAACCAGGTATATTTAGTGCCCAGTCCTGACCATCCTGCAGCCACGTCTCCGCAATGGCCACCACATCATAATCTTCCATTTGAATTTGCGCCTGCAGTTCATCTAGTTTATTTCTTACACTCTGTGCATTTGTATATAGAACTCTTATTTGGGCTATACCCCCTAACCTGTCCCTCAGCACTGATGCTTTATTTGCCTGTTTATTACTTCTCCCTTCTGGTTTAACCAGTATACCTCTTGCAGTTTGGTAACAATCAGCCTCACCACTAACCTGCACTCCTACCTTCTCCTTTAACTTCCTGTTTTTCCATGTAACTGAACCCTCCCCCCCACTATTTAGTTTAAAGCCCTATCTACTGCCCTAGTTATGCAATTCGCCAGGACTCTGGTCCCAGCATGATTCAGGTGGAGCCCGTCCCATTGGAACAGCTCCCTCCTTCCCCAGTGCTGGTGCCAATGTCCTACGAATTCAAACCCATTTCTCCCACACCAATCTTTGAGCCAGGCATTTACTTCTTTAATCTTATTGACCCTTTGCCAATTTGCTCATGGTTCAGGTAGTAATACGGAGAACAGTGTCTATGTCCCTAATTATACTATCCCCAATTACGACTACATTTCTCCCCCCACTTGAATAGCTCCCTGTAGCACGGTGCTGTGGTCAGTTTGCTCATCCTCCCTACAGTCTCTGCTCTCGTCCACATAGGGAGCAAGAATCTCAAACCTATTGGACAAGGACATTGGCTGAGGCTCCTGTAGCACTACCTCCTGAATCCCTCTACCTGCCTCACTCATAGTCACACCCTCCTGTCCCTGACCACTAGCCAAATTCACGGTAGTTAATCTAAGGGGTGTGACTGTGTCCTGAAACACAGCGTCCAGGTAACTCTCCCCCTCCTTGATGTGTCACAGTGTCTGAAGCTCAGACTCCAGCTCATCAACTCTGAGCCAGAGCTCCTCGAGCAGCCAACACTTGCTACAGATGTGGTCACTAGGAACCACAATGGGGTCCACCAGCTCCCACATCATGCAGGTACAACACATCGCCTGGCCCTGCATCTCTATTTTATTTAATTGGATTTTAATTTGTTTTCTAAATTTCCGACTGGTCTCTAGTTTTTAATCTGTAAAATATTTCTCCTATTCACCTTTAATTTGAAATCAACTTAGAATAGATAATTCAAATTAGCAGTTATTTACCAATGAACCTACGGTTTTCCTGTGATGACACTCTTTGTTTTATTTTTCACTTTGTTTTTACTCTCTTAAATTACCCAAAAATTAGATTTACACTAGGTACCTTGATTTCCACCCCGCCCAAAAAAAAACACTACCTACTATATAAAAAGAACTGTGGACCTTTCTCTTTAGTTACGAAAACAGCTATTTAGAGTTATTCCCTAACAGCTGCTACTCACCAACCAATCACCTTGCTGCTTTCCTGTGATGTCACTGTTGACTTTTTTTTCAGAACACTGGTGCGCCTGGACTGCTCCCGGAAGGTAAGCTAGCTTGCTAAGTGAACTCTCTCTCTCTCTCTCTCCTGGTCTCTTTGTGATCCCGCTCACTAAGTGAACTCTCGCTCTGTCTCCCGGTCTCTTTGTGCTCCCGATCCGCTCTCGCTGTGCTCCGCTCGCTGAGTGAACTCTCTCTCTCTCTCTCCCAGTCTCTTTGTGCTCCCGCTCTGCTCTCGCTGTGTCCCGCTCACTGAGCGAACTCTCTCTCTGTCCTGTGTCCTCCTTTGTGAAGACAGAACCAAAGTATGTGTTTAATTGTTCTGCCATGTCTTTGTTCCCCATTATAATTTTCCCCGTTTCTGTCTGTAAGGGACCTGCATTTGTCTTCACTAATCTTTTTCTCTTCACATATTTACAGAAGCTTTTACAGTAAGTTTTTATGTTCTCCGCAAGTTTACTCTCATACTCTATTTCTCCCCACTTAATCAGTATCTTTGTCCCCCTTTGCTGAATTCTAATCTGCCCCCAATCCTCAGACTTACTGCTTTTTCTAGCAATGTTGTATGCCTCTTCTTTGGATCTAATACTATCCCTAATTTCTATTGTAAGACATGGTTGAGCTACCCTTCCAGTTTTGTTTTTGCGCCAGACAGGAATGAATAATTGTTGTAATTCATGCACATGTTCTTTAAATATTATCCATTGCCTATTCACTGTCAATCGTTTTAGTAAAGTTCCCCAATCTACCATAGCCAACTCGTGCCTCATACCTTTGTAGTTTCCTTTATTTAGATTCAGGACCCTAGTTTCAGATTCAACTACTTCACTCTCCATCTTAATGAAGAATCCTATCATGTTATAGTCACTCCTCCCCAAGGGAACCCGCACAACAAGATTGTTAATTAATCCTTTCTCATTGTGCAATACCTAGTCTAGTATAGCCTGTTCTCTAGTTGGTCCCTCAACGCATTGGTCTAAAAAACCATCACGTACACACTCCAGGAAATCCTCCTCCACAGTATTATTGCTAATTTGGTTTGACCAATCTACATGTAGATTAAGGTCACCCATAATTACAGTTGTACCCTTATTGCGTGCGTCTCTAATTTCCCAATTAATGCCATCCCTTACATCTCCACTACTGTTTGGGGTCCTATAGACACCCCCCACCAGCATTTTCTGTCCCTTGGTGTTTCTTAACACCACCCATACAGATTCCATATCGTGATTTTCTGAGCCAGTATCCTTCCTCACTATTGCATTGATTTCCTCCTTTACTAAAAACACTACCCCAGCTCCTTTCCATTTTTGCCAGTCCTTCCTAAATATTGAATACCTCTGGATGTTCAGTTGCCATCCTTGATCACCCTGCAGCCATGTCTCTGTAGTTGCAACTATATCATAACCGTTTATATCTATTTGCATTGTTAATTCTTCTACCTTATTGCAAATGCTCCGTGCATTAAGACACAATGCCTTTAGACTTGTCTTTTTAACATTGTTAGTCATCTTAGCTTTATTTTGCGTTATGGCCCCATTTGTTTCTTGCCCTTGTTTTCTCTTCCTTCCACCTTTGCTTCTTACCTTCCTGTCTTTCATTTCTATCCTTGATTCCCCCTCCTCTGTCTCCCTGTTCAGATTCTCATTCCCCTGTCATTCTAGTTCAAACCCTCCCTGACAGCACGAGAAAACATCTACCTTCCCCCCCTCAGAACCCTGGGGATGAAGGGCTTACCTTATGAAGAAAGGTTGGAGTTTAGAAGAATGAGAGGTGATCTTATTGAAACTTAAAAGATTCTGAGAGAACTTGTTAGGGTGGATACTAGGAAGATGTTTCCTCTTGTGGGGACTAGAACTAGGAACACAGTTTAAAAATAAGTGGTCTCCCTTTTATGATGGAGATGAGGAGAAATTTTTTCTCTGAGAGGGTTGTTAGTTTGTGGAATTTTCTTCCCGAGAAAATGGTGGAGGCTGGATCATTGAATTTATTCAAAGCTGAGTTCGATAGATTTTTGATAGACAAGGGAGTCAAGGGTTATGGAGAGCAGACAGGAAAGTGGAATTGAAATCATAATCAGATCAGCCATGATCTTATCAAATGGCGGAGCAGGCTCAAAGGGCTGAATGACCTACTCCTGTTCCTCTGTCTCAATCCTCTACCTATTGATCCTTCATTGATTCCTACCTTTGACACCCTTGCTTCAATTATGTTTTCTCATCCACCTCACTCTGTGTTTGTCACAATGTCTGTATCTGTACTTCAGCTTATTGCAATTTGTGTGGTGACATTTGGTGCTCTGATTCCCCTCCAGCTGTGCACTCAAGATTACCTGATTTTCAATGCTGTATGAAGAGGACTGGTGGCACATGAGTATGCAAACATACTTATCTATTCCATCCTTCCTTCAGTTCTTCACAGCAGTCGTCCCAGAGTTTATGTGATCCATGAATTGTTGTGATTTAGCCTGCTTCATGCTTGTGGTTTCCCTTCAGACCAAAAAGGTCATTACAAAGTCGACAACACCCCCCACAGAAAACTCAGTGACAGACTTTACCATAATAAAAACAAAAAATGCTGGAAATGCCCAACAGGTCAAGCAATATCTGTGAAGAGAGAACGTTTACTAAGTTGTTGTTCAACTTTGTAAATTATTGTGGCTTCTCCAGATTCCAGATCTTTCAATCAGTTATACTAATTTTGAGCCTCATTTGCTGTTTAAGAAGATTAAAATATCATTACGACAGCTGTGTCATTTTTTTATCATTTCCAATAAGTAATGCTGCATTTAATCACTCATTCCTGCCATATTGATTCTGAGCTGTTAAAATCTCTGGAAATTTTGATTTAATCCCACTTTAAAAAAGCCAGGAAACATGGCCCCAGTACTTTGTCCATAGTAGAATAGATACAAGGTAACAGCTCTTTTTAAAAAAAAAATTTTGTTACGACCAGGTGAGAAAGGGGTCTAGGGGTTCCCTCTCAGCCTTTTCCTGGTTTGGCCATAACAGGGTTTAATTTTATAAAACACTGTTTTTAGCTTTCCCTTAGTGAATCCTTGTTTACTGCTCTCCAATTGTAATGGCAAAGAAATCAACCAGACAGGTTTTCTTAGATTTAAACAAGGAAGGTATAAGTTTATTAACATTAAACTCTAATTCAGTTAAAACTACTACGAATACGTGACGTGACCATGCAGCATGCATACATGATGAACACACACCCAGATAGAGACAGAAAATGAGAAAGAATCAAGGGGAAAGGTTTGAAGCAATATTTGGAGTTCATTTACTGTTTTTTGACTTTGATGAAAAGTCTTTAATTGCAGTTTGATCTTACCGTCTCGTTGGAGTCCAGTACACACTTTCAAACTTGTTTTGATTGTTTTCTGTCTTCTTGAAATCCAGTTGCAGTTTCTTCTTTTCGTGTGTGAGAGAGAGAGAGAGAGAGAGAGAGAGATGCTGTTTTCATTCAAGTTCAGTTATATTCTGACCTCAAACTGTTCTGTGAACAGAATTCAAACCAAACCTGGGCCAGCAGGCCAGTCATGTGACTCGCTCTTTTTTTGGGACAACCTACCTGGCAAGGTGTTGTGGATTCTTTCAATCTTAGTAGACATCCTCAGTAGGGGGCTGGAATAATGATGTTCACACATTCAATGTCTGGTGATCAAAATCCATTTGGTTAATTGAATCAGGGAGCAGTTCCATTGTCTTCTCTAAGTAACTGTCCCTTAGAATGCAAATGTTTCCAGCCACTGTCCTTTCAGAATGCAGATGCAGCCATGTTTTCAGTCCAGTAAGAGTTTAAAATTAATGTTCCATATGACAAAATTAATATGCATCATTCTTGGCAGGTCTGGTTTTCATCACATTAGCAAAAACTATAGTATAAATCTTCAACATCCGAATAACAGTAACATGATGCTCTACTTGAGATATCTGGTCAATGATAATCAGATCTATTGTGCTAAATAGATTATGCCTGATTAAACTAATATTGGTATCTTCATAAGCTAGCAGAAATTCTTTTCCAAAATAATTATTTTCATGAATACAATGGCCCTTGGTATCTGTAACTATTATTTTGATTTAATATTTTCCCTGATTCTAGTTTATATTCTTACCAAGAGCCATTTTTTATCCCAAATATTTGTTTCCACTCTCTTGTCATTTAACATCCTTTATCCTTTCTATTTTCCCCAGAAATGCTACCCTGTGATTCAGCTTAATGCATTTTGCATGTTTATGCCATAAAAACAGATAGCTATTCTCTTTCCCAGTGATAAGAAAAGTGGAGCGAATAACATTCTCTATTGGGAGAGCATTTATTCAGAGGATTTATTCAGGCTGCAAAATGTTCTCGGACCTATAAATCAAAAAGTGAAATCAAAAAGAAATGGTTGATGTTTTTAATGTCATGGATTGGCTTTATGATTGTACTAATTGCATAGCCTGCAAAGGGGAGAGCTTATGACTGAGATATTCATCAAAAGATTTATTTAAAATTTTAAGCACAATATTTTATTTGCTGTATTATTTATATCTTACATATATTCCAATGTACCAGATTTTGTTGGCAAGAACAGTCTTTGCTCACAATTGAGGAATTACTATGCTCAGTCTGATAGGAGTTTGGCTGCGAGTTATTCAACCCATTCCGCTTTCAGTGATACAGGCTTGTTTGCATTGGTAGCAAGCACACAAAAACTTAATTCATTCTGGAGCCAGACCAGGTGCCAACTCTGCATCTCTTTTATTTCTGGTCTATTACACTTACATAGTGATATACTTTACATCAGATGCTAACTCATATTTAATCACAATAAGGTGTGACTGTGACTAAATGCCACTCCTGTCTGCTGACTGCAGGTAGAAAAGCATAGATCAATGTTCCAAAAGCAAAATACTGCAGGGGCTGAAAATTTGAAATAAAAACAGAAAATGCTGGAAATACTCAGCAGGTCAGGCAACATCTGTGGAGAGAGAAACAGAGTTAATGTTTCAGGTCAATAACCTTTCATCATTTTTATTGCAGATCAATGCTACCCTGTTGGTGCAGGTGTTAAGATAGCAATTCACGGCTCAGTGGTTCTCAGTATCACTTGATATTTTCCTTAGAGCTAAATATATTACCTATCAATCAAGAATAAATTTAAATGAATAAATGTTATCAATTCCACTGAAAATTTAATTTCACTTAAACTTGCACATGATTTAGACAATTCCTACACAACTGGGGCTAGATTTGTGGAGGAGATGGGGCTCCGAGTGCCAGGCGAAATGGCAGAGAGAACACTGCCTTGGCATTTTTGTGCCCCCCGGAGCGATCTTTCAGTGTTTGCACGTTAAATGTCCCACACCGGGATCCCCGTCCCTTTAAATATGGGATCCAGCCTCCAAGAGTTGCTGGCCAATCACAAGGCTGGCAGCTCAGCATTATTGGCAGCGCCACCACGAGTAGTGGCCACTGCCAGTATTGCAGAGACCTTGGACCCAGGCCCAGTGGCTGGAACCCCTGGATCACAGGTAAGTGAGGCAGGGTTGCCAGGGCCAGTTCGGAAGGCCTGGCAAGGAGTGTTTGTGGTGGGGGGCGGGGGAGGGTGGGGGTGGTGGTTGTTGGTGCATGGTCGTAAAGCCCAGGGGGAGGGGGGTTGTGGGAGGTTCATTGTTTCCAAACTAGGATCCTCCATGTGCCACAGATTGCCCACAGAGGAGGACCCCATAGAAAACCCACAGGGAGGGCAACTCATTTTACAAGGCACCCTAACCACATGGCAGAAGCATCCCCTGCCACTGATTAGATCCCAGCAGTGGCGGAACAGGCTCTTAAGTGGCCGTTAATAGGCCACTTAAGGGCCTCAACTTGCCTCTGGGCAGGAAGGTGGTCATCGGCCTATTCTGCCCGCGGCAAGATCGCTTGGCGACGGGGCAGCAACAGGCCCTCCGCACCCCGCCACTCATTGCAATTCTATAAGCACCCCCCACCCCCCAGCTCTGACCTCATGTCAGGGGGCCCATAACATCCAGCCCCTTTGGGCAGGGTTTTGTAGTCCCACTGCCAGGAGTGGCGGCAGGCGCGGAACATGCTGGCCATACCTTACAGAACCCATGCTGCCGCGCCGCCGTGATTATGATGTGGGGAGCCACGTAACATATTCATGGTGCTGACCCCACCAAACATGTCGCGGGGGCAGCATTGGCAACGCTGTTCATGGCATCACCTGACGCAGGAGCAGATGCTGGCACCATTTTTAAAAGGCTTCCAGCCCTACACACAGGACAACATAATGCAGAGTTTGGTTATACACTAAATCATGCACAGTTGCCCCTTCGCCCCTCCCCCCCCCCACCATAAACTCAGCTGAAGGTTCCGAACTGAAGTTACGATTGCTGCAGATTATATTTAAATCAATACAAAGAGGTAATTATGGAAAGCAGGGTCCTGTCGCAGAACATTGGAGAGGCCACCACGGAGCCTCGCTGCTGCCGGGAAGATTGGGCCTGGAAATCCAGGCATCGGGGTCCGTGGCAGCCACTGCCACTTCGATTCTCCAGCTTCCCCCACCAAAGAACCCGACATCGGGCTGGGACCAAAATTCATCCCAACATGTGGGGTTAACATGTGGCTTAGTGCAGTATGCTCACCTCTGAATCAGAAGCTCATTGGTCCAAGTCCCACTCCAGAGACTTAAAACTAATCTAGGATGACATTTCAGTGCAATACTGAGGGAGTGCTGCACTATCAGAGAGTCTGTCTTTCTGATGAGACATTAAACCAAGGCTCCATCTGTTCTCTCAGATGGATGTAAAAGATTCAATGGCACTATTTCAGAGAAGAGCCCGGAATTTCTTCCCTGTGTCCTGATCAATTATTGCTCGATCACCATCACTAAAATAGATTATCTGATCAATATCTCATTGCTGTTTGTGGCAGCTCATTGTGTGCAAATTGGCTGCCACATTTCTTACATTACAACAGGGACAAAACTTCAAAAGCATTTCTTTGGGGCAGCCAACAGGTAAGTACTTTTTCAACAGAAGTGCTTCCCCCCAGCTCATCCAAGCTAAGCTGCTTCCTTCTCTGCAATCTGCCAACAGCCCCATGATCAATTCAACCTCCCGACCTCAGTCTCTCCCCTACACACCATCTCTCTGCCCCATGATCTCCGCCCCGTAATCTCCTTTAACTGTCCCCTGAAATCTCTCCCTCTGTCCAATCCGTTTCCTGGCTGTGACCTTCCCCGGTGTAGGATCTCACATTGGACAGCCAGCCTGCCAGCCTCTCAATCTGCTGTCTGTTGGCCAGGGCATGTAAATAGAAATTCAAATGAGATTGTGCTGTTAACTTCAGCAGGACATCTGCATTACCTGCATTTCCAAGTTTCCCAGATACTATGAACCCCCATGGTTCCCTTCCTGCCTCCCCACAAATATTGGGGCCAATGACTCTTCAACTTTCTAAGCAGCTAAGTTGCTTTCTAACCTCTATGTATCTGATTCGGAACCAGAGCTGTCGAGTTCCGGAAAAAAAGTTGAAAAGTCCCATTTTATCCATGAGACATTGTGCACATTAGAATTCCAGTTGAAACGCAGAAGACATGCAAGGGCGGATCATTTTTGCACAGATATATCTGCTGTAAAAACATCGACCAGGATTTTATTCTGGCAGCAGGGGTCTCAACTTCTGGAAAAAGCGACGCCGAGTTCCCTGCCTTGCCTCTCCTCCGGAAGGCCCGCCGAATCCAGTGCCAATCAGGCACTTAAGTGGACAGCAGTGGGCCCTCCACAGGATCAAGGACCCTATTGCAAGAAGTCCCGCCCTTGGAGAGCTGCCGTCCAATCAGAGGCCGGCAGCTCTTCCACTGAGCAGCGCCACTGCAGAAGCAGTGGCTGCTGCTGGAGGAGGATCTACTGGAGGCCAAGGAGCATCGCTGCTCCCAGGCCACAGGTAGGTCAGGGCAGGAGGGGTCTCATGGGGGGGGGGTCATGGGGGAGAGGGCTGGGGGGGGCGGTGGGGGTCGGCAGAAAGGGCAGCGAGATGGCTCTTAGCAGGCACCCCCCCCCCCCCCCCCCACCTTCCCAATGCTGGGTCCCTCATTCAGACACTAAGTTCCTTATAATGAGGGACTCCCCTCCCACCCCGGAGCCGGGAACAAGTCCGGACTTTTTTTGTGCTGTACTTCTCGTGCAGTGACAGGGCCACCTGCCACATGGCTAATTGTAGTTGCGGAGAGAAGAGGCCCTAAATTGGGGTTAATTGCCTACTTAAGGGCGTCAATTGACGGCAGGGCAGGAAGGCCATTCACAGGCCTTTCCGCCCCAGATTAAATTTTGGCGTTGGTGGGATGGTAGTGAGAACCCCCCTACCCATCACCATCCCACCTCCAACCTGCCACGGGGGACAGCATAAAACACCTGCAACCAAGTTTACTGAGTGTATCTTTACAAAAAAAGGGAGTTTTTTTTAAAGGCAGTATTTATCTATTCTTCACAGATCATGCAAGTGCATATTCATGTATATGCTGCTTTCAAGGAATATAGTCATAGAAGTAATATCTGCAAGGATGCATACAGATCAATTATTTTGTAAAATTTCACACTTGTGAGAACACAAATATTTTCATCTATATTAGTCTGTAGGGGTAGATTTCCAACTTACCACCTGTGCCATGTGAGGAAAAAGCTTCCTTTGATTGTTTTTATTCATTTGTGAGATGTGGGTGTCACTGGCAAGGCCAGCATTTCTTGTCTATCCCTAATTGCCCTTGAACTGAGTGGCTTGCTAGGCCATTTCAGAGGGCATTTTAAGAGTCAACCACATTGCTAGAATTGCAGCAGATACTACAGAAATGATCAGCCTCTCCACCATACCCTCCACCCTTAGCAAAAGAGAGTCAGGACTACATGGAAAAAGGCAGCAATACACATCAAGTCAGTCTCTGCTGCTAAAAATAATAGTGCCCCAAAAGTAGAAGAAATTCAACACCCTCAAATAAGCTTAAAGTTTAGTAAGTCTACTGTTCTTTGTAATGGTCTGTACGCGAATGTGGGTTCACACTACTCATGTACCTGAATGTCTTGGGCTGTTTGTGGGATCAGCACATGATGAGTTAAAACAGCTTTCAGCTTTGCTGAACAGGGATGTTTTGTGAAGCAGGTCTAAGACAAGGATGAGAATCTGAAGGAATGTGTGAAAGTCATTCATCCATGTCTTGATGGTCTGGGAGAAGTTGGTCTGGTCAGTGGTAACTAAAGTAATAAATTGATTGAAGAACTTAAGTGGATCATATAATTATGGTAACAGAATGATTAAGAGAGGTTGAGATGGGCTAAGGGTATCTTCTTGGCTCCATGTTGTTACTTTTATGTCACTTTGCATGGCTTTTGATCTATTGTGATTTAGTGTTAGTATGAATGAAATATAGAGATCAAAGATAAGAACTGGTATAAGAGTTTTGAGGGAATCACTGTTTGCTGTAGTCACACTGGATTGTGGCGTGTGATGTACCTGAGTTCTTAGTGAATCGTGAACTCAGTAAAGAATCATATAAGCATACTCAAATCGTGTAGTATATTTTACCGGAGCACTCATATTGGATTGTGCAACATGAGCTCATTAAAGACCAGATTTTGTGGTTGCTACAACTGATCTGTGTGCTCTGGTGTTTAAAGTAACAAAACAAAATAGAACAGAAAAGAAAAATACTGCAGATGCTAGAAATCTGAAATAAAAACAAGAAATGCTGGAAATGGCAGCATCTGTGGAGAGAGAAGCAGAGTTAACGTTTCAGGTGAGTGACCTTTCATCAAAACTGTGGACTGTCTTAACAGTTGGAAATATCATGCCTATATTGCAGACAAATTCTTTCTCCTTAATCACACTCACATGGAATGACTTCTCGTCTTTATACACTCCTTGCCAGAGACCCTTTCATTGATAAAGGTTAGAGTCAATAAAGGACTCACTCAGTATCCTTCCTGCAGTCCTGTTTAGGGAAACACAATGGTCAATTGCCCTTGCTCTGATTGGCCTCAGGAAACAATGAGTCATTATTGCTTTCTCATTATAGGCAAAGGAAGTGCACAACGGAGTAAGTCTAAAACCCGCAGAGCCTCCATCCAAAATCTGACAAGTTTACCTATGCTTGAGGAGCTAGGCATTGCTGATGACCCTATTGATGGAAGTATGGACCCACCCCAATCAAGGAACCTCTTAGGGATATTCATTAATGAGCCAATCCTTCCTTCTGCCACTGAAGCAGCATTTAGAAAGAACACTCGATTTGATGCCAGTGCTCAATATATGGAAAGGAGTGAGCCAGGGGAGGTTTGATGGAAATCAAAAGATGGAGGGATTAATAGAAGCAGCCAAATGGGTGGTGATAACCTTAGTGACAAAAGGATTCCATGAGCTCCTTGCTCTTGTTATTGAAAGTGATATGAAGGAGGTCTGATAGCACTTGATATGGTACATTTAGATCTGGCGATAGATGCTTAAACGAGTTGTGGCTCAGATATGCTCAGGTTTGCACCCTTGCATTTTAGGGAGTGCTCATTACTTCCTTAATTTTTCAAACCCAGCACCAACGCTCCATTTTTTATTTCACTGCAGCAAGAGCAAAGAAAATGTCAGCCAGCAGGCAGTGTCCCGCCCCATGGTTCAGTGATGCCTCCTTGCAGGTTCTCCTCCAGACCGTCAGGGAAAAATGGGAGGTCCTCCTCCCTGCAGATGGAGTCAGAAGACCTTCCCATCTGACCAAGGCAGCCTGGATGGAAGTAGCAGAGGAGGTCTCGAGCCGTGGGGTGACACGGAGAACCTGGGTTCAGTGTCACAAACAAATCAATGACTTGCTCAGACCAGCAAGGGTAAGTGATCTTAGCAAAGCTGTTCCATTGTTTTTCTCCCTGGCTCTGTGTCTTTAAGACAGAGGGTAGATAAGGCATGCAGTGGAATGTGTGAGCAGCCATACACTTAATGATTCTGCACAAAGTTGATGATTTACATGACATATCAAAGAACAAAACAATGCCAAAGCCAGACCAGAATGACTGATGTCACTGCATGTATACAATAGTTGCGATGCATCATTTGCCATGTCATTAAATCTGCACTTTTTCCTGCAGGATAAGTGCACGCATAACCAGCACAAGCAGGCAAAGACAGGTGGAGGTGTCCCAGACATCAGGGTCCTGAAACCAGCTGAGGAGGAGGTGTCAGAAATAGTGAGAGAGAAAGGAGGCAGGGCAATCGCAGATTACAAGGTAGGATCCTCAAGATGTAAGGATGAAATGTCATCTTCAGTCTTGCAGCAAAATGTGCATACCAAAGGAAAGTATGTGAACTCATATGCATCTGATGCTTAATGTGCCTCTGTTTGTGTCTTCACTGCAGTTACAGTCTCAAGTCACAGAACACCGTGTGGCCCAAGAAGAAGCCAATGCCCAGAGGGTGCATCATCACCTGCCTCTTCTTCCACCTCCGCCAGCACAGATACATCCATTCAGGGAGCCAGGCAGGTGCCATCATGCACCCAAATGGAGGAGGAACGACTGCCAGCTGCCCCGGGGCCTTCCTCTCAGGGCACCCCCAGGGTAAGCAGCGTCTTGTCCTCCGCACCCACCCCCCCCCCGCCCACCCCCACCAATGATGTTGACCCCCTTACCTCCAGCAGGCGATCACACTGTAGACACTCATGTACCAGTACTGCAGACGCCCAGTAGGATGGAGCCATCAAGGCCCCGTTCCTCCAAAGGACGCCCGCCATGATCATCCACAGTACTGGGACAGTGCACTGAGAAGACTGCCTTCACCTTAGCTACTCATGGTAGGGTAGCACCTAGACATAGTGGCAGAAACGTTAAAAAGAAACAGTTTTGAGCATGAAGGTGGCATGTATGATGTAAATATTGTGCACATATTGCAGAAGTTTAAATACATCTTTATTTATTTTAATATTTGATGCAGTCTCATAAATCATTTGCTTGGTTTCAGTTGAAAAGCAAAATGTTTATTGGAGGCCTATGGCAGGAATACATGGAGGCTTGCAATGCATTTCTAAAAATGTCCAGTGTCCATTTATCATTGTTATTTGAGCCTTCAGTCTTCAATGATGGCTGTTTTTCATTTGCAGATTTTTCACATTTCCCAATACCAACACGCCTTACATTTGTAGTTCTGCAGTCTATCCCTTACTTTCCTTATGTTGGTATGTTTTCAGTTCCATCGTAGCCCAGAGAAGATTTGATCTGCTGGTTATATCAAAGTGCTGCAATGTTGAAGCTTCCTATGTTTCCGCATTAATGCTTTGATGCAGGACCCATTTTCCAATGGAGACGCAGGACTCTTTTCATCAAGTTGATGGCATACAAGCCATTAGGCACATCACTACGGCAGGTTCATGTGCTGTTGTCAGAAAAGCCCATTGATTTGATTACAGCAATAATTAAGTCCTCAGGCGTATGTTAACAAATTTGGAGAATTTTTTTTCTCCTCCCAGCGTTCCTTTATGGTTAATGTTGGCTGAAATGTGCAAATATAAGATTTTCCCTGATGCCCCTTGCATGCATCTCCATGGCCCTTATATCTTTCGCATTGTTGTCCTCCTCCTCACCCTCTTCATAGTCATCCTCATCTGAGGATGACTGGTATTCCTCCTGTTCCTCTGCCTGCAGAATGTTGCCGTGTCTAATTGCAAGGTCGTGCAAGGCAAAAACAGACAACGATTATTCGTGACACCTCTGTGGCATGTACTGAAGAGCCCTACCAAACTGGTCAAGGCAGTGGAAGTGCATTTTCAGCATGCCCATGGTATGTTCAATGATGACTCTGGTGAATGAGTGAGCAACATTGTATTTCTCTTCAGCAGCACTTTGGGGATGACGCACTGGTGTCATCAACCATGTACAATGTGGGTAACCCTTGTCACCTAGGATCCAGGTGTCTACTTCGGCTGGTTCCTCATAAACTGCTGGCAGCTATGAGTTCCTCAAAATGTATGAGTTATTACAGCTCCCTGGGAAACATGTGCAAACCTGCATTATTCTTCTCATGTGGTCGCAAAACAGTTGTATGTTCACAGAGTGGAAGCCTTTGTGATTCACTTATGCAGCAGGCTGTTCCCAGGGAGCTCTAATAGCCACATGAGTGCATTCCAGGGAAACGAGCAATGGCACGAAGGCTGTCTGTCTGAGTCTACAGCTAAGTAGATGAAATCATTGGCACGATGAAATAGGGCATTGGTCACCTCTTTGATACACCTATGAGTCACAGACTGTGATATGTCACATCTGTCGCTCATTGCTCACTGGAAGGCACTGCTAGCAAAAAAATTGAGTGCAGCAGTCACCTTGAGGGCAACTGACATGGGATTCCCATCAAACCCAAACAGTTGCAGATCATACTATAGGGTCCTACAAATTTCTGCGACCATTTCACATGACATCCTTAGGCATCTCTAGCATTGTCTCTCTGATATTTGAAGGTAATTTGTCCTTGATTCTTGTCCTGAGGATGTGATGATGTGCCAGTGCCCATCTTCAATAATGCCATTCCTGGATGTTATCATTCTGAGCATCCTCACCTTCCTGTTCTGCCTGTTGCTAGCATTCAGGCATCATGTCTTGAGGGAAAAGAACCTTCCTTCGTCGCTTTTCTTCACATGGTAGTAGACAAATTGGGTCTACGAGAGCCATGTCACTGCAGTTTTTCAAATAATCAAATGAGCAGAGCATTCCAATTCAGCCTTCTGTTGCCAGTCAGCTGAACCATCAAGGCAATGAGCAGTTTGCTTTATGTGCCTTAAAATCAGAGCCGGCAGGAAATCCCACCCACCATCATTTATCTCGTCCCACTTGACTGGCAATCCTTGAGTGGCCCCATGGCTAGCATTATCGTTCGAGAAAATGTTGTGGGCACAATTGAAGGTAAGTTTCCCCACCTTCCAACCTGCATCCACCACACTCGACCCACTCAATGTAACTTTAAACCTTCCCTCTCTTATCACTGATCCTCTCCCCATTACCTTGAACAGTGTCACAATCAATTTATTCATGCCATCTCTCGCCCCATTCCTACTTCCGTTACCATCCAAATGCCGAGTCTGACCCTTGATCCTCCTCAAATATACCTTAACATTATTGCGGAGTCCCGTTTTCCTCCCTATGATGTTGTAGAATACCCAAACCTATGTCTTGACCTTCCTCCTTACGGAATCCAATTGTCTCCATCAACTGTGACCGTTCCCCCTACCAGCCAGTACCCTAAATTCGCCCCACAGGTCCCTGACATTGACAGCACTCATCCCTCCCTTTAGGCCCATCATGATCATCTGTTCACTGTAATGCTCAAATCAACCCAGCACTCCTGCAGCTTCAGCAGTAATAACAACCACTACACACCCTGGACACTTCCCTCCTCCTTCCCCTGCTCCTCCACGCAACTGATCACCCCACCTTTGTCCTCCCCTCCTCCCTCCCCTGCTCCAGCACGCACCCAGTCACCCTACCTTGTTCTCCCCGAATACCCTCCCCTGTTCCTCCATGTACACCCCTTCACACCTTTGCCGCCATCTCCTGAGGTGAATCGCCTTTGCTGGTGCCAAGTCTGAAGCCAAACATCCATTCCAATGTTGGAGTTCCTTGTGCTGATGAGTTCAAGAAAGCAAACCACTGACCTCAGGTGCAACTGCACAAAGCTGACTGTTGCCAGCCACGCTTAAAGAAATGTGAACTGAGTGGCACAGGAATACTGTTTAATCTGGCAGGTTGGACTTAATTTGAACCAAGTATAGGGTACTGAGTATTCACGGTATGGAAGTGAATGCAAAGCTACAATCCACCATAGTGTGGAGGGAGCCCCGGACTGCCGCAAACGCGCCGCTGACTTAATTTCATTTTTTAAAATCCCGTCTTCGGAAATCCAAAAAAATTCACACCTGATTAAATCACTCCACACGCCACCAAAGCCATTCTTGCAGGTTCCATAAAATTCCACCATAGATGTTTAATAACAGTTCAATAACAGTGAGGTGCACAAAATTATGAGGAGCATAGATAGGGTAGATAGGAAGAAACTTTTTCCCTTAGCAGAGGGGTCAATAACCAGGGAGCATAGATTTAAGGTAAGAGGCAGAAGGTTTAGAGGGGATTTGAGGAAACATTTTTTCACCCAGAGGGTGGTTGGAATCTGGAACACAAGAGATGGTAGAGGCAGGAACCCTCATAACATTTACGAAGTATTTAGATGAGCATTTGAAATGCCACAGAATACAAGGCTACGGGCCAAGTGGGATTAGAATGGGATTAGAATAGATAGGTGCTTGATGGCCGGCATGGACACGATGGGCCAAAGGGCCTGTTTCTGTGCTGTATAACTCTATGACTCCATGAACAGTTAAGATAGGTTGTGTCCTTCCTTTGTGTTTTCATTCATTATAATGAACATCTGACATAAAATCAGATTTCAGCCTAATTTTCCACCTGCTGCAGTGACACATGAGCTTAATGCATATTTAAAATTAGATTTTTTTGCCTGCTATTAATTCAAAAATAGTCATTGAATTTAGAGTTATCACCCAATCCAAAATTGAATAAGGGTGGATTCTTAGAGGGGCAACAGAATGTATTAGGTGTTTGCTGCATTAAAAATTGTGTGACACATAGGCAGAAAAGCAGACTTTGCGTCAAAAATCAGGCCTGGGATTGTGCAGCTGAAGATATCAGGCCAAGGTTCACTAAAAATTGGGCCTCGAGTCTCATCAACAGAAATGCAGCGAGCTGCATGCATCAATTTGCCATCGCGTTGCAACTTGCTGGTTGGAGCTCTGGAAAATTTGGCCATCTCTGACGCAGAGCTGGTCCACAGGCAGGTCATGGGGTAGGGGGAGGTGAATAGGAGGACCATGGTCCACAGTGTTGCTGCAGAGCCTGGAGGAGAGGCTCTGTTCTTCCTAAATCCACATTACACAAGTAAACTTTACTTATTGTTCCAGTGATGATCTCCAGTGGTAGCTTTAAGGACCTCTGGTTAGGCTGCTTGTAGACTTCTAAGAACTGAGTGGACCATGATCCGACCAGTTTATGCCAAATTTGGCATCAAGGGCTAGATTAACATAATAAAGGGGCCGAATGGCTGTTTTAGGCAGATGCCCAGAAACTTGGAAGTCACCGACTGCCAATTTAGCAGCTGGCACACAAGGCGGAAATCGGATGCAATCTCTTGTGCCCCAAAACTGGTCCCCTCAACTTAGTTTTCACCCAAAGAACAGGCACTCAGGGGATCGATTTCTCCCCCATCTTTACTTGCATATGCATAAGTACAAAACTGAAATTTTCTTGTCTTTTACACAATTTTCTTTAAATATAAGAATCAAAAAACAGACTTTTGCTGTTGGTAGTCACTGATCAAAAAAATGCCAAACAGCCACTCTCAAAGCTGGACTGTACAGCTCAAAACTTGGCAGATGGCTACCCTGATTGAAACTATGACAGAATTTCTCTCCCCCCCCCCCCCCCCCCACCACTCCCACATAAGCATTTGGTTAGTTCTTGACCTCTGCATCCCAGATTTCCTCTTTTCTACCAGCTCCATTGTTTATGTGCACTTCCGGATTTTGTGCAGGTGGAAATCACCTTTGAAAACAACATTTATATTCCATACATATAAATTAATAGCTCTTAGAATCTAACCTAAATGGAGAAATATGCAGTGTGAACATTAATTGATTTTTTTTTGAGCCATTAATGCAAACAAAAAGGATAGTCATCCTGTCTATCCTGCACATCCGATCTACTCCCTATAGGAAAAGATTAAATGCCTGCTACATGGCATTTTTCATAATGTGAAAATGAGCAATTGTGCTGTGCATACACACAGATACAAAGAGACTCCTGCTGCTGTCAGATCTCCAAGATGAAAGTGCTCTTGTCAAGATTAGGTACAGCTGTAGCATGTGGCTGTTTACCAAGGCTCACTTCCTTTCCTTGATTACGACTTGTATCCTAATTTCTGTCAGATAGATAGATATGTCAATAAACAGCCATTTTCTTCGAAGTGCTGGTAACTGGCCTGGCCTGAGCTTTCAGACACCATAACATCTCATTTCTGTTTGAATTCTAATAGTAAATTCCAGACACAGCCTGGTTGAACAGACACTGCTGTTCGACTGATTTTTCCACTGCATGATCAAAGGCTACTTGTCACTTGAGATTATCTGACGCTTTTAAATGATTTTTTTGATGAATAGTAACAGAGCATCAATTTCCACATGTGTTAGAGGTTTAAACTATTTTACATAACACAAATCAGGAAATTAGAAAAACAACAGGAATGGCTATGTAAAAATATATCAGAAAATATATTTTTAGACAAAATGAGTCATCTTATCATCTTTAACTTGACTATGAAAAACCTTAATACTGTGAGTTACCCCAAAAAGCTCAATTCACTCCACAACAGAATGATTTCAGATACACTCTATGCTCTCTAATATGTTCTTTGGTCTCAATAGAGGTGTGGTAATTGGTCTCCATTACAATGGGCACGAGAAGGGAGAATTAGTCATAGCTGCTACTGATGGCAGGCCAGATGTAAGTATTTGGCGATGCCAACATCAGATTCACATGCATTGCCCCTGCATCAAGTAGCTTGTATTGGCACAGGCTAGCTTCATATATGCAAAATGACCACTTGGGCATTCGGTGCCCATACAACATGAGCCAGCACCCTAAACAGAAGAGGGGAGAAAATAGAGGGGAGAGGCAAAGAAAACACAGAGTACTTCTGAAAGAAGCAGGTTCCCAAGTATTCATAATCCAAACTTCTTCATTGAAAGGCAAGGCCAGTAAATGACTGGTTGACAGGAGAAAACATTGGTCTGCCATCATTGTGGAAATCAAACATGCACTCAAAATATCATACCTATAAAGACTTACATTTATTTAGCATGACCCAAAGCATTTTACAACACTTGAAATGCTTTTGAAATACTTTTTGTTTTTATTTTTGTAGAGTAGGTTTACTGTCTCATTCGAGAGATGGCACTGCCAACAGTGCAATATTCCCTCAGTAATACAACAGAGCTGGCATTTATATAGCTCTTTTCACAACCCCAGCACAGCCCAAAGTATTTTATAGTCAATGAAGTATAGTAATTTCCAGATAGGAAATGGAGCAACTCATTTGCTCACAGTGTGGAACCTGAGGTGAGCCACCCTCGGACAAGGGGTGTGGGTTTGCCTGGTCATTATATTTCTCACACTAACTGTTCCTTAGGAATGTGTCATGTCTGGGTGATGAGATAAGAAGAGTGTTGTTGAAGCATAATGTCTCATTCTGTTATTGCGCTGTACCAGCTGCAAGGCCAATGGCGAGATAGATATGTAAACGAAGGATTGAAAATTACTGTATCTTATTCGTTTAGAGCAAAAACTGAATTGTAATATTATTGGTGCTTTAGAATGCAAATTAAGGATTGAACTATTGCCATTGTTTTACTGAAATTCTTCAGAACATCGCACTGAGTCTCAATGTGAGCTCTACTGTGTTTGTTCTCCTTATGCACAAGTTAATAAAGGTTGGTTGCGAGTACTCCCCGTGCCAAGTCTGATTATTTTACTACAGTTTCTTCGACAGTTTCTTGGAGGTTCCACCAAGATGACGAACCCTCGGAGTGCTAGCACGGGAGAATAGCGTGGTGCCTCGCGGGTCAACAGCTCGATGACCGCGGCTGCCTGATTTCGGCATTACGAGGTTTTGACCGAGGAAACGCACACGCTCACCTGTGTAGCACTACCGGGGTAAGTCAGAAGTTGAGGGAGGTTAGAGTCCCCCTTGGGGTTAGAGTCCCCAGAAGTTTGAGAGAGGTTAGAGTCCCCCTCGGAGGGTGGTTAGAGTTCCCCTCGGGGTTAGAGTACCCGTCCGGATCCGGAGAAGTTGGAGGGTGGTTAGAGGCCCCCTCGGAGGGTGGTTACAGGCCCCCTTGGGGTTAGAGGCCCCGTCAGAACCAGGTTGACGAGATTGGTAGGCAATTCGGAAGCCGGCCGGCAAAGTAAAGTCTGATTAGCTTTTGTTCTAATTATGGGAAATTTGTTAACAAAGGGGACTGGGGTTCCCCCCCCCCCCCCAAGGGAACACCTAATGCATATATGTAGATACATTATGGGCCTGAAAGCATTCTATATGTCCCGAGATGGGTGAAGTGGACGCAGGGTAGAGAAAAGATGTTCCCGCCCGACGGTACCTTTAATAAGGACCGAATGCAGAAGCGCTTAGA
This sequence comes from Heterodontus francisci, assembly GCF_036365525.1. Classification (NCBI taxonomy): domain Eukaryota; kingdom Metazoa; phylum Chordata; class Chondrichthyes; order Heterodontiformes; family Heterodontidae; genus Heterodontus; species Heterodontus francisci. The sequence goes on along the minus strand of NC_090376.1, from coordinate 136,613,505 downwards.
TGAGTCGCGGAAGAAGAGTCAGGAAAGTGCACGAAGGTCTGAGGAAGTGAGACAGGCACCCAAAGCCAGGATCCTGGTCGCGCAAACACAAAAGGGGCAGGCTCCTAAGAAGTCTGAACCTCCTGTTGAGCAGGAGGAGGAAATTTCAAGTGAGTAAAAACAAGTTACTGTGTCTTTTGATTCAAATGTGTGAATGTTGGAAGCTTCCATGAATTGAATGTCCCTGAGATGTACAGCTTGTGTTCTGTACAACTTGTGTTCTGTAGAACTGACTGTCGTTAACTCTTTGTTGTCTGGCCTTAATGATGAAGGAATGAGTCTGTTACTTTTTCTATTTTTACACGTGTATATTTTGTGGGAACCTATTTTGGTTGTGAATTAGTTGAAACTTGACATCGGGACAGGGAATTTGAGAGAGATTTTGGTATTTTGAATTCATAACCCATTACAGAAATCAATTTTCTAAATTGTTTGGAATTGAATGAGAGTGAAAAGTGATTGTTGAGTGTATTAATTTCAATTTAAGATTGTGCACCCGGGAATGGGATATAAAATTGAATTATATTTTAACTTAAAATTTTATTTTGATTTTAAAAGTTGGTTTTGCAACTGTGCAAAGGCAATGAACAATTTTGTAAGAGATAAGCTTCAGCCTTGAAGGTCTGAAGAGGTTTGGCAGAAATCCAATTTGAAGTTTAAAACACTGCTTTAATTGGAGTTCCAATTTAAAATCAGTTCTAGTTTTTTTTTGGAGTTTAAATTAAAGACATGTTTTACTGACTGTTTTAAGTAGCAAATGTCAGGAATTGGATATTGGTTTAAGGGAGAGAAGGATAAACAAAGGAGATATAGGAAAGATTCTGTCTTTTTAAAGTTTGTGTAAGGAGTTGGTGTTAAATCTTTCGTGTTCAGAATGTTAAATAACTTTTTCTTTCGTTTTTGGTTTTATTACAGGCATTTGAAAAGGCGCCTGAAGAAAGAACAAGAAGAATGACGTAATTTAGATATCTTTTTTTTTAAAAAGAGCACGTGCTATTCTGTTCTGTGTGTAGTTAATAAGTATTATAAGTTAATAAGTCTGAGTTAAGTTTATACGATTAAGGTTAATTGACCTGTTAAGTTGAAAAAAAAACTGGAAATTTCATTTATGACCACAATGAACTTTTAAGTTTAGCATGTCAAGTTTTGGGGGAGTCTTAAGTTCCGGCCATAAGACTCACTCATATTACATTGGCAGTTTTGATTTTTAAATATTTATTGCAGTGAATTGGAATTTGGAATCATCTTTGTTATATAAAAAATCCTTGGATTAGAAACCTCTTACAAAAGATGCAAAAAAAATTTGGAAACAATTGGAGTTTAATCTAAAATGCTGTCTTTCCTGATGGAGATGCTTTCCTTTGAAGTTGAAAATGTTACAAATGATTTTGTTGTTTTCCAACCCTAAGGATACCAAAAGGATTGAGAAAAAAAAATAGATTAAAATGGAGTGTAGTTCTTTTCGATCAGAAGAGAAAAGGTTTTGTAAAGTGACGCAGCTGAGAAGATTTTGCTCCGTCCCCTTGGAGACAAAAAGCACCCCCCCTCCCCGCCCGCTGCAGCTACTGTTTTTCCATTTAATCCACCACACAATTTTGCATTGCTGAGAGTAAAATTTATATATAATGGACATTATTAAACTTTAAATTTCTAAATTGACAGATAGAATTGGACAAATTAACCCATTGGGCTCAGGGGCAGAGCCACAATGGATTCTTTGTGTTTTTTTTAAGCAGGTGACGGCAGGTTCCAAGGCCACATGAGAACTGATGCCACAGCAAGAGATCTAGCAGCTTTAAGAATTTAAAAACTTAATTGCAGACATCAAATGTCACAGCATCTTTATCAATGAGACAATTGACCTACCGGAGGAGCTCCTTCAACTCCTTTGGAAGGTTGGAGTGAAAGTTAACCCGGAAAAGGCACAGATATTGAAAGAAAAGGTTTATTATTTGAGAATAGTGAGAACACAGGGAAAGCATGAGAGAGAGCAGATGCGAGTACAGACAATCCTCAAACTTCCAACTCCCCCTACCACAAGATACTAAGGCTCTGAGATCATTTTTGGGCCTTGTTGGGTATCGCAGGAACCTTACTGATGGATTTGACTTAAAGCCAGCCCCTTTATATAATATCCTGCAAAGAAATACTATGTGCCTGGCGGACAATTTAATCTGCTGAGTATTTCCAGCATTTCTTGTTTTTGTTTCGGATTTTCAGCATCTGCAGTATTTTGCTTTTATTTTAGTGGACAATTTAATCTACCAGATGTGTCAGATTTTGACAGCAAAGGCCCTCCAGGGACCTTTTGTGTCAAAATCATTGGGGGGTGTACAAGGGAAGGAGCCAGCAATCAAACCAGCACTCAAAATTTATTAAACGGACAACAAGCACCAGTCACCACAGTTAACCCCACATTCGAATTACTAATGAGTAAGGTTACGACCCAACAGCCACAAGTGACTGGTCTCCCTTGCCCGGCCTTGACTACAGGACCAGAAAATGGACTTGCAATAATAAAAAGTAATAAAATTGTATATGATAATATAAAGCTTGAGTTGGTACCGGTAATATTGAATGTCTCAGATATCCAGCTACCTGACTGGTGCCCTGAGAAGACCTGAGAGTTGTACAAGGTATTACTGCAACAATTGTTGAGACAGGAATTTGGTAATGAGAAAATAATAAAGGGAAAGAGCCATAAATGCAGCTTAGTGAATGACGCAGCCACAGTCCTTAATACGGGAACTTCAATTGTCAATACTATAGATTTGGAAAATGCGGACCAGAAGGTTAGAACTCTCAGTCAGCTAGCAAAGGATATTTTGAAAAAGGAACAAAAGGCACAGAAGTGGTGTAGCTAAAGTAGGACAGGTTCTGACAAAGACAGACAGGACTGGTGAGAGTACGGGAAGGTTATGCTCATACTATTAATGATAGAATTGAAAAGGTAAAGAAGGTCCACGACATTTCAAATAATGTAAATGTTTGTAGTACATATGGTCTGTGGATGTTAGAACAAACGAAGGAAAATTGGAGGCAAATTGATGCAGGACAGGTACCTGTTTGGATAAATTACACCCAGTTGGAGGACTTAGCTAGTCACACAAATGATAAAATTACCAGGTGCCAACTCAGAAAACTTAAGGTATGGAAAGGTCGGGAATGTGTAAATACAGGATCTATGAGTATTGGAGTAGTGTTGGAATACCTGTAATTCTGAGAAATAAGTTAGGGATGCAATTACATGAAGTAGAAAATATAGGGGTGACAAGGGGAAAAGATTACATAAAATACCATGATATTTTACCCTAAGTTATGGAAATTGGAAAAGAGGTAATTGGAACAACATTGTCTATTGTCTGAGTGTAGTCTGGAAAACCAGGTGGTCATATGTCCTCATCCTATATATAAAACGGTAGAATCAAAATGTGGGTTTAATGCCACTGTAAATTGCACCATGCAGACGAGGAAAGCATTGTCAGGGCTAACCCATGTGGTCTATATGGGAAAGGGGAGAAATTGCTTAACCACCACAACGAAGGAGTACCAGTATGGACATAACCGGACTTGTCCGGTGAACAACAGTATGTTTTGTTTCAACCCACAAATACCAACCAGGGTGGGGAAGATGGAGTTGGTCGACATACAAAAACGAAAGACAGAAAGTATTAAGGAGGGTTTGACAAATTACCTCCGGGAATATAAATATACTATTGCGCAATTGCCCACACGCTTGGGTAAAGAGAGACAGCAGCTAGAAGCCATTGGTGTAATGTACTACAATCTGGAACAACAGTTGAAGAAGCTACAAGATGAGATTGATGAGATAAACGATTCAACCTGGTGGGAGGACTTATGGAACTGGGGGTCAAACATGCAGATGCACCCCTGGTTTAGAATTATCTCCCATGTTCTGATAGTGGTTTTGGGTATCATGGTGTTTTATGTGACATCCATAATTTGGAAACTTAAGAAATTAATTAGGCAATGTGAGAGGATGTATGAATACAGGATGGACAGCTACCTTAAAGACAATGTGTTCAAACTTGCTCTATAAAAGATAGACAATTAGTTATGCCACATAAGGGTGATTGTATAACCTATTTGTATATACTTAAAATGAATTAATGAATGATCAACATGGTCTAAGAATGAAATTGCGGCTGTATTATATTCGCACAATTGATTATGTAATGGTGAAGATACAAATGCCTAAATGTATGGGATACAACTATGTGGTGCTATTACTGTAGCCAAGTTACTGTGATGTGAATATGTGCCTAGGTTTGGAATCCCTGAAATCATATCTAGCGACAATGGCCCTTGACTTCTTGCTGGCGGCACAAGGTGGAGTCTGTGCAGCTCATCCTGTAAGTTGTCATCCAGCTCTTCCTCTGTTGCATCCGCTCCGTTTGCCAGTCACAGAATCTCCAGGGTCCTGGTGGCAGTCCAACAACCCATCTCCTCCCTCTCCTCAAGAACCATGACCCCACTAAGGATGAAGCCCAGCAAACATAGAACTTGAGTGAGGACTGGAAGTTGTCCTTTTAGGACAAAAGGGGGGAAGTGTGGAACCTGAGGTGAGCCACCTCGGACAAGGGGTGTGGGTTTGCCTGGTCAGTATATTTCTCACACTAACTGTTCCTTAGGAATGTGTCATGTCTGGGTGATGAGATCAGAAGAGTGTTGTTGAAGCATAATGTCTCTTCCTGTTATTGCGCTGTACCAGCTGCAAGGCCAATGGTGAGATAGATATGTAAACGAAGGATTGAAAATTACTGTATCTTATTCGTTTAGAGCAAAAACTGAATTGTAATATTATTGGTGCTTTAGAATGCAAATTAAGGATTGAACTATTGCCATTGTTTTACTGAAATTCTTCAGAATATCGCACTGAGTCTCAATGTGAGCTCTACTGTGTTTGTTCTCCTTGTGCACAAGTTAATAAAAGTCGGTTGCGAGTACTCCCCGTGCCAAGTCTGATTATTTTACTACAGTTTCTTCGACAACAGCAAGGTCCCACGAACAGCAATGTGATAATGACCTGTTTTAATTATGTTGGTTGAGGGATAAATATTGGCAAGGCATAGAATCGTAGAAAGTTTATGGCACAGAAACAGGACATTTGGCCCATCGGGTCCACGGCCGAGAAACAAGCCACCCGACCTAATCCCGCTTTCTAGCATGTGGTCCATAGCACTACATGATTTGACCGTTTCTGCCTCAACTACAAAGAGCAAAGAAAATTACAGCACAGGAACAGGCCCTTCGGCCCTCCAAGCCTATGCCGATCCAGATCCTCTATCTAAACCTGTCGCCTATTTTCTAAGGGTCTGTATCTCTTTACTTCCTGCCCATTCATGTATCTGTCTAGATACATCTTAAAAGATGCTATCGTGACCGCGTCTACCACCTCCGCTGGCAACGCGTTGCAGGCACCCACCACCCTCTGCGTAAAGAGCTTTCCACGCATATCCCCCCTAAACTTTTCCCCTCTCACTTTGAACTCGTGACCCCTAGTAATTGAATCCCCCACTCTGGGAAAAAGCTCCTTGCTATCCACCCTGTCTATACCTCTCATGATTTTGTACACCTCAATCAGGTCCCCCCTCAACCTCCGTCTTTCTAATGAAAATAATCCTAATCTACTCAACCTCTCTTCATAGCTAGCACCCTCCATACCAGGCAACATCCTGGTGAACCTCCTCTGCACCCTGTCCAAAGCATCTACATCCTTTTGGTAATGTGGCGACCAGAACTGCACGCAGTATTCCAAATGTGGCTGAACCAAAGTCTTGTACAACTGTAACATGACCTGCCAACTCTTGTACTCAATACCCCGTCCGATGAAGGAAAGCATGCCGTATGCCTTCTTGACCACTCTATTGACCTGCGTTGCCACCTTCAGGGAAACAATGGACCTGAACACCCAAATCTCTCTGTACATCAATTTTCCCCAGGACTTTTCCATTTACTGTATAGTTCACTCTTGAATTGGATCTTCCAAAATGCATCACCTCGCATTTGCCCGGATTGAACTCCATCTGCCATTTCTCTGCCCAACTCTCCAATCTATCTATATTCTGCTGTATTCTCTGACAGTCCCCTTCACTATCTGCTACTCCACCAATCTTAGTGTCGTCTGCAAACTTGCTAATCAGACCACCTATACTTTCCTCCAAATCATTTATGTATATCACAAACAGTGGTCCCAGCACGGATCCCTGTGGAACACCACTGGTCACACGTCTCCATTTTGAGAAACTCCCTTCCACTGCTACTCTCTGTCTCCTGTTGCCCAGCCAGTTCTTTATCCATCTAGCTAGTACACCTTGGACCCCATGCGCCTTCACTTTCTCCATCAGCCTACCATGGGGAACCTTATCAAACGCCTTACTGAAGTCCATGTATATGACATCTACAGCCCTTCCCTCATCAATCAACTTTGTCACTTCCTCAAAGAATTCTATTAAGTTGGTAAGACATGACCTTCCCTGCACAAAACCATGTTGCCTATCACTGATAAGCCCATTTTCTTCCAAATGGGAATAGATCCTATCCCTCAGTATCTTCTCCAGCAGCTTCCCGACCACTGACGTCCGGCTCACCGGTCTATAATTACCTGGATTATCCCTGCTACCCTTCTTAAACAAGGGGACAACATTAGCAATTCTACAGTCCTCCGGGACCTCACCCGTGTTTAAGGATATTGCAAAGATATCTGTTAAGGCCCCAGCTATTTCCTCTCTCGCTTCCCTCAGTAACCTGGGATAGATCCCATCCGGACCTGGGGACTTGTCCACCTTAATGCCTTTTAGAATACCCAACACTTCCTCCCTCCTTATGCCGACTTGACCTAGAATAATCAAACATCTGTCCCTAACCTCAACATCTGTCATGTCTCTCTCCTCGGTGAATACCGATGCAAAGTACTCGTTTAGAATCTCACCCATTTTCTCTGACTCCACGCATAACTTTCCTCCTTTGTCCTTGAGTGGGCCAATCCTTTCTCTAGTTACCCTCTTGCTCCTTATATATGAATAAAAGGCTTTGGGATTTTCCTTAACCCTGTTTACTAAAGATATTTCATGACCCCTTTTAGCCCTCTTAATTCCTCGTTTCAGATTGCGCCTACAATCCCGATATTCTTTCAAAGCTTTGTCTTTCTTCAGCCGCCTAGACCTTATGTATGCTTCCTTTTTCCTCTTAGCTAGTCTCACAATTTCACCTGTCAGCCATGGTTCCCTAATCTTGCCATTTCTATCCTTCATTTTCACAGGAACATGTCTCTCCTGCACGCTAATCAACCTCTCTTTAAAAGCCTCCCACATATCAAATGTGGATTTATCTTCAAACAGCTGCTCCCAATTTACATTCCCCAGCTCCTGCCGAATTTTGGTATAGTTGGCCTTCCCCCAATTTAGCACTCTTCCTTTAGGACCACTCTCGTCTTTGTCCATGAGTATTCTAAAACTTACGGAATTGTGATCACTATTCCCAAAGTAGTCCCCTACTGAAACTTCAACCACCTGGCCGGGCTCATTCCCCAACACCAGGTCCAGTATGGCCCCTTCCCGAGTTGGACTATTTACATACTGCTCTAGAAACCCTTTCAGGCAGTGAGTTCCAGATCCCCACCCACCTCTGGGTAAAAAAAGTTTCCTCATCTCCACTCTAATTTTTCTATCAATCACTTTAAATCTATGCCCACTAGTCACTGACCTCTCTGCTAAGGTAAATAGGCACTTCGCATCCACTCTATCCAGGCCCCTCACAATTTTGTACATTTCAATTACATCTCAACTCAGCCTTCTCTGTTCCAAGGGGAACAACCCCAGCCTATCCAATCTTTTCTCATAGCTGCATTTTTCCAGTCCCAGCAACATCCTTGTAAATCTCCTCTGTACCCTCACCAGTGCAATTACATCCTCTCTGTAATGAGGTGAACAGAACTGCACACAGTTCTCAAGTTGTGACCTAACCAATGATTTATACAGTTCCAGCATAACCTCCCTGCTCTTCTTCAAAATAGTGACATGGGATCTTTTCTATTCATCTGAGAAAGCAGATGGGACCTTAGCTTAATGTTTCAACTGAGAGATCGCACCTTCAACAGGGCAGCACTCCTTCAGTACAGCACCGAAGACTGAGCTTGGTTTATGTACTCAAGTTTTTGTGGTGGGACTATGGACCCGCAATTTTCTGTTTCTGAAGTGGGAATACTATCACTGAAGCACAGCTGACAACTTTATAACAGATACAAATAGACTTGCATGCCAACAGAAAGCATAGGCTCAATTCTCATTCACTGTTGAGTATTAGAACATACGAATTAGGAGCAGTAGTAGGCCACTCGGTCCTTCAAGCCTGCTCCGCCATTCAATAAGTATATGGCTGAACTGATTACTCCACATTTCCACCTACTCCCGATAATCTTCCACCCCCTTGCTTATCAAGAATCTATCTACCTCTGCCTTAAAATATTCAAAGACTCTGCTTCCACTGCCTTTTGAGCAAGAGAATTAGGAAGTATGAGGAAGGATCCAGCAGCTACAAAAATCATACCTGGCTTTGTATCAAGTCAACTTAAGACATCAGAAGGGCAATTCTTTTGTTAAAATTGTTTAAACAATGCAGTGTGCATTGAATACTTGTAGGCTGGAGACTCATTTGAGGCAAGAGCTTTTAACAATTAAAAGGAAACCTAAAATTTTAATGAAAATATGCCTAATGCAATATCACATCAAGAAATATAATTTGCAAAATTATTAAATGAGGCCATGACCTTCTCCCAATTTTTAAAAATGCTATTTTCTTCTTTCCATTTTAGGTCCACTGTGTGTGTCGATGTGAATGAGAACCTATTGTCGCTTGCTTCAGCAGCTAAGTGGACAGGTAAGCAGCCTTTCCTAAACCTTTGCTAATGTTATTTTGCAAGTGGCTGCCAAGAGGTGCATTTTGGTTGGACTTCATTTCTCACCATTTCATTGGAGAAGCAGTCTTTGGCTACTACCTGAAAACTTCACTGAAAATAGGAACTCACTGGCCCAGAATTTCCTGATTCGAACTTACACAGGATTACGCCAACATTTATGCCAGTTTTTTTGTCAATTTTGCCAACGTAAAATTATGGCAAAATTTCCTACCCAACTTATTTGCCTACGCCAGAACATAAAATTTCCATAAAACTAATGCAAATGTAACATCACCAATAGGGAATGATAACAAAGGGTCTGCTGCCTTCTGCCATGGAAGCTTACTATCAGAGCCTCTTGCCCCTGTTGCTCCTCTTCCTCTTACATTATGATACAGAACAAGAGTTTGTCCATTGGGCTGACCATTCTAGCAGTATAGGCTTCTGAACACAATGGAAAGCAAGGTCTGAAAAGTTCTGGGTGCACGCTGACTGACACTTTGGTTACGAAGAGCACAGGTCTCAGTAGAAAAACATTTTTTTTTTAAAAAAGGTTAAGAAAATATTTGCTGTTAAACTCAAGAAATACGGGTTATGTCTATACCAGGTGACTCCAGCCGTTGCTGCAGCACAATCATTGGATGTCAATGTACACCAGCATTTCAGTGGCATAAATGCAGGAAACTTGCATGAGTCACTTCCTTTGCTTTGGGGATGGAGCTATATAAATGAGTGGCACAAGGCTTCGATGGACGGATCTTGGAAGTGTCACAAACGATTTCGTAAATTTGCATGTATTGGTGTAAAAACAGTGTAAACCAGTCAAGCGCGCATTTCCTCCCCCACCAAAAAAATACAGTACTGATCTTGTACCATAGTTGTGCCTCAAAATTTCAGACAATTACAGGCAAACTGTATGTGCTGAAGTAGGTGAGTATCCGGTGATAACATATTTGTTTTTTTGCACTCATCAAGATGAGAAATGCTATTGCTTAGAGTTGGAACTGTTCCGGTGTGGATTAGGTATGCTGCAAATGTGCTTTATTATTATTGTAAAAATAAATTGGCCAATGCCGCAATTAAAAAATCCAATAGCATGTTACCGTACAAAAGAGATGAGAGTTAATTTCATGAAGATATGTTTCCTCCAAAGCGTATGGAGAATTTAAATGGAAAACCAGATTCATGATAAACACTACCAGTGGGTGAAGCTCCACATTCTGAGAATGCATTTATAAAATTTACCGTAATATTGCAAAAGAGTAAGCAAATGAATTACATTTTTTTGATTATTGTAGAAACAGATGTCTGACTCGTCCTCTTAGCGGGGCAACACTTTTATCCAATGAGTAACTATATATTTAGAGATACAGCACTGAAACAGGCCCTTCGGCCCACCGAGTCTGTGCCGACCAACAACCATCCGTTTATACTAACCCTACACTAACCCCATATTCTCTACCACATCCCCACTATTCTCCTACCACCTACCTACACTAGGGGCAATTTACAATGGCCAATTTACCTAACAACCTGCAAGTCTTTTGGAGATGGGAGGAACCCGGAGCACCCGGAGGAAACCCACGCAGACACAGGGAGAACTTGCAAACTCCACACAGGCAGTACCCAGAATCGAACCCGGGTCGCTGGAGCTGTGAGGCTGCAGTGCTAACCACTGCGCCACTGTGCCACCCCATATCATACACGGTAAGTGCCCCAGGTTTAATCCTTGGTCTGTCATGAGTTAGCTAATCTCAGTTAGGGTGGTAATACTGATGTTATAGCTGACTTTAGAGCTCCTAGGTTGATGAGGGTAAAATCAGCCACAATCCCTACTCCTATTCAACATGCATTAACTTTTGCTGGTAGCATGCATGTGTCAGATGAGTTAAAAATTGGCCTTGGCTATGATATGCCCTGATTAGTTGAATAACAAAGAAGAACAGTACAGCACAGGAACAGGCCATTCAGCCCTCCAAGCCTGTGCCGATCTTGATGCCTGCCTAAACTAACACCTTCTGCACTTCCGGGGCCCATATCCCTCTATTCCCTTCCTATTCATGTATTTGTCAAGATGTCTCTTAAACGTCGCTATCGTATCTGCTTCCACCACCTCCCCTGGCAGCAAGTTCCAGGCACTCACCACCCTCTGTGTAAAAAAACTTGCCTCGCACATCCCCTCTAAACTTTGCCCCTCGCACCTTAAACCTATGTCCCCTAGTAACTGACTTTTCCACCCTGGGAAAAAGCTTCTGACTATCCACTCTGTCCATGCCACTCATAACTTTGTAAACCTCCATCATGTCGCCCCTCCACCTCCGTCGTTCCAGTGAAAACAATCCGAGTTTTTCCAACCTCTCCTCATAGCGAATGCCCTCCAGACCAGGCAACATCCTGGTAAACCTCTTCTGTACCCTCTCCAAAGCCTCCACGTCCTTCTGGTAGTGTGGCGACCAGAATTGCACGCAATATTCTAAGTGTGGCCTAACTAAGGTTCTGTACAGCTGCAACATGACTTGACAATTTTTATACTCTATGCTCCGACCGATGAAGGCAAGCATGCCGTATGCCTTCTTGACTACCTTATCCACCTGCATTGCCACTTTCAGTGACCTGTGGACCTGTATGCCCAGATCTCTCTGCCTGTCAATACTCCTAAGGGTTCTGCCATTTACTGTATACCTCCCACCTGCATTAGACCTTCCAAAATTACCTCACATTTGTCCGGATTAAACTCCATCTGCCACTTCTCCGCCCAAGTCTCCAACTGATCTATATCCTGCTGTATCCTCTGACAATCCTCATCATTATCCGCAACTCCCCCAACATGCCAAAACTTCCTATCACGGCTCACACTTGAATAACAGTCACTTGGGAAAGGTATTGATTGAAGTCAATTGAACCATACCTAAACATCCAATAAATGCCTTCTGGAGAAGAGTGAGGAAAACAACTGGAGAAGGAAATTGCAAGAGGGAATAGCAGATAGCTGCAAACTTAGCATTATCTCTCAGTTTCTTCTTATTACCATGTTCAATATTTTAAAGTTGCTGATTTGAGGTTGTTTTGGAGCAGGCATAAATCATCATTTCCTCTCATATCATCAGTGGGGTAGAACTTCATGATACAACACGAGAGAGTTGTACACAAAATACTTGCTCCCAGGAAATTTTAAACCATCAAACGTGGTAACAAAGGGAGCAATGGTCAGATGCTTATTGATGAATTAGAGACATCAATCAGCATCTGACCATATTTCCCTTTCTAACACTTAGAATTATGTGACCATGTAGTAGAATAGAATCCTCTTTATTACTGCACACAGTTCACTGCAATACAAATTGCTGTTTAACTGCATGAAACCATCAGATCTTATAGAGCTATAAGGGATAGGAAAAGCTTTCAACAGTATTGATGCAAACTTATGTAAGCACTCCTCTTCAGCAGAGGAATGTCAATGTTGCTATTGTTTTTCCTTCTCGTCACCACTCCACTGTCATGAGGCATTCTGTTCAGCACCTGGGCAAGGATTGACAAAACTCATTCTACCTCTGGCTGGTGGATTTGAGTGACAGATAGCTCTGGGACAAAAATCTGTGACCGTATAAGAAGAACTGAATGCATTAGATTAACCTGGGCCTCCAGCAAGATACACTTGCAACTGACTAAGTTAAACTCTGATTGTAATGTGCACCATTTCTTTAAATGACTAGAAAGAAAGGAAGTCTTGTATTTATGTGGCACTTTTTTGTGTCTCTGAGAATATTTCAAAGCACTTCAGCAGCAACATTTGCAGAATAGTGACCGTTGAAGGAGCAAATATGGCAGCCATTTTACACACAGCAAGATCCAATAAACTGGAGTGAGGGAAGTAGCCAGTAGTTTGTTTTGGAGGCATTGATTGAGGGAGGAATACACCCAGGGCACTGGGCATCTTCCTGTTCTCCTTCAAATAAATTATCGAAACAGACAGGTGGTGCCTTAATTGAACCTCTCATCTCAAGGATGGAACCAAAATTTCAATGAGCCTATTTAGAGCATAGTTGCATCAAAGAGATAGGATGTCCATCATCTAGTGACATTGCCCCGACCCCACTAGATTTTGCAAGGTCTCTTATTTGCATGCTGTTAACGTGGTACCTTTGCAACTTACATGTAAAATAGGAGTCCAGTGCTGGACAAGGAGCCCAGGGATAATCTCAGCTAACTGCTGTGAGGCCAAAGAGTAGAACCTAGCACTTTAGAAATGCTGACGTGCAAGTCCTCAGAGACAAGCCGGGATTTTACTGAGCTCCCGATGTCAGGCTCTGTGGCGGGGGGAGCCGGAAGATCACTAGGCGACAGGACCCGGCTTTGAATATTTAAATGACCAGAACACAAACATTTAAATAAACTTATCTGCAATCTTACAGTCAGGCCGCTATTTTCTGAGTGGTCGCCGACATTAACGCACCTTCACTTTCCCGTCTGGGGAAAGCAGGTGCCGCAGTGGTGGGGAAGGGGGGGGGATCTTAAGATGTTTAGTGCGGGGGAGGGGAACGGGGTCAGATTTACATCATTAGTGTAGGGGATAGTGGGAAGGGGTTACCTGTGCAGTTTGTTCAGTTTGTGGGGGGAAGTGGTGAAGGTCAAGTGTGGAAGGTGTTTTTGGGCGGGGGGTGGGGGGGATGTGGGTAGAGGGCAAATAATGAATTTTATTGTTATTGGGGGTTGGGAAAAGGGCGGCAGATTTTTAATCAGTACAGTGGGAGGGAGGGTTATAACTTTAAAAATTTAAATTAGCCAGCTGCCCTTTAAAAATGGCCCCAGCGCCTGCGCACAGGCAGTTGATGTCATTGTCGGCGTCAGAGAGCCCGCCCCCTCCACTTGATTGGGGTGGTGAGCTGACCAGATCATTAACATGGGCCTCAGCGAAGAAGATTGCGGCAGCATGGCGGCACACCCTCCGCCACTCCCAGTGGCGAGTGAATAAAATCCAGTCCAATGTGTAACTTCAAGGATGAAGCCCAGTAAAGGGAGTTCCCAGTTGTGGGGAGCGAGGTCACAAATTTAAAATAATTGGCAGAAGACGTAGAATTAGCGAAGATGCACAAGGGAAATGAGGGAAGATTTCTTCAGACAGAAGGTTTTTAGGATCTGAAATATACTATGTGAAAGGATAGTGGAATTAGATTCCAATTAGATTGGAGCTTTCAAAAGGCAATAGGACATGTAGTTGATGAGAACTAATTTGCAGGGTTATCAGGATAAATCTACAGTATGGGACTAAATTAGACAGAACTTGTAAAAGTGTGATGGGCAGAATGGCCTCCTTCTGTGCTGCAAAGTTTTCTGATTCTAGGTGGCAGTGACACTCAGTGCCACTTCTTTTATCACCAGGCCATCTGACCACTGCCGCAAAAATATTCAATAACCTTATGAGAGCAGCGAAATAAGATAGCTCCTTTTTCCAATACCTCTCCAAGTTACGCTTACACATCACACAGATACTTCACTTCTTAACTAGAATAGCAAGTCTTTATTCACAATGCTGCATGATTTAAAGGCTGTCTAATGTTTGCACCTGGATGCTGTGTTTAGAACTCTCCTTGTAAGCCATATTTGTATGCAACTCTTACAACTCTGTCCTCTGCTATGATAACTGTTCTGCTGCCACCTGGAAGATATCCTTACCTCAATGATTGAAAATTTCAAAAAATTCCAAAAACAAGTGGAAACCCATTGGAAACAGGTCCCGCTTCAAAACTGACCCTGGAAAATGACATGTGCCCATATTCCTCTCCTGTCTCATTATAACTAATGAAGAAACTTGAAGCATATATGTTCAAATGCTGGGCTGGGGGTTGAACCTACAACTTTATGAGAGTGCTACTATTTGAGCCAAACTGACAGACAGTAATTAAGAAGTTACAACTGAGATGTTTATGAATGAATGTTCAAGCTGTGGCTTCCCATACACTAAAATATATTTATTTGTGCATCTTCACAAATCTCAATAATAACTATTTGTGATCATGCCTCACTGACAGTTGATACAGTTAGCTGAGGAGGGGGTCTCAGGCTCTCCTCTTGCCCCTTCCTCTTAGTTGACCACGACAGGATTTATTCCTTTTAAATGGTGGTTGTGCCTACCACCTCCGTGAGTGTTTCACCTTTTTCTTTTACTCTGATCGTGAAAGAACCAATCAGACAGGTTTTCTTGAGTTTAAACAAGAAAGAGATAAGTTTATTATACTTAACATTCTAACCGATATAAAAATACGCTGCACATTCGCTCACACATTCACACGAGAATCACGCACACACAAATAGATTACAGGAGGGAAAATAGATTAGGTGGCTGGATTAAAGCCCAGAATAAATGGAACTTAAATATGGTCTGTTAAGTGGATGATCCAGTAGTCCTCAGCTGAAGCTGTATTCTTGAAGTCCTCACTGGTCAAAGTGCACTTTGGTTGACCTGCTTTGCTCAGGGTTGTTTGAAGGCAGAATTGCAGTTGACTCTCTTCCCCTTGTCGCTGGCTGTAGCAGTCTGTAGGCTTGGAGGGTCCCCAATCGCAGATGATTTTTAAACTTGATGCTTTCAGGGGAGACAGAAAGTGAGAGAGAAAGGGAAGCACACAGCTTTCTGCTGCTGCACAGTTTGTTACTGCTTGTCTTTGTCTGTGTAACAACTCACAGTTTCTTCAGAGATGCACAGATGGTCATATGGTTCTCTCAATCCTCTTTGTTTCTAAGGAGGCATTCTGGAACTTTCTAATGAAATTCAAGGTTCTACATGCCTCCGATGCCCATTCACACTTCTGTGGAGGTGGGGTTGACTCTTTCAAAGTCAACATGTGAGGATGGCCTTGACTGCCTTGCTAATGAAGCATTTAAGGTAATTCTATCACTTAGAGCAAGCCATTGTCCTGGCTAGCTTCTTGTTGGACTTTCTGCCTCTAGTTCAATCTCCTGGTATTTCAGATGTAAATTGCAGTGGCCATCTTGGCTGCTAGATTTTTAAAAATGTACAGTAGGATTTTTTCCATTAAAAGTCGAATGTAAGTTTCCAACCGATGAAATTAATATTTCCCATTTAGCATACAGAGTTTTCTTGACACAGTGTTAGGGATCTCATCTGCATCTTTGGCCAATGCAGTTAAACCCATAACCAGCAGTAGACAGCCATGGAACTAAAATACATGTCAAAGGCAAAACATCAGGGCCTCAGATCCGTTATGTCAGGCAAACCCCCCACCTGCCAAGATGAAGGCACACATGATTTCACCACATGAACATTAAAACTTAAAATTGCAAGCTCCTGACTGGAAAGACATTTGCATCGTAACAGACAGTGGTGGAACAATGGGGACCCAGTTGTTGCTTCCCCAATACACAGAAGAAGTGATCAGACCAGTTTTGGTCACATGACTGACTCACTGTTGGAGGTTTGAATTTGAACTTCACACAGAGGATTTGAATTCAAAAAAGCCGTGTGTTCCCAGTTGGAACATAACCTCTACTCCAGTCTTGCCTGCCTCCATTTCTTTCCCACAGAACTGAATCTTGTGAAAACACTTGAACCTCAAAGAGAGAAAAGTCTCGTACACGAACAAGGTTAAGAAGAACACTGGGCCCCAATGAACAGCAAGACTACCTACAATCAAGTGAGCTCGAAGCAGAGTAAACAAAAAACTCTTCTGATATTGCCTCAAACCTCTCTTTACTATATTTTCCTACCCTCTTTTCTGTCTCTACTTTCATGTGTATATCGCATGTGCATGCGAGCATGGGCGCATCATATTTCCGTAGGTGTCGACCTTTAAGACTAAATTTTAATAAATTTCACTTTTCTCCTTTAAACCTGAGAAAATCTGTTGTGTTAGTTTCTTTGCCTTATAATTGGAAAGCTGTGAACAAGGATTCACAAAAGGGGAGCTCAAAACACAATGTGTTTAAAAATAAAATCCTGTTACAAGAAGACCAGGTAAAGACAGCAGAAGACCCCAAGACACCTTTTACACCTGGCCGTAACAGTTGGCATATGTGTTTGTGAACTTTGGGCCTAGCCAAATGTACTGAAATGATCTTTTCTGGATCTGCACATGTTGTGAAAATTACACTGTTACTATCTTTATTCTAGCATTGATGATGTATTTGTTGTTTTAGCAACTGAGGTGCAAACTAGAGGTGCCATGTTCTGTCCATTTCAGTGTTTGGAACCTGTAACATGGCTACCAATTCATTGTAACCTGCCCACCAATGAATAGACAGAATTGCACATGAGACCTGTAGATGGCCTTTAAATCTATTGTTGAAAATGGGGAAACTCCATCATTGAACATGTCAGTGTTTTTTTTCCCAAGTATTGTTACATTGTTGGCAAAATGACAGATACCTTAAATGTCAAATTTGTGTGTAGTTGTGATATACATTCAGCCATATACTGAGGACTCTAACTCGAATTTGAGGTGTCCCTTGGATAAACACTTACAGCCATGCAGTTTTGTGCAGATGAACATTTTTATAATAACTCAGATCATCAAAATCTGCAAAAAATATTATTCCTAATACGAAACAAAAAATTTTAGTAATTCATTTGCTTCCAATAGCTTTTATTTAGATTTTAATATTCTGATGGGAGTGAAGGTGGTAGCACCCCCCCACTAGTGAAAGAAAGACCACAGGAGGTCAGAGAGGGCAGTGGTGGGAGACAGACCCCTGCAGTTTCTCTGAATGTGTAGTGGATTAGGCCAATGATCAAACCAACTCCCCCAGAGGAGACTGCATTGGCACTGCAGGCAGATGACCATGAGGTCTGCCTGTCCAAGACTTCCTTTGAAAAGTTAGGAGACTCAGGGAATGAATTAAATGGATTTTCCCTAGGAGAGCCTCAACGAGCCGACGCAGTATTGAAAGAGTTAGCACAGGCTGCCCAGTCTGAAAATGAAGCAGAGGGAGTCCCTGATTGCTACTATTTAAAGAATGAGGGACTGATGAGGAAATGGAGTTCTCTTCACAGACCTGAGAACAACGAGTGGGCAGTAGTTCGCCAGTTAGTTGTGCTGCAGAGGTAACAGAGGAAAATATTAAGAAGGGCCCACAAGATTACAGTGGCTGTATATGCCGGTATACAAAAGACCAAAGCCCGCATAAGACAGCAGTTTGATTGACCAAAACTCCACAAAGATGTGGTGGAATACCGCAGGAGTTGCCACATGTGCCAGGTTGAGGAGAAACACCAACCTATAGTGAAACCCGCATCCCTAATTCCTGTACCGGTGTTAGGAGGACCCTCCAGCAGAGGGCTGGTGAACTGTAAGGGACACCCACTGAGAACAAAAAGCGACAGGCAGGCACAAGGCTGGCAACAATTTAGAAAGAGAAGGGAATAAAGTGAGCAAGATGGCAGGTTAAAAGAAGTGCGGGACGACTCCCAGATGAAAGCCCTTATTGTCTGGTCAGCCGATCCTGAAAAATGTGAAAGGTTAGACTCCACATCCTCCTACATAAATGCAGGCACTAGAAGCACCCCACCAGAGTTGCTAACAGCATTTACAAGAACCTGCAGAGACAAAGAAAGACCTCTAGGGGGCAGAGAAACTGTGAGGGTGATGCGTCACCAAGTCAAAGTGCCACAGGGGAGTGCTGTAGAGTCTGCACAAATACCTGCAGGCAGGAGTATCCTCTGGGATAAAGGGGAGATAAGCAAAGTATCCTCCCCTACAGTCAGAAAAAAGCACACCACCCATCCCCTGAAGTCAAAAGCCTTTGCATGACTCAGCAAAGCACTGAAAGAGAGTTCAGGGTAGACCCGCCCATTACCGACTCTTTAAAAAAAACAATCTCAGCAGGAACAAAGACCAGAGGCAGGCATGGAAATGAGCAAACAGAAGAGAAACTTCCCCCAAAAAACAAACCACATATTTATTGGGATGCCAAAAGGGTGCAATTAAAGCAGCACTGGCACTAAGAGAAGACTAATAAGTTTGAAGATTTATGAATGAATGGGAATGAATGAGAGAAATGCATGTTTTTTTCTGTATCTTACATTTTTCTTGACCCTTTTAATGAAATGCGCCTTTTCTCAAGTCGCATTTCATTCTGCTGGATGTGAAGGTGTCATGCTAGGCCCCCACCTGCCAAGAATGATGCACATTAATTTTGTCATGAAAATTGATTTTAAACTGTTACTGGAGTGAGGGGAGGAGTTTTTGAACAGATCTGCCGTAGCTGGAAATGACATTTGCATATTAACAGACAGTGTTTGGAAGGACAAAGCAGCCATTCCCTGACATTCAACCCACAATGGATGTTTGATCACCAGACATTGAAGGTGGGAGAGCTCGCATTCCAGGTTGACTGCTAAGATGGCCAAATACACAAACGGACATGGTCAAAACGGCTAGTCACATGACTAACCTGCTGGGCAACCTGAGTTTTTTGAATTTATACAAACAGTTTGGGCAGAAAGCTGTTTTCTCCTGGACTGAGATGATCTCTCCTGTCTGCTCCCATCTCTTTCTCGCAAGCCTCTGAATCCATTGAAGACACATAAACCCAAAGAGAGAAAAGTCTCCTACAGCGAATAAGGTTTTAGAAGAATACTGGGCCCCAACGAAAGCAAGATTTACCTACAATCAAGGACTCTACAGTGAGCTTGAAGAACTGTAAAATAAAACTTTTCAGATATTGCCTCAAAATTTTCCATTTTATTTTTCTTCTGCTCTTTTCAGTCTCTATTTGTATGTGTGTATCTCATTTGCATGCTAGCTTGGTCGCATCTTGTATCCGTAGGCGTTAACTGAATTAGAGTTTAAATTTAATAAATTTAAACTTTTCATCTTTAAACCGAAGAAAGCCCATTTGTGCTGGTTTCTTTGCCTTATAATTGGAAAGCGGTGAACAAGGATTCACCAAAGGGGAGCTAAAAACACGGTGTGTTTAAAAATTAAACCCTGTTACAGTAAGACCAGGTGAAGGCTGAAAGGGACCCCTGGACCGCTTTTTCACCTGGTCATAACACAGTTCTTCAGGTGGAACAATATTTATAAAGCTAGTTACTATTCTGGAAGAACAGTCCAAGGCACTCATGCACATTGGTTCAGGCATCATTCAGTACTTTAATTAGATTTTTAAAATTTTGGTCATATAATTACTGTGCTTACCCCAGTGAATAAACACTAACCTCATATGGTTAACACAACAAATACGAAGAGATAATAAACAGCCTCTGCTGCACAGTTGAACGAAATAATTACAGAACAGGATTTTTTAATTGCATTCTACTGATTGTCTTTTTATTGACACTGTACGAAGTGCAGTGTAGTGATTTATGAGTATTATTCCCATAACCTTGGCTAAAGTGGAATTTAATAACTTGCCTTTTAGCAAGCAACTCTCTCTCTATCCATGCGCTTCTGGCATACTGGCACCTGACATTGTTGATTTTTCTTTTACTCATTATTGCTGTATTTAAATGCCATGTTTAGCTAAAATTTCCATCAAGATGCACTGTGACTAATTACAGGCACAGATCCTGAGGAACAGATGAAACCGCTGACTGATGTTGCAATTAGCAGGCTCCCTCTTTTGGTTAACTGAGTTAAAAGGTTGTGAGTATTCAAATCATTCCAAGACTGTATGGGGGAATTTTCACCTCCTGCTCAGATACTGCAATGGGAGGCCCAGTCCATTAGTATAACTGAGACTCATTAATATTCTGCCAGCCAGTTGCCTGTCAAAACAGTCGTCCAGAAGCAGCTTGCTGCCTTTTGGCCCACAGATATTGGCAGGCAGTCAGGTAAGTCACGAGAGGTGGAGTTGTGGGGGTGAGGAGGATTTCAAGAGGGAGAGGGTGGGTATTTATTTGGGCAGAAGCCCAAACTACTTTTGTGGGGCTCAAAGGAGAAAATAAAAAACAAGAATCAAATTTAAACAAACTTCTATTGGTATTTAACTTTTCTGATCCAAACAAAAGATTCCATTTACCAGGACAATTGTGGCTGTATACTGATAATCTAATTTTTAAAAAGCTACGGCATTCAAACATGATTTGAATGGTGTACAAATATTGGATACCATGCTATGAAGAAATAATAGTATATTATACAAATCGAAAACACTGAAACATTCTTCATCATTCCCAAATAATTCCACAACATCTGCAGTGTTGTATTACTTTGAAAAATGAGAGTGCAGGTAAAATTTAATGGCTACATTCATCCCAACACATGGCACAGTCATTTCTGGATTAAAATTTCAAATTTAGAATGGATGTGTTTAATTTGCTTTCTAATTTAGACTCTGGCAGTTTCCCAAGTAAAGCTCAAGAATTACAATGATCAGCAGCTTTCCTGATAGCACTGCTTTAAATAGATAGAATGCCTGGCTATGGGAATCTGTTGGGGTTGGGATGTGCTGCTTGTGGTCATTGCTACTTACATTGCTGAAATTTGCAGGGTCACGGGAAGAGAAAATGGACCTCCATCAGTTTGGAGGCCCGTTTGTGGCCCCTGCCTTCCCGACCCCGCTCTTGGCTAAAGATCCCAGAAATGCTGACTGCAGCTGGCTGGCCCGGGAAGGGGTTATGTGCCTCTCTGCTCTGAAGAATAGTCTGGGTGCCTTCAAATTCGGGGAGTCAGGGGTGGGTGGGGTGGTGCTTTGAACTCCCTGAAATAATTCTGTTTCCCTCAGCTCCAGGATTAGAGGCCACAATCTCAGTCTAGACCACCAAGCAGGCCCCATTTGAGCATTGTCGCCCAGGTTTATGTAATGAAGCAAGATACACTTCCACTAATTGAATGCTACATCCCAACTGAGGGCTGAGGAGTAGAAACTTGTGATTAAGAGGCTCACTGCTCCTGGATCAATTCCTAATGTCAATGGCTTTGCAGATGCATCGGAGGCTTCATTGCCACAGGGCTGCCCTAGTAACACCAGCTCATGGCCAAGATCCAGTGCAGCCAGGTCTCAACTGAGCCTGTGACGATTCCAATAGGCTGCTGCCAGATTTACCACTGGAGTTTTCTGGAACAGCTGCCGATTGTCAGAGACTCGGAATCAAAGACATGAAAACAATATCAATACCCAATTTTACTACCTGAAATACAATAACATTACTAATGTGGAAGAAGAGAGCAAAGCATATCCAAAGTGAGACAATACAGATATCAAAATCTGTTAAAATCTTCTCCTGGTTTTGCATATTATCTTTTGCCTAATTAATCTATCATAGAAAGATAAAATTTCAATACATTTGTTCAGAAACATCACATGTTTACAATGCCGTAATTATTCTGCGACAACAAAATACTTACAATGATAGGATAGGTTAGAACTGTTTACATAGCTTGTTGCCTCATAATGTGTGGGCAAGTATTGATACACATTTACTCCGATTCTAATTGTCAGTAATTTAACAATTGCCATCATCTGTGTAATGTTAAACCCAGCTTTAATAAAATAATGCACTTTAACAGCAACACTAATTTAAATCAATTATTAGAGGCCAAATCTTATTGAACAAAATAAGTCCCCATCACCTTTTGCTTGTTAAAAATGAGCTATAAAGGTTAAATTGGAATTAGGGTTCATGACCTCTCACAGCCTTATACTAGCTTTTCATTAAAATGTCTTGTTAAGTTAATTCCATAAGAATAAATAGACCAGGACAGATTAGGCACAAATAATCCCTTGGGTGGAATGCATAGAGGGAAAATCAGGCAGAGAGAGAATCACACAGCAGCAATGAAGCCTGGCTGATTTTCCTACCATTAAAATTAATGAATGAATAGAAAATTGGGCAGTCTGTGTTACAGGTGTATGATCCTTCCCACCTGATCTTTTTTTCTGCACTCCTCACATTCAACTGCAAAAGAGGAATATCTGTCCCACATCAGTCATAGAACTGCAAGATCTCTTCATCCTTCACTGTGATGCAATACCTGCAGCCTTTTAAATTCTTTAAGCAAAAGATGATTTTGAAAATAGCAATGTTGTCTGCTGGCAGAGACTGCTTCATTATTTAAGTTATTGTGAATGAAGCCACACACTGGAATTATTTGCAAGTTGCCTCACTCCTGCCCTATGGCAAGAATGTCATGGATGAATCAGTTGATTAGGCCAAGGATGTTGACCCAAGGAACTCCTGCAGCAGTGTATAGAACTGAAATGATTGGCTGCCCCTTGATTTCGATTGATCTCAGTTTTGCTAATGTTCCATTGTACCTTATTTGTCCAGCCATGGCTCAGTTAATAGCATTCTCAGCTCTGAGTTAGAAGCTTGTGGGTTCAAGTCCCACAAAAAGGTCAATATTCCAATATAGTACTGATGGAGTGGTGCACTGTTGAAGATGCTGACACATCAACTTGAGGCCCTGTTTGTCCTCTGAAGTGAATGCAAAAGATCACATTGCATTATTTTGATGAAGAGCAGGGGAGTTATCCCTGGTGTCCTGTCCAATCGTTATCCCTCAATCATAACAAAAACAGATTATTTTGTCATTATCATATTGCTGTTTGTGGGAGTTTGCTGAGAGCAAATTGACTGCCGTGTTTTTTACATTATTATAGTGACTACACTGCAAAAATACTTCTTTGGCTATAAAGCACTTTGAAACATCCAGTGGTCATGAAAGTCACTATATAAATGTAAGTCTATATAACTTTTGCTTGATGTCAAGGCTGTGATGCAATCAGGAATTGAGTGATTCTGACAGAACCTGAACTGAGACTCTGTGTGAATAGATTATTGGGGAGTAGACATCACATGATAACTCTGTTAATGACTCCTTCTATCACTTTACTGGTGATTGGGGGAAGAGAAATGAGGCAGTATTTGGCCAGGTTACACTTGTCCTTTTTTTGTGGCAAGGATTAACTTGGGTAATCATTTGCATTGCCGGTTAGATGTCAATCATTTTTGCATTGAAATGACTTGGCTAATGTACAGGGATTAAGCACTATAGCCTGAATGTCATCAGAGCCAATACTATTCACTTTGTCCAACACTTTCAATTTCACATAGAGTAAACTGGATGCTAGGATGGATGATGCAACCACTTCAGCTTATTCCACACATTTTGGTCTCTGCCTTTGTTGAAGATTATGTTAAACTCATTTCCTGTTCTTGCCCAATTGCCTTCATCATTCTCAACTAGATGTGTCAGGGTTACAGAGCTTTGTTCTGTTGATTGGTTGTGTAGCCACTTAGATCTGTCTATATCTTGTTATATTTGGTGTTACTATGAAGGCAGTCCAGTGTTGTAAGTTACGTTGTTCTGTATTTTAGGGGTTCCTGGCAACACTTCTATATTCTGCATTCAAGCAGAGTTGCTCTCCCGGCTTGATAATGGTGGATAAGTGAGGCAACTGCCGGGTCAAGAGTTTGCAGATCGGGGAGGTATATAATTCTTCTGCTGATGTTGGTCCACAGCAGCTTGTGGATATATAGTTTTGGACTGCTGGATCTGTTCTTAGGCTGTTCCACTTAACACAGAAATATGCACATATATGAGGTTCCTGCTAATCTTCTGTCAAAGTTACAATGATAGAGTGGAAGAAGCCCCCAAAGAATTCCTGGTGTAAGTTCCAAAGAATAAAAGAGTACTACATGTGTCATAAACTCTAGAAATTGAAACTGTAAATATGGGGTATGTGTTAGTATCTATTTTGTTCTGTTAATGGATGTTAATACCTGGTAGTTAAAGGAAATAGGGTGAACAGGTGTTGGGTATTGATTAGTTAACTGTACTCCAGCTGTGTCTATATAAAGAAGAGCCATCCAACGCTAGCTGGGTATTGTTAGGAGTGGAGAAGTAAGCTTTGTGGCAAGCAATAAACAGTCTCCATCAAAGCATCCTAGTCTCATTGTCTTCTTCACAAACAGGCTTGGAAATTTCTCTTAAAGTTAGCGGTACAGAGCAGCAAGAGTATAAATAGTTCAAAGATCTCTCCTACCATTGTTCATTGAGTTAAGCCTTACATTCAAGGAAGTCCCAGATGCAACCCTTAGTCTTTGCTGGACTAACTGATGTCAGGCAGAGTGGCATCAAATATTTCAGCAATTGGCGACTAATGTCCTCTTGTGTTAAGGATGAGAAAATCAGCTTGGGCTCAACTGGTTAAATATTCTGCGATGGTCACTGTAAAGGTTCAAGGGACACTTTCCCAAGGTCAATTAAGGATGGCCAATAAATGCTGGCCTTGCCAGATATGCCCACATCCCATGAATGAATTAAAAAAAAACCTCACCATTTGAAGAAATGATTTAAAGGACAACCAGCACGATGGAGCTGTAACTCAGTGAGGAGTCAAGGCCTTTAGAATTGGAGGGGAGGAAAGTGGCAGAAAAAATTAATAAGCAAATTAAAATGAATCTATAAAAATGACCTCTCAGGAACCACCTCAGATTTACCTTCCAATGTAGGTTTAGGAGTTAGTGATGCTTGAGTTGGCTTGCTGAACTGTTGTTACATTAACCAGTTTTTATTCAATTTAAGTTTCAGTTCAACCCATGATTAGGATACCTACAAGATACCGAGTGAATGAATTAACCCTTCCTTGTAAAATCATTAAAGAAGAAGCTAAGCAATCTGTTGTGCATTATAAGGCTGTTTATTGGTTGCAAAATCACAACTTAAGGACAAAGTTGAGTACACAAACACCTGACTGACTACTCAGCCAACTTGTTCATCTAATATTCTGCAAATGATGTGAGGTAAAGGTTCCATTTAGGAAATTTGAGATTATTTTGATCAACATAAATTAATATGTGGTAAATTAGTTGGATACCCTGTCAGTACAAATCTATGTGATGAAATGTTTTATATCTCCCTGTTTAACCATCCTCTTCCAACTTTTTTGTGGATTTTGGATGAATGGGAGCAGAAAGCTGCCCTCAGGTTTCCCAGGAACAAGGATCCATTGGGGAACAGTACAACATTGTAATACAAATTAGGGATGCACATCATGTTTCTCACCATTTGCACTGTTCAACTGCAAAAGCCATTTGTTAAACCCAACATTTAATGTTTGGCAGTGGGGGGCCAAAAATATGTGAGGCCAAAGTCTGTGCATGTACTTCCAGACATCATTCTAATTGAGGAGCAGGCAATAGAGCTGCCAGTGGTGAAGAGGTCAGTGGATCTGTGCCAGCTCTGAGTGTGTATAAAATATTACTAGTAACTACTGTAGTAGTTCAGCACAGCCATCTCTATCTCATTCCTACCTCTGGATGGTGCACATCCATTCTTAGCTCCGATGTTCTTTTTCCACAGATTAGTCACAGTCAAGTGAAGGGCATGGAGACTAAAAGGCTGATTATCACAAGACTGGTCCTATTGCTTCTAGCCACAGGCTCTCTCTTTAACACAGATGTTGTTCATCAATTTTCTTTCCCCATTTACCAACATCAAGACGTTCAACAGAATTGAGAAACAAAGTGTAGATGAGCAATTAACAAGTTAAAATTCACAGAGCACAAGGGAGTTGGAGGATCAGGAGTGAAAGAAGAGTCTGTCAAAATCCATTGCAGGTTTCCAAAAGGGACTGTCCTTTGCTGAGGAACCAAACAGCCTCCACCTGTATGAGTCTGCACTGAAAGGGAAGTATGATAACCAGCTCCTGGAACATGCAACAGGTGAACAGGTGCAATCCGCTGCCCTCATATGTGACAATAATATTTGCTAATTTCCATGATCCCATTTTAGGATGGAAGAAAGATTCACATAAATGTTTATAAATGAATGAGTAATCTGTAGTAATCTGTAATCAGAAATAGGAAGGGTGCGGTAACAATGTTGGGGCTGTACTACAGGCCTCCCAACAGCGAGCGTGAGATAGAGGTACAAATATGTAAACAGATTATGGAAAGATGTAGGAGCAACAGGGTGGTGGTGATAGGAGATTTTAATTTTCCCAACATTGACTGGGATTCACTTAGTGTTAGAGGTCTAGATGGAGCAGAATTTGTAAGGAGCATCCAGGAGGGTTTTCTAGAGCAGTATGTAAATAGTCCAACTCAGGAAGGGGCCATACTGGACCTGGTGTTGGGGAATGAGCCCGGCCAGGTGGTTGAAGTTTCAGTAGGGGGCTACTTTGGGAAGAGTGATCACAATTCCGTAAGTTTTAGAATACTCATGGACAAAGACGAGAGTGGTCCTAAAGGAAGAGTGCTAAATTGGGGGAAGGCCAACTATACCAAAATTCGGCAGGAGCTGGGGAATGTAAATTGGGAGCAGCTGTTTGAAGATAAATCCACATTTGATATGTGGGAGGCTTTTAAAGAGAGGTTGATTAACGTGCAAGAGAGACATGTTCCTGTGAAAATGAGGGATAGAAATGGCAAGATTAGGGAACCATGGATGACAGGTAAAATTGTGAAACTAGCTAAGAGGAAAAAGGAAGCATACATAAGGTCTAGGCGGCTGAAGAAAGACGAAGCTTTGGAAGAATATCGGGAATGTAGGACCAATCTGAAACGAGGAATTAAGAGGGCTAAAAGGGGTCATGAAATATCTTTAGCAAACAGGGTTAAGGAAAATCCCAAAGCCTTTTATTCATATATAAGGAGCAAGAGGGTAACTAGAGAAAGGATTGGCCCACTCAAGGACAAAGGAGGAAAGTTATGCGTGGAGTCAGAGAAAATGGGTGAGATTCTAAACAAGTACTTTGCATCGGTATTCACCGAGGGGAGGAACATGACGGATGTTGAGGTTAGGGATAGATGTTTGATTACTCTAGGTCAAGTCGGCATAAGGAGGGAGGAAGTGTTGGGTATTCTAAAAGGCATTAAGGTGGACAAGTCCCCAGGTCCGGATGGGATCTATCCCAGGTTACTGAGGGAAGCGAGAGAGGAAATAGCTGGGGCCTTAACAGATATCTTTGCAGCATCCTTAAACACGGGTGAGGTCCCGGAGGACTGGAGAATTGCTAATGTTGTCCCCTTGTTTAAGAAGGGTAGCAGGGATAATCCAGGTAATTATAGACCGGTGAGCCTGATGTCAGTAGTAGGGAAGCTGCTGGAGAAGATACTAAGGGATAGGATCTATTCCCATTTGAAAGAAAATGGGCTTATCAGTGATAGGCAACATGGTTTTGTGCAGGGAAGGTCATGTCTTACCAACTTAATAGAATTCTTTGAGGAAGTGACAAAGTTGATTGATGAGGGAAGGGCTGTAGATGTCATATACATGGACTTCAGTAAGGCGTTTGATAAGGTTCCCCATGGTAGGTTGATGGAGAAAGTGAAGTCGCATGGGGTCCAGGGTGTACTAGTTAGATGGTTAAAGAACTGGCTGGGCAACAGGAGACAGAGAGTAGCAGTGGAAGGGAGTTTCTCAAAATGGAGACGTGTGACCAGTGGTGTTCCACAGGGATCCGTGCTGGGACCACTGTTGTTTGTGATATACATAAATGATTTGGAGGAAAGTATAGGTGGTCTGATTAGCAAGTTTGCAGACGACACTAAGATTGGTGGAGTAGCAGATAATGAAGGGGACTGTCAGAGAATACAGCAGAATATAGATAGATTGGAGAGTTGGGCAGAGAAATGGCAGATGGAGTTCAATCCGGGCAAATGCGAGGTGATGCATTTTGGAAGATCCAATTCAAGAGTGAACTATACAATAAATGGAAAAGTCCTGGCGACTTTGTTCCCTGAAGGTGGCAACGCAGGTCAATAGAGTGGTCAAGAAGGCATACGGCATGCTTTCCTTCATCGGACGGGGTATTGAGTACAAGAGTTGGCAGGTCATGTTACAGTTGTACAAGACTTTGGTTCAGCCACATTTGGAATACTGCGTGCAGTTCTGGTCGCCACATTACCAAAAGGATGTAGATGCTTTGGACAGGGTGCAGAGGAGGTTCACCAGGATGTTGCCTGGTATGGAGGGTGCTAGCTATGAAGAGAGGTTGAGTAGATTAGGATTATTTTCATTAGAAAGACGGAGGTTGAGGGGGGACCTGATTGAGGTGTACAAAATCATGAGAGGTATAGACAGGGTGGATAGCAAGGAGCTTTTTCCCAGAGTGGGGGATTCAATTACTAGGGGTCACGAGTTCAAAGTGAGAGGGGAAAAGTTTAGGGGGGATATGCGTGGAAAGCTCTTTACGCAGAGGGTGGTGGGTGCCTGCAACGCGTTGCCAGCGGAGGTGGTAGACGCGGGCACGATAGCATCTTTTAAGATGTATCTAGACAGATACATGAATGGGCAGGAAGCAAAGAGATACAGACCCTTAGAAAATAGGCGACAGGTTTAGATAGAGGATCTGGATCGGCGCAGGCTTGGAGGGCCGAAGGGCCTGTTCCTGTGCTGTAATTTTCTTCGTTCTTTGTTCTTTGTAAACAATTTCTACCAGTTTTTCCTGGGAACATCATGTTTATTCAAGTCTGCTTTATGCTAAATTTAATACAAAGATGAAAATATGCTAGCTAAGCCTTCACATTGCACAACTTTAGCTTGACCTTTCTGCATATATTACTCAGGACATATTCAGGGCCTATCTTCGCTGCCAAGGAAACCTTTTTAACGAGAATGATGTTACAACTATGACAATATTAAAACGTTTTTTTATTTTAACTTTGATTAATTTTGCATTTATTGACACTCCTTTTATCTTTTACACAAAGCTCTGTTTTGTGCTTGGCTGTATGTATAAACCATCTTTACTGCCTTTGGCGCTATGTTTAAAATTTATTTTCTCAAATTTACATTCAAAATATGCAGTCATTATTCTTGATGGCATTAACCATAATTGACTCAGATCTGACTCCCAACAGTTCAAATGCATTGTTACTCATAATAGCTGTCTCAATATGTTGATACTCTGACACTTATTCCCATTAGTTTGTTTAAGTGTTTCTGATAAAATAGGGAGCCTTTGTTTTCCAATGTCTTGTGAAATTAATATCCATAACCTTTATTTAAGAATATTACACAACATTTACCAATTAAATTATGCATAAAGTTTTGGGAATTTTTTTCTTACTAATATTCTTCCCTCCCTTCATGAACACATTAAGATAGATTTGCAACTTGCTGCCCAAGTGTGTAGAATTAGTGTTGCAGACTGGTTGGCTATTGCAAAAAGCACTTGATTTTAATTTTCACTGATTTAGATTGACACTGCAGTTTTTATTTTGATTTGGCACTGCAATTTTGAGACTGGCGTATTGGAGTAGATAACGTCTGATAATGGCTGCCCTCCAGTTTTCATTGCCATCTGAAGTCTTTCCAGAATGTGTTCTCTTATGCTGCTGAACGATCACAGTATATATAAATAAGGATGACTGTCACTGGGCTTCCCCTTCCTCTCACCATGTATGAAGGGTAACCTAGGATCAAATAAATAAATACTTGAAGGGAAAAACTTTACAGGGCAATGGGGGAAGAGCAGGGAAGTGGAACTAATTGGATAGCTCTTTCAAAGAGCCAGCACAGACACAATGGTCCAAATGGCCTCGTGTGCTTTATCTTTCTGTGATTGTAATGTCATGAAGACCCCCACCTGCTAAGAATGAGGCATATTAATTTTGTCACATGAACGTTAATTTTTAAAACTGTGGCTGGAGTGAAGAGATGACTTGTTTAAAGAGATCACCAGACATTTGGCTGGAAAATATTTGCATATTAAGAGGCAGTGCTTGGAGAGACAAAATAATTGTTCACTGATGCAATTAACAGAGATTGGGCTGGGCAATGGTGATCCACATCTTATTGGGGTAAGAGACAGCACTGCAACCCCACTCCGTTCCCCCCTACCGAGATCTTTGAAATACACAAATGCAGGAGTGGTTAAACCAGATAGTCACATGACTAACCTACTGACCAACTTGAAGTTTTGAATTGTGCTCACAGGACAGTTTGGTCAGACTGCAGAGATTGTAACTGAACCTGGAACAAGACAGCCTCTCTCCTGGCTGGCTCTCTCTCACTTTCTCACAAACCTCCGGACCTGCTGAAGTCACTCAAATCTCAAGAAAGAAAAGACTCCTACATCAAAACAAATTGAAGCGTGCACTGGGCCTCAACAAACAGCAAGACTTACTGCCAACCAAAGACTCCACATTGAACTCATAGGACTGTAATTACAACCCAGATATTGTTTCAAACTTTTCCCCTTCAGTCTTTCTAATTTTTCTGTCTCTATCTGCGTGTGTGTTTATCACTTATGCATGCTAGTGTGGTGGTGTCGCGTATTCGTGATCGCTAACTGAATTGGAGTTTAAGATTAATAAACTTCCATCTTTCTTGTTTAAATCTAAGAAAATCTATCTGATTTGATTTCTTTGCCTTGTAATTGGAAAGCAGTGAACAAGGATTCACTGAGGGGGAGCTAAAAACATGTTGTTTTAAAATGTAACCCTGTTATGGTTACAACTGTCAAAGGCTGAGAGGGAACCCCTAGACCCCTATCTCACCCGGTCGTAACACTATGCAAAGAGAAGACCCTGTTGAATCTGGCAGAAAGAATGTACTTAGGAACTTCCAGTCAGAAGGAACTTTCAAGAAAGATTGCTGGAGTTACAAAAGTTTTTTTTTTGCCTTGTACTTATATAGATCTGGACTCATCTTTGACAATTCACTCTGCTTAAAAAAAAAGTAAAAGTAACCCTTATTTTCAAATCCTTCCTATGGAAATCAGAAAATTCTGACACATGACAACCCCGGAAACATAAACTTGAGCAGTTTATAACCTGGCTCTCTTCACTTAGATTAACATTATGTAATGTGCTGACAGGCATTCAGTATCCTCTGTGTAGTTGCATCAGCCACTGTGAGGTAAGTTTCAAACCAATTCTTTATTTAATACAAGTGTCACTTAGAATGATTACTCATGCGGTGATACATGAATCGATGGACAGGGACTCATTAGCAGTGAGTTCTTTCAAGTCTCACAAAAATATGTTGTGTTAAGACAAGCATTGAACTCTGCAGCCTCCTTCATTAATTTCCCAAATTGTAATCTGAAATGTTGAGCAGTGTATAGCCCTGGAAATGACAGCTGAGAATTATTAAAGTCACATGGAAATTGTTAAGCAAACAAGGGTTAGTTTCCTTTATCAAAATCATGTAGCTTCATGCCACAATATAAGATGAAAACATTAATCCATGTGTGTGACTGACAATGACACAGGCTGAATTTTCAAGAGAATTTATACAGACAATAAAAGCAATGCATTCTCCTTTTAAAAATATCCTCATTCACTCATTGAAGATAATCAACCACTGCATGTTTTACAGTGAAAGAAACTAAATACTACCTTTATTAAGTTTGGCATATAGCATATTATTTCCATAAGGATCACCTTTAATTTCTATAGCACTTCTCCAATCGCACTATTTTCATCACACCCATTTGTCACGCTTAAACTGGCCTATATATCTATTACAGTTACTAGAATCTTCCCAGCTTTGTTTCCAAGGCAGGTGGTGTCACATGCCTGAAGCCTCTAAAGATTGGACCTATCGTCCATTAGTTGCCCCATTATCTCTCCACATTCCTTCCTCTGCCTCTCCAGTCGGTCTGAGTGCCAGGATGTCCTTTCCTGTCTTTTTCCCCCTTCCCACCTGTCGCTGTTGCTCCAACTCAACTAAATGACTGATCAATATTTCTTTTCCCCAGTCCTTTCACAGAGGACATGCAAAAAGGTTAACTGTGTTTTTATTATAATAGCAAAAATGCAGTAAGTACTTAAACAACTAAGTGCTAGATTCAATTGTGATCAGGAATGTAGTTTTCATCTTTTCTCCACGACAAGGATGGGATTCCCAGAAGGGTTCAGTGCTGGAAAAACCCTATTCTAAAATCTCTATGGAGCCTTCATTCTCATTTACCCCAACCCCAATTACCCTTGCCTTTTAGACCCTCGCTGCTGCCCAGTCCTTCCTTCTAACTGGCTCAGTCATAGCACTCTCATCTGAGACAGAAAACATCACTATAGTCTTCCATATGCTCGGCTGGTCCTTTAGCTAAGTTCTGACGGGGTGCAGCACAGTTGGAAATGGTAATGCTCTATTTTTATCGCTCTGTTCCCTAGCCACAATCCTATATCTTCCTCTGCTTCAAATGTGTACCTGCCCTTTCCTGAAAAGATACAATTGTCTCTGCTTCAATCACTCCCTCTAAAAATAAAATCCAAACTCCTAGCAAATTTCTGCATAAAGAATTTCCTCCTAATCACTTTCTAAGTGACAATTTTAACTAGGTGACTCCATGGGCTGGATTTTATCATCCCCAAAGTAAGCCCACCGCTGGGGTTGAGTTCAAATCCCACCATGGTAAATTGTGAAATTGAGTTCAATAAATCTGGAAATTTGTGGGCTAGCACCAGAATAATGACTCCACAAATGATTGGGTTTGTTATAAAAGCCCCGTAATTAGTTCACGAATGTCTTTCAGGAATGGGAATCGGCATTTCCCGCCTGGTATGGCCGACATGTGACTCAAAGTTTACAATAGATGGTTGACTTTTATTACCCTGTGAACTATCCAATCAACCCATACAAAACAGAACACTAAGAGGAATAAAAGCAAAACACTGCAGATGCTTGCAATCTGAAATAAAAACAGAAAGTCCTGGAAATGCACAGCAGGTCTGGCAGCATCTGTGGAGAGAGAAACAGAGTTAACATTTCAGGTCTGTGACTTTTCATCAGAACCAAGAGCAATATTGGACAGACCCATATGTAACAGCCCAGGCATTACATGGTATAGCCAACACATCTGTTGTTAGCAAACAGTAGAGTAGATTTTGACTTAGTACAATAGAGCAAAATGGGTAATAGTGATTCAGCAGCCTGGTTTACATCTCTCTTGATTTCTATTTCTATTGAAGTCAATTCCCCAATTGCTTTGCTTCTTTGAGGCTTGTTAGCGCTATACCTACATTCGCTTTAAAATTAGGTCCAATGTTGTTGCCGTTTGCTGTCCTGCCTATTACTTTTATAAAGTTTGCAATGATTTGCCCTGATTTTAGGTTGAGAGTAAAGGTGAGGCTATCGGTGATCACCATTATTATGGAGTAAATTGGACAGATAAATGTGGAAATCTGGAAGCTGCTGTCTGAAAGACACTGCTCCTCCACGGGCAACACTGTTACAGTATCTTGCCAATAGACTCAGCATTGAAATCCATGTAAGTGAGTGAAGTTGCTGTATGTACCCATTAGTTACTCACTAAGGATGGCAGAAAAAATTAGGGCTGGTGCAATCAGGTGTAAGTAAATGTGTAATGGCGTGATAAGTCATAATTACTGACAAATAACCTCTCTGGCACTGAAAATAATTTAATTTTACAAGTGTAGAGTCTTATTGCTTCAGAATTTAATTAGTATGGGAGATTTTTTTTAAATGAAGTTTTAATTGTACTTTTTCCTTCTATCTCTTTTCTCTCTCTCTCTTAATCCCATTTTTCTTTTACTCTCTATTTTGCTTTCTGTACATGATTTATAATGAAGTAAATATTCTAAATTATATTTCCTGGTTTCAGCTCTGCATATCTCAGTGAGGATTCTTCAAACTGAGTGGTAGAAGAGACATCCTATTGCTTAACCAGCTCACACACACCACACATCCCTTGTAAAAGGCACCATGCTGGAAAAGATCTCTAATTATCGTAAGTTGCCGCTCAAAAGCCCATGGAAAGCCTGTGGGCAGCTGTTAGCATGATGAATAGCGAGAGCCCTCTTTTGCCACTGGCCGCAAGATCCAGGCCATTATTTTTTTAACCTTAGTCTCTTGGTTAGCATACTGGTATTCAGAACCACCTTTATTTATTGTGGTGTGATTGCAGTGAATACAGATTGTAAGCCTTTGTGACATAAAAAATAATCAATGATATTGATTATAAGATGAAGGGATAATACAGGTCTATTTTGTGTAAAAATCTAACTAGTTTATATTATTGTTTGAAAATTATGGTTTGTTGTAATAACTTGCATCCATGGTTATAAAAGATACTGACTCTAATAACAGCTTTATTATGCTCAGCATAAACTTTATATGGTCTTGAAATTGTCCAAAGAAACTCATTGCATTAATAAATCCTGGCACTTGTCATACAACTTTTTCAGTTTACCCTTGAATAATGGAGAATTCGCTGATAAAACTTATATGAATATGTGCTCCCCTTTATAATTATTCAGTAGGGGAAGGGAATTCAATTTAAAAACAAAATCATCACTTTTGCATCTTGAATTTCTGAACAATTTACCTCAGGTTGTAAACTCTGGAGTGTTGCTTATTTGATGACAGTAAGATTATTGTTTTGTACTACATGTGTTTGATAGTAGAGCATTTTGGCAGCATTCACCTAGGGGGTCTGTAGAGTGTCATTTCTCAAAAAACAATGAGGAATGAAATATCCACTTTCCAGTAGGGTTTTGCTTGGTTTTCATATCCTCATACTCATCCCTTGGAGAATAGTGTGAAGTAGTGGAAGGATTCACAAGCTGATTTAAGAGTCTGACAGACCTTGAATGGTCCTTTTGTGAACATAACCATTTTTAATATCAGTTGATCAGTTGATTAGTCCAATATGGCGGGAGGGTTTTATGGGCAGCCACAACCCATACGACTCATTTCTCTTGATCTGTACTTAGAACCATAGAAAAGTTAGGGCGCAGAAAGAAGCCATTCAGCCCATCATGACTGCGCCAGCTGAAAGAACTAGCCGCCCATTCTAATCCCACCTTCCAGCACCTGGTCTATAGCCTGGCAAGTTGCAGCAATTCAGGTGTAGTTCCAGGTACCTTTTAAAAGAGCTGAGATTATCTGCCTCCACCACTGATCCAGGCAGCGAATTCCAGACACCCACCACCTTCTAAGTGAAAAAGTTTTTCCTCATGTCCCCTCTAATCCATCTACTAATCACCTTAAATCTGTGCCCCCTGGTAATTGACCTCTCTGCTAGGGGTAACAGGTCCTTCCTACTTCTAACCCTCATTCCAAATCTTCTGTTTCTCTTTCCCTCCTGTTCAATATCTTCCTTCCTTCTACTCCGTAAAGCGTGCAAAGATGTTTTTTTTATTTTAATGAGTATCTTTACAGAGATGTAAGTTGCTTTGCTGTTTCTTTTTTTTAAAATCTAGAGTTTATCCTATATTCCCAAGAAGAGGAGGAGAAAGGATGTATTAGCAAATGCTGAAGACGGCATTGCAGTCGGTCCAGAGCAGAAATTGCCATCTCCTCCCACAGTATGGCTTCAACTGTCATGGCTCCTCAATGACCTCATTGATAAATGTATATCAGCAAAGAAGTGCAAATGTTTAACACACACTTAATTTGAAGTTAAAGTATAAACAGATCTGTTGATCTATAAAGTGCTGTCTCTCATTTCATTAGATCAAACAGTACCCTTTCAGAATGTTTTAAATTTAATGCTAGGGTTGACATTGATTATTTCCTTTGTTGGACCAGATGCAACTTTGTTAATAAAAATGAATATCCTCCAAAACTTTACCCCTAACATTTAGTACAAATTTATCTCACTATTTCTAATTTACTTGTCTTTCACCATCTTTTTAAACCCCCCAAAGATCTACTGTCTTTGTTTTTAAATGTGACCTTCGAAAGAGATATGTTTGTTTAGAGTAAGAGGGACATCAAGCAGAGAATAAGACTTGTGAAATAAGTTTAGCAGAGGGAGGCCAGTGAAGCAAACTGTTTAAA
This sequence comes from Heterodontus francisci, assembly GCF_036365525.1. NCBI lineage: Eukaryota > Metazoa > Chordata > Chondrichthyes > Heterodontiformes > Heterodontidae > Heterodontus > Heterodontus francisci. The sequence continues at coordinate 136,576,893 of NC_090376.1, read as the reverse complement.
TTAGTCCAAGAGACAATGGATGTGTTTCTATTGAGGGAATGAAAATAGCAATCTGAGAGTAGATGGCACTCATCTATCAAAAAGCGATGGGCTTGTTGGGCCCAATGTATGTCTCCTGTTCTTAAATGTCCTTATGTCCTCATGGTAATATTTAAAACCTCATTAACATTATTAATAATTTTAGAGAAAAATAGGAAAAACATTCAAGTGGATTATGTATCATTTTGCTCATTAAATATATTATAATATGCATTACATAATTTGATAATTGCTAAGACTGCCCTCAATACATTTTGTCTCTATCCTTTTGTCATTGACATATTTAGAACTCGTTGGCAATTGCCAATGAAGGCACTTCAAAAATTATAAATGAGTGATCTTATTCCTGAGCAAAAGAGATATTATTGATTCCTTAGGGGGTGTGATGAAGTAATGCTTCATAATGTCTCCAGACATTTCATAGATTGTATAGAGTTACATAGAATATACATGACAGAAAGAGGCCATTCGGTCCAAGATATTCATACCGACATTTATGCTTCACTTGAGCCTCCTCCCATCCTTCCTCATCTGATTCTATCAGTACAACCCTCTATTCCCTTCTCCCTCGTATGCTTATCTAGCTTTACCATAAATGCATCTGTACTATTCTCCTCAAATACTCCCCATGGTAGCGAGTTCCACATTCTGAACTCCCTATTTGATTTCTTGGTGACTATTTTATCTTTATGGCCTTTAGTTTCGCTCCTGCCCCCAAGTAGAAACAGTCTCTCTGGGAGGTTTCAAGTCTCAGGTCAGAACCCCGATGTCGCGATGACATCTAGGTCCCGAATCTGTACTGAGGTGGAAATGCACATGCACCGCTATTTTGATATGCAGAGCACTTAATTGGCCAAGAGTCACGATTTCCACACAATTGGCAGCGGCGGACAAGGGAAGAAGGTGGGATTCAGGCAGCAGCGGGCCCAATTTAAAGGGTGGGTGGCAGCCATTGCTGGGGCTGCCATTCACCCAGAAACATGAGTAGAGGGCAGTGGGCAGGGAGGGTTCCCATGTCAGGGCAGACCTCTGTTTTTCAGATAACTTGCTGGAGTTCTTACTGGAGGCAGTGAGTACACGCAGGAACAGTCTGTTCCCTGCCAGCGGCCACAGAAGGCCCACAAGACTGATCAAAAGGGCATGGATAGAGGTGGCAGATGAGGTCAGCGGCAGAGGACTGGTGAGGAGGAACTGGGTGCAGTGCAGGAAGTGTTTTAATTACCTCCTTAAGTCTCACAAGGTGAGTGGCAAGAGAGTCCCAGATAGTATGCCCCCAGGTCAGCAGTCACCAGAGGTCTGCTGACCATGGGAGAGATGTGTGCTCAGCAGCACTGATGACCCATAAAGCAGAGGTCAGAAACCTGGTGATATTGGACAGGAGGCTGGAGTGCAGACTGCAACATCTTATGCAAATGAAAAGCAGCAAGTGGTGAGGGAGAGAGGCATTTTCCTAAAAGCATCTTTGTTCACCCTGTAGGCCAAATGAGGGTTGAACGGCAGGGAGAGTGAGAGGGCGCCTCTGGATGGTGAGGTACCCCAATTGCATCACTGACACATTCTGAGGAGCTGGCCCTTGCCATGGCCAGAATGTCAAGCCACACAGACACTGTAGATAGAGAAATGGTAGTCCGCTGCAGACAGGGTGAAAAGATCTCAGTATCTCCAGGTTCAGAGGATGCATGACAATGCTCCCCGTGCAATGAGCTGTCAATGCATATGCTGTCATCTCATTATTTTAAACAGCAGAACCATCTGTTGATTGTCCCTGTCTTTCATCACCACCTCTTATGTCTCCCAAAGGGGCAGTTGCAGAGGGGCAGGGATCCACAAACCGCCAACAAGTTCCAGAGGAGACTGAGGAGGAAGACACCACGGAGCCTGTACCATCACATCTTTCTTGCGCACCATCTACCAACGCAGATACTTGCACCTCGGTGGGTCCTTGCGCATTATTAAGAGCATAAGCAAAAGGAGCAGGAGTAGGCCATTCAGCCCCTCAAGCCTGCCCCGCCATTCAATAAGATCATGGCTGATCTGTCCCAATCCTCAATTTCTCTTTCAGGCCTGCTCTGCCTAACCCTCGACTCACCGAGATTTCAAAAATCTATCTACCTCCTCCTTAAATACATTCAGTGACCTAACCTCCACAACTCTCTGAGGCAGAGAATTCCAGAGATTCACCACCCTCTGAGAGAAGAAATTCCTTTGCATCTCAGTTTTAAATGTGTGCCCCCTTATTCTGTAATTATGTCCCTAGTTTGAGATTCCCCCACTAGAGGCAACATCTTCTCAACATCTACCCTGTCGAGTCCCCTTAAAATCTTATATATTTCTATAAGATCACCTCTCATTCTTCTAAACTACAATCAATAAAGGCCTAACCTGTTCAGCCGTTCTTGATAAGACAGCCCCTTCATCCCAGGAATCAGCCAAGTGAATCTTTTCTGAACTGCCTCCAATGCTAGTATATCCTTCTTTAAATACAGGGACCAAAACTGTACACAGTACTCCAGGTGTGGCCTCACCAACACCTTGTACAGTTGTAACAGGACTTCCCTATTTTTAAACTCTAACCCCCTAGCAATAAAGACCAAAATTCCATTTGCCTTCTGAATGACTTGCTGGACCTGCATGCTAACCTTTTGTGTTTCATGCACAAGAACACCCAGATCCCTCTGTACTGCACTATTTTGTAGTCTTTCTCCATCTAAATAATAATCTGCCTTTTTATTCTTCCTACCAAAGTGGATGACCTCACTCTTATTAGAGAAGATGGCACAGGGTGAAACACACATCACATCAGAGCAGGAGGATACAGGGGAGGCAGGGTCGTCTGTGGGCAGTCCCACTCGGAAGACTGAGTTCAGGCCAGCCCTATTCAGCAGGGTAGACATGCAGAACCTAGGGAGTTATGAAACAGGTGGCTCTACCTGGAGAACCAGCATGAGATGTGTGCCCACATGTCACCTGAGGCTCTGTGGAGTCATGGGATGAGAATGGAGGAGTCCATTCATCTCATGTACTCCACAATAACTCACTGCTTTGAGCGCATGAGCTTCTCTTCTAACAGAGTGGCCAACCTCATGGAGCGCCATATGCCGTATCACTGAGTGCATGCAGGAACAACGCACTGACATGCATGGAATGCATGCTGTAGTCTGTAGCATTGACCAGTCAGTGGTGCAATGAAGCATAGAGTGGATGTGTTTGGTATCCCTCCAACTACGAAAGATGATGGACATGCAGCAAACAATCCATTTAAATGGAGTGTCTTCTCTTGGTGCACCTTTGCTGATGGCTGTGAAGGCCAATCCTTGAGAAGCAGTTTGTGGCATAAATGCCATACGTGAAGCTGATAAGTGACGCTGTGAGTTGTTGTTTTCAGTGTTGGCTCCTGTTGCCAAGCTGCTGTAGCCACTGGCTGTCATGGTAGTCCACAGGATGTGTTGCCATTTTCCTCTTTCACCAGTTAGTGACTCCCAGGTGCAATAGTCAACATTTAGGGTCTTCTTGTCATGCTTGCAAGTATCCTTGAAGGGAAGCTTTGGGGTGCCCCACTGGTCATCTGGTTCTGGCTACCTCACCATACAAAGGTCCTTGGGTATGTGACCGTCTTTCATCCTGCAGATATGTCCAATTTAGTGAAGCCGCCTCTGTTTGATCAGTGCCAACACACTTGAGAACTCTGCCTTTGAGAGGACTGCCACATTTGTGATTTTGTCCTGCCAGGATATACCCATGATGTGCCGTAGACAGCGAATATGGAAATTATTGAGCTTCTTTTCCTGTAGCTGTAAGTCTTCCATGTTTCACAGCCATACAGCAAGTTGCTGAGAACACAGGCCTTATAAACCATCAGAGTGGATGCCTGCTGTGCCCCAACTGGTGTTTTCCTCTAGCGATCAAGGGTAGCATGAAAGGGCTGAAGTGACGACAGATGGTGATGAGGGGCCACTGTCATGTGGCTTCATTATCATAATTCACCACCATGGCCTCTCCGATGGATGAAGTATCTGTAGAGTTATGCCCTGTGACAGAGGCTGCCACTGCAGTGATGCTGGTGCAGCAAACAGCCTTTGGAGGTGCCCTCTGGCACAACCATACCAAGGCCAAGGGTCATTGGCATTTCAGTCCCAGACAGGCAACAGTGAGCAGTTTTCTTCCAACTCATCCTCAGCCACGGGGGAAGCACCTTGTAGGAATATCCGTGAACAGAGGCCACTGAGTCAATAATGTCACTTTGTGGGACACTTGAGTGTCTGTTGTATATAATATCACACTGTAAATTGATAAAGCACTGGGCATATTGTTCCTAAGGCAGACTTGTGTGATAATTGGCTTGCTTTTTGAGGGTTCTAAACTTTTGCCGGTAAGCTTCAGATACTAATTCATATGACCCGAGGATAGCATTTTTTGGTCAGTTCATAATTTGATGAACTCTCATCTGGCAACAAGGAATAAACCTCATGGGCTTTTCCAATTAGCTTACTCTGTATCAAAAGAGACCAGGTCTCAGTTTGCCATTGTAGCTACCTTGTCAGTTTCTCAAAAGACACACAAAACACTTTTACATCTTCCTTATTGAATTTTGGAATTAATTGAGTGAGTTTTAGAAATCTTGTACCCAGCCCTGAATTATGCTCCTCCATATTGGTTATGCTTTCATTGGGGTTACTCTATCACCCCCAAGTCAACTCAAGCCACTTCAGTTCTCTCTCTTTGGATTCTTTCTGGAATATTTTTTCTCTGTCCTCTCCTCTCTCTCTCGTTCCTTCTCCTGTCTTTCTCCTGCCTTTCATTTTCTTCACATTCCTTCTGGAAGGCTCTTTCTTTCTCCCTCTCCTGTCTCTCTCTCTCTTCTAATTCAAGTTTCCTTTGTTCCAATTGTATCTTTTCTAGCAGTACTCTCTCTGGGTCTACTTCTAACACTGCCTCTGCTTCTTCAGATTCAAAGGAAAAATGGTGGGCCACTAGCCTTAGGAGTTCAGACTTCCTAGCCTTGCCATGTACAGTGATCCCACACTGCTCAGCCATTTTTGTCAACTCCTCTGTAGACAGTGCTTTTAATTGATCCCAAGTTACTTCACTCTGGCTTGGTGAGCTGTTAGTTTTAGTTGCAGACATGTTAGTATTTAATCACACACAATTACAAAAAAACCTGTATTAATATGGGCGGCACAGTGGCGCAGTGGTTAGCACTGCAGCCTCACAGCTCCAGGGACACGGGTTCAATTCTGGGTACTGCCTGTGCGGAGTTTGCAAGTTCTCCCTGTGACCGCGTGAGTTTTCGCCGGGTGCTCCGGTTTCCTCCCACAGCCAAAGACTTGCAGGTGATAGGTCTTTTACTGTCTTCACCTGGTCTTATTGTAACAGGGTTTAATTTTAAACACACTGTGTTTTGAGCTCCCCCTTTGTGAATCCTTGTTCACCACTTTCCAATTATAAGGCAAAGAAATTAGCATAAACTGGCTTTCTTAGATTTAAAGCAGAAAAGTAAAGTTTATTAAACCTTGAACTTAAACTCTAATATGGTTAACGCCTACAGATATATGACGCACTCATGCTAGCATGCACATGCGATACACGCATGCAAATAGGGACAGAAAAGAGAAGTAAAATAAAATGGAGAGTTTTGAGACAGTATCAGAAGGGTTTCTTGTTTACTGTACTTCGAGTTCACTGCAGTCCTTTTGCAAGTAGTCTTGCTTTTCGTTGGGGCCCAGTATTCTACTTAAACCTTGTTTACTGTAGGAGACTTTTTCTCTCTTGGGGTTCATGTGTCTTCAATGGTTTCCAAAGCTTGTGAGAGTGAGATGAGAGCAGACAGGAGAGAGACATTCTCAGTCCAGGAGAAAACAGCTTTCTGATTTTAAATTCCCTGTTGGAAGTTCAAATTCAAAAAACTCCAACAGTCAGCAAGTCATGTGACCGAAATGGTCTGACCACTTCTTCTGTATATTGCGCAAGCAAGGACTGGGTCCCTTGTTCCAACACTATCTGTTACTATGCAAATATCTTTCCAGTCAGGGGCTGCAATTCTTTTTAAAGCAAATTCTTTCTTCACCAACAATAGTTTAAAATCAATGTTCATGTGGCAAAATTAATTTTCCTCATTCTTGGTAGGTGGGGGGCTTGCCTGACACCATGCATAAGAGAACAAATATCAGTCAAAAGGAGATGCAGTCTGCTTATATAAACTGCCTCTTTGCAGTGATTAAGAGTTGTAATAGGGAGTTTAATCCAAGGTTAGTTCTTTGAGCAAGAACAGCCCATGCCACAAAGTATGTTGCAAAAGCTGCTGTAGCACCACATCATGCTATACGTCAATTTCTGGAATAAACTGGCCTCATGGTTATGGTGCTGGACTAGCGAATCAGAGGTCATGAGTTTAAATCTTGAGGGCAAGCTTGAATTTAATTAATCTAGTAAAAGGACCAAGAAGCAGTTATCAAATCTGTCAGTTGCAAAAATCCTATTTGATTATTAATGCCATTCAAAGAAAGAAATCTGTTATCCCTACCTGGATCGAGCCTACATATGATTCCAGTCCCATGCAATGTTAGTTTTTTAATACAGCATAAATACATGGCAATGAAACGAAACACAGAACTCATGAGAGTAAAAATAAAGGGCACAGAAGAACATATCATTAATATGTTACTACATGAATTTCATGGAGCGGAATTTCTACTGTTTGCCGCCCGAGCTACAGGGATTCTTTCTGTCATACTCTTGAAACAAACTGTTATTCGCATTACGGGTTCAACAGTCTTCTTTAATTATTATTGCTGTGTTTTATAAACTCAGACTATTGACTGTTAATTATGTTTTTCACTTATTAAAATCTGACTGGACAATATCCAATTAATTTATAAAATGTAAAATCATAACTTCTACTGTTTACACACAAAAACACTGAAGCAAAACTGAAAAAGAAGTAATAGCACTATGCAGTTTGTTCTGACTGAAATACTGGGCCGTTGTGTCACCGCAAAGGTTTATTCTCTTTACTATTGGATTTATAGGGCCATCTTATCAATTCGTCTTTCAAGCCATTATTGCACCAAAGAGCAGCCAATATAAAACATAATCCATCAACAGCATAGAAACTTACATGAGAGGCACAGCCAGAGAACATGCAAAATACATCAGCATACAAAACGTACAGCAGTAACCAAAAGGAACTATGTATGTTTTCAGAAATATATATTTTATTTGTCATATGCCCCACTGTATTGCTGAAAACTAATATTATAAACTGCAAAAAGATTGAAACTGATACACAAAAATATGCAAGGCCAGGTTAGATTAAATAAAAGCAGAAAATATGACTCTGATTTTAATTCCAGGTGGGTTTGAGTGGGTGTGTTGTGAGGAGAGATGGAACCTCATCCACTGGTCTAGAAATACGACCTGGACTATTTTAATTCAGTGCCTCATTCAAATCCCACTGGTTGAATTCCCACCCATACTGGAGGGAACTGATGCATATTCACACAGCCGGGAAGCTGGCTGACGGCAGAAGGTAAGTGGCAGCATTAGCTTCTCGGCCGTCTCGTGGGGGTGTTTCACATTTTGGATGGGTGGATTCCACAGCATTATAATTTTGATTTACATTCTATTATGAATTAAGCATTCTGCACATTCACACTGATATTGTGAAAAGAGCAGTGGCAATCGGGTGGCTGGTTAAATTTGGGGTCAGAGGAACACTTTTGTTCGTCCGGACTGCACATTTTTAAAGTTAGATACTATCTTTGTTGCAGGCAATCCCCAGAGCTGGTTTCCTGGCTAACTCAGGGAAAACCAATGTTGGTGAGGGGGTTTATTTATTTGTATATGCAAAGGGTGTCATGCCTGTTTTAGGTGTGGGTAGAGGAAAGCTCTTTGTTGTCCTTACCATATATAGCGGTTGGCGCACTTCAAGCCAGAGATGTGTGTGGACTTCCTGCCCTCAATTTTGAGCCCAAGGTCTCCTTATCTGATCATCACTGTTTGTGAGACCTTGCTATGTGCAATGTTTATCTGTAGTGTTTTTACCACATTACAACAGTGACTACATTTCAAAAGTACTTCATTGGCTGTAAAGCGCTTTGGGACCTCCCAAGACCATGAAAGACATGATATAAAACCAGTTCTTTCTGTTGACAAAATTTGTTTCAGCATTTTCATTTAACTGATTAATATTTATTGATCAAAAGAACCAATACAATTATGTGGGGTCAGACTAACAGAGAATACTACAAGATCTAATTCAGGTTTACAGTGCATGTATGCAAACGCACAAAGTGTGATAATTAAGGTTGGTGAGCTGCAGGCACAAATAGCCACGTGGGAATATAATGGTGTGATAATAATGGAAATCTGGCTCAAGAAACAGCAGATCTGGGTACTAAATATTCCTGGATACAAGGTGTAGAGGGAAGGGAAGACAGGAGAAGGGGTAGCAGTATTGACTAAGGAGAATATTACAGTACTGGAGACAAAGGATGTCCTGGAGGGGTCAAGGGCAGAATCTCTTTGGTTCAAGTTAAGAAACAACAGAGATGCTATTACTATGGGTGCATTAAACTAGTGGGAAAGATATAAAGGAGAAAATTTGCGGGGAAATTAGAGCGGTGCTAGAACTATGAAGTAATGATAATGCAGGATTTCAATTATTTTAATATAGACTGGGATAGTAATATGTAAAGGGCAGAGAAGTGGAAGAACTTTTGAAGTATGTTCAGGAGAATTTTCTTGATCAGTATATTTCTGACTCAATGAGGAAGGAGGCATTGCTGGATCTGTTCTGGGGAATCAAGTGGGTCGAGTGGATTATGTGTCAGGAATGAAACATTTAGGGAGCAGTGATCATTGCATCATAAGGTTTAGATTAGCTAAGGAAAAGTTCAAGGAGCAATCCAGAGTAAAATACTTAATTGGAGGAGGGCCAATTTAAATGGATTGAGAACAGATCTGTCGCAGGTAAACAGGATTCAAAGATTGGCGATAAAACTGCGATCAAACAATGGGCAATAGTTTGGATACATTGAGATACATTCCCACAAGGGGTAAAGGTAGGTCAACCAAAACCAGAGCCTAGACAATGAAAGATTGAGAGAGTAAGATGAAGCAGAAAATGGGTGAATATGACAGATGTCAGGTTATTCAAACATGTGAGAACCAGGCTGAACATAGAAAGCTGAGAGGCAAAGAGATAGAACAAGAAGAGATCGGCAGCTAACATAAAGGGTAATCCAAAAGTCTTCCATAGGCATATAAATAGTAAAAGGGTAGTAAGAAGAGGGGTGGTGCCAATTAGGGACCAAAAAGGAGACCTAAACATGAAGGCAGAGGGCACGGCTGAGGTTTTTTTTTATTACATAGGATGTGGGCATCGCTGGCAAGGCCAGAATTTTTTGCCCATCCCTAATTGGCCTTGACAACTGAGTGGCTTGCTAGGCCATTTCAGAGGGCAGTTAAGAGTCAACCACATTGCTGTGGGTTTGGAGTCACTTGTAGGCCAGCCCAGGTAAGGGCGGCAGATCTCCTTCCCTACAGAACATTGGTGAACGAGGTGAGTCTTTATGACAATCGAGGATAGTTTCATGGCACCATTACTGAAAGTAGCATTCAATTCCAGATTTTTATTAATTAATTGATTTATTAATAGATTGACTTTAAATTTCACCAGCTGCCATGGTGGGGGTGTCTCCAGTGTATTAGCCTGGGCCTCTGGATTACTAGCCCAGTGACATTACCACTATGCCACTATCTCCCTACTAAATGAGCACTTTTCATCTGTCTATACCAAGAAAGAGGATGCTGGCAAAGGCACAGTGAAAGAGGAGTAGTTGAAATACTAGATGGGCTAAAAATTGATGAAGCAAAGGTATTAGAAAGGCTTGCTGAATTTAGAGTTGATAAGTCACCAGGACCCGACAGGATACATCCAAGGATACCAAGGAGGGTTAGAATGAAAATTGCGAGGTACTGGCCATAATCTTCCAATCATCCTTAGATAAGGGGATGATGCCAGAGGACTAGAGAATTGTAATTGTTACACCCTTGTTCAAAAAAGGGTATAAGAATAAACCCAGCAACTGCAGGCCAGTCAGTTTAACCTTGGTGGTGGGAAAGTTTTTGGAAACTAAATTCCAGGACAAAATTAAGTCACTTGGACAAGTGTTAATTAATTAAGGAAAGCCAGCATGGATTTGCTAATGGCAAATCAAACTTGATTGAGTTTTCTGATGAGGTAGCAGACAGGGTTGTTAAGGATAATGCAGTTGATATGGTGTCTACAGACTTCCAAAAAGCATTTGATAAAATGCCACTTAGCAGGCTGGGAAGCAGGGTGGGGAGGGGGGGAAAAGCGGCCACCCCAGGCCAATCAAGGACCTTAAGTGGCCACTTAAGGGCCTTCGCCTGCTCCACGCAAATTTTACGTGTGGCAAGTGGGCGTCCTGGAACTGGGAAAAGACGCCTGGAAAAAGCAGGCGATTTCCCATCATCTCGGGGGTGGGCCCTGCTCATTGGGCACAGGGTGCCCGATGGAGGATTGCCCCCACTACCCCAATCACCCTCAAGACCCAACACACTCCCCCATCGCTCCAAACGACCACTCTTGCCTCGCTGGGGCCCGACCGATTAACCGCAGCGAGGCAACCAAAACCTATCTGCCTTTCCGGCTCCCAGGCATCCTCTGTGCATGCTGGGCTGCAATCCCAGCAGTGACCACCACTCCCAGTGGAGCTTCTGGGACTAAGAGCTGCGGCCCGCTGATTGGCCAGCAGCTCAATGAGGCGGGACTTCCTCCCTCAAGCGTGTGGAAGTCCTGCCTTGGAACAATTAAATCCTGGGGATCCATAAAATATGAAACGGATCCCCAGCCGAGGCGCAAGCAGGTTCACCACTGACTTTTACGTCGGAGGCCGGCTCCCGTCCGCTCACCATAAAATTCCAGCCCATTTTATTATTCTATTAGTCTATAATTCTACAATTCACCTTAAATAACCTTTAAAACTTTCATAAAATACTTTTCTTTCATTTGTTCTTGGGATGTGAGCATCGCTGGCTAGGCCACCATTTATTGCCCATGCCTAATTGCGCTAGAGAAGATGATGGTGAACCATCTTCCTGAACCACTTCAGTCCATGTGATGTTGGTACACCCACTGTGTTGATAGGAAGGGAGTGCACACCACTGACCACCTCCAGGCACTTACCCATTGTCTCTCGAGATAAGGAGGCCAAAGGAAGAGCAGTGTTGTGTGTGTACACTTTTAAGAGGTGTGGCTACAGGATCATGTTAGTAAGAGCTATGATGTAACATGCCACGTGATTCTGAGTGTCTTGAAGATACACCTGTACATTGAAGATAAATCTCAATGCAACTGCTCTCTCAGTAATCAATAATGAATCCACAATATTTGTGGTACTGATCCCATCTTGAATGGTCAGTCTTTGTGTACAATCTATACAAACACAGAGGTTCAAGGAACATGCAATAGGGAGTTCCAGGATTTTGACACAGTGATAGAGAAGGAACAACGATGTAGTTCCAAGTCAGGATGGTGTGTGACTTGGGGAATTTGCATGTGATGGTATTCCCATGCATCTGCTGCATTTATAAATGTTGAACATAAGTTTTATCCAGCAAATAATTATTTGGAGGATACATTAATCACCATGTACTTTTTATACTATTTAAAGAAAACAATATTTATAGCTGAATGGACAGAACAAGTCAAGGAAAATAAATTACCAATAGATCTTTAATTACCAACAGTGGCTTAATAAGGAATTTATGTCATATGAGTAAAGAAATTGAAAATTAAAGAGAACTATATATATATTACTTGTGAGATTGATTTCATATTTAACAGCAACATAATATTAAATATGATTATAATACATTTTGGTGAATGTTATATTAAATATCATTTGGATTGAATTATTATAATCACATGCCAAGGATATTAAATGTGGCAGATTTTACCTCACCAGTTTTGACAATCTACAAAATGCCACAAGCAAAGTTGAACTGAGAAGCAACTGCAATCCCAAAGCAGTACTTTGATTATATTACAAAGCTGTTTTGAGATTTTAACTTCCTATTTCAATTCCTCATTCAGCTGGTCAAACAACAGGACAGAATATGGAATTATAGTCAGAGGTGTGTCACTGTTACTGCCGTTTAGTGTTTAAGCCTCCGTGCTAACATTTGCCTATCATTTTGTAACATTTACTGTTCAAATTAGTCACAATGATAGAATTTTAACACAGCCACAGTATAGAATAAATACTCAAATATATTGTTGATTGATAGCTGAATAAAATATGGGGAAACAGCTGTAACTCAAAGAGCTCAATAATTAATGTAAATAAGAGTTTGATGAATTAAATGCAATCATCTCTTACTACTTCTTGGGTAAAATCTTATTTACCAGCTTTTGAAACCTAATTCCAGGCTTTGAAATTATGTTTAACACTTCAGGGATAATTATTATTCTGAAATTTGCATTTAAAAATAGAGATTTCAATGTATTTTATTATAAGTGTGATACATCTATCTTGGTCGTCAATTTTAATTTTAATTAAGTAGAAATATGCATTCAATGATCCAGGAGCATTAGATCAAAGCTGACTGTGAATATAAAAGTCTGCTGCAGTTTTAATAACCTTTTTCTTTCCATCATTTTCAAAACTGATTTGTCAAGGAAAAGCATCACCTTTAAAAATGTTTAGAAAAAATGATTAGTTTTAAATTCATCATGGACCTTTATATTGGGGCTTCATGACGAGAATTCACATGTTATAGTTCTTAAGCTTGACGAGATGGACAGTGTTTTATTTGTTCATGGGATTTGGGCATCACAGGCAAGGCCAGCATTTATTGCACATCCCTAATTTCCCTTGAGAAGGTGGTGGTGAGTCATTGTCTTGAACCGCTGCAATCCTCGAGTGTAGGTACACCCACAGTACTGTCAGGGAGGGAGTTCCAGGATTCCAGTGATAGTGAAGGAATGGTGATATAGTTCCAAATCAGGATGGTGTATGTCTTCAAGGGGAACTTGCAGGTGGTGGTGTTCCCATGCATCTGCTGCCCTTGTCCTTCTACGTGGTAGAGGTCGAGGGTTTGGTGCTGTCAAGTCATGTCAAGTTGCTGCAATGTATGTTGTAGATGGTACACACTGCTGCCACTGTATGCCAGTGGTGGAGGGAGTGATTATTTAAGGTTCCAGATGGAGTGCAAATCAAGTGGGCTGCTTTGTCCTGGATAATGTCGAGCTTCTTGAGTGTTGTTGGAGCTGCACTAGTCCAGGCAAGTGGAGAGTATTTCATCACACGCCTGATTTGTGCCTTGTAGATAGTGGACAGGCTCTGGGGAGTCAGGAGGTGAATTCTGATCTTGTAGCGACAGAATTTATGTGGGAGGTCCAGTTAAGTTCCTGGTCAGTAGTGACCCTCAGGATGTTGATGGTGGGGGCTTTACTAATGGTAATGCTGAAGTTTCTATTCAGCCACCCTCTTTTTATACCTTTTTCACTTTGGCAATTGAAAATATGCATGTTTCAAAGTAGTACCTCATCCAATTAGCTACCACAACTCCAGTTTTAACAGAAATCACTCCCCATACTCTATGATAGCCTTAGGGGAGTTAATCTCTGTGAGGACAACTGAACTATCTTTGAGGCTCAGACAAAGAAAGCTTTTATGAATCATTATTGACTAAGCCTTTACTTGGTAAATTTTGCTTCCCACTGAATATTTCACTGAAAATTAAACTGATATTTCGAGCCTTCCATCAGAAACTCATTTCAAAGTTAAAACTAATATAAAGGTTTTAACCATTTCCTTACAGCAGTACCTTGTATTCACTGGCAAAACTTTCTCCATCCACTGGGTCCTAAAACATGTACAGAATGCATGCAATACTGTACAAACAAAAGTAGTTCATTTAAAACACAAGAGAAGACAAAGCTATTTATTTGATTTGCAGAACAAAACCTCGTGCTGTCAACCTTAGTAGGATGTATAATGCTGTAAGTTGCTCTGACATTGCCCAGGCTCATGCAGATCACCTCAGGATTCACTTTGTCTGCCAGATTTGACAGTGTCACTCATTAGACGTGGCAACGGTCCTTTTGATCTGAAAAATATTACCTAGTTCTGATATACAATACTCTTACAAATAGTTAAATTGATTTACAAGTAATGTCGCCCTTATATCCTGTTTATGTTACAGAGTTGCTTTCGAAGGCAGTGCCATAATATCAATGAGGGCATGCATATTAGTTTCTGGGGGGACAGAACACAACATCATGATATGAATTTGTGCTCTGTCTTTGAAGGCAGAGTGGCACCAGTTGTAACTGTTAAGTGATCACTAGCAGCAAGTTGGATGCCACTGGGTACCATTTTCTTCAGGTTGTGGGCAGTCCGGGCTGACAGCTAGACAGCCCACAATACAACTTTTCCAATATTGGCCTCGTCCTTGGCATCAAGGAAGATCCACAGCCAGAAACATAGGGGCTGAATTACCACAAAGGGTGAAAGGTCTCCCACATATCTGCTGTAAATTTTGGTAAGAAGACACACAGACACCCACTAAAGTCATGGTAGAGGGGCAAGGAAACCACAAGGAAACTTGCCTCAATTAATTCACAAAAAAAATGTTCCTTTATGTTTATAGCTGTGATCACACATTGCAAACAAAAACCCATCATGATTGCAGGGCATCTGTATATGTTTCTAACGAACTGCCAAGTGTGTATTTGTTCTTTTAGATAACAGGCAGATTGGGTGTTAAATGCCAAAATTGGCTCAAATTCAGGCACTTAGCAAATAATTATGGGTGTTTCAATTTCAGATCAGTGTACATCTCTAATGCACAAAGCAGGTTTACAGTTTAGTTGTCTGGTGAGCAGTCAGACATTGGATTGGATCTCTAGCGGTCTGGCAGACAGAAAATGTGCCCTTGTACGTTTGTCGATCTGAACTCATTTTCTATACCTCTGAAATATTGCAAGTGTAATTTGCTAGACACACTTGATCAATGAGTTAAAGTATAAAGATCAAACAAATGAAAACTATGCTTACAAAAATTCATATTCGACTCAGTTTGATTATTTATTTTCTATTCCCTCCCTTTAAGTTCAAGTTTAACTCAGTCGTGATCCCTACACATTAAGATACCAAAGAGAAAAAGAGCATTCACAATTTTGTATTCATGAATGATTCATGAAACAACAACTTGCATTTAAACAGCACCTTGAATATAGTAAAATGTCCCAAGGCACTTCACAAGACAGTTATCAAACAAAATTTGATACTGAGCCATATAAAGAGAGATTAGAACAAGTGAGTCAAAGCTCAGTCAAAGAGGTAGGTTTCAAGGAGAAGAGAGAGGTAGAGAAACGGCATGGTTTAGGAAGGTAATTCCACAACTTAGGTCCTAGGTAGTTGGCACAGCTGCCAATTGCAGCCACTTCAGCTCTCAACTAATTTTCTTGACCAGAGTGATACCTAAAAAGGAGCTGGAGGCACTGTCTATCGAACAGCTTGTAGTAGATCCCCGTAGTCAGTTCAAGGGGAATTTTAACTCCAATTCTGGCAGGAATCACACTCTAGCCATGCATCTAAGATCGCAGAAGCATACCATTCCTTACCTACAGTTCAATTCAGAAATTTGAAGAGGACATATCTGGAACCAGCTACACCATATCATACACATGGCTCTTATTAGGAGAGCCAACCATTATATCTGTTCCTAACAGACACTCTGATAACCTATTGAATCCAAGTGCAGCCTAATACTGGATCCAGCTGACTGTACATGTAGCTTGGAGATGAATTGTGCATAATGAGCAAATGTTTTCAAAATTAAAGCTCCATCTGCAGGTTAATGATGCCAAGCTCAAATTTTCCTAGGGGACAACACTTTTTACTTTCTTGATGAGCTTCTCTTTGACTAAACTGACCAGTTACAGCCCATGTCCTTCATGCACTGCTTCAGACTCTCTGACCCTCGCTTGATAACTATGATGGACCTTCATGATTAGCAGTGAGTTTGCTTATTGGCATTGTTACAGTCAAGTGAGGGGGGCTCAAAGGGCTTCCCTCTTTTCCCTTTCCCTGTTTGACCACAACAAGTTTAATTCTTTCTTAAAATGAATGTACTGGCCAATTCAGTCGGTATTTGATTGCTTACTTGCTATGATCATAACAGGAACCAATTGGACAGGTTTTCTTAAGGTAACATAGAAAGAGGTTAACTTTATTGTACCTAAACCAAACTAATAAAATAATGAACAACACGCCAACTTTCACTCTCTCACACACACACTAGACATTTATGCATACACAAATAGGTTACAGAGCAAGGGGGTGGAAGGTTATCTGGGGTAGATGGAAATGTTGAGTGATCAGTTCAGCCATGAAGTTATTGAATGGTGGAGCAGGCTCGAAGAGCCGAATGGCCTACTCTTGCTCCTAATTCGTATGTTCGTATGAGTGGGGAAAGGTAGATTGGTCGAGTTAGAGTCTGTAAAAAATTTATACAGTCTGTGGAGATTGGTGATTCGACTGGCTTCTAACTGAATTCAATGGTCCTGAGGCTTTTAGTTTGAAGAGGTAGATGACTGGTTTGGCAAGTCTCTTGGAGATAGCGATGCAGATGATTTCTTCCAACAGGGTTTCTGATTGTAGTCGGACTATGCAAACGTGGTCAGTCAACAGGCAGGATTTGAAAGCTTTCAAACTGGAATGGAGAGAGAGGGAGAGAGACCCCCATTTGTGTCTGCTCATGTCAGAACCCAGTTGCTTCTCCTCTGCTGCAAAGAAAACACCAGCTTAAAACCACAGATGGAGATGGAGTCGTCATATGATGTTCACTCAGTCAGTCAAACATAGCAGTTAGCGGTATCTCTCACTTGATAAAAGAACAAGAACAAGCAGTTCCCTTAAACTTTCTGGGTCTTGGTTCTTACTGGGAAATGCAACTATTTTGTCTCCCTCCTCACAGTCCTTTGCAATGTAGGATACAGTGTTGCAAACTAGGTAATCATCTTAAGCTGAAAGGATGACTTTGCTGGCAGCTTGTCTTTTTAAAAAATTATAAATTCAGATTTCTAGTCAGTAGATTAAACAAAGCACATTAGCATAACAGCATCATCTTTTATGATGTTTTCTTGGAGTTCTGGGAAACTTGAAGTTGCCTTTCTTTCAAAGCTTCTCCTGGTGACTTATTACCTCAGAAATGTGGCTACCTTGTCTTCACGTTGTAAAATGTACATTACACATTTCTTCTGCAATTAGCAGCTGCAACCATTTAACAGCTATTAGTAAAACAAGTGAACCACATCATTTTAAGTACCCACAGAGCTATAATTTGTATGGAAAAAAAATATTGCTGATGCTGCAAACTGAAATGAAAAAAAAATGATGAAGCAGATCACCAGGTCAGGCAGCAGCTGTGGAGAAAGAAACAGAGTTAATGTTGCCCAGATTTTCATCGTTTCACCATTGGCAACCGTGCCTTCAGCTGACTAGGCCTTCTGTTCTCAAATTCCCTCCCTTAGCTTCTCTGCCTCTCTACTGCTCTCCCATCCTTTAAGATAGTTCTGAAAATTTACCTTTTTGACCATTTATCCTAATATTTTCTTATGTGGCTTGGTGTCAAAATTTGTTTGATAATGCTCCTGTAAATTGTTTTGGGAGGTTTTACTATTTTAAAAGTGCTATGTAAATGCAAGTTGTTCTTGGTGATTCAAGTCTATGACCTCTCATCTGAACCATTTCCATGGCTTTACCATGTTGATTAATATCGAATTGTCACAAAGTAACATGTAAAAATCTCAGCCAACACTTAGTACAAAACAAGAATGTACAATTCTTACCAAATTAACATAGCGGCAGAAAAACAGCAGAAATGTCAGTATTTGCACTGTCTAATTTCAATGTTGCACTTTTAAGTGTAAACAATACAGGTAGAAAATATCAAGCAGTGAAAAAAATTCCTCATCACTGTCAGAATGTCCAGCCTCTTGTTTTAGGGGAAGGGTGCTAGAAGTAAACCATGTTGTAGCCACTTCCCCATAGTTAGGTTGGAGCTGTAAATGTGTGGATATTTGATTCACACACTGTATATCTATGCCCATATAGTTAGCTTTCAGCAGTCTCATTATTTGCAGATTGTATTTAGAAGCCAAGATAGAGAATATCTGTTCCATATTTGAATGCAGTCAAAAGACAAGTTGTCAGAGATATTTACCTTTCATAGCTGATTGTTGGCACTAGCACTATATGCAAGTCACTGATGAAAAATCCAACTTAGACTTCAACATCTTAGACAGAAAAATGACACACTGTCATACTGTTTTCTTGTCACTGGGAAACAGATTAAAGCTGATTTTGTTGTCAGAGGCACACAATGGGGTTTTACTGATTTGTATTTTGCTGTTTGTACTGTCCAGATCTAAATCAATTGGTGAGTAGAAAAGCACAACTCAATGAGCAATTTCATTAGTACCAAACACTGAGAGAACATTTCACTGAATGTCATCATTTAACATACTGAAAACCATGCCAAAAGCTTCTGAGGTTTTCATCACAGTTTGCCATATAAATTCAGTCAGTAACCTATATATCAGATGGAGGAAAGTTTTCCAGCTTGTCAGGGCAAGGAGACGATGAGTGCCATTGCTTTGATATCCCTAGTTACGTATGTCAAGGTCGGTGTTGCTTATTGTTTAACTTGTTTT
This sequence comes from Heterodontus francisci, assembly GCF_036365525.1. Classification (NCBI taxonomy): domain Eukaryota; kingdom Metazoa; phylum Chordata; class Chondrichthyes; order Heterodontiformes; family Heterodontidae; genus Heterodontus; species Heterodontus francisci. The sequence continues at coordinate 136,558,106 of NC_090376.1, read as the reverse complement.
CCTTTGATAATTTTATCATCTGCGTATAATTTCAATTTTCTTTCTATTATTCCTCATTCTGAAAGAAATAAAAATGCATGGCTATACCATATTGGCAAGGAAACCAATTCTCTCCAATTTCCTTCCCCTACCCCATGATCCAGTAGGTAGGAAGTGTGGCATGAGCAATGGGCAGTAACTCCATTTATGAGGGTGGGATTAAAAATGATCAAATAAAAATGGCACAAATGAAGTCTAAATTCAATGCAATGTCAAACAAGGTACTTTTGAGCATTATCTTTTCCTCAATTTAACTATTTAGAGAGGAGTGGTTTATCCCCTCCTAGCTCTCTAAAGATTAAAAAAAATCTTTTGGAGATAAACAGGACAGTTCACGTTCCAGCCAAGCAATATGAAAAGGATTCTGTGTAGCTGGTGCTCAAACTCCAGCAACTGGTCTCAGCATAAATGAAATCCTAAATTCAATTTCAGAAGATGCCCACGCCGTTGCATGTGTAGTGACAAGCTTCCAATATATTTGGAAATCCAAACAAAATGACTGTTCTTCATGCCTTTATTAATGTGCAAATCAGCAGCAACTTGTGGTGGGGAAGGAATACGCTATGGATTGCAAATCGCCACAAGTTGCTAGCCAATTTACGCTTCTCCACTATTAGCTTCATGAGAATGGCAATCTATGCTTAACCTCCCAATGATTTTCATGAAGTTGCTGCATTTGCATACTAATTGCAAATTAAACTCACCACAGAAAGTTAAATCTAGTAATTAACAGTGTAAGTACCCTTTTAATGATGTGATAATTGTCAATACTTGCCAATCAACATCTCTTGCCCAGGAAATTATGTGTGGAGTTTCAATCCTTCAGTTTGTGAATTTGTGAGGTAAAAATTGTTAAAATTTAAATGTGCAGAAGCCATCTGACAGGGCACACTGAGATGCCTCACTCCTGAAAAATCAAGCTCATCGTGTTTGGTGTTGTCTTGACTAAGTACAAAGGCAAGCTCATGAACTATTCTGCTCTTCTGTACTGAGTAGCAGTTACTCAGCTGACACATCTTTATGCAGATGACTATTCTATTCCCGTAACATCAATGGTGAAAGTCCAGCAGGTTTTGATGCACGAAAGGCTAAGTTCGCAGTCATCTTGATGACTATTGGCAGTGGGTAATGTAGTGTTGTAGTGTTTTGAAATTGCAATTGCATTGTGCATTATGTACTCTAGAGGCTGCTGTAGAACATACATGCTCGCAAAGAGAAAGTGAAATTAAAAGAGGCAGTATAAAAGGAGAAGCCTTTATGTTCACCTGCTGCAGATTTTGTCTCTGTCTTTGCCTCATATCCTATACCAAACTAGGCGACACTTCACTCAAGTCCCGAGGATATCACAATGGCGACGGAGTAAACAGAAAAAGGATGAAAAAAAAGAAATGTTGCTTTTAGGTATGAACATTTTGGAAGTTTTTGTCTAATTTTACTGAATTTTAACTTGGAAACTGTTGGAGCTTCATACAGGAAGCTTGTACAGTGTATAGTCACATACTGATCTCTCCAAAATAACCATCCAATCCAAAAAAAATCTCAGATCACTGCAGAGAAGTTCCCTCTGAAAGGAACGCAATCCCATATCCCTTATCACTGTGTCGCTGAACAATATGGTGTTGTCTGTGCCCAATTCATCACTTTTTGATGCACATCACAGCCATCATCCATAACCGCATGTTGGCAAAAGTGGCTGCAACGTTTCGAAGCCGTGATGTCAGATTTCACAATCACAGATGACATAGGAAAAAGGCCTTACTTCTACACTATGGAGGTGAAGAATTAGAAGATATATTTGATACACTTATGCCTGAGAAAAAAATGTAGTAATTAACTGCTTCACGCCCAAGAAAAGCATCATTTACAAAACCATTGTCCTCAGACACACTAAACAAGATGCAAATCAGATGATTGACCAATATTGCACATGCTGAGGCAACTAGCAACCAACTGTGACTTCGGTGATGCTGAACATGTTGAACAGGAAAGCAAAACACAAATAATTGAAGGCTGTCTCTCCAGTCAACTATACCAAAAAGCACTCGAGAAAGATAGAAAGCTATCAGAGCTACTGGAGTTAGCAAGATTACTATCACTCTCAGAGTCCAGAACTACTGAAGTTGAGGCTAACAGTAACTACCACACCCCAGATTCAACACCTGTAAACACTATTCATCGCTCACATGCCAGGAAACTACCTGCAAAGCTGTTTCAGAAACAGAACTGTGACTTATCCAAAGAATGTTTCCAATAAACAGAGTGTCCTACTGCTGGTTAACGGTCTAAAGCCTGTGGAAAACCCAAACACTTCGGTCACGTTTGCTGCTCATCAACAAAATCAGCTACTAAGCCCAATACCAACAGAAGGGTGCCACGTATGCATACTACAGCAAAAGGATGAGAGAATATAGCTAATGTAGAGGATGATGACCCTGCACGTGCTTTTCAGCTTTCTTTCAGAAACAGCCATGTGTGATAGTGGCCATTGTCCACTCGGACATAGATGTTCTCATAAACACAGGAGTGTTTGTCAATGCCATGGGCGACAAAGCATTCAACCAACTTCAGGATTGTCCCATTCTCTGCAAACCAAGAAATACAAAAAAATTGCGTTAAAATAGTGACAAAATGCTGAAAATCCTCGGTACTTTTGAAATGCCAGTCTCATTCAAAGACAATAGAATGAAAGCTGTATCCTATGTCATATCTGGAGAATGTAACACACTTATCAGTTTCCACACAGCAATAGGTCTGCATGCGATTGCAGTCACATATGCGATTCCTGAACATAATAACAAAAACATTCTTGAACTGTATGCTAATTGTTTCACTGGCATCAGCAAACTGAAAGGTATTACATGAAAGCTGTATGTAGACCCTAATGTGCCCCCAGTTGCACATCAATGGCAATGAATACCATCTCGTGTCAGGAAACAGACATAGAAGGAACTTCAATGCCTACTTAACCTTGACATTATTGAGAAAGTTGGGGATGAGTCTACCTCTTGGGTGTCACTCATATAAGTCATCAAGAAAGCCAAGAGTAAGAACCAGATTAGAATCTGTGTTGATATGCAATCACCAAACCAAGCCATACAATGAGAAAGATACTTGACACTGACAATCAATGATATCATAGAGAAAGTGAATGATGCTAAAAATTTCATTAAACTTGACTTCAATGCAGGCTACCATCAAATCGAGCTTGCAGAAGAATTGAGATATCTTATAGTGTTCTCTACTCAGATCAGGCTTTCATAATACAAGAGGCTCAACTTTGGAGTCAATGCAGCAGCTGAGGTATTTCAGTACTTGAGTCAATCTGCACATCAGGGACTTGAAGGTATGCTGAACATCAGTGATGACATTCTCTTCTATGGCCGCCCCAAAAAGGAACTCGAGACACGACTACGTGCAAGCCTACAACTTCTCAGAAAGTAACCTCACCTTGAACAAAGACAAGTGTTTGTTCAATGAAAGCAAAATTGAATTCTTTAGTCATGTGTTCAGTGGTGATGGAGTATCATCAGATTCACGGAAAGTTGAAGTCATCGAAAACGCTGCAGATCTTACAAACGTGCAAGAAGTCCAAAGTCTGCTAGGATTCATTGCGTACTGCAGCCATTTCATTCCTGACCTCGCTACACTATCTGCTCCCCTTTACAATCTGACAAAAGAGACCAAGTGGGAATGGATGAAATCACACAAACAGGTGGTACACGAGATTAAACATTGGAACTCCTCAAAGGTAAGAAGTGACAATGAATCCCTGGTTAACAGTGGTGAGTTCAGTAAATTTGCAATCTATCTACGGGTCACTCATAGGAAAATCACATCCCATTGTCCAAAAGCTAATTGTGAAGGCAAGAGATTTATGCAAACCTTCAAAAAATTGATACGTACAGCTACAGCTGAGAACAAGTCATGAAAGCAAAAGCAATATCAATTTCTTCGTAATTACAGAGCAACACCTCACTTGACTACTGGAAAACCTCCAGCTACATTCATCTTTGCACATCCTATGCGCAACATCTACCTGAGCTACCCTGCAGAGCTAATGATCAATATGTACGTGAACACAATCGAGAACAGAAAGATCGAATTAAAGTACACGCAGAGTGAAACATGAAACTTACAGCTACACCACTTAAGCCAGGAGATAACGTACTTATGAAATGTGATGGTCATATTGGAAAGTGAACAACCCTTTATGACATCCAACCATTTATTGTGACCAACATAAAAGGATTAATGATCACTGCTAATCATCACAAGAAACGTGTCATTCTTCAAAGTACTGAAAACACCACTCATAAGCATTGAATCTGATTCCGACATCAATACTTCTGATGAAGAACATGATTCAAATGAAATTACATCTGATGTCAGATGATATCCTGTAGATGAGAGAAAATACCCACCATACTTAAGTAACTATGTTACGAGACAAACTATTTATGTTTAAATTTATCGTTTACATTTTTGGAAACAAACTATTGATACAGCTATGTCTCTCATTTACTAAGAAGGGGAGGGATGTAACGTTGTAGTGTTGTGAAATTGCAATTACATTATGCATTGTGTACTCCAGAGACTGCTGTGGAGCATACATGCTAGCAAAGAGAAAGTCAAACTTAAAACAGGCAGAATAAAAGGAGAGGTCTTTATGTTCAACTGCTGCAGTCTTTGTATCTCTGTCTTTGCCTCATATCCTGTACCAAACTGGGCTAAACCTCACTCAAGTCCCAAGGACAATCTACAAAACCCCTCCAGGAACCCTGCACATAGATTGGCTGTTTAGCATTTGCTTAAATGGCAGTGTCACCGGACCTGTATTTCTTCTATATCCAGGAATAGCACTCTGGAGACTGCATAGTCTTTTCTGAGGTGGTTACTCCTTTTTGCCAGATTCCCTGCTACAGCGCAAAGGCAGATTTGGCTTTGCAGGGAAGCTGTCCTCTGAGAGTGCCCTGTAAATATCACTGGTGGATCATTTTAAAAGCCAATAGCACAGATGGAAGCATTTCTTCCAGCAGATTGATTTGTGAAGAGAGATTAATTTGGAACCAATGCGTTGGAGTGGAGGTGAGAATGAATTGCAGTACAAACAGGCATTTGAGTAGGGGGAAAATGGCGTATTTTTTTTTTTGTCATGGGAACATTCTGGAAATTAATAACTGAAATACAATGTTTCTTTTGAAAAATAAAATGATGTTTAATCATGTGAGGACTAACATTCATTTTCTTTTTAAAAGGCAGATGTCCATTCGTTGTGGAAAAACAGTCATGAGTGGAATGAAGCATTTTCCCACAAGAATGCCGAATCATAAGGGAAGCTTCTTGGACTATTCTTGTGTCCTTCCCATCAGTCAGTTATAAAACCATGTTGAAAACTGTCCATCTGTTCTTTTGTGGATAGGCAATGTGTGGTCCAGAGACAGTGCAGAAGAAAAAAGAGAGAAAAAAATTAAAAACTGTTTTTAAAAAGTGTCCTGTCTTATAACATCTGCAACCTTGTGTTCATGTTTATGTGCTCATTAGAGGTGAGGGTGTACAATGGCTGAGGATACACTGTTAGCTCAATATGCAGCTCCTAGCTGCACTAGACACACACAGGGAATAATGGCATGTAATATGCAATGCACAGGACTCTAAATTCTTCCAAATAATGTGCTTCTGCCCAGTTTTGAACAAGTATCTGCAATCTTCCAATGTGGCTTTTCAGTTCCCAGCATGTTCCATCCTTTTGACTGCATATATCAAGATCTCTGAATAAGTACTAAATAGTACCAGATTCAAGGCACTTTTGTATGTGGACTTGTGTCCACTGGAAACTAAATTAGAACATTTCAAAGTCATTAAACTTATGACTGTTAAAAGCTGACAGACCAAGGCAATTTTCATGTCTTCTCAGCTGGACATGGAACCAACTTCATTAATGCAAAAGGCTATTGTGTGCCTTAACCTACTGCCTACTGGGCAGAACAGCAGCATTGAGAGAGCCACATGTTCCATTTCTTCATTAGAAGTATCATTAGTTTTCTAAAAATTTTAATGTGGCCCATTGTTCATTTTGCTATAAAATTGCTGCCTTCATCTTCAAATTATTCATGAATGATTGTAAATAGATAAAGCTCCCAGGGAAGCTGACTATGAACTTCACCAAATCATAGAATTGTTACAGCACAAATGGAGGCCATTTGGCCCATCGTGTCTGCATTGGCTCTCCGAAGGAGCATTTCATTTATGCCATTTCCCTGCCTTCTCCCTGTAACCCTTCACATTCTTCCTTTTCCTGTAACAGTCTAATTCCCTTTTGAATGCTTCAATTAAACCTGCCTTCACCACATTCTCAGGCAGTGCATTCCGGACCTTAACCTCTCGTTGCGTGAATAAGTTTTTCCTCATGTCGCTTTTGCTTTTCTTACCCCTTACTTTAAATCTGTTCCCTTTCGTTCTCAATTCTTTCATGAGTAGGAACAGTTTCTCTCTACCTACTCTGTCTAGACCCTTCATGATTTTGAATACCTTTATCAAATCACCTCTCAGTCTTCTCTTCTCCAAGGAATACAGTCCCAACTTCTCCAATCTATCTTCATAACTGAAGGTCTTCATCCCTGAAACTATTCTCGTGATTCTTTTCAGCACTCTCTCCAATGCCCTCACATCTTTCCTAAAGTGTGCGTCTAGAACTTGATGCAAAACTCCAGCTGAGGCTGAACTAGTGTTTTATATAAGTTCAACATAACATCCTTGCTCTTGTACTCTATGTCCCTATTAATAAAGCCCAGGATAATGTATGCTTTATTAACCTCTCACTCAACCTGTTCTGCCACCTTCACTGACTTATGCACATATACACCCAGGTCCATCTGCTCCTGCACTCCCTTTAGAATTGTACCCTTTATTCTATATTGTCTCTCCATGTTCTTCCTACCAAAATGAACCACTTCACATTTCTCTGCATTGAACTTCATCTGCCACCTATCTGCCCATTCCATAAACTTGTCTATGTTCCTTTGCAGTTCTAAACCATCCTCCTCACAGTTCATAATGCTTACAAGTTGTATATCATATGCAAACTTTGAAATTGTGCCCAACAGATAAGGTCTGGGCCATTAATATATCTCAGGAAAAGCAAGGGTCCCAACACTGATCCCTGGGGAACTCCACTACAAACCTTCCTCCAACCCAAAAAACATCCTATAACATCCATTGTTTCTTGTCACTCAGCCAATGTTGCTGTATCCATGTTGCTACCGTCCCTTTTATTTCATGAGCTATAACTATGCTGACAGGTATGTTGTGTGGCACTGTATAAAATGCCTTTTAAAGTTAATTACTTCTAAATAAGAATAAAAACAAATGGGAAAATTAAGGACCAATTTATTATGCACTTTGTCAGCACATTCATTTGTTAATTGAAAAAAATGTTTAATTAAAAAAAAATCCAAATTACTTTTGGCACACATTTGTTTCTAAAACAAAGGAAATTCCTAAGTATTACAAACAGCAGTGCCCAGCTACATTGCGAATTGACTCTGCATCTGTGGAGACAGATGTGCAGCATCCATAATAGTTAATGTAGTAGACAGCTCACAGATGCCTTATTAATGGCCTTTAGAGCAAACAAATAACTTCATTAAATATAAATTACAAAGCTATTGTTGAACTGGTTGTTTGCAGCCTCAAACGTTATTGTATCTCCTTTTAGGGCAGTGTTAGCGTGTATTTGTAGAGTACAGTAGCTGCCAATTTATCAAAATCACATTTGATTATAATTTACTACTTTACACTTTTTATGCTGGATTACTCATTACTCCCCCCACCCCCCAAGGACCACACTAGATTAAATATCCAACTTGGTTTACATTTATCTTAATCCACACTTTATTATATTCTGTCAGCACTATAAGCCCTGCAGGAGGTTACAAGTATAATTCATGCTTCTCTACCATTGTTTTCTGTCCATTGTTATGATTAAGTAAGGAGGGGTCAAAGAGCTCCCCTCTTTTCCCTCTCCTTGTTTGACCACACAGATTTATTTCTTTTTTTTACGTGGATATACTTGCCAATTCAGTGAGTGTTTACTTGTTTACGTGCCGTGATCATTAAAAAAAAGCCAATTGGAGAGGTTTTCTTGAGTTTAACAAAGAAAGAGGTTAATTTTATTGTACTTAAACCGATCTAAGTAAAAATAATAAAATACACTTCAACTTGCGTGTGCACACACACCCACATACACGCACAAATAGGTTACAGAGTGGGGAATGTTATTGGTCAAATTAGAGTCCAGAGAAATAAAAGTGGTAAACATTCTGTGGAGGTTGGTGACTCGCCTGGCTTCAGGCTGAACTTGGTGGCCCTAAGGCTTCCAGTTTGAAGAGGTAGACAATCATCAAGTGGTTCTCCAGAAGACAACAATGTGACTGAATTCCTTTGAGAGAGACCTTTGTTCTACCCACAATAGCTCCCCGTCAGACTTAAGTCATTCGCACAGTGAGTATCGCTTGACGAACAGACTAATACAACCTAACACAGATCATTAAACCGCTGATCATTTAAGTCTGCAGCAGGGAATATACCTCAATGCTCACGGTCGGCAGGCAGAGTTCAAAGCTTGTAAGGTTTGAGTGGTTCATCTCCGCCAGTTTAATATTCAGGTTTCCAGCCGGTGTGAAGGACAAAAAGAGGTTAACGCCATGTTTGAGATTCTGAGGTTACAAGGTTTCAATTGAAACAGACCGTCAGATAGCTCAGTCAAAAATCAAGGGCACAATAAGCATATATGTCTTGCAACCACAATAGAAGAAGGGATTAGTGTCTGATGACCTTAAGAACCAGACAATGGAAGGACTCAAGTATTGTATCTATCTAAGGATTGAAGAGGTCTTGCTGAAATCAATTAACAGCAGGAAATAGATTATTCTGTCTTTCACAGGAGAGCTTTTTAAAAAAAAACAAGAATGAGGACATAAGTTGCCAATCAGAACTAAAGGTTTGGAGCATTGCCAAATTTGAAGAAGAGATGACCCAGCCAGCAGCAAGAAATGTATATATGTACATGGAGATCGGATTATGTTACTGTTCCTGCAGGCGGTCAAAGAAGACGGTGGAGATTGGTCAACTCCACCAATAGACCTACGAACACCATCGGCAGACCAACCGAGGGGAGATTGTAAGTATTAAGTTAGGAATGCGGGGGGCGAATGGTGGGTGGGGGGGAGGTCGTGGGGGTGGTGGGTGTTAACCTATGTTTAGCCTCTAGCAGGGCGGGGTCCTGGGTCTCATAATTGTAGTTGCAACTGTAACTTGTGATTGCTGAGTGTAGCCTTCCTCTAAAGATTGTAGATAATTTAATAAAGTGATTATGAGTTAACAGAAAAAAAGGTGTCTCGCTGGTTATTCTGTTCAAGTCATACATTTGTAATTCTGGTGTCACAAACCTGAGTGTGGGGGGCAGGTGTTTGAGTGAGGAAGAGAATCCCCGATAGGTGGATTAAAAAAATCATCATTTGGTCTTGTGCGTTTCCATGACACCATTTGTATTCAATATAGCTACATCAAAACATATCTGAACTTGAGTGTTTGGATGTGCTGCTTTGCTCACTCTTGTTCTCTAAAGTTTTAAAATATCTTTCATTGGTCACCAGAGCACACTGTTGAAGATTATATTTGTTACATGATCGCTTCAAGAGTGATGTTCCTTTAAGAACTCAGTATGCTAATGAGCTAAGTACCAGGACATAGTCACGCTACTAGAAGCCAAAGTCACTCTGCAACTGTAACACCTGAGACAAAAGTTCGGTACATAGTTTGTTCTCTTTTATAGGCTACTTTAGCTGTTAATAAACCTGCTAGGGATCTTCAAGGCACTGGAATCCATGTACCTCATTGATATTTCTTTGTGTTAGCTTAAGTAACACAATGTCAAATGAAATGTCATGAAATATTTTTGGGCCCCAGTTTGGTACCTAGGAACAAAGCAAAGAATTTTATTCTGTCCTTGGAGGTGGACATGGAGGCGGAAGGGCAAGCAAAATGGCAGGGAGTGCCATTCTCGGCCTTGCCTAGGCCTCCTGCCATTTTATCCGGGGTGGGGAAGGCCGAGGACAGCTTTCCCATCCCAGGCCAATTGAGGCCCTTAAGTGGCCTCTACCTGCTTCCACCTCAATTTTGAGGGAGGTGGAGGGGCCTGCTGCTCTTGGGAGAGCCTCTTAGTGGGCTTGGGGGGGTGTCCCTCCTTTGGGAGCAATCCAGGGACCCTGGAGGAACCCCATGGCAGTAAGTACCACCCCACGGGAAGACAACCCCCCCCACCCTCATCAACCTTACTTCCCAGCCCGCCGTCAGGGCCTGTCTGAAAGGACTGGCGATCCTGACCCCACTCACCTGTCTGTCCTCTGATTGGCCAGCAGCTTTTGGAGGTGGGAACTCATCCCTTACCGGGACAGCATCCCTGACTCTGAGAAGTTAATTGGCTGCCTGTCATGAAATGGCTTTGGGGGTCCGACAAAGGACCAAGGTGGATCTTTCACCTCCCTCACCACCCACCCACCCCCGCAGCCTACCGGCTCACTGCTGGGACCCTCTCGCAGTCCAAGACCAGGAGGAGGCCATTTAGCCCATTGAGCCTGTTTTGCCATTCAATGAGAACATACCTTATCTGTGACCTAACTCCTGGACCACCTTTGTCCCATATCCTTTAATACCTTTGGCAAACAAACTCTTATCAATCTCAGATTTAAAATTAACAATTGATCTAGCATAAGTTGCCTTTGTAAAAGAGAGTTCCAAACTTCTACTGCGCTTTGCGTGTACAAGGTGTTCACTAACTTCACTCCTCAAAGGCCTAGCTCTAATATTTTGACTATGCCCCCTCATCCTAAACTCCCCAATGAGCAGAAGTAGTTTCTCGATCTACCCTGTCTTTTCCCCTTAATATCTTGAAAACTTCGATCAAATCACCCCTTAACCTTCTAAATTCCATGGAATACAACTCTAGTTTGTGTAATTTCTCCTCGTAATTTCACCCTTGAAGTCCAGGTATCATTCTGGTAAATCTACACTGTACTGCCTCTAATACAGATATATACTTCTTAAGGCATGGTGTCCAGAACTGCTAGTTAGTGTGCTCACATACTCCCAGTGTGCTCTAAGCAGGGCTGAAGCATGACTTCTACCCTCTTGTATTCTAGTCTTCCAGATATAAAGGCCAGAATTCCGTTAGCCTTTTTGATTATTTTCTGTACCTGTTCATGTCAATTTAATGATCTATGTACCTGGACCCCTATTCTGACACCCATTAGTTTTACCTATTTAACCTATTTAGTTGAACCTTGTTCCTCATCTATAAGATACACAGCCCAGGAACTCACCAACGTTACACTCACCCTGAGGGATCTGACACAGGTGTTCTATCTTCACAACTCTGATATCACTTGTTATGTACAGGAACACAATGACACAGACTGAATATATCTTTAGTTATGGATCCTTAATGGGGAGGGGGAGCAGCCCCAAGTCGTGGTCCACATAGGCACCAACGACATAGGTAGGAAGAGAGATGGGGATTTAAGACAGAAATTCAGGGAGCTAGGGTGGAAGCTTAGAGCGAGAACAAACAGAGTTGTTATCTCTGGGTTGTTGCCCGTGCCACGTGATAGCGAAGCGAGGAATAGGGAGAGAGAGGAGTTGAACACGTGGCTGCAGGGATGGTGCAGGAGGGAGGGTTTTGGTTTCCTGGATAATTGGGGCTCTTTCTGGGGTAGGTGGGACCTCTACAAACAGGATGGTCTTCACCTGAACCAGAGGGGTACCAATATCCTGGGGGGGAGGTTTGTAGTGCTCTTCGGGGGGGTTTAAACTAATTCAGCAGGGGAATGGGAACCTAAATTGTAGTGCCAGTGTACAGGATGTTGAGAGTAGTGAGGTCAGGGATATGGTTACAAGGACGCAAGAGGGCACTGGCAAGCAAGAACCTGGTTTAAAGTGTGTCTATTTCAACGCTAGGAGCATCCGGAATAAGGTGGGTGAGCTTGCAGCATGGGTTGGTACCTGGGATCTCGATGTAGTGGCCATTTCGGAGACATGGGTAGAGCAGGGGCAGGAATGGATGTTGCAGATTCCGGGATTTAGATGTTTCAGTAAGAACAGAGAAGAGGGTAAAAGAGGGGGGGGTGTGGCATTGTTAATCAAGGAGAGTATTACAGCGACAGAAAGGACGTTTGAGGACTCGTCTACTGAGGTAGTATGGGCCGAGGTTAGAAACAGGAGAGGTGAGGTTGCCCAGTTGGGAGTCTTTTATAGACCTCCGAATAGTTCCAGAGATGTAGAGGAAAGGATAGCGAAGATGATTCTCGACAGGGGCGAGAGTAACAGGGTAGTTGTTATGGGGGACTTTAACTTTCCAAATATCGACTGGAAATACTATAGTTCGAGTACTTTAGATGGGTCAGTTTTTGTCCAGTGTGTGCAGGAGGGTTTTCTGACACAGTATGTAGACAGGCCAACCAGGGGCGATGCCACATTGGATTTGGTACTGGGAAATGAACCCGGCCAGGTGTTAGATTTAGATGTAGGTGAGCACTTTGGTGATAGTGATCACAATTCGGTTAGGTTTACCTTAGCGATGGGCAGGGACAGGTATATACCGCAGGGCAAGAATTATAGCTGGGGGAAAGGAAATTATGATGCGATTAGGCAAGATTTAGGATGCGTAGGATGGGGAAGGAAACTGCAGGGGATGGGAACAATCGAAATGTGGAGCTTATTCAAGGAGCAGCGATTGTGTGTCCTTGATAAGTATGTACCTGTGAGGCAGGGAGGAAGTTGTCGAGCGAGGGAGCCGTGGTTTACTAAAGAAGTTGAAGCGCTTGTCAAGAGGAAGAAGGCGGCTTATGTTAGGATGAGACGTGAAGGCTCAGTTAGGGCGCTTGAGAGCTACAAGCTAGCCAGGAAGGATCTAAAGGGAGAGCTAAGAAGAGCAAGGAGAGGACACGAGAAGTCATTGGTGGATCGGATCAGGGAAAACCCTAAGGCTTTCTATAGGTATATCAGGAATAAAAGAATGACTAGAGTTAGATTAGGACCAATCAAGGATAGTAGTGGGAAGTTGTGTGTGGAATCAGAGGAGATAGGGGAAGTGTTAAATGAATATTTTGCGTCAGTATTTACAGTAGAGAAAGAAAATGTTGTTGAGAATACTGAGATTCAGGCTACGAGGCTAGATGGGATTGAGGTTACAAGGAGGAGGTGTTAGCAATTTTGGAAAGTGTGAAAATAGATAAGTCCCCTGGGCCAGATGGGATTTATCCTAGGATTCTCTGAGAAACTAGGGAGGAGATTGCAGAGCCTTTGTCCTTGATCTTTATGTCGTCATTGTCGACAGGAATAGTGCCGGAAGACTGGAGGATAGCAAATGTTGTCCCCTTGTTCAAGAAGGGGAGTAGAGACAGCCCTGGTAATTATAGACCTGTGAGCCTTACTTCGGTTGTGGGTAAAATGTTGGAAAAGGTTATAAGAGACAGGATTTATAATCATCTTGAAAAGAATAAGTTCATTAGAGATAGTCAGCACGGTTTTGTGAAGGGTAGGTCGTGCCTCACAAACCTTATTGAGTTTTTCGAGAAGGTGACCAAACAGGTGGATGAGGGTAAAGCAGTGGATGTGGTGTATATGGATTTCAGTAAGGCGTTTGATAAGGTTCCCCACGGTAGGCTATTGCAGAAAATACGGAAGTATGGGGTTGAAGGTGATTTAGAGCTTTGGATCAGAAATTGGCTAGCTGAAAGAAGACAGAGGGTGGTGGTTGATGGCAAATGTTCATCCTGGAGTTTAGTTACTAGTGGTGTACCGCAAGGATCTGTTTTGGGGCCACTGCTGTTTGTCATTTTTATAAATGACCTGGAAGAGGGTGTAGAAGGGTGGGTTAGTAAATTTGCAGATGACACTAAGGTCGGTGGAGTTGTGGATAGTGCCGAAGGATGTTGTAGGGTACAGAGGGACATAGATAGGCTGCAGAGCTGGGCTGAGAGATGGCAAATGGAGTTTAATGCGGAAAAGTGTGAGGTGATTCACTTTGGAAGGAGTAACAGGAATGCAGAGTACTGGGCTAATGGGAAGATTCTTGGTAGTGGAGATGAACAGAGAGATCTTGGTGTCCAGGTGCATAAATCCCTGAAGGTTGCTAACCAGGTTAATAGGGCTGTTAAGAAGGCATATGGTGTGTTAGCTTTTATTAGTAGGCGGGTCGAGTTTCGGAGCCACGAGGTCATGCTGCAGCTGTACAAAACTCTGGTGAGACCGCACCTGGAGTATTGCGTGCAGTTCTGGTCACCGCATTATAGGAAGGATGTGGAAGCTATGGAAAGGGTGCAGAGGAGATTTACTAGGATGTTGCCTGGTATGGAGGGAAGGTCTTACGAGGAAAGGCTGAGGGACTTGAGGTTGTTTTCGTTGGAGAGAAGGAGGAGGAGAGGTGACTTAATAGAGACATATAAGATAATCAGAGGGTTAGATAGGGTGGATAGTGAGCGTCTTTTTCCTCGGATGGTGATGGCAAACACGAGGGGACATAGCTTCAAGTTGAGGGGTGATAGATATAGGACAGATGTGAGAGGTAGTTTCTTTACTCAGAGAGTAGTAAGGGCGTGGAACGCCCTGCCTGCAGCAGTAGTAGATTCGCCAACTTTAAGGGCATTTAAGTGGTCATTGGATAGACATATGGATGAAAATGGAATAGTGTAAGTCAGATGGTTTCACAGGTCGGCGCAACATCGAGGGCCGAAGGGCCTGTACTGCGCTGTAATGTTCTAATTCTAATTCTATAGCTGTTTCCTCGCACAACTGAGGAGAGGGGAATAAAATTATGATTTAGGTTCAGTGTATTTGGAATTTATAGTGAATAAAAATTCCATTATTTGGAATAAGGAGATTCACCATCTGTTTCATTAGGTCTGGATGACTGCTTATCAAATTGTAGATGCAGTAGCTGTGATGGGAGAATAATGTCCCACACTTAAGGACTGATTTCATTGCATGACATTTGAACCTATGATTGATGCCCAGTCATGCAGATCCAACTGTAATGAATTATGAGCATTGTTGTTTATAAACACTGAAATATTCATATGTTAGTTACCATTTCAAAACAAAATGGATATTTTTTAACATCACTGTCTTTATTTTAAGATCTCTTGATTTTCAAACTCTTAAGTATGGGATCCTCAGATAATGAAGCAGTTTGTGTCCATATGCAGCAAGACCTGGACAACATTCAGGCTTGGGCTGATAAGTGGCAAGTAACATTTGCGCCACACAAGTGGCAGGCAATGATCATCTCCAACAAGAGAGAATCTAACCATTTCCCCTTGGCATTTAACAGTATTAGCATCACTGAATCCCCCCACCATCAACATCCTGGGGTTACCATTGACCAGAAACTTAGCTGGACCAGCCATGTAAATACTATAGCTGTAAGAGCAGGTCAGGGGCTGGAAATTATGCAGCGAGTAATTCACCTCCTGACTCCCCAAATCCTGTCCACCATCTACAAGTTAGCTCCAACAACACTCAAGAAGCTCAACACCATCCAGGACAAAACAACCCACTTGATCAGAGACCATTCACCACTTTAAATATTCATGCCCTCCACCACAGGTGCATAGTTTCAGCAATGTGTGCTATATACAAGATGCACTGCAGCAAATTGGCAAGCCTCCTTCAACAGCACCTTCCAAACTTGCGACCTCTACCAACTTGAAGGACAAGGGCAGCAGACACATGGGAACACCATCAACTGCACATTCCCCTCCATGCCACATGCTGTTCCTTCACTGTCGCTGCATCAAAAACCTGGAACTCCCTCCCTAACAGCACTGTGGGTGTAGCTACACCAGATGAACTGCAGCGGTTCAAGAAGGCGGTTCACCAACACCTCTTCAAGAGCAATTAAGGATGGGCAACAAATACTGGCCTTGTCAGGAATGTTTACATCCCATGAACAATTTAAAAATGCATCTTTTCACCAAACTTATTTTTTGGTTCAAAGTATGCTTTGGTGCTCTCATCCCACACCACTTCACAATTGAAAGCTTGGCCAATTGATCCATTGCCACTGAACTGTTGTTCTGCCACTGTCTACAAGGTGAACAAGAACAGTATGGGATGATTGATTCTCCCTCTCTCCCACTGTCCAGAATGGGAAACAGAGAGCAGTGCGGAGAAAGGTGTCCTGTTCTTCCATGGTGCTGTTCATCAGTTCACAGGAGCTAATCAGTTGGTGGTGGGGTGGGGTGGTGATAATTTTTCACAGGGGCATTACTGGAGTTTAACGAGATATAGCTTTTTTACTTTATCAGCATGGAGCACTGCTATATTTCCTTGAACATAGAAGATTAAGCGGTGATTTAATTGAGATCTTTAAGGTGATTGAAGAATTTGATAGGGTCAGGTAGAAATTTATTCTCTGGTGGGAGAGTCCAGAACAAGGGGTGTAACCTTAAATTGTAGATGTTCAGAGTTGAGGTCAGAAAACACTTCTTCACACAGAGGATCGTGGAAATCTGGAACTTTCTCCCCCAAAAAGCTGTTGAGGTTAGATCAGTTGAAAATGTCAAAACTGAGATCAACAGATTTTTATTACGTAAAGGTATTAAGGGGTAGGGAACCAAGTTGGGTGGATGGATTTAAGAGACAGATCAGCTGTGATCTAATTGAATGGTGTTTCAGGTTAGAGGGGCTGAATGGCCTACTCCTGTTCCTATGTAAGCTATAGCCTAAATGTAAAACTCCACTCGGAGCCATTAAAATCACTAACTGTGAAATTAAGAACACCACAAATTAGGCTTTACGACCACAGACTTAAAAAAAATACATCAAAAATCAATAAAAGTGATTTTCTGATGTGCAGTCAAGTGGGCTTTAAACATTTCCAAATTTTGAGCACTTCTTTTGCTAGCTGCTGTCACTAGTCCACCAAAATAACCAGAAGTAAGAGATCTGGGGCAATGCAGGAGCTAATCTTGGACACCCAACTTTTCCCCTGTCATTTGAAGGGAAATTTCCATAACAACACTGTATGGAAATGCAATAATTATATCAGGTAAAATCTTCAAAAGTTTCTTAATTATTGAAACTCCTTCCTCTGGCTGACATTGCATTAAAAGATTAGTAATGCTAGTCCGATCACAATAATTGGTTTATAACAAATCTACTTCTTAACCAACTCTTCCACATTTCCAGAACAATCTAATCATTCAATTTTCTTGGCAGTTGACACTTTTTCCCATGTGCAGGTAAAACCACAGCAAATTAAGCTAAAGGGACAATATTGTCATGAAATGCGTCTGCCGGCTTTTTTTTGTGTTTGTAAAGTGAAAGAAGCCTGCAGGCTGTGCATCACTTTTGTCCACAGTGGTTATTCACACAGGATGATGTACTTCGATGTAAGTTATGACTTGTAACCTGTGCCTGTAGTCAAATGAAAAGCTTTGACTGTTTTTTTTTAATGCAGACTGCTTCTTTATGGCTTTACTAGTCATTCCCAGCATCAGCCTGCTCTTAAAAACTACCACAGATTTAAAACAAATACATGAAAAATCAATAAAAGTACACGTTAATATGACTGACAAAATAATATTACAATGCACTGCGGGAACCAATATTCCGAGCCATTCATAGACCATTGCATTCTTCCAATGCTTTGTTTCTCATTGCCATTTCATTGCCTGGAACATTTCATTCAAACATTTCATCGCTTTGGTAGACAAATGCAATTAGGTGGCTGACAAGATCAGGGTAATTATCATGAGCCACTCGGCTGATCCTGAATATTTACCCTGGTAGCCCTTTCAACATGCAAGCATATATGGTATAAAAATAGAAAGGAGAAGCAGTGGACTAGTAACCCAGAGACCCAGGGTATTGCTCTGGGGACATGGGTTGAAATCCCACCACAGCAGAAGGTGGAATTTGAATTCAATTACTAAATCTGGAATTAAAAAGCTAGTCCAATGATGGCCATGAAACCATTGTCGATTGTTGTAAAAACCCATCTGGTTCATTAATGTCCTTTAGGGAAGGAAATCTGCTGTCCTTACCTGGTCTGGCCTACATGTGACTCCAGACCCACAGCAATGTGGTTGACTCTTACATGCCCTCTGAAATGGCCCAGCAAGCCACTCAGTTGTATCTAACTGCTACGAAGTTAATAAAAAGGAATGAAACAGGACAGAACACCTGGCATCGAGCTAGGCACCGGAAACGACAACGGCAAACCCAGCCCTGTCGACCCTGCAAAGTCCTCCTTACTGACATCTGGGGGCTTGTGCCAAAGTTGGGAGAGCTGTCCCACAGACTAGTCAAGCAACAGCCTGACATAGTCATACTCACGGAATGATACCTGACAATGTCCCAGACACTGCCATGACTATCC
Source organism: Heterodontus francisci (assembly GCF_036365525.1). NCBI lineage: Eukaryota > Metazoa > Chordata > Chondrichthyes > Heterodontiformes > Heterodontidae > Heterodontus > Heterodontus francisci. The sequence continues at coordinate 136,539,631 of NC_090376.1, read as the reverse complement.
CCAGGTATGTCCTGTCCCACCAGCAGGACAGACCCAGTAGAGGTGGCGGCACAGTGGTCTACAGTCAGGAGGGAGTTGCCCTGGGAGTCCTCAACATCGACTACGAACCCCATGAAGTCTCATGGCATCAGGTCAAACAAGGACAAGGAAACCTCCTGCTGATTACCACCTATCGCCCTCCCTCAGCTGATGAGTCAGTACTCCTCCATGTTGAACACCACTTGGAGGAAGCACTGAGGGTGGCAAGGGCACAGAATGCACTCTGGGTGGGGGACTTCAATGTCCATCACCAAGAGTGGCTCGGTAGCACCACTACTGACCGAGCTGGCCGAATCCTAAAGGACATAGCTGCTAGACTGGGTCTGTGGCTGATGGCCACAGATGCATCTGTCCATGAGAGTATTGGTCGGAGTGACCACCGCACAGTCCTTGTGGAGACGAAGTCCCGCCTTCATTTTGAGGATACCGTCCATCGTGTTGTGTGGCACGATCACTGTGCTAAATGGGATAGATTTTGAACAGATCTAGCAATGCAAAACTGGGCATCCATGAGGCGCTGTGGGCCATCAGCAGCAGCAGAATTGTACTCAACCACAATCTGTAACCTCATGGCCTGCATATCCCCCACTCTACCATTACCATCAAGCCAGGAGACCAACCCTGGTTCAATGAAGAGTGCAGGAGGGCATGCCAGGAGCAGCACCAGGCATACCTCAAAATGAGGTGTCAACGTGGTGAAGCTCCAACACAGGACTATCTGCATGCCAAACTGCGTAAGCAGCATGCGATAGACAGAGCTAAGCGATCCCATAACCAACGGATCAGATCTAAGCTCTGCAGTCCTGTCACATCTAGCCGTGAATGGTGGTGGACAATGGAACAACTAACTGGAGGAGGTGGCTCCACAAATATCCCCATCCTCCTTGATGGGGGAGCCCAGCACATCAGTGCGACAGATAAGGCTGAAGCATTTGCAACTATCTTCAGCCAGAAGTGCCGAGTTGATGATTCATCTCGGCCTCCTCCTGCAGTCCCCAGCATCATAGATGCCAGACTTCAGTCAATTCGATTTACTCCGCGTGATATCAAGAAATGACTGAAGGCACTGGATAGTGCAAAGGCTATGGGCCCTGACAATATTCCAGCAATAGTACTGAAGACCTGTGCTCCAGAACTTGCCACACCCCTAGCCAAGCTGTTCCAGTACAGCTACAACACTGGCATCTACCCTGCAATGTGGAAAATTGCCCAGGTATGTCCTGTACACAAAACGCAGGACAAGCCCAAGCCGGCCAAATACCACCCCATCAGCCCACTCTCAATCATCAGTAAAGTGATGGAAGGTGTCAATAACAGTGCCATCAAATGGCACTTGCTTAGCAATAACCTGCTTAGTGACACTCAGTTTGGGTTACACCAGGGCCACTCAGCTCCTGACCTCATTACAGCCTTGGTTCAAACATGGACAAAAGAGCTGAACTCATGAGGTGAGGTGAGAGTGACTGCCCTTGACATCAAGGCAGCATTTGACCGAGTATGGCATCAAGGAGTCCTAGTAGTTAGCAGTATTTCTTCTTGCTAAAAGAAAAATAACAAGCAGTTCCCTCAAATTTCCTGGGTCTTGGTTCTTCCTGGGATGAGCAGACATTTCATTTCCCTCCTCACATTCCTTGCAATGTAGGATACAGTGTTGCAAATTAGGTGGCCATCTTAAGCTGCTAGCAAAATCATAATTTATCTGTTCTTTTTAAAATTTCTTCAAAAGATATAAATTCAGATCTCCAGACAGTGGATTAAAGAAAATTATTATTCAACAAAGCAAGTTGATGTGACAACATTAAAGAATTCATGTGGGATCTTTAGCATGTAGATTGCATTTAAGGCTGTGATTGAAGAAAGACGTCAAGGTGAAGGCTAGTGAGAATAGGCATCAGCATGCCTCCTGGGCATTGATAGCAAGCAGTTCAAAGACTTTAATGCAGTGAAGGAAAGATCTCTGTAACTGACTGACATGCTTAGGACAGTGCAGGGTAAAAATTGGGCTTCTACCTTGTCTACGAGAAATTGTGTATTATAAGCCCTTGATTTCTGTTTATTAATTTTCATGGGTGGAAATTCATGGGTTAGTTTCACAAAGTTCTGTTGAGGGAGCCAAAGTGAAACTTTTATCTCTGTATTTTTGGAAGGTATGCCTGATATCTCTTACTTTCCCTGTTCTGTTAAGGTCAGTAAACCTTTCCTAGCGCCGAGTTGAAGTTTGTGGTGGCTGCAGGTGGAGAGATGTGGTAAATCATATTGGCACTGATTGACATGTCCATCACCCTCCATTATTCATGAATTGTTTTTCTTAGGCTTGATGTTGTACTGGAGCAGACTCTGCATCCCTCTATCTTACTCCAAGAACACTTTGACAGCTCTAGTAGTGTACGTTTGGGCTTTCAGTTCTCCTGCAGACCTCACTGACATGCTTTGACAGCAAACCAGAAACTTCTGTTTATTCTTTTTTTCTCTCTTGAGTCTGAAAATCTCTGAAATCATTATTCAGATTATAATTTTACTGCCAAGCAATCTTTATTTAAAAGAGCAAACTTTGACCCTATTCTCGCTCGGGAACGATTGGTTTCTATTTCAGAAAATAATTTCTGCCTTATCTCATCACACCAATCATGGTTCTTTGTGTGATCTCACAGGTCTGGGCAAAATACATTTGTTTTATATGCCTGACAAGTTCTTTGCTGGCACTTCTGTGCAGTCATTATAACTTGCAAATTATTGGGGTCTGATGTGTGGGCCATTTAATGTTAAGTCAATCATCTACAAATTGTTTCCAATAATTATGCTAATGACATCAGAATTATTATTATTAAAGTCATTATGGAGCATCAACAACATGACAGGCAGCTGAAATAAATCAAGATAGCTATCCAGCATGAAGAATCAGTTGGTAATTATTTGTTTTCATGGTGTAAAACACTATCTGAATCTCTCGATGTGCTACTTCTTTGTAGCATGCTCATTAACCTATATTGCTCGATCTCTACAATTTAACGTATTTGCTGCTTTCAGCATTGGAAATGCTAAAGGTTAACAGAGGTTTCAAGATCAATTTCAAATATTCCATTCTAGGAGTCAGTGTTCCACTGACAGCATTCTTTATCCTCGAGGAACAACCGATAAGAGCTATGATTCCTAAAGAGAATGTTAATGTTTCTTTTACACAAAGTTAAATAGGTGGTATATGCCGTTGAATAGTTTAGAAACAGTTAAGACTCACTGCTTAGCAATGGCAGATGAGGTTGGCTTACAAACATGTGGCCAACTGGTCATAGCTTATTTTCACCTCTGAGGTGCACTGATATTTTTTTGTTGAAGTGTTTTTTTGTGAACAAGATTGAAGTCAAAACACGCTGCAACTAATATCATCAGAACACTAAAAAAAAAACTGGGAATCACAACACATATTGCTAATGAATCATTGAATCTCAGAATTTCAGTGCCAATCGATTCATCTTGCCAGTGCCAGGAGTCTGAAAGAACCATCAATTTAGTCCTATTCCTGTGCCCTTTCCCCATACCCATGAACATTTTTCTTTTCCCAATGTTTAACCATTTCTCTTTTAAAAGCTTTTATGGATTTTACTTTTCTTGTTAGCGCAGTCCATGTCTTAACAACATCTGCATGAAAAACTCCTAATCTCTCCATTCATTCTTTTGGTGATGCCTTAATTTTGTACCCTCTATTTAGCAGCTCTATGACCAGTGGAAATAGTTGTTTTTTTCCTATTCATCTTATCAAAATCCCTCACAATTTTGAATATCTCTATTGACTCACCTCCCAACTTTCTGTTGCAATGAAAATTAACAAATTTCCTCCAGTCTTATCTCATAATTAAACGTTCTCATCTCCTGGTCTCTTTTAATGAAATTAGTGCCATTCAAGCAGACCCATGTTTTAACTTCAACAGGAATCTGCTGAACTGGCCAGAAATTAGACTCGTCCCAACATAAGCACAAGAATTTACGCTGAGACTTGTAACGGACAGAATGTGCAGGTCTATGTATCCCACACCCAAAGCATTCCAGAATTAAGAGAGCTGTGACCATCCTAAATTGCTCTTCCGCCCTTGTCGTCATAATTGCGGTTAGCTATGGCCGCCGTTATAAGCCGCAACACAGCTCACTGATCAGGACCTGACCAATCTCAGCCAACCCAGATGCCGGCTAAGGTGAGTCTGGGGTAGCAGTTGCAAGGATTGGTGGGGGGGGGGAGTGGGAGATGGAGCAGGTGGCCATGGGAGGAGGTTGGCTGGTGATCGGAAGATGGGATGAGCGTAGGCCAGCAATGGTCGCTGTCTTAATGTGGAGACAGGAGTAATACCTCTGCTCCTTTTGGCTCAACATCAAGATTAAGTTAAAAACTTACCAGCGGCTTCTTTCCCCACCTCCTGAGGTCCCTTTAAGGGCCACTGGTTAGGTCACTATAGAGTATTAAAGAGTAGTCAGAGCTTGTGCAGCTCATTGCAGGCACCATAGTCGCCCCCAAAAAAGCCCTAACTTATGTGGCCATGGCCAAAGCGCATGCATGAATCAGGTGTATCTCGTTCCGCTATTAAATTTGTCATGCTGAAATTAAGCTCCAATTTTTCTTAGTCTGATAGAGTTCAGGCTATTACATTTCAGTAATTCATTAATCATTGACTAAAAAGGCCTTTCTTAAACTTGTAGTGGAGATTACTACAGTTAAAGGGCACTTAAGAGTTGAGTCATGGTCCAGTTATGTGATAATGTCATCAAAATATGAACTGAGATTTGATTCTCACGCAGTCTTACTATTGACCAAGTACATCGGTAAAATATTACAATATAGTGCAAGGTTTAGGTCATAAGGTGGAGATCATGGGTCATCATTACATTACAACAATATCTATTTTCTTATGTAAGCACCAGCTTTTCCTAAACTCAATTATCAGCGAGGCATTGATTACACAACTATGCATGCATCGCATCACTACATTTGGTAAAAACAGAAATAAGACAGGAAGGACAGCAATTGAGGTCAATTGGATTTTTCATAAATGCAGCGGGGTCAAAATGTTAACAAGAAAAGATGATTGACATGTCACAATTATCAATAATTGTAAATCAGCTAGCAGCACTTGCCAACTTTCGTATAGGATTTTCCACCACTATCATACAATTGAGGCCCTGCATCTACTCCAACTGAAAATAGTTCTATTAACGGTCTTGTAATTCAAACCATGTTAAACCAAAGACACCAGTGATAGAGGAGGGAGTATCTTTCCACCCATTTACTTTCTCTAATATTTTTTATTTGAACTGTAAACCTTGATTTATAAATATGAAACACAAGTGACTTTGATCATTGGGCAGCAAAAGTTGCCCAATAGGATCTGCTGCCCATTATGCACACTGCCTGCTTTCCATTGACTTCAGTAGGGCTGGGTGTAACTTGGGTGGTTGATTCGTCCCACTTAACGATAAAGTGAAAGTTCGCCTCATTGTCAAAATCCAAGTCAGTCAACAGCATCACTTAGCCAGTTGACTTTTTGCCTAGCTCAGTTGTAAAAAAGACAAGAACATTTATTGATGGCATTTTTTTTATTCATTCATGAGCTGTGGGCATCGCTGGCCAGGCCGGCATTTATTGCCCATCCCTAATTGCCCTTGAGAAGGTGGTGGTGAGCTGCCTTCTTGAACCGCTGCAGACCATGTGGGGTAGGTACACCCACAGTGCTATGAGGAAGGGAGTTCCAGGATTTTGACCCAGCGACAGTGAAAGAACAGTGATATAGTTCCAAGTCAGGATGGTGTATGACTTGGAGGGGAACTTGCAGGTTGTGGTGTTCCCATGCATTTGCTGCCCTTGTCCTTTTAGTTGGTAGAGGTCGCGGGTTTGTAAGGTGCTGTCGAAGGAGCATTGGTGCTTTGCTGCAGTGCATCTTGTAGATGGTACACACTGCTGCCACTGTGCGTCGGTGGTGAAGGGAGTGAATGCTTGTGGATGGGGTGCCAATCAAGTGGGCTGCTTTGTCCTGGATGGTGTCAAGTTTCTTGAGTGTTGTTGGAGCTGCACCCATCCAGGCAAGTGGAGAGTATTCCATCACACTCCTGACTTTTGCCTTGTCGATGGTGGATAGGCTTTGCGGAGTCAGGAGGTGAGTTATTCGCCACAGGATTCCTAGCCTCTGACCTGCTCTTGTAGCCACGCTATTTATATAGCTCCTCCAGTTCAGTTTCGAGTCAATGGTAGTCCCTAGGATGTTGATAGTGGGGGATTCAGTGATGGTAATGCCATTGAGTGTCAAGGGGAGATGGTTAGATTCTCTCTTGTTGAAGATGGCCATTGCCTGGCACTTGTGTGTCGTGAATGTTACTTGCCTGTTATCAGCCCAAGCCTGGATATTGTCCAGGTCTTGCTGCATTTCTACACAGACTGCTTCAGCATCTGAGGAGTTGCGAATGGTGCTGAACATTGTGCAATCATCAGCAAACATCCCCATTTCTGACTTAATGATTGAAGGAAGGTCATTGATGAAGCAGCTGAAGATGGTTGGGCCTAGGACACTACCCTGAGGAACTCCTGCAGTGATGTCCTGGAGTTCAAATGATTAACCTCCAAAAACCACAACCATCTTCCTTTGTGCTCGGTATGACTCCAACCAGCAGAGAGTTTTCCCCCCAATTCCCATTGACTCCAGTTTTGCTATGCTTGAACCACTGAGTGACTGTCATGTGACAAGCCCTTCCCCATTTGTTTTTTCTTTAAGCTGGTGTTTCTCTGCAGCAGCAAGGAAAAGCATCTGGATGCTGACACGTGTAGACCCACGTGGGGTTCCTCTCTCTCTCTTCCATTCCAAATTGCAAGCTTCAAATCCTGCTGTTCACTGACCATCTTTGCACACTCCGGCTGCAATCACAAACCCCATTGGACGAAATCATCTGCATCACTGTCTGCAAGAGACCAACCAAACCAGTCATCTACCTCTTCAAACTAAAAGCCTCAGGACCACTGAATTCAACTAGAAGCCAGCCAAATCACCAAACTTCAAAGACTGTATACCCCTTTTTCTATGGACTCTCACTCAACCAATCTAATTTTCTCCACTCTGTAACCTAATTGTGTGTGTAAACCTCTAGTGTGTGTGTGAGAGTGAAAGTGGGCGCATAGTTTATTATTTTATTAGTTCAGTTTAAGTACAATAAAGTTAACCTCTTTCCTTGTTAAACTCAAGAAAATCTGACCAATTGGTTCTTGTTATGATTATCGCAAGTAAGTAGTCAAACACCTACTGAGCTGGCCACTTTAAGAAAAACGTGATCAAACAAGGAGAGGGAAAAGAGGGAAGCCCTTCTACTCCTCCTCACTTGACTGTAACAGAAATTTGAGGGCTCATATCTGGGATCAAACCCAAAGATGAATGGTGAATTGAAAACCAAATTGTTCCCTAGAAAAAAAGTTAAAAACTTCAATATAGGTTTTCTTGTGGTTTTCAGTGCTAGAGTACTAAAATATCCACATTTGAGGCCAGTACCTTCCTGGAACAGAGTGAAGTAACATGGACCAGGTTAAAAGCCCTCACTGTTGGAGATTTAAGGAATATAGCTGGTCAGTTAGAGTTTACTATCTGTCCAAAAGCTCGGAAGTCCAAAATCCTGAAACTTGTAGCTAACCATTTTAAAATTGACACTGAAGAACTGGAGACAAGCATAGGATCTAAAACAGACAAAGTAACATTAGCTAAAATACAGCTGGAACAGAGGAGATTAGAATTAGAATTCCAAGAAAAATAAAGGGAGAAAGAAAGAGCTCTCCAGAGAGAGAAGGAGGAGAGAGAGTCTCAGGAAAGAGAAAAGAAAGGGAGGTAAGGGGAAAAAGAAAGAGCTTTCCAAAGGGAGTTAAGGCAGTTCAAACTGAATAAAGGAAGACCCAGTGAAGGAACCATTACTGAAGAAACCATTAGTGAGGGAACCACCCCTAGTGGGATTTGGAAGCATTTTTCATCTCTTTTGAAAAGCTTGCAAAACAGTTGAAATGACCAGTAGACAGCTGGATACTGTCATTGTGGAGCAAACTAACAGGAAAAGCCCATGAGGTTTATTCACTGTTGCCTGATGAGAGTTCATCGGATTATGAGATGACTAATAATGCTATCCCGAGTGCATACGACATACGAGTTAGTACCGGAGGTGTACCGCCAAAAATTTCAAACTCTCCGAAAGCAGCCGGAACAAACTTACATCACTTTTGAAAGGATTAAGCAACTCGCTTTCAACCGATGAATACAGGCACTTAAGATATAGTCCACCTATGAGAACCTGAGAGAGGTGATCTCTAAAACTCACTTCCCCTTTCCAAGGTCCCAAGAGCCAAGCAGGCAGCAATCCTGGCTGATAATTATACACTTCTTCATAGCCGTTTCCCCAAGGGAAACCCTTCCCTAGTTTCCTCCAAAAACCTGAAAAGTATTGAAGGTGGGCAGGTGATAGGAGGATGAACAGAAAATAGCGAGAACAGAGAGCTGGAAACACAAAGGGCCCGCCTCAAGCCAAAAAGGATGGTTCTGAGAACAGGAGTGATGCCTGGAAGCCTGTATGTTTCCATTGTAACAAGTCAGGTCACCTTTGAGCTGACTGCTGGAGGTTATGGGGAAAACTTATAGGTTTAGTCAGGGTACACCAGACTAGTGCAGGAAAACGGGGCCCTAATGGAAAGCACAGTGGACTAGGCTGTGGCTCTAACTGCGGCAGTAAACCTACCCTGAGAGTGTGGGAAAACTTAGCAAAATCTCTGAGTTACCAGGATTTTGTGTCCAGAGGAAAAGTGACCCCATAACCCTCGAGTGAGGCGAGTAAGCCCATAGTCATACTTCGGGATACAGGGGCCACCCAATCCCTTCAGAGAGTGCATTCAATGCTAGAGTGCTCGTAAACAGTATTGGAGGAAAGTCTTTGCTCATACCTTTATACCGGGTGCACCTGGAGTGCAACCTTGTTTCAGGACTGGTAACTGTGGGAACTGTCCCTAATTTACCTGTGGAGGGGGTCGACCTGCTCCTGGGTACTGATCTAGCAGGGACGAAGGTGGGAGCTTCCCCAGTGGTTTTAGAGAGACCAAAAGAGGTCGGGGAGACAGAGCAGTTACAGGAAAAGGTCAGTGGCATTTTTCCTGACTGTGTGGTGACCCAGCCCATGGCCAAACAAGCTCCATCGGAGGAGAGTGAACTGGCACTGCAGGCAGATGACCCTACTGTCTGGTTATCTGAAACCTTCTTTGGGAAGTTAGAGGACCCAAAGGATGTGTTAAACAGGTCTTCCTTGGTTGAGACTCAGAAAGCCGATCCAGGGTTAAAAAAGTTAGCACAGACTGCCCAAAACTGAAGCTGAAGCAGAGGGAGTTCCAGAGTGCTACTATTTAAAGGATGAGGTGCTGATGAGAAAGTGGAGACCTCCTCACAGATCTGTGGATAAAGAGTGGACAGTTGTTCACCAGGTAGTGGTGCCGCTAATGTACCATAAGGAAATATTGTGAATAGCCCACAAGATTCCAATGGCTGGACATGTCGGTATCTGAAAAATCCAAGCCCGCATAAGACAACATTTTCATTGGCCACAACTCCACAAGGATATGGTGGAGTTCTGTAAGGCTTGCCACACATGCCAGGTTGTGGGGAAGCCTCAACTTGCAATAAAACCTGCACCCCTAATTTCATAACGGCTTTTGGGGAACCCTTCAGCAGAGTGCTGGTGGATTGTGTCGGACCCCTGCCGAAAACAAAAAGGGGCTACCAGTATCTTCTCAACATTATGGATGTGGCTACCTGATTTCCAGAGGCTATCCCTCTAAGAACTATCTCTGTCAAGGTAGTAGTGGAGGGGCTAACCCAACTCTTCACCCAATATGGGCTGCCTGCTGACATCCAGTTGGATCAGGGCATGAATATTATGCCCAGTATTTTTCAAAAGGTCATAAGCAATCTGGGTATAAACCAGGTAAAGTCCTCAGTCTACCACCCACAGTCACAAGGGGCTTTGGAATGGTACCACCAGACCCTAAAGACAATGATCAGGGCATACTGCTATGAGTACCCCCACGACTGGGAAAAAGGGCTGGAATTTCTTCTGTTTGCTACTGGGGACTCACCCAATCAGTCCACTGTCTTTAGTCCCTTTAAATTAGTTTATGGACACGAGGTGAGAGGTCGTCTAAAACTAATCAAGGAGAGGTTCATGGGACACAGGGACGAACCTTCCCCGTTAGACTACATCTCCATGTTCCGAGAACGGCTCCCGAGAGCCTTTGCGGTGGCTCAGGAACACCTAAAAACCTCCCAGACAGCTATGAAAATGCAAGTGGGTAAACATGCCAAGGCCAAAACATTTCAGCCTGGAGACGACGTGTTAGTGCTATGACCAATACAAGTTCAGCTCGGTTCAGTGGCCCGTACAGAGTAGTAAAGAGAATTAACCAGGTGAATTATATAGTTGATACCCCAGATCATAGGAAAAAGCAAAGGCTGTACCAGATCAATAAGAAAAAACAATATCACAGCCGGAAAAGGGACAAACAAGCACAGGTCTGTCAGGCAGTCAGGAAAGAGGAGGATGAAAGGGACAGTGAGGACCAGCTAGAGGGAGGACAGGAAGATTCCCAAATCGAGCCCCCTACCGTCTGGTCAGCTAACACTGAAATGTGAGGGAAATTGGACACTGTACTCTCCTTTTTAAACGCAGAACAGAGAGGAGACCTAACAAAGCTGCTCACAGCATTTAAAGGGACCTGCAGGGACAAACCAGGGTGCACGACCCTAACCCTACACAATGTGAATGGAGGAGAGACCCCTCCCATAAAGCAAAATCCCTATCACCTTAGTCCCAGGAAACTGACCCAGGCTTGGGAGGAAATGTAGTATATGCTGGAGCACAAGGTGATTGAGCCCGTCAGAGCAGTTGGAGTTCCCCAGTTGTGTCCAAACCCGATGACTCAACAAGGCTCTGCATTGGTTACAGAAAGATTAATGCTGTGATCAGAGCTGATTCCTACCCAATTTTCCGCCTGAAAGACTGTATAGATAGAGTAGGAAACGTCTCCTACATAGCGAAAGTAGACTTCTTAAAAGGGTACTGGCAGGTTCCGTTAACCACATGAGCTAAAGATATCTTGGTTTTTGTCACCCAGTGGCTTATTCCAGTGCCAGATGAGGCCCTTTGGATTAAGAAATGCCCCAACCACCTTCCAAAGGCTGATGAACCAGGTAGTGGCTGGGCTGCCCAACTATGTAGTGCAGCTGGATGATCTGTTAGTGTACAGTGACACCTGGAGGGAACACCTAGCCCAGTTAGAAGCCCTCTTCTGAAGGTTACAGTCAGCTGACCCTGTGATAAATCTTGGAAAGAGCGAGTTTGCTAAAGCTCAAGTAACCTACCTGGGGCATGTTGTGGGTCAAGGGCGAGTATTGCCCAGAGAAGCAAAGGTACAGGTGCTGATCGATTTTTCTGTGCCCACAACCAAACAGGAAATAATGTGATTTTTGGGGATGTGTGGGATTTACCACAAGTTTGTCCCAAACTTCAGTACTGTAGCTGCCTCACAGACAGACTTATTACAGAAAAAAGCAAAGGTAGTGTGATCAGGGAGGTGCCAAACATCTTTCAAAAGGCTGAAAGCCATCTTAACCAATGAGCCGGTGCTGGCAGCACCAAACTTTAACAAACCACTTAAAGTGGCAGTGGATGCTAGTGATGTAGTGGTTGGGCCGTCCTGCTCCAAGATGATGAGTTAGGCATTGAGAGACCTGGTGGGTACTTCTCCAAAAAATTAAACAAACATCTACTGTGGAGAAGGAAGCCCCGGGACTGTTTATGGCTCTCAAACATTTGAGGTATATGTCCAAATCAGGTATAGAAAGATCGTAACTTACACCAATCACAATCTTTTGACCTTTGTAGAAAAATTTAAAAACCAGAATGTGAGCTTTTTTCCATTGGAGCCTGCTTCTGCAACCTTACCACCTAAAGATTATCCACATCGTAAGGACAAACAAGGTGATAGTTGACGCTTCATCTGGGGTATAGTTCAGCATGGAACCATCCCGGATATATAAAAAAATTAAACCAAAACATAGCTATGAAAGTGAGACTGATGAACATATGTGTACAGTTTCTTTTTAGTTTGTGACCTCATGATGAAATGCTCCTTTTGTCACATTTCATTTCACGTGGTGGGGAGGTGTCATGTCAACTTCATTTGTTGAATGATAATTTTCATTAATCCAGTGACTGGAGATCTGAATTTATATTTTTTTAAAGGAATTTTTAGAAGAACAGATAAATGATGATTTTGCCAGCAGTTTGAGATGACCACCTAATTTGCAACACTGTATCCGACGTTACAAAGCATGTGAGGAGGGAGACAGAATGTCTACTCATCCCAGCAAGAACCAAGAGCCAAGAGGTTTAAGGGAACTGCTTGTTCTATTTCTTTTAGCAAGAAGAAATACTGCTAACTACTTTGCTTGAATCACTGAGTGACTGTCATGTGACAAGCCACTCCTCATCTGTACTTTTGTAAGCTGGTGTTTCTCTGCAGCAGCTGAGAGAAGCATCTGGACTCTGACATGTGCAGACCCAAATTGGAGTCCCCCCCTCTCTCTCTCTAGTATTTCCAGCTTGCGAGCTTCAAATCCTGTCTGTTGACTGACCACCTTTTTACACTGCGGCTACAATCAGAAACCTCGTTGGAGGAAGTCATCTGCATCACTGTCCACAAGAGACCTACCAAACCAGTCATCTACCTCTCCAAACTAAAATCCTCAGGACCACCGAATTCAGCTGGAAGCCAGCCGAATCACCAAACTCCACAGACTGTATACCTCTTTTACTATGGACTCTAACTCAACCAATCTACCTTTAGCAACTCTGTAGCCTATTTGTGTGTGTGTGTACTCCTCAAATGTGTGCGTGTGGGTGAGTGAAAGTTGGTGCACAGTTTATTATTTTTATTAGTTTGGCTTCACATATATCTCAAATGTTTGAGAGCCAGAAATAGTCCCGGGGCTTCCTTCTCCACAGTAGAGTATCTTCTTTGATGTTTATTTAATTTTTTGGAGAAGTACCCACCAGGTCTCTCAATGCCTAACTCATCATCTTGGAGCAGGACAGCCCCACCCCTACATCACTAGCATCCACTGCCACTTTAAATGGTTTGTTAAAGTTTGGTGCTGCCAGCTTTGTTGGTTAAGATGGCTTTCAGCCTTTTGAAAGCTGTTTGGCACCTCTCACCCTAGTGCACACCATATGACATAGCAGCAACCTGTAACATGTTTTTAATGCTCTCCTGGGCAGCCTCCCACCTTCCACCCTCTATGCTTGAGCTCATCCAAAGCTCTACTGCTAGTACCCTAACTCATAACAAGTTCCATTCAGCCATCACTCCTGCGCTCGTTGACCTACACTGGTTCCTGATCTAGCAGCACCTTGAATTTAAGATTCCCATCCTTGTACTCAAATCTCTCCATTGTCTCACCTTGCCCTTTAAATGTAACCTCCTCCAGCTCTGCAACCCTCCAAGATCTCTGTGCTCTTTCAATTCTGGCCTCATGTGCATCTCTGATTTCTGTTGCTCCATCAATAATGGCCAGGCCTTCAGTTTCCTGGTCCTTACATTCTGCAATTCCCTCCCTTAATCTCTCCACCTCTCCAGTCTCTCGCCTCCTTTAAGCCACTACCTCTTTGACCAAGCTTTTGGCAGCCTGTCCGAATATCTCTTTATGTGGCTTGGTGTCATTTTTTTCCTATGAGTTGTCTTGGGATGTTTTTACTACATTAAAGGTGTGAATTAAATGCAAGTTTTTGTTATTGTCCTCATGCTGCACTTTAATTGAAAGTAACAAGTGAATTGTGCTCATTAGCAAACCCATTCTATCCTCTCTTCTTGATTTCCTCTTATAGACATGCACAAAAAAAACAGGCCCCACAGTATGCGGATCAAACAGCAATTCAGAGCAGATGCAACCAGACAGTTTATCTTTCCCACATACCAATACGGGGACAGCCATCCAGCTTCTGGAGAGGCAATATAAAATAAATGGTGCAATGCTAAAGGGAGTGCAAAGAGACCGTGGGTATATGTGCAAAACCACTGAAGGTGGCAGGGCAGGTTGAGAACATGGTTAAAAAGGCATACAGGATCCTGGGCTTTATAAATAGAGCAAAAGAGTATAAAAGTAATGAAGTTATCATCAACCTTTATAAAACACGAATACAGCTTCAACTGGGGTATTGCATTCAATTCTGGGCACCACACTTTAGGGATAATATGAAGGCTTTATGGAGGGTGCAGAAAAGATTTACAAGAAAGTTTCCAGGGATGAGGGACTTCAGTTACATGGATAGATTGGAGAAGCTGGCATTTTTCTCTCTAAAGTGGAGAGGAGATTTGATATAAATGTCCAAAATTATGAATGGTCCAGACAGAGTAGATAGAGTTCCCCTTGGCAGAAGGGTTGAGAACCAGAGGACATAGATTTAAGGTGAATGGCAAAAAAGAAACAACGGCGACATGCGGAAAATCTTTTTTTTAAAACAGTGAGTAGTTAAGATCTGGAATGCACTGCTGGAGAGTTTCAGTTGTGGCTTTCAAAAGAGAATTGGATAAGCACCTGAAGAGAAAAAAACTTGCAGGGCTACAGGTAAAGGGGAGGGGAATGAGACTAGCTGAGTTGCTCTTCAGGAGAGCTGGCGCAGACAGGACAGGCCACCTTTTGTGCTTTAACTATTCTATGATTCTATGATTCTAATTAACATGTGAGCTAAAGGTGAATGCAGTGGGTGATACACAGAGCTTGATTGACCAGGGACACTGGTGGTGGAACATGACAAGGAATGTATTGCCGATCAGAGAATCTTGGAAATCCAGATCTCAAGATTCCTGCTTTTAAAAGAAGAATGCTTGCAGAGCCTCAAATGTATTGTCATGCAGGCCCCCACTTGCCAAGAATGAGGCGCACATTATTTTGCCACATGAACATTAAAACGTAAAATTGTCGTGGCGAAGAAAAGAGGGGCTATCACAAGGAATTGTCAGGCCCCTCACCCGAAAGACTTTTTTTGCAGACTAGCAGGCAGTATTGGAACAAAGGAACCAGTCCCTGCTTCCCCAATGCACATAAGACCTGGCGGTTGGACTTTTTTGAATTTGAACTTGCCACAGAGTTTTAAAACTCAGAAGGTTCTTTGCTCCTGGACTGAGAACATCTCTCTCCTGTCTGCTCCCATCTCTTTCTCACTGAACTGAAGACTCATTGAAGACACATGAACCCCAAGAGAGAAAAGTCTCCCACAGTGAACAAGGTTTAAGAAGAATACTGGGCCCCAACGAAAAGCAAGAATTACGTACAAAAGGACTACAGTGAGTTCGAAGCACAGTAACAAGAAACTCTTCTGATATTGCCTCAAATCTCTCTACTTTATTATTTCTTCTGCTCTTTTCTGTCTCTATTTGTATGTACGTATCATGTATGCATGCTAGCATGGGGTGTGGCATGTATCCATAGGCGTTGACCGAATTAGAGTTTAAGTTTAAGTTTTAATAAATTTCACTTTTCTTCTTTAAACCTAAGAAGGCCTGTTTGTGCTAATTTCTTGGCCTTATAATTGGAAAGTGGTGAAGAAGGATTCACCAAAGGGGGTGCTCAAAACACAGTGTGTTTAAAATTAAACCCTGTTATAATAAGACCAGGTGAAGGCTGAAAGAGGCCCCTAGACATTTTTCTCACCTGGTCATAACAGTACATACAGATATTAGGTGATGTGTGCTGCAGATAGTGGGTGGAAATTAGTGAGGTCATTTGGAGGAGGAATGGAGACATGGGGAGGCCGGATAATAACAATGAATGCACCGTCCAGAGATCTCATGTCTTGATGTCGGTTCCAGATTTAGTCAACGGCGGAAAGGCTCCAAGTCGACTTCAATGCCCTGACATGATGAGACTGTCATTTGAATTGCTGAACAGGTCGTTGTAATACACTAACGTGCAATTGATCGCAATTCATTGGGATTTGGAATTAAGTGAACAGCGGGTGGTCCCCTCATGCCTTTGGATCCCCAGCCATTGAAAGGTGACGGCACCAAGCCAGGCCTCAGTGTTGTGACAGAAAGGCAGCCATGGCAAACACTGGATAGTGGAAGGGGGGGGGGGGCAGAATGGAGGCCATTGCTGGCCTGCAGTGCTATGCTCTCTGCATGGGTGGGCTTGGTCTCAGGTGGCAGTGCCAGATGGGCTTAGATTCAGGGAGCAGTATCGGGTGGGATTGGTCTTGGGTGAGAGGACCGGGTGGGCTTGGTCTTGGGTGACGCTACTGGATGGACTTGGTCTCAGGATGGCCATGGTATTGGGTGCTAGGCTGGCTCTCAGCAAGGGTGGGAACTGAGGGACATTAGTGTGCACGCTGAGGGGAGTAGCCAAAGCAAAGATGCCAAGGCACATTTGTCTCTGCAAGGACAGACCTCTGGAGACCTACTGATCAGCTGGCATGGGTTTCACATACCTCTCTTTGTGGACTTCCATGACATGATGTATCACCTCCAATGGAGGGAGTGCCAGGAGGCAGCTGAGCCTGTCTGTGAAGCTCCATGACAAGAGCGACATTAGTCAGCCATGTCAAGAAGGACTTCCCTGCACTAAAGAGTGCGCCAGACACAATTCAGCGACCTCCAAATGCCCGAGTAGCATTGTCAACCAAGACGGCGGCTCTCCAGGGAGGCCATCACTGATTTATGTGCCATGATGCGGAATGATCACCCTACACCAGTGGTCCTGAGTCTCACCATGGCACTCAACTTTTACACCTGTAAAACTTTCCAGGGATGCACAGGGGACATGTGTGGGGTCTCTCAAGCCGTTGCCCACCGCTGCATCAAGGAGGTGACCAATGCCCTGTTCAAGAGGGCCAGCGACTATATGCGTTACCAGACTGACTGCTACAGTCAGGCCTAGTGGGCTGTCGGCTTCGGGCCCATCGTTGAATTCCCCCAGGTACAAGGTGTGATAGATTGCATGCATGTTGCCTTCAAGGCTGCAATGGACCAGCCAGCCGCCTTCATCAAAAGGAAGGGCTTCCATTCCATCAACGTTCAACTGGTCTGCGACCACCAAAAGCGTTTCCTGCTTCCGGAGAAGCAGCCACAATGGCTGCATACTTTGACAGTCCCACGTGCCACAGCTTTTCAGGCCCCCCGCTCACCTTCAGGGATGGATTCTCGGGGACAATGGCTACCCATTGAAGACATGGCTACTGATGCTTGTGACAAACACTTGCACTGCAGAAGAGAGGTACAGCACCTGCCACAGCTCCACCCGAGCCACCATCGAACAAGCCATTGGACTGCTGAAGATGAGATTCCATTGTCTCGATCGATCCAGTGGAGCCCTATAGTATGCCCCATCATGGTGTTCTGCTGTGCTCTGCACAATCCAGCACTGCAGAGGGGGATGGTCTTTCATGAACAGGACATGATTGATCACCAGTCTTTAACCGATAAGGAGGACACAGAGCAGGGTGATGAGCAGGCAACACTGGATCTTGAACCCCTTGCACTGGAGGCCAGGCCAGGGAGGCACGAGACAATCTCATACTTACCCACTTCCAGCCACCGTGGCCTCTCAAAGTGAACTCAATAAAGACTCACCTCAATGGGTTCAATCTGTCACCTCCTTTCTAGAATTCCGTGCCAAGCACCCAGCTGATTCATGTGCTCTGGCCCATCCGAGACGCTTACCAAAGGAGGGCTGTGCCTATACTGGCAGCCCAATGAGGGAGGGAAGGGTGAAGGCAGCATCTCACAATTAAGGCATGAAAGAATAACCTTTTTCAACAATGAATGTGAACTGTGATAGTGATAGAACTTTATAACACAAAACAAATGGCAAATATCAAACACCCGTGAAACCCCAAGTGTGTCTGGGTGCTTTTGTTTAATACATTTGTGAGTGCTTCTACAAGGGGAAGCAGCAGGGCTGGAGGTAGGCTGCAGATCAGGCTGCCCTTGGCCTGGGATGAATTTGACTGCTGCGTTCTGACTGCCTGAGGCTGGAGGGTCACAGATGCCTGAGGAATTCCTCCACAGGTACAGGATTCTCCTCAGGCGTTGTGGCTACTGGAGCTGGGCTCACTGGCAGAGGGGCTGAGGAGTCGATGTCTGCATTCAGAGCGTCCTGAGGTGAGCCCCCAGATGTGGAGGTCAGCCTCTCCTCCTCCCTTTCAAGGCTCTCTTGAACCTCCCTTCTCATCAGAGAAGGATGAGGACCTGAAGAGAAGTCTCTAACTGCCTGTCCTTCTCTCACCTTGCCACTGCTACGTTGAGCTCATGGCCAAGGCAATGGTGTGCAGATCTGCACTCATTTGTGGGATCAGGCTCTCCATGAGGGTCACCATGTGCTCACAAGGCAGCACTCATGTCATGGATGGACTCCTCCATCATCTGCTCATGGCTGCACATGGCCTCTGGCATCTGTGCCAGATGTAACTTTACCCCTCTCTGCAAATCCAGTATGCCCTGTGCTGTTGATACCAGAGGCTTGTCATCAGCCAGGGGCTATCCAGGGCCTGGCTACCCACAGTCCTTCGACTGTTAGTGGCTTCGGCTGTCACAGCCTCTATCAGCTGCTCGGGCTCGTTTACAGTGCTCTCACCAGCTGGTGACCCTGATTGTACAGCCGAGCACAAACTCACCGAGATGAACATATCTTTGCTGGTGGAAGGTGCAGGAGAGTCATGTGATGGTGCATCTTCTAACTGCGGTTCTTCCTCAGAGGATAATGGCTGTCCCCCTTCAGCTGGAGCCTCCTGCAGATGATGACCTGAAAGAGAGAACACAAACATCTGTGGGTTATGCTGTGTAGATCTTGCTATTGTCATGGACTTGTATTATTTTTCTCCTTGGATTAAAACAGTGTGCCTTTCAGACTCTGTTAAAAACTGTGCACTTTTAAGACAGGGAGAGAAGGTTTGGATTTCTGGGGGCACAGTGTGCCACAGCAGCACTTGTTACCCTAGGCAGGAGAGAGACAGAGGTCACATGTTCTAACGTTTGGATTTGACTGTATCTAAAACTGGCAAAAAACAGTCTCAACCAGTTTGTTTTGAGACTCACCAGCAAAGTGTACTGAAGAGAAAAGAGCTGTGCATTCTCTCTCAGCAGAAATTCTACAAGGAGCTACAGGCCAAATTAATTGCTTAAAGAGGAAATAACCCTTTTAAGAGACCATTTTCTATTGCTAAAGGAACTGTTGATGCCGACTTCAGCCGCAGAGTGTGAATGCCTATCAAACACAGACTGCTACATCAAATCCAAGTGAAGACTTCAAGTAGCATTTGATTATTTCCACATTAGAATATCTCATCCATCAGGAACGTAACCTATAAAGACTTACTTGTTTATTTATGCTTAAGAAACAGCTAATTTTTAAAAACACCACTTTTAAAACCAGTTAACGACTGTTATTTTTGTGTGTATGTTTGTGAATGGGGAAGTTAGGTTAAAATAAGAAGTTATAAGGTCTTTAGACATTGGTTTATCTTAATAGTGTTTTAAGATTTAGTTTTAATAAATAGTTAATTTGTTGTTGACTAAAGATACCTGGTTTGGTCTGTTTTATTCCAAGGGGTTACTGGAGTGTTTAATTTGGCTGTTTTCCAATTGGATGGAAAACTTTTATAATATTCTGCGACCTGTGGAGTGACGGGACTGAAGTGACAGTACATTGCTCCCGCCGCAGGCATAACACTTTAGCAACCAGGCCTGATGTGGATCTTCAGAGTGTATTGGATGTCAAATGGAGACAATCCTCACTCTCTTGTGCGGAGACTCCAGTCTCACCATCCATTATTGAGCGGCCGCCCTGGGCCCCTGCTAGCTCTAGTGCTTCCTCCTCAGCCATGGCAAGAGGCCAGATATTGACTATTCCTCCACCAGTCCGTGACATCTCCCTGGAATTATGGTCTATTTATCCTGCAAGTGGAAAAAGGGACATAGTAAGACTTCACAGGCAGAGCAAGAGGAGACGTCATGGGGGTGAGCTGTGAAAGAAGGTGGCAGAATTTGGGATGAGTTGGAGTTTCTGTAGGTTGGGAATTGGGAAACTAACCAGAAGAACATGGAGAAGTCAAGCCTGGAGTTTATGACGGCATTCATAAGAGTTTCAGCTGCAGTTGCATGAAGTGGGAGAGGTGGGAAAATTAACAGAGGTGAAATTAACAATCTTGGTGATGGACAGTTCATTGAATTTGAAGCTTCTCTCAGAGTCAAAAAGGTCATCAGCTTTGCACACTTTCAGATTCGGCCTGAGGGAGCAGCCATAGATGGATTACAAGAAGGACTTTTGGGCAGGTGCCATATAGAATGGCTTTTGCTGATGTTAAGTTGTAAAAAGTTCTAGCTAACCCATGAATTGATCTTGGACATGCAATTGGATATTACATGCAATTGGATGGTCAAGATACTAAGGGTGCTTGTCGGGAGGTCATGCTGGATGCAGTCAACATGCATATGAGTGTCATTTTCAAGGAGCAACATATAGATGAAGTGCTAAGGATGGAAACTTCAGGTGCTTCCAGGGAGACTGTCTGGAAGCAGAAGGAGTAACCATTGTAGAAATAAATTGGATATGTCGGCACAGAGAGAAATGGAATAATTTGAGGTAAAGACCATGGAGATGAACAGCTCATTTTTGGGTTGGCAGTTGGCAGATTATAACTAGTGGGATGCTGCACAGGTCAGTGCTTGGGCCTAAACTATTTACAATTTATGTCACTGACTTAGATGAGGGGACCAAGTGCAATGTCTCCAAGTTTGCTGATGATACTAAATTAGGTGGGAAGGTAAGCTCTGAAGAGTAAGCTGGTAAGAGGCTGCAGAGGGATATAAACAGGTTAAGTGAGTGGCCAAGAAGGTGGCAGATGGAATATAATGTAGGGAAATATGAAATTATCCATTTTGGTGGGAAGAACAGAAAAGCAGAATATATTTTTTAAAAGATGAGACATTATTAAATGCTGTTCAGAGGGATTCGGGGGTCTTGGTACATGAATCATAGAAAGTTAATATGCAGATACAGCAAGCAATTAGGAAAGTAAATGGTATGTTAGCCTTTAGGACTATAAGAGTAAGGAAGTCTGGCTGCAATTATATAGGGCTTTGGTGAGACCACACTGGCATACTGTATATAGTTCTGATGTACTTACCTAAGGAAGGTTTTGCTTATGTGCTTGCCTTAGATGGAGTGTAACGAGGGTTCACTGGATTGCTTCCTGGGATGAGAGTGTTGTCCTTTGAAAAGTAATTGAGTAGATTGGGTTTATATTTCCTGGAGTTTAGGGGAATGAGAGGCAATCTCGTTGAAATGTATAAAATTCTTCGAGGGCTTGGCAGAGTAAATGCTGAGAGGCTGTTTCCCCTGGCTAGAGAGTCTAGAACTAGGGGTCATTGTCTCAGCAAGGTGTCAGCCAGTTAGGACTGAGATGAGGAGAACTATCTTCACTCAAGTGGATGTGAATCTTTGAAAATTCTCTACACAGAAGACTATGAGTTCTCAGTCGTTGAGTACCTATAAGACTGAGATGTTTGGCCACAAAAGGAATCAAGGGATTGGACTCGAAAGTGGAGTTGAGTAGAAAATCATCCATTATCTTATTCAGTGGCCTATTCTGACTCCTATTTCTTCTGTCCTTAGATATATAGAAAGAGATGTTAGAGTCATAGAGTCATAGAGTCGTACAGCATAGAAACAGGCCCTTCGGCCCACCAAGTCCATGCCGACCATAATGCCTATTTATACTAATCCCACCTGCCTGCATTAATTCCATATCCCTCTATGCCTTGCTCATTCAAGTACCTGTCCAGATGCCTCTTAAATGTCGCTACTCTTCCTGCCTCCACCACCTCCTCAGGCAGCTCATTCCAGATACCCACTATTCTTTGTGTGAAAAATTTACCCCTTTGATTGCCTTTAAACCTCCTCCCTCTCACCTTAAATCTATGCCCTCAAGTTTTAGTCACCCCTACCATGGGAAACAGACTCTGGCTATCTACCCTGTCTATGCCTCTCATAATTTTATACACCTCTATTATGTCCCCTCTCAGCCTCCTTTGCTCCAGGGAAAACAGACCCAGCCTATCCAATCTCTCTTTATAACTCAAGCCCTCCTGTTAGAGGAGGATGAAGTGGTTGCCCATGCTGCATATGAGATATATGAGATATATGATGAGATAAAGGAGGACACCCATGAATACTGCATCCCAAATACAGTCACTAAGGATGTTGTTGTTTACATTTACCAATTTAGCCTGTGGGGCAGGGCAAGAACTAAGGTAAAGGGAATGATGTAAGAAGAGATACAGGAACAGAGCAAGATGGCAATAACACATTTTAGTCACTTAGAGAGGAAAGAGAGGATTAAGATGGGCAGTATTTTGTGTAGATGGAGAGCTTATGCGTGAGATTTTTGAGGTGCAGAGGGAGAGACCATGAGGAAAGGGAGTCATTTATGACATTGGTGAGCATTTGGCCAATAAGAAGTGTTGTAGGTTAAGGAATTATTTCAAAAAAGGGCCAAAAGCACAAGAGGTGGACCTCATGGAGGAAATTGTCTTGATGAGGAGAGGGGGCAGAATGCATGGAAGCCAAAGTGAAAGGAAGACTGGTTGGGATATGGAGATTGCTGAGTGGTTAGTCTTGGTCTTCAAGACAAAAAATCCATGAGCTCCTCACACTTTACATTGAAGGTTAATAGAGAAAGGGGTGTAAGATTGCTCTTTGTTGTGGAGGAGTTTGGAGCTGCTTTTACGTCCATTAGATAGTTTCAAGCATTTCTGTCATAAGTCTTTTAATAATACATTTTCTGTTAGAAGCATCAGGCTTGTTGCATCACAAGTCATGGAATGGAGAATGAAAATGCTATGAAGTACTGAAAAAATCAGGATACTTGTAGGCAATGTAAAGTTCAAATCAAAAGAAAAACAACACACGAAGAGTAAAAAAATTAGTGCAGCCCATAAAAAAGATATAAACACAAATCAAATCATTTTAGGTTGTCAGTTTCTGAAAGAATATTAGATGTCCTGCAATGACCTCAACAGCATATGAAGCTAAAAGGAAGAGAATAGTTCTTGTTGTATTTCAACTGGAGATAGGATCAAAAAGGGAATGGTGAACTGCAAAATCTGTTTACCTTATTGTAGGTTTTACAATAGGAATGAGAAGCAAATATTGACTTCAGTGAATTGAATACAATACTTACCCCTGAAAACAATATTGCATCAATTTACAACCACTGAAGGCAACATTTGTATATTATCAAAAACAGCCTCTCTGTTGTGAAATCTCCTGTTACCTTTTTTAGTTCAATAAATGCTGCAGGTCTAAAGCTTTTTTTCCTGAGTCACTGCTGCCCTGCAGCTTAGTACTGCAACAAAATGTTCCTCAGGAGAATTTAATGAAAACTTACCAGTGAAACCTTTACCAACCCAATACACCTTTAAAGTTGAATTACAATCATGAGTGCTTCAACAGCACAGAATGTATATTCTAAAGGGATAGATGCATACATGCACTGAATGTAGAATGCATTATATAACTGATACGCAGGAAACTCATTACTAGCAGTTACGAGTAATTTGATTTGACATTATCACTTACGCCCAGCATTTAGAAAGGTGTAAATCTTTTAAGGGTGCAATTTATGAAACAGGAGACAGGAACACAGAGGAGTAAACAAAAAACCTTGCACTTTTTGGATTTATGTAACCATTTATAAACTGCTCATTAACAAATGAGTATTAACAAATAGTATTCACACTACGTTTTAGTGTTGATGTAAAGTAGATTTGACTTTACACCTGTCATAAACTTGTGGAGAGTTTATGAGAGATTAACTGACTCTGAAGCAAAATGGGAAGCAAACACAACCTCCTCCAGAGAATATTACTCCTCTTTGTACTGGTGCCAGATCAACCCCTATTTCTGGATTCAGGCTGCAATTACAATATAGAATATATTTTCAAATCCTTGTCTGTATTTAGGTATCTCACCTACTGCCAATGCTTTGTAAAAAATTGTGAGCAAATTGCATGACTTTCCAACATGAACTGGAAGGGTTGAGGTACCTTTGTGTGAATGAAAACTCAGAAAATGTTCCCTTATAACTATAGTTATAATAAGAATGCACCTAAACTGCAAGACTACAGTTTATAAGCCAGTTAAGATAGTGAATGGAATACTTGGCTTTGTAAATGGAGGCCTGTTATAGAACAAATAGAACAAATACAGCACAGAAGGAGGCCATTCAGCCCATCGAGTCTGCACCGACTAAATAAGCTATCCCTCCAAACTAATTCCACCTTCCAGCACTTGGTCCATAGCCCCGCAGGTTACAACACCTTAGGTGCATGTCCAGGTACCTTTTAAAAGAATTGAGGCTCTCTGCCTCCACCACCAGTCCTGGCAGTGAATTCCAGATACCCACCACACACTGGGTGACAGAGTTTCTCCTCATGTCCCCTCTAATCCTTCTACCAATCACCTTAAATCTATGTCCCCTGGTAACCGACCTGCCCGCTAGGAGAATCAGGTCCTTTCTGTCTACTCTATCTAGGCCCCTCATAATTTTGTACACCTCAATCAAGTCACCCCTCAGCCTCCTCAATTCCAGGGAAAACAACGCCAGCCCATCCAATCTTTCCTCATAGCTGCAACCTTCAAGCCCTGGTAACATTCTTGTAAATCTCCTCTGCACCTTCTCCAGAGAAATTATGTCCTTTCTGTAACGTGGTGACCAAAACTGCATGCAATACTCCAGCTGCGGCCAAACCAGCACTCTATATAGCTTCAGCATCACATCCCTGCTTTTGTACGCTATACCTCGGCCAATAAAGAAAAGCAATCCCTGTGCCTTCTTCCCCACTCTATCTACCTGTCCTGCCACCTTCAGGGACCTGTGGACATGCACTCCAAGGTCTCTCACTTCTTCTACACTTCTCAATATCCTCCCGCTTATTGTATATTATCTCACTTTATTTGCCTTCCCCAAATGCATCACATCACACTTTTCAGGATTGAATTCGATTTGCCACTTTTCCACCCACTTAACCAAACAATTGATATCATTCTGGTGTCCACAACTCTTCTCCTCACTATTAACTATACAGCCAATTTTTGTGTCATCAGGAAATTTCCCAATCATGCCTCCCACATTTAAGTCTGAATCATTATTATATACCACAAACGGCAAGGGACCCAACACTGAGCTCTGTGGAACACCACTGGAAATCGCTTTCCATTCACAAAAACATCCGTCGACTACTACCCTTTGTTTCCTGTCACTGAACCAATTCTGGATCCAAACTGCCACCTTCCCCTGTATCCCATGGGCTTTCATTTTACTGACCATTCTGTCATGAGGGACCTTGTCAAAGGCCTTACCAAAATCCATGTAAACCACATCCACTGCACTACCCTCATCAATCCTCCTTGTTACTTCCTCAAAAAACTCATTCAAGTTAATAAGACATGACCTTCCCTTAACAAATCCATGCTGACTATCCCTGATTAATCCGTGCCTTTCTAAGTGACAGTTTATCCTGTCCCTCAGAATAAATTCTAACAATTTACCCACCACCGAGGTCAGACTGACTGGCCTATAATTACCTGTCTTATCCCTTGTACCCTTTTTAAACAATGGTACAATGTTCGCAGACCGCCAATCATCCGGTACCTCACCTGTATATAGTGAGGATTTGAAAATGATCCTCAGCGCATCTGCTATTTTCTTCCTGGTTTCCTTTAACAGCCTGAGATGCAAAACATCCGGTCCTGGTGATTTATCCACTTTCAGGGATGTCGGACCTTCAAGTACTTCCTCTCTCATTATGCTTCTCTAATATTTCACATTCCTCCTCTTTAACTACAATGTCTGCATCATCCCTCTCCTTTGTGAAGACAGAGACAAGAAACTCATTAAGAACCCTGCCATACCTTCTGCATCCACATATCCCCCGTACATCTTTTTTTATTATTCGTTTGTGGGATGTGGGCATCACTGGGTAGGCCAGCATTTATTGCCCATCACTAATTACCCTTAAACTGACTGGCTTGCAAGGCCATTTCAAATGGCATTTAAGAGTCAACTGCATTGCTGTTGGTCTGGAGTAGGCATGTAGGCCAGACCAGGTAAGGATGGCAGATTTCCTTTCCTAAAGGACATGAGTGAACCAGATGGGTTTTTACAACAATTGACAATGGTTTCATGGCCAAATTTCACCATCTGCCATGGTGGGATTTGAACCCATGCCCCCAAAGAATTAGCCTGGGCTCTGGATTACCAGTCCAGTGACATTATCACTACGCCACTGCCCTACCCTTTCTTTAGTTATCCTCTTACTCTTAATGTACTGATAAAACATCTTCAGGTTTTCCTTGATTTTACCTGCCAATAATTTTTTATGTTCTCTCTTTGCTTTTCTAATTTCTTTTTTTACTTCACCCCTGCACTTTTTACACTCCTCTAGGCTTTCGAAAGTATTAAGATATTTGTGATCATCATAAGCTTTCTTTTTTGCGTTAACTTACCCTGTAAGCTTCTAGATAACCAGGGGTCTCTAGATTTGGCAGTACCACCCTTTGTCTTTGTGGGACATGCCTGCACTGTGCCTGTAGTATCTCGCTTTTGAATGCCTCCCACTGGTTTGCCACTGATTTTCCTTCAAGTAGCGGTATCCAGTGCACCTTCGCCAGGTCAACTCTCAATTTCGTAAAATTTGCTTTCCCCCAATTTAGAATCTTTGCTCCTGTTTTATCTTTGTCCTTTTCCTTGATTATGCTAAAACTAACTTTATTATGGTCTCTGTCTCCAAAATAATCACCCATTGTTACCTCATCCACTCGCCCAGCTTCATTACCGGAAACTAAATCTAGAATTGTCCCCCCTCTCATTGGGCTTGTTACGTGCTAGCTAAAAAAGTTCTCTTGAATGCAGTTCAAGAATTTTTTCTCCTCTCTGCCCTTCACAATGTTTTTATCCCAGTCGATATTGGGGTAGTTGAAATCCCCAACCATCACCGCCCTAAAGTTATTGCACTCAGAAATTTGCCGACATATTTGTTCCTCTATCTCCCTCTCACTATTTGGGGGTCTATAGTATACTCCCAGTAATGTAGCCGCCCCCTTTTTATTTCTGTGCTCCTCCCATATGGCCTCATTTGATGATGCATTAGCATATTATCCCTCCTCAAAGCTGTTATTGTTCCCTTGACTAATAATGCTACACCCGCCCCCTTTTTTATCTTCCGCTCTATCATGCCGGAATACTCTAAATCCAGGGATGTTGAGCTGCCATTCTTGCCCCTCTTTCAGCCAAGTTTCCGTTATAGCAACGATATCGTGTTGCCATGTGTCTATCTGTGATTTTAACTCATCTGATTTATTTACTACACTCCTTACATTTAAATAAATACCCTTTAACATGGCCAAATTCCTGTGTTGCACACTTTTTAACCTTTCTTCAGAGTCACTCACCAATTTTGTTAATTTTCCACATCCTGTTCCCTGCCCTGCAATTGTCCTATCTCAGACTACGCTCAGGTTCCCATCCCCCTGCCAATCTAGCTTAAACCATCCTCAACAGCAGCAGCAAACCTTCCTGCCAGGATATTTGTCCCAGTCCTGTTCAGGTGTAGACTATCCGGCTTATACAGGTCCCACCTACTCCAGAACTGGTCCCAATGACCCAGAAATCTGAAGCCCTTTGTTCTGCACCATCTCTCCAGCCACGCATTCATCTGGTGCATTTTCCTATTACTAAACTCACTAGCACGTGCTCTTGGGAGTAATCTGGAGATTATTATCCTAGTTGTCCTGCTTGCTAATCTCTTTCCCAACACCCTAAACTCAGCCTGCAGCACCCTATCCCTCTTACTTGCTATGATGTTGGTACCAATGTGGACCATGACCTCCATCTGTGCACCCTTGCCCTCCAGAATGCTCTGTAGCCGCTCGGTGATATCCATGACCCTTGCACCAGGAGGCAATATACCATCCTGGAGTCACATCTGCGAACACAAAACGCCTACCTGTTCCTCTAACCATAGAATCCCCTACAACTATTGCTCTCTTGTCCTTTTTCCTCCCTCCCAGCACAGCTGAGTCACTCATGATGTTCCGGTCATGACTCTCACTGCACTCTACAGAGGAACCCTCCTTCCTATCGGTACTCAGATTTGAATACCAGTTGGAAAGTGGGATGCCCTCCAGGGATTCCTGCACTACCTGCCCTGACCTTCTTGTCTGTCTGGCAGCTTTCCAGTCCCTCTCTGATTGTGCTCGCTTAGGCACCGGGCTGACTACCTCCTGAAACATGCTATCCACGTAGTCCTCCAACTCGCAAATGCGCCACAATGACTCCAGCCGCTAATCGAGCTCTGAAACCCGAAGCTCAAGCGTCTGCAGCGGGAGACACTTCCTGCAGATATGTTCATCAAGGTCACATGGTATGTCCACGACTTCCCACATATCACAGGAGGCACATTCCACTTTGCCGAGCTGCCCTGCCACTACTAAGCTTTCCAATGAAATTTAGCTAGCTTAATAACTTACCAGCTATTTGCAATAAGCTTTATCCCCTGTACTGTTGAGGCTGAAAAGGCAGAAAAGAAAAAGACCAAAGAGCACGTACCCCCACCACTACCCAGCCAGTGAAATCCCCCACACTCAACTCACAGCCTCACTCTGTGCAAACAGCACTATTCCAGCTAGTAATCACTAATAAATTACAGGTAGCTATCCTTGGGCTTTATTTTAAAAAGAACCTTTTTTTTTACTCTGGTCTATCTCAGCTGTCCACAGGCGACAACAGTTGCCACCCACTGACCAATCAGCTCACAGAATTCCAGTGATGTCACTGATGGTTTTCTTTCTCCACTTAACAAACAGAGCGCGCTGACACAGTCAGAGAGCCCGCCGCTGACTGCCGCTGCCCCGGACGTCTGGAAAGTGAGGGTCTCGTGCCCCGCTCTTTACTTATATAGCTCCACCAGTCCCAGTTCCTCGCAGGTCCGCTGACTGCCGCTGCCTCAGACTTCAGGTAAGTAGGGGGGCTTCGAGTCCCATTCTTTATTTATATAACTCCACTCGGATCCGGTTCCTCACAGATCTGCCGCTGACTGCTGCTGCCCTGGACATCTGGTAAGTGAGGGCCTCGAGCCATGTTCTTTATTTATATAGCTCCGTTCAGTCCTGATTCCTCGCAGGTTCGCCGCTGACTGCTGCTGCCCTGGACATCTGGTAAGTGAGGGCCTCGAGCCCCACTCTTTATCGATTTAGCTCCACTTGGACTCTGTTCCTCGCAGGTCCGCCACTGACTGCCGCTGCCCCGATGTCTGGTAAGACCCCCATGGAGCCCACTAACAAACGAAAGGAATCAAAGCCACCAATTGACCCCAAATTAGGAAAACAAACCAAAGGGACAAGATTTCACTTTTATAAATTAACACTCAAACCAAAGGCAACATAAATTTAACATGAAGCAACAGACAGATCACGTTCTATATATATTATAAATTACTCCTTAAATATCAGGTACAACAGAAATTTGTCTCACGGTTTCACTGGGCAGTCTACCCAGCATATGCCAACAATTACAGTCACACATTTCAGCACAACTCTAAAGTTCCTCAGGTAGATTTTCTGCTCCTTTCTTCAAGGATTTAGCTGCTGTTCTTCTTCCGTAAGCAGTTCTCTCTCAATCCGAACTCCACGGGTAAGGTCTACACCACAAGGCAAACTTCTCCAGAACCTCCTTAGCTCTGCTCACAAGCCTTAATGGCTGTGGATTTACCCGTCTTCCCTTTAGCTGAGTTTTGCAGTGACAATCTGCGCACTGTAATGCCGAGTCTGGTTAGTCGACTAGTTTAAGTAATAGAAAAAGCTCCTGGATTCAGTTTTTAATTCCTTCTGCTTGCTGGTGCTTAATTCCTGCCTGATCTGCCTCGTCAGCCTGGTCTACAAGATCTGGGAAGGAGTCTGTCTCTTTTTATCTGGTTCTTATCAGTATTAGTTTCCCCAGAAAGCTGAAGTTGTTTTTTCAGCTTCTGTTTCGGTTTTGGTTTCCGTTTCTGTTTCAATTCTAGTTTGGGTCTCATTTAAGGTCTAAAATCAAACAAGATCTGCAACCACGGATTTCATCACAAGGCCTAATAGATGCATTCAAAATTGAGAGGGGTTTTGATCGAGCAACTGGGCAGAAACTATTTTTTCTGGTAAGTGGGTTGTCAATGAAAGGTTATAGACTTAAAATAATTGGTAAAAGAGGTAGATGAGGAATGAGGAGAGATTTCTTCACACAGCAGATTGTGAAGATCTGGAACATACTACCTGAAAGTATGCTGGAAGTAGATTCCATTGGAACTTGTAAAAGGGAATTGAACATGTGCTTGAAGAGGACTAATTTGCAGGGTTATGAGGAAAAAAATTGGGGTGTTGGACTGAATTCTTTTTATAATCCAAATGGCTTCCTTTGTGCTATAAGTGTCTATGATTCGACACAGAACTAAAGGAACCAAGCAAAAGAAACAGATTGAAAAATTCATCCATTTAGGAAAGGGCCCCAAGGGCTGTGGAACAATATGCCAACAAGGAGATAATAGGGTCTTTATTCCACTCAAACACTCTTTCTAGTGCATTACACACTACTCCTTTAGCATAGATCCAGTTGTTTTATTGATCTACAGTAAGAGACTTCTGAAACATGTCTTATCAAGAATAACTGAGAAATTTGTTGGATTTCAATATCACAAACACTGACTTTGACAGATGTACAACAGCATTACATTTCATAACCTGCCTTTGCATGCGACAGGAATATAGGATGCTGTTTTCTTATGTATTTTGGGATGGTCACATGACAGCATTCATCATTGTGCTGAAATCTCTTCGGTGAGCTTTGAATGGATATTAACCAATTTATTTACAAAATGTTAGAAGTAGAATAATATCAGGAAGCAGCAGCTTTTTCGGGAGCAGAGAGTGCGAGCGAGTGAGCAGCTGGGAAGGTCAGTTTAAAGTAAACTTAATTTCTTTTTGTTTTCGGCGGAGAACAGGGGGCTGCTGGGTAAGTAAAACCCTATATACTTGGGCCGTTTAAAATAACTTGCCTTTCATTGCAGCAGCTTTTTCGGGAGCAGAGAGTGCGAGCGAGTGAGCATCTGGGAAGGTCAGTTTAAAGTAAACTTAATTTCTTTTTGTTTTCAGCGGAGACCAGGGGGCTGCTGGGTAAGTAAAACCCTATATATTTGGGCTGTTTAAAATAACTTGCCTTTCATTGCAGCAGCTTTTTCGGGAGCAGAGAGTGCGAGCGAGTGAGCAGCTGGGAAGGTCAGTTTAAAGTAAACTGAATTTCTTTTTGTTTTCGGCGGAGACCAGGGGGCTGCTGGGTAAGTAAAACCCTATATATTTGGGGCGTTTCTGAACCTGAGACACTACACCTGTAGTGTCTCCCACCCGCCCTCCTCCTCTAACCAAAAAAAAGGACTCGGTGGTGTGTAGATAAGGTAAGGCTTTTTCTATTTCTCTTTTTTTTATCGTGTGATTGGTTAAAAACTTTTCGTTCCTTTTTCATTTAACTAAGTTTAAGCTTAAGATTAAAAATGGCAGGAGATCTCAAACCCGTGACATGCTCCTTTTGCTCAATGTGGGAGCTCAGGGACATGGCTGATGTCCCTGACTCCTTCACGTGTAGGAAGTGTGTCCAGCTGCAGCTCTTGTTAGACCGCATGACGGCTCTGGAGCTGCGGATGGACTCACTTTGGAGCATCCGCGATGCTGAGGAGGTAGTGGATAGCACGTTTAGCGAATTGGTCACACCACAGATTAGGATTGCTAAGGGAGAAAGGGAATGGGTGACCAAAAGGCAGAGAAAGAGCAGGAAGGCAGCGCAGGTGTCCCCTGCGGTCATCTCCCTCCACAACAGGTATACCGTTTTGGATACTGTTGAGGGAGATGGCTCACCAGGGGAAGGCAGCAGTAGCCAGGTTCATGGCACCATGGCTGGCTCTGCTGTTCAGAAGGGCGGGAAAAAGAGTGGAAGGGCTATAGTCATAGGGGATTCGATTGTAAGGGGAGTAGATAGGCAGTTCTGTGGTTGAAAACGAGACTCCCGAATGGTATGTTGCCTCCCAGGTGCACGGGTCAGGGATGTCTCAGAACATTCTGAAGGAGGACGGTGAACAGCCAGTTGTCGTTGTGCACATAGGCACCAATGATATAGGTATAAAACGGGATGAGGTCCTACAAGCAGAATTTAGGGAGTTAGGAGCCAAGTTAAAAAGTAGGACCTCAGAGGTAGTAATCTCAGGATTGCTACCAGTGCCACGTGATAGTCAGAGTAGAAATGAAAGAATAGTCAGGATGAATGCGTGGCTTGAGAGATGGTGCAGGAGGGAGGGGTTCAGATTTTTGGGACATTGGGACCAGTTCTGGGGGAGGTGGGACTATTACAAATTGGACGGTCTACACCTGGGCCAGACTGGAACCAATGTCCTTGGGGGTGCTTTTGCTAATGCTGTTGGGGAGGGTTTAAACTAATGTGGCAGGGGGATGGGAACCAAATGAGGTCAGTGGAGAGTAAGGAGGTAGTAAGTAAAGCCTGTAAGGAGCTAGATAATGAAGTCAGCGTGACAAAGGGAAAGAGTAGGCAGGGAGCAGATGATGAAAGCAAAGGGACTGGTGGTCTGAGGTGTATTTGTTTTAATGCAAGAAGTGTAGTAGGTAAGGCAGATGAACTTAGGGCTTGGATTAGTACCTGGGAGTATGATGTTATTGCTATTACTGAGACTTGGTTAAGGGAAGGGCATTATTGGCAACTAAATATCCCAGGATACCGATGCTTCAGGCGGGATAGAGAGGGAGGTAAAAGGGGTGGAGGAGTTGCATTACTGGTCAAAGAGAATATCACAGCTGTGCTGAAGGAGGGCACTATGGAGGACTCGAGCTGTGAGGCAATATGGGCAGAACTCAGAAATAGGAAGGGTGAGGTAACAATGTTGGGGCTGTACTACAGGCCTCCCAACAGCGAGCGTGAGATAGAGGTACAAATATGTAAACAGATTATGGAAAGATGTAGGAGCAACAGGGTGGTGGTGATAGGAGATTTTAATTTTCCCAACATTGACTGGGATTCACTTAGTGTTAGAGGTCTAGATGGAGCAGAATTTGTAAGGAGCATCCAGGAGAGTTTTCTAGAGCAGGATGTAAATAGTCCAACTCGGGAAGGGGCCATACTGGACCTGGTGTTGGGGAATGAGCCCGGCCAGGTGGTTGACGTTTCAGTAGGGGACTACTTTGGGAATAGTGATCACAATGCTGTAAGTTTTAGAATACTCATAGACAAAGACGAGAGTGGCCCTAAAGGAAGAGTGCGAAATTGGGGGAAGGCCAACTATACCAAAATTCGGCAGGAGCTGGGGAATGTAGATTGGGAGCAGCTGTTTGAAGGTAAATCCACATTTGATACGTGGGAGGCTTTTAAAGAGAGGTTGATTAGCGTGCAGGAGAGACATGTTCCTGTGAAAATGAGGGGTAGAAATGGCAAGATTAGGGAACCATGGATGACAGGTGAAATTGTGAGACTAGCTAAGAGGAAAAAGGAAGCATACATAAGGTCTAGGTGGCTGAAGAAAGATGAAGCTTTGAAAGAATATCGGGATTGTAGGCGCAATCTGAAACGAGGAATTAAGAGGGCTAAAAAGGGTCATGAAATATCTTTAGCAAACAGGGTTAAGGAAAATCCCAAAGCCTTTTATTCATATATCAGGAGCAAGAGGGTAACTAGAGAAAGGATTGGCCCACTCAAGGACAAAGGAGGAAAGTTATGCGTGGAGTCAGAGAAAATGGGTGAGATTCTAAACGAGTACTTTGCATCGGTATTCACCGAGGAGAGGGACATGACAGATGTTGAGGTTAGGGACAGATGTTTGATTACTCTCGGTCAAGTCGGCATAAGGAGGAAGGAAGTGTTGGGTATTCTAAAAGGCATTAAGGTGGACAAGTCCCCAGGTCCGGATGGGATCTATCCCAGGTTACTGAGGGAAGCGAGAGAGGAAATAGCTGGGGCCTTAACAGATATCTTTGCAACATCCTTAAACACGGGTGAGGTCCCGGAGGACTGGAGAATTGCTAATGTTGTCCCCTTGTTTAAGAAGGGTAGCAGGGATAATCCAGGTAATTATAGACCGGTGAGCCTGACGTCAGTGGTAGGGAAGCTGCTGGAGAAGATACTGAGGGATAGGATCTATTCCCATTTGGAAGAAAATGGGCTTATCAGTGATAGGCAACATGGTTTTGTGCAGGGAAGGTCATGTCTTACCAACTTAATAGAATTCTTTGAGGAAGTGACAAAGTTGATTGATGAGGGAAGGGCTGTAGATGTCATCTACATGGACTTCAGTAAGGCGTTTGATAAGGTTCCCCATGGTAGGTTGATGGAGAAAGTGAAGGCGCATGGGGTCCAAGGTGTACTAGCTAGATGGATAAAGAACTGGCTGGGCAACAGGAGACAGAGAGTAGCAGTGGAAGGGAGTTTCTCAAAATGGAGACATGTGACCAGTGGTGTTCCACAGGGATCTGTGCTGGGACCACTGTTGTTTGTGATATACATAAATGATTTGGAGGAAAGTATAGGTTGTCTGATTAGCAAGTTTGCAGACGACACTAAGATTGGTGGAGTAGCAGATAGTGAAGGGGACTGTCAGAGAATACAGCAGAATATAGATAGACTGGAGAGTTGGGCAGAGAAATGGCAGATGGAGTTTAATCAGGGCAAATGCGAGGTGATGCATTTTGGAAGATCCAATTCAAGAGTGAACTATACAGTAAATGGAAAAGTCCTGGGGAAAACTGATGTACAGAGAGATTTGGGTGTTCAGGTCCATTGTTCCCTGAAGGTGGCAACGCAGGTCAATAGAGTGGTCAAGAAGGCATACAGCATGCTTTCCTTCATCGGACGGGGTACTGAGTACAAGAGTTGGCAGGTCATGTTGCAGTTGTATAGGACTTTGGTTCGGCCACACTTGGAATACTGCGTGCAGTTCTGGTCGCCACATTACCAAAAGGATGTGGATGCTTTGGAGAGGGTGCAGAGGAGGTTCACCAGGATGTTGCCTGTTATGGAGGGTGCTAGCTATGAAGAGAGGTTGAGTAGATTAGGATTATTTTCATTAGAAAGACGGAGGTTGAGGGGGGACCTGATTGAGGTGTACAAAATCATGAGAGGTATAGACAGGGTGGATAGCAAGAAGCTTTTTCCCAGAGTGGGGGATTCAATTACAAGGGAACACGAATTCAAAGTGAGAGGGGAAAAGTTTAGGGGGGATATGCGTGGAAAGTTCTTTACGCAGAGGGTGGTGGGTGCCTGGAACACATTGCCAGCGGAGGTGGTAGACGCGGGCACGATAGCGTCTTTTAAGATGTATCTGGACAGATACATGAATGGGCAGGAAGTAAGAGATACAGACCCTTAGAAAATAGGCGACAGGTTTAGATAGAGGATTTGGATCGGCGTAGGCTTGGAGGGCCGAAGGACCTGTTCCTGTGCTGTAATTTTCTTTGTTCTTTGTTGTTTGTTCTTTGTTCAGGAAGCTGCTGTAATCTGATAAACCTTTGTATTCTGTTCTGATGAAGGATCTGCATCTGAGAAGGTAGCCTAACTTTTCTCTCTATATTTGTGCATTTCTGGAATTTTCTACTTTTATTTCAGATTTTCAACATTGATAGTTTTTCTTTCTGTCTCTATTCATGAGGTTGTTTGCGGTAGATCTTTGATTTTGATTAAACATCAGATCAGCTAGTTATAGAGATATTTACCATTCCCTACCTTCATTAGACTTTCTCTCAGACTAATTGCCCTCTCAGAACGCCTATAATTTCACTTAAATTTTCAATTAAAAAGAACAGTGCATTGAACACCAATATAAGAATTACTGCTATGGAAATATCCAAAATTTACTATCATGAAGTGTGATAGCCATACACTTAATGGTATCTCTCACCGGTTTCTTGTTTTACTTTATCTTTACAACTTACAATGAGAAGCAGCATATGACATCATATTGGCGACATCATGGAGGTGCCGACTTTTGGACGTGGCGCTAAACCAAAGCCCGGTCTGCCTTCTCAGGTGGACACGAAGGATCCCACGCACTGTTTCGAAGAGAAGCAATGCAGTTTTCACCAAGTGTCCTGGTCAATACCTATCCCTCAATCAACACCTAAAAACAGAGTATCTGGTCTTTCTCACATTGTTGTTTGTGAGAGCTTGCTGTGCACAAATTGGCTGCCCCATTTCCCACATTACAACAGAGACTACACTTCAAATAATTACTTCAAGTACTTTGGGACACCCTGAGGTTGTGAAAGTTATTGTATAAATGCAAGTCTTTCTTTTCTTGATCAAGATAATTCAAAGTCCATCGACATGAGAAATAAGTAACGAGTCGCTTTGGAAAATAATATATTTTATGAGTATGTTGCGTGATAAAAAGCTTTGGGATCCCATGTCTTAAATCATTCAAGTTTCATTCTCATTTCATCAGAGCTATTCATTTTGGGGTTTAATCTCCTCTTCCTGTGCTTTGAGTATGTTAAATGGAAATTAATTGTAACACCTTTGGGCACAGTTCCACATCATTTTATTTAGTGGGCTACCTATGAGCTCTTATAAGACAGAACTGAGCAGCCATTCTGGTCTAACCTGCTGCAAAGTCGTTTAATCACTCCTTCACCAGCATAATTGACACAGAAGGGTGACAATTAGTATGCAGTAGGTAAATACAGCCAGAGAGTGCGGAAAGTTGAAGCATAATGCAGACAGCAAGACCCAAAAATGAGAAGAATCGTGCCAAAATGTAGATATGCTGTCTCCACAGATTGCTCTTTAGAATTAAAACTGTTGTCAAATGGAAAAAACTAACAAAAAGTGCTCCTTTTTTCAAGAGGCATACCTAATAAAAAACTTAAGAGCAAAGGAAACTTGTAATCAATAATAATAACAACTTTATCATGAATGGGAAAATGTTAAAAAGATCTCAAAAATAGATACAGATTAGGGAGGCCAGATGGCTCATCTAGCTTCATCCTTCCTTAGTTCTGATGAAAGGTCAAAGACCTGAAATGCTAACTCTGTTTCTCTCTACACAGATGCTGCCAGACCCGCTGGGTATTTCCAGCACTTTCTGTTTTCATTTCAGATGCAAAGTGCTTGCTATCTACGTGGATGAGAACAAGGACTATAGGATGGATGGGCAAGCTGACAGTGGCACAATGGTGCAGGAAGCCATTCAAGTGGGGGGAATGAAAACGAATGTAGTAGTGATAGAAGACAGCATAGTCAGGGAATTGATACTGTTTTCTGCAGCCACAATTGGGAGTTTCAAACGTTGTCTTGCCTGCCCAGTGTGAAGGTTAAGGATATTTCCTGACAGCTGGAGACAAACTTGGAGGGGAAGAATCCAGTTGTCATGGTCTACATAGGAACCAACAAGATACGTAGAACTAGAAATAATGTTCTGCTGAGAGAGCTTGAGGATTTAGGGTCCAAATTAAAGCACAGAACCTCAAAGTAATAATCTCTGGATTGTTACTTGACTCACATGCCTAATGGATCAAGCAGATTCGAGAATTAAATGCATGGCTCAAAGAGTGATGTGGGAAGAAGGGGTTTTGATTCATGGAGCACAGGCACCAATACTGGGGAAAGAGGGAGCTGTTTCATTGCGATGGGCTCCACTTACGTTGGGCTGGGATCAGTGACCCGAAAAATTATATAATGAGAGATGTGGATAAGGCTTTAAACTGAAAGCAGGAGAGGAGTCAGGTGATGGAAGATTTAACAATCTGAAGAGAAAAGTCAAGGTGATAGTGCAGTGTAGCGAGAAACAGAGTGAGACAGGAACGGACAGGGAGTTTAATGGTAATAGTTAATGGTAATAGCAGGTTTGCGGCTGCCTGCAATGAATTTGGCCTAACCATCAGCCTCAAGAAAACGAACATCATGGGGCAGGATGTCAGAAATGCTCCATCCATCAATATTGGCGACCACACTCTGGAAGTGGTTCAAGAGTTCACCGACCTGGGCTTAACTATCACCAGTAATCTGTCTCTAGATGCAGAAATCAACAAGCGCATGGGAAAGGATTCCACTGCTTTGTCCAGACTGGCCAAGAGAGTGTGGGAAAATGGCGCACCGACACGGAACACAAAAGTCCGAGTGTATCAAGCCTGTGTCCTCAGTACCTTGCTCTACGGCAGCGAGGCCTGGACAACGTATGTCAGCCAAGAGCGACGTCTCAATTCATTCCATCTTCGCTGCCTCCGGAGAATACTTGGCATCAGGTGGCAGGACCGTATCTCCAACACAGAAGTCCTCGAGGCGGCCAACATCCCCAGCTTATACACACTACTGACTGAGTCAGCGGCGCTTGAGATGGCTTGGCCATGTGAGCCGCATGGAAGATGACAGGATCCCCAAAGACACATTGTACAGCGAGCTCGCCACTGGTATCAGACCCACCGGCCGTCCATGTCTCCGCTTTAAAGACGTCTGCAAACGTGACATGAAATCCTGTGACATTGATCACAAGTCGTGGGAGTCAGTTGCCAGCGTTCAGCAGAGCTGGCGGGCAGCCATAAAGACGGGGCTAAAGTGTGGAGAGTCGAAGAGACTTAGTAGTTGGCAGGAAAAAAGACAGAGGCACAAGGGGAGAGCCAACTGTGTAACAGCCCCGACAAACAAATTTTTCTGCAGCACCTGTGGAAGAGCCTGTCACTCTAGAATTGGCCTTTATAGCTACTCCAGGCGCTGCTCCACACACCACTGACCACCTCCAGGCGCTTACCCATTGTCTCTCGAGATAAGGAGGCCAAAGATGAGTTGTTATGACCATGAGAGAAAGAGGTCTAGGGTTCACTTTCAGCCTTCACCTGGTCTTACTGTGTAACAGGGCTTAATTTTTAAACACACTGTGTTTTTAGCTCCCACTTTGTGAATCCTTGTTCATTGCTTTCCAATTATAAGGCAAAGAAACCAGCACAAACATGCTTTCTTAGGTTTAAAGAAGAAAAGTTGAAATTTATTAAGCTTAAACTTAAACTCTAATTCGGTTAACACCGACGGATACATAACGCACCCATGCTAGCATACATACGCGATGTAAACATGCAGATAGGAACAGAAAAGAGCAGAAGAA
Source organism: Heterodontus francisci (assembly GCF_036365525.1). Classification (NCBI taxonomy): domain Eukaryota; kingdom Metazoa; phylum Chordata; class Chondrichthyes; order Heterodontiformes; family Heterodontidae; genus Heterodontus; species Heterodontus francisci. The sequence continues at coordinate 136,500,327 of NC_090376.1, read as the reverse complement.
AAATAAGGTGGAAAAGATTGAGGCAATATCTGAAGAGGGTTATTGTTATGAGTCTTCAAACTCACTGTAGCATCCTTGATTGCAGGCAGATCTTGCTTTTTGTTGGGGCCCAGTATTCTTCCTATACCTTGTTCGCTGTTGGAGACTTTTCTCTCTTGGGGTTCATGTGTCTTCAGTGGATTTGGAGTTCCGTGAGAAAAAGATGAGAGCAGGCAGACAGGAGAGGCTGTGGCAAGCCAGCAAGGAGAGATCTTCTCAGTCCAGGAACATTCTGATTTCTGCCCAAACTGTTTGCACAAATTCAAAAAATTCAGGTTTCCCAGCAAGTTGGTCATGTGACTAGCTGGTTTGACCATGTCCGGTTGTGTATTTGGCCATCTTAGCAGGCAACCTGGAATGCAAACTCCCCCACCTTCAACGTCTGGTGATCAAAAGTCCATTGTGGGTTGAATGTGTCAGGGAATGGTCCTTTGTCCTTTCCAAGCACTGTCTGTTAATATGCAAATATATTTCCAGCCAAGGGTCCACGGTTGGTTGAATGTGTCAGGGAATGGCTGCTTTGTCCTTCCAAATACTGTCTGTTAATATGCAAATATATTTCCAGCCAAGATTTGGCAATTTTTTTTAAGCAAGTCCTTTCTTCACTTCAACAATAGTTTGAAATGTAATGTCCATGTGGCGAATTTAATATGCCTCATGCATGACATAGTGCACCAGTGAATAAGTTCCGTGCAAAGAATAGTGGCTAAAAATAAAATTAAAGGCTCTTTATGTGAAGCAATCATAACAAGATGGACAAACTAATCGCACTAATGGGTTTGATATAATTGCCATTACATGCACATAGTTGCAAGGTGACTAAGGTTGGGAAATAAATATTTAGGGTATACAACATTTCAAAAAGAGAGGCAGAATGGAAAAGGAGGAGGAATACCCCTGATAATAAAGGATGACATAAGTAAGAAAGGAACTTGGCTCAGAAAATCAGAAATTTGAATCAATATGGATGGAGTTTAGGAATAACAAGGGTCAGAAAATACTGATGAGAATAATTTATGGGCCCCAAAATAGTAATTATACTGAAAGACAGAGCATTAAGAAAGAAATCATTGGAGCTTGTAACCAAGGCAATGTAATAATCATGGGGTACTTCAATCTTCATATAGACTGGATAAATAAAATTGGGAAATTTAGTCTGAGTTTGTAGAATGCTTTTGTGACTTTTGTTTCCTGGAACAATACGGTGTGGAACCAAATAGGGACAAAGCTGTTTTAGATCTAGTAATGTGTAATGAGGCAGGGCTAATTAGTAATCTCATAGTAAAAAATCCTCTGGCAAAAGTGGGCATAATACAACAGAATTCTGTATTAAGTTTGAGAGCAACATATTCAAGTCCAACACAAGAATTTTAAATTTAAACAAAGCCACTTAGAAAGGCATGGGGGAGAGCTGGGTAAGATTGATAAGGTAAATGGACAACAAGGTATGGCGGTGAATAAACAGTGGGAAATATATAAAGAAATGTTCCAAAATTTTCAACAAAAATACTTCAAAAACAAAAACTCAGTGGGTGGAATTTTATGCTCTCCCCCACAGCGGGGGCGGATAGGGAGAGCGTATAATTGGGTGGGATGGTGGCAGGGGGGTTTGCCGCCATCATCCTGCCTCCCCCAAAATTTAGTCCGGGGCGTGAAGGCCTCTGATTAACCCCAATTGAGGGCCTCTTTCTGCCACAGCCTCAAGTATCTGAGCGACGGGCGGCCCTGTCACTGCATGGGAAGCACAGTCGGAAAAACCGTGCGGGCTGCTTCCTGGCTTGGGGAGGGGGGGCTTGAGTAGGTTTAACAAGGCTATTAACGATCCTAATTGGCCACCTACCGGGTGGGGGTGGGTGGTTCTGCCAGCCCTGAACCTGCCTCCTCTAAAATGGCCAGCATTGGGCAACTGGCATGCCGGCCATTTTTGGGCCCTGATCGCTTCTGCTCCCACCCTGGCGGGGCCCAAAAATCATGCCCTTTCTGTCTATCTGTCTATCTTCACAATAGAAGACACAAATTACGTACCAGAAATAACAGATATTAGTGAGGAACTTAAGGTACCGAATATCAAAAGATAAAACATATTAGAGAAACTTAAGGGACGAAAAGACGACAAATCCCCAGGACATGATGGGATGAGGGGATGGGAACCCTCCTAGGGTTCTTAAAGAGGATATGGAGAGATAGTGGAAGCACTGATTATGATTTTCCATAATTGTCCAGGTCCTATAATGGTTCCAGTGGATTGGAAGTTAACAAATGTAATACTAATTCAAGAAAGGAGGAAGAAAGAAAACAGGGAACAACAGACCAGTTAGACTGTCATCAGTTGTTGAGAAAATGCTGGAATCTATTATGAATGCATCATATGATCAGATAGCGTCAACATAGTACTACAAAAGGGAAATCATGTTAAACAAATTTCTTGAAGTTTTTTGAGGATGTAACTCGTAGGGTGGTTAAAAGGGAGTCAATAAGGTGCCACATAAAAAATTAATATGCAAGACAAGGGCGCATGGAGTTAGGGTAATATATTAGCATGGGTGGAGGATTTGTTAATGGACAAAAAGCAGACAGTAGGGGATAAATTGGCCATTTTCAGGTTAGCAGGCTGTAACTTGTGGAGTACTGCAAGGATGAGTGCTGGGGCCTCAGCTATCTACTATCTATATTAACGACTTAGATGAAGAGGCTGAAAGTAATGAATCCAAGTTTGCTGATTATACAAAGCTAGGTGGGAATGTAAACTGTGAGGAAGACTCAAAGAGGCTGCAAACAGATATAGACAGGTTAAGGGATTGGACAATAAGGTTGCAGATGGAATATAATGTGGGGAAATGTGAGGTTATTCACTTTGGTAATAAGAATAGAAAAGCAAAATATTTTTTCAAAGGCATGAAACTTTTAAATGCTGATGTTCAGAGAGATTTTGGGTGTACTTGTACAAGGAATACAAAGTTAGCAAGCACATACAGCAAGCAATTAGTAAGGCAAATGGCATGTTGGCCTTTATTGCAAGGAGACTAGAGTACAACAGCAAGGAAGTCCTGCTACAATTGGTTAGGGCTTTGGTGAGACCACACCTAAAGTACTATGCATAGTTTTGGTCTCCATATCTAAGGAAGGATATACTTACCTTGGCGGTACAGCAGAGGTTCACTAGATTGGTTCCTGGAATGAGAAGGTTGTCCTCTGATGAGGGACTGAGTAATTTGAGACTACATTATGGAATTCAGACTTATGAGAGGTGATCTCATTGAAACATAAAGAATTCTGAAGGGGCTTGGTAGGGTATGCACTGAAAGGTTGTTTCCCCTGTCTGTGGAATCTAGAACATGGGGGCATAGTCTCAGGAGAAGGGGTTGATTATTTAGTACTAAATGTAACATCTCCAAATTTGCAGACGACACAAAACTGGGTGGGAGGGTGAGTTGTGAGGAGGATGTAGAGAGGCTTCAGGGTGATTTGGACAAGTTGAGGGAGTGGGCTAATGCATGGCAGATGCAGTATAATGTGGATAAATGTGAGGTTATCCACTTTGGTCGGAAAAACAGGAAGGTAGATTATTGTCTGAACAGCTATAAACTGAGAGAGGGGAATATGCAGTGACACCTGGGTGTTCTCGTACACCAGTCATAGAAGGTAAGCATGCAGGTGCAACAGGCGGTAAAAAAGGCAAATGGTATGTTGGCCTTCATAGCGAGAGGATTCGAGTACAGGAGCAGGGATGTCTTGCTGCAAGTATACAGGGCCTTGGTGAGGCCACACCTGGAATATTGTGTACAGTTTTGGTCTCCTTATCTGAGGAAGGATGTTCTTGCTACAGAGGGAGTGCGCGAAAGTTTACCAGACTGATTCCTGGGATGGTGGGACTGACGTATGAGGAGAGATTGAGTCAGTTAGGATTATATTCGCTGGAGTTCAGAAGAGTGAGGGAGGATCTCATAGAAACCGATAAAGTTCTAACAGGACTTGACAGTGTAGATGCAGGAAGGATGCTCCCGATGGTGGGGGAGTCCAGAACCAGGGGTCATAGTCTAAGGATACGGGGTAAACCTTTCAGGACTGAGATGAGGAGAAATTTCTTCACTCAGAGAGTGGTGAGCCTGTGGAATGCGTTACCACAGAAAGCAGTTGAAGCCAAAACAGTATGTTTTCAAGAAGGAGTTAGATATAGCTCTTGTGTCTAAAGGGATCAAAGGGTATGGGGCGAAAGCAGGAACAGGCTACTGAGTTGGATGATCAGCCATGATCAGAATGAATGGCGGAGCAGGCTCGAAGGGCCAAATGGCCTACTCCTGCTCTTATTTTCTATGTTCTATGTTTCTATGATGAGAAGCAATTTCTTTACTCAAGAGGGTTGTGAACCTTTGGAATTCTCTATCCCAGAAGGTTGTGGATGCTCAATCCTTGAGTATATTCAAGGCTGAGATAGACAGATTTTTGATCTCTCAGGGAATCTAGCAATATGGGAAGCAGGCAGGAAAGGGAAGTTGAGCCAGAGATCAGTTATGATTGTATTGAAAGGCGGAGCAGGCTCAAGTGGCCATTTGGTCTATTCCTGTTCCTATTTCTTACGTTCTTGTGTACCACTGAAAACAATTCTCATTCAATATAAATTCAGCAAGCAAAGAATGTGTGTCAGCCAGTGTAGACCAGGCAGATTAAGAAAAAAATTCACATAAAATGAAGTGCAATAGTGTGAGTGTATCTTAAGTATTACCTTTGGTATATCATGTGTGTTACATTGAAAGCTCTAGTGCTAAATTCCTCTAATGGGAAATGCCACTTTTAAAGTATTCCCATTTATCTGAATTACCTGTCACACCTTCAGGTGGTGCTGTGATTGGAGCTTTCTATGTTAAACATGTCACAGTTTGGCACATACTGCTTGGGTGGATAATACTCGGTATCATGCATTAGTTGCTGGTCTCTAGGTGAGTGTGTACGTGTTTGCATGTGTGTACTGGAAACCTTGGGGGTTCAACTGCTTTTGCAAACTGAGTCCGGACTTGGGTATATATCCCTGCAAACTCATGGGGCTCATTGAAGGAAAGTCAATGTTAAGGTAGATTTTGGTGAATTTGAGTCCAGCTGCTCTGTTGAAAATGTTGTATAATGTACATAAGCTGTTGCTGGGTAGATTCTGTCCAAAGACCTTAAGCATTATCACAGGATGTGATGTCACAAGTCTGAGTCCTGTGTTGTTCAGTGTTCATGCAGATACCTTAGAGATAAGATCCCTGTAAATAAACTCCTGTTACGTTGACCCAAGGTCTACTATCTCATTTAATATCAACAGCACATAGACCAGTATTGTACAAGATACCCAATTGCCACTTTGCTTTTCCTTTTTAACAGCTTAAAAATTCTGTCACTTGCAAACTACAAAATACACCAATGAAGGTAATGACTAAAACAAATGGTTTATCAGGCCAGTCCAAATATTGTTCCAATAACATTTTTAATTTTCCACATTTAGAGAGTTTTAGTTCGACTAGTACCTCAATTCCTGATTAATGTCATATAAGCTATGACAGAAATCCCCACACGAAGGCTGGGATTTTTACATGGAATAAGTGGACAGCAATGGAGGCGGGGTGGGTTGGGGGGCTGCAGGCCAGAAGATTGCATGAGAAGGCATCGGGTAGGGCCCCCGACATCGTGCCTGGACACAATTGCACGAGCAACAGATGGGAGTTGTGTGTGGACTTCGCTCGCGTTTCAAAAACAAGCAATTAAAAGGTAATTTAGATGATTAAAGAAGCAATTGAAACTGACTTTACGGACCCCTTCAAATTTTTCGAGAAGCACACGGTGTTACAGGGGGTCAGAGTCTCAGCAGCTTTTGAAGGGTGACAACAGAGCAGCAGCTGTTTGCGTTGCTGCACTCGGTAGCTGTGCAGAGAGGCATTTGACTTTCAATGCAAGGAAGGAGTACGGCAACCATTTATTTGGTGTTGAGTCCCCTTGAGGAGTTATTCCTCCTGTCAGGGAGCTCACTGGACAGAGGTCTAAGGGGGAGGGGAGGTGGGCTGGGCAATGTTTCTGCACCCACTGGAAGGGTGCCCCCATTATAGTGGCACGGCCCAGGTGGCATGGGCATCGTGCAGGGGGATGGAGGACTTTGGCTGGTGGCTGAAGTCTGGTTGCTGACTGAAGAGGGTGGTATCAGGCAGAATGTGACTGGTTCCTGGCTGAAGAGGGTGGTCACATACTGAAGGGGTCTGGGTTCTGGCTAAAGGGGGTGGTCACTGGTCACAGGTTGCCTGCTGGCCACAGTTTGATACAAGGCTGAGGTGGTGGCAGCCTTTAAACTTGCCGTCACCACTCCCTTCTGCGTCAGCTGTCAACGTGGCTGCTGCCCCAAGGCCAGCCTCAGGCCGCTGAGTGGCCAGCTACCTCCCCTGTCGGCCATTAATTGGCTGGCCAGTGCAAGATTCCAAAGGGAACGAGAGTCGGAGCGGAAGGGCCTTCACCACTCGCGTACAGTTCCGCCTTCCCTTTCCCACCGAGTCCCATGAAATCCTGGCCAAAGAATATTCCTCCAACATAACATACAACCTTTCCTTAAATTATTGAAAAGTTTTTAACCTCTACGAGCTCACAGAAAAATCTATTCCACGTATTGATCAATCTGTGTGAACTAAGTTTCCTAATATCTGTTCGAAATTTTATGTTTGCTACTTTGAACCTGTCCTCATTTGCCTTATTGTTTTAATTTGAAACATTACTCTGGATTTACCTGTCCTGTACTACTTTACATTCTATATTTCTTTGAAGTTCACTTTCTCTCTCCTTCTAACAAGGTTTAAGAGGCCAAGATTATTCACATTTTATTAATCATAACTCAATCCTCTGACTGTCAGAATCCATATTGAGGCTCTTTGCACCACCTTCAGGTCTGGAACAGTGTTGTACAGTATAAGGATTTTTTTTTCTGATGCTCTACCATTTTACACATATATTTCAGCATTCTGTTTGCTTTGTTGATTGCTGTTCCACAGTGATTGAACATGCTCTGCAGTATCTTTACTCAACATAAAGCAATCGATTCAAATAATGGCTGAGATAATATGATATATGAAACTGCATTTTAAATTGCATATATGAAAACTGCAAGTAAATTGCGAAGCACATCTCAGAGAAAAAAAGTGAGAAAACTCCAGAAATGTTATTTTCTCGCTAATGACATTTTGTTGAATGCCATCTAAAATGTATAATTAAGTGTTTGATTTTTTGTATTGCAAAACATATAAAACTGTCATCAGCATCACTAAATTATTTTGGAATTAAAATAACTGTAAATTATCAGCATTAAATAATAAATACCATTTAAATATATGGAAAATTAAACTTGAAATATACACTTTTTCTAAAACTATTCATGTCTTGTCTAGTTACTGAATTTTCGTCCCTTCAAACACCACCTGATCCGCAAGTGGTAGAGTCTGTGGATTGTGCATCAAACTTGTTAGCCATGTTAAAGTGCACAAAACCAGAGTGGAAGCAGGTCATCCTCAATCCTAAGCAACTGCCTAAGAAAGAAGAAAGATTTTTTTTGAAGACAGTGGCGCAGTGGTTAGCACTGCAGCCTCACAGCTCCAGCGACCCGGGTTCAATTCTGGGTACTGCCTGTGTGGAGTTTGCAAGTTCTCCCTGTGTCTGCGTGGGTTTCCTCCGGGTGCTCCGGTTTCCTCCCACATGCCAAAGACTTGCAGGTTGATAGGTAAATTGGCCATTATAAATTGCCCCCAAGTATAGGTAGGTGGTAAGGAAATATAGGGACAGGTGGGGATGTGGTAGGAATATGGAATTAGTGTAGGATTAGTATAAATGGGTGGTTGATGGTCGGCACAGACTCGATGGGCCGAAGGGCCTGTTTCAGTGCTGTATCTCTAAATTTAAAAAAAAATAACTCTACATTAGAAGAAGTCTTCACTGAACAGGAACTATGCAGTGCTACACCGGATGAAGTGGTAGGGCAGCATAGTGGAATTGGAGATACCCTACCAATAAAATGCCTTCAAAGGGCTCACAGAATACTCACCAGTACAGTGATATCACAACAACATACATTTATAGACTGTAAATTACATAGTTGCATCTCAGAGCACTTAATTGGGCAACTAACCTTCTTTTCCTATTGCCTCCAGCCAAACAACATAAGGTATTGCAATATTGTCATACAATTGTTCCTCTGTGCATAATCTCATCAGTATCTTGAGGAAACACTGTGCATATTTTAACAGAGCACTCAAAACCTACAGTAGTGGTTGAATAGTTTGCAGTAACAGAATGCAGAAAATGGAAGGACAGGCAATATAGATACAACTTGAAAATCAAATCACTTGTCGGCAAAGCATATTGTGAATCTTCAGATATAATAGGTACATCCCAGCTCCATTTTGAGAGATAAATTTGAACAATAATGTATTTTTTTGGATACATTTTAATAAATATGGATGAGATGAAACTTTCCTTATTGAAGTTTTTGGAGGTAAAGGACCCTATTAAGTGTAAATATTAAAGTTCTGACAATGGGCTGGATTTTACCTTAGGCGGACGAGAATTCCTTAGGCGAACCCACGTCCACCTAGCCCTGCCATCCGTCCCGCATTTTACGGGCCCTCGGGCTTTAATTGTACCGAGACAGGACTTCCACCTGCTTGAGGGAGGAAGTCCCGCCTCAGTGCGCTGCCAGCCAATCAGCGGGCCGGCAGCTCTTAGTCCCAGCAGCGCCATCAGGAGTGGTGGCCACTGCTGGGACTGCAGCCAGCTGACGCCATGGAGACAGGAGCAAAGGTAAGTTGGGCAGGCCTCACCAATGAGATCGGTCGTGCCCTGGTGAGGCGAGAGTGGTCGTTTAGGGGAAGTGGGGAGCATCTTGGGTCCCTGGGGTGGATTGGGAGGTAGGGGCAGCCCTCAACTGGAGCATTTCAGCTATGAAGAGAGACTGAAAAGGTTAGGGTTGTTTTCCTTACAACAGAGAAGGCTGAGGGGGGATATGATTGAGGTATACAAAATTATGAGGGGCATTGATAGATTAGATAGAAAGAAACTTTTTCCCTTAGCGGAGGGATCAATGAACAGGGGGCATAAATTTAAGGTTAAGGGCAGGAGGTTTAGAGGGGATTTGAGGATTTTGTTTTTCACCCAGAAGGTGGTTGGAATCTGGAATGCACTGCCTGAAGAGGTGGTAGAGGCAGGAACCCTCACAACATTTAAGAAGTATTTAGATGAGCACTTGAAACGCCATAGCATACAAGGCTATGGGCCAAGTGCTGGAAAATGGGATTAGAATAGTTAGGTGCTTGATGGCCGACACAGACATGATGGGCCAAAGGGCCTGTTTCTGTGCTGTATAACTCTATGACTCTATGACACAGAGGAAAAAAATACAGAAATTCACTCTGCAGATGTGTGTTATAACAAAGAAGACCAAAAAAAAACTACTTTGGCCAAATACTTGTAATTCTTAACGGAAAAAGAAAGGGTAGAGCAGGGACAGGAATGGATGTTGCAGGTTCCGAGATTTAGATGTTTCAGTAAGAACAGAGAAGATGGTAAAAGAGGGGGGGTGTGGCATTGTTAATCAAGGAGAGTATTACGGCGGCAGAAAGGACGTTTGAGGACTCGTCGACTGAGGTAGTATGGGCCGAGGTTAGAAACAGGAGAGGAGAGGTCACCCCATTGGGAGTTTTCTATAGACCTCCAAATAGTTCCAGAGATGAAGAGGAAAGGATAGCGAAGATGATTCTCGACAGGGGCGAGAGTAACAGGGTAGTTGTTATGGGGGACTTTAACTTTCCAAATATTGACTGGAATTACTATAGTTCGAGTACTTTAGATGGGTCAGTTTTTGTCCAGTGTGTGCAGGAGGGTTTTCTGACACAGTATGTAGACAGGCCAACCAGGGGCGATGCCACATTGGATTTGGTACTGGGTAATGAACCCGGCCAGGTGTTAGATTTAGATGTAGGTGAGCACTTTGGTGATAGTGATCACAATTCGGTTAGGTTTACCTTAGCGATGGGCAGGGACAGGTATATACCGCAGGGCAAGAATTATAGCTGGGGGAAAGGAAATTATGATGCGATTAGGCAAGATTTAGGATGTGTAGGATGGGGAAGGAAACTGCAGGGGATGGGCACAATCGAAATGTGGAGCTTATTCAAGGAGCAGCTACTGCGTGTCCTTGATAAGTATGTACCTGTCAGGCAGGGAGGAAGTTGTCGAGCAAGGGAGCTGTGGTTTACGAAAGAAGTTGAAGCGCTTGTCAAGAAGAAGAAGAAGGCTTATGTTAGGATGAGACGTGAAGGCTCAGTTAGGGCGCTTGAGAGCTACAAGCTAGCCAGGAAGGATCTAAAGGGAGAGCTAAGAAGAGCAAGGAGAGGACACGAGAAGTCATTGGCGGATAGGATCAAGGAAAACCCTAAGGCTTTCTATATGTATATCAGGAATAAAAGAATGACTAGAGTTAGATTAGGGCCAATCAAGGATAGTAGTGGGAAGTTGTGTGTGGAATCAGAGGAGATAGGGGAAGCGTTAAATGAATATTTTTCGTCAGTATTTACAGTAGAGAAAGAAAATGTTGTCGAGGAGAATACTGAGATACAGACTACTAGGCTAGATGGGATTGAGGTTCACAAGGAGGAGGTGTTAGCAATTTTGGAAAGTGTGAAAATAGATGAGTCCCCTGGGCCAGATGGGATTTATCCTAGGATTCTCTGGGAAGCCAGGGAGGAGATTGCAGAGCCTTTGTCCTTGATCTTTATGTCGTCATTGTCGACAGGAATAGTGCCGGAAGACTGGAGGATAGCAAATGTTGTCCCCTTGTTCAAGAAGGGGAGTAGAGACAGCCCTGGTAATTATAGACCTGTGAGCCTTACTTTGGTTGTGGGTAAAATGTTGGAAAAGGTTATAAGAGATAGGTATTATAATCATCTTGAAAAGAATAAGTTCATTAGCGATAGTCAGCATGGTTTTGTGAAGGGGAGATCGTGCCTCACAAACCTTATTGAGTTTTTCGAGAAGGTGACCAAACAGGTGGATGAGGGTAAAGCCGTGGATGTGGTGTATATGGATTTCAGTAAGGCGTTTGATAAGGTTCCCCACGGTAGGCTATTGCAGAAAATACGGAAGTATGGGATTGAAGGTGATTTAGAGCTTTGGATCAGAAATTGGCTAGCTGAAAGAAGACAGAGGGTGGTGGTTGATGGCAAATGTTCATCCTGGAGTTTAGTTACTAGTGGTGTACCGCAAGGATCTGTTTTGGGGCCACTGCTGTTTGTCATTTTTATAAATGACCTGGATGAGGGTGTAGAAGGGTGGGTTAGTAAATTTGCGGATGACACAAAGGTCGGTGGAGTTGTGGATAGTGCCGAAGGATGTTGTAGGGTACAGAGGGACATAGATAGGCTGCAGAGCTGGGCTGAGAGATGGCAAATGGAGTTTAATGCGGAAAAGTGTGAGGTGATTCACTTTGGAAGGAGTAACAGGAATGCAGAGTACTGGGCTAATGGGAAGATTCTTGGTAGTGTAGATGAACAGAGAGATCTTGGTGTCCAGGTACATAAATCCCTGAAAGTTGCCACCCAGGTTAATAGGGCTGTTAAGAAGGCATATGGTGTGTTAGCTTTTATTAGTAGGGGGATCAAGTTTCGGAGCCACGAGGTCATGCTGCAGCTGTACAAAACTCTGGTGCGGCCGCACCTGGAGTATTGCGTGCAGTTCTGGTCACCGCATTATGGGAAGGAAGTGGAAGCTTTGGAAAGGGTGCAGAGGACATTTACTAGGATGTTGCCTGGTATGGAGGGAAAGTCTTACAAGGAAAGGCTGAGGGACTTGAGGTTGTTTTCGTTAGAGAGAAGGAGGAGGAGAGGTGACTTAATAGAGACATATAAGATAATCAGAGGGTTAGATAGGGTGGATAGTGAGAGTCTTTTTCCTCGGATGGTGATGGCAAACACGAGGGGACATAGCTTTAAGTTGAGGGGTGATAGATATAGGACAGATGTCAGAGGTAGTTTCTTTACTCAGAGAGTAGTAGGGGCGTGGAATGCCCTGCCTGTAACAGTAGTAGACTCGCCAACTTTAACGGCATTTAAGTGGTCATTGGATAGACATATGGATGAAAATGGAATAGTTTAGGTCAGATGGTTTCACAGGTCGGCGCAACATCGAGGGCCGAAGGGCCTGTACTGCGCTGTACTGTTCTATGTTCTATGTTCTAAGATAGGGAAGGAAGTCAGTTGTCCCTTTTTTGGTCTGGCTATACGGAGATGGGTCACTGGGTTCGTTTCAGAAGCCATCCATTCTGGCGATGTTGAGAATTATTCGAGTAGGCTTTCCGGCAGAAATGTGGAATCAAGATTTTTTCACCAGCACACTCTTGAATCGCAGGATTTTTTCCAGCCCCTCAGGAGCTATATGGCACCAGGGATTTTTTTTCCCACACTGGATCTTGGCAGCATCTCTTCAAAGAGGTAGAGAAGGAGGTGAGCTGGGTTGTTTCTTTTTCCTTGGCAGGGAAACACCACTGTCTTCAAACAGTGTACACCAGAACTCAAACTAAAAACAATGTTCATACCCCACACAGTGACTTGACCTCCTGACTTCCATAACCCTTGACATGTGGCTTCTCTGTAACCATTTTTCTCCAAGTTACCATGGGTTCTGCTGTTTTCGGAGCCCAAATCACAGGTGGCTTCCAGCACAGGAGGCTTTCAAACAACATCTTGCCCTGTCGGTGTATTTGGTAAAAAAAAACCACATCCATGGAATCTTTTCAGTTTTAACACAAGTACTCAAAAAAAAATTAAATTAATGGAAGCACTTTCGTAACATACCAAAGAGAGATATGGCACGGATGCAAACCAAAAGAGCACTGGGAATCTCCAGGAATAACAGGAGAGGATTGATGGACAAGGTAAGAATAGCACATGAAGCACTATTGGTCAAACATCAATTTAGGTTGAAAGGATATAAGGAAGATAACTTCATTTTTTGATTTGAGGAGCAGTAATATCTAGGTTCAGCCAGCTCCAGGAAAACCTTATTGTCTTGTTAGTTTGATCTAAAGACTTACTCATCATGTCATAATACAAAATACTGTGCAAAACCTAGATTTTTCCATTCCATTGAACACTTTCGTAACTGAGGAATCATACTTAGACAAAAGATGTAACCCATATGAAGACTAAAGAACCAACTGTACATTTTCAGCATTTTCTAGTCAGTCTTGCAATTCCATTGTGCCCTGGTGAGCATGGGATGTTGCTCCAAATTATAAGAATGTGTTCTGAAAAAGTATTTGGGTATTTCACAGTGTAATAGAAACATTTTTTTTCCAGAAAGTTTCTGTGAAGATGAAAAAAAAACTTTAGATAGAATTCCAAGAACACAAATAAGGTGCCTTCATGATACTTTCAATAGCAAAGGGAATGATACTTGCAATTTGTCTTCCCTAACAAATGCTTAAAATTCATAAGACATACTGAAGCTGTGTTCTCTCAAAGTAGCTTTTATTCTGCTCTGTGTAATTGGATTGGCTGAAATAATCAAGAACGTCAGCATAAAGCATTAGTTCAGCTAATCTTTGACTGACGATAGACACAGTTCCTCAGAATAGGATGTGCTTTTTTTTATTTCTATCTGCAGCAAATTTAGGTGTTATTAAAATGAGCTAAACATCTTTGAGTTGATGAATGTCTTTCTTTGTGTGACGATAGAAGGATGATTGCACAGTCCATGCTTCCAAGAGGGAGCAGCCCTTGCATGGAACACGTCTTGGGAAATTCATTAATTTTATTGGATATAAAATTACAGGTTGTTTTCTTGCCATTCATCAAGACACATTCCCTGCAAGCTCCATTCCCTACTGAAAACAGTGAATCACAGAATCGCCCTTATATCTTAACAAACGGCATTGAAATAAATAGAAATAAAAATTAATCAGTTTCTATAACAGGCAACCAATCTGCAGTATCTGTTTTGCACCCAAACGGCAAGATGAAAATCTATCCTGTTGAATTTGATAACTGGATTTATTTTTGTCTCCCAAATTTTCTTCTTTACTGTCCTTTCTTGAAAGCATTGATTCCTTGTTGGAGTATGTTTCCAGAGGTACCAGGAGCTCTCTGCTGCCTACGTCAGTTATTCATATGTTAGCCTTGATAATGAATTTCAGTCCCCTTGATGTTGTGCATGGGCAGCAGGCATTACTTCCCCCTTCCCTAAGCCAAGGCCACAGACAGTCATTTGTTGTGTGCCTACTACTGCTATGGTGGAGATTAGCTAATTCAACACAGAACAAATATTAAACTTTGGATAGCTTAGCTACGCAACAGATAAACTCGCTCTTCCACCAAAGGTGCCTAGATCCTTGGAATTCTAATTGCAGGGTGTGTGCCAGCTATCTCTGTTGATGTTGGTAGCCTGATTGGTCTGAAAGATACAGTCCACATCTGAAGTTGTTGCTTTATATTTGAACTGATACACAAGTGTGATAGATGAGAGTTTTGCTTGTGCTTCATGATGACTTTAGGATAAAGCCATGTTGGGACAATTTTTTTCACTTATCAAATACCTAAAATTGATAAGCTTTGATTAACTTTGATAATCTTGATTTTTAAAAAGTTCTGAAACTGAAATTAGAAACCTGAAACCTTCTGAACTCTGATCCTTAATGTTATACATGAGCCAGCATTGAGATATACATAATTCTGTAAAAGAGGTTACACTCTGGGCTGATATGGATCTTGTGCTGCTAAGATCCTCTTCAGATATAGAGTTCAGAATCTGTGATGCCGTGTTTATACTGACATGATCTGCAAACATTAAAGTTGATCCCAAATCATCAAACTCCTTTAGAAACATTATAATACCTCCTGTTTTGAATACAGAAAATCAATAGAAAAGGCTTTAGTGAGCACCTTTAGGTTAATATAGAACATTAAAAATGTGCAGGTTAGTTAGTAGTGCACAAAGTACTACAATGCCCAAACCAACATCTTGCCCATATGTTTGGTCTCTGACCTTTCAGTGCAATTATGGTGCAAGTGACCTTTCCATCTCCAAAGTGTAACACACAGCATATACCTTGATCAGCTAAAGTGAAGTTGACATTTCAGGCATTTCATTAATTTATCATGCTGAGATTCATTTGCAAAACTAAATTGTGCAATTGCTTTAATTTGCAGTGTTGTGGACAACATAAATTCTGCAAGACTTTCATTGCAAACAACCTGAGAGAATGGGGAATTGCTGCAGTGCTGTACAAACAAACAAGAACAAATTAATGGGATTGAAAACCAGCCAGATAGCCAGTAAAACAAAATCAATAATCAATCATAAAACATCCCTGTCGGGCAAACTTGCTACAAAGGTTAAGTGCCTGTAATGTAATTAATTTAGCGGGATATTTTGCATTTATTTTTGATCAATAAAATGAACACAACCTTAATTGTTCAATAAATGATTTTATAAACTTTATGCCTAGCTCTTTCCTACATGCAATAGAATAGATTCAAAATGAAAGATATTGTCCCCTTTGCATTAATACGAATTGTTAGATAACCTGTTGTCATGCAGGCCCCCACCTGCCAAGAATGAGGCATATTAATTTTGCCACATGGACATTAAACTTCAAATATTGCTGGGAAGAAAACAGGGCCTATTACAAAGAATTGCCAGGCTCCTAGCCAGAGAGACATTTTTGCATACTAGCAGATAGTGTTGGAACAAAGGAACCAGTCCCTGCTCCAATACAATACACAGAACGGATATAGTCAGACCAGTTTAGTCACATGTCTAACTGGCTGCTGCAGAATTTTGAACTGAGACTTTTAAACTAGAGAAGCAGTGTTTGAAGACAGAAAGCTCCTGGCTCCTTGGATTGAGAACATTTCTCTCCTGTCTGCTCCTATCTCTTTTTCATCAGCTTTGGAATCCATTGAAGACATATGAACCCCAAGAGAGAAAAGTCTCCTACAGTGAACAAGGTTTAAGAAGAGTACTGGGCCCCAACGAAAAGCAAGAATTCCCTACAAAAGGACTCTACAGTGAGCTCAAAGAACCGTAACAAATTCTTCAGATATTTCTTCAAACCTCCACTTTATTTTCCTTCTGCTCTTTTCTGTCTCTATTTGCATATGCGTATCACGTATACATGCGAGTGTGGGTGCGTCGTGTATCCGTAGAGTTTAAGTTTAAGTCTAATAAATTTCATCTTTCTTCTTTAAACCTAAGAAGGCCTGTTTGTGCTCATTTCTTTGCCTTGTAACTGGAAAGTGGTGAACAAGGATTCACCAAGGGGGAGCTCAAAACACTGTGTGTTTAAAATTAAACCCTGTTACGGTATGACCAGGTGAAGGCTGAGAGGGACCCCTAGACACCTTTCTCACCTGGTCGTAACACTTTCAGAAGTGGATTTTAGTTTTAAAGGTTTGTTGCTGTTCATTACACAAACAATGGCTGATCTGGAACACTGAGATCAGAGGACAATTCTAAAAATGCACACATTTATGACATTTCAAAGACTAATGGGGGAAATCACCATGATTCCACCCAAATCACTGTCTAACTTGTTTGGAAATTTGGTCCATGAGGCCTCACCTCCCCATTTGGGATTTGCCCTCCATCCACACTGCCCAGCACCACTGCTAATTGTGCCTTCCCCAGCTGCTGCATAACAATACTCTGAGTATGCAGCAGATTGTCTTTCTCAGTTACAGCTGGTTCTCATCACCACTTTGTCAAATTAGAGACAATCTTGTGCTCTGGTCTATTGATCTCTCGAAACTGTGTTCAGATTGCAAGAAGTTATATCAGATAGGGTTCTCTGTACAGACTTTCACCCACACAGCTGTGAACAATTTTGCTGAATCTCAGCTCATTGCATATGCAAGGCCAGTAGGCCTTAGGAAGTGGTGCTAAAGGCCCAGAATTCACCAAAGGAGGGAGAAGTCTTGTAGTGGCCTCCTCTCCCTTCAGTTGGCCCAAGACACTCAACTGCTGCTATGGGAGACTTTCTTGAGATCTTCAGAATGTGTCTGCTCATGTAAGACTCCTTGCTGCCTGCTCTGGTGCTTCAGAATCATCCTGATGGTGGGAATCCTGCCAGAAATTGGCCCTGCATATGCAATGAGCCGAGATTCAGCAAAATTGTTCACAGCTGTGTGGGTGAAAGTCTGTACAGAGAACCCTATGTGATATAACTTCTTGCAATCTGAACACAGTTTCGAGAGATCAATAGACCAGAGCACAAGATTGCCTCTAATTTGACACTGAATAACAATTTAATTCAAAGGAAGCTGCTATCTAAAATGAAAAATAAATCATATTGTCGCAGTATGTACTTCAATTTTTAAATTGAGGTTAGGAATAATTTGCATTTAGACAGTGCCTTCAATGTGGTAAGACATCCCATGGTGTGTTGTCAAACAAAATTTGACACCAAGCCATATAAGGAAATATTAGGCCAGGTAAAGAAGTAGGTATTAAGGAGCGTCTTATAATGGGAGAGAGAGGTGGAGAGGTTTAAAAAGGGAATTCCAGAGCTTGGGGCCTAGTTGACCAAAGGCACGGTTGCCAATTGTGGAGCGATGCAAATCGGGGATGCTCAAAAGTCCAGCATTGGAGGATCGCGGAGATCTTGGAGGGTTATAAGGCTGAAGGAGGCTACAGAGATAGGGAGGGATGAGACTATGGAAAGATTTGAAAACAAGGGTGTGAATTTTAAAGTTGAGGTGTTGCTAGACCAAATGCCAATGTAGGTCAGCGAGTACAGGAGGGATGAGTGCACACAGTTTGGTGCGAGTTAGAACACAGACAGCAAAGTTTACAGTGAGTACAAGATGGGAGGCCAGCCCTAAAAGCATTGGAATAACCTTATGTCTTAGGATTCCCTCAGTTTGCTCTTCCTGCTCATTCTCTCCAGGTTGTTTGTCAATATTGGATTGGAATCAGATTGAAAAATCTGGTTCTTTTTAACTACCAGATGAAAGAATTCAACATCGAAATACATATTTTGTAGTATCTTATCACATCTTTTAGAAATATGTATTCCAATGTGCTTCACAGACAATAAATTCCAACAAATGTTTTTTTTATCAGGGCAAACAGAAATAGCCATTGTGCACACCACAAGATCCTGCAACAAAACAATAAATGAATAGGTAATTAATCTATTTTTGGTTGAGGAAGGAACATTGGCAAAGAAATCAGGAGAACTGACTGTTCTTTTTGGAATAGTTACATGGGATCTTTAATATCTACCTGAACAAGCAGATGTGGCATTGAGTTAACATCTGATTAAAAAGGGAGCAGTACCAGTAATGTAGCACTCCCTCAATACTACTCTGGAGTTCCAGCCTTAAATATGCATTAAGTTCTGGAACCTACAACGTTCATGATTCAGAGACACGAGTGCTACCACCAAGCTTAGTCAATAATATCATTTGAATTACTTTAATTATGGCGGAGAACTCCTTTAAGTAATGTTTGCTTGTACATCAATGATTTTGTTCAGGTGTTTGCAGGTGATTTCTTTCTTCATCCTTTGCTTGCATGAAAAGTAACAGAGCTTAATCACTCACTCTTAATCTATAACTTTTCAATTTTGCATCAGTGTTATGGGTATTCAGAGGCCTGCTTTGTCCCTTGATTAATAGATTGGGTTACTGCAGAAGACAAAGGAAGCAAAACATATTAGATCATAAGTGATTTTTATGAGTTGTACTGAGAGCAAGCCTGAGAAATTGACTTAAAATACTTATGAAGTTTTTGAGATACAACAAATCCTTCAGTCATTATTATTGAAAATTGTCATGAGCCTCTCTAATAGTGTTTATTAGACATGAATTTTGTATTTATTATGCTGCAGCAGTAAAATTAAAACGTGGAACGTTTTGTTTTACTGCAGGAAGTAAACTTTCCTCCAGTATGTTGCCCTGGAACTTTTGCTGAGTCCATACTATTGGTATTGACAAATATACTTATTTAATGCAATCCATATTTTTACATTGTACTTGTTCTATGGGAACCATAATGACATTATTTCCACTAGAGCTATATCGAAAATATAAAGGCTTGCATTTAAAGGAAGTTATTTCTAATTTTGAGGTAGATCTGATTTTTATCTAAATAGAAAATTTAGGGAAAATAGTAATGGCTTATTCCATTATTATGCCCAGACATATAGTACAGTACAACATGAAATAATGTATTTTAATCAGTGACTTGTGAAATTTTCTGGCTTTTTCTTTTAAAATTATGGTGCTGATATTTGGGGAAAAAACTGAATGTTCTTACCTTTTACTGATCAAAGTTAGATAGCACCATACAGAGCTGAAAATACTGCACTCTTATCCAGCAAAGGTCTGTTCTTTGCTAGTTATTATATGTGCACTGTGATCTTCACACTCCAAACATTTGTCAACGTCATTGTTATCAACACAGAGCACAGTATTGTCATCCAGGATTTATTAATGCTGCACAAAAGGATGGTTGGAAGGTCACCGTTCTGGGGTGGAGAAAGGGGTCAATAATTCAATGGTGAATCCCACCAAACTCTAGTTTTACTTTTTCACATGCTTCAGAGTCTACCCCATTGCTAAGGTAATCAAAAAACAAAATGATATTCATGAAAAGGCTGCATCCTTTGAATTGATAAAACAAATTCAACTCACTTTTCAAGCTGAATCAACCATTTAATAATAGAAAACATCTTAAGAGAATAAAACTTCCCAACAGGAATGAAGGACTTCAGTTATGTGGGGAGACATACAAGATTTTCAAGGGGCTGGATAGGGGAGACACTGAAAGATTTTTTCTGCTGGTCGGGGAATCTAAAACACGGGGGCACAGTCTCAGGATAAGGGGCCGATCATTTAGGACTGAGATGAGGAGAAATTACTTCACTCAAAGGATTGTTAATCTTTGGAATTCTCTACTCCAGAGGGTTATGAATGCTCCATCGTTGAATACGTTTAAGGCTGGATTAGACAGATTTTTGGTCTCAGGGAATCAAGGGATATGACGAGTGGATGACAAAATGGATTTGAAGCCTAAAATTAGCCATGATGGTATTGAATGGCACAGTGGGCCATATGGTCTACTGCTGCTCCTATTTCTTGTGTTCTTATGACTAGAGAAACTGGGTTTGTTCTCCTTCGAACAGAAACGGTTAAGGGAGATTTAATTGAACTGTTCAAAATTCTGGAGGCTTTTGGTAGAATACATAAGGACAAGCCATTACACTGGCAGGAGGATTGGTAACCAGAGGACATAAATTTAAGATAATTGGCACAAAAAAAAAGCCTGGGTAATTAGGAGAATTTTGTTTTTTTTACTCAGCAAGTTGTTGGACAAACATATAAATAATGAGAAAGAGGAAAAAAGCCCCTTTGGTTTATCCAGCAATTATAATATGTGTGCATCATAATATATAAATACCCAAACCATTGGAAATGATGTGATCTCCTGGGAGAGGTGAAAAAGCAGATAAAAACCCAAGACAATTGGGGAAAAAAAATCTGAGAAATTCCTCTCCCACCCTGTTAGATGTAAACTAGTTCAGGAGAATACTCTGGCTCTGATAATTCTATGCAGTGCCTACCTTTGATATGAGGTTATGATCTGGAAAGCAGTGCCTGAAAGGGTGTAGAAGGCAGATTCAACAGTAACCTTCAAAAGGAAATTGGATCTCTACCTAAAAAAATAAAAACAATTGCAGGGCCATGGGGAAAGAGCAGGGGAGCAGTATTAATTGCACTTTCAATGAGTTGGCCCAGGCACAATGGGCTAATTTGCTTTCTTTTCTACTGTGTTATTTTGTGAACTGTTCACTGTATATGCACTCTGTACCTATCTGGCCTCTTTAAAAAAATAGTTCTCAAAATTCCTAGGATATGGGATATTGATATGACTCATTCAAGTAATTGTGTTAACAACTTATATAACTAGAATCTTGAATGCGCACTTTGATGACAAAACAGCAGTGAAAAGGAGCTTAACCTAGGATCAAATAGTTCTAAACAGGCAATATCCAATTACACGATGTCAATTCTTTTACTTCCCTCTAACTCAATATTCATTATCCCTTTAGATTTTGAATTTTTAAAAAATGATCCACATATTACAAGAGAGATCTGCCTTGGATCACAACTGGTTCCTAATTATTTACAACAATTACCATCCAGTCCATGACAAATTTATTGATGACTCGTATAGTTAAATATTTTCAGTCATTCTCTGGATTCAAATCAACTGGTACTACCATGCAAAGGAAATAGTTATTTCCTCTGTCACTTCTTGTCCAATTTCAGACACAATGGTATTTATTTCACCAACACAACTTGACAGCCAATTTAATGAAAAGTAAATAAACCTTAATACAGTGAAGTGCAAATCCCTGTTCACTGGTATCTGCATCAGCAAACCGTGATCCTGAGCTCATGTCTCTAGATCATTTCCATCAAGCGGGTAGAGTTCTTGTGAAGTGCTTATGATTTGCTATTGCTGTTTGATCAAATGGTGGTGATCCCTACCACAGAAACAGATTTTGATCTCAAAGGAAAAAAGAAGAGATATGATACTCACAACAGATTGATTTTAAATAGAACAGGATTCATAGTCATATTTTCTGTGCAAATAAAAACAGAAAGTGCTGGAAACACTGAGCAGTTGTGGCAGAACACTGATGAAAGGTCATTGACCTGAAATGTTATCTCTTACTTTTCTCTCCACAGATGTTGCCTGACCTGCTGAGTGTTTCCAGCATTTTCTGTTTTTATTCCAGATTTCCAGCATTCACAGTACTTTGCTTTTAGTTTCTATGAAGCTATTAGTTTGTAGTTTTAAGATGCTCACCTGAATTTCTTACATTTGGTCAACTTAACAAAAGTATCATGGCTGATCTGACATTGCAATAGGAAAATATTTACCAAATCCATTGCTCCGTGAACTCATTTTACTGTCAAAGCTGAATTGGAGACTAGTGAATAAAATTGAGAAAAATATTAACATAACTGCATGTGTTTGTTCCATAAATATCAGTCACTCAGCCATGTATTCTGCTGTCTATGTTCTTGTGTCATGGCCGAAGCAACCTGTTATAACTCAATACTGTGGATAGTTAATTCTGCTTAGCAAATAACTATTTGAAGAGAGGCGTACACCTTAACTAAACTTGCAATAACATTTGTGAATACATTAATATTTAGGATAAAGAAAAATATACCAATTACTAAGGCGAATTCATTACAATTAGCAAGTTTGTCATGGGAATCATTTGTTTTCATGTTTACAGCTCAGTATAAGGGTTTATATTTACTCAAGGACCCAAAACCTTATGTTTCAGGTGTTTGCCATGGATGTACTTCAGACAATGAAGGAGGTCACTTGGCTTTTGTTTGCACAAATGCAGACAATGTAGTTTTATGGTTGAATGATGAGCAGTTATAGTTTAATGCAGTCAAAACTTTCACAGGACAGCACACTAAGCAAATGGTATGAACTGCTTAAAAATAAATATTTCTGATAAGGAACAATTTATTACAAATATTTTCAAAACACTTTTACCTGGAGAGGACTGAATGGTACAATGTGTTCACATGCCATCCTGTGGGCTATAACACCTAGATTCAAATTGACCTTTATATAGATGAGATGAGTTTCCCTCAGCTGAAGATGAGACCCTTGTTAAAAAAAACGTTTGCACATTTTCAAACCCAAAGATAAAACTGTCAAATATGTGCTGCCTCTGGTTACCAAATTGGACATCTCACTTGCAGAAGCCATACCAGATTTAATAATGGAATTGCAAATGGATGCCTGGTTCACCAAGGGAATGCATTTCTGAGGCTCGGACAGTGTCCGAACAACATTCTATGAACTTTAAGTGGGCTAAGTCCATCTTCTGTGCCTTACCTACCTACCTAGCTCAGGGGCCTCAGTCCTATCTGTGCTTGTTTCTTATTTACCCATTTGTCCTGTTTGAACTTTTTGGGCCTAACTCATCCCATAACATCAATGAAGGTTTTGAGTGTTAAAGTTGTAAATGTAACTGTATGTGCACAATATTCAAATGTGTTCACTTGACTTAATATAGTGTTTCTAACTTTAAAGAAAATCTTCTTCATGTCCTGTTTACAAGCCTTTCTCACAGGGAAAAGAAACTAGGACAGATATGGCAGCAGCAGACACGGATTTATTATAGAACTGCTTCGACTGGAACATAAATTAACAGCAAGTTCAGGTGCTGTCATGCTCACATGAGGAGAAATTATAAACTATATAATGGACTTATGAAACAAACCCAAACAGACTTGAGGCGCGCTAAAATGGCCCAGATTCAAACAGACCAATCAGGAGAAAGGATTGTGGCAGTGCATTCTGGAACACTCGGAGCAAAATCAGTGGTGGTTAATTCAGTTATTAGTTCAAAAGGATTCCATCGACTCCAGAAATGATGAAGAACCCTGCCTAAGATTACCAGCTTTGAACTGCATGTATGCAGAAACTACAGTTTTGCTTTGAACTCCCTACCTGAGAAAATGTACCAGGACTTTGCCACTGACCTTCGGCTGGAATGTAACAAGAGCAGTCTGCAACTGCACTTCTGTCTCCCTGAACCATCCCAAGTCTTTCTTCAGTGAACCAGGGAAAAGATTACAGGCCTGCATCACTTCAAGTCTTCACTCTGGAGAAAAACAAGATTAACTTTACAACTCATCAGAACTTACGCATGTTATATTTATAAATCTCGAGCCAGAATTTTACGCCCCTCCAAATAGGCGAGCTGGTGGCAGAGAAGGGCATAAAATTGAGTGGGAAGTGAGGGGTGGGGCCATTCCCGACCCCCTCCTTCCCCCACTGCAAGTTTACGTGAGGCGGTGGGGCGAAAAAGGCCCCGCCCACCCCAGGCCAATCAAGGCCCTTAAATGGCTAATTAAGTGGCACTTGAGGGCCTTCGCCCACCGCCGCATGTATTTTTCCCTCGGCTGGCAGGCGGCTGAGGCCTCAAACCACCACCCCCCCCCCCACCCCGGGTGAAACCAGGTGACCTTCGTGTGGGCTGGTAGAGGGGCCCCTATGCCCCACAGAGATCACCCCCACCCCCCCAAAGCCTCAACTGCCATCGAAGCACAATACTCCCCCCGACCTTCCCCAATCTCCCTTGCCAGGGCCCAACCGATTGTCCCCGGCGACGGCCTAAAAACCTGCCTCCTTTCCTGGGCTGTCCTTCCTCTTCCTCCTGAAGCTGGGTGTAATCCCAGCAGTGGCCACCGCTCCCTGTGACGCTGCTGGGACTAAGAGCTGCCAGCCTGCTGATTGGCTCAAGGAGGTGGAAGTCCCACTCAAGACCAATTAAAGGCCTAGGGAGCGAAAAATGCTGGTCTGGCTCCCTAGGGCCATCAGAGATGGCCTCACCACCGACGTTTTGGCCAGTGGCTGGGGACTCCGCCCAATGAAAAATTACAGCCTCATCTTTTCTTGAGTGTGTGTGTGTGTATCTGTATGAGTGTGGGTGTTGTTGCGTACACTTCGGCTGTTGTATAATAAACATTTATCTCTCTTTTTTAAACTCACGAGAAAACCTGTCATTTGTCATTTCTTCAGGGGCTAAAAACATCTTTTCTTTAAAAAATGCTGTCTTTGGTCAGTCGAGATGTGGAAAAGGGAGAACAGTTCTTATCATCTCTCACCTGTCCATAACAGTGTAGATTAAATAATAGCATTTCCATGTATTCACTAGGAACTCATTTACAGCTGTTTGGTTTCATTAAGTTCAGAAATTTCGATGTGCCAGGCCTGCTTACTGATATCACTATTTGTATATGTGTGTGGTCATGCACAGCTTCATTCAATTCTTTAAACAGATTTTCTGGCTCCTCAGCCTGAGAGCCATATGTCTATTCATAGATCATCAAGAAAACAGATGGAAGAAAGATGGGTCTTCTCACCCAACACCATATAGAAAGATTCCTGACAGCATTTTGAACTATAATAAAAGAGAATGAAGATAAATGAGCCACTGCTATTTTTCCACTGCAGAAGCATGCTCTGATGCTCATTGCAGTTATAATTGTAATTTGCAGATTTACTTCATTTACTCTTGGGGGCAATCAAGCTATTAGGACTTTTTCACTTTCAACAGATCATGGGTTGAGAACACGTATCCTGTGGAACTTAACAGTGCAATTTTAAAATGCTGTCTGTACACCATTAGTTATGCATGGTCTCAGTAATTTATAAATCTGTTAACAGAAATGAACAGACCAATGAGAACTCACCTGCAATAAAGCTTCCTTACACATGTTAAGTATATACATCATTATTTAATTGGCATAAATGGTAAAGTGTTTGCTCATCCAACTGTGGAGTGCACAGTGGCTGAACAGAATAGCTCATTGGCAATTCCAAGAAATGAGATGCACTGTTTTCTAGTCAGTGAATGAGATCAAAGTGTACCTGATAAGGTGCTACAATTTTCAGTCTGGGAGCCATGCTGTCAACAGTATTAAGACCAAGAATGTTAAACATGCAATAGTTGACAGAGAGAGCCTTGGTCCATTATTACGTAATGCAGCTAGCTCAAGCAGGTTCAGGTCCCAGTAGCCAATTAGACATGCAGACTAGAGCTTAAAAGAAGTGAGGTTTATTCACCTCCAGCAGTTGTGTCTTTAAGTACAACAATGAACAAAACAGTAATTAGGTTCCAGCGTACATCTTCTCACTCTCAGCAACTTCCTCCCAAACTGAACCATTTCTCGGTCTTTCATCCAACGAGGCTGCACAAAGTTCCTGATTAATGGCAATTAAGGTCAATGATTTCCTAAAGCTAGACTGCCATTCCTTGATCATTCCGACACATTTTATATAACTTCTTAAACCTGTATCCCTATAGTAGCTACAGATCTTGTAAAAACCTATGGCTCATACATTGTCCCTCTCTCACTGTGTTACCATGAACTTAGGAGGAGGTTTGCAACACGTTCCACAAACTGAAAAATATGACCAAGGTAAGGCCAAAACCAACCTTTTTCAATACAATTATGAAGGACATATTTGGCAGATGAAGCTTTAAACTCCTGACTTCAATTTTTGAACGAGTTATTATAACAATCAGCTGCCTGAACGTACAGCTCTAGAAGGGAAAGGCATATTTGGCAGAATTAAGTGGTTTTTTTTAAGTGCTGTTACTTTATTTTGCTATGCGATTACTTGAATGTCCACATATACTGATGAAGACTGGAAAATCAATCTCACTTATTAATTCACAGTCATCATATGTTTCAAGGCTAAAGATGCATGAAATAACAAGGCAAAGAGAGGACGAGATCATACTGTGAAACTGCTCACTGCAAATATCGTAATCTTCTGTCCATAAGCATAATGCACTGCATGATGCTAGTGTTTATAAATTTGCAGGATATTAACAAACCATTTTGTATGTGCTAAACAGAAGTGCATATTCTTAATCTTTGGCCCTTGAGAATGTGCATTGCCTAAGGTCAAAGGGACATAGGGATGGAGATCCTTAACACCAGAGTTCATCACATTTACATTGATTCAGGAGTTCTGGTACTTTTCCAGAAGGGGTGAAATGGAACTGAGCCTATACCTACAAACACGAGGATAATTTTGACTTTAGAAATGGTAATCAGGAGAAATGTGTAACAGGTGACTGACTCAATATTACCAATTTTAGACCTTCATCCAGAATGTCAAGGCTGTTTGACATCAAGGAGCCTGACTAAAACTGAAGTCAATGGGAAAATTTCCCACTAGCTGGAGTCATACCTAGCACAAGGGAAGATGGCTGTAGTTGTTGGAGGCCAATCATTGCAGCTTCAGGCTATCGCTGCAGGAGTTCCTTGAGGCAGTGGAACTAGGTGCAACTATATTCGTCTCTTTCGTCAATGACCTTCCCTCCATCATAAAGTTAGAAGTGAGGGTGTTTGCTATGATTGTATGGTGTTCAGTTCCATTCACAACTCCTCAGGTAATGAAGCAGTCCATGCACACATGCTGCATGTCCAAACCAACATCTCAGCTTGGACTGATACGTGGCAAGTAATCATACCACACAAGTGCCAGGCAATGAACATCACCAACAAGAGAGAGACCAACCACCTCCCTTTACTTTAAGTGGCATTACTATCACTGAATCCTCCATCATCAATATCCTGGGGTTTGCCATTGATCAGAAACTCAACTGGACCAGCCACACAAATGTCATGGTGACCAGAGAACATCAGATGCAGAGTATTCTACGGAAAGTGACTCACTCGTGACTCCTTAAAGCCTCTCCTACAAGGCTCAAGTCAGGAGTATAACCAAATATGTTCCACTTGGCTGGGTGCAGCTGCAACAAAACTCAAGAAGCTCAACACCATTCAGGACAAAGCAGTCTGCTTGATGGGTAATCTAACCACTCAAATATTCACACACTCTACCATTGGCTTACCATGGCTACAGTGTGCACTACTTACAGGATCTATTCAAGTGACTCACCAAGGCTTTTTCCATTGCACCTTCCAAACTTGCGACCTCCACCACCTAGAAGGACAAAGGTAGCAGGTGCATGGGTAAGCCATCAATTCCAAGGAGGTTCCCCTCCAAGTCCAATGCCAACCTGACTTGGACATATATCGCCATTCCTACATCATTGCTGAGTCAAAATCCTAGACCACCTTACTGAACAGCATTGTAGGAGAATGCTCATTAAATGGATTGCAGCGGTTCAAGAAAAAGACCCACCACAACCTCTGGAGAATAGCTAGGGATGAACAATAAATTCTGGCCTTGCCAGTAACACCCTCATCCCAACACTCCCTCACTAAAGTACTGGAGTATCAGCATAGATTTTATGCTCGAGTCTCTACAGTGGGACTTGAACTAACAAGCTTCTGAGTGAGAGACAAGAATACTACCACTGAGCCACAATAGCAGGTAATACTCTCTAAACACAGAGCTTTGTGAACCAAGTGGGTTGTAGTGATCTTTTGGAGCTGTATTATTATCCAGAAAACCAAGGGATCATTTTCCAACATTGCACGTGCAGTGGGATTTTGCCTACCAGAAGCACATATTAGAATTTGGGTGCACACTGCACATAATTTCCAACCATTCATTTAAACTGTCAGAAAATCATACACAGCATATGATGGTATTTCTGATAATGCACTTCTGGCAGGCAAGGAATCCTATTGAAACTTTACATTCAGAAAAATTACTACATGGGTTCATCAGACTAACTGGTATCAAGCATCAAGTCACATAGATAACTGGGGCAAATTTATTTAATTGTATTCACCTAATAAATAAATATAATTTGTGCACTCAATTGGCATATTTCAGGATTTTCTGACCAGGTTTCCACAGGAAGAATTTGGAAATGTTAATATTAAGTGTCGGATTTTAAAAACAAAGGGGATTTGTATAGATTTAAAAACAAATTAGGGTGCAGTCTGCAGACATTTGGTAACTGTATAGTAATGATCGACATTGACATCATTACTTTAGTCCATCAAAAAATAGGAGAGCTTTTATTATCATCACAGAAATTCCCAGAAAATATTCACACCAGGGAGAGGGAACGTTGCTTCTTTTGAGCAACACATAAAGTTAGTTTCAAAGATAGGGGAAATGGTGGAAGATTTGATTCGCAGATCTTCTGGCCAAAGTTTTGACAGGAAATGGGGTCAGCAATCAAGCCTCAACTTCCTGTAAGGACAAGAAAGAAGGAATGAAGCCACAGGTGTGAACAGACAAGTTTAGTTAGAGAACATTTTTGAGGGTATGCAGTCAGGCAGGCACAGAAAGCCCGAAATGCTGGGAAAAAAGTTAGGATACTTTTGGGGTTCATTTTGACATTGTACGATATTGCATGATTGCGAGTCAGCAGCCCTTTTTACATCTCCCACAATTTTTATTTCCATTGGCTTTAATAGAAATTAAAAGACTGCTCTAGTGAGCTTCGCCATGGCGATCCTACTTTTTGAAGCAAGGAAATAAGGATGAATGCTATTCTGCCTCCATTTCCTATATGTTTTCGGCAGAAAGTGGCCCGGTGGTATTGAAATGAGACCCAGTGGTTGTAGTTACCAAGGCCTCCTAGGACAGGAAATTAACCTGTTGGAGTTC
Source organism: Heterodontus francisci (assembly GCF_036365525.1). Taxonomy (NCBI): domain Eukaryota; kingdom Metazoa; phylum Chordata; class Chondrichthyes; order Heterodontiformes; family Heterodontidae; genus Heterodontus; species Heterodontus francisci. Next base: position 136,471,134 of record NC_090376.1, on the reverse strand, counting down.
CATCAGAAACTTGTTTCATGTTAAAATCCATCCTACTTTTATACAAATCTTGGAGAGAGCTTTGAACCCACTACTGCCTGCTTCAGGGGTTACTACCGAGCTGAGGCATTAAGCAGTTTTCCCAACCATTCTTACTGCCAATTTGCCCTCACCATAGACCAGATGCCATTGCTAAACATAGGAATGGCAAGTGTTTAAAATTATATTTATAATATGGTACATAAAGGAAATGCTGGGAGTCATACAACATGTGAAAGATTTTGTTTGTGGGTTCTGAGTGGAGTAAGTTCCTTACTTAGTGATTTGACATTGTGTAAGGAGGCAGGGAAAGGGCGGAGGAGGCAAAAGAACATGATCTGTGATAGGGTGGAAGATGACGGGTGTGAAATTTGCATCTGTAGTTCACTGCTGGAGATGGCGCTACAGAAGCCGAATGGCAGTGTGCACTCTTCTGTTTGTCGCCTCCGGCGCAGCCTGCGCAATGCAACGAGTTGAGAAGGACACTCGTAGGGATGTCCACTCCCTGCTGTATGCTAGAAGCATGTGAAGTGGCGTTATCATGATGTCACTCAGGCTTACTGGCTGACGTGACGTCCACCTTCCATATTTGGACCATGCCGATTCATTGGACAAATTCACTTGTCACTCACCAAAGATCAAGCATTCAGTTGCAAGATGGGCCCAGCACTAGTGTTACTTATTCAGCCAGCACCCAACTTATGGGTCTGGTAATTTTGAATAAGTTCTGCTATTGCAAACCCTCTGGGAGTACTCTGGAGTGTTTCTGGAAGTGTTGTAATGAGTTGTTAGATTTGGCAGAAAGTATTGCTGCATCCTCTCAGGATGGGCAGAGGATTTGGTGACCTGTCCACTGAAAGGCTGCAACACGTATTGAAGGTGAAGTGGCAGTGCCTCTGGGTCTGAAAAATGACAGGAAGATAGAGCGAAGCTGTGGAGAGGGCAAGCTTTTTTTTATTCATTCATGGGATGTGGGCATTGCTGGCTAGGCCACCATTTATTGGCAATCCCTAATTGCCCTTGAGAAGGTGGTGGTGAGCTGCCTTCTTGAACCGCTGCAGTCCATGTGGGGTAGGTACACCCACAGTCCTGTTGGGAAGGGAGTTCCAGGATTTTGATCCAGCGACAGTGAAGGAACGGTGATATAGTTCCAATTCAGAATGGTGTGTGACTTGGAGGAGAACTTGCAGGTGTTGGTGTTCCCATGCACCTGCTGCCCTTGTCCTTCTGGTTGGTAGAAGTCGCGGGTATGGAAGGTGCTGTCTAAGGAGCCTTGGTGCATTGCTGCAGTACATCTTGTAGATGGTACACACTGCCACTGTGCGTTGCTGGTGGATGGAGTGAATGTTTGCGGATGGGGTGCCAATCAAATGAGTTGCTTTGTCCTGGATGATGTCGAGCTTCTTGAGTGTTATTGGAGCTGCACCGATCAAGGCAGGTAGAGACTATTCCATCACACTCCTGACTTGTGCCTTGTAGATGATGGACAGGCTTGGGAAGTCAGGAGGTGAGTTACTCGCCACAGGACTCCTAGCCTCTGACCTGCTCTTGTAGCCGCGGTATTTATATGACTACTCCAGTTCAGTTTCTGGTCAATGGTAACCCCTAGGTTGTTGATAATGGGGGATTCAGCAATCGTAATGCCGTTGAATGTCAAGGGGAGATGGTTAGATTCTCTCTTGTTGGAGATGGTCATTGCCTGGCACTTGTATTACTCGAATGTTACTTGCCACTTATCAGCCCAAGCTTAGATATTGTCCAGCTCTTGCTGCATTTCTAAACGGACTGCTTCAGTATCTGAGGAGTCGCGAATGATGCTTGACATTGTACAATCATCAGCGAACATCCCCATTTCTGACCTTAAGATTGAAGGAAGGTCATTGATGAAGTAGCTGAAGATGATTGAGCCTAGGATACTACCCTGAGGAACTCCTGCAGTGATGTCCTGGGGCTGAGATGATTGATCTCCAACAACCACAACCATCTTCCTTTGTGCTCGGTATGATTCCAAAGAGTGGAGAGTTTTCCCCTCGATTCCCATTGACTCCAGTTTTGCTAGGGCTCCTTGACGCCATACTCGGTCAAATGTCACCTTGATGATAAGGGCAGTCACTCTCACCTCACCTCTTAAGTTCAGCTCTTTTGTCTATGTTTGGACCAAGGCTATACTAAGATCTGGAGCTGAGTGGCCCCGTTGGAACCCAAACTGAGCATCGGTGAACAGATTATTGCTGGGTAAGTACAGCTTGAAAGCACTGTCAATGACAGCTTCCATCATTTTGCTGAACATTGAGAGAGTAGACTGATGGGGCAGTAATGGGCCAGATTAGATTTGTCCTGCTTTTTGTGGATAAGACATAACTATGCAATTTTCCACATTGTAGGATTGATGCCAGTGTTGTAGCTTTACTGGAACAGCTTGGCTAGGGACATTGGCCATTCTGGTGCACAAGTCTTCAGTACTACAGCCGGGATGTTCTCAGGGCTTTGCTGTACCCAGTACCTTCAGTCATTTCTTGATAACATGTGGAGTAAATTGAATTGACTGAAGACTGGCATCTGTGATGCTGGAGACCTCAGGAAGAGGCTGATATGGATCATCCACTTGGCATTTCTGGCTAAAGATGGTTGCAAATGCTTTAGCCTTGTCTTTTGCATTGATGTGATGGGCTTCTCCATCAATGAGGATAGGGATAGCCGTAGACCTTCCTCCTCCAGTTAGCTGTTTAATTGTCCACCACTATTCATGACTGAATGTGACAGGTTTGCAGAGCTTTGACCTGATCTGTTGGTTGTGGGACTGCTTAGCTCTTTCTTTAGCATGCTGCTTCAGATGTTTTGCATGTATGTAGTCCTGCATTATAGCTTCACCAGGTTGGCATCTCATTTGTAGGTATGCCTGGTCCTGTTCCTGGCATGCTCCCTTGCACTCCTCATTGAACCAAGGTTGGTCCCTTGGCTTGATGGTAATGGTAGAGTGAGGGATATGCTGAGCCATGAGGTTACAGATTGTAGTTGAATATAATTCTGCTGCTGTTGATGGCCCCCAGCGCTTCATGGATGTGCAGTTTTGAGCTGCTACATCTTTTCAGTCTAGTTTAGAGATACAGCACTGAAACAGGCCCTTCGGCCCACCGAGTCTGTGCCGACCATCAACCACCTCTGAGGAGCTGTGCTGATCCAGCACTTCTCCCTCTTCAATGTCCACACCTCTCTGGATGGTGATGTCATGAAGTGTGCAACAGATCACCATAATGTGTGATACCCTTGAGGGAGTTTACTGGAGGGTGCCACCTGACCGGTCAAGGCACCTGAGCATTATCTTCAGGAGCTCAATGGCCGGCTCAGTGATGTCCCTTGTGCTCAGGTGGCATCGGTTATAGTGTCTCTCAGCCTCTATGGTAGCGTTTGACAACAGAGTCTTTGTTCATCTCCTCATGGGATAAACATTATCCGCTAACAGTCATCCACAGATTTCTGATTTCTCCATGAAGAGCTGTAGCACCTAAGATTGCCAAAGGTTGAATGTGTCATGGCAGCTTCCAGGATAGCATGCATGCACCTGCATAAAGTGCTTGTGTGGTGACATACCAGCTGAACCTTTAGGGAGTGAAATCCCTTCCGGTTGAGGAATCCTTCTGGCTGTCTAGTCGGTACCTTGATGGCCACTTGGGTATAATTGATGAACCACTGCGCCTAAGGGAATCCAGTGACTGAGGCATATTCCACTGCCCTTCAAGCTTGAGTGTTGATATCCTCTTTGAAGTCAGTGTAATCCCCTGCCCTCGCAAAACAGAGAATTTATTACCTCTGTGATGCAATGATGTGCTGCTGCCTGCCAGGTGCCACCATTGTCTGCTGCTGCTGCTTGGAAGGAACTAGTTGCAAAAAGGTACAAGACCACTGTGGCTTTTACAGCTACAGGAAAGCCATGGTAACGGTTCCTCTTAACCCTCAACGAGGACACAAAGTCAGCAACTATCTGCCGAGACAGACGAAGCCTTCTGCAGCACTGGGGCTCTGACATGTCCAGGTGGCTTTTCCTTTGGCGGTAGACGGGTCTCGCCTTCATTGCCTTCTTGCCTTTGTTCCTGACTGCTGCACCCCTGTTGCCCAGGGCTCTGCCTCTGCTCCTGGAGATGCTGCTTCTCATCATTAGTCAATCCTATCGCAGCAGCTTAATCCCATTTCCTGCTATGTCGTTCCTTCCTTTCAATTGGAATGTGCAGTCTTCCTGAGCACCACAACCCCCATCAGCACTTGAGGCATGTAAGCAGAGGGACTGTACATTCCACCCCCTCAAAGCCACCCTCCCAAAATGCCCTGATCAAGAGTGAGAAGATATGACAGATAATTCTATACGACTGGGTGCCTGTTGCCTCTTCAATGGAGGCTCTTGCTGCTGTCCTGCAGTTTGGGCCTCCTCCTCCCTTGTTGTGGTTCAGGCCCTGTGTGGATCTCGCGCCTTAGAAAGAAAATTCAAAACTGGCCCTTAACGAGCTGGCAACAAGCTCGTTAAGAGGTTTAACTGGTCATTTATCGATCTTGAGCTGGTTGCCTCCTCCAGCTTTCAGCAGAGCCTTTTAAACTTTGAGCATGCGGTTTTTCCATCGAGAAACCGCACGCCGACCCCAGGGGTGGGTTTAAAAGACTGCCCGCCCCCGTTCCTGCCCTCTCATTTAAATAAAAATCCATCCAAGGTGCTCGCAAGTAATTTAATTAAACAGTTTTTCAGATTAAATCTTCTGATCCCCCTCCCCCAAAGATTATTCAGGAGAGAAATTTTAGTTGATTTTTTTAAGCAATTGATTGAGAGAAGTCAATGATTCAAATAAAATTGTTGGCAATTAGAAAAACAAAGAAATCACAGCTGTGCTAATCACAGGCATGCTACACAGCGGTTTTGCCTTATTGAGCACTTTGTAATCGAAAAATTATTTTTGTTTTGAATAATATTCGCCTGGAATAGATCCTTGAGATTACTGAAAGAAACTTACACATATTCACGAGATAACAGAACACATCTTTCAGGCTTTCAATTCCTGATGATGCTCTGATTCCATCTTGGAAAAATTTACAAACTGCATGGGAGGAGAAATTTGCTCATGTAGAATCACTTCTAACAGTGCTTTGCAGACTTAACGCCAATTCACGAGGACAGGCAGTGACACAGGCTGCTAGCTGTGAAGCCCTTGTGGCTTCCTTCATTGATATCCAGAAGTGGCACAATGCAAATGAATTGCTCCTGCAATAAGCTTGGATTGCACGGATGTGCAACTTTTCTGAAGTAAAAATTTTCAGTTGAAGCCTAGGCTTTTAAGACACACTGCAGAAGTTAAAACTTTAAGGAAAACTTTAAAAGACGCAAAAGGAAATTCAGGGCTGGATTTTACCGGGCTCCCGACATCAGGCTCTGTGGTGGGGGGGGGAGAGCCGAAAGATCATTCCGGCAGAGGCAAACCTCTGTGGCGGCCACCCCCCCACTGCCACTGGGCAACGGGACCTGCATTTAAATATGCAAATAATCCATTAACATGCACTTACCCGGGATCTTATGAGCCCGCCATGATCTTCAGTGCGGCAGCCTTCACTTCCCCGTCTGGGGAAAGCAGGTGTGACCCCGCTTGGGGGCGGGAGAGGGTGCGGTAGTTAAGATTTTTAAGGTGGGGGGGAAACGGGGTCAAATAATTGTCATGAGTGTAGGGGATGGTGGGACGTGGAGAACTTTAAACTTTGTACAGTATTGGGGGGTGGGGAAGGTCATATTTCAAAGGTAAGTGTTTTGGTGGGGAAGGGAAAATACTTAATGTTATTGGTATTAGGGGTGGGAAAGGGGCAATAGAATTTTTATTGCAACAGTCGGGGGGTGGGGTATGACTTTAAAAATTTTAATTCACCAGCAGGGTTGGCTGCCCTTTAAAAATTGGTGCCAACGACTCCACACAGGCAGCTGATGCCATTGCCACTGTCGGACAGCCCGCCCCCTCCACGTGATTGGGGAGGTGGGCTGACCCGGGTATTTAAATGAGCTGCCGCACGGTAGATCGCGGTTGCTCAACAGTGCATGGCCTGTGCATGCGGGCCGCCGTTTTTATCACCCGCCCCTGGGAGGGGCGGCAGGCTCTTAAAATCCGGCCCTCAGTGTGTACGTTTAATTGTATTGTGAAATATGTAATTTTTGTTGTTTTTTTTTATTTTCTGATATTTACTTTTTCTCTTTATAACCATGGTTGAGCTTTAAGTTACTGGAAAAACATAGCAAAATGATTCATTTTTAGATGAAGCATATTGAGTGATTCAATTGGTTCATTTGCAAGCTGTAACAGGTATCTGAAAATTTCTCTTAAAAAGTTTAGAGAGATTCAGTGTTAAATATGCATATAAAAGTGTAACTATTAATCATGTTAGAGGAAATAAGTTCTGTGGGTGGGTGCTACATTATTAGTAATGTATAGTGTTATGACGGTGCTTCTATATGTTTTGTTAAGTATTTTTTTGAGGACTCATGTATTTTAGAATGATGGACATTGTTTTATTTGGAAAAACTGAAAAGGATTCCATGCATTTTTTTTCACTGGGGTCATTGAAAGGACACTGAGAGGTCTTGTTTGAAAACAGCATCTACTGGAAGTCACCTGTCTTCAGATAAATACCCAACAGGGGCTTTTTGACTTAGGAGAGATGTTTACAGAGAAATGACAGGTCAAGGTTTGTAGGGATCAAGAGGCTTGACTCTTGAGATATTGTTTTTGGTTTCGCTTGGACAGTGTGTTGGGGTGTGAACTCTTTTTAAGGCAGTTAGAGAAAACCAGCCAAGAGAACACTCACCATCAGCACCCTCTTCTAGCTCTTTGAGAACTTCCTGAGAATCAAGTATAAGAAATAGAGAAACTGTTGCTGCATTTATCCTGGAAAGCCTGCAAAACTAATCTTCAACGTCACCTGAAAAGCACTGTTCTAGAAAGATCCCAGTGACAACTGTTAATGCGTATTTGGGGCGCCAAACCAAAAAGGGACAACTGACATCTTTCCATATCTTCTCTTTTTTACTTCAAAAATTAGCAGGTACTTTTGTCAAAAGTATTCTTTTTTTGTCATTTTTTGTAACAGAGCTCTAAAGGGAAAATCTCTATTTTTTGGTTAACTGGTGTGTGTGCGTGTGTGTGTGTGTCGAAGGTAAAAGGGAACTTTCATATTTCAATCTGTTTGTTAATGCTTTGCTTTGTTTCTGGTTAAGTCTTGTTTTATAGTAAACCGATAATTTTGCTGTTTGTTTAAGAAACCTAGTTGGTGTCTGTCATTCTGGGATAAAAATAGAGACTGGAATTTTTCACATGGCAGACGGCAGCCGTCCATTGACCGAAAAGTCGTTGGCAATCCCGCCTCCGCCGGCCTGGGGATCCAGTTGGGATTTTACGGTCCTCAGGCCCTTAATTGGTCTTAGGTGGGACTTCCACTTCATTGAGATAGGAAGTCCCACCTAATGGAGCTGCCAGCCAATCAGCGGGCTGGCAGCTCCTAGTCCCAGCAGTGCCACTGGGAGCGATGGCCTCTGCTGGGACTGCAACCCAGCTTCCACATGAAGAGGAGGGACAGCCCTGGAAAAGGGTAGATTTTTGGGACATCACCTGGGAAGGGGGTGTTGATTGGGTGGAAGGAGGAGATGTGTTGGGTATTGGCTTTGGGGGATCGGGGGCGGCCCTCCTTCGGGCACAGACTGCCCAATCACGAATGCCCCCCCCAACCTCCATGCCGTCAGAAAGCTACCTACTTTTGTCAGGCGGCTTTTCTCAGGCCTGGGGCGCCGCCTGCCAAAGGTGATTTGCCTGGGGCAGGTGGGCCATTTTTGGTCACCGCCGCCCCATGTAAAATGGCGGCAGAGGCAGGAGTGGGTTGGGAAGGGCCCCCTAGAGCCTGCCAATTCCGCCCCCCCCCCCACCCCACCCTGCCACCAGCCCGCTCTTTTGTGGGGCTTAAAATTCCGGCCCGAGTCTGTGATTGACCGATTCGGTAACTGGGTAAACATATAAATATATGTTGTGACCTGTGGAGAAGTGAAACTAGAAAAGACAGTGCACTCCTCCCACCTCACTCGTAACAACAGTTCTATTGTTATAATGTTTATAAATGGTCAATTATTACGAACATTTACAATTAATAAATCAAATCTTTAATCCAATAATCAGAATTTATCTATTTTTAAATGTTAACTGTTAATATTTGGCAATTCCTATAAAAAAAATTAGTAAATCATAACTTTGCATATTGACATAAAAAGGATTTCCTTCAAGGTTCTTTTGCAAGACAACAGTCCCTTTAAAGAAATGCGCCACAAGTAATTGTTTATTCTTTTTTAACCTTATTTTTATACAGTACCATAAGGGAAGCTGTGGTGTCTTGCTTTCCTTGACCTAACATTAGCCTTAAGACAGCTGAAGCAGTAGGCTTTAACAAACATCAAATTCAATTTAGAACAAGTATCCGAATATAAGTGGACTGATTTGTACTACATGTGGTAGGTTAGAGGTCGTAGATTTCACAGTTCTGTTCTGTAGTGGCTTTGTCATATAATCGGTGCCATTAAAAGGAAATGTGCTAGAATTTATACCTGAAGTTATGAAGTGGATTTTCAATGGAATCAAAACTAAAGCACTTTCTATGGTAGGCGGCTGATCCACGATGTCGGTTTTATGCCAGGGCAGCACGTTGAAAATCTACCATAATGGCTTGAGTAAAGGCTCTGTGAATACAATAACCCTGATGCTTCAATGGTGGCAAAATTGGACATGTGGGCAGGCCACACTGATTTTCCTGGCCTTTCCCCTAATTTGAATAGGTGAATGGCAAGAAGAAAATCTGCAATGTGGAATAGAAATCTGACGAGGCAGTGGGTGCATGGTCGCAGATGTAAAACGGGTTGTAGCCGATTAGCCACCCATTATACACCCTCTCGATTTTCATTTCATTAATGTTAAAAGCTTCCATCTCTGTTCAGAAAGGCTGTTTAAGCAAACCAGGCTGCAGGGGTCCCATGTGCTCAGTTTGTATGGGTGAAGTGCAGGTGTAAGGCCAGGATTCATTCTTTCCAGATCTTGATGGAGCGTCTATCCATTCTGCTGGATTCCTGTAGTGTCTCTAATAGGGCAGGGTCTGACAGGACAATGGAGTAAATTTTTGGCCGTAGCGTTTGTGTTATTCAAGAAGAACAAGGCTATCAAATTCACATTTTGTCGTCCATCCTGGCACTGGGGAGAGATTTCCTTTGTTTGATATGTATAGCAAAATTGCAAAAGTGTTCCTTCTGCACAAATTTACAACATCACTATGACTTTCCTCCTCCTCCCCACCCACCAAGGTCTCAATCTCCAATTCTCCCTTCTAAGTTTAAACCAAAGGGCTTATTGCTCATGGCATTAGCCAAGAATTGGCTGATGCAACTCAAAGCTTATAATTTTTTAAACTTGTAAATATTTGAGTTGATTGTTCTGTCCATTATCATGGCAAAACAATGTTAACTTTGTTAGTCTGATTGTTTGTTTTTAAAAGAGTTAATGTTCTTTGGTTAGTACTGATAGCAGCATTAATGTTGCAATTCTGATATTAGCAATTAGAAACTAAAATGTACAGTTTCGAACTAAATACAGCTGAAATTAAACTTAAGAATAGTTGTGCTGTGATAACTTGCAGTCACTCAGCATGTGAGAGTGTCAATCAGAGAACATCGGTATAGCACGGATTTTAACTCAGAGCACACATCTGGCAAGAGGTCACAGGAGAACATGGCAATATTCATCTCCAAGCTTCATTTAAGTGCTGCTAATTCACTTTCCACCGAGAGTGAACATGAAGTGGGTATGGACCAGCTTCGAGTCAGAAAGCTCCACAAAGGAAAGCTTTAGACTTAACAAAAGGACCTCTTCTGTCTTCAGGGCCTTTACCTAGCAGGAAAGCCACTGCAGCTTCCCAGCATGGAGCCCTGGTTAAAACTGCTTCAGTTGATATAATCAGGCCCCAATTCACATAAACATATGAGAGCACTGTCTACTTTAGGCAGGCACCTTGTGTGCCTGAAAAACTCTGCAGGTTAATACTGAGAATGTGTGGAACCAGGGCAGATGAGTAGCCTGCTCATTTTTAATTGTCCACTCGCCCAGGCGGTTAATATTAAAACTGACCCCTACTTATCCATCCATTGTAGCCCGACCCAATTTTTAATGATAACATGGTACTGTGACAGGTATCATCTCAAACTATTGTCGATTACCTAGTCCAAAATGTTGTTGTATTTGTTTATGGAATGTGAGCATCACTGGCAAGGTCAGCATTTATTGCACATCACCAATGGTCCTTGAGAAGGTGAGCCACCTTCTTTAACCACTGCAGTGCATGTGGTGTAAGTGCTGTTAAAAGGGAGTTCCAGGTTTTTGACCCAGTGACAGAAAATGAACGGCGATGTATTTCCAAGTCAGGATGGTATGTGAGTTGGAGGGAAACTTGCAGATGGTGGTGTTCCCATGCTTCTGCTGTCCTTGTCCTTCCAGGTGGCAACAGTCTGAGATTAAGTCAGTCTTTTCGCAATGTTACGACCAGGTGAGAAAGGTGTCTCGGGGTCCCTCTCAGCCTTCACCTGGTCTTCCTGTAACAGGGTTTAATTTTAAATACACTGTACTTTTAGCTCCCTCTTGGCGAATCCTTGTTCACTGCTTTCCAATTATAAAGCAAAGAAACCAGCACAAACAGGTTTTCTTAGGTTTAAAGAAGTAAGGTTGAAATTTATAAAACGTAAACTTAAACTCTAATTTGGTTAATGCCTACAGATACACGATGCGCCCATGCTAGCATGCATACACGATACACAAATGCAGATAGAGACAAAACAGAGCAGAAGAAATAAAGTGGAAATGTTTGAGGCAATCACTGAAGAGGGCTTTTGTTACGGATCTTCGAGCTCACTGTAGAGTCCTTGATTGTGGGTAGATTTTGCTTTTCATTGGAGCCCAATATTCTTCTTAAACCTTGTTCACTGTGGGAGACTTTTCTCTCTTGGGGTTCATGTATCTTCAGTGGATTTGGAGTTCTGTGAGAAAGAGATGGATGCAGACAGGAGAGGCTGTGGCAAGCCAGCCAGGAGAGGTCTTTTCAGTCCCAGAGCAAACAGACACTCAGTTCAAACTCTATGGCTAGTTCAAAAAAACCTGGACCAACCAGTTAGTCATGTGACCAGCTAGTTTAATCAGTTTGTGAATTGTATCACCTTAGCAGTCTCTGGAATGCTCCTCTTACACACAATACCTGGTGATCAAAGTCTATTTTAGGATAAGTGGAAAAGAGAAGAAACCTCTCTTGTCCCTATTGGTATGCAAATGTCCTCCATCCCAGTCTGGCAGCCCTTGTAACAGGCTTTCTCTTCTTCCCAGCAACAATTTGAAAGTTAATGTCCATATGGTGAAATTAATATGCCTCATTCTTGGCAGGTGGGTCCCAGCATGACAACAACCTTGGTGTTACATTTGACCCGGATTTGCGCTTCTGACCTCATATTCGTGCCATCACTAAGACCACCGATTTCCACCTCCATAACATCGCTCAACTTCACCCCTGTTTCAGTTCATTTGCTGCTAACAACCTAATTCATGCCTTTATTACCTCTAGACTTGACTATTACAACGCACTCCTTGCTGGTATCCCACATTCTGCTCTGTAAACCTGAGGTCTTCCAAAGGTCTGCTGCCTGTGTCTTAACTCACACCAAGTCCCATTCCACTGTTACCCTTGTGTTTGCTGACCTACATTGGTTCCTGGTCAAACAACATCTTGATTTTAAATTTCTCATCATTGTTTTCAAATCCATCCATGGCCTCGCCCCTCCCTATCTCTGTAATCTTCTTCAGCCCCACAACCCTCCAATATATCTTCACTTCTGTAATTCTGGCCTCTTGAGCATCCCTGTTTTTAATCACTCAACTATTAGTGGCCACGCCTTCAGTTGCCTCGCCCACAAGCTCTGAAATACCATCCCTACACTTGTTTGCCTCTCCACCTCACTTTCCTCCTTTAAGACTCTCCTTAAGACCTACTTTTTTGACCAAGCTTTTGGTCATCTGAACTAATATCTCCTTTTGTGGCTCTGTGTCATATTTTGTTTTATAATGCTTCTGTGAAGCACCTTGTGATGTTTTATTACATTAAAGGCCCTATATAAATATAAGTTGTTGTTGGTGGAGGTCACGGGTAGGGGAGGAGACGTGGTGTGTTGCTGCAGTGCATCTTGTATATGGTGCACACTGCTGCCACTGTGCACCGGTTGTGGAGCGAGTGAATGTTGAAGGTGGTGGATGGGGTGCCAATGAAGCAGGCTGCTTTGTCCTTGATGGTGTCGGGCTTCTTGAGTGTTGTTGGAGCTGCACCCATCCAGGCAAGTGGACAGTATTCCATCACACCTCTCACTTCTGCCCTGTAGATAGTGGCAAGCTTTGGGGAGTCAGGAGGTGAGTTACTCAGTGCGGAATTCCCAGCCTCTGACCTCCTCTTGTAGCCACAGTATTTATATGGTTGCTCCGGTTCAGTTTCTGGTCAATGGTAACCACCCCCCCACCCGCCACCACCCCCCACCCCACCACCCCCGCCCCCCAGTTGATGGGTGCATGCCTATCCAAATTGATAAGATAAAATGTGATTAACAGCAGAGGAGGGGAAGGGAAGAGAAATAAGGTTTTGTTCATCGTTATAAACACAAAACCTTGAAATTAAGTTGTGTTATATTAGTGTCTGAATGCTTAAAACACTTTTACAAAAATCCTTTTGTCTGGGTTAATGCCTCTTTTAAAATAGCAGACAAAATAATTTCATATGGATGAAATCAGCAATCAAATACTATCTTGCTCAATATAATTTGAAAGTATTGCACTGCAAATTTGCAATTAAAGTGGAAATTCAGCCCACAGCCTTATGCCTTCTTATTGTTAATCTGTCACATTTAAGTTTTACCATTTGATTTTTATGCTCCATTAACCACTATCAATTTTCCCTTCACTGAAAAATAGTGGTTTGAGTTTATGCCATGTAATTTAACATCATAGAGATGAAATTCCTGATTGTCATAAACGATCTGCATTAGTACATTCTTGGAGATTTTCTATTCATGATTTTTTTTTTGCTAAAATTATTGTCAAGACAAATCTCAACCTCATATGATAGGAATATGAGTGAAAATGAGTGGTCTGGGTGCATGACTTGATTAGGAAGTTTCACTGAATGTAACCTGTTGGGTCATTAGTGCTGGCTTGGAAATCAGGCAGAGATCCATATTAAAGGATGCTTGGGCGAGTTGTGCAGTAAGTAATCTTTTGGCTAGAGTTTTACTTTTCCCAGTAGAAGGTATGGTAACAGTGCTTAGATGATGCTACATGTTAATTTTTAAAAACTTTTTCTAAGGTTCCCTTGTGGGCCAGGAGGAGCAGACAACCTTGAAATACTTAGCCTTAGTTTCACTCCAACTTACCTCAGGCAACATCTATTGCATCTGTCAAATGGCAGGGTACAATTGCATCAAGCAGGTCACTGACGTGCTGTTTGCTAAAGTGTTAACACAATTTTTCTGCATTGCAGGAATCGCCAAAGTCCAGGGCCTTACAGATGACATGTAATGACCATTGGGTGCAGACATACAATCCCATACTGAGGGTTTTCATTACATCGCTAAAGTGGCCAGAACCAAACAACAACTCAGAATAATGCAGGTGAATTCTTATTTTACAGACAGCATTCATGATTGCTTCATACAGAAGCAATCCTCTGCGCCTCAGTTATTTCACAGAGAAGCCCCCAAAGACCAAGACTTCCCTCTGAAATCCTGGTCATATGACAACCAAAAAATCCAGCTGAGTGAAGATAAGCTCATGCTGCCACATGGCTAATTATTTGAGTTTACTATAGATAGTGCTTTATATACCTGGACCCATCTGGTGCACATTATACTACAACTTTGTAAAGGTTATCATTTGTACTTTTCATGCAACATAACATTGTCAACCAGACAGCCCCAACCACGGGCCAGGTAGAGGAGAAGAAATCTATCTGCAGCCAAGGCATGGGCCCTAGCAATAATACATATCACTGTTGAAACATTTTTGGACTTTGGCAATGTCTACATTGTGACATGCCTGGCTATTTGCAGGTATTGGAACCAGGCTCCTTTCAGATAGTTAAGACACCAAGCTTCCTCAGCTGCAATTTGATCTGTGCATTTATTATAGTCAGTATTTCTTGTGATACAGTGTCCTCGTGACCAGTATTTTGTGTTGAACATTAAGGGATACAGTCACATTAACAGCATTGTTCGGTGAAATTAGTCATAAACCCTGACTGATAGCTCCCAGAATTGTCCTTTATATCACGTAATGTGTAATATGCATATAAATCTAAATTAAACCCATCTGATGAGGTAAGATAATTTTCCTCGAGACCTAAATATTGTTAGGTAATTTAATTGTACCTCAGTACATTGAAAGATGGTTAACAGTCATCGTGCTTCGACACATTGACAACTTTCCAAAAATGGAACATGCATCTTCTTTACCTCTTCCTGTGCACAATGGGTGGAAGACACAACAATAATCTTACTGGTATAAAAACAAGAAATGCTGAAATACTTAGCAGGTCTGGCAGCATCTGTGGAGAGAGAAGCAGGGTTAACGTTTCAGGTCAGTGACCTCAATAATATTATTGGTGATTAACTCCCATGCCATCTGAATCTATTGCTTATTTGTTGACGTCCTTCATTCCTTATCTCGCTCAGCTACCAAATATAATCTGAAGGATATCATCAGTCTTTCACTCTTTTTGCAACAACAGAAAGGTGAGAATGATTGCCCTGGAGATCAAGGCAGCATTTGACCAAGTGTGGCATCAAGGAGCCCTAGCCAAACTGAAGTCAATGGGAATCAAGGGGAAAACTCACCACTGGTTGGAGTCATTCAGAGCACAAAGGAAGATGGCTGTGGTTGTTGGAGGCCACTCATCTGAGCCCCAGGGAATTGCTGCAGGAGTTCCTCAGGATAGTGTCTGAGGCCCAACCATCTTCATTAATGACCTTTCCTCCATCAGAAGTGGGAATGTTCGCTATATAATGTTCAGTACCAGGCTTGGACTTGGGCTGATAAATTGATGTGATTTATGACTTTCACCCCTTATTGGACTAAACCAAATCAGGAGTACATCCCTATGAATCTCCTTTAATTAAGTTCAAACCAGACCAATTCTTATAGACACTTATTTGGGTCCAAAGAATTGAACTAGCTTTCCCTCAAAGAAATAAAAAATGACAGAGAATATTACCATCATTTGGATAGCCTATTTTCAATAATTATGGCTTAGTCATAAATATCCCAAATATTATAAGGGTCTGGGAGACTCTCTTCAATACGTATCTCTCCACTTAAAGAAACATAGAGAAGGGTTCTTGCAACTGTATATAGAATGCTACATGAGACGATTTATTAACTTTTATATACTGATTAAAGAATTTAACATGCAATACACTTTTAAGTGGATAAGTATATCACAATATCAAATATTACTAAGAGAAATAACATATAGGGCTGGTTTTACAGTGGGTAGAGGGGAGCTGGCCACTGACGTAAAAGTCGGTGGCGAACCCACTTCCGCCTAGCCTGGGGATCTGTCCCACATTTTACTGGTCCCCAGGCTTTAATAGTTCCAATCAGCAGGCCGGCAGCTCTTTGTCCCAGCAGCGCCACCAGGAGTGGTGGCCACCGCTGGGACTGCAGCCCAGCTAAGGACACGGAGCCAGGAGTCCAGGTAAATTTGGGTTGTCTTGCCGGGGATTATCAGTTGGGCCCTGGCGAGACAAAGGTGGTCATTTGGGAGGAAGGGGGCGTCTTGGGTCCTGTGCCCAATTATCAGGGCCCACACCTGGGTCGCGGAGAGGCCGACAGCTTTTCCCGGGCGGTCTTTCCTGGCTCCAGGACGCCCGTTTTCCACACGTAAAATCTGTGTGGAGGTGGGCGATGGCCCTTATGTGGCCATTAATTGGCAACTTAAGGGCTTTGATTGGCCTGGGGCAGGCAGCCCATTTTTCGCCCCCCCCCCCCCCAACTCTACGTAAAGTGGGGTGGAGGTGGGAGCAGGTCGGAAAGGCCTCCCGGAGCCTCCCGCTCCATTTTACGCCACCCCCATCCACAACCCCCCCCCCCCCCACCCCGTCACCATCTGGCTCGTTGGGGTGGCGCAAAATTACTGCCATAATCTTATTTCTAACAAAATTTAACCTTACTAATGTTACAGTAAAATATCTTAGAATATCCATCAACATTTAAAATAAACTTTTACCTTAAATTCCCTGGATAAACCATGGGGGGAGAAGTATTGTTTGAGGAATTCATTACTTCTAATTTTTACTTCCGATGGCCTCATATTCATACTGTTTCTAAGGTGTCATATGACCTTTTAGCATATAGGTGTTACCTTTCTGTGTGTGTTTTTCTTACTTTCAAGATCCATATTTGGTAGTATCATTAACTAACATCTCCACTTAATGTTTTATTGGAATTCCCCTGCTCTTGAATTGTGAGCATTTATCTGGTCAAAATGTTTATCATTGTGTTTACTTGACCTTTTGTTCCTGTAAGCCCATTTTATTGTTTTATTATCTATAATTATGTTGTATGGTAGCTTGAACCCTCTTTGTGGGTCAATCTGCCTACATTTACCAACACCATCAATTAATTAAATTTATGGCTACCTTTTACTCATGTTACACAGGATATTTCAATGTGTGTGGTTATCTTCCAACTCCCTGGCAATAGAGATTCTATTCTAAAAGGGACCTTGACATTTTTGAACTCTACCTTCTTAAAGGGGAATGTCCGTGAGTCTTGAAAACTGTCCATTTATTCAATCTTTAATTCTAAAATGCATAATATGTTAATTATATCTAAATGCTACCTACTTAAGCCTATTATACCTATATTCCATCACAAAGTGGCAAGTAACATTTGCATGACACAGTGTCAGGCAATGACCATCCCCAATATAAGATAATCTAACCATCTCCCTTTGACATTCAACGTCATTACCCTCACTGAATCCCCCACAAGCAACATCCTGACGGCTACCAGAAACTGAACTGGACCAGCCACAATAAGGGCTGGAATTTGTTCTCCCCCAGAGGTTGGGTTCCATGCTGGTGGGGGGGGTGGGGGGGGTGGTGGTGGCGGGTGCCTGAAGATGGCTCCAGCTGAGGCCCGCTATGCAACTTGATGCCAGGAGGGCCTGGCCCGATCCTCCTGGTGGTGGTGAGTCCCCCACCACAGGGTCACGGGAACACAATTTAAATATTCAAATGAATAAAATTAATAAATTTAGATAGACTTACCTGCAATCTTGAGGGCCTGCCGCGATCTTCAGCATGGTGGCCGGCACCCCGAGTCTTCAGATCCCCATCCAGGGAAAATAAGCGCCACACTGGTGGTGAGGGGGGAGAAGGTAAATGCAGGTGGGGCGTGGTGTGAATGGTCAAATACATGTAAAGGGTGTAGGGGATGGTGGGAAGGGCTGAATCTTAAACTTTGTGCAGTTTGGGTGGGGGAGGTCAAATGTAAAAGGTAAGTGTTTTGGGCCGAAGGACAAATAGTTTTTCTAATAGTTATCAAGGGGTGGGAAAGAGGCATTAGAAATTTATTTATTTAATTTTGTGTGATAGGATTTTTAAAAATTAAATAGGTTCGGCAGGGCTGGCTGCACTTTAAAAATGGCGCCATTGCCGATGCACAGACAGCTGACGCCATTGTCGGGAATGGATAGTCCACTCGCTCCACAATACTTGTGGGGAACGAGCCACCCCAGCTATTTAAAAGAGCCGCCGCAATTAAGAGATCGGCAACAAGCTCTTAAAATCCAGCCCAAATACTGTGTGACAAGAGCAGGCCAAAGCCTGGGAATTCTGCAGCGAGTAACCCACTTCTTGATTCCTCGAAGCTTGTCCACCATCTACAAGGCACAAACTAGGTGTGTGATGGAATATTTTCCATTTGCCTGGATGAGTGCAGCTCCAGCAACACTCAGGAAGCTCGACACCAGCCAGGACGATCAGCACCCCATCCATCACCTTCAACATTCATTCCCTCCATCACCAACGCACAGTGGCAGCAGTGTGTACCATCGACAAGATGTACTGCAACAACTCACCACGCCTCCTTCGACAGCACCTTCCAAATCCATGACCTCTTTCACCTAGAAGAAAAAGGGCAGCAGACACATGGGAACACCACCATCTGCAAGTTCCTCTCCCAGTCTCTCACCATCCTGACTTGGAAATAAATTGCTGTTCCTTCACTGTCACTGGATCAAAATCCTGGAGCTTCCTTCCTAACAGAACTATGGGTGTACCCACACCAGGTGGACTACAATGGTTCAAGAAGGCAGCTCACCACCACGTTCTCAAGGGCAAGGCCTTGCCAGCGATGTCCACATCCCATAAAAGAATAAAAAAAAGTTGGAAACATTCAATAGGTCAGGCAGCCTCTGTGAAGGGATGCAGCCATGGGAGTTGTCGCTCGGGCTGCCT
This sequence comes from Heterodontus francisci, assembly GCF_036365525.1. Taxonomy (NCBI): domain Eukaryota; kingdom Metazoa; phylum Chordata; class Chondrichthyes; order Heterodontiformes; family Heterodontidae; genus Heterodontus; species Heterodontus francisci. Next base: position 136,452,530 of record NC_090376.1, on the reverse strand, counting down.
GCCTTTCTTCCACAACTTTGTCTGTGCCAGGTGCCCCTGGAGAAGGAACATGCAGTATTCGCTGCCAATATGCTTGATGTCTTGCACGACCAGTGACAACACAGGGACTGGAGTGTCTTGTTGATAGGGAAAATTATATTATTTAAATTATAAGTTTCCCTTGTGTTTGTTAAGGTTTTTTTTTCAAGTGTGTCCATCTAAAAAGGGAGCATTTTTTTGAATTTTCATTTTAATTATAAAGGAGCATTTGTGGAGAGGGCACATTGACATTTCAGGTACAGCTTCTTCCTCATTTTTGGACTTTGTTATCTGCACTATACTTTAAATTTTCTCACACTTTGGCTGTGTTTACTTACTGCATGCTAGTTGTAACTGTTACATGGTAATTATGCTGGTTGGATCAGAATGGCTGCTCTGTTCTGTGTTACTTCTGACTCATAAGAGCTTAGAGGTAGCCTATTAAATTATGTAGAAATATGCCTAAAGGAGTTACAATTAATTTCCATTTAACACACTCAAAGTACAGTAAAAGGAAATAAAACCCCAAAATGAAAAGCTCTGATGACATGAGAATGAAGTTTGAATGGAGTCATGGAAATCCTAAAACAGTGCATCAACAACAACAGTAACAAATTGCAACTATATAGCACCTTTATCACAATAAAAAAAATCTCAAGGCACTTTGCAGAAGATTTACAAAAAAAAACTGACACCAAGCCACATAAGGAGATATTAGGTCAGATGATCACACAGCATGCTGATAAAATCTAATATTTTCCATAAACATGCCTTAACTTTTCTCAAATTGATGAACTTTAAGTTTTCTTGATCAAGAAAGACTTGTATTTATATAGTGACTTGTGTGGTCTCAGAATTCCCAAAGCACTTGACAGCCAATGAAACAATTTTGTAATGTAGGAAATGTGGCATCCAATTTATGCATAGCAAGCTCTCACAAATAGCAATGTGATGAAGATCAGATAATCTTTTTTTAGGTGTTGGTTAAGGGATAAATATTGGCCAGGACACTGGGGAGACCTTCCCTGCTCTTCTTCGAAAATAATGCCATGGGATCTTTTATGTCCACCTGAGAGGACAAACAGGCCATCATTTTAATGGTCAGTGAGAGTGCTACCAACTGAGTCATAGGTGACACATATGTGGTTTAATACCACTAATAATTTTGTTTATTTCTGCTTAGCAATAGTATTATCGTAGACAAGTGTGACATCGAATGTCTCAACCCATAGCTAGAAGAATGAGTGCGCCTGAAAACCAAAATGTGATGTTTTCTAGCCAAAGGCGGAAGATTTAGCACAAAATAATGTATCAGAATTTGTCAAGATATTTCCTATTCTGTATATATTTACATAATTTCATTTGCAATGGAGATTCAGAAAAGTAACCAAATGGTAAGTAACATTTTATTGCCTACTCTGATTTACAACACAAAAACTCATCTGAATGTGAGAGTGTTTGGTTGATTTCTCCATTGTTACTCATAATGCATGCACCAGAAAGATAAATTTGTTTTATTCTCAATAGCATTTGATATCAAATTATTATATTGTATCTGACCGAAGAATAGTGAATTATGACTTCCTTCAATGAAATTGATCTCAGGTGGATAAAATTGTTGAGCCATCTTGGGGTTCTACAAGGTAGATTAAAATATTCAAACTGTGGCACTTGCTTCAATGGATCAGTTAGTTCATCTAGTGTGTTGCTGACCAGGCTTCCATCTCTTACTTGTGCTGAGTTTGTGGATCACAGCTAAGGCTATACATGTCTTCACTACCACCTCTCTGCTCCCAACTCTGGGTGAGGGAGGGAAAAATCTGATGATCTCTGCTGAAATGAGCATGTCAACATCAAAGGAAGGCAAGATTCACTAGGCTTTAAATACCCTTGCTGTTGAATATCCTGCTGATATTCACAGTTGAAGCTTGTATCTAAATAGATAGCAACTTGAACAAGGTGCTGCAGGTTGACAACAAGAAGTCAATGTCTTGAGTAGGAGAGAGGATGGATAAAAATGGTGAGAATAAAAAAAATCAAACACAGCAACTCTGCTCCTGAGCACAAATGTGGCTGGTAGCACCACAATATTGTTGAAGCACCATGCAATGACACCAACTTTAGAATTCGTTACACATCATCACTGTTAACTTCTCTGGGGGTTCTCCGAATTGTTTGTTAAAATTTAGTGGAACCTTTGACAGCACCTTCTAAACCTACGACTTCTACCACCTAGAAAGACAAATGCAGCAGGTGCACTGGAACAGCACCATCTGTAAGTTCCCCTCCAAGCCACACACCATTCTGACTTGGAAATATTTATTTATTTATTTGGAGAAACAGCACTGAAACAGGCCCTTCAGCCCACCGAGTCTGTACTGACCAACAACCACCCATTTATACTAACCCTACAGTGATCCCATATTCCCTATCATTTCCCTACACTAGGGGCAATTTACAACGGCCAATTTATCTATCACCTGCTAATCTTTTGGATGTGGGAGGAAACCGGAGCACCCGGCAAAAACCCACGCAGACACAGGAGAACTTGCAAACCCCGCACAGGCAGTACCCAGAATCGAACCCGGGTTCCTAGAGCTGTGAGGCTGCAGTGCTAACCACTGTGCCACTGTGCATATGTTGCCATTCCTTCACTGTCACTGGATCAAATTTCTGGAACTCCCTCCCTAACAGCACTATGGGTGTACCTGCATCAGATGGACTGCAGCAGTCCAAGAAGACAGCTCACCACCACCTTCTCAAGGGCAATTAGGGAAGGACAACAAATGTTGGCCTTGCCAGAGACACCCACATCCCAAGAAATGAATAAAATAAAAAAAAACATTCCCTCCAAACAACTTGTACCACCTTATAATGGGGCATCCTGCTATCATTGCCTAACAGACAAGAGGATCTAACAAATTCAAGAATCTGGGACCCTTCCAGCTTCTGACATACCTCATGTTGCTACACTGTCAGACATTTTGGCCACTGCTGTCTACTGCTGTGTAATAGTTTTCAAGATATTCGTAACAGTCTCAGATAATCGTTTCTTCTACCATAATATTTGGACATACCTACTCAATCGCAGAAGACTTCAAATAAGTTTGAAAAGTTTCAAGCTAACCTTCATTACTTACAGCCAACCTGTACCTCTTAAAGGGGAGGTGCATTTGACTGGAACAGGCGCTGGAAGTTATTGTGAGAGTGAGGTAACCTGTGAACGACAGAAGAATGGCACAAGATAACAGAGATCAGGCTCCAAGATTTTCCGACACTGCACTGGAGGCTTTGGTGCAGGCGGTGGAATTCAGGAGAGTTGTCGTCTATCCACAGGAGGTCAGGAGGCCCCCCAGCCAAACTTTGCAAAAGCAGTGGGATCAGATAGCAGTGACGGTGAATGCCAGGAGTCTAGACCCAAAGACCTGGATACAGAACTACAAGATATTCAATGATATCACACGTGGTCAAGGTCAGTGCTTGTGTTTTCAAATGCCATATCCCACCAACTGCGCCATTAGCCTCACATACTGCTCAAATCGCCATGACTAATCACGCACCAACCAACAATCTCTATTGAGCATGCCTCAACCTAACATTCATAGCTTCATCTCACCCTTAACACTTAACACTTCAGCAAGCCTCACAGCCACATTTCATAGCTTGCACACACTGCCAGCTATTCAACTATGATAGCCACATCATCCAGGCACATTGCACCGCACTCACTGATGCACTTACATTCGCTCGTACAGCACAAGGTGGCATATAACCAGAGGCCGCAGCACCTATCTGGTGGGGAATAGGTACAGCTGCACATCTTTACCCCCATGGAGGGGACGGTGGTCGTCATCATTGGAGTGGCCATGACATTCACACTGGAGCCTGGGAGGAACTGAGGACATAGGCTGGATTTTGTGCAGGAGGTGGGGCTCCCAGCGCCATGCCGAAATGGTGGGGGGAGCCCCGCCTCTGCATTTTTTCAGCCCCCTGGAGCGATCCTCCAGTCTTTTGGGGTGAAACTTTAAGGAGGCGGGATCCTTGCCCTTTAAAGACTTAATAAGGATAGGGATCCCGCTCCCAAAAGCTGCAGGCCAATCACAGGGCCAGCAGCTCAGCAGTATTGGCAGCGCCACTGGGAGCAGTGGCCACTGCCGGTACTGCAGAGACCTTGGACCATGGAACTCCGGACAAGATGTAAGGGACGCAGGGTCACCAGGGCCAGTCCGGAAGGCCCCAGCGAGGGGGATGGGCATTCCATTCGGAGTGGGGGATCCCAGGGGGTGAACTGGTTCCAAGTGGGGTCCTCCATGGGTGACAATATGCCCACGAATGAGGGACACCCCTCCCCTCCCCAACAGCTTGGAGGGAGGGCGCATCGTTTTCCTCCCCACATGGCGGAGGTCCCCATCCCCCACTGCTGGTAAGATCCCAGCAGTGGTGGGAAGTGTCCCTAAAGTGGCCTTTGATAGGCCACTTAAGCATTTCAATTGGCCTCTGGGCAGGAAGGCATCATCAGCCTATCCTGCCCTGCGAGAATCAGAACTAGCAATCCAAGTTCCCCCCATGGCGGTTGCTACCGCTCCAATTCTCCAGCTGCCCCGTCACAAAACTGGCTGTCAGGAGGAGAACAAAATCCAGCCCAGATATACCCAGCATTTGGTAGTCTGGACCGCCCTTCATCGTTATGGGGGAGCCGATAAAATCCACCACACCTTTCTTTGATTGGTTTAACCAACTTTATGCAATACATTTCTTTTCCAAGGTACTGAACCATCTCCTTTAACCATTTAGCTAATTCTGGCTTACCATCCCACACCATTTACATTGATGCAAAGTGTTTTCCACTTTACATCAGCACAAACCTTGTAGGATAATATGAATTAAAGTCAGCAAGATGAAATTCTGGAGATTAGGCCACCTTGAGGACACAATCTCCACCTGCTTTGGTTTTGCACAGGCTGCAGCAAAATTGAGCAGCTGGAACCTTTTTGATCTTCATGTTCTAAGCTGTTTAACATTGGCAAAGACCCAAACATCCCATCCATTATTCCTAACATAATATTAGGTGATATGTGGATACCAGTGACCTTAGTACTACATGGTCAGAGAGGGTCAGGGAGACCAGTATAAGTCAAGACTGCAATCTCCACATTACATTAAGAAAATCTGTACCAGGAGCACACTAGCGCCTACAGATTCTAAACATTGTCTAACTTATACTGTAACCATTACTGAAATATTTTTGTTAACTGAAATGGTAAAATAACAAATAAGAAAAATTATATTTTGACTTAAATTAACAAACTATACCTACTGCTGGAGTTACTGTCCTAGAATTTTTTTTAATCAAGAATGTTCTAAAGTGGACGTTATTTTACAGCAAAGGACACTTGTCACTGCGCAGTAAATTATAATTGACTGTTTAAACTGAGGGCCTAGGAGATTTCTGTATGACTGCATATAGCTATATCGAGCAAAATAGGAGACCAAAATATAGAAACTGTGCCTAAATTCCACTCAAAACACAGTTTACTCAGAAAGTTAGAACTAAAGCATAAAGAATACTTTGTTCCAGTAAAATGGCATTCTGAATGGAGATATATGACTGTTGGGTATTGAACCAGCTAAACCTAAATAAAAGCAATGTACAAAATAAGAAAGATAGAAACAAATATGTAAAGGAGAAAAAAAAAGATTTGCACCTAGACAGCATCTTTCATGACCTCAGAACATCCCAAAGCAGTTTACAACCAGTGAAGTATTTTTGAACTGTCATCACTGCTGTGGTGTAGGAAACATGGCAACCAATATGTGCACAGCAAGCTCCCGCATACAGCAATGTGATAATTTTTTAAAAATTATTTCATGGCATGTGGGCATCGCTGGCTAGGCCAGCATTTTATTGTCCATCCCTAATTGCCCTTGAGAAGGTGGTGGTGAGCTGCCTTCTTGAACTGCTGCAGTCCATGTGAGGTAGGTATACCCACAGTGCTGTTAGGAAGGGAGTTCCAGGATTTTGACCCAGCGACATTGAAGGAACGGCGATATAGTTCCAAGTCAGGATGGTGTGTGACTTGGAGGGGAACCTTCAGGTGGTGCTGTTCCCATGAATTTTCTGCCCTGGTCCTTCTAGTTGGTAGAGGTCGCGGATTTTGAAGGTGCTGTCTAAGGAACCTTGGTGAGTTGCTGCAGTGCATCTCACCTTGTTCGTCCTCTCTCCCCTCTCTTTCAAAAACATCCTTCTCTACCACCCTCCCAAGTATGATAAAAATTTTCTCACTGAGACACCTTCATTGCTTTCCTCCCTCAGCCCCTGCACTGAATAACTTCTCATCCTCAGTGATTCAAATATCCATCTCATCTCATCATGTTTTCTCTACTCTGCATTCACTGCTCTCTTATTCTCCCTAAATCTTTCCCTCCCTGTAAACTCCCCAACCCATATTCATGGTCACCCCCTTGACCTTACCATCTCTCGTGGTCTTGCTAGTCCCATTGTATCAATTACAAATAAGGCTATCTCTGATCGCTTCCTTGTATCACCTCCCACCCACATTCCCCATCCATGCCCCATCCCTACATCCTTCTGTATCCACCTCTGGAAAAAAAAAATCTCAGTTTGCTAAAGGAATTTTTTGAAGAAGTAACAGAGAAGGTTGATGAAGTGAATGTGGTGGATGTTGTTTATATGGATTTTAAGAAAGCATTTGATCAGGTATCACATAAAAAGCCGGTTCAACATTGAGACTCATGGAATGATGGGGGGGTGGGGGGTGGGGGGGGGGGGGTGGGGGGGGGAAGCGGTCAGTATCCAATTGGATAAAAAAAATTCGCCTAAGGACAGAAAACAGCAAGTCGAAGTAAATGGTTATTTTATCAGTCTGGAGGATGGTAGACTGTGATGTTCCCAAGGATCAGTACTGAGACCACTGCTTTTTTGCTAAATATAAATGATTTGGATCTTGGAATAAAAAGCAGAATCTCAAAATTTGCTGATGACACCAAAGAACCACCTGCAACATGACATAGATAGGCTATCAGAATGGGCAGAAAAGCGGCAGATGGAATTTAATACTGACAAGTGTGAGGCAATGCAATTTGGCAGAAGGAATAGGAAGAGGCAATATATACTTAATGGCACAGTTCTAAAGAGTGTGCAGGTATAAAGGGACCTGGGGATACACATGCATGGATCTTTGAAGGTGGCAGGACATTTTGAGAGAGTGGTTAGTAAAGCATATGGGATCTTGGGCTTCATAAATAGAGGCATTGTAAGACCCCTCTCTGGTCTAAATTTTCTCAACTTTACCACCTTTACCGTGGGTATCAATGGCACAAAACTTGGATACTGTTCCACTAGAAGTGGCACGCCTTTATTATACCACTAATAGTACATACTCATGATAATACCAGTTGCTTAGTAGCCCTGCAAGCCGGAGTCCATCTCAGTGGTTAATCCACTGATGAATCATCCGTGTGCGACTTCTGTATGGCTGATCATGCCAACCTAACCAGTGCAGCAACAATGTTCCTGTGGGCTCTTTCTTTATGCTTGTTTTTTGTTGTGGCCCTGTTCCATAAAAGGCAAAACCTGTCTTTAACTCCTTCAATTGCTCTGCAATTACCTCACTGTTCTTTTCAAAACAAACTAGTTGCTTCTCCACATGGCTGCCAACTTGGGCCTCATGCAGGAATTTCAAGGCCCACTGCTTCAGATAACAAAGTGCCACGCTCCTGTCCTTTTTTTCTGTCCTCGGAAATGTTGTGGTGCGCCTTTACGACTGTAAAAGATCAGTGCATCTTTAAGGCAGCAAGTTCTGGAAGCTCAGTGAGCCAAAGTCCATTCTGGTTACCAAGCAGCAGAGAGAGAGGACAGAGATTCAATGTTGTAATTTTGACTTTTAAAAAATTAGCTGAACAGCAGTCAATTGAGAGACTGTCCCAGCAAGTGAAGGAAGAAGGAGATCTTTCTGAGACAATTTAAACTGAAGGAAGAAAAGCTGTGCTGTTTCTCTCTCAAAATTCTACAAAGCTTCAAGCCAAATTAATTCCTTGATATCTACTGTGTTTATCACTGGGAAAAAAAAGAGTTTAATACTACAACAGATGAACTGTTGAACCCCTATCTTTGGAAGGACCTTCTGTTTCATTAGACCTTGGAAGACTGCAAGTGAACTTTGACTGTGTTTTATTAGAAGACCATTCATCAGGAATGCAACTTACAAAGACTTTATTTTTATTTTTTCCGGCAGCTACTTAAAAGCCTAACTACTGTTAGTTTGAGTATATGTATGCTAATGCGGGAGTTAGATTTTTAAATAAGAAGTTATAAAGTCTTTAGATATTAGTTTATCTTAATATTGTTTAAGATTTTTAGTTTTTTTTATAAATAGCTAATTTGTTAATATCTAAAGATACCTGGTTAGGTTTGCTTCATTTGGGGGTTACTGGATTGTTCAATTCGGCTAGTTTTTTTCTTCAATTCGGAAAGCTTAAAGAAATATGATGTGACCTGTGGTGCGACAGGACTGAATTGACAATGCATTGCTCCCACCGCAATCAGAATCATATATTTTGATTGGGGGCTTTGTCCCAAGTGGTCGTAACAAAAGACAGTTAAACTCTGTTGCGTTAACTCCAGCACCATTATCAACCTCCTGGCTGGTACAGACAGATATGTTTTTCAGCTTTAGTAAGCAAGGCCTGTATCTCTTCCCAGATTCTAGCACTTTTGCAGTTTAGTTGCTAATTCTAGCAAGGCTCTGTCATGATCAAAATTGATCATCCTGCCTTGTGCCTTCAGGTCCACAATGCAGTTAATTAGATGTCTTCGGTCTTGGTACTTCAATGTTCCATTTAGCCACCATAAGACAGATTCCACACACACAGGACTCTACCACAGCTGGTCTGCATTCATTAATACAAAAGAAAAAAAGGAACAGTTACATAGTTAAAAAGTTATTGCACATTAAAAGGTACGTTGGCTTACGACATTGAGTACAAAAGCGGGGAAATTATGCTGAACTTTTATAAAACTCTGGTTAGGCTCCAACAAGGGTATCGTGTTCAGTTCTGGTCACCACACTTCAGGAAAGATGTGAGGCTCCTTGAGAGGGTGCAGAAGAGATTTACCAGAATGGTTCCAGGGATGGAGAACCTTAGTTACAAGTTTAGGTTGGAAAAGCTGGGTTTGTTCTGCTTCGAACAAAGGAGTTTGAGGGGAGATTTAATAGAAGTGTACAAGATTATGACAGGCTTAGATAAGTTAGACAAGGAAAAACTGTTCCCGTTAATACATGGTACAAGGATTAGGGGACACAGATTGCAAGTGCTGGGCAAATGATGCAGGGGGAATGTGACGAAGCACTTTTTAGGCAGTGGGTGGTAATGACGTGAACTTGCTGCCCACGAAGGTGGTGAAAGTGGAGATGAACAATGACTTCAAGAGGAAGTTGGATGGCTACCTGAGAGAAATAGACTTGCAGGGCTACAGGGATTGAGCCAGAGAGTGGGAGTTACTGCATAGTGCAGTGGAGAGCTGGCATGGACTCAATGGGCTGAATGGCCTCCTTCTGTGCTGTTAAATGACTGTATGATTCTGTATGACTGCACTCACTGTAAACATGAGGTCATCTGAAACTCTGTTGCCCGTGTCTTAACTCGCAACAGGGTCCTTTCACCTTTGAACCCTGTGCTCACTAACCTACACTGGCTCCTGGTCAAGCAATTTAAAAATTCTCAGTCTTGTTTTCAAATCCTTCCATGGCCTTTCCCCTCCCTATCTCTGTAATCTCCTCCAACCCCACAACCCTCTAAGATATCTGTGCTCCTCTAATTCTGGCCTCTTTCGCATCCCTGATTTTAATCGTTCCACCATTGGTGACCAAGCCTTCTGTTGCCTCGGCCCCATGTTCTGGAATACCCTCCATGCACCTCTCTACCTCTCTTTTCTCCTTTAAGACACTCGTTAAAACTCACCTCTTTGACCAAGCTTTTGGTCATCTCATCTAATATCTCCTTTTGTGATTCACTGTCATGTTTTGTTTTATAATGCTCCTGTGAAGCACCTTGGGATATTTTATGATGTTAAAGGTGCAAAAGTAAATGTAAGTTAAAATAAAAGCAAAATACTGCAGATGCTGGAAATCTGAAATTAAAACAAAAAGTGCTGGAAATACTCATCAGGTCAGGCAGCATCTGTTTCAGGTCTGTGACCTTTCTAATAGAGCTGCTGGAGTTTGCATTCCTTAACACATTAAAGGAGGAGAAAAAGTTTTTTGGAAATGCGTTGGATAAGATGAAGGATGAAATGAAACTGCGGAGCAGAACAACTTTGAGATAAGGTGAGGTGGTGCTTCTGGAGAGTGAGGTCAAGTGTGCACATGTGGTGCTGCATGACACTGAGTCTGGATCTCAGGATGCAGCGAGAATAGCAGTCCGAGGAATGTTGTATATCTTGGACATAGCTGTAATCCCTGGGCGGATTCGAAATATGAAGGATGGAACTTCAGTTGGAATCCACGTGGAATAAGTTGGAGACAGAGACAGTCATTGAGGAATGAAATGTGGCTGTGAAAACGAGTTTTGGTAGACACTTTATCAAATAGCAGGAGGTAAATAGAAAATAATGAAGTGAACAAAGTAAAAGAGACAAACAGAAATCCTGTCAGAGAGAAGAGCAGAATTTCAAGGTAGGCATTCCTGGAAGAGAAATGGCAGTGAATTAAATACTAAAATAAAAGCAAAACACTGTAGATGCTGGAAATCTGAAATAAAAACTGAAAGTGTTGGAAATATTCATCTGGTCAAGTAGCATCTGTGAAGCGAGCAGCAGAGTTAACATTTCAGGTCTGTGACCAGATGGAGCCTCGGTTTAATATCCCATATCACACCTCTGACAGTGTAGGACTCACTCAGCACAACCCTGGAGTGTCAGCCTAGATATTTGTTACCAAGTTCAGGAGTTGGATTTCAACCCATGATCTTCTGGCTCAAAAACAAGTGTTACTAGCTGAGCCACAGCTGACACTTGGCTAGCACGTTGCAAAGCACACAAAATGACACTGAAATAACAAAGATGGTAAATATGTCAATATTTCTCTTTCTGAAGTCCTCTAATCACTGCTAAAGATTACACGGTAATTTTTACAAACTCATATCACCGTCTTGAAGCTCTGCCACTGAGAGGATATTTTGGAAATTTGGGCATGTCCCAGCCACTATTATGATTGAAATATCATGGGTAATGTGCACACATATTTCTGGTACATTGTGATAGAAGGCACAGCTACTTGCTGGTAACACAAACTTGGAAAAGGATGCGCGTCGGGTGTGAATTTGGGCATGTAAATCACGCAGTCACAAATATTTTTAAATCCATTAAAATTATTGGATGAAAAATGTCACAGAGTTTGCTAACACCCTGCTTGACCTCCTGATACGTCCTCCCACCGGTTGAAGCGCTCTGCCAGGAGCTCGGCTTCATGAAAGTTACCTTTCACTTTTAATAATTTGCACTCCTTCCACAAATCTTTGCCCAATTGGAATGTCGAACAGTAATTTGGGGATGGAGGTTAGTGGACCTCAAAGAATTTTCCATCCAAGAGATTATGGCATGCGGCAAATTATAAAATTTATCCAACGGAGTTAAAGGGAATGGAAAAATTGATTTGAGTTTAGACTTTATTTTCAAAGAAAGGATTAGAATCATTGCAACGTGTATATTTAATCAATATAATGAAATAGTACTCAGTTTGCAGGATAATAACCACTGCAAGGTTGTCTTCAATGGTATTTACATATTTAATGCACTATATCATTTACAAGGCCATGGCAAAATGATGCATATGTGACGTTCTATCCTTCCTTTCACCCCCTGACATCTCATTGAAATGAGTAATCTAGTGAAATTTCAATAATTGCGATATGATTCTATTTTATCAATTTTCCATCTACCCAGTCCTTAATAGACTATTTACATGAATCATAATGAGGATAATGCTAATCACCTAATTATATTCCTTATCATCCAAGGAATGCATAATCGGGATGGGAAAGTGATACTATAGAATCACACAAGAAGGCCATTACATGGAAACTTAGTTTAAAGGTGCTTCATTACCATGACAGGATTGAAGAGCTGAAGATTTTCACTGTAGAAATGTGGTAGACTTCGAGAAAATTTGATTGATGTGGGAGCATTAGATTCAGTCCTTGTGGATGGGCTCTTTGAATTAGATAGGCAGGAGCAGGGGGCTAGAACAAGTTACATGACCATAAAACAAGGCTAGCTGTCAAGAGGTGTTTTCACAGACCTTTGTCAACTGTGAGGGTTTTTTTGTTTTCTTTTCTGGGTTCTTTTGCCTCTCTTGGAGTGCCTGGCTGGTGGGATGGGGCTCATTCAGCCCATCAGTTGCACTTTGATCGTGTGACAGATTGGAAAATGCTTCATGGACCAGCTGGTTTCTTCTTGTCCAACATTTTCATATGTTCATGTGCTCACATAAAGGGCTAGATTTTGTGTGGCTCCATTAGTTGGGATTGGAGGCAGGGAGGCACGGAGTATCACGACAGGTGGCGGGGGGGTGGGGGGGTGTGGCAGGATGGAGGGCCCATTGCCTCCCCATCACCAAGCAATCTTCCCAGCGGCAAGGGGGCTCCACCATGCGGGGAGGTTGCTTTGTAACATAAAGTGCTCTCCCTGCGGGATTGGAGGGGGTGTCCATCCTTTGTGGGCAATTTGTAGCCCACGGAGGACCCGAACCTGGAAGCAATTCACTCCCCTGGACGCCCCCCCTCGCCCTGGACCGAAAGACCTCCCTTTTGTCTGGGGTGTCAGTGCTGGGCCTGGGTTCAAGGCCTCTGCAGTAGCTGCAGTGGCCACCGCTCCCGGTATATATGTTCACTAGGCCTCCGCCTGTTCCGGTCGGGCGCTCCAGCTACCTAAACTGAGGTCCGCCTGTAAATCAGAACAGGTGGACAACCAATCAGCATCCTTTTCATCCGTGACCACTCCCCATATGTGTTTGTTTTTACAGTTTGATGAAGTATCAGTCCCACTTTTAAAGATTCCTGTATCTGGACACTAAGGACTGAATTTTCCCAGCCCCATGGTGGTGAACTGGAAGCAGGGCGGGTGGGGGTGGTGGGGTGGTGGGAAAATAGTTGGGAGTCATGCCGGGATAGCTCCCTGGTGCATTCCCACTACTGGAGAACTTTCCAATGGGGTGATCTGTGACCAGGGTCGGCTGCCTTCACCACAGAGGCAGGCAGCTAACTTACATAGTTATGTCCCCAATTAAGGGCGATTTTGCCAGTGGTGAAGCAGCCCCCATCACATGCAAAGGCCGCTAGTTCAGCCTCCCTGTGGCGGTCCAGGGCATCATTGGAGTCAGAAGCTCCATTCAATGGGAAAGGTATCGCGCTAACAAATGGCCGCAACCGTGTCAGTGTCCATTACTGTGGGGTGCTTTTCCCCTCCTGTCCAACAGCCCTAACCCATTTGGCCCTTCTTATATCCCCCATTTGTAGCCGGCAACATAAGAACATAAGAAATAGGAGCAGGAGCAAGCCATTCGGCCCATCGAGCCTGTTCCATGATTTAATAAGATCATGGCTGATCTGATTGTGGCCTTAACTCCACTTTCCTGCCTGCCCCCTATATCCCTTGATTCAATTGTAGATCAAAAATCTGTCTAACACAGCCTTGAATATTTTCAATGACCCAGCCACCACTGCTCTCTGGGAAAGAGAATTCCAGATTAATGACCCTCTGAGAGAAGAAATTCCTCCTCATCTCCATCTTAAAAGGGAGAGCCCTTATTTCGAAACTGTGCCTGCTAGTTCTAGATTCCCCCACGAGGGGAAACATCTTCTCAGCATCTACACTATCAAGCCCCCTCAGAATCTTAGATTTTTCAATAAGTTCACCTCTCATTCTTATAAACTCCAATAAAAATGGTTTTCAAGACCAGTATGTTGAGGAACCAACTGGAGAATGGGTTATTTTAGATCTAGTATTCTGCAATGAAAAAGGGTGAATTAATAATCCTTTTGTAAAGGAGCCTCTAGGGAACAGTGATCATAATATGATAGAGTTTTACATTAATTTTGAAAGTGATGCAGTTCAATCCAAAACTAGGATCTTAAATCTAAACAAAGGTATGAGGGGCAAATTGGCTGTGGTAGATTGAAAGGTATGACAGTAGACAGGCAATGGCTAGCATTTTAAAAATTAATGCATGTTTAACAACAAATTTACATTCCTTTAAGGCACAAAAACCCAGCAGGAAAGGTGATCCAATGATGGCTAACAAGAGAAATTAAAGATTGTATTAGATCAACGGAAAGGGCTTATAAAGTTGCCAAAATAGTAATAAGCCTGAGGATTGGCAGCATTTTAGAATTCAACAAAGGAAGGCCAAGAAACTGATAAAGAAAGAGAAAATAGAATATGAAAGTAAACTAGCAAGAAACATAAAAATGGAGTGTAAAAGTTTCTATAGGTATGTAAAAAGGAAAAGATTGGTAAAGACAAATGTGGGCCCACTCCAGGCAAAGATCGGAGAATTTATAATGGGGAATAAGGAAATGGCAGAGAAACTAAACAAATATTTTGTGTCTGTCTTCACGGAGGAAGATACAAAAATCTTCCCAGGAATATAAGAGAACCAAGGGCCTAGTGCGAATGAGGAACTGAAAGAAATTAGTATTAGTAAAAAGGTAGTACTGGAGAAATTAAGGGGACTGAAAGTTAATAAATCCCCTGGACCGGATGATCTAGATCCCAGAGTGTTGAAAGAGGTGGCTGTAGAGATAATGGATGCGTTGGTGGTCATCTTCCAAAATTCTGTAGATTCTGGAACAGTTCCTGCAGATTGGAAGGTAGAAAATGTCACCCCACTATTTAACAAAGGAGGGAGAGAGAAAACGGGGAGCTACAGACCTGTTAGACTGGCAAATGAAGTTTTGGTACAAATCAGCCATGCTCCGATTGAATGGAGGAACAGGCTCGAGACCTACCCCAGTTTCTAATTATTTTAGTGAAGTAATTCCACAGTCACCTTTTTCCAATGAAAACAAGTTCTGTTCAGCTTTTAGAGAATCATCCTTACTGGTCTTCTCAGACCCCTTTTGATGTTGCATGCCCCAAGATGCACTTCATTAAATATATTTTTCATTTGCGGACTTTAGATTCAAAATGAGATGCGAGTAGATGTTTTGCGCATTATATTCAAGCCTATTATTGACCAAGATTTACAGAGGAAAATAGCTCAGCAAGGTTGAATAGCTTTTTTTTTCTCCCCTTTTAACTTTGGTATGCACAGCACAGTTACCACAAAACTAAATCATATGTGAAAGGAATTTATAGCATTTTTTGATGGATACTGGTAGCATGGTGCCATTTATGTTGAACTTGTGCTATGTCATTGTCTCTATTGAATAAATCTTTGTTCCAGTGGACTTCCATTTATGTGGATGTGTACATATAAAACAGGAGCAATGGAATAATTCAAACTGGTCCAATAAAATTTTATAAGGCAATGAATTTCAATGCACTCTACACTATTTTTTTTATTAAAATGGTAACTACCTGTCATCAAAATGTAACTATTTGTATTTCCACTACACTGAGAATTGACAAGTGATCCATTACTTCTTCATGATCATTCTATTCATATTTTAAAACGTTTATTGTTATTATTCCTAATAACTAGCATTAATTCAGGAGCTGTCACCTCAGGTACCATTACAGCAACAGCATTAGATGATTTTATTTTGATCCTTCTTTATTGAGTTATTTTCTTTCTCTGTTATGCAAACATTAGAAGATTGATCTATCCATCTATCTATTGTCTATTAAAACAATAAACAATAGACAGTACAGCAGTAGGTTTAGGCATGGTACGTTTGATTAGCTGAACTTTATAAAACAACAATAAATCATAAGTCTGGAGCTATTCATGCACATCTGTACCATACAGGATCACAAAAATCTGCCAAGGCAAATTCAGCCAATCAGTTAACTTCAGGGAGAGTGCAGGGTGAGCATGTGCAGAATTTCCCACTGTGCACCATTTGGTTTCTGTCAGAACAAGTGGCAGGCCGTTAACTCAACTGTAACGTAGCTTCCCTTAATGCAAAAGGATTTTATAAAGTTTCTTTCTGAGTTTTACCAATTAATTTATAACATGACAATTCAGTCTTCAGGTGAAAGTAAGGAACTGTTAAGATTTTAACTCTGAAAGACTGCATGGTCTGGGAGGTACTTGTAAAACAAAGAGAGACACCAACATGACCAGGTCACATGTTTAATGATGCCATCATGCAGTCAGCATGCTCATAACATAGGAATACATTACGCTCTGCTTCCCTCTTTTAAGTAGAATTAATAAACTAATTACAGGTACACTAACTATTTGTTCAAAAACAAACTAATCTTTGAGAATATACAGACTTGGCAAAATAACAACTGACTCTTTTTCTTTAAATGAAACCTATAAATCAAGGCTAACAACTGGTGTACAAAGTCTTCCTGATCCTCTCACAGGTTGTGGTGTGGAATCAGGTTTTGGGCTGTCTGGCTTCAGTTCAGGACTTATAGAAGATCTTGTTTCTTTTTCTGAAACTGGTACTTCAGTCACCGAAGTCTGAACTGGTTCACACTCTAGCAAAATCTTGCTATTAAGTAGGTCATGTTCAAGTTGTGGATCATCCCTCACTGAAATCATGTGATCTACATGAACACTTCTCACTTTTCCACTAACTTAACCAAGTGTCTCTAAGTACTACAAACATCTATGACATTTCCCACATCCCAGTTGTGTGACATGTGAGGGAGTGGAAGTGGGGGGAGGGGGGAAGCACTCAGAACACAAACATGTTAATTTCTCCTGAAACTGCATTCTCTTTTGTGTTGTCCTTACATTTCTGACTGAACTGTTTTTGTTAAACTTTAGGATTCAAATTTGGAAGAACTAATCTAAAACCTGTTCTTAATCTGTGTTTCATTAAGAGCTCAGCAGGTGTATATCCTGCAGTTGAGTGTGGAGTTGTTCTATACTTCAGCAGGAAATGAGCTAATCTTTGTTTCATGCTGAAACTTAAACATCCATGCAGCACTTGTTTCTTAAGTACTTCCTTGACTATTCTCGCAGATCTTTCTGATGCTCCATTTGATGCAGGATGATATAGAGATGTGAGGATATGTTTGATGCTATTTTGCTTTATGAAATTCTGAAACAGAGAATGAAATCGAGGGTAGTTATTTGAGATAAGCTCCTCCGATAAACTATGACAAGCAGAAATGGACTGTAACTTGTCTATTGTCCTTTCAGCATTGACCCATATGTTCTACTTCAATCCGCTTAGAGTGACTGTCAATAAGTGCCAAAACATTGTCACTTTCCTTTTTGCAAAAGTTGACATGCGCTCTTTGAAATGGACGAGTCACCCATGTTCATGGTTGTAAAGGAGGTTTTGATGGCTTATTCCTGCAGTTTTGACGAATCATACATTTGCTAACCAATGATTCTGGTTGCTGTCTTGACTTGGCCAATAAACAAAACTTTTGGTTATGGATTTTATGCTAACTATACCCGTGTGTTTAGTACGAAGTTCTGCCAGAATCTTCTCTCTTAAAGAATTAGGTACTACCACTCTGTGACCCCAGTTAATGCCTCCCTGTTCACAGGACAACTCGTTACGTTGATTGTGGAATGGTTTCAGTTGCTCATCTGTCAAACTCTGTCCAACCATTCAAAGTCTGTTTGTCGACTCTTTTGAAAACCAGGTCTTTCTGGGTTTCAGCTGCTATTTCCATTGCAGTGATTGGAACGTCCTCATCCACAACACCAATTGTGAAGTTTGCATCTTCACAGCCTATTTTTGAGTCTTCATGTGGCAAACATGACAGTTCATCAGTATAGCATTCTCCTTTGAACTATGACATTCAATGTGTCATGAAAACGTGCTTTATGTCGAATGAAGATTTTTAATCCACCGGCTGGAAACCCGAATTGAATCTTAAAAAAAAAGAGACTGAAGGTGACGCGTTGCTTGAAGATTAAGTTGGCTACCCCAATTTGCATTACTGTACCTTCCATATTCAAATACATTGAGATGGAGACAGCATGTCTGTACAGACCCATCAAGGACAATGACCTAGGGAATCTGAGTGAACCACATATCCTGTTCCCATTAGCAAAGTTTCAAGGCCATCAGCTGAGGTATTCAACTGGTAGCATTGAACCACTCAACCTAATCACTTGGACCACACCTGTGAGAAGGGGATTCCTAGACGAATTAAGTTGCAAGCGGGAATACACGAGTAACGGCAATTCTTGAATCACAAGGTGATGGTCATGTGACAGGCCCACCCTTTGTGTGCTTAAGCTTCTGTTTTTAATAAGGAGAGAAGCAACTAGACGCTGATGAGAGAAGACCCAAATGGGGTTCCTCCTTCCTTTCTCTCTCTCCAACCCACAGTTAAACATTCACTGGATTGACAAGTATATTCTTTTCAAAAAAAGGAGTAAACCTGTTGCGGTCAAATAAGGAGAGGGAAAATAGGGGAACCTTTCAACCCCTCCTCACCTGATTGTAACAAATGTTATAGTTGTACTGTGAGAGAGGTACAGCCTACCGCTGCATCCTTGACGCTGCCATTGTTAGTATTGCAGACTTTGGACCCAGAATAGCCACTAGAGCTTTATGATCTGTTACTAACTTAAAGTTACTACCCAACAAAAACTGGTGAAACTTTTTGTATCTGAAGATGATTCCAACACTTCCTTTTCTATCTGCAAGTAGTTGCATTCACTCTTGGTCAGGGTAAGTGATGTGAATGCTTCTCTTGATCATCATCTATGACATGACTGATCACTGCTCCAACTCCATAATTTGAAGCATCACATACTAGCTTCAGGTCAGGATTTGTGTCATAATGAATGAGTAGTGTATCACTGATCAAGCTTCTCTTACATGCATCATAAGCATCTTGTTATACTTTAGACCATTCCCATTTCACTTGTTTATTCAACAACTCATGTAATGGAGCTCAGGCAGAAATCGCGAATAGTTTTGAACCATGCCTAGAAAAGAGCTAAGCTTAGACACAACTTTTGGCTTTGGGACATTGACTATTGTCTTTATCTTCTCTTTCACTGGCTGTAGTCCTTGTTTATTGATTTTCAAGCCAAGGTATACTACCTCAGATTGCACGAAAGCACACTTGCTCTTTTGCAACTTCACATTGTGATCATTCAGCCTTTTTAACACTTCTTCCAACATTTGAAGACTCTCTTCACGGTCACGATCAACACATCATCCTAATTACATAAGCAATGCGGCACTCCTTGTAAAATCTTATTCACTGTAGCTTGAAAGAATTTTGGAGAAAACTTCACATTATAGGGCAGTTTCATGTATGAGTATAACCCCATGTGTGTGTATATCGTGAGATACCTTTGACTTGATCCACATTGAGCTGTGCATAAGCATGGGACAAATCCAACTTTGTGAATAGCTTAGATCCCGCTAACTCTGCAGACAAATCTTGAGAAATTGATAGTGGATACTGCTCATCATCCACTGCCTGGTAGATTGTAACTTTGTAATCTCCACATAGCCTGTTTTATCTGACTTGGATACTTCTACAATTAGGGTTGCCTAATCACTGTGATCAGTTTTTACTAGCACACCATTCCTCTCTAGCTTCAACCTAGTATTGCTTCAGGCCTAGTTTGGATGTGTGCTTTCACACTGATTATACCTTTTTAGCTATCCTTAAAATGTTCCTGTAATTATTCAATAACTGATCAAACTTTTTGGTTGTCTCACCTTGGAAAACATGCGTCCAGTTTAACTTTAGCTTACGAAGCCAGTCTTTGGGCATTAACATTGGTTTGTTCACATATCTCACTACAATAATGGGTAAATTGAGGGACTTGCCCTTCTTTTGGACATTGCACTCCATTTGTACACATATTTCTAAATCTTACCAGAGTAGGTTATCAACTGAACTGTGCGCTCAGTTAGAAACACATCACTGAATTTGCTTTCATACGTGTCTCTACACATAATGGAGCAATCTGCAGCCGTTTGATGTCATATTGATATACTGTCGATTTGCCAACACCTTTGTACAAAGATTTCTGTCATTTGAGTAATTGCTAGTGGTATAAATTCTGTACAACCCTAGCTCCTCTTTGCTTAAGCACTCTGGATTTGTTTCAAGATTGTGAACTCCACCCTTGTTACGCTGCTGTTTTCCATTACAACCAGAAAGAGCTCTCTTTCCTGCTTTGACCTTCACTCGGTAAACAGTTGCAATATGGCCTATCTTTTGGCAATGAAAGCATTTGACATTCCTGGACTAACATGTTGTGCTGTGTGATTGCTATTACAGCGATAACAAGTCACTAAACTTTTATCAACAGCACTCTTCTGATCAGCTCTTCCTGCTTTAGACTTGGCAGAAGCTTTCTGCAAGAGGACAGAAGCTGCTCGAGTCACTTGCATAGGACAAAATTCCCGAGCATTCTTTGATGCCACCTCCATGGTAGAAGCAATCTTACACACTTGCTCAAATGTAAGATTTTTTGTGTTTAGTAATTTTGACTGGATTGTCGTGCAGATCCCCACCTGCCAAGAATGAGGCATATTAATTTTGTCATATGAGCATTAATTTTAAACTGTTAATGGAGTGAAAAAATGACTTGATAGAGATCAACAGGCATTTGAGCTGGAAGGACATTTGCATACTAAGAGATGCTGCTTGTGGAAACAGAGAACTATTCCCTGATCCAATTAACCCACATGGATTTTGATCACCAGAACAAGGTGTACGGAAACGCATTCCAGAGCCTGCTAAGATAATACAATACATAAACGCAGAAGTGGTTAAGCCAGTTAGTCTCATGACTGACATGCTGGCCAACTTGTTTTTTTTATTTATGCCACACAGAAAAGAATTCAGAACCCAGTTTTCCAATTGATGCTGGAACAAGCAAGCCTCTCTCCTGGCTGTCTCGCTCTCGCCTTCTCCCCAAACCACTGGACGCATGGAAGACACGTGTACCTCAAGAGAGAAAGGACTCTAACATCGAAACAAGTTGAAGCGTGAGCTAGGCCCCAATGAATAGCAGGACTTATCGGCAATCAAAGACTCCACATTGAACTCAAAGGACAGTAAATAA
The DNA here is from genome assembly GCF_036365525.1 of Heterodontus francisci. Classification (NCBI taxonomy): domain Eukaryota; kingdom Metazoa; phylum Chordata; class Chondrichthyes; order Heterodontiformes; family Heterodontidae; genus Heterodontus; species Heterodontus francisci. The sequence continues at coordinate 136,431,312 of NC_090376.1, read as the reverse complement.
CTAACAAATATTGCCTCAAACTTTTCCCCTTTATTCTTTCTACTTTTTCTGTCTCTATCTGCGAGGGTGTTTATCGTGTATGCATGCTAGTGTGGTTGCATCACATATTTGTAGTCGTTAACCGGATTAGAGTTTAAGATTAATAAACTTCTAATTTTCTAGTTTAAAACTAAGGAAACCTGTCTGATTTCTTTGCCTGACAATTGGATCAGTGAACAAGGATTCACTGAAGGGGGAGCTAAAAACATGGTGTTTCTAAAATTAAACCCTGTATGGTTAAACCAGACAAAGGCTGAGAGGGAACTCCTTCTCACCTGGTTGTAACAGGATTCTTTCATCAATCAATCCACCCATGAATCTGTCTCATGATGCGTGGTCGAAGAATAGACCAAAGTTGCAATGTAATGATAAATTCTTCAGTACCACACTGTAGTCACAAACTGTTTTGCTACTTCTCTAGTTTTTGGTTCCAAATTTGTAGCTTTCCACTATCTCTAGTGGTTTAGGATGAAAATGTTTCTCCAATTTTGTGATAACTGTTCTGAATTTTTGGGAGCTAGAAGGTTTGTTAGTGTGCCATACTCTTCCAGGCCAATTTCCATCAGAAAATTTGCTTTCTTGTGCTCAAGAATTGCCTTATTCTGAGTCTGGCCCTCTTCACTTTCACCTTTGAATTTTAATACAGTATTAGCTTTGAAGAACATGTCCATTCTTTCAATGTATGAACTGAATATTTCACGAGCTCTATCATACAATCCTAGCCTTCCGATGTATCCAGTGGATGTAGCCATTTTGTCCCACTTTCAAATGTAACATTGACCCAGTAAACACTTTACTGTGGCTGTCTGTAACAGTGATATAGAAGCTAAGTCAACCTAATCATAACAAACTCACCAAAGCCAGTGTTGTTATGAGTTGAATCAGATGGACAGTAGGACTCTACAGGATCTATTCAACTGAGCGCAGCCACACGTTTTAAAAAGCAATGAGGTTCAACACAATCTCATTGAAAATCTTCACCATCGTCCAGGTAGGTCACTGGGAGCTAGCTTATTTTGTTCATCACTGTCTCTACTGTCATTTGCTGCAAAAACCTTTTGCACTTTAATCCCATCCTCATCGCAAAAATCTGTTATATATTGGGAGGAACTTGTAAAGAAAGATAGCTAGATCGTATGTTTCATGATGTCATTATGCACTGGACATCCACACAGCATTACAACTTTCATTTATTGTCTTGAGCCTACTGTAACCCAATTCCATTTCATGGATCAGGGCTCATTTGGCAGGAAGAACAAGCTTTGAGTGGAATCCCATCACCAAGGCCATCTGTTCCTCACTTGGAGAAAAATTTGAGTGATGCTGCAAAAATACTACAAATATAGCAAAATATTGCAAAATATTGCAATTTTTGATTAACCAGCAAAACATATGAGAATCTGCAAAGCAGAGAAGTAGAAGTTGGTTAGAGTATAGGGGTTTCTGTGCTGGGAGCTGAAAAATGCTGAACTGCGATGCTACAGTTTCACCACCAGCAGAAGGGTACTAATACAATGGGGCAGGCTTCCAGAGGCAGTTTGCATTTAATACGTGGACATAGAAAAAGCTGCCACCAAAGTATAATCAAACATCCGTTAGAATAATAATAGATTGCAGCCAGAGACATTGAGGAGAATTTTAACCTCCAAAGGCGGGTAGGTTTGGATTGGATGTGCCATGAAAATTTTAAAATCTCAACCCCATACATAACCTATTTCAATAGCTTCCACTTCTGATTTTAACAGAAGCGGGATAGGTTGATCATTTAAATATTTTAATGAGGTGACATGCCTCTGTGTTTCAGGCTTCATGCAGGCTAGTCGACTTTCTTGGGTTCCCGGAAACCCGACATCTAAAAGGTGAGGACTGCTGTGTGGAAAAAGTAAGTGCTTTTCCAGCACTACCTGTGGGCCAGGAGGAGTGCTTTGCCCCAGTCTAGTTATCAAATCTGCTCCCGCACTATCAGCATTGTGGACCTCACCCCCACCCACACCCCTCCCGGGGTTGTAGACTCGGCCTACCCACAGAGGATCAGGCCACACTCCCCCACCACCCACCACAAGATTCGAGCACCTCCCCCAGGCTATCCCTATCCCAACAGCAAGCTCCCTACCTGCTCTTGGACTGTGGCCTCCTCCGGAGTCATCTTCACCCTCTGCACAGATATCCTCTGAACTGCAATATTCACCGTCACACAGTGTTGTTGTATCTTATGGAACTAAGACTTGACCCTTCATACTCTCACCAATCTTCCTTTTATCATTGTAGGAGAAAGAGGAGAAGCGGGGGTGGAGTGCCATCCTTGGCAATCCTGACCCCAATGCTGGAGGAATCCCTGGAAATCAGAAGAGTGGCTGAAGACCAGGTGGTGCCTAAGGAGAGATGGGGGTGAAATAGAGACCGGGTGAAAGCATTATGAATTAATGATTCAAGTGGCACAGAGCTGTAACTCCAGCAGTGCATTTGGCACCATCATCATAGATCTCATGGTCAGCGAGAAGTAAATGTGTAAATGCAATGATACCTATGTGCAGCACTAACTCTATCTGCCAGCCACAGGGCCATTGGCAGAGGTGCGTCAGGAACAGAATGAAGAGGCACCGCCATCCTCTGAGGAGGGGCAGCACTGTGAGGAAGCATCATCATATGACTCATGCGCACACTCACATCACTAGGTCCTCAGTCGCAGATAGAACATGTGGCACAAGATAGGATCACTTCACTTGTGAGCAGCAGCAGGTTCTGGAGGCAGTGACAGCTGTGGAGAATCCCCATAGAAGGACTAACGACAGTTCCACCTATGCTCAGCTGGACACAGATACTGAGTCTCAGGGGGTCAAATGTGAAGCAGGTCCTTGTGCGGCAGCAAAGGGAAATGTATGGGCACCTGAGGCTGCGTGCACCCTTGTGCCATAAATGGAGGTGGCCATCCATGCCATGAGTGCCACGATATCTCCAGCTTATGAATGCATAACCAACTCTATTGAAAGGATGGCCAACCTCATGGACGGTCATACTTGGCATGTCAATGAGTAGATGTATCCACACAACAATGGCCTTGACACTATGTCAGCAACCTTCTGAAGCATTTATCAGACAGTTGCACTGGTGGCTCAAAATTATATGGAAACTCATCCAAGTGCCCTCCTGCTCATGGTTAGCAGGGGAGTGCAGGTGGGTCCTAAGAGTTTGCCCACTTCCAAAACCACTTTCACAGGCCTGGGAAAGTTCTCCCCTTTCATCTCATCATTTCTCCGAAAAATAATGGGAGAAGAACCTGTTTTGGTTTTCTTGAAAAAGATATACATTTGGTAATGAATGGTAAACTTTCCCATCAATGACTGCACAATTTTCATACCAAAGCAACAACAGTACTTTCTAGCCTTAAGTGTGATTGTATGCAGTGGCCTGAATTTTATGGAGCTGGCGCAGGTCCCAATACAAGGCCCAAAAGACAAGGGGGGCCCTCTGTTGGACCTTTGGAGACCCCACCCACCCCGGCTATGTTTAACAGTGCTTGGGCAACTAACTGCCTGGTGCCGGGGTCCCCATCCCTTTAAGGATGGGGGTCTCTCCTCCCAGAGCTGCCAGCCAATCAGTGTACTGGCACAGTGTTATGGGAGTGGTGGCCACTGCCGGTACTGCAAGAGGCCCTGACCAGGCCCAGTGCTGAAGCCCAGTATCTCAGGTCACCGTGGTCAGTCCAGCAGGCCCTGGCTTGGGAGGTGGGGCGGGGGAGTAGGGTCATTGAGGGTGGGGGGGTGGTTCTGAGCGAGGGACAGCCTTTGCTGCTGAGAGCCCACTGTGGACCATAGATTGCCACAGAGGAAGCCCCCACCAGACAAGCCCACAGGGAGGCCTCCTTGTTATACTGGGTGACCCCTCCATGTTGCGCAGCTCCCACCAACCGCTGGTTGAATACCAGTGGCTACAGGAAGAGGCTATTAATTGACCACTTAAGGGCCTTAATTATCTCTGGTCAGGAAGGCCCTCTTTGGCCTTTTTTGCCACAGACAAAATCACAAGACGACGAGAAGGCGACAGGTACTCCGCCTTTTGTCGCTATTTTATGGGCCCCCCCTGCACCCTCATCCCATCTTCCAGGGGCCCATAAAATTCAGCCCAGTATGTGCCAGTATGCTATTTGACTGCAAAGTTCATCACAATCCATCATTGAAGTCAATGGAAAAAATCATGAATACACACAATAACAACCAAGAATAGGAACCCTGACCATTTTTTATGTGTTGTGTTTCATAGCCCAGGGTCATGAAGCCAACGATTGTGCTCCAAATGTCACTGCTGTTGAGATCAGCTAACTTAGCACAGCTCAGCAATCAAACCTGGGACATTCTAGGCCGACATGGTCCTTGACCGTATCTGACCATTGACTGAACCCCTAATAGATTCACTGCATTTCAAAGCATAATTAAAAACTAAAAAAAAAAGTAATTTTCCAGAATTATTTTTGCAAACTTTGGCCATTTTTGTGAGAAAGCAGCATGAAAGCAAAGTTCAGACAAACAGATGGTGGATCTAAAGTTATTATTGAGCCTCGTTCAAACAAAGCCCAGTATTAACTCAGGCATATCGACCTGATCAAATTGGGATTATCTTGGATTTCTGCTTATCCCTGCTTTTAGGCTTAATTGCCAATACTGTTTAAATAGATTTTGCTGCATCATAACAATTCCACATTACAGGACACATACCGAGTACTGACTTATTGACACTGGTAATGCATGTTTTCAACATTATTCAACAAATGAAAGTTGTGCCACAGTGCTGAACCAATTAGATCAATAAGGTATTGATTTACAATTACCTCTTATATACATCATACATATTCATCATTTATTGAACAAGTGCTTGCCGAACGGCATATTTAATCAAATGTACTGCCTGTATGATGTCAGAGGTTTTTTCTTGGGAATATTGTAACAGATGTAAGTGGAATCCGCAAACACTATGAAGGCTTTGAGTGCCCCCAGCCACTTAAGCAGAGTTATTGCTTGTGTTCCACACAAAAATTATAATGTAAATGAACGTAGGCTTGATAGCAACAATGTTGTGCTTTTTTGAGTAGACATAAAACATTTTTTTTTTCCTATGCTTTCCATATGCCAAATAGTAACAGTCTCAATGGGGCAGAAAAAGAAGACATCCAGGAATGCTGATACATGGACCTTTGACAGCAGGTGTCACTGGATAGCTGTCAGCAGTAAGATCCCTGCTTGCTTGCTGTGGAAGAAACAATGAAGAGTGCAAAGGATTGTGTGTTTCTTACATATGGGCATTGAATACCAAAGAAAGGAATTGATGATTAATCTGGACCAAATATTTGTTAGGTCACGATGCCGAGTGCATGTTAGACACTGCATTATAAAAGGAATGTTGGGTCCATGAGAAACGCACAGTGTTGATTCGCTAGCTTGGCACAAATAATTGAAGGACATAGTCATGAGGAGAGACTTGTGAAACTAATGTTTTATTCATTGGAGTCGGAAAGGTTAAGGGGGATTTAACAGAAATGTTCAAAATTCTAAAAAGGTTTTGAGAGGGAAAACAGCAAAAGGTTATCTCAACAAATCCATGAATGGGTAAGACGTCGGGGGGGTGGGGGGGTGGGGGGGAGGGTGGGGGGGGGGGGTGCGGGGGGCATCCCTCCCATTGTTCTAAACACAGGGAGTAAAAAGAAAAAGGGTCACTTGTCAATGAGTCAAGAAGCGAGCTTGGCCTAGCAAGGAAAAGCTTGTTCAGCTTAAATATTCACTTGCTCAGAACGAAAAGGATGACCAGGAAAAGTTAAGGTTAAACCTAAAGTTAAACTTTTCCGCTTCTGTACCCCTCTGTTTCCTCCTTCAAGACACTCCTTAAAACCTACCTCTTTGACAGAGCTTTTTCGTCACCTGTCCCAATATATCTGTAGTATACGGGTTTGAAAGGGTTAATGTTTGAGACAGTGTGAGGAATACCTCCCACCATTTTAACATAAGAGATCACATGCAAGAGAGACTTGAAGGATAAGCAGCTTGGCAATGAGTTAATGTTAAAATTACTGAAGACTCAGTAATCTCTCCTAGCTAGACTAACCAAATATACAAAACAGTGGCAGACTAACCAAACATACAACAATATCCTTATGTGGTTCATTATTTTTCTTATTTATGAGGAAAGGTTTGAAGTGGAATGATCGAATTTTAATTATAAATGACACTCAGTACCTTTACTTTCTGTCCGGAACATAAAGCAGCCGAATGATTCATATCTGGCCTCATCTCACTAAACTGTTTTCAGTCTGTCTACCAGAAGTTGTGGTTGGTCATTATGAGAGGCAGAAGGATGCTGAAGACTGACGCCTAACCTGTTAAGTTATTGGGGGACAGATTATAGGGCAAGGGGACCACTACAATATACACTCTCAAACACTGGAGGAGCTCAGAGCCATGACTGTCACTTACACGGGACTACCTTCCATATGGCAAATCTAGGAAGTGGTGTTAAGGCGGATTGATGGTCCAGGTCATATGTGAGGCAGCTGGAGAGGAGAATTCAGCCTATAATGCCAATTGTGCAGATCTTGTGCATCAAAAAAACTGCCCATTTCTAAATGAACCAGAATTTAAACTCTTGGTGTATTGTGAAAGAAAGAAAAATGTCAATAATATGATACATAACAAGCAAAAGTATTTCCTCCTTGTCACAATTTCTCCTATTTTCCATAAAGGCCACCATACATCCATCAGGTGCAGGCTGTTGCATTCCCCTGGGCTTATTCTTGATGTTTTTCCGAAGCACGCTGTGTCCATTACAAAATTTTCCCACAGGGAGTCGTGCAGTTTAAGTCTTCACCATTGCTCAAAATGTCTTCTAAATGTAATGATTTTGCTGTTGTGAGTATGAGGGAGTCCTCACTTGGTATCTAGAAGGTAAATATTTTAACATGGGCTCCCGCTATTGACTCTTTATTAGGATGACTGGTCATTGGGCTGAATTTTGTCATCCAGGCATGAGTCCCAGCCGCTGCACCAGTAGCTGGAGCTATTTCCGTATGTCACGTGTGCAGCCGGCCGACCGCGATCACACATAATCGAGGCACAGGGCCCATCCTATTGGATCCCCTCCCTCCCACACTGCTGCTGTTACTGCTGGACCCCTCCCCCACTGCTGCTGTTACTGCTGGACCACCCCCTCCCCCACTGCTGCTGTTACTGCTGGACCACCCCCTCCCCCACTGCTGCTGTTACTGCTGGACCACCCCCTCCCCCACTGCTGCTGTTACTGCTGGACCACCCCCTCCCCCACTGCTGCTGTTACTGCTGGACCACCCCCTCCCCCACTGCTGCTGTTACTGCTGGACGACCCCCTCCCCCACTGCTGCTGTTACTGCTGGACCACCCCCTCCCCCACTGCTGCTGTTACTGCTGGACCACCCCCTCCCCCACTGCTGCTGTTACTGCTGGACCACCCCCTCCCCCACTGCTGCTGTTACTGCTGGACCACCCCCTCCCCCACTGCTATTGTTACTACTGGACCCCCCTCCCCCACTGCTGCTGTTACTGATGGACCCCTCCCCCACTGCTGCTGTTACTGCTGGACCCCTCCCCCTCCCCCACTAATGCTGTTACTGCTGGACCCTTACCCTTCCCCCACTGCTGCTGTTACCTCTGGACCCTACCCCTCCCCCACTGCTGCTGTTACCTCTGGACCCTACCCCTCCCCCACTGCTGCTGTTACTGCTGGACCCCTCCTCCCTCACTACTGCTGTTACTGCTGGACCCCCACTCCTCCACTGCTGCTGTTACTGCTGGATCCCCGCTCCCCCACTGCTGCTGGTATTGCTGGATCCCCTCTCCCCCACTGCTGCTGTTGCTGTTGCTACTGGACCACCGCCACCCCCCCCCCCCCTCCCCTCCCATTGCTGCTGTTACTGCTGGATCCCCGCTCCCCCACTGCTGCTGTTACTGATGGACCCCTCCCCCTCCCCCACTGCTGCTGTTACTGCTGGACCCTTACCCTTCCCCCACTGCTGCTGTTACCTCTGGACCCTCCCCCTCCCCCACTGCTGCTGTTACTGCTGGACTCCTCCTCCCTCACTACTGCTGTTACTGCTGGACCCCCACTCCTCCACTGCTGCTGTTACTGCTGGATCCCCGCTCCCCCACTGCTGCTGGTATTGCTGGATCCCCTCTCCCCCACTGCTGCTGTTGCTATTGCTACTGGACCAACCCCCCCCCCCCCCTCCCACCCCACTCCCATTGCTGCTGTTACTGCTGGATCCCCGCTCCCCCACTGTGCTGTTACTGCTGGATCCCCGCTCCCCCACTGCTGCTGGTATTGCTGGATCCCCTCTCCACCACTGCTGCTGTTGCTGTTGCTACTGGACCCCCTCTCCCCCACTGCTGCTCTTACTGCTGGACCCCCTCTCCCTCACTGCTGCTGTTGCTGTATCTACTGGACCCCCTCTCCCTCACTGCTGCTGTTGCTGTATCTACTGGACCCCCTCTCCCCCACTGCTGCTCTTACTGCTGGACCCCCTCTCCCTCACTGCTGCTGTTGCTGTATCTACTGGACCCCCTCTCCCTCACTGCTGCTGTTGCTGTATCTACTGGACCCCCTCTCCCCCACTGCTGCTCTTACTGCTGGACCCCCTCTCCCTCACTGCTGCTGTTGCTGTTGCTACTGGACCCCCTCTCCCCCACTGCTGCTCTTACTGCTGGACCCCCTCTCCCTCACTGCTGCTGTTGCTGTATCTACTGGACCCCCTCTCCCTCACTGCTGCTGTTGCTGTATCTACTGGACCCCCTCTCCCCCACTGCTGCTCTTACTGCTGGACTCCCTCTCCTTCACTGCTGCTGTTGCTGTATCTACTGGACCCCCACCCCCTCCACTGCTGCACCCCTCTCCCCCACTGCTGCTCTTACTGCTGGACCCCCCCCTCCCCCACTGCTGCTCTTACTGCTGGACCCCCTCTCCCCCACTGCTGCTGTTACTGCTGGACGCCCCCCCCCCCCCCACCCCACTGCTGCTGTTGCTGCTGGACCACCTCCCCTCCCCCACTGCTGCTGTTAATACTGGACTCCCCCCACCCTGCACCACCACCTCGACTACTGCTGTTGTTGTTAGAGGTCCCTGCACCCCTGTACCAGGACTGAGAACTCAACAAATGGACCAGGAGCTAACTGGGACCATGTCCACAGCAAGACACTGGGCAGCCCCCCATGGTTTAGCTCTGCCTCCCTGCAGATTCGCCTTCAGGTTAAAAGGAAACACGGGAGGGTCTCTTCCCAAGGAACGGAGATCAAAGAGGAGGTCAGCGGCCATGGGGTCACCCCCACGCCCCCCCAGAACTGGGTCCTTCTCTCTGCCAAGGTGAGTCCTCCACATTGGTCTCCTCTTTGGGGTTTGCATGTAGCTTCTTGAGAGGGAGTGTTACATGGGAGGGAGTGACTACAAAAGTGGTGGCAAGGGAGTGAGGCATCAGCACATCCTGTCAGATGCATGGCTGTATCATGGCAACAGGCCTTCTTTCGACATGTGCTTTCAGAGCTCACCCCCATTATGTCCACTGAGAGCGGACATGAGGAGGAGCCATTTGGGAGCCCCCATCAGGGGATGAGCAGTTGTCACTAGCATAAATGTCCTCTTGTTCTTCGCCCAAAGTCTAACTATGCCCTTCTTTCTGCTTGCAGGAGAAATGGGCTCAGAACACCAGGGAGAGTGCAAGGACTGGCAGTGGGATCCCTAATGTGCGTGCTCTGACGCCAACAAAGGAGGCAGCCCTGGAGCTAGCAGGGTCCCAAGTTAGCCAAGAAATCATGGACAGTGAGACTGGAGAGTCTACACAAGAGAATGAGGGGATATTGTGTTCATGTGTCCTCCACCACACTTCTGGAAATCAATATCACACATGGATGGCATGAGGAGATCTGACTAACATAAACTATAAATGTTTAGGTTCTCTCATGCAGCTCATAGCACAACTGAGGCAAGCTTTGCCGCTGGGACAACGGTCTTGCCATCGACGTCTGACGAAGAGGAGGAAATGTTGGAGGATGCACCCTCATATCATTTCCCGACACCGTCCACAAGTACAGAAGCTCTTACATCGGTGGGTATACACTGGGGCTTACATTCAGGGTCACAAACTGGTGAGAGCATCACACATGCACCCAAGCTGCTGACAAAGGTCGTGACAGGCGAGGAGGCCAGGCCCATGCTGAGCCCAGGCTGATGACGAGCCTCTGGTGCTGGCAACACAAGATATGCTGGAGTTGCAGAGAGAAGTAAGGGAACATCTGGCAGAGATGGCAGAGGCAATGCGCAGCCATGAGAGGATGATGGAGAAGTCCATCCATGCCATAAGTGCTGTCACGTGTTAGGCTGTGAGTGCATGGATTCCTACATCAGAAGGCTTGCAGTCCTCATGGAGAGCCAGATGCATGTAGACCTGCACACTATCACCTTGTTGATGAGCTGAACCCAGCAGTAGTAAGGCAAGGGGGGAGCAAGGTGCCTGGAGTCGTCCCCAGGTCCTTGTCCTTCTCTAGTTATCAAGGAGGTTCCAGTGAGCCTTGAAAGGGAGGAGGAGAGGCTAGCTTCCACATCTGCAAGCTCCCCTTAGGGTGCTCTGAGTGTTGACAGCGATACCTCAGCCCCTGTGCCAGTAGCCCTGGCTCCAGTAGCCAAGACAACTGAGGAGACACCTGCACCTGTGCCAGCCAGAGCCGTCCAGGCCTCAGGAAGCCAGAGGATGTCCAGCAAAGTCATGCCAGCTAAGGGGCAGTGCGATCAGCAACCTGCCTCCACCTCAGCTGCCAGCACAAGGGTCGCACTATGTGGAGCACACAAAAGCATGTAAAGAAGATTACCCAGATGCACTTGAGGTTTCATGGGTGTGAAAAATTTGGCCTTATTATTGGGTTGTTCAAGTAGTGAAAATAAATCAATGTCAAAGTCATTATTGTCAATCACTCATGCTTTGATTGCTGCCTTGTCTGATGTCATCTTCAGCTTTACTCTAAAAATGGCCTGCTAGTGTCAGGCAGACTACGTTTTGTCAACATCTGAAGTGTGTGTATGTGTGCGCAGCGAACCTGGGCACCAGCCACTGGAGGGCGATAGAAAGGAGGCAACAGGCAGACTACATTGAAGTGAGTCTTTATTACATTGACTTTGTGAGGGCATCAAGGTGGCAGAAACTGGGTATATAGGAGATTGTCCTGAGCCTTCCTCGCACATCCCTCAATGCCACTAGCCTCCAATACAAGGGCTTCATCATCCCGCACTGCCTGTTCAGCATTCTCCTTCGCATCCTCCTCATCAGATGAGAACTGGCGATCAATCATGTCCTCTTGATGCAAGGCCTCCCTGCTCTGCAATGCTAGATTTTGTAGAGCACAGCAGACCATGACAATATGCGAGACCCTTACTGGTGCATACTTTAAGACTCATTTGGATCGATCGAGGCAGGGGAATCTCATCTTCAGCAGTCCAATGCTTGATGGTCACTCGGGTGGACCCGTGGCAGATGTTGTACCTCTCCTGCGCTGTAGGCATCACAGGCATCAGAAGCCATGTCTTCAATGGGTAGCCCTTGTCCCTGAGAATGTGTCCCTGAAGACGAGTGGGGGCCTGAAAAGCTGTGGCACCTGGGACTGTCGAAGTGTGCAGGTGTGTGGCTGCTTCCCAGGTAGCGGCGGGCACGCACGTGCTGGATGTGCTCTTTGTGGTCACAGACCAGTTGGACGTTGATGGAATGGAAGCCCTTCCTGTTGTTGAAGGCCACTGCCTAGTCTATGGAAGTTTTGATGGTCACATATGTGCAGCTGATGACACCCTGCAGCTGGGGGAATCCAACAATGACCCCGAAGCCGATGGCCTTCTTTGCCTAACTGTCAGGGTCAGTCTGGCAGCACACATAGTCGCTCGACCTCTTGAACAAGGCATTAGTCACCTCCTTAATTCAGCGGTGAGCTGCTGCCCGGGACACACCACTCATGTCCCCAGTGGATCCCTGGAAAGACCCAGACACATATAAGTTGAGTCCCAAGGTGATCTTCAGGGCCACAGGCACTGGTCGCAGATCCTCCTGCAGAATGGTGCTAAAGTCTGTGACCACCTCCCTGGAGAGCTGTAGCCTTCACCGACATGTTGCTCGGACATTTGCAGGTAGTTGAGATGAGTCTGGTACCATCTCTGCCACTGATAGGCCCTTCTTGGCACAGTTGGCTGCTATCACTCCCCTATTTGAGCTTCACCGGCATACCAGCCAAATCCCGGCCCCCTCTCCCTCGGAGCCGCTGCTGCAAAGCACAGGGGTCTACAAAGACTGGGTGTATTAGACCCGCGCCAGCTGGGGTCTGCCCCTCCTGTGCTCTTTCCTTGGAGAAATGACCTTGCCTTGGGACTTCCCCCTTGCTTCTCCCCTCTGAACATGCGATAATTCTCCTCAGTACCCACCATTGCAGAAAGCCCACTACCCGAGACAGTGCCCAGACATGCTGAGAGTCCACCATTGCAAGCCAACAATGGTCACTATTCCTCCCCTTCCCCTATCCAATGGTCACTGTAGCTGCCTTCCTGTAGAGACACTGAGGCCTCCCCTCAGTGCTGCCACCTTTAAACGGCCGGGGATCTAAAGGCATGCGATCCCCAGGAGCTGTTCACTAAATTAGAGACCTCAATAAAATCTGAGTCAGACCGATGCAAATACATGCTAAATACCTGTTCAGCAATTGAATTGCAGTCTGGCTGTGTTGGAGCAGCATCACTGCCTTGGACTGCTCCCACGGATGACAAAATCAGGAATGACGTCATGATGTTGGGTTTCCAGTTGAGCATGTCCCATCCTGATTTTTTTGGTCCCACACCTCCAACACCGTTCCTGCTGGCTGATTAAAATTCTGTTCATTGTCTCAAGGGAGAAGATTTCCCAAGCAGTTGGCTGAATACTAAACCTGGCTAGTAAACAATTCGGGATTTAGAGAGAGACTCACAATTATGGCAGGTGGGGAGGGAGCTCGGAGCAGGGGAGGTCTAAAAAAGCTGATAGAGTACTTCCACTTCTCAATGCCCCACAAGGAAAGATTTTTTTTCAGTTAAAAAGGCTCCCTTCTTTGAGCTTCTTCCTCAGAGAGGAATTGTCCTCTTTGTATCTTGTACTTAGTTTGCAGGCTTAATTTTTAATTATCTTCAGTTACTGGACTTCTTTATGTTGCCTACAATTCTTTATGTTTAATAGCCTCTTCGTAGAAATATTCCAGGATGGCACCAGTGAACAGGTCTTTTCTGGGACCTCTCCATGAGTATCTGATGAAAGATCATTGACCTGAAACATTACTTCTGTTTCTTTCTCACAAATGCTGCCAGACCTGCTGAGCATTTCCAAAATGTTTTGTTTTTATTTCAAATTTCCAGCATCCGCAGTAGTTTGCTTTTGTCCCATAAGTATCTTTGTTGGTCTTATCCTTCACTGTGCTTCCTTTTTTTTTAAAGTGTCAGTATTACAAGCTAATCTCTTTAGTCATATGACAATCAGTGGCAATTGTCAAACACCTTCCAAAAGAATGGAGTATATTAGCTTCGGACAACCTCAGGAGGCTGATATCCCACCTCGCCCGAGGGATGGTCAGTTGTAATTCACCTTCATTTTCAGGGCTGTAGATTACATACAAGGACATCATCAAAGGTTGCTGCATTAGAAGCTCGCACACAGAGCTGTACTTGGGGAGACACTGCTAGTCTTTCTACATGCATAAGAAGCAGTGGTTTCCTCAAGGCACTATTTTTTTTAAGTTGAGTGTTTACTAGCTACAGTAGTTACTGTGTCAGCAAATGACCTTGAGCAGTTAGAACTAGAACATTCTACTATCCTTTCTTGCAGTTTTATCTTTACATGAGGAGGACCTAGGGACATTGTTGCTGTCAACATTTACCTCAGCCCTTTTTCACTACAGCAGAGGCTGCATTCGTCATTTTAAATTGAATTAGGATGTTGGGTCTCTGGAGTCTACATTTCTTGGTTTTGTCAGAAAGCCCTTGGCAGATATTGCAGGTCACAAAGTTATAATGTTATCAACCACTTCAGCATAAGAATTCAGCAAAACTTAGTTCATGTTCTTTGCAAATATGCAATATGATATCATGAATAACACTAATTATATCATGTCATTATTCCCATACAACATTATGGCAAAAATAGCAGTAATTATTTGGCCCTTCTTCCTGTCTAAACAACTGAGGGGCTGTTAAACCTTATTTTTGAGAAAGTAGTCCTCCTACGATGGAAGATGCCAGAGACACAGATGTATGGCTACCACTGAAAACGGTGCTATTTGTAATATTTAAATTACTGCAGAAAACCTCTGGCAATATTGCAGGCTTTTAAAATATCTCGTTATCTTGTTATTGTTATTTGTCACAATTCAGACCATCATATAACTTCCCAGTAGGGCACGATGTGAAGGGATCTCAGTAACTTTGCTCACATGGCCAATCTCTCCTAAAATTCACGATTTGCATATTTTTTTCTATTCACATTGAGCACAATCGGCTGTCTATGGTAGTGCTTGCTTTGCTAACAGCTACTTAAAAAGCTGCAATGTCCAATGCTGGGCTGCATTTTCATCTGACCAGCAAGCATAAGAAGTGAAGGTCAACAGCTGCAGTCAAATGGAGGGTTTCAATCACCATGCACCAAAATCTATGAATGTTGCCCTTTAGGGGATGTTGTATGAAACAAGGGAATGCTGCCTTGAGTTGGCACTGAAGGGTAGCTTCCCCAGAAAAAAATGTCAGGTAGGAGTTAGCTTACAATACCCAGAGGATGTGATTGCCGAGGAGGGAGATGACCGACTTTAGGATAGCTCCTAAGGTCAGTCTGCCCAGGTATTTCTTGTGTTAAGCAGCTACCCCCGGGTTATCATGCCACAAAATCAACTGCATGGCACAAATTCAAGTTGCAACTTACAACTGAAACTTTGGTCAAATTGACATCTTTACCAGGCTCCACAGAGCAAATTGTCCTAACTGCATGATGGCCTGATTATGAGTTACAGGAGGATGCATTGGGTGATACACAAGAGCATAAATGTGGAGGAATAAGAAGTGGTGACAATACAGGAGGAGGAATCTGTGAGTTGGCAGTTTGCCTCTACGCTCGGCTGCTGAGCTTTGGCTTTGAATTTCACAAGATCTAAATTTAAAGGAGGGGTGCTATCAGAGTATCAGCTTTCTAACATTGCTAGAGGGTGTGCAAATCATACTGCACAGTCTGGGGATGAATGTGAATGAGTCTACTAGTCATAACTGTATATTCATATATTACAGTTTCCGGTCCACAAGACTACTGTAGTAAATGTGCTTGTTTCTATAATCAGAGTAGCCGTTCGGATAAGGTACAAAAGGCAACTCAAATCCAAGAGTTGTACCCAGTTGGAGTTAAGAGAAGACAAGGGGAGAAAGCTAGCCAAATAAAAAAAAATTACACTTAAGATGTGCAATGTTGGATAACATGAATTCAGTTCATCATTTAATATGCCAATCACTCAAGGCAATTACCTATATTGTGACACAGAGTGGGGCCTGCCAGAACATAAAAGTGGTGGGCAAAATTCAAATTTAGTGGCGTGGTTGTAGCGGGTTGGCCCTCACACAGTCCCATGGTGGGTTCCTACTTTGAATACATCTGCATGCTGTGATTACTCATTATCTTATAATTAAGTGGAATTAAGTTCTACCTTCCAGATTAAGTCAGCGGCGTACGGGAATCATGTAGCACCCGGTTCACGTTTGCTTAAAGGTGGCGTGCACCAGATGGCTTTTTGCAGTTGTGTCTGAGGTCAATGGTTTTCTTTCTTGAACTCTGCAACACAAGGGAGAGCAACATTGGAATGGATGATTGGCTCCAGGCTCGGGACTGGCAACGGAGAATTGTGAGTTGGGGGGGAGGTGGTCGGGGTTGAAATGTTGGGGTTCGGGTGCACGGATGTGTGGAGGAGGGAAGGGCCTAACTTCCTGGGTGTAGTGTGTGGTGGTGGTAGTAGTGGGCGGCGGGGGGGGGTTACAGTCAGTGATGGCGCGGTGAATGAGGGGCCGAAAGGGTGGGTTCAGTACTGTCCACATTGGGTCCTGTGTGTCGAACTGAGGTTGCTGGCGGGCAGTGGGAAAAGTCACAGTCACAGTGGGGAGTGGGATTTGGTAGGGGGGCAGGTCCAGTGTCAAGGTTGGGTAATTGAAGGTGTCATAGTGCGGGGCAGGGGATGTTGGGTATAAACAGTAAGGCTGATGAAGGGAGGGTTTAGGGTCAGAGTGGGTATTTCGACAGAGACTGGTATAGTCACAGAGGGGAAAAATGGTGTGTCCAGGTCAATTGTAACAGGATCCAGGATAATGGGGAGAGGTTCAAGTTTTACAGATGGGAGGTGCAAGGTTATGTTGGGTGGGACAAGGGTGATGGGGGCAAGTGTGAAGGTGACAGGAGGAGGGTGGAAAGTGGAGGATCAGGTTTGGAAGGTAACATGCACCATTTCTCCAAGGTCGCTGCAGACGATAGTGAGGATGTCAGGAGTGCAGATCAAAGTGGGAGGAGGCCAGTGTTGGGTGATTGGAGTCGTGGATGTAGGTAATGGAAGGAGTTGAGAAACTCACTGCTCATTAGTTCAATAGATGAAAACCATGGATAAACGTGTTCTCATATCACTGTCTGTCTGATTCTAACAGTTATATTGCTATAATAACATGAGTTTCTTACAATATTCTTACAACCTTGTGAATAGGAGGTGAGGATGCAACAAAGGAGGGCTCTTGTTCCTCAGCAGCTGAGGCCACAATGCAGCAGGCAGCACCAGAGTGGGAGGCTGCTCCGAATGAAGCCATCCAGGGAAGGCTTCACAGAAGACGGGCACTGGCGCATCAACACATCCTCAGGACAAGGATTAACTACCCTTAAATGTTGGAGAGGCAATGCAAAGACGACTAAGGATGTCCTGCGAAATGGTCACTAAGATATGTGGGATCGATCAGCAAGACCTGCAGCCACATGGATTTGGCGGGAACCCCATGCCAGTGGCCTTCAAGGCAAACAATTCTTTTGCCAGCGGCACTTTCCAGGGCTCAACGGGCGACATATGTGGCATCTCATAGGCTGCCACACATAGTTTGATAAAGACGAGAACAGTCAGGCAACAAGGTCATTGGCCTTCGGGGCCATCGCTTGTTTCCCCAGAGTGCAAGGGCTCATCGACTGCACTCATGTGGCCAGTAGAGCTCCCTGGGACCAGCCTGCTGCATTTGTGAATCGCAAAGGCTTTCACTCTTTGAACATGCAACTGGTTTGCGAACACAGGCAAAGAATCATGCAGATCTGTGCTCATTTCCCAGGGAGCTGTCACGATGCATACATTTTGTGCAACTCACAGCTCCCAGAGATTCTTGAGGCCCAGCCCAGGTTGACGGCTATGCCCTGAAGACATGGTTGATGATGCCATTGAGTCACCCCCAGAGTGCAGCAGAACAGCAAAACAATGCAGCTCACGCCTCCACCAGAGCCATCATTGAACACACCATTGGCTTGCTGAAAATGCGCTTCCGCTGCCATGACCGATCTGGAGAAACTCTGCAGCATGCACAACAGAGGGTCTCATGAATGGTCATGTTCTACTGTGCACTACACATCCTGGCAATGCAACGCGAACATCTGTTGCAACAGGACAAGCCGGAGAAGCACCACTCCTCCTCAGATGAGGATGAAGTGGACGTGCCTGAGGAGGAGGCCATGAATGTGAATGACCCCTTACTAGATTCCAGGACCATGGAGAGACGTTCACAGGATACCAGGAACAACCTTACATACACACGGTTTGCCCAAGAGTGAGGCATCTACATGACCATTGCCCTATCGCCAGCCTCCCTTGCACAGCAACCTCTAAACCTGCATACTCTGCTGCCTAGAATAGTTCAGGGAGTGGAGCTTTGTCACACACACTCGCTAGCGAATACCGTTACTGAGGATATCTGTGCCACTCTTGGACATACGTCTATCAGCCTACTATGGCCAATATATCAGATCCTGCTCCATCTTTACAGTGCTTTGAGTGCAGCTACACTAATTCAATTATTGCCATTGAGAGTAATCTCAAACAATCTCCTTTACAATGCATAGAGGGAGGGCCAGCTGAGCCTGCATTGTTAGGCTAGGTTCCACAGAATGTCGAGTCTGGAAACTCATATGAACATTCAATAAAGTTTGAATGTATACACAAAACAGCTTCTTCCACAATAAAGACATTGTCCCAAAGTCCTCCGCAACCATCAATGCACGCTGACCATGGGGCGTGCCACTACATTTAGTTTTCTGACTAAGCTAGTCCCAAAAAATGACGATTATGTACACATGAATAAAGCAAAAACAATATATTGTGCACTATTTTAATGTGATATATATTTGTATTAAACACCTGTTGCACCTTTGTGCTCATTATTTCTTACGTATTTGGATCCTACCAATACGTCTTGGTGCTACCCCAATATCAGCAGCTGAGGTGCAGGTATTCTGCTCAGTGTGTTGCCCCGTTGCCTTGGATGACTGTGGTGGGTCTCTTCTGGAAGTATGGGGTCTTAGGGGCTCCAGCCTACTGGAGGTCTGCTGCACTGGTGCAGGAGCATCCCCTTTGGCCTTGTCTCTTGGACGTAATGGGGTCAATGTTGGAGGGGATGAGGAGACACTGCTCACCCTGGAGGTTTCCTGTGAGGAAGCCCCTAGGACAGCTCTTATGCGCTCCTCCTCCATCTGGGTGCACGATAGCACCAACCTGTCGCCCTGAGGGGAAGGGGCATCTGGAGGGAGATCCAGGTGCCTCATTCCCCTCTTGCCTAGCCACTGCTACACTGAGCCCATAGAATGCAGGTCAGAGCACATATGGGTCGAGTGATCGATCTGACTCTCCATGGCCGTCACCACCCTCTGCATGGAGAAAGCCATGCACTGCCTGGGACAGGAACGGCACACCATAGATAAAATATCCTCATTTATAGGGCTGAGCAATTGTAAGTCCTTCCTGGCCTTCCTGAAAAATCTTTCACACAAAATCATTGCACTTACCTACTGCACACTCTGCAAATTGCAGCTTTATAAGAGTGATTCATTTATGACATCCACCAATTTAGCTCAGTTAATACATAAGATAATCAGTGTCATTTAATATGTCTGAGTTATGACTGAACTTTGTGAGACCTAGGTTGTTCATAATGCTGGTGTCAATCCTGACAAAATCACATTAACATGTTTGCATATAACTGGCATGAATTAAAATTATGTCCTTGGTACTTGTTAACTGCAATACTAAACATTTTTGATGGCTTTGTACGTCTACATATTACAGCGTTCTTTAATACTGATATCAATGTAACTTGTTCTTATTTTCACTTTTGACAGTATACATTTGTATTGGTTCAAAAACATTAAGTTTAAAATTTTCAAAGTCACATCTGTCATGGGTGATGTGGACTCTGAAAGTGAAGCCAACTTAGTTTCCAAATTTTTCCATCTCTTTCCAGCATGTTACATAGTCTTTCTTTCAAGATGATCAAAAACATACTATTCATAGCGAACATCTATTATTACAAAGGGACTTTGATAACATTGGGCTTTCTTTATCTGAGCCCTATCCTTTTACCTTTGAAGAACTACGTGAAATCCAGCCCACTGAAAAAGGATGATTCATTTCAGCAGAGTGTAGAAATTTCAGTTTCGTGATTGGAACTCAAAATAAAACAGAAAAATAATAATTCATCCAAGAGCTGTTTAGAGTACTTAAGAATGTCAGTAAGTGTGATATGGGAAATGTTTTATTTGCTTGATCATAATGAGTATAATGTTAAATAAACTATGTGTGCTACAGTGGTACAGTTTCTCTAAAGGGCAACTGCCGAAACAGAGATGTTTTAGTTTCAAAAGAATCATCTCAATGACACAGGAACTATTTTTCCAGTCTTAAACATGAGTTGTAACCTAACGTTTGATCTGCCCAGTTCTATCTCAAAAGGCAAAGACACTTCTTTGATGCAATATTATGCATTTAAATTCTGTTATTTGACAGTCCTCTACTAGTTTTTCAAAAGGGAAATCAGGTTATAAAGAAAATCCTTTCACATTAATTGGAGTGTGTTCATTTTTGCCAGCATGTGATGTGGGAATGTAGCTGGACTGTACGTAAGAAAGAAAAAAAGGAAAGTCTCAATAGCAACTTTTAGTTGATATGTTTAAAGAACCTAAGAATGTAAGAAATGGGACCAGGAATAGATCATTTGACCCTTTGAGCCTGCTCCACCATTCAATAAGATCCTGGCTGATCTTCCACCTCAGCTCAATCTTCCTGCATTATCCCCATATCCCTTAATTCCCTTAGTATCCAAAAATCTATTAACCTCTGTCTTGAATATACTCAACGATTGAGCAGCTCTCTGAGATAGAGAATTCCAAAGATTCACAACTCTTTGAGTGAAGACATTTCTCCTTATCTCAGTTCTAAATGGCTGGCCCTTATTCTGAGACTGTGTCCCTGTACTCTACATTCCCAGGTCAGGGGAATCATTTTCTCAGCATCTACACTCTAAAGTCTCTTAAAAATTTTCTCTTTTAATTAGATCACCTCTTATTCTTCTGAACTTCAGGGAATATGGGCCTAGGCTCCTCCGTCTCTCCTCATAGGACAATCCACTCAACCCAGGGACGAGCCTAACAAACTTCCCTCTGGGGTAAGTATGCCCTTCCTTAGATATGGAGACCAAAGCTGCACACAGTACTTCAGGTGTGGTTTCACCAACTCTCTGTCCAATTATAGCAAGACTCCTTTGCTCTTATACTTCAATCTCTTTGTAAAAAAAGCTAACATACCATTTGCCTTCTTAATTGCTTGTTGTGCCTGCATGTAACTTACTGTGATTCATGTGCAAGGACACTGAGGTCTCTCTGAATGCAAACATTTCCCTGTCTCTCACCATTCAAAAAATATTCTGTTTTTTTAATGTTTCCTACCAAAATGGATAAATTCACATTTTGCCACATTGTATTCCAGCTGCCATTTTCTTGCCCATTCACCCAACCTGTCTATTTCCCTCTGCAGCCTCTCTGTGTCCTCCTCTTTGTTTATTTTCCCACCTAACTTGGTATCATCAGCAAACTTGGATATGATACACTCAGTCCCCTCATTTAAATCATTAATATAGATTGTAACTAGCTGAAGCCCAAGCTCTGATCCCTAGTGGTACCCCACTAATTACAGCCTGCCAACCTGAAAATGTTCCGTTTATTCCTACTCTCTGTTTTCTATCCATTAACCCATCTTCAATCCATGCTAATATATTATCCTCAATCCCATGAGTCCTAATTTTGTGCAATACCTTCTTGTGTAGCACCATATTGAATGCCTCTTGAAAATCAAAATCACCCTCATACTATGGTTTCACCCTTATCCATCCTATTCATTACATCCTCAAAAAACTCTAACAGTTTTGTCAAACACGATTTCCCTTTCAGAAATCCATGTCGACTTTGCTTAATCATATTATGATTTTCTAAGTGCCTATTACTATGTTCCTAATAATGGACTTAGCATTTTGCCTATTACTGATATTAGGTTAACTGGCCTATGTTTCCCATTTTCGCTGTTCCTCCTTTCTTAAAGGGCAGGGTTATGTTTGCTACCTCTCTGCAGCTACCACTTTTAAAACCCTAGGATATAGGTCGCCAGGTCCAGGAGATTTGTTGCCACTTAGTCCCATTCATTTCTCCAATACTATTTACTTACACTAATTTCTTTAAGTTCCTCATTTTCGTTAGACTCTTGGTTCATCATTATTTCCAGAATGCTTTTTTTGTGTCTACTACTGTGAAGACAGATACAAAATATTTATTTAATGCTATTTCTTTATTCCTCATTATAATTTCAACTATCTCTGCCTCTAATGGGCCCACATTTACTTTCACTAATTTACCTACTTATAGAAACTTTTGCAATCTGTTTTTATGTCTCTACTTCTCAACTCTCATATTCTCTTTTCCTTTTCCTTATCAATTTATCGGTCCTCCTTTGCTGAATTCTAAAACCCTCCCAGTCCTCAGGCTTACTATTCTTTCTGGCGACATTATAAGCCTCTTCCTTTGATCTAATACTATCTTTAACTCCTCTTGTTAGCTATGGTTGGACCATTTTTTTCTGTGGGGTTTTGTGCCTTAATGAAATGTACATATGTTGCAAATTAAGTATTAATTTGTTAAAGCTAGCTGTTGCTTGTTTACCATCATATCATCAGTCGTGACAATCGCATTACCGCCTGTGTATGACCATGCGCAGACTGTGCTAACGTCCCACAGCACAGTCTGGTCTCCGATCATCTTGGAACCCCCTTGCCATTGGACCATGACTCCGCTCTGCTGAGCCCGTGTAGTGGCTGGTATGCAACGACTACCCCACATTCAAAATAAGTACACAGGCATCTTGCACATTGCCAAAATGAAGCTTGGAACCTGGAAAGTCAGGACCCTCATGGACAACCCCAACTAACCCTTCAAGCACAACTTACCCCTCATATGGCAGAGTTTGCAGATCATGCATTGGATTTATCAGCCATCTCAGAACCATCAAACTGGAAAGGAAGCAAGTCATCCTCAATCCTGAGGGACTGCCTAAGAAGGAGAAGGACCATTCTGTCTTTTAATGTAGTTTCCCAATCTACTTTAGTAACTTGCCCTTCATACCTACATAGTTTGCTTTTTTTAGATTTAAGATCCTAATTTCAGAGTTAACTAAATCACTTTCAAACTCAATATAAAATCCTACATTTTATGGTCAATCTTCCCTAGAGGCCCCTTTACTACAATGTTATTAAATTGCCTTTTCTCATTGCATAATACTAGATCAAAAATAGCCCCTAATTGGTTCCTTGGCATATCCAAAGATTATTATCTTTGAGATTCTGCTATTTCATTTGGACCCTAGCTCCTCAAACTCTCTCAGTAGATCATCATTCTTAGTTCTGCGTATGTTGTTGGTTTCTATGTAGACCATGACAACTGGATCGTTCCCTCTCCCACTCCAACTGCGTCTCCAGCTGTGAGGAGATGTCTTTAGCTCTAGGACAGGGCAGGCAGCACAACCTTCGGAACTCCTGGTCACAGCTACAGAGAATAGCATCTATTTCCTTGACCTTCTGTCTCCCATCAATACCACATTCCTTTTCACTCCCCCCACTTCAATGGGCTCCTGCAGCAGTCTGCTAGGCTCAATTTGCCCATCCACCCTTTGTTCTCATCCACACAGGTAGCAGGTTGGTCAAAGTCATGGGCTAAGACTCCTCCATCACAACATCCTGGATCCTCATACTTGCCTGAATCGCAGTCACACCCTCTTTGAAAAATTTAGACAATGGATTAAGGCAGGCATAAATTCTATGTCAATTACTTAAAGGAATGATATACATTTGTTCTATATCCCAGTAGGAGAACGATATTGGTAAATGCAATAGAAAAGTTGTACAACATATCCACAATCTAAAATTTTTAAAAATACAGTTAGAAATCATGCTTAGAATTTAAACACCCACAGTTGAATTCTAAACACGTGACAAAATTTTACACAAGTCAATGTTAGAATTGCTCGATACTTTTATTCACAACTTTCATTTATATAATGTAGAAAGACACCCCAAAGTGCTGAACAAAGGTATGAGTAAAACAGATGAAGAATATGTTCTTGTAATGACTACTTAATCCACATATGTCAATGGTCAAAACTGGATGGACTAGAGAACTGTGAATGTGGAGCTCAGAGCCAAATGAATATAGTCACATTATGAATTAAGTGCTTTTGAAAAGCAAATCACTCATTTAATGGTCTAGTTGCTCTACATCAACAACAATATTGATTTCTTCTCCCACAAAAAAAATCAGGTAAACAAAATCATGTTTTTGTTTCATCATCTCATTGAATTGAACTATCAAAATGGTAGAATATCAAGTTAAGTGTCTTATTTTAATCATGTACCCCAACTGAAAAGTGTACTTGTGCCATCAAAGCAATATATCTCTGACTAGATAAATATAATGTTACGACCAGGTGAGAAAGGTGTCTAGGGGTCTGTTACTATCTTCACCTGGTCTTATTGTAACAGGGTTTAATTTTAAACACATTGTTTTTTGAGCTCCCCTTTTTGTGAATCTTTGTTCACAGTTTTCCAATTACAAGAAAAAGAAAGCAATTCACACAGGCTTTCTGAGGTTTAAAGAAGAAAGATGAAATGTTATTAAAACTTAAACTTAAACTCTAATATGGTTCATGCCTACAGATATACGACGTGCCCAAGCTAGCATGCACATGCGATATGCACGTGCAAATAGGGACAGAAAAGAGAAGAAAAGATAAGGTGGAACAGTTTGAGGCAATATCTTGTTACAGTGCTTCGAGCTCACTGTAGTCCTTTTGTAAGTAATCTTGTGTTTTGGTGGGGCCCAGTAGTCTCCTTAAAACCTTGTTTACGTAGGAAACCTTTCTCTCTTTGAGTTTCACATGTTTTCACAAGATTCGGTTCTGTGGGAAGGAGATGGAAGCAGGCAGGAGAGAGTTCTGCTTCAGTTCCAGGACAGACTTTCACTCCATGAGCACACAGCTTTGTTTATGTTGAAATTCTTTGTTGGAAGTTCAAATTCTCTGCCACAGCCAGTTAGTCATGTGACTAAAACTGGTCTGAGCACTTCTTCTGTGTATTGGGAAAGCAACGACTGCATCCCCATTGTTCCAACACTGCTAGTACTATACAAATGTCCTTCTAGTCAGGGGCTTGCAATTTTAAGTTTTGATGTTCATGTGGCAAAATAATGTGTGCCTCAGTCTTGGCAGGTGAGGGGTTTGCCTGACAATAATTTTATCAATTTTACCTCAACTCGTATAGGCTTAAACTGCCCCAATTTTTAACTGATGGAGAGGTTTTGGGCCAGGCTGGACATTCTGAACAGGTTTTCTTTCCATCAAAACCTATTCGTCAAATTAGACTGTGTTATCTGTAGCAAGTGGATTGGTGTTAAACTGCCTTTTTATGGGATTTAGCACACAGAAAAAAGTGGGTTTATACAATGGCTATGCACATATTTAAAGAAAATATCAAGGGAAAGGTCTGCTCACCTTCACTACTAGAGCATATTTAACAAATATTTTACAAAATAAAGCACAATGTTTATTTCTGAGTTGTTAGGCTAAGAGTGTTGTCACATGACACATACAAGTACTTACTGGCAGCTACAAAGGAATGACACATTTGAGTTACATTGTTGGCCTGACATAACTCACTGTCCAAGAAAAACAGAATGCTGCTTAGGTTAGGTTTAAAATTAGCTTCTCTGTCAGCTCAGCAAATTGACTCAATGAATAGCTGAGCCATACAGAGCAGGAGGGTCCTGAGTTTGATGCCTGACGATGCTGAGTAAGGTGATCTGTGTCAGCAGATGGATCACAGTTGGCACAGTAGCCCAAAATTAGGAAAATAGCATTGTCCTCAAGCTCCTATCTCTAGCCATTATCCAGTAACTCCAATGGAAGTGAGTGTGTTTGGAAGTCAGGCACTCGCAGAATCGGGCTGAGCTGTGATGCTCCTTTATGACCAACTAATTATTGCAAAGGTTCCTACATGAACATTGACCATTTAGGAGTGCAATTGGTACCTGTAGAACTACATCCCAGCAAGAAGTCAACAGCTTCAAGAGGAAAAGGGAAAATTAACAAGTAATTATTAAATGTAATATTAACAAACCTGCTACAGGCCTAGTTCTGCTAACATTACAAATATTAAACATAAACTTTACAAATTTACTGGGTGGTCAAGTAGAGTGCCAGGGAACATTTGAGGTCAAAGTTCCTTGGGATGCCAGGATTACTTCAACCAGCACTGACGCTGCTAGAGTTTACAAGGTCAAAGGGAAGGCATCTAATTAGGACGGAACAAGCAGGTACAAGTGGCAATATGGGCACAGATACCTGTAGCCAGGAAATCTGATCATCTGTCTGCCATTTGGGCAGTGGATTCCCCAGGCCCCACATCATCCCGTCCACTTCTCTAGCCTGGACACCATTGGCGGGACTTATGTCCATCGACTTGGAAGCTGGAACACCTGTGTTCACTGGGTATACCAGCCTCCAAAGATATGCTGAGTTCTGACCAAGGCTACTGGAGCTTAAAGCTCTAACATAGGAAGCCCCAATCCCCTTGTTCCACTGCCCTGATTACATTTGCCTTGTAATGCATAGGTAGAGCTTTTGTATCTTACAAAGTAAATTGGAAGACCTGAAAACAGTGGAAACCCAATGCATCCTAATCTGTCATTTTCTGGATATTACCACCAATCTCCCACAAATTGGCAGAAATCGCAAGGAATTTTATCCTTTTAAACCTTACTTATATTGAACTGGTGTGAAGCCAACATTGTGTGAGGGAGATCTTGCACTGCCAGCCTGTGTGATTCAGGTAATTT
This sequence comes from Heterodontus francisci, assembly GCF_036365525.1. Taxonomy (NCBI): domain Eukaryota; kingdom Metazoa; phylum Chordata; class Chondrichthyes; order Heterodontiformes; family Heterodontidae; genus Heterodontus; species Heterodontus francisci. The sequence continues at coordinate 136,404,752 of NC_090376.1, read as the reverse complement.
CACTCTTGAATTATGCTACACACATAGCACGGATTCAAAACTTCACATTAATGTTCCAACATTTCATTAAGGTGAATATTTGCATGATGATGCATGTACAGTGCTGTTTGTATGTAATAGCAACAAGCAAAAGGAATTATGTACAATAATGATAGAACAGTGAGATAGTTTGCTGCGGATCTGGTAGTTTTTCTGACAGAATGGATGGAATTTTATCTAAACAGACACACATGCAGTGGGGTAGTTGGGGCGGTGAGAGGCAGGCAGGGGCGTGGCGTAAGGGGTCAAGAACCTGATTGTTCTGTTACGAGGGTGGGCTCTTTAACTCAGCCACTGCATTAATATTCCATTTTCAGGTTTCCTGACCAATCACAGAGGGCAGGCGGTATGAGGCGGTAAATCTGTAAAATGAGGAATTTTTTGTTAAAAGGGACCTGGCAGAAGAGGAGATCTGGCAAGGTTGCCCCTTCCCCCCGCCGCACCCCCCCCCCCCCCCACCCCCACCACCATGGCAACATAATATGGCGAATACTAATAAAAATGAATGCCTCAATGGAACACATTTAAAAATAGATTATATTGAGCAGCTAGTTATCACTCCGAATCACTTGACATGCTGCTTCTTGTTTTATAATTTCAATGATATTATGTACAATATTTCAAAAACCAGAACCCGCAATGAATGACTTTAAAAACAATGAACTATAAAAATTCAGGCCACAAAATTGGACAGGGCCGGGAACAAGTACGCCGTCTCCAAATGCAGCATCACTTCCTCTAGACCTCTTTAACCAAATTTGGACAACTTTAGCCAACTCTTCAAAGCACCAAGCACTTCTACAAACTCATACAGAGCCAGTAGAGATTAATCAGCAACTAACCTGAAAGTAGTTGATAACCTCTTTAAATAGCACTGGTGGGGAATCCTTACTGCCGTTGAATCCATGTTCAGCTATGAGTCTTCAAGAGTGGGTGTTAGCTGGAGGGGCCAGGGTGTAAATGGCAGTACTGGCATCAAATCAGCGTTACATACACACTGATGTCAAAATCTACCTACTTTGCATACTTCTGGTCAATGCTCCTAGTGCCCGAGCAAACACCCTCATCAAGATGGCGTTCAGCGCAGGCCATGCCAGAAGTGTGCATGCGTGGCACAAACTGCACTTTGATTCCAAGACAGCACACGTAGCACTAAAACTACAGATATTATGGAGCCCAATTTTGCAGCTGGGCTATTTATTGGTTGCAGGTGGGAAACAGAGAGTGGAATTAAATGTAGGATATGGTATGTGGTGTTCCTCGAGGATCTGACTGGCTGCTCAATGTTTCATCATATATATCAAGTAATAGAGATTAAGTAATAGAGAGTTGAATATCAAAGTTTTCAGATGTCACAAAGTTAAAAGGTAGATTTAGGTGTGGAGCTGGGAGCAAAAAGTTATAAAGTGACATGAACAGATTAAGTGAGTGAGCAAAACTGTGTCAGATTGTGTTCACTGTGGAGAAGAGTGAGGCCATCCATATTGAATGTAGGGAACACTGATCTGAGCATGTTCTTTATTGCAAAAGACTAGGAACTGTGGAGGAACAGAGGGATTTAGATGTCCATGTGCACAAATCACTGATAGCTAATGTACAGGTACAGGGAGTACTTAAAAAAGGCTAATGGACTATTTACCTTTGTCTTAAGGGGGCTGGATTACAAATAGGATAAAATTATCTTTCAATTGTACAGACCTTTTGCCAGACACCAGCTGGAGTACTGTGCTCACCTCAGGAAGGAAATATTGACCTTGGAGGGGATATAGCACGGATGCTCCAGAATGATATCAGAGTTAAATCATGAGCTCAGGTTGCATAAACTTGTCTCCAATTCCCTTTGGTTTAGAAGATTGAGAGATGGCCTAACTGAAGTCTTTAAAATGATAAAAGGGATTCAACAGGGTAGATACAGGAATGAATCAGGAAGCTCTTCTTCACTCAAATGCGAGCGAAAATCTGGAATTCGCTCCCCGAATGTGTGGATGCTGAGTCAATTGAAATTTTCAAGATTGGGATCAACATATTTTTATTTGGTAAGTGTATTGAGGGATATGGATCAAAGGTGGTTAAATGGAGTTGATGGGCATGTCAGTCATGATCTGATTGAATGGCGGAACAGGCTTGAAGGGTTGAATGGCCTTGTCTTGTTCTTATTTCCAATGGCTCTAGGGATTCTGCAGAAAGGCATCCTCAGTCACATTTATGATGGGCTATCTCATTTCCTGTGAGCCAGTCTTGCATTTTGTCTTGAACAGCAGATGACTTCTTGATCCGGTCAAGATAGGAGAGTTTGTCTGTACTTCACAAAATTGTAAACACGTTTATAAAGACCAGGTTTCTAATTTTGCCACAGCTAGTGCAGAGAAAATCTTCACTTTTTATATACATTATGAATATTACACAGAAAACAGACCATTAACTTGCATAATTATTTTTGCTGGTGGTTGTCTACCATCTGAATATTAAGGGAGTAGAAGCCATTTCTGTTCAAAGACTAAAGCCATTATTTTTAGCTTCTGCTATATAAAACTATGTTCTCTTGTCACTGATTCCATCCATTTTCCTTTCAATCCACTCAGCTTGATATTGTGACTCCATCCTCTGGAATATTGTCTGCCTCAATCCCACCCCCTGCCACTGAAATCATTGTTCATGCTTTTGCTACCTTTGGACTTGAGTCCTCCAATGAACTGAGAGTGACTGCCCTTGACGTCAAGACAGCATTTGATTTAATGTGGTATGAAGGAGACCTCGTAAAATTGAAGTCAATGGGAATCTAGGGAAAACTCTCCACTGGAGTCATATCTAGCACAAAGGAAAATGTTGTGGTTATTGGAGGCCAATCATCTCAGCCCCAGGACATCAATTCTTCAGGGCAGGGTTTTAGATCCAACCATCTTCAGCTGCTTCATCAATGGTCTTTCCTTCATCATCAGGTAAGAAGAGCGGATGTTCCATACCACTTGCAACCCCTCAGATACTGAAGTAGTCCATGTTTGCATGCAACTAGACCGAGACAACGTCTGGGCTTGGTTTGACAAGTGGTAAGTAACATTCGTGCCACACAAATGCCAGGCAGTGACTATCTCCAACAAAAGAGAATCTAACCACATCTCTTTGACATTCAATGGCATTACCATTGTCAAGTCCCACACCATCAATATCCTGAGAGTCACCATTGACCAAAAACTTAACTGGACCAGCCACATAAACACTGTGGCTATAAGAGCAGGTCATGAGCTGAGTATTGTGCAGCAAGTGACTCACCTCCTGACTGCAAAAATGTAATTAAAAATCTTTTAAGTATAAAACACATTTATAAAGTCTTTGTCGATTCAAAACGCTCACGTTTATACTGTTTCTAATCAATAAACTCATCTTTTGGAATGTAAGTGTTACCTTTTTGTGTGTGTTTTTCCTGCTTTCATTATCCATATATGGTAATATCATTAACTACTTATTCCCAATTATGGTAATATCATTAGCTACTTATTCCCAATTAATTATCTGCTGAGAATTCCCTTCTCATGAAGTTGTGAGCTTTTATCTGATCAAAATGTTTGTAGTGTTTTATTGTAACACTAAGACTTAACTTTATAAATGTGTTTTATACTTAAAAGATTTTTAATTACATTTTTGCAGTAACTGTTTTTGTCTTTTTGGGTTAAATTGGGTCCAGGTGGCATCTGTTTTTTGTAGGAAACATTCCATTTTGTGATTGATCATCTGCAATGATTATTTGATGGTACCTCATACCATCTCCACCTTGGGGAATCGCGGCCTACATCTAGGGAGAAGACTTGGAGGGCGGAGTTCCGGACCGGTAAGTATAAAAAACTTACCTCGGGGATTCACGGCCTACATCCAGGGAGAAGACTCGGAGGGCTGAGTTCCGGACTGGTAATTTACCTCGGGTGAAAAAAAAACTGAAAAACCCGAAAAAGTGACGTCACAGGAAAGCTGTGACCTGATTGGCTGGTAGGGAATTTGTTCTGAATTTGAAAATAAAACATTGATGAAAATTGATTAAAACCCTAATTAACTAATTAATTAATAAGTAGAATAACTAAACTGGAGGGAGGAGATTACTGTGTTTAGTTAGCATTTAATATTTATGCTAGAAATCTAGCACTAGGGACCATATTGTTAATTGTAACATAATTTAGTAAGGATTTAATAAGCATTTATTCATTTTAAATTAATTTATTAATTAGTGCTAGAAATGTCAGTTCGAGGGGTAAAGTGCTTCACCTGTGAGATGTGGGAGGTCCTTGACGCTTCCAGCGTTCTGGATGACTACATCTGCAGGAAGTGTACCCAGTTGCAGCTCCTCACAGACCGCATGGATCGGTTGGAGCGGCAACTGGATGCACTTAGGAGCATGCAGGTGGCAGAAAGCGTCATAGACAGGAGTTTTAGAGAAGTGGTTATACCAAGGTGCAGGCAGATAGATGGGTGACCGCTAGAAGGGGCAGGCAGTCAGTGCAGGAATCCCTTGTGGCTATCCCCCTCTCTAACAAGTATATCGCTTTGGATACTGTTGGGGAGGATGGTCTATCAGGGGAAAACAACCGCAGCAGCCAGAGCAGTGATACCACGGCTAGCACTGTTGTTCAGCAGGGAGGGACAAAGCACAGAAGAGCAATAGTTTTACGGGACTCTATAGTCAGGGGCACAGATAGGCACTTCTGTGGACATGAAAGAGACTCCAGGATGGTAATGTTACCTCCCTGGTGCCGGGGTCAAGGATGTCTCTGAATGGACAGGGGGCATTCTGAAGGGTGAGGGTGAACAGCCAGAGGTTGTGGTACACATCGGTACCAACGACATAGGCAGGAAGAGTGACGTGGTCCTGCAGGGGGAGTTTAGGGAGTTAGGTAGAAAGTTAAAAGACAGGACCTCGAGGGTTGTGATCTCGGGATTACTCCCTGTGCCACGTGCCAGTGAGGCTAGAAATAGGAAGATAGTGCAGCTAAACACGTGGCTGAACAGCTGGTGTAAGAGGGAGAGTTTCAGATATCTGGATCATTGGGATCTCTTCAGGGACAGGTGGGACCTGTACAAGAAGGACGGGTTGCATCTAAACTGCAGGGGCACAAATATCCTGGCTGCAAGGTTTGCCAGCGTCACTCGGGAGGGTTTAAACTAGTGTGGCAGGGGGGTGGGAACCAGAGCAGTAGGACAGCAGGTGAAATAAATGAGGGGGAACTAGTAAATAAGGCCAGTAAGACTAAGAGGAAGAGCAGGCAGGGAGATGTTGCGGAGCACAGCGGGACTGGTGGTCTGAAGTGCATTTGTTTCAATGCGAGCAGTATAACAGGTAAGATGAACTTGGAGCTTGGATTAGTACTTGGAACTATCATGTTGTTGCTATTACAGAGACTTGGTTGAGGGAAGGATTGGCAGCTAAATGTTCCGGGATTTAGAAGCTTCAGGCGGGATAGAGGGGAATGTAAAACGGGTGGGGGAGTTGCATTACTGGTTAAGTAGAATATCACAGCTCTACTGCGGGAGGACACCTCAGAGGGGTCATGCAGTGAGGCAATATGGGTGGAACTCAGGAATAGGAAGAGTGCAGTCACGATGTTGGGGGTTTACTACAGGCCTCTCAACAGCCAGCGGGAGGTAGAGGAGCAGATATGTAGACAGATTTTGGAAAGATGTAAAGGTAACAGGGTTGTAGTGGTGGGTGATTTTAACTTCCCCTATATTGACTGGGACTCACTTAGTGCTAGGGGCTTGGATGGGGCAGAATTTGTAAGGAGCATCCAGGAGGGATTCTTGAAACAGTATGTAGATAGTCCAACTAGGGATGGGGCCGTACTGGACCTGGTATTAGGGAACGAGCCTGGCCAGGTGGTCGAAGTTTCAGTAGGAAGGCATTTTGGGAACAGTGATCATAATTCCATAAGTTTTAAGGTACTTGTGGATAAGGATAAGAGTAGTCCTCGGGTGAAGGTGCTAAATTGGGGGAAGGCTAATTATAACAATATTAGGCAGGAACTGAAGAATTTAGATTGGGGGCGGCTGTGTGAGGGTAAATCAACATCTGACATGTGGGAGTCTTTCAAAAGTCAGTTGACTAGAATCCAGGACCGGCATGTTCCTATGAGGAAGAAGGATAAGTTTGGCAAGTTTCGGGAACCTTGGATAACGAGGGATATTGTGAGCCTAATCAAAAAGAAAAAGGAAGCATTCGTAAGGGCTGGAAGGCTGGGAACAGACGAAGGCCTTGAGGAATATAAAGACAGTAGGAAGGAACTTAAGCAAGGAGACAGGAGGGCTAAAAGGGGTCATGAAAAGTCATTGGCAAACAGGATTAAGGAGAATCCCAAGGCTTTTTATACGTATATAAAGAGCAAGAGGGTAACCAGGGAAAGGGTTGGCCCACTCAAGGACAGAGGAGGGAATCCAAGTGTGGAGCCAGAGGGAATGGGGGAGGTACTAAATGAGTACTTTGCATCAGTATTCACCAAAGAGAAGGACTTGGGTGGATGATGAGTCCAGGGAAGGGAGTGTAAATAGTCTGGGTCATGTCGTTATCAAAAAGGAGGAAGTGTTGGGTGTCTTGCAAATCATTAAGGTAGATAACTCCCCAGGGCCTGATGGGATCTACCCCAGAATACTGAGGGAAGCAAGGGAAGAAATTGCTGGGGCCTTGACAGAAATCTTTGTATCCTCATTGGCTACAGGTGAGGTCCCAGAGGACTGGAGAATAGCCAATGTTGTTCCTTTGTTTAAGAAGGGTAGCAAGGATAATCCAGGAAATTATAGGCCGGTGAGCCTTACGTCAGTGGTAGGGAAATTATTAGAGAGGATTGTTCGGGACAGGATTTACTCCCATTTGGAAACAAATGGACTTATTAGCGAGAGGCAGCATGGCTTTGTGAAGGGGAGGTCGTGTCTCACTAACTTGATTGAGTTTTTTGAGGAAGTGACGCAGATGATTGATGAAGGAAGGGCAATGGATGTTGTCTATATGGACTTCAGTAAAGTCTTTGACAAGGTCCCTCATGGCAGACTGGTACAAAAGGTGAAGTCACACAGGATCAGAGTTGAGCTGGCAAGATGGATACAGAGCTGGCTCGGTCATAGAAGACAGAGGGTAGCAGTGGAAGGGTGCTTTTCTGAATGGAGGGATGTGACTAGTGGTGTTCCGCAGGGATCAGTGCTGGGACCTTTGCTGTTTGTAGTATATATAAATGATTTGGAGGAAAATGTAGCTGGTCTGATTAGTAAGTTTGCGGATGACACAAAGGTTGGTGGAGTTGCGGATAGTGATGAGGATTGTCAGAGGATACAGCAGGATATAGATTGGTTGGAGACTTGGGCGGAGAAATGGCAGATGGAGTTTAATCCGGACAAATGTGAGGTAATGCATTTTGGAAGATCTAATGCAGGTGGGAAGTATGCAGTAAATGGCAGAACCCTTAGGAGTATTTATAGGCAGAGAGATCTGGGCGTACAGGTCCTCAGGTCACTGAAAGTGGCAACGCAGGTAGATAAGGTAGTCAAGAAGGCAAACGGCATGCTTGCCTTCATTGGTCGGGGCATAGAGTATAAAAATTGGCAAGTCATGCTGCAGCTGTACAGAACTTTAGTTAGGCCACACTTAGAATATTGCGTACAATTCTGGTCGCCACACTACCAGAAGGACGTGGAGGCTTTGGAGAGGGTACAGAAGAGGTTTACCAGGATGTTGCCTGGTCTGGAGGGCATTAGCTATGAGGAGAGTTAGGATAAACTCAGATTGTTTTCACTGGAACGACGGAGGTGGAGGGGCGACATTATAGAGGTTTACAAAGTTATGAGTGGCATGGACAGAGTGGATAGTCAGAAGCTTTTTCCCAGGTTGGAAGAGTCAGTTACTAGGGGACATAGGTTTAAGGTGCGAGGGGTAAAGTTTAGAAGGGATGTGCGAGGCAAGTTCTTTACACAGAGGGTAGTGAGTGCCTGGAACTTGCTGCCGGGGAGGTGGTGGAAGCAGGTACAATAGCGACGTTTAAGAGGCATCTTGACAAATACATGAATAGGATTGGAATGGAGAGATACCGTTCCCAGAAGTGCAGAATGTTTTAGTTTAGACAGGCATCAAGATCGGCGCAGGCTTGGAGGGCTGAATGGCTTGTTCCAAAGCTGTACTGTTCTTTGTTCTTTGCTCTTTGTTAAGTCAGTCTGTCCATATCATTAACATTATCAATTAATTAAGATTACAGTTATCAGTACGGACCATGTACAGCCTTTCTCATTCAACTTAAAAGATGTTTCTGGTGCACATTCCATTGTAACAGGGATGTTCCTGAATTTTTAACTCTGCCCTTAAAAGGAATTTCAGTGAGTCTTGAAAACTGACCATTTATTCAATCTTTAATTCTGAAAGGTATAATGTATTAATTATATCTAAATTCTACTTAATTAAGCCTATTATACCTATATTTCATCACAGTCACTGGGTCAAAATCCTGGAAATGCCTCTGAAACAAGATTGTGGGTACCATCAACACAAGCACTGCAGTGTTCAACACCTTCTCAAGGGCAATTAGGGATGGACAATAAGTCATGGCCCTGCCAGTGGCACCCACCTTTCAAGAATGAATAAAAAATAACTCTTCCTTCCCAGTCTCCATCCTCCACCGTAAACTCCAATTTGTTCAAAGCTCAGTTTCCTGAATCCTGCTCATCACTCCTATCCTCGCAAGCCAACATTGGCTCTTTGCCTCTTGTTCAAATCCCTCCATGAACTTGCCCCACTCTATGGGCTGGATTTTATGAGCTTGCCGCTGATCTCAATGTCAAGCTCCAAAGGGCTGCACGCCAAAGAACCTCCACAATCTTAAGCATGGCGGCTCATTTAAATAGCCAGGGTGGCCCGCCCAATCCTCGAGGTCACAGGCTATCTGTCCCCGGTAATGGCGTCAGCTGCCTGTGCACAGGTGCTGAAGCCATTTTCAAAGGGCAGTCAGCCCTGATGGGATATTTAAATATTTAAAGACATATTATAATAAAATGAAATAAATTCATTTCTTTTGCTCCTCTCCCACCCACCCCCAATAACAACTATATTAATTATTTGCCCTTGCTCCCCAAAACACTGACCTTTAACATCTGACCTTCCCCCCCGCAAACGGCAGAAAGTTTAAAGTACGACCCTTCCCACCATCCCCTACATGACGTTTACTTGACCTCGTCCTCCTGCCCCCTGCACTGATAAACTTACCTCCTCCCTCCTCCCTACCAGTGTCACACCTCGTTTTCCTGGATGGGGATCTGAAGGCGCTTGAGTGCCAGCTGCCACGCCGAAGATTGTGGCGAGCCCTCAAGATCGCAGGTGAGTACATGTAAATATATTAATGTAATTAATTTGCATATGTTGATTGTGGTCCCGTCGCCCAGCGGCGGAGGGGTTGCCACAGAGCCTTGCCGCCGCCGGGAGGATCAGACCAGGCCCTGCCAAAGTCGAAGTCCGTGGCGGGCCTCATCCGGAGCCACCTTCAGGCCCCCTTGCCCCCCTTTCCACCCCCACCCCCCCCGCCATGGATCCCGACGTTGAAGGCTGCTTAAAATACAGCCCATATCTGTGTAACTACTTACAGCCGTAAATCTGGCCCCACAAAATTTGCGACTCAATCTCTAACCATTTGATCATCCATTCCTCCCTTTGTCGCACAATTGGTGTCAGAGCCTTCAGCCACCAGGCCTGCTCTCTAGAAATCCCTCCCTGAATCTTTCCACCTTTCTAGTTTTCTCAATCTTTGAAATCCTTTTCAAAATCCATTGTTTTAAAAACATTGTTTTGATCACCTGCTTCATTCTATGGCTCATTGCAGCTCCTTTATTTCTATCATATATTGGCAGATCCAAGAGAGATATCCTGCTGGTGCTTGGAAAGACCCTTTGGTGTAAACATTTAGTATGGTGATCAGCTTCATTTCCACTGAGATTGCCATCTGGCTGTTGACACTTCTTTGCAAATGTAGAGCTGAGAGGTTAGAGCTAATTTCCCTGTTGAGGTACAGCTTCTTTACACATTAATGTTCTGCTTCCTATGTTCTCAAACACCTGGCCTATGATCTTTTGTTTCTGCTGTTCCTCTTGCTGCAAAGTCTTCAACAACAAGAGGCTTTATTCACTTCTGTTCCGTGACATTCACTGAAATACTGCTGCAGCCTACCTCCTGACCTGTTCAACCTGCAAAATCTGTTTGCTCCCTTTAGCATTTAATGTTAGCTGCAATTGTAGTAAATTGATGCAATATGCAAATTAATCAAATACTAACCATTTCTGCACATTTACCCATGAATTGATGCTTTCAAACCACTTAGCAAATTTAATTTAAAAAAAAACATGTTCTGTTAGTCTATTAATGCAAATTACAACAGTGTACTGCAAGGAGATACATTTTTGTATTCATTCACAGATATGAGCATCATTGGCAAAGCCAGCATTTATTGCCCATTCCTAATAACTGAGTGGATTTCTAAGCCTGTTCAGAGTGCAGTTAAGAGTCAACCACTTTGCTGTGGGTCTGGAGTCACATCGCAGCCAGACTGGGTAAGGTCAGCAGATTCTTTTCATGAGGGACTTAAGCAAAACAGATGTTTTTTTATGACAATTGGGTAGTTTTATCGTCACCATTATTGATAAAAGCTTTTTATTCATTTGGCTGAATTTAAATTCCCCAGTTGCTGTCGTGAAGATTTAATCTCATGTATCTAGATCATTAGTCCAGGCCTCAGGATTACTAGTCCAGCGACCGAACGATTATGTCACCACATCCATGACAACATGGACTAAAGTTGTTGGCATTCTATTACTGCTAACAAAGTCTCAAGAAGTTAACAATGAATGTTAAATTGGCTAACACCCGAAAATGAGTGTGGAAATTGTGGTAGACAGTTAACCCGCACCCGTTCATGATGTTGCAGACAGCCCTTTACACTCATGCTGCCTGCTGTATTAAATGTGATTGCTACAGGCAGCGAGCATGACCCGCACAGTTCGTTGGTTGCACGCATCAGCAGGAGGCCTGATATCACAAGTGGCCAGCATTATTTAAAGGCAGCTTGCACCTCTTAAAAGGGAGAGGCATTGTGCCTGCAAGAAATGGTAGGAGTTTATTGAAAAATGTGATATTTTGGGGAATGGCTGAACATGTAAAAAAATGAGCACTAAGGTTTTCTGCCAGTGCACTGGAGGACTTGGCATCATATTTGCAAATAATGCGAGCCACCCTGGGCTGGATTTTTAATCTGGGGTCGGAAACCCGACGCCTGGAACATTTACGGATCCCAAACTTGTCTCACGTCAGTGTAAGTGACGCAAAGTGATTTTAAAATGCAAAGGGCCTAATTAGCCCAGGGCAAGTTTGGCGCCCAGTGAGTGGTATCGGAGCTGCCTGGAGGTGGGAACTAGAAATGGAGAGCCCTTTGAAAAGGCGAGGGGCACCCATGACTGGGCTTGCTGTTCACTGAGGAGATGGCACAGGTGGGCCAGTATTGGCACAGATTGATGTCTATGGGTGGCCCCATGGTTTTCAGATGCCTCTTTTGAAGAGCTCTCTGAAGCAGTTACTGAGAGGCTAGAAGAAATGTCCCTGGCGTGTGGCAGAAGAAATCCGCCCAGAGACACCAAGAGGGTCTGGATGGAGGTGGCAACGGAGGTTAGTAGTAGAGGAGTGACTTGAAGGATGTGGTTCCCGTGTCGGAAAAGGATAAGTTCTGGAAAGGTGAGTGGTAAGTGACACCCAGGTGACAGGCCTCTAACTCTATGCGGCAGTGTGCACACGAGCTGAGCAGACTGAGTGTCCATCGTTCTCCCTAACATTGTCAGATTAAATGGCCAGTTGCCTCACTGCGAAGTCAGTCACCTTCACATATGGGGCACAACTGAAAAGTGGGCATCACTGAGGAGCACAACAGCTCTTGTCAGTGTCGTGCTGGAGTAGGAGAGGGAGGCAAGGCCACTCATACATCATTCTCTCCTCATCAAGAGAGCTCACAACAGTCGCAAGATGTCTCATACAGGTGGTGGAGTGGGGAACCTGCACAATCTGACAGCTATGGAGGAGGCGGCAGTGGACATTGTGAAGGTGCCATTCTGCCAGATCAAGGACGAAGGCAAGCTGGGAAGCAGTGAAGAGCAAGGTCATTTGATTTCTCTGTCTTCAGGTGTAGGACATATAGGCAACTCCAGTCCAGTGCACGCTGTAGCTCTTCGACTGCTGTCATCTGTTGGATTGGTTGCGCTGATGCACCTGCTGGGTAACCCGAGTTCTCATCAACTCCTTCTTGTGTTTACCACTGGACCAGTAGTGAATGGGGAGCAAAGCATCCCAGCACTGTTGTTGCCAGCCTCCTCAGCAGTGGGAGACCTCACAGAGCTTTCAACATCACATCATTCCTCTGCACCTTCCACCAGCACAGACACACTCACCTCTGTTGGGCCTAAACCAAGATTAGAATGGGGAGCATTGGATGAGCAGCACATCACAAGTGAGCAGGAGGAGGACAGTGAGGCAGTGTCAGCTGTGAGCAGTTCCCCTCGGAGAATGGAGGACAGACACAGTCGTGCTGTCTGGATGAAGATGCTGAGCCTTGGCTGTCACACACAAGGAGGCTTTTTCAGGAACATCAGAGACAGATGAGTTCCCATGTGTCAGAGATCCCTGCGCCATTGTGGAACCATGGGCAGGCAACAGAGGTGTCCATGCAGTGCATGTGCATCATTATGACTTAGAGTTTTAAGTGCATGAACTTCTCCATTGACAGAGTGGCCAACCTCTTGGAGAGCCATATGCAGCACCACTTCAGGTGGATGCAGGAGCAGTGCGCTGATATGCACTGGAAGAGTGAGACTTTCTGTAGCATTGACCATTCAGTGTCGCTGATGGTGCAGAGATGCTTGGAATGGTGCCAGCTGCATCCCATCTGATGGCTTCATTGAGTATGTAAGAGCGTCATGAAAGGGCTGACACAGTCAAAAAAGCTGATGAGGAAGCTAACTCTCAGTGGACACTGGCATCATTCCTCGCCTCCTCGGCCCCTCCGACTGAGGAAATATCCGTGCCGCAAGGCTCTGTGGCAGAGTCTGCTCCTGCAATGACGCAGGCACAGAATCCTGTGGAGGAGCCCCCTTGGGCACCTCCAAGATGAGGACAGAAGCCACGGGCACCTCAGCCAGAGGCAGAGACAATGGAGCAGGCTGCCTCCACCTCATCCTCTGCCACAGGGGAAGCACCTCATGGAAGGGGACATGAATGCAAGGTGTCACGTCGTTTGTTGCACTTTTTGGGACAGCTGGGTAAGGTTTTCTGTATTTGTTTGGTCATTCATTTCTTCTTTAATAACAATAATTGCTTGTGATTGTGATCAGACTTGTGAGTTATGAATGCTTGATGTCAAAAGTGAAATGCAGGTTAAGGACAGGGGGAAGCCAGTGGGTGCCTGGGTCTGTTGCAGCTCCATGGTCTGTGATGTAGGAAAATGTTGGCCACTAAAATAAAAATAAAAATGGAGACCCCATTCTCAAAGCTTTTGGGTGGCAATAGGATTTCTCAGATGTGCATGCTTGCAGAATAATTTCTCTTTCTAATGGAAGGCGAGTTACAGAGTCATCTGTCGTACGGTGCTAAATCAGCATCATCCTTGTGGCCATACCAGCTTGCCGATCGCCATGAGGCCTGGGACTGCCTCGACTTTCTTCCTCCAATGCATGAGCACTGGGTTCCTCTGCAGCTCACCCTTTGTCCTCATCTTCCTCTTCTTCCTCCTCCCCCGAGAAAGAGTGGTGTTCCAGGTCCTGCTCTTCATCCAGCTCCAGACCTCTTTGTATTATTCATGTTGTGCAGCACACAGCAAGCGACTGCAGTACGAGTCACTCTGGCTGGCTCAGCCTGGAGGGCAACACCCGACTGGTCAAGGCAATGGAAGTGCATCTTCAAGATGCCAATGGCTTGCTCAGTACAGCTGTGTGTTAGGAGATGGCTCTGGTTGTAGTGCCTCTCTCCATTTGTCTCTGGGTACCAGACGGACATCAGGAACCACCTCTTCAGGAAATAATCCTTACACCCAACAGCCACCCACGAAATCAGGATGTTGACCTGAAGATATCCGGCACCTGGGATTCTGACAGGATGAAGGAATCATAGCAGCTGCCTGGAACTGGGTGCACACCTGCAAGATTCACTTCCTGTGGTCACAGACCAGCAGGACATTCAATGAGTGGAAGCCTTTTCTGTTCAGGAATCTGGCTGACTGGTCTGTCAGTACCTTGATGGCTATGAGGGTACAATTGATTACCCCGTGGACCTGAGGGAATCCGTCGATGGCAACAAAGCCCAATGGCCTCTGTGCCTACACTGGCCCATCTGTCTCAAATTGGATGCAGTCCCCCACCCCTCCAGATTAGGGCATCCGTGACCAGCCTGTTGGCTCGTTGAGCTGCCAACTGGGAGATGCCACCCATGTTTGCAGCTGATCCTTGGAAAGACCCAGAAGCATACAATTTCAGGGCGATGGGGACCTTGGCGGCTGCAGGTAGGGGACTGCCAGGGGGTCCACGAGGCCTCAGGTCACTATGCACCAGAGTGCAAATGTCCGAGATCAATCACCTGGAAAGGTGCAGTCTCCTACAGAACCGGTACACTCGATGTTTTGAGTAGTGCCTTCTTCCCCATGCCGTCCCCTCGCTCTGCTTCTCTGGCCTCCTCCTGACCAGAAGGATGCATCTGTTGAAGCTCCTCCTCACTACTCTGTCCAATATCAGAGTATCCTACCAACTGCACCACTAGCCTCATCCACTGCTCCCATATCAAATCCCTCAGCTGGTGCTCATTTATTCAGCAAGCTTATACTGCTGCCATTGTGGCTCAAAATACCACTGTTCAAGGGGGTTTCAGGGACATCACAGCAGTCCATCAATTTGTTCTTCATCAGAGCAGTAGGATTACTGAGGTGCCACCCCGTGAGAGTGGCAGTGGCTTCATGGAGCAGAAACCTGTTGTCCTCTCTCAAGATGATAGCATTCCTGGTCCCAACCATGCCACTCTGTCAGTGTCCTTGAGGCGGTCTATCAGACAGCCAAACCAGACAGCTGCAGCCCAGGCCGAGGTGGTGCAGTCTGAAGCCTGGCTTTGTAGGCCCAGTTATGCGCAAGATTGCCCTCCAAGGCCATCTGCAGTTTCCTCATTTATAGATCAGCAGTCTTCCAACACGCATTCTTCAGCCATTAGCAAAGCACCTTGGTGGAGCCCTCAAACAGGCAAAGGCACAGAGAAGACAGGTAGCAAGGGATTGTTTAAAGATGTTTAATTTATATATGTATGCATTATTTAATGATTGAACTTATAAATTGGATTACAATGTGTATTTTCTGATGATTTTTATTTTTGTCTTGTCAGAAAGAGGAGGATGTGATAGTCAGTGATAAAGGAAAGGTGTAGGACTGTTGGTGAATGGGGAGGTGGGGTTGAGGTTATTGGTATTGCTCATGAATTATTTGATCACCTAAGCTCAGGTAGGATGGGGCTGTTTACATTGTAGCCTCCCTTCCTTGTTGAGTTCCTCCACTTCCTCTTGTACTTCCTCCTCCTCCTCTTCCTCATCTTCCTCCTCCTCTTCTTCATACTCCTGCTGCTCAATTTCTTAAAATAAAAGCAAAATACTGCAGATGCTGGAAATCTGAAATAAAAATAAGAAATGCTGGAAATACTCAGCAGGTCTAGCTGCATCTGTGGAGAGAGAAGCAGAGTTAACATTTCAGGTCAGTGACCCTTCATCAGAACTGGCAGATATTAGAAATGTAAAAGGTTTTAAGCAAGTAAAGCGGGGGGTGGGGCAAGAGATAACAAAAGAGGTGTTGATAGGACAGAGGGTCACAGAGAATAACTGACCAGAATGTCATGGAACAAAGGCAAATGATATGTTAATGGTGTGCTGAAAGACAAAGCGTTAGTACAGAGAGGTTGTGAATAGATCGTAAAGCACAAAGCACTCCAAGCACAAACATTTTTTAAAAACAGAAACAGCGGATAGGCACGGTAGAAAAAAACTGAACAAACTAAAAAAAACTAAAATAAAATAACCAAATAAAGAAGTAAAAATAAAAAAATAAAAAAATAACTAATCATAAAAAGGGGGGCCGTCATGCTCTGAAATTATTGAACTCAATGTTCAGTCCGGCAGGTTGTAGCGTGCCTAATCGGTAAATGAGATGCTGTTCCTCGAGCTTGCGTTGATGTTCGCTGGAACACTGCAGAAATCCCAGGACAGAGATGTGAGCATGAGAGAGGGGAGTGGGGGAGGGGTGGGGGGGGTGTTGAAATGACCAGCAGCCAGAAGGTCGGGGTCATGCTTACGGACTGAGTGGAGGTGTTCCGCAAAGCGGTCACACAACCTGCGTTTGGTCTCCCCACTGCAGAGGAGATTACATTGTGAGCAGTGAATACAGTATACTAAATTGAAAGAAGTACAAGTAAATCACTGCTCCATCTGAAAGGAGTATTTGGGGCCTTGGATAGTGAGGAGGGAGGAGGTAAATGGGCAGGTATTACACCTCCTGCGATTGCAGGGGAAGGTGCGATGGGAAGGGGACAAGGTGGTAGGATTAACGGAGGAGTGGACGAGGGTGTCACGGAGGGAACGATCCCTTCAGAATGCTGACAGGGGAAGGGAGGGGAAGATGAGTTCGGTAGTGGAATCACGCTGGATGTGGCAGAAGTGGCGGAGGATGAGTTTTTGGATATGGAGGCTGATGGGGTGAAATGTGAGGTCAAGGGGAACCCTGTCACGGTTCTGGGAGGGAGGGGAAGGGGTGAAGGTAGAGGTGCGGGAAATGGGCCAGACACAGTTGAGGGCCCTGTCAACCATAGTGGGGGGGAATCCTCAGTTGAGGAAAAAGGAAGACATATCAGAAGCGCTGTCGTGGAAGGTAGCATCATCAGAGAAGATGGTCGGAGACGGAGAAACTGGGAGAATGGAATGGAGTCCTTACAAGAGGCAGGGTGTGAAGAAATGTAGTCGAGGTAGCTGTGGCAGACAGTGGCTTACAATGAATATTAGTAGCTAGCCTATCCCCAGAGATGGAGACAGAGAAGTTGAGGAAGGGAAGGGAAGTGTCGGAGATGGACCATGTGAAGGTGAGAGAAGGGTGGAAATTAGAAGCAAAGTTGATAAAGTTTACTAGTTCCAGGCGGGGGCAGGAAATGGCACCGATACAGTCATCAATGTACAGTCATCAATGAAAAATAAGTTGGGGGAGGGGGCCTGAGAAGGACTGGAACAAATAATGTTCAACATATCCCACAAAAAGACAAGCATAACTAGAAGGATGTGAGTGGATTTGAAGGAGAAGTTGTTCAATGTGAGAACAAGTTGAGCCAGGCAGAGGAGGGTGGTGGTGAATGGGGACTGGTTGGGCCTCTGTTCAAGGAAGAAGCAGAGAGCCCTCAGACTGTCCTGGTGGGGGATGAAGGTGTAGAGTTTCTTGCCTGATAGGTAGTGGCATGAGCTGTCCCCTCATAATTTTGAGGTTATGCAGCTTGCAGTGTACTGCCACAAATCTTGATACCCACTTAGCTGACTACTACAAGACTCCTCTATTGAGGCCCAACAATAGAAATGTTGTTTGAGGATATCGATGGTGTGCTTTTCCTTGTGGCAGCATGGCTCTTGTTGTTGACCTGCTGTGCGTGAGTCATAAGTCATACCATGAGTGGATAACCACCCTCGTCGCCTAGTAATATGCTTTTGACTTTCCATATTGGGTCAAATATAGATGGCACAGAGGACTACTGCAGAATGACTGTTGCATTCACTTGTATAATGCGCTGTTCGAGGAAGCACACCAGCAGTGCATTGAAGGAATGGAATCCCTTTCTGTTCAAGAAAATGGCAGAGTTCACAAGAAGCGCACACAAGGCAATGTGCATGCAGTCAATGGCACCCTGCACCATGGAGAAGCCTGCAATACTCATTCCGCCTGCTTGTCTCTGGCAAGAGTGAATGAGATGAAGTTGTCCCTCTCTTTGTGTTGAGATCCTCAGTGACCTCCCTTATGCAGCAGTATACTAGAAACTGCGAGGTGTTGCTTATAACTCCAGCAGGAGCCTTGAAGGAGCAGTACACATTAAAGTTAATGGTCAATGTCACCTTGACAGCCACTTTGCTCTGCTTTGGACTTGCAACTGTTGCTGCAGCAGTTGCAGATATCAGTCATGCCCTCTGTTGTGAAGTGCAGATGTCTCATGCATTGGTCCTTGCTGAAATTGAGCTCAAAGAAATTTTCCCTGACAATCTTTGGCAGATATGGCATCCTGCTGAGAGCCCTGTTCCCTCTGCTCCTTTCCCCATTCTAGTAGCTTTCTTCTGTTCTGTGTGACCTCTCCTCATTCTCCCAGTCAGGTTTAATTCCAAGAGGAGGCCCTACCAGGCCACCTGTCTGGAAGAAATTTGTTTGAGCACAAACGTTTCAAAGAACAAAAAAGTACTTTGTTACCAGCTAGATCACTCCCTGTCAACCATACCAACTTTAGTCAAGCATAGGAAACCTCTAAAAACATGTACAATTGCACCAGCAATCAAAAAAAAAGAATCCAGCAACTAACCTGTAAGTAGTTCATGATTCCTTTAAAGAGCACTGGTCAGAGTGTGGCCCTTCATACTGTCTATTATCGTGTACAACTGTGCAAGGTTAAGACAGAGCATAAATTGGAGTGTGCAGTTGCAAAATACCTTACATCAAATAAGCATTGTACACTGATTTGCATCATTGTCTGCCTGTTCCGTGTGCTACCAGTGGTCGATAGGTGCACATGCACACAAACCTCTTTACCAAGGTGGCACCCTGTACACAGAAGTATGCACGCAAATCTCAGACATCATTTTTCAGCATTAGGTTGCTGCGAAGTGTTTAAATCACAGGTGTTACAGAGCCCAATTTAGTTCCCATCCAGTACAAAGTTATCTATAATATTGATACATCACAAATGGTTAGGTTGAAAGAATCAGGCATAGAGGCCAGAGTAATTGTAATACACATGCATGATTCCATTTTTGGTATCTAGCAAAGCTTGAATATTAATTTTTATCAAATATTTTCCAGGTTGGGTACATAAAAATATTGTGAATATTTTCCCATGTTTGTTCTTGTTTACAGTGGACAGGACCCAGGATCCTTCATTTAATCAGCTGTATCATAGAACATGCTCAAATGTTATTTGCCACTGCTTTATTTAAGGGATGTACATGTAGTGATCTGTCTCTTGTATAAGGTGTCTGTAACCTGCTCTATGAAATGCAATATCATTGGCTGAGCACTGCACAATCATTAGACAGTGGCTGAAAGAAGCCAATGTCATAGATGTTAATAGATACTGTCAGTTTCACTGCAACTGGCAAATTGATAGTAATTACAGATTGCATGTCTAACTAACACTTCTTTGATTCCTGACAAATTACAGCTTCGGGGTCTGCTGAACATAAATCTTCTTCGTGTGGCAAATTTCTGTCCTTATTAATAGCTAGATCAAAAATGAAGACTATTCTCTATTTTCGAAGTTTCATAATGGAAGCACGCTCAATCGGTAGGAAAATGGCAAATAGCTGGATCCTTTCAAATATTTCAAATGTGTTGTCTAACTGCTATAAATAGATGTCTCTGTGTTCCAAGCAATTAGAATTTATTATGAATTGTGATTTCGGAATTCTGGCATCGATGTGGAGTTATAAAAGCAAAATACTGCGGATGCTGGAAATCTGAAATTAAACAGAAAGCGTTGGAAATGCTCTGGCAGCATCTGTGGAGAGAGAAGCAGAGTTAAGTTTCAGGTCAGTGACCTTTCATCAGAATGTGGGGTAATATGTCTTTGTTGCTTTGTGGACTGATTCAATCAAACGTGATGGGTGATGTCCTCTTCAAAGGAAATGCCATTTCATAGTCTAGAGACTCTCTCATAGTTCAGTTTTTCTATTTGGTGCACTGAGGTCTTAGCAACTCCATAGAAATTAATCTTACATGTTTCAGAACTTGCTGAGATTATCTGGAAGAACTGTTCTGTTTAAACTGTCAACACAGTTGATAATAGTGCAAGTTCTTTGTTTTTTCTCAAACTATATCTTATTTAATTTTCTGCCTCTGTAAATAATGTAATATGATTTCATCTAACAACAGTAGTCTAGTGGTATACTTCCATTTTGTTTTTGAGACGATGGCAGAACATGGCAGACAAGCCACACATTCTCCAATAAATGATTTACCATGATTTGGGATTAATTGTTCGATCTGGGCTTACTTCTACCTAGCAAAGAAAAAAAAGACACAAGTTTCAGTTCATAAGAGACTCAATCTTCTTATGAAAACTTGCATCCTAGTCGAAAATACAAGAAAACTGTGAGGAAAAAAAACTGAACTGTGACAGTCTGGACTTCTAACTCTGTTGGATCAGAACTGTTTATTTTACTACCTCTTGTTTTCCTGTTTTTGTACAGTTTCTCTGTGGTCAGCAGCAGTAATATTACAACACCAATTCTGGAATAAATATTAATATCCCCTCGTAGAAAACTTTCTCGGTTGCTATCCAGTATTTGGACGCAATTAAGATTGACTTATAATAGAAGTGACAGCATAGAAGGAGACATTTGTCAATGCTAACTCTACAAATGAAAGTCTAACTATATTTCCCTGACCTTTCCCAGTATTGTTTTTTATACTTTCTTTTCAAATACTTTTACAATTCTCTTTTAACTTATGTTATAGTCTCTGCCTCTATAGCGACTTATGGTTCTGGTATTCCTTCTGTGTGAAACTAGAAAACTTCCACATTTCTTGTTCTAATGATCATTCTAATTGCAAACAGTGAAAATAAATATTGACTGTCTCAAAACCTTTCATAACTTTGAAAGCCCCTGCAGATCCTTTCCATAATCTTCTCTGTTCCTGTGAATAATGCATCAATTTTCCAAACCTTTCTTCTCAAGTTTCATTCATAATATCATTCTACTGAATCTTTTTCGCATTCTTTACATACATGTAACATCCTTCCTGCAATGATATGTGCAGAACTGCATAGAATAGAAATAATTGCATTGACATAGCACATTACATAACATTAGGACATCCCAAAGTGCTTCACAGCCAATGAAGCATGTTTGAGATGTAGGCACATGGATAATGTAGGAAGATGTGCCCGCAAATCTGCAATGGCAAGGTCCCACACACAACATTGGGAAAAATGACCAAATATTCAGTGTTTGGGGGTATTGGTTGAGGGATAAATATCAGTCAGGAGAATAGGAGACCTCCACTGCTCTACTTCCAAGAGTGTTATGGGATCTTTTAAATCCACCAGAAAGGGAAGATGGAACCTTGATTTAACATCTCATCCAAAAGCCAGCACCTTCAACATTCCCTCTATACTGTACTGAAGGGTCAGCCTAGACTTTGCGGTTGAGGAATGGGGTGGGTCTTGAGCCCATGACCTTCCAGCTTAAAGGCAAAGGTTTACCATTGAGCCAAGGTAGGCACCTAGTTGTCCTTAGCAATGATGAATAGCATAAAGTGCCTTTAATGTCTCTAAGTCTATCCCTCTCTATTGAAGCCTAAACAATTCACGTAATCACAGGTGCAAACAGCTCCAGGGTGATAATTAAATGAATTCAACCAATATTTAGCAGAGAATATGCTTGACTCCCTATTTTTTTTTTCAGGAGTCTGTCTTGGGCGCCTTTTAAAATAATTATATGGGGAAGTGTTTTGTTTTGAAAACTCCCTCTCTCTTTTTATAAATCTCCATCTCCAGAAATTTTTTCCCAAAAATTCCTCCTTTGCCTCAGATTTTTGAAGTATCTTGCTTCCCCAGTATTCTTGTTTTTCCGTCCCAGACTTTATTTAAGTCTCCCAATACCTATGCTTTTTTCCAACTCCCAGGCCCTGGCTGTCTCTTTCATGTTTCCCATGTGGCAGCTCCAATGCTGTAGAGTGTCGAGCAAAAAGGCAAAAAAAGAGGAAAAATCAAAGGTACAGAAAGAAAATGTGAAAAGACACAATGGTGAATTTGTAGATCAAAGCAAGTTATGAGACTGAGACCCAAGTTAAGGAACTGAAAAGAAACAGGAAAGAGAGACAAAAATGAGCTGGATCAGGAGAACTCAGAAGTGAAGAGGAAGAAAAGAAACACAGGTAGAGATGGAAGAGAGAGAAATAAAAACAAATGAGAAGACTGAGAGAAATAAATGTGAGGGTGGATCGTGAGAGAGAAACAGAAGTGAAGGAAAAGTAGAAGAGGAAATCGAAAGCAAGAGAAGCTAAAGTGAAGGGTAACAGTAATTAAGAAATAGGAATGATGAAGGAGAACAAGAAAGAAAGAGATGAAGGAAGACAGAAAGACAAAAGAAAGGAGAGAGAGCAAGACAAAACAGTAGGAAGAGAATGAGAGGAAAAAAGAAGTGAAGGAGCGTGAAAGAGTGAGTGAAAGAGATATAGAAGTGGAATGAAAAATTAAGAAAAAGATGAGGAGCAAGAAATTATTTTATAGACTTGTCACTATCCATATTCTTTGCTAGAAGGACATAAGAGGCTGAGATTCTTTAATTAGGTGAGAACTGAAAAAGTTTAAGATGCACTGAGTCACCTAAGTTTGTTCATGTTTATTGTCAAGATAGTTAACATGAGTGGATTGAGTATAGGCATGTAGGCAAGCCTTAGGTCCCTACTAGATTTTCTTGTCAGTCTTTGCACTGATGGTTGTATCCAGTTGTGAAACAGAAGCGATTTCAGGTTACTTATGATAATAATCCATGATTGTTATTGAATAATGAAAATCTTATGACAAATTCAAAAGGTCTCAATATGGCAACCATTTTTCATGTATTTTCTTGGGAAAAGAACAATGAATTAGTGCTGAATGAATAGCTACAAGCTTACCACTGTCTACAAGTAACGTTCTTTGATATGAGTTTTGATTCTAGGGAACTGAAATATCTTTGTTCTTATGATAGTGATTCTCATGAATAATATTAATAATCTTCTACGGAACACATGCAGCCCTATCAACTAGTGAAAACCATGTCAAGTGTAATTATCCTGAACTGCAGCTTCATCACAAACATAATGATAAGGCAACAGTACAAAGTCCACTTGATTGTGACTCATTGACAACTTCTTCAGCATCTCTGAATGTAAGTTTGCAAGTACAGAACATAACAATTCAAAACTGTTCCTCAGAGAGCAAAGATGGCATCAAAACCACAAATTGTGATATCAACTGTCTCAGTCGCACCCTGTAGCACAGCACTTTAAAACAACATTTTAAAAATTCAGGGCACAGAGTCAAAAATAACATTCTGAGATAAGTTAAATATCATAGTTAAATCTCAGTTCCTGAGCCAACCAGCACTACTATTTACATTTCTGGCAAATAGAGTTGCTGAAGCTTGAATAGTACACTGAACCTACTTTTGTCCCTTAACCCATATATGATTCTTCCCTTATTGTTCAAACACAAAGAAGATACTCATTGCTAAATGGAATATTTTATTTCTGCATTAATTAGTGTACAGTAATCAAAAAGAATTGTGTGTTCAGACTCATCATTGTGAATCTGATTCTGAGAGGTACTCAGTCTGTAATCTGAAGCACCTGTGAATAGGGAATGGTCCTTTGTCCTTCCAAGCACAGTCTGTTAATATGCAAATGTATTTTCCAGCCATGGCTGATCTGTTTAACAAGTCCTTTCTTCACTCCAGTAACAGTTTAAAATCAATGTTCATGACAAAATTAATTAATTAATTAATCAAAGGGGAGAGAGAGAGAAACGTATTAATGTGGGAAAAGATAAACAGACTGTGACAGGAAGGGACAGTGATTACAAATCTAAGAGCAAATCAAAAGACAAGGCTAGAGGTTGCAAAAATAATAAAAGGCCAAAACTAAAGGTTCTGTATCTGAATGCACATAGCATTCGAAACAAAACAGATGAACTGAGAGCGCAAATAGAACTAAATAAGCACGATCTGATAGCCATTACAGAGAAATGGCTACAGGATGACATTGATTGGGAGCTGAATATTGAAGTATACATGACATTTAGGAAGGACATAAAGCTTACTTTTTTAAGTCAAACCAGCTAGTCGCGTGACAAATCTGCTGGGCAACCTGGGTTTTTTGAATTTGTACAGTTTGTGAAGAAAAGTCTGTTTGTTCCTGGACTGAGACCATCTCTCCTGTCTGCTCCCATCTCTTTCTCACAAGCCTCTGAATCCACTGAAGACACATGAACCCCAAGAGAGAAAAGTCTCCTACAGCAAACAAGGTTTAAGAAGAATACTGGGCCCCGACAAAAAGCAAGATCTACCTACAATCAAGGACTCTACAGTGAGCTCGAAGAACCGTAAAAACAATTCTTCAGATATTGTATCAAACTTTTCCACTTTATTTCTTCTGTTTTTCTTCTGTCTCTATCTGCATGTGTGTATCTCATGTGCATGCTAGCGTGGGCGTGTCGTGTATCTGTAGGCATTAACTGAATTAGAGTTTAAGTTTAAAGTTCAAATCATTTTTAACTTTTCTTCTTTAAACCTAAGAAAGCCTGTTTATGCTGGTTTCTTTGCCTTATAATTGGAAAGTGGTGAAAAAGGATTCACCAAGGGGGAGCTCAAAACATGGTGTGTTTAAAATTAAACCATGTTACAGTAAGACCAGGTGAAGGCTGAAAGGGAACCCTAGACCTCTTTCTCACCTGGTTGTAACACTATGTATGAAGGCTATGGAATCACGAAACAAGAAGACGTGATCGAGAAAATGAAACAAATTTGCTCACACACTACAAGGTCTTCACACAGTGTGAAATGAGCTCACCCTTACAAACACATCTGATCTTGTATTATACAACAACTGTATTGTCATTCCACACTCATTAAGGGAATATGTTGTTGATATAGCATATGAAGGACACCAGGGAATAATCAAAACCAAACAACTCCTTAGGGAAAAGGTATGATTCCCAGGAATTGATCATATTGTAGAGCACAAAATCAATCAGTGTTTGTTATGTGAAGCAGCTTTAATGTCAAATCTTCATGATCCTCTCAAACTATCTCCAGGACCACGGACTGAAGTTAGCATTGACTTCACAAACTTGCTCACACGTGAACACCGGCGTGTTGTCACTGACGACTACAGCAGATTCCCAATCATGAAATTAGTTCTGTCAACTTCAACGAAAGCAGTCATCTCAAAACTTGACCAGATCTTCGCTTTTTCGGAATCCCTCAAATGGTAAGAAGTGACAATGGACCCCCATTCAACAGCGATGAGTTGAGCAAATTCGCAAACTACCTGGGGTTCACCCATAGGAAAATCACACCCTGTTGGCCAAGATCTAATGGAGAAGTTGAGAAGTTTATGCAAACTTTGAAAAAGTGATACATATAGCTACAGCTGAGAACTAATCATGGAAGCAAGAGCAATATCACTTTCTTCATAATTACAGAGCGACTCCTCACGCGACTACTGGAAAACCTCCAGCTCCACTCATCCTTGCACACATTTGCCTGAGCTACCCTGCTGAGCTGATGATTAACATGTATGCGAATGCGATCAAGAACAGAAGGATCGAATGGAAGTATGTGCAGACAGAAACATAAAATTTAGAGCTATATGCTTAAGCCAGGAGATAAGGTACTTGTGAAACGTGATGGTCATATTGGAAAGCAAACAACCCCTTATGATATCCAACCATTTGCAGTGACCATCACTAAAGGATTAATGATCACTGCTAAGCGCGGGTCATAAATCATTACAAGAAACGCTCCATTCTTCAAAGCACTGAAAACACCACTCGTAAACATTGAATCCAGTTCCAACATCGACATCTTCGATGAGAAACATGAGTCAAATGAAACTGCATCTGATGTCAGACAATATTCTACTTGTGAGAGAGAACACCCACTGTACCCTAATGATTATGTTCTGAAGTGACCATGTTACAAAGTGACCTATTTATTTTTAAGTTTATTGTTTACATTTTTAGAAACAAACCATTGAAACATGCTATGTCTCTCATTTAGTAAGAAGGGGAGGGATGTAGTGTTGTAGCACTTTGAAATTGCAATTGCATTGTGCATTACATACTCTCGGGGCTGCTGTAGAAGACACATGCCAGCAAAGGGAAAGTGGAAGTAAAACAAAGTAAAGGAGAAGTCGTTATGTTCAACAGCTTGCAATCTCTGTCTCTTAATCTCTGCTTCACATCTTTTATTAAACTCAGCTAAACCTCACTCAAGTCCTGAGAACGTCACAGGTATAAATCATCATTTAGTGAAGCACAGATTTAATCAAGGACATTCAGCATGGATTTGTTACGGGAAGGTTGTGTCTGACTAACTTGATTGCATTTTTTGAGGAGGTAACAATGAGGGTTGATGAGGGTAGCACATTTGAAGTAGTCCACATGGATTTTAGCAAGGCTTTTGACAAGGTCCCACATGGCAGATTGATCAGTAAAATTAGCAACTCACGGGATCCAAGGGAAAGTGGCATGTTGGATCCAAAATTGGTTCAGTGGCAGGAAGCAAAGGATTATGGTTGACGCATATTTTGTGATTGTAAGGCTGTTTCCAATGGGGTTCTGCAGGGCTTCGTACTGGGTCCCTTGCTGCTGGTGGTATGTATCAATGATTTAGACTTAAATGTAGTGGGCATGATCAAGAAGTTTGCAGATGATATGAAAATTTGGCCATGTGGTTGATAGTGATGAATAATGTTATAGTATGCATGAAGATAGCAATCAGATGGGCAAATTGAATACAATCCAGAGAAGTGTGAGGTAATGCACTTGGGAGGACAAACAAGGTAAGGGAATACACAATAAATGGTAAGATTCTGAAAAGTGTAGAGGAATAGAAGGGCTTTGGAGTATGTATTTAAGATCCCTGAAAGTAGCAGGACAGGTAGATAAACTGGTCAAGATGGCATACGGAATACTTTCCTTTATTGGCTGAGGCCTAGAGTATAATAACAGGGAGGTTAAGCTAGAACTGTATAAAACACCAGTTAGACTGCAGCTGGAGTACTGCATACAGTTCTGCGTTACAAGAAGGATGCGATCACATTAGAAAAAGTACAGAAGAGATTCACCAAGATATTGCCAGGATTGGAGAATTTTAATTATGAGGAAAGATTGATAAGGCTGTGGTTGTTTTTGTTTGGAACGGAGGAGGCTGAGGGGAGAATTAATTGAGGTGCATAAAATTATGAGAGTCCTATGTAGAGTGGATAGGAAGGATGTAATTCCATTGGCAGTGAGGTAAGGGATATAGATTTAATGTAATTGTTGGAAGGATTAGACGGGAGTTCAGGAGGAATTTTTTTCACCTAGAGGGTGGCGGTGGTCTGGAACCCACTGCCTGAAAGGGTAGTGGAGGCAGAAACTCCCATTGCATTAAAAAAATGGGCATAAAATTGAACTGTCGTAACCTCTAGAGCTACTGGAAAGTGGGATTACATTGGGTAGCTCTTTTCGACTGGCACAGACAAGATGGGCTGAATGGCTTTCTTCTGTGCACTGTTTCCATGTTTCTAAAGATTGAACTGAAGCATACTTTGTTACAAAAAATAAAAAAACTGTATTTGGACAACTTCTTGTCACAACATGTCAAAGCACTTCACATTGAATTACTTAATGTCATGTAGACAAATTAGGCATCTGCTCTGTGCCGGAACTATCCCACAACTGTCAATTCCATGAGTAGCCAGTTAATTTATTTGTTCAGGTAATGTTGGTGAAGTGAGTAATGTTGGCCAGAACATTGGAAAAACTCCCTGCTCTTTTTTAAATAATGGCATCAGATTTTTAACATCCACCAGAACAGGTAAACAGACCTTTGGTTTAAAGTCACGTCAGAAGGAAGCCCCAATTATTCAGCATTCACTCTATACTGCACTGGAGTGTCAGCCTACAATATGAATTGTTGTTGTGGTGGAGGACCTGAACCCACAACTCTGGTCCAATTACAGCAGTTACCAACTGAACTGATACATAATACAAACTTTCTGTGCCATGTAATATATTGAAAGGTCTAGGGTTTTCGATCATTAGTGTTGCCAGGAACTTACAAAATAAATGATGGGGGTGGTGCATAAACAACTGAAGTGAAAAAAGGTCAGTTGATACCTACATAAATCAGTGTCAAGTCATTTGGTGTGGGTTGAGTTTGCCAGCTTCCAACCTGTGTTTCAAATAATGGCAAAAATTTCCTTGTCTTGCAAACATAGCAATTAGGGCCATTATTCAGTGGTGGATCCAATTATTTGCAATCACAGTGCAGTTTTCAAATAATGAAATAGCCTGCACACAAAAATGACAATAAGTTGGCTCCAGAGCTGACTTAAATATGCTTCACAATTGATCAATTCAGTAGGGGATAAGCAACATGCCAGTTTCACCTATATTGTCTTTTTGAAAGAGGACTGGGATAAATTGAGTGTTTGGGGAAATCTAGAACCCATTGACTTTAATGGAATCTCCTGTGCAATCGTAAAAATACAATTTGGCTGTCATCTACACGCTATATATAATAATTGCAGGATAAACCTAATTAACTGCCATAAGACAAGCTCCATTCCTTTCTTATTGCACTGCTAACTATTCCCATTGTCTGAACTTACTGTTTTCTCCATACCTATAGTACATTTAGCAGTTGAAGCAAAGGGAATGAGATAAAGCAATTCAATGATTTATATGAATATGGATTACATATGTCTATTTCATTTACTTCATGGTTTCACCATGAAAATCATGCATTTTGCACTGTGTACCTATCTACTTATATAGATACCAATAGTACTCCCAACTTGATAGCACAACTGGTGAAAGCTGATCCCCTCGGGGGCATTTAATTTGAGAGGATGAGGATTGACAGTTGTACTTCTTGGGTGAAGTATCAGGAGAAAGGTTGACTTGGTCACTGTGGAGAGCTCACTGCCTTTGAGTTAGGTATTTTAAGATCTGTAGCCAGGAATTTGTGCCATTAAAAACAGATGGTTCGCTTACATGCCAACGTCCTATCTGTGCAATACCATCTTTAAGCCATTGTTGGTCAATATCTGTTAATACCTATCTGTGATCAGTCTGATAACAGACTATACTCTTGCACAAGGCCAGGGAAACTTTCCCACAGCTAATTGCATTGCTTCTCCAAGACAGTCCACCTCTGAATGCAGAGCATCTTGTAAAGTACAGCTGAGCTGAGTGAAAGCATTCTGATGCAATGTTCGAGCCTTTTGTTTACCATCCATGCCAACAGTATGTTCTACATAGTAATAAAAGTTCCTCCTGCATCTCTTTATTTATTTTGTTGTTCTTATTTATAAATATGATCCTTTGTTCTGAAATTCACAACATGGCATAAAAGTTTAATTGGATCCAATTTGTCCAAACCTTTTATAATTTGCAAACATTTCTATCATAATCCTTCTCAATCTTCTCTTTTCAAGAGATAAAATATCCAAGGTGGTAAATTTTTCCTCATACGTAATTGTTTTGGCAGACCAAGGGGGCTTCCTCTTTAAGAGATTGTGGGGAACACCTTTAATTCCTTCCCAATCTGATTCACAACTTCAATCCTAAGGTGATTGGAGGAAGGTTTCGGGGAGATGTCAGAGGTAGGTTCTTTACACAGAGAGTGGTGGGTGCGTGGAATGCGCTGCCAGCGGTAGTAGTAGAAGCAGATACATTAGGGGCATTTAAGCGACTCTTGGATAGGTACATGGATGATAGTAGAATGAAGGGTAGGTAGTTAGTTTGATCTTAGAGTAGGTTAAAGGTTCGGCACAACATCGTGGGCCGAAGGGCCTGTACTGTGCTGTACTGTTCTATGTTCTATGAATAAGTACCCTTAAATTCACAGACTGGGACAACAGCAATAAATGATCTCCAAGGATTTTATTTATTTATTATTTAGAGATACAGCACTGAAACAGGCCCTTCAGCCCGAGTCTGTGCTGACCAACAACCACGCATTTATACTAGCCCTACAGTAATCCCATATTCCTTATCACCTACCTACACTAGGGGCAATTTACAATGGCCAATTTACCTATCACCTGCAAGTCTTTGGCGGTGGGAGGAAACCAGAGCACCCAGCGAAAACCCACACGGTCACAGGGAGAATTTGCAAACTCCACACAGGCAGTACCCAGAATTCAACCCAGGTCCCTGGAGTTGTGAGGCTGTGGTGCTAACCACTGCACCACTGTGCCACCCCAGGCTTAAAGATTTTCCAAGTATAAGCTGAATATCTCGCCTTTCAAAAATGACTTTCAAGTTTTGATGCATTTCAGTACTTTATCCTCTGACTGCTAGGACAGCCTGTTCTGTGCCTGCAGCCTTGCAAGCAATGAAGGGTTAAAGGGTAGCTACTCAAACCGACAAGTGGTGTTTCACAGGGTCAGTGCTGTTCACAAATTGCATTAACGATTTTTGACCTGGGAATCAAAAGTACAATTTGTAAACTTGCAGACAACATCACATTGTGCTGTGGGTGGGGTGGTGGTAGTGTAGTTAATGCAAAGGAGCAACACTATAAAATACAAGAGATTAATAAATTTGCAAAATGCCATATAATTGCCAAATGAATTTCAATATAGTTAAGTGTGAGGTGGTGCATTTTAATAGGAAGAATAAAGAGGCCACATAATGCTTAGGTAATCAGAGTCTAAACTAAATGGAGCTGAGAAGGAAATCACTGAAAGAGTGATGTAGGTTAATAAGTCCATAAAAAGGCAAACCAAGCACTGGGGTTTATTTCTAAAAATACAGTACTGAAAAACAGGCAAGTCCTATTCACAGCAGAATATGCACAGGCAGAAACGTTGTCAGTGCCACCCAAAGCTGATTTCTGGCCATGTTTGTCACCTTTGCACAATATTCAGACAGGCAGGGGACAGAATATCTAGGTCACTATGTCAGCAGAAAAAAACCTTCATCTGGGATTCTCTTCCAGCTTCCTGCTCAAAATCAATCAAAATTCATGGCAAAGGATAAAGGAAAATCTCGCCACCAAGACCAGAATTTACCTTCCTCTGTTCCTGTTGGAATTATCACTGGTCATTCCTTCCCCACACACTACATGCAAATGGCAGTGCAGGAATGGAGCCTGGGTGCCCAGAGGATTCTCCTGTGCCACTCCAGAAGCTGGAGCTGATGAGTGGCAATAATGACCTTGGTGTTGCCCCTGCAGCAGACTCTGCTCCCTCCAGCCTAACCACAAGCACTTCCTACTGAACTGCTCGGTCGAGGTCTTGAGTAGCACAACAATTTTGATCTATTGGATGCAATTGTTACTTTAAGGTGCCGCACCGGCACTTCTTGCATCAGCACTGAAGAGCCATGGATATTTCCCTCTTAGCATGGGTGGACTCCCGCTTAGCAGCAGGGCTCCTGTCGGCAGCTTGCTGTGCACTCAGGATAAACCCTGACCCAATGAAATAGGTGTCATTGAAGTGGATTTAAGGAATGAGCAAAAATCCTGCATCACCGCAACATCACCCCAGTTATGATCACCTGGTCCATGGCTTGTATTAATTTTTCAGAGGTAACTTTTAATTTAGGAATTGATTTCTTTTAATACACGAGAAATGAAAACACATGGTTTGAAAAGCTGGCAAACAAACCTAGGGTGTTTGCAAATCAAGGGTGGCCCATGTTTATTTAGTAAGTTCATAATGGGAAGTGTGAAGACCCTAATGGAGAAGTCTTCGAACCATGAACATGTAGAAAGAAAAGTGGAGAGGTGTCAAGTCACATATTTTTAAAAAAAATCTCCAAAATTTTTATTTCTTATGGCACAAGGTGACTCTGAACTGGGCAATATCAAGAACACATTGATCTTCATTGGATAAATAAATTTAGTTTTCTACGGTTTGCATTGTGCTTGGAAGATATCTAGTATAATGCACTGGAGTCATTACTATATGAAAGATTTAAACTAAATTTGAAAAAAAAATCATTACAAAGTATACACAGAAAGCCTAACATATTTTAATGTTTCCCTTATTGCATTGATAGTGCCAAAATATGAAACAAACATCAGCGTGCAGTTTCAGTAAAGTATGGATGCTATTTTTATTTAAATTTTCATTGAAAATTTATAACACTCTTGGATATTTATTACTTATGCTAAAAAGATGAAAATTCTCAACTAAAACAGTATTGCTCATTATTAATGTCTCAATATTGTGAAATCATGCCAGAAAGCTTGGATGAATCTTAAACTGATTTTTACATTTTACAGCTATTTTAAAAGGCAAATTATTATTTTAATGATTGTCTAGCTTTGCAGCACTTAAGTGGACAGTGGCAGGCCTTCCCTGGGATCAAGGACCCCAACAGTGGAATTCCTGCAGGTCTTTAACTAAGCAGCACCACCACAGAGGCAGTGGCTGCTGCCAGTACAGCACTCACCAGAGGCCCAGAACCCAAGCCACAGGTAAGTCTCAGCAGGAGGGGTTTCATGGGTTTCACAATATTGAGACATTAATAATGGGGTGGGTGTCATGGGCGAGGGAGTTGAAGGGGGTCAGCAGCAAGGGCTTGGGAGTGGCTCGCAGTGGACCTTCGCCTTCCTGATGCCAGGTCCCTCGCCTTTTAACAAGGTTTCACCTACCCCACCTCCAGAGCTGGCAAGCAATCTGTACGGGCTTGCTGAGCATGCTCCCCGTACAGCGACAGGCCCACCTGCCGTTGGGCTAATTTAGGTGGCAGAGGGATGTGGCCCTGAATTGGGCATTAATTGCCCACTTAAGGGCCTCAATTGGCGGCAAGGTGGGAAGGCCATTCACAGGCCTTCCCACCCCGGACTTAATTTGGGTGAAGGCGGTAAGGAGGTGGGGGTCCCTCTGCCACCATCCTGTCCCATTATATGCTCTCCCCAGCTCCAAACTCAATGCGAGGGAAAGCATAAAATTCCTCCCATGAGCAAGCAATAATAAAGACAAAAATTGCTTCTGGAGACCTAACAGTTCTGCAAATATAGGGGCAATGTTATATTAACTGTTAATGAACCTCCTTCCTACAATGGTCCCAACATTACACTTCAAGTAAGACACTTGATAGTGGAGTATATTTTTTTTTATTCATTCATGGGATGTGGGCGTCGCTGGCCAGGCCAGCATTTATTGCCCATCCCTAATTGCCCTTGAGAAGGTGGTGGTAAGCTGCCTTCTTGAACCGCTGCAGTCCATGTGAGGTAGGTACACCCACAGTGCTGTTAGGAAGGGAGTTCCAGGATTTTGACCCAGCGGCAGTGAAGGAATGGCGATATAATTCCAAGTCAGGATGGTGTGTGATTTGGAGGGGAACTTGCAGGTGGTGATGTTCCCATGTATCTGCTGCCTTTGTCCTTCAAATTGGTAGAGGTCGCGGGTTTGGAAGGTGCTGTCTAAGGAGCCTTGGTGCATTGCTGCAGTGCATCTTGTGGTTGGTACACACTGCTGCCACTGTGCGTCGGTGGTGTAGGGAGTGAATGTTTGTAGATGTGGTGCCAATCAAGCAGGCTGTCGAGCTTCTTGAGTGTTGTTGGAGCTGCACCCATCCAGGCAAGTGGAGAGTATTCCATCACACTCCTGACTTGTGCCTTGTAGATGGTGGACAGGCTTTGGGGAGTCAGGAGGTGAGTTACTCGTCTCAGGATTCCAAGCCTCTGACCTGCTCTTGTAGCCACGGTATTTATATGGCTACTCCAGTTCAGTTTCTGGTCAATGGTAGCCCCTAGGATTTTGATAGTGGGGGATTCAGCGATGGTAATGCCGTCGAATGTCAAGGGGAGATGGTTAGATTCTTGTTGGAGATGGTCATTGCCTGGCACTTGTGTGGCGTGAATGTTACTTGCCACTTATCAGCCCAAGCCTGGATATTGTCCAGGTCTTGCTGCATTTCTACACGGACTGCTTCAGTATCTGAGGAGTCATGAATGGTGCTGAACATTGTGCAATCATCAGCGAACGTCCCGACTTCTGACCTTATGATTGAAGGAAGGTCATTGATGAAGCAGCTGAAGATGGTTGGGCCTAGAACACTACCCTGAGGAACTCCTGCAATGATGTCCTGGAGCTCAGATGATTGACCTCCAACAACCACAACCATCTTCCTTTGTGCTAGGTATGACTCCAGCCAGCGGAGGGTTTTCCCCCTGATTCCCATTGACCTCAGTTTTGCTAGGGCTCCTTGATGCCATACTCGGTCAAATGCTGCCTTGATGTCTTGTAGATGGTGGACAGGCTTTGGGGAGTCAGGAGGTGAGTCACTCTCACCTCACCTCTTGAGTTCGCTCTTTTGTCCATGTTTGAACCAAGGCTGTAATGAGGTCAGGAGCTGAGTGGCCCTGGCGGAACCCAAACTGAGCGTCACTGAGCAGGTTATTGCTAAGCAAGTGCCGCTTGATGGCACTGTTGATGACATCTTCCATCACTTTACTGATGATTGAGAGTAGGCTAATGGTGGTAGTTGGCCGGGTTGGATTTGTCCTGTTTTTTGTGTACAGGACATACCTGGGCAATTTTCCACATTGCAGGGTCGATGCCAGTGTTGTAGCTGTACTGGAACAGCTTGGCTGGGGGTGTGGCAAGTTCTGGAGCACAGGTCTTCAGTACTATTGCCGGAATATTGTCAAGGCCCATAGCTTTTGCATTATCCTGTGCCTTCAGTCGTTTCTTGATATCACGTGGAGTGAATCGAATTGGCTGAAGTCTGGCATCTGTGATGCTGGGACTTCAGGAGGAGGCCGAGATGGAACAGAATTTATTGATCTACAGCACAAGTGATTAATTGAACTGAGTAGCTTTTTGGTTTCTATATCTTTTGAGTCCTCCAACTGTTAAAAATCATGCTCCTTTATAAACCTTAATTTGCCTACATCAAAGGTAGATGTCACAGATAAGACAGCATGATGTGTCTATTCTTGAATCCTTTTAAAACAGTCTATTTCCATAAATAGTCATAGCTACTTAAAAATATATATCTCTCAACAAAGACTTCCTCTAATACTTTGAGGAGTTTCATTAACAGTTACTTATTTCATTGCACAAACATTTCTTGTAAATAACACACACATTCAGAGCAGAAAATAAGCTATGCTTTCTTCTGTGCCACTCCACTGCTATCTTGTTTAACTTGGAAAACCTGTTGCTATAAGATTAAAGGAAGTTTGATTATTACCTTAACTCATGAAGATGTCCAACATATACCTCTCCAGGATGTCCAACAGCAAAGAGAGAGAAATTGGGCAGTCAGAAGAGAGATTTCCTTCAAATATTGAGGACAGATGAGCAGGGTAGTTATGAAGGACAACTTGTGGAGTAAGAGGAAAGGTACTGATAGAAAAGTGACAGCTGATCAATGACAACAAAGACTATGATGGGATAAACAGATACAGAGCTAACAACAAGGACACAGAGAACCAATACATGATGAAGCTAAGGAAATAAATAAGTAAAGGACAGATCGGATAGGTGGAAAGACAAAGAAGAATGACTCCCATTGAGAAAGAAGCAGAAGAAAATAAAGCATTGTCAATAAAACATATTTTAGTATGACAAGACCATTCGTTACTTTGATCTGAAAGTATGTGAAGTACAATGAACACCTATTTGATGTTGTGAATAACTTTAACAATAATACTTGTTATGTTTGTTATATGTACACAATTGTAAACACTATCTTAATAAAAACAGATAGGAATACACCTCACATTAGGATAAGATTATAAATTCCTGCCCCCAGTGAGGAGTTTTGCCCCTTCAAGAATGCAGATGAAGAATTTAAGGACAATAGTCAATGCATTCTGCAGAATTATTTTATACATGAATTTTAACGGATGAACAATCCCTTGAGGCCTGCTCATTCTGAATCCCCAAATGCATTCCCAGTTAATGAAGCTCCAGGCTGGGAGTGTGAGTTGGCAACATTTAACCTTTAGTGTGCAGAATAGACTTTGCAATAAAATGTGACTTTTAAAACTGAATATGTATATTTGCTATTAACTAATATTTTCAACAGTTACACATCTTGTAGCTTGCATTATTAAAGATATATTACCTGTCTGACCCAGGATTATGAATGATATTCAACCAAAATATCACTTTGATGAAAAGATTTTAGCTTTGTAGATTTTTAAACATTTAACTTCAAATTGTTATGGTAAAATTATAAATCTACAGAAACTTTGAGGCATATAGTTATAACAGTAACCTGGTGGTGGAACAATGGTGGAAATTATTGTGAAATAAATGTTCCTTGAAGTAAAACAAGCATAATAAAGTCAATCTAAGTGTCGGCTTGGCTCAGTTTTATGACTTAGAAGATTATGGGTGCAAACCTTAGTTCAGAATTTTGGCACATAATCTAGAATGACATTTTCGTACAGTTCTAATGAAGTGTTGCGTTGTTAGAGATATGGGAGTAATTCTCAACTTCATCACCTGGGTAGCAAGCTGGCAAAGCAATTCTGTCTTCAGAGCACTCTGGAGGCAAAATTGGATCGATCCCAAAACCAGCATGGGGATTACAATGAGCAATTAGCCCATGCTTGATTGTTCCAATGCAGGTAGCACCAAGAGTAGTTGCTACAGTGTCCTAACTAACATTTATTACTCAAGCACTCTGCGGGAAGAGATAACGGGCTGAATTTTGTACCTGTGGTGGAGGTACCAACGCCAGGCCAGAAAGCTGGGGCAACCCTGCCTCAGCCGTTCAGGGGAGCTCTCGCTGCATTTTCTGGCACTCCAGGAATCAACTGCCTGGTGCCAGGGCTCACATCCCTTTAAAAGATAGGGGCCCACCTCCAAGAGCTGCTGCTCAAGTGGAGGGCTGGCAGCTCTTCAGTCTCAGTGGTGCCTTTGGGAGCAGTGGCCATTGCTGGACTGCAGCAGGCCCAGACCAGCCAGCATGGAGGAGGCCCCAGAAAGGAGGTAAGTGTTTGAGGATCGCTGGGGACAGTCAGGCAGGCCCCAGTGGTGGAGGGTGGATTGTGAAGATGGAGGGGCGATCTTCCCGAGGGGCTGTTCCTTGCCACATAGTGCCCAATCAGGAGACCCTCATGCCCCAAGCCCGCAGGGAGGTTATCAGCTTTTACTGGGCGGACCTTCCCTCCAGATTCTATGGGCTCCCACCCACCTCCCAGCCTGTCCTGAAAGGGCTGGTAAAATCCAGCCCAAATGGTCATTTATCTAGTTGCTGCTCATTTGACAGTCATGGCTTAGTGTTAGAACTTTTATCCCTTAGTCAGATGCTTGTGGATTCAAATCCCAATTCAGAGATATGAGCACAAAATTTAGGCTACCTTTCCAGGATATTACTGCACTGTCGGAGGCGCTGTATTTCAGATGAAACATTAAAATGAGGCACTGTCTGCCCTCTGAGGTGGATGCAAAACATGACACTCGTTGAAAAAGAGTCTGGGTGTTCTCCCTGATATCCTAGCCAATATTTATACCTTAACCAACACCATCTTGAGATTGTGAAAGGTGCTATATAAATGAAAGTCTTTCTTTTGTGTGCAAACTGATCAGAATTATAGGAAAGTTAGAGAAGAGAACCCAATTAGCAATGTCATGGATTCATCAGGTGGGTAATGAACACCTTTTGGTGGAAAATCATGACCATAATTTTATTGAAAGACTAATATCAGGGGCTGACAATAACCCTAGAGATCAGTGCCACTGAATTACATTGAGATCAGTAAACTATAGTAATACTTAAGCAGCTGCCGATGCATTAGCTGAGAACATTGAACAACAGCCACCATTCAGAGTTAGATCGTCATTGTAGATGCAAAAACATTGCAACAACTACCATTTTTGTTTGACTGAAATAGATTATTTGACAGCATGTATACAAATAAATCTTTCCAGCAGAAATCATCTAGTTACTTGATTTACTATGCCATACTTCTGCGACCTAATCATACTTGACATGAAAGTCTATTTGGAAAGGGATAAAATGCACCATTGAATAAGAACAAATTAGTAAACAGGTAATAACCAGATATAGCAAGTGTTAGAAAACATCGTTGAAAAGTAAGTGTTGGCTATGTTGTGCTGAAAAATAAGACGAGTCAGACAAATACAAACATGATCTAGTAACCAGCTCTGTTGATATTTGTATTTATGTTTGTCATGGCTTGTATAAAAATGTGCTGATAGAGAAGAAAATATAATCTAAGGATAATTTACTAAATGTCTCTCAGAAGAAGGAAACAACTTTAAGTATTTTTTCATCTTGTAAAAGTTTTGCAGCTGATATGTTTAGGTTAATGCAAGCGGAAATTTAAATATGTACCACTCCGTGTACTGTTAACCCTCAAAAGACAAAAGTCACATGGGCTTGCTCATCTCTTGAATGTAATGGACCATTGCAGATATTGACAGCGCAATAAAGTGGTGGGTAGTTGTGTAGAAGAAAGTTTGGTCTCGAGTGAGTAAGACAAAAAACTACAGATAGGAAAGTGACAGCAGATAAATCACAACAGAATAGATAACAAGGTGAGTATAGAGAGATATTAAGGGCTGTAGGCAAGGACAGAGAGGACCAGAGCAGGGAAGAATTTTAAAGAAACGGTATAGCCAAAGGATATGTGAAGGAATTGAAAGACATAAGAAAATCAGTGCAGAGGGTAACAACAGAGACAAATAAAGGTTGTTAATAAAATTTGCTAATTTAAATTAGCCTGAGTAATGTTTATTGCATTTCATTAAATCATTATAACTGTGATTTAAAATAATTAGTGAATAATTAAGTGTAGACTTTATAAATTTGTGCACCTGATGCAAAGCTTTATGTGCGAAGAGGATACATCAGGGATTTAGGCCTGGAGGTCATCAAGCCCCATAGAATTTTCCTGGTGCATGATGTTATGCATTGGAAGAGTGAATTTGTAAAATGTATCTCTTAATTTGCAAATAGTTTTGGACAAATATTAAGTTTAGGAGTAAGATAACATTTAAAATTGTATAAATCAATAAGATTGAAGTCTTAAAGAAAAAATGCTAGAAATACTAAACAGGTCAGACAGCATGGGCTGAATTTTATGAGGCCTCCGACATAGGGGGTCATGACGGGGGGCCGGAAAATTCTTCTGGGAGAGGCTCGCCACGACGCCTGATGCCGCAAAGGCCCCACCGCATTTTAGCAGTGGCAGCGAGGCCTCAGTGCACACACCCCCACCGCCGCCACCTTGATTTAAATATTACAATGAAGTCAAATAAATGCAAATTAACTTACCTTGTCCCGGTGGCCGTCCCACACCAATATTCCAGCTGCCGGCCTTCAGAATTCCATTCGGAGTTCTAAGGCATGACACTGGTGGGGAGGTGGGAGGAGTGAAAATTTCAGGGCAGGAGGGGGATACCAGGGAAAACTACTCTGATGAGGTGTGGGAATGGTGAGAAGGGGTTGAAGGTCAAAGGTGCTAAAGTTCGGGGGGGGGTGAAAGTTCGTAATTTAACAAATGTTTTGGGGGGGTTTGGGTTATTTTATTAATTGATAATTCAGTGGTGGGGGAGGTGGTTGGAAAGGGGATGGAAAGTTTTTCTGACATTTTATATGTAATTTCTGGGCACCTTTAAAAATTTGATAGTATCCGAAGGGCTGGAAGCCTTTTAAAAATGGCGCTGCGCCTGCGCGGTGGCGCGGCATGCCGTTGCCCGGAACGCAGAGGCCGCCCTCTCTACTTCATCAGGGGCTGCCGCTCCACCTCCTCCATTTAAATCAGTCCCTGCGTGAAATATCGCGGGGCCTCAACAACGGTGTTTCGGCACGGGAAGACCGGCAATATCGGAGCGCGGCGTTGGGAATGGCAGCGCGCTGGTAAATTTCAGCCCCATATGTAGAGAGAGAAAAATGGAAGCTGTTTGATCTGGTGTGTATTTCCAACATTTTCTGTTCATATATCAGATTTCCAACATCTGCAAAACTTTGCTATTTGTAAATTTGAACTCTTATTTATTATCTCTTTGCTTGCCCCTATATCTAGCCCATCCATGCTGAAGGACTTTTGCAGTTTTTCATTCTCCAAATGCCATAGCACATGCTATAATCATCCTACTTGTCTTGAAAGATATGTCCATGATGTTATTAACCTTACAATCAACATGCAATTGGCTGTTCCCATTCTCTGTTAAAGGCAGTTAGAGTCGCTTTGCATCACGTCATTTTGACCTTGGCCAATTCGATAATGAGCCTGAATCTAAAAAGAAACCTTTATCAAAGCCTGTGGGTAGGGATTAGAAGGAGAACAGTGTGTGGAAAAAGTTTTCATTTGAAGAATTTTCATAGCCCCGGTATTGTGATCTTCAATACATGAACTTGCAATTTACCTCAGAATCTATACTTGGTTACTAATTGGATACATTAACTACATTTAGGTTTTGCCAGATTGCACGGGGCCCTGAG
The DNA here is from genome assembly GCF_036365525.1 of Heterodontus francisci. Taxonomy (NCBI): domain Eukaryota; kingdom Metazoa; phylum Chordata; class Chondrichthyes; order Heterodontiformes; family Heterodontidae; genus Heterodontus; species Heterodontus francisci. Next base: position 136,364,272 of record NC_090376.1, on the reverse strand, counting down.
CCAGTGAACATTTAATATCATTGTCTAGTAAAATGTAGGGGTCCCAAACCTATCCTATGCCTGGAGACCCATAAAGCAAAAGCCACCCTGGGGAAAAGATTATTTTATCCTCTTGCATTTCTGTCCTCCTCTTTCTTTTGTTTTGATTGTGTGTTTATTCAATTTTCCTTCCTCCTTTTGCTCAATTATATATTTTTTTGTACCTTCTTCTGTTGTTGGACTTCATTTATGAAATCTTAGTTATCCTAGAATACAGGGACCAAAACAATGCTTTAGCAAAATGTCACCAGCGAACATAGGAATTTTAGCAATCTTAATTAAGGAACCTTGCTGTATAAGATTAAGTTCTGTGTATTAAATTACAAACTGTTGATGGCAATATTTGAGATTAAGTCATATACTGAATTTGATCAATTTTTTCTACTATAAACTATGAGTAACATTAAGAAATCTAAGACTATTGTTAAAAAATTACTTTCATTTTCAGTAGAATTGAAATTTCATAAATCACACAATGGTGACACAGAATGTAGAGAGGACTTATTCTGACTGTTGGTGTTAAAGCATTTGAGAAAGTTATGTGATACTAAATACTTTGACTTACTGCATGGTCTGTCTCCTGTTAGCTAAGATACATTATAAGAACTGATTAAAATTGTTAAAGATGCATTTTCCTCCTCCATGTGAGATTAAAGGTTATGCAGTGAATGTTGTTACCCTTCAGAATTTTGATGGGGTACGCAAGGTGTCAAAAGAAGTGTTCATTGGGTTCTTACTGTTAGTGCCACTTCAGGTAAGTCAAAAACTGCTTACTTTTCCGCCGGTTTTTGAATGGGAGAGTTACCTTAAGTTTTATTGTATGTGGCTTGAAATTGTTCTTATTTACTGAGTCTCACATCCCACTCATGTCTCCAATGAAATGTCAGAAATCCAGAAGATCACAAATGTTTAGTTTTGGTACAATGGTTTTCTCCTCCTTTGAATGTTTGAGCAGGACAGAGTGCTGGGACTATTGCCAATCAACTCTGACCTGTCTGTGACCCAGGGCCAATTTTAACTTGATACACTTGCTAAGAGTGAGCCGATAGTGAAGTTAAAATAACTATGCTGAACTTGTTGCCCCATTCCCATGCTGTCACCAAAGTCACTGAGGCTATCCATTGGGCGGCCCAGGTGCCTGCCTGACTCATGACATATATAGGACCCCAGTGTAATTTTGGGCAACAACTGGACAGAGATGCGTTGCGCATTCTCCACCCAGTTGTACTGGTGAGTGGAGAGGAGAGACACTGAAAAGTCAGTGAAAAATTACTTTTGAGGAGCCAAGTGAAACAAGAGTGGCTTCTCCAGGCTCCACAAGAATAATTTGGGCTGCTGCCATCTCAGTTTCTGCCCCCTCCATGATCAGTCAACCCCTAGGCCTGCCTTCCAATTGGCTGGATCAGCCTCAGGCTGTTCAATATTGCACTGGCCTGAAGCTGGCAAGCTGTAATGGTTCAGGGTGTGCAGCTTGCCAACAGCAGAGTGAACGGGCTTGGCCCTGAAAATGGATCGGGCCTCTTGCATGACAGGATCGGGTGGTCAGCCTGTGTGTTCCACCCACGAGATGCCAGAGAGTTGTCAGAAACATCATAGTCAATACATGATTGGCAGTTCCCATCTTCTGTACAAGGCAATTAGAGTCCATTTCCAACACTTCATTTTTACCTTGGCCATATGGATAACGAGCCTGAATCTAAATAGCAACTCCTATTAAAACTTGGAGGTAGGAATGTGAAGGAGTACAGTGTATGGAAAAGGCTTGCGTTCAAAAATTTTGCCCAGTTCAAATATTGTGTTCTTCAATGCCTGATCTTGCAATTTACCTCGTTGATCCACACTACATAAACATCAAACTGTAAAATTTAACTATTATATCTTCATACCTTTTCCTAGGATGTATTAAAAAGTCTTAAAACCAGACAATCATAAATAGTTGATTGCAGGAATTTATTCCGAAAATTCATTACACACAATCTTAAGTCAGCCAACCTACAGTCTCATTTTTTATTCAGTACACAAGTCATTTGTTACCTCACAAGCTTATGTTACGGCCAGTTGGTGAGGGCTGTGACTGGTTCTCACTGTTCAACTCCTACCTGACCACTGCAAGTGTTCTTTGTTATTAGGGTTTAATCCCTTTGTGTTTTATTTGTCAAATAAACAGACAGCGACAGCAGCAGAAGATTAATTATTTATTGAGCAATATGCCTTATCCCGAAATTGTCGCAACTGCATCCACTCACACATTCACTCACACACACACACACACACACACACACACACACACACACGTACAAGAGACAGATAGAGAGGAAAAGGGGTAAGTGGTTTTCAGGTGTTCAGGTTTTGGGGTTCACGGTAAACCTGTTGAATTCTCTCAGAAGTCAAGTTCTCGTTGATTGCAGGCCTCAGGTGTTTGTAGATTTCTCTCTTGGTGGAAAGTTCAGATGGAAGACAGAGGATCACTTCCAATTTACTGCAGAGTGTCTCCCTTCTGGCTTGCTCAGTTTTCTCTCCAGCTCTTAGCTGGACAAGCTTCTTGGTGATGCTTCTTTCTGGGTGTCACTCTCTCTCTCTCTTGGGCTGCATTTTTATGGTAAAGGTTTGTCACATCATATTCTGCTAGATACTTTGGTCTCTCCCCCATGGTGATCACACAATGGCCCAGGATAAGAATAATCTAATTGTGATGTTTCCACTTCATAGCTTACAGTAGAACCCATTCAATTCAGAAATGTTTCCGGATGGGTGCAGTTGACACCTCGCAACCTAATTAGGCACCCTTTGTTGTAAACAGGCAGTGTGGCAATGTTCAATTACACCCGCCAACCACCCCACCCCCCCAAATCTTTTACAGCATTTCCCATTTTATAAAAAGGTAAAGTCAATTTTTATGACTCTTCAGTTTAAGTCTGTGGGTTGGATTTTACAAGCTTACCATTGATCTCGGGGGTGAGCTTCAAAAATGATGGTCCGCCCACGCGGACTGGACATTGCGGAGATGGCACGATATTCAGTGCGGCAGCTCATTTAACTGGCCGGGGCAGACCACCCCCACCCACATAATGATGTGGAGGGGGTTGGCAGTCCATTCCCAGCAACGGCGTGAGAGGGTGCAGAGGAAATTCACCTAGGCTCTAGACTAGGCTGGAGCATTTCAGTTATGAAGACAGACTAGATAGGCTGGGGTTGTTTTCTGTGGAGCAGAGAAGGCTGAGGGGGGACCTGATTGAGGTATACAAAATTATGAGGGACGTTGATGGGATAGATAGGAACAAACTTTTTCCCTTAGTGGAGAGGTCTATAACTAGGGGGCATAGATTTAAGGTAAGGGGCAGGAGGTTTAGAGGGGAGTTGAGGAGGAATTTTTTTATCCAGAGGGTGGTTGGAATCTAGAACACACTGCCTGAAGGGATGGTAGAGGCAGGAACCCTCACAACAATCAAGAAATATTTAGATGAGCACTTGAAACGCCATAACACATAAGGCTACGGGCCAAGTGCAGGGAAATAGGATTAGTTAGGACGGGTACTTGATGGTCGGCGCAGGCGCGTTGGGCCGAAGGGCCTGTTTCTGTGTTGTAAAACTATGACTCTATGCTGCGCCATTTTTAAAGGGCTTCGAGCCCTACATTACAATTTAAAGTTTTAAAGACTTAGTGCATTAAAATTTATTTTTTTAAATTAAATAAATGTTTCTAGCCCCTCTCCCACACCCCCCCCCAATAACCATATACTCATTCCTTGCCCTCTCCACCCCCAAAAATACTGACCTTGTGTACCTGACCTTCCCCCCCCAAAAAAGTTCACAAACTTTTAACTTCACCCCTTCCCACCATCCCCTACACCAATCAGATTAGTTTGACCCCACTCCTGCGTCCCGCACTGAAATACTTAACTGCTCCCCCCTCCCCACCAGTGTCGCGCGTTGGATCTCTGAAGGTGTATCCGAAGTTGTGGGTGTGCTAGCCACCGGCACCAATATCACCCCGGAACAGATGGCAGGAGTGGGTAAGTCATTAATTCATTTATTTAAATAAATTTGCCTATGTAAATTTTGGTCCCATCGCCGAGCAATGGGGCGGCCGCCACGAGGCCTCGCCGCTGCTGGCAATATCGGGCCGTGCCTTCCTGGCATTGAGGCCCTTGGCGGGCTTCTCCCGGCAGTATTTCTGCGCCCCCAAACCCCCGCCACAATCCCCGATGTCAGCGGGGGGGGGCGGAGGAGGGGCTGAAAAATCCAGCCCTGTATTTTGTCTTGGTTACACTTGTCATAAGCATGACACTTAACATTTTTAATTAATTTTGATTAAGTTGATCAACTTACAGATTTTATTCATTATCTCATTCTTCTTGCTCCCCATGGTGTGACACATCATGTTACATACTGTGTAAGGCAATCTGATCAAATTTGTCCCATCCGATTGTATAGGAACACCATCAGTCCCCATGCATTATCCGACCTCTTAATAATTCATTCCCTTCTTTGCTTTAGTTTTTAATTTTTTCAGCCATTCATCAATAGTTCCTGTGTCAAATTTTAATACCATCACTCCTACCTAAGAACTGACATCTTTGAATTTGTTAAATGATAATCTCTTTCAAAGGGGGAAATTCTTTTCCATTTACTACACTGCTAATAGTATTGTGATGAATTGAGAAATGACTCAAGCAATTGAGCTATGAAGCAATTTTCAGATGATGAATTGATTTTTCATTTGAATTAGTTTCTACATTATCTCATTTTGCCATAGATATGTTCCTCATATGAAGTATTGTGGTTTCATTATGGGACAAATTGGCTCATTCTCAATGCATGCATTGAAATTGTGGGGCAATTTTATATCGCTGTTCACCCATTTCGTACCTGTAAAAAGGGCAACTGCGACAGGTAAATTGCCTGGGCACCTTCAACACCCTTTGATGCCTAAGGTCTCAGTTCAGTTCAGGTAGGCCTTTAAATGGGTGTCCTGTACTTGCATCCAAAGTAGGCAAGAGGCTGTTTAAATATGCAAACTGGGGATAGCGATTACTATTTTCATATATTATTGGATGGAGTGGTGCAATGCACATTATACCTAGTTGTACCAAGCATTGACTTGCCAACCAGTGGTGCATAATGAAAACGTTGGAGGTCACTCCACTCCAAAAAAATGTCTTGCAAAATTATGCATTTCATATGAAAAGAAAGGATACAAATGGAAATAGGGAATAGGCAGGGAAATGGGATTGGAGTACACTGCAGCAATTATAACAGCAATTGTAGTTCAGTACTGCCAGAAAATGTGACCTTGGGGGAAGGTGGTGGAAGCAGGTATGATAGCGACGTTTAAGAGGCATCTTGGCAAATACATGAATAGGATGGAAATAGAGGGATATGGACCCCGGAAGTGCAGAAGGGTTTAGTTTAGACAGGCATCAAGATCGGCGCAGGCTTGGAGGGCTGAATGGCCTGTTCCTGTGCTGTACTGTTCTTTGTTCTTTGTTCCAAGAGGAATCATGAGCCAAGTTTGCAGGAAAAAGACCTTGTCCCCAAGCAAACCGCTTCTCACTCGTTGTCATCGGGCAATAAATGGGGTGATGGATGATTAACACAAGATCAAAGCATTATGGCAGCTGCCAGGAAGGTAGACACTGACCTGAATTATGCACTGCTAGTGATCACGAACCAGTTGTGCAATAATGGAATGCAAGTCCATGCAGTTCATGAATGCAGTGAACCCACATGGTAATGTGTGTACAGTTAATGATGTCAAGGACTGAAGGAAACCTGTAATCTGCATGATCCCTAAAGCAATATCTTACTGTTTCCAGTTCTCCATTAGGATTTTGTGAAATTGTTTGCTTGGCATCAGTTACCTGCTTAATGCGAGCCTGAACTGCAGACAGAGTGATGTTGCTAATGTTCCCTGTTGTAGTTTGAAAGGAGCTGGAGGACCATACCAACCTCGACTGCAACAGGAGGCTGGATTTAGTGTTCCCGTTGCGGCTTCCGGTGGCAGACGCAGAAGTGAGTGCCATCACTGCTCGTCATGTGTGCGGTGGGCCCACTGCAATCACATGGCGGCTGGCCAATTATAATAATGGAGGCCTGGGACCCCTCTAAGTATGCAATGGGGGCGGGTTTCGAGGTGCTGAATGTGGCAGCTGATGATTCCGGAGCAGGTGCTGGTGCCATATTTAAAGCCCTGTCAGTCCAGCTTGCATTGCTGCCTTTAAGTCATTTGCTGTTTACTGCTGAAACCAGTGTTGGAGTGACTCCTGGACCTCCCCACCCCCGACAAGGAAAGTGAAGTATGGCAGAGGCAAGACACAGGGTGGCTCCATAGTTTAGCAATGCCACCCTGGAGATTCTCCTCCAGGATGCAAGGGAAAGGCAGGAACTCCTCTTTCCAGCAATGGCAAAAAGAGATCCTCACACCTGACCATCAAGCCTGGATGGAGATCACAGAGGAGGTCACCCACTGAATATGGTTGATTGCAGGAAGAGAGTCAATGACCTCCTTTGTTCTGCCAAAGTGAGTGCTCCACACCTCTCTCCTTTTTGGGGATTGCATGTGGCCACACAGGAGGCAACGTGACAAGGGAAGGGAGGCACCACAGAGACGCTGGCAAAGGGGGTAAGGCATCACCACATCCTGCCAGATGCATGTCTGCATCTCTGCTACAGGCCACTCTCTTACGAAGCTGAACCCCATCACTTCCCCTGAGCACTGACGTTGGGGATGACCCATATAGGACACTCCAGCAGGGGACGAGGGACTGCCTCTAGCACAACTGTCCTGTAGCTCGTCTTGTGAAATATTACTAGCTCTCTCTTTCCACTTGCAGGACAAGTGGGCCTGTAACGACAGGGAGACCTGGTGGACTGGCTGAGGAATTGCAGACACACAACCTCTCACGGCAGCTGAGAACGGAGCACTGGAGTTAGCGGAGACTCAGGGTGGGCACTCAATAGTAGATGGTGAGACTGGAGTCTCTGCACAAGGGAGTGAGGATTGTGTTCAATCAACATCCAATACACTTTGGAAGATCGGCATCATGCATAGATCTCATGATGAGATTTGCCCAGTCTAATCCAGACATGTTTGTGTAAGTCAGCAACCACAGGAGACTCTGTCAGAATGGGGACAGCAGTCAACCTGAGGAGGAGCAGTCGAAGGATACATTGTCTCATGACTCTCCTGCATCTTCCACCAGCGCAGATACTTTCACCTTGGCCACAAGCTGGTGAGAGCACTACACACACGCCTGAGCAGCTGGCTGAGGCTGAGACAGCCGAGGCCTCTGACATTTGGAATACTGTGGGTGGTCAGGCACATACTGAGCCCCAGGCTCATGATGAGTCTCTGGTGTCAATAGCACAGGGCACGCTGGAGTTGCAAAGAGAGGTAAGGCAACATCTGGTGAAGTTGCCAGAGGCCATGAGTGGATGATGAAGGAGCCTATTCATGCCACGAGTGCTGCCATGTCTCAGGTGTATGAGCGCATAGCTTCATCCATCAAGAGGTTTGCAACCTGATGGAGTGTCAGATGCCACAGATGCGTGCAGACCTGTACACCATCATCTTGGCTATCAGTTCAATGCAGTAGTGGCAAGGTGAGAGAGGGATGTGGCGCCTGGTGAGCAGAGTGATTCAAGTGAGCCTTGAAAGGGAGGAGGAGAGGCTGACCTCCACAGCTGGGGGCACCCCTTAGGGTGCTCTGAGTGTGAACACCAGCTCCTCAGCCCCACCACCAATGAACCCAGCTCCAGTAGCTGCAACGTCTGAGAAGAGTCCTGCACCTGTGCAGGAAACCCTCAGGCACCCAGGGCCCTCCAGGCCTCAGGCAGCCAAAGGACGCCCGCCAAAGTCATCAAAGGCCAAGGGGCAGCCTGATCAGCAGCCTGCCTCCAGCCCAGCTGCTAGTGCAGAGGTGACACCTTGTAGAATCACTTGAAAATGTATAAAGAAAACTATTTAGGTGCACTTGGGGTTTCAGGGGTGTTTGACATTTGCCATTTGTTTTGTGTTATAAAGTTTTCTCATTATTGAAATTAACATTCATTGTGGAAAGCTTATTCTTTCATGCCTTAATTATGAGATGTTGCCTTCACCCTTCCCCTTTTAGTGGCTGCCAGTGAAAGGCACAGCCCTCCTTTGATAAGCATCTCACATGGGCCAGAGCACATGGTTAAACTCGACACAAGGCACAGAATCCAAATAGAAAGGAGGTGACAGACTGAATGCATTTAGGTGTATCTTTATTGAGTTCACTCTGAGAGGCCATCATGGTGGCTGGAAGTAGGTAAGTGTGCAACTGTTTCTTGCCTCCTTGGCCCATCGTTCAATCTGCCTGGTCTCTGGTGCAAGGGGTTCAACATTCAGTGCTGCCTGTTCATTAGCCTCCTTCGCATCCTCCTCGTCAGTTGAGGACTGGCAATCAATCATGTCCTATTCATGCAAGGCTTCCCCTCGACAGGGCTAGATTGTGCAGAGCACAACAGACCACCACAATATGCGAGACCCTTGATGGGGCATACAGTGGGGCTCCACCGGATCGATTGAGACAACGGAATCTCATCTTTTGCAGCCAAAGGTCTGTTCGATGGTCGCTTCGTTGTAATCATGGGAAATGTTGTATTTCTCCTCTGCAACATTGTGAGGGTTCCTCAAAGGCGTCAGGAGCCATGTCATCAGTGGGGTACCCCTTGTTCATGAGATTCCATCCGTGAAGGTGACGGGGGGGATGGGGGGGGGGGCTGAAAAACTGAGGCACCTAGGACTATTGAAGTATTTAGGCGTTATGGCTGCTTCCTGGGAAGCGGGCACACACCTGCAGGAAACACTTTCGGCAGTCACAGGCCTGTTGAATGTTGATGGATTGGATGCCCTTCCTGTTAATGAAGGTGGCTGCCTGGTCTGTTGGAGCCTTGATGGCCACATGCTTGCAATCAATGACATCTTGCACCTGGGGAAATCCAGCAATGGCCCCGAATCCGGTGGCCCTCTCAGCCTGACTGTCAGGGTCGCTCTAGTAGTCCACATAGTCACCGGGCCTCTTGAACAGGCCATTGGTCACCTCCATGATGCAGCAATGAGCTGCTGTCTGGGACACCCCACACATGTCCCCAGCAGATCCCTGGAAAAATCCAGATGTGTAAAAATTAAGAGCCACTGTGATCTTCAGGGCCGCGGGCATAGCGTGACCACCGAATCTCATAGGTCACAACTGGTCCTGCAACAGGGCATATCAGTCAGTGATGGCCTCCCTGGAGAGCCGTAGTCTTCACTGACAATGCCACTTGGACATATGGAGGTAGCTGTCGCAAGTTCGGTACACTCTCGGGTGCAGCTGAGCCCTTCTTGGCACAGTCGGCTGCTTTAGCTCTCGTCGTGGTGATGCATGGGCAGGCACAGCTGTCTCCTAGCTCTTCCTCCATCAGAGGTGCTGCATCATGCCACAGGGGTCCAAAAAGACAGGGTGTATGAGACCCATAGAAGGTGATCAGTAGGCCTCCAGAGGATTGTCCTTGCAGAGATGAAGTTTCCATTGGCATCTTTGCCTTTGCTACTCCTGTTAGCTTAATCATTGATGGTCCATAGTGCCCGCCCTTGCTGATAGCCAACACTCTTACCTGATAGTATGGCCACCCCAACCTCTCACCCAGTAATATGGCTACTCGTGCAGATGACCAAGCAGTATGGCCACCCATGCAGACTGCCCAAGAACATGCCCACCTGGTGCTGCCACCTGAGACCAAGCCCACCTGTGTAGATCACCTGAGGCCAAGCCTCCCCCCTCCTTACAGAGTGCACAGCACTGCAGGTTGACAATGGCCTCCGTTCCCCGCTCTTCCCCAATGCAGTGCTGGTCATGGCTGCCTACCCGTCACAACTCTGAGGCCTCGTCTCATGCCGCAACCTTTCAATGACCAAGAAGTGAAGGCACATGAGGGCTGCCAGTCTCCACTTAATCCCAAGCCCTCCCATTGGATTTCAATCAGTTGCATGCAAATGTTTATAAGTAACTGTTCTATAAATTCAGCCCAGACCATGCAGTGCCAGCTGTAGCTGTGGGTTGCTCTGAGCCTATAGACCTTGTGGGGAGAGTAAGATTCTTTTAAACTCTCCTCTTCCTCTCTGGTTTCCCTGAAGCTGTAGCCTCATGTATACTTCAAAAATTGTTGCTCCTGCTCCTTTTCCTCCTCTAGCCAAAATAATTCCTATTTCAGAGAAAGACTACTTCCAGTCATCCTTTAATTTTCCTGAAGGTTCTCCAGTTTCTAGCAGTAAAAAGAGACAGCAACTCTCTCCCCACAAACCACTGAGAAATAAAAAGATGTCCACCAAAGTTTAACAACATTGAAAATGATAGCAGGTTTTAAGGTTCCCTTTTAATACTGCTGGAAGTGGTGGTTTCCAGGCTTGTACTGCCATGATTTAGTGGCGACTTTAGGAAGTAGCAGTGACACTGCTTGGTCATCTGAAAATGCATCCACATCCTAAGAGCGTCATAGGACCCGAATCTATATTTATTAGGTTCCTCCCTGTTTCCTGATAGGAGGGTTGGCTTCTTAAAGCAAGCCCTGTTAAGGAAAAGCCAGATAAGTACATCAGGGAGAAAGGAATTGAAGGATATGTTGATAGGACAAGATGAAGTTGTAGTGTTTTATTGATCTGGGTTTGATTGTATCAGTCTGTACACTTATCTGTGTTCACTGTGTTTGATTGCTTTAGCCTATGGGTGGAGCTTAAGAGTTAAAACTGGAACTAGAAGGTTCTACAGCAAAAGAAAACACACTGCTCTGTGAAGACATTGTACTGAGATCATGTAAGAACTAATGTAGTTTAAAGTGCTGTAAATAAACCAGTTGGTGATTCAATACATGTGTGATATCTGCATTGCTCTGCGATAAATCAGATATACATACTATATCCAGCAACCTGGCGTAAACATAACAGAAGTGAGGTTGGATGAGACTCATGTGGAGCATTAACACGGGCATAGATAGGTTGGGCCAAATGGCCTGTTACTGTGCTGTACATTTCTATGTAATTCTAAGGCCTACTTTAAAATTGCAACACACTGGTACTGAGTCAACAATTTTATTTTGATTTTTGAATTGCCGCCATCCAGTTTACATTGACAAATATGACAGAAGGGAGATGATCAGCCCAAAGTCTCTTAAAATAACAAAGTTATGATACAAGCCTATTAAGCATCCATAAGATCATATCACTGACAGTAACATCAACCTTTTGCGTGGAAGCTTGCTATAAATGCACGGAGGTCGGTGTTTTAATTTCAGCATGGATGTACAGTTCTTTACTTCCTACAGTCTAGAAATGTTCTCAAAAAACTCTGCTCTTCAGATTTATTTTCATTTTTACATGTGGTTTACTAGCTCACCTTTTAACCTTCACTGCTGTAAGCTGTATATGGAAAAGCCCAGTACAGAAAGGGAACAACTTGACAGCTTATGTTATTTCTGACATATCCTCAACCCAGTAGTCATCAGTACATCAATAATGAGAATCTTGCACAACTTCCACTGCTGTTGTACTAATCAAACTGCATAGTAGTGGAAACATAGATCAACACTGTATATCATGTTTCATTAGTCTTTCAGTCTGTTGGCAAGATTTTATTCAGGACTTGTAATGTGGATAGAACTGTAAAGTACTATTAGAATATGCCATTTCAACAAAGAAAAATTAGCATTTATATCGCACCTTTCATGACCTCAGGACAGTAATGAGAAGCTCAAAACATTTTACAGCCAATGAAGTACTTTTGAAGCTTAGTTACTGTTGTAATTCAGGAAACGCAGCAACCAATTTATATGCAGCCAGCTCCCACAAACAGCAATGTGATAATGACCAGATAATCTGCTTTAATGATCTTGAATGAGGGATAATTATTAGCCAGGACACTGGGATAACTGCCCTGCTCTTCTTCAAGGTGGTGGCACTTTTACATCCACCAGAGAGAGTAAACGGCACCTCAGTTTAATGTCACATCCGAAATACAGCACCTCTGACTGTGCAGCACTCCCACGGTACTGCACTGGAGTGTCAGCCTAGATTTTTCTGTTTAATCTCTGGCTCAGAGATGATAGTGCTGCCAACCAAGCCACAGCTGATAAAAGCCAAATTCTATCCAAATTTGATTCAATTGTAATCTCCCAATGTTTTTGCTTTGTGGTTCCATTAGTTGAAAATTAGGAATAGCTACAAAAAGTATTAAGATTATTAGTACCTGTTCTTTCTAATCACTTTTTTAGGAACAAAATTACTTAAGGATGCCTGAAAATCATTCAACACATCTGATTAATCTAATCAACCTGTTTTTCCTTTGAAAGACTGGCGTTACCTTTGGAAAATTGCAGGCCTAACATCATACCCGGGTTCGATTCCGGGTACTGCCTGTGTGGAGTTTGCAAGTTCTCCCTGTGTCTGCGTGGGTTTTCTCCGGGTGCTCCGGTTTCCTCCCACAAGCCAAAAGACTTGCAGATTGATAGGTAAATTGGCCATTATAAATTGTCACTAGTATAGGTAGGTGGTATGGAAAGATAGGGACAGGTGGGGATGTTTGGTAGGAATATGGGATTAGTCTAGGATTAGTATAAATGGGTGGTTGATGTTCGGCACAGACTTGGTGGGCCGAAGGGCCTGTTTCAGTGCTATATCTCTAATTGAATCGAATCACTGAAACCCTTATCTAGGCTTATGTCACCTGTTGACTTGATTTTACTAATATCATCTTGACTGGCCTTCCATCCTTTACTCTCCATAAACTCTGACTGACTGATCGAAAACTGAATCACCCATATCCTGTCCTATACTAAGTTTATTTTTCTTATCATCTCTTTTCTCAGTAAGCTATGTTGCCTCTCTATTCCCAATTGCATTATGTTCAGAATCCTCACATTTGTCTTTAAATCCCTCAATCACCTCCTCTTACCTTATCTCCAATAATTGACTCTAATCTTATTTCCCCACCATACACATTCAGACCTTCAACTCTAGCCTTTTGTATACCCGTCCTCTCCCATCACCATTGCTGGCAGAGACTTCAGACACTTTGGTCCTACTCTTTGCAACTTGGTCTCTAAAGCCTTCTGTCTCTCTATTTCCCTATCTGCTTTTAACAACCTTCACATAATCCATTTTTTCAACCAAGCTCTTAATCTATCACTTGATCTATTACCACTCCTAATCTATCACTTGATGGCTCGATGTACATTTCCTTTCCCATTTCTATTTGTGAAGCACCTTGAGATGTTTTACTTTAGGGGTGCTATATAAATGTAAGTTGTTATTCTTAGGCCAGAATTGGCTGGCAAAATGATAGAGTTTAATGGACACACCATCGGTTAGAATTTTGTCCAGCAGTGGTGATGGGCTGGAAGGTGTTTGGGTGCCAAAATGGCAGTGGATAGTGTCGAGAGGGATGCCCAATGTCTTTATGCCAATAGTGAATATTCCCGGAGGTGGCCGGGCTGGTGAGTGGAGGCCGCACTTTAAGGGGAGGCAATTGAGCCTGTTAAATAGGCAATGAATGGCAATTTTACGAGGTATTCACAATTTTGTGAGAGGCACACAAGAACAATGGAACTTCAGAGCCTTGCCATCTTGACTGCAGTTGGCAGTCATTGCGAGCAGTAGCGTAGCAGCATAATGAAGATGACAGAGACCACAGCATTGGCAATCTGGAGGCTTGCCAAACCTGGCGAGCACATTGGAGGCATTCAGATTGAGTATCCTTGCTGACTTGCAAACTTTGTATACAGAGTAAGGGTGGGGGGGTGGGGGGGTGGGGGTGAGGAGAGGCCTTGAGAAGTGAGTGCAGCAATTCACAATGAGTCTCATTCACTGCAGTTTTGAGACCTCCGGTGAGGAGGAGCATCAGAGAGGGAGAGAGCTGCAGCCACTGGACTGGGGCTGTAGCACCCAGAGATGCATGAGGATCATGAGACTCGGAGGGGGCACGGTTGAGGGGAGCATGGCTGAGGAGGGCACGCAACCAGCCTCTTGTATGCAGAAGATGCTACCCACCAGAGAGGGTTTACCATCAGAGGCTCTGCTTCCTGCAAATGTCGGAGCAGCAGTGCCGTCAAAGACTGCAACACTCCAAGGAGGTGGTCACTGAGCTGTTCGCCATGATGGAGGAGGATCTGAACACAATGGGAATGGTGGGCACCCATTGCCTGTGGCGATGAAAGTCACAGTAGTGCTGAATGTTTGTGCTTCAGATCATTCCAGGGATCCTTCAGAGACATATGTGGGATTTCCCAGTCTGTGGTTCATCACTGCATCAAGATGGTCACAAACGCCATGTCGAAGAGGGCTGGTCAATACGTGTGCTTTCACACCAACCCTGGACAGTTAGGCTGAGAGGGCTGTGTGATTCGAGGCCGTCACTGCAATCCCTCAGTCAAGTCCCCCACAAACCAGGCAGCAGCCTTCATCACTGGAAGGGCTTCAACTCGCTCAATGTATAACTGGTTTGCGAGCATTGCAAAAACTTCCTTCAGGTCTGTACAAAGTTTCTGGGAAGCTGTCATGACTGCTTCTTACTAAGGCAGTCACAGATGCCTCAGCTTTTCAGGCCTCCAGCGCACTTCAAGGATGGATACTGGGTGATGACAAGAGCTACCACTGAAGACATGTTTCCTTGCAGAGGAGACGTACAACCGCAGCTTGCAACAACTTGAATGACCTAAGAGAAAGCCATAGAGCTTCTGAAAATGCAATTCAGATGCCTTGATAGCTCCGGTGGAGCTTTTCAATTTGCTGCAGGGTATCATGGTGGTGTGCTGGGCTCTGCACAACCTGATGCTACAGAGAGGAGAAGCTTTGAACAATGAGGACATCTTAGAGCATGATTCCTTCTCCAAGAATGAAGATTTGGAGCAGGCTGTCATGGGTTCTTTGTGTTATCTTAAGCAACACAATGAGGTACGTGGATAAGAGTTGATTGAAGATCTCTAGAGGGTTTATTGTGGGTGGCGCAGTGGTTAGCATTACAGCATCACAGCTCCAGCGACCCTGGTTCGATTCTGGGTACTGCCTGTGCGGAGTTTGCAAGTTCTCCCTGTGACCGCGTGGGTTTTCGCAGGGTGCTCCGGTTTCCTCCCACAGCCAAAGACTTGCAGGTTGATAGGTAAATTGGCCATTATAAATTGCCCCTAGTGTCGGTAGGTAGTGAGGGAAGGTAGGGATGTGGTAGGAATATGGGATTAATGTAGGATTAGTATAAATGGGTGGTTGATGGTCAGCACAGACTCGGTGGGCCGAAGGACCTGTTTCAGTGCTGTATCTCTAAATAAATTTGAAAAAAAAAATTAAACAAGTACATACAATACAGAGGGTGTTACAGTTGCAGAATGACTATGGTGTATAGTCACATGATTACATTCTGATACTTAGCTCATTAGCATACAGAATTCTTAAAGGGGCATCACTCTTAAAGTGATCATGCAAAATACCCTTTCTTTCCAAAGATAAGTCTCGTACGCTACAAGTAAAAACACATAAAAATGGATAACATCAAAATTAGTTCTACAGGGATATAGATTATAAAATTTACATGTAGATAGGGATTGTGAAGTTTACGTGTGCAGAAGCTTAAGAGTCCATATATCTTTCCAGTGGTTTGACAACTCTTCCAGATCTTGTTACGATATAACCTTCTGGCGATGTGGATTTTGCCTTTGGCTGTTTGCGCAATATCTCCTGCAAATCGAAGAATTGCGTATAAGCTGTTGCTGTTTTTTCAGAAGTTTTTCCCCCTCTGCATTCAGTTTCTGTTGCTCTGCATTCAGCCTGCTAATATACTCTGTTGCTTTTCTCAGTATGACCACTTTTGAAGCCTGGTCATTCTTGGAAAGTTCCTCACCTCATCTCGAAGAGCCAACAGACAATGCTTCAATTCGGGACATTGTGTGTCCTTCGCCTTTACTCATCCTCCATGTCTGAAGTCCTGAGGCTCAAGGTCAAGGACCTATTTTGGGGGGAGTGTTTGGCCTTGTGGAGGTACCTGGCTGTTCTGGCTCATGTTAGTGCTGATGGTTCTCTATAGAGAGCAGAGGTGAAGGCACAGTATGGTTGTGCTGTTGCTGGGTTTCCAGAGTGCACATTCTGATGCTGGCCAGAGTCTGAGAGTGGGTTCTGGACCTTGGAGATTTCCCTTTGGGAATGCTTCCCACTGCCAGCCTTTGCTTCTCAATGGTTGCAACGTCAGTCTCTTGTTCTGAGTCTCTGGAGCGTGAAGAAACACTGCTTGTCAACAAAGAACTTTCACCATCTGAATTTGGATCTTCATTCTCTTGGTGTGGCATCTCTGAGAAGGGGCTGATACTCTTCAAACCAGAACCACTGATATCCTGGCAGAACTGTGACTCAATCTCAGACAACAAGGGGCTGGACACATGGAGTGCCGCCTCTCTGAGGTGCAGTAGGGCAGCATCTTTGAAGTCTCCCATGGCGTCGAACCTGTCCGGGTACATTTGTTGTACATCCTGGACTGACTCGATGTGTGTACCCTTGGTCTCTTCTGGTACCTTAGTGCTGCCGTGTTTAGTCACAATATTGAAGTCCTTACACGTTGGTAGTCCTGCCACTACTGGTTGGCTTGTATAGGTAAAATATTTGTGGTTTCCATGCCAACTTGCCATAGCTGCATTGCATTGTTAGTGTGCCACTGCAAGGGACGGGTGACCCATTGTATACAGTTAACTTTTCAGTTGTTGATTGTATCATTAATTTCCAACGACCGCGGTACATATCCTTCAGGATTCGGACTGGTAGGATATTTGCACTAGCGACAGCGTCAGTTTTAATCGTGAGTGTGTGTTTGCCAACTTTTTTTGGGCACATGATGCTAATAGTAGCAAAAGCTTCCAGTTATTTGACTTCATCAACACAATGGGCTGCATTTTATAAGATGGCAGCCCACATACGCGGGCTTTACTTTGCGAGACCACCATGATATTAAACGCAGTGGCTCATTTACATGGCTGGGGTGGACCGCCCCTCCCACCACCTTCCCCCCCCCCCCCCCCCCCCACCCCGATGACTTGGAGGGGGCGGGCGTTCTGTCCTCAGCAACGATCTCAGGCGCCACTGTGCAGGCGCCAACGCCATTTTAAAAGGCTTCAAACCCTTCAATTTCGTTTAGATATTTAAAGCTATGGGCCTTTTACATTTTACTGAAAAAATAACGCAATGTTTCTCACCCCTCTCCCACCCCCCAGTAACCATACAATTCATTCCTTGCCCTCTCCCCACCCCAAAATAATTACCTTCCGTACCTGATCGTTCCCCCCCCAAAGTTTATGAACTTTTCACTTCAACCCCTTCCCACCATCCCCTAGACCAATCGAATTGCTTTAACCCCGCTCCCCGCCCCACTTCTGCACTGAAATACTTAACTACTCCCCACTCCCCATCAGTGTCCTGCTTTAGGTCTACGGTCCACCGGCACGAATATAGCACCGGGACTGACGGCAGGAGCGGGAAAGTATTTAATTCAATACTTTAAATAAATTAACATATTTAAATTTTGAGCCTGCCGCCGAGCAGAGGGGGGGGGGTGTCGCCACGAGGCCGCGCCGCTGCCGGCAATATGGGGCCAGGCCTGTCCACATCGAGGACCATGCTGGACCTCTCCCGAAGGCATTGTCCGCCCCCCTCCCCCACCCCATCATGACCCCCGATGTTGGGGTGTCTGTAAAATTCAGCCCAATATGTCAGGTTCGCAATGTGAAATGCCTGCTTGTCTTCTGGCTGAGAATTGTTCCACTATGAGCCTTGTCTCGGTCTATTTCACTGTGATCTTTGTGTATCGGCTTTTGCTTATATAGGTCTCAGGCACTCTCCATGCTGCTGCTGTTCTGTCTCCGCACCTGTCTTCTGTTTATTTGTGTCCTATGGTGACTTCTGGCTGTGTATTTGGAGCTAGATTTCTTGCATAGGCGAGCCCAGTGTACTTTGCACCACATGCCTTGCACAGATCTTGAAATGCAGGACAACTTCACGGTGAGCAGGACAGAGCACACTTACCGCTCGGCTTGCTTGCTTTTTGTGACCTGGTTACTGTGCCAATACTTTCAGCTGCACTTAGTGCTTGCAGATGCTGTTGTCCAGCTATAATGGCTTCATATTTCCTGTCATCTTCTAGCAGCATATCAATGCTGTGACCTTTCTTTTTTCCCTAGAGGTCTTTTTGAAATTCTTCAATAGGTGTTGAGACAATAACCATTATTCACTTCGACAGCTCAGTTTCTGAAAAATCGCATTCTTTGCCCTTACTACAGCATCTACTGATGTACTGATCTATTGATTCCTGTGGCTGTTGCCTGTAGGACATCAATTCTAGGCAATGAATTCTAAAATTCACTCTTACCTGGAGCTGATCTTCTAGCATTTTCCATATCTTTGCAGGATCTTTCTGGTCCTCTTCAGATAAGCCAGAGGTATTGATTCTGTATAACCCCTCATTTCCAACTGCTATCAGTATTTTCACAACCTGCTTTTCTGGTTCTACAATCGCTTGGTCTATGAAGCATAGCTGTGTTCTTTGTTTAAAAAGTTTGAACGTGGATAGGATATCAATGGCCTTCCAGTTCATGTTGGGAAACTTACTATCCATCTTTCTGCTGTTCTTTTGCTTACTGCTCTGTATTTAACTTTGTTCAACTCTGTGTCTGCCTTTGGTACTATATTTATTATGGCTTTTCTATCTGTGGTTTGAAACTGGTTTTAAAACTTGTTCTGTTAACTCTGTACTGTTCCCCCTTCAAGTAATTATTTTCTTCAGGCTGGCTATTTTGATAGAGTGTAACAGGTGGGCAGTGTTCTCTGTTTATTTTGCTTTCAGCACTTCAGCTTGTTGGATAGGCAGTTCATGGGTTTTCCCCTTTGCTTTCCTTTTGCTCGAGCTTGTTTATCTTCTTTACGCTTGAGAGGTTTAATGATTTTTTTTTAGCTTGACTGCTTCAATGGATACTCTGCAGTGTTCAGGGTTTTCCACACTTTTTATCTCGAATGCCTCCTGTAATGGCGTCAACCTTGATTAGCCTGAGAGTGGTATTGAGTTTCCCCATTTTTTTTCTCTCTTCCACGAAGCCTTTTAAAAAAAAAAAATCAATTTTTTAAGCACTTCAAAACTTTTGTTTTAAACTGGGATTCCTCGACCGTTGACGCAATGACTCACCCGATCGCAGGAATTTATTTGCAGCCTGTTGTTCAGTACTCTGTCTCCCACAGCTGGCAGTAAGTTTTTTCTTCTTTCCACTGTTTGGGTCAGTATTTCTTTCACTCTTTTCAGGTACTTGTTTTAAAATTTCTTCACTTGTTTGCTGTTTCACCCATGGTCTTCAAGGTTATAGCTTGCCTTTTCACCACAGCTGCCACCATGTAATGGGTTCATGTTACTTAAACAACATAATGAGGGACATGCATTCCAGTTTGTTGAAGATCTCTAGAGGGTTTATTAACAGTTAAACTAGTATATACAATACAGAGCAAACTATATACAGAACCTTTGTCTAGGGTGTTACAGTTGAAGACTGACTATGGCTTCTAGTCACATGACTATGTCCTGGTACTTAGTTCATTAGCATACTGAGTTCTTAAAGGGACATCACTCTTAAAGTGATCAAACAATACAGGCTGCTGACCTGGTAGACCAAGGCAATGAACCCAAGGGACTGCAGGGAAGGCGTAATGAAATATGCAGAACAGAGGCTCATGAGTCACTAATACAGACATGTTTCTCATGAGCCTTCCTTAGACACTCATGTAAACAAATAAATCTTCTATCTTCTATCATCCTGTTGCCTTTTTCTTGAATTCCCTTAGCATCTCACTGGACCCATCATGACATCAGGCCACAGCATGGGAAATGCATTGACCTAATGTGCTGTGATCTTTCCCATCTTGCCCTTTGCAAGAGCAATCAAACTGTTAATAGCCCAATAGTGCAGAAATGAGTAAAACATTCATTTTGTGGTGCAGCATATCAGATTTCACTAATTGCAATTAAACAGCAAGGTGACGTCGAGCTACCCACTATCACCCAGTGAAACCCAAGTACAGCTAAATGACTTTCTCATGTGCTATGTGGTGCTTCCCCTGCACTGTCAGCTGAGATGGAGGCAGGCTGCTTAGCTTTCTACTCAGTGGTTAATGATGGCCGTGGTGGTCATCCTCTGGTTGACTGAGACCTAGAGGGTCCCGGCATATTGGGGGCCTCCTGCACCTATTCAAAAACTGTCTCTGTCTGTAGAGCTTTGAAGTGTTGGTGTCACCATCAGATGGAATGAGGACCAGCCTCCCACATCAGGAATGCCTTGAGAGGGGCTTCAGACAGCCACTCCTTTACCCTTTCAGGGCCCACTTGACTCTTTCTGCTCATCTGAGAAGCATGAGCACCTGGGGATGACTCCAAGTGTCTCGTCCCTACCTCTCACCCAGCCACTGCTCCACAGAACTCATGCAGGAGGCGATGGTATGCAGGTTTATGCGCATCTCCAGCATCCACTCTTGGTATGTTGGATGTAGATCTCCATGAGGGTCTCCTTTCTCTCAATGGAAGATGCCATGCACGCATACACCAGAGACTTGGCTGCACTCATGTCCTACATGGACTCCTCCATTGTTCGTGTTTGTGCCTCTCTCAATCCTATCTTTCTTTTCCTCCCTTTCTTTCTCTTTCTGTACCTTATTTTACACTAATACACCCCCATTTCATTCGCCATCATTACTCTGGTTTCTTCTCAATCCTTAGATCTCATTGGTTAAGGAAGTACATTGTTCATTCTGGCATTCACAGAAGATCCAAGATTCCCCATTGCCCTTGCACTTCCAGCAATTTGGTGCTGGGTAAATTCCTAATTAAAGGGGAACGCCGTGAGATGCCTCACTGCAGCAAATTCTGCACCATTATTTTCCATATGTAACAATAATTGTTTGTTCATTTTTAACAAGGGTAGAACCAAATAGAGTAACTTCCAATATATTCATGTCTGTTCCTCTGGGCATCTCCCTATTTTATAATTAGCTGATTAATTAAGTTCTGTGAGAACTGTACTGAAAGGAACCGTGTCCTTGCTCAAGCAAAAGAGTTTAGAGTGTAATCTTTTAATTCTTGAGATATTTACTAATTTAGGTTCCAATTTTCAGTGACTTGTTCCAAGAATAAACTGATGGTTACAAATCAAGCTATGGATACTTGAGTTTTCCATTAGTTTTGGTTCTTGAGCCCTAGAGTCTCCTACATTCAAAAAAAAAAATCCTTAAAGCCAACATGGCTGTGTCAGTGAAGAAATCTTAGAATGAAGGTATCTGTCCACCCTTTCATATGGGGACTAATGCCTATAGGAGGAGTGCAAAAAAAAACAACAACCCAGAGAACATCATCAATCTGGATTTATCTGGTACCTTTAATGTAGAAAAAATCCGATAGCACTCCACAGAGCCAGACAGCAATGGACAACGAAGGAGATTGCAGAAGGAGTGACAAAATCTTGGTAAAAGAATTGGATTTCAAGGAGGACTTTACAGGAGGAGAGGGATATGGAAAGGCAAAGGAGTTTATGGAGAGAATTCTAGAGCATAGGACCATGGTGGTAAGGGGTTGCACAAAAGGCCAATCAAAGGAAAAGACAGTAAGGGGGAAGGGATGTAGTGCAAGTGGAGGTTACGGAGATTGGAATGGGTAAGACCATGAAGGGAGTTGAACACAAGGCTAAGAATTTTAAATGGGAGACATTGGAAAACCAGGAGCAGATGTGAGTCAGTAAGGACAGGATGGTGTGTGAGCAGAATCCCTGGTGTGGAATAGGAAACAGGCAGCCAATGTTTGGATGGATTGAAGTTTACAGAGGTGTTGGGGGAGGGAAGATGGGAGGCCAACCAGGAGAGCAGTGGAATAGTCAAATCTGAAGGTGACAGAGGCATCAATGAATGTTTTGTAGAAGGTGGGCTAAGGCTAGGATGGAGGAGGGTGATGTTAGGGAGGTGAAGTAGGCAGTTTTACTGATGGAGAGCAGTTGGGGTCAGAAACTCTACTCAGGGTCAGGTGCAGAGTTGGAGATGGATTTTGTGGCTGACCATGTCAAAGCCTGCAAATAGGTTGAACAGGCATAATGATTCATAGTCACAACTGCAGAGGATGCCATTTATGACTTTGGTTAGGACCATTTGAGTGCTATGACAGGAATGCTTATCTATTGGAGAGATTCAGAGATGGAATTGCAGGGTTCGTGGGCATAAGTTTAGGAGTCAACTACACATTTAAGAACTTTGGAGAAGAAACAGGTTGGAGGTGGGGTGGCAGTTTACAAGAACAGGGAAGTGGAGGGTAGGTTTTCTGAGGAGGTCTGTGATGACAGAGGTTTTGAAAGGAAGAGGAACATTTGAGAAGAGGGAACCACTTGCAACATTAGCTCGCATGGGGAGCATAACAAGAAGTTGGGTGGTCAGCAGTTTAAACTTGATTTGAATTCTCTTTAAATTTAGATGGTTGAGGGGTGACCAATAAAATGATAATGGGATTCGATATGATTGGGGAATCCAGAACAAGGCAGCACAATCTTAAAATTGAAGCAAGGTCAATTTGGAATTAAGCAGTTAATCACAAAAAATGTAGTGGAAATATGGAACCCTCTCCACCAGCAGGCTGTGAATACTGGATAAATTAACATTCATAAGTTTGAGATAGATGTTTTTTGGTTAGGATGTGGATCAAAGGCAGGAAAATGGAATTGAGGTACAGATCAACCAGAATCTAAATAAATGGCAAACAGGCTCGAGGAGCTGAATGGCCTATTCCAGTTCTTATGTTTAGTGGGAATGTGGTCAAGGCAGAAGGAGATGGTTCTTGTGGCCAAGACAAGCTCAGAGAACGGTGTGAGAAGAGATAGGAAGAAAGATGCTGGTTCAGAGAAACTACATGATAGCTTCCACACCATCTGTAGAACCTCAGCTTCTAAGAAAAGCAATCTCAGCATCCAATCCAACTCAACCACTGCGACTTATAATATAAAGACGATGAGCTTAATCAGATAGGTTACCTGAATGCAGATTAGAATTATTATCATAAGATCATAAGAACTAGGAGCAGGAGTAGGCCGTCCGGCCCCTCGAGCCTGCTCTGCCATTCAATAAGATCATGGCTGATCTTTTCATGGACTCAGATCCACTTACCCGCTCTCTCACCATATCCCTTAATTCCTTTATTGTTCAAAACGATATCGACCTTAGCTTTAAAAACGTTTACTGAAGAAGCGTCAACTACTTCACTGGGCAAGGAATTCCATAGATTAACAACCCTCTGGGTGAAGAAGTTCCTTCTTAATTCAGTCCTAAATCTGCTCCCTCTAATCTTGAGGCTATGCCCTCTTGTCCTAGCTTCACCTGCCAGTGGAAACATCCTCTCTACTTGTATCTTATCTATTCCCTTCATGATTTTATATGTTTCTATAAGATCCCCCCTCATTCTTCTGAACTCCAATGAATATAATCCCAATCTACTCAGTCTCTCCTCATAAGCCAACCCCCTCAACTCCGGAATCAACCTAGTGAACCTCCTCTGCACCCTCTCCAGTGTCAGTACATCCTTTCTCAAGTAAGGAGACCAAAACTGCACACAGTACTCCAGGTGCGGCCTCACCAGTCCCTTATACAGCTGCAACATAACCTCTCTCCTTTTAAACTCAATCCCTTTAGCAATGAAGGACAAAATTCCATTTGCCTTCCTAATTACTTGCTGTACCTGCAGACCAACCTTCTGTGATTCATGCACAAGGACACCCAGGTCCCTTTGCATAGCAGCATGCTGCAACTTTTTACCATTCAAGTAATAATCCTTTTTACTGTTACTCCTACCGAAATGAATGACTTCACATTTATTAACATTGTATTCCATCTGCCAGACCTTTGCCCACTCACTCAATGTATCTGTGTTCCTCTGCAAAGTTTCACAGTCATCTGCACACTTTGCTCTGCCACTCATCTTAGTGTCATCTGCAAACTTTGACACCCTACACGTGGTCCCCAACTCCAAATCATCTATATAAATTGTAAATAATTGCGGTCCCAACACAGATCCCTGAGGCATACCACTAGTGACTGATTGCCAACCAGAATAGCACTCATTTATCCCCACTCTCTGCTTCCTGTTAGTCAACCAATCCTCTATCCATGCTAATACTTTATCCCTAATGCCATGCATCCTTATCTTATGCAGCAGCTTCTTGTGCGGCACTTTGTCGAAAGCCTTTTGGAAATCTAGGTACACCACATCCACTGGGTCCCCATTGTCCACCTTGCTCGTAATGTCATCATAGAATTCCAAAAGATTTGTCAAGCATGACCTGCCCTTCATGAACCCATGCTACGTCTGCCCAACGGGACAATTTCTATCGAGATGCCCTGCTATTTCTTCCTTGATAATAGACTCAAGCATCTTCCCCACTACAGAGGTTAAGCTAACCGGTCTATAATTCCCCATCTTTTGTCTACCTCCCTTTTTTAAACAGTGGCGTCACATCTGCTGTTTTCCAATCAGCTGGGACTACCCCAGAGTCCAGCGAATTTTGGAAAATTACCGCCAGTGCACCTGCTATTTCTCCCGCCATCTCTTTTAGTACCCTGGGATGCATTCCATCAGGGCCAGGAGACTTATCAATCCTTAGCTCCATTAGCTTGCCCAACACTACCTCTTCCGTAATAATGATTGTTTCCAGGTCCTCACCTACGTTCGTCTCTTTGTCAATTACTGGCATGTTATTAATGTCCTCCACTGTGAAGACCGATACGAAATACCTGTTCAATGCCTCGGCCATTTCATCATATCCCATAACTATATTCCCCTTCTCGTCCTCTAAAGGACCAACGTTTACTTTAGCCACTCTTTTTCATTTTATATATTCATAGAAACTTTTGCTAACTGTCTTTATATTCTGTGCTAGTTTTTTTCTCATGTTCTATCTTACTTTTCTTTACAGCTCTTTTTGTGGCTTTCTGTTGACCTTTAAAGTTTTCCCAATCTTCTAGTTTCATGCTGTTTTTGGCCACTTTGTATGCCTTCTCTTTCAATTTGATAGCCTCTCTTATTTCCTTAGACACCCATGGCAGATTACCCCTTTTCTTCCAGTCCTTCCTTTTCACTGGAATATACTTTTGCTGAGCACTTTGAAAAATTGCTTTGAAAGTCCTCCACTGCTCGTCAACTGTCCCACCATAAAATCTTTGTTTCCAATCTACTTTAGCCAAGTCCTCCCTCATTCTATTGTAGTCCCCCTTGTTCAAGCGCAGGACCCTGGTACTGGATTTTATCTTCACACTCTCCATCTGTATTCTAAATTCAGCCATACTGTGATCACTCCTTCCAAGAGGATCCCTAACTATGAGGTCATTAATTATTCCTGTCTCATTACATATCAATTTACCTGTGGTACACAGCAAGACAAGGATCTGTGTAATCAAATGGATCACCAACACCTTATATCCATTCAATTGTCACATTGCAAATTCATGGACAGCTGAAGCCTAGTTGAAAAGTGAAATTCAAATTTTGCGTCTTTAATGCAAGAAGATGTTATTGAGTTGAACAAAAATGTTTTAGTTGCATTTGTTGTAACTATTCTTCAAAGATATAGAAAAATAATATAATGTTAGTTGTTCATTGGTATTGGTGAAGTTCTTTGGCCTCCTTGTCTCAAGAGACAATGGGTAAGCACCTAGAGGTGGTTTGTGGAGCAGCACCTGGAGAGGCTATAAAGGCCAATTCTAGAGTGACAGACTCTTCCACGGACGCTGCAGATAAAATTGGTTGTCGGGGCTGTTACACAGTTGGCTCTCTCCTTGCACTTCTGTCTTTTTTCCTGCCAACTGCTAAGTCTCTTCGACTCCCCACTCTTTAGACCCGCCTTTATGGCTGTCCGTCAGCTCTGACAATCACTGACAACTGACTCCCACGACTTGTGATCAATGTCACAGGACTTCAAGTCGCATATGCAGACGTCTTTAAAATGGAGACATGGACGGCCGGTGGGTCTGATACCAGTGACGAGCTCGCTGTACAATGCGTCCTTGGGGATCCTGCCATCTTCCATGCGGCTCACATGGCCAAGCCATCTTAAGCGTCGCTGGCTCAGTAAGTATCATCACTTGGGGATGTTGGCCGCCTCGAGGACTACTGCGTTGGAGATACGGTCCTGCCACCTGATGCCAAGGATTCTCCGGAGGCTGCGAAGATGGAATGAGTTGAGACGTCACTCTTGGCTGACATACATTGTCCAGGCCTCGCTGCCGTAGAGCAAGGCTTGAAACAGTCAGACTTTTGTGTTCCGTGTCAGTGCGTCATTTTCCCACACCCTCTTGGCCAGTCTGGAGGTAGCAGCGGATGCCTTTCCCACGCGCTTGTTGATTTCTGTATTGAGAGACAGGTTACTGGTGATAGTTGAGCCTAGGTAGGTGAACTCCAGAGCGTGGTCGCCAATATTGATGGATAGAGCATTTCTGGCATCATGTCCCATGATGTTCATTTTCTTGAGGCTAATGGTTAGGCCAAATTCATTGCAGGCAGCCGCAATCCTGTCGATGAGTCTCTGCAGACACTCTTCTGGTTAGGATGTTAATGCAGCATCGTCAGCAAAGAGGAGATCCCTGATGAGGACTTTCTGTACTTTACTCTAAGACGAGCAAGACTGAACAACCTGCCACCTGATCTTGTGTGGAGGAAAATTCCTTCTTCAGAGGACTTGAACGCATGTGAGAGCAGCAGTGAGAAGAAGATCCCAAACAGTGTAGGTGCGAGAACACAGCCCTATTTCACGCCACTCAGAATAGGAAAGGGGTCTGATGAAGCACCGTTATGCTGAATTGTGCCTTTCATATTGTCATGGAATGAGGTGATGATACTTAGTAGCTTTGGTGGACATCTGATCTTTGCTAGTAGTCTGAAGAGACCACGTCTGCTGACTAGGTCAAAGGCTTTGGTGAGATCTATGAAAGCAACGTAGAGGGGCATCTGTTGTTCGCGGCATTTCTCCTGTAGCTGGCGAAGGGAGAACAGCATGTCAATGGTGGATCTCTTTGTTCGAAAACCACACTGTCCTTGAGGCACAGTGTTGACTTTTGAGCAGAGAGATCCACCATTGATTGGTGAAGTACAACCTAGATAATAGCTGAGTGCATAATGTGCATCGACAGCAAAGAAATAATAATATGGATTATGAATGTGGATATAACTCAAGAACATAAATATATTGGGGTTCAGTTTCCGCTAGTTTTGAGAAGTGCATTTTTCTCAAGTTTCTGGTCAAGCTCATTTTGTGTATTGCCAAACGTAAAATCTTCCATTGAGCAGCACAATCGAGCAGCATTTTCAGGCGTAATTGTTTAAAGAAATTTTTTTGCATTAAAAAATATGCCTTGATATATTTTAGTGTGATAATGGAATGCAGTTTGAATAATGCAGGTATCCACCAACTATGAGTAACTCAATTTTAAATAAGTGAAAATGATTTGAAAGATTATAAAGAATCATTTGCAAGTTATATTTGTGTACAGTTGTCAGTTCCTTAGTAAATTTAAGTAAATATTCAAAAGCTTTTAAAATGTACCTATTCGTGTCATTCTACCTAAAAACAAGCCTAATTTTTAGCCTCCTAGAAGGCCCACAAATGGGTGCAATTAGCCAGAAACTCGCCATGGTGATTAATTCAATCCGATGGGTGGTCAGTTTTGTGGGCAGGGCTGGATTTCAGTGCGATGTTTTTTAAACTAGCATAAAAGATTTCCGAAACTTGAATTGTGCCAAAAGTAATTCGTGTTTAAAATTTGAGTGTTTACTTACTCAGCAGTTATATTCGCAGCATTGTAAGTATGAACAGCTTTCATACTAGTTTGGAAGAAATATTTCATTTTAGTATTGAATATTTTCTGGCTGCATCTGTTGAACTAACTGCCAAACTTTTGACCTGTGGAAGATTAACTTTCTTTCCTAAATTGTATTATTGCTCTAGCTACCTTTTCTTTAACCTTTGACCTAGAGCATTCAAAATCTATAGACACTTCAAAAGGCACTTATTTCCCCTCATGTGCTCCAGAAGTCCAGGGTAATGGCAACAACTGGAGACAAGACTGCGTGGCCTTGTGAAGAAGAAAGGGAGCAGAATATCAATCGGAAGCAAAGTAGTGACTGAACAATGATTTAGATTGGGCTTTATCTTCATAAAACAATCCTTGAATTTTCAATTGTGATGTGATTTGTGTTGAATGGATCTTTCCACTGCCTGTTTAGACCTCGCTAACATGTCACGTTTTAAAATTCTGGAACCTCAATTCCTTTCAAGAAATTGCCCAGCTTCATAGCTGTGCAGTTAAAATATCAAACTAATTGACGATATGAGTTCTGTATAGCTGTTTAGCACTTGAATACAGTGCCACATCAAGGGTGGGGTTTCATCTGTCATCCTTTGGGCTTTTGGTTGCAAACACCTTTGTGGACCTTATGCTAGAGAAGAAAAATAAAATCATTCTCATGGATCTGGGACACTGGTCAGCTTAGGCTACATATTTTGATTTTATATTCAACATCACACTTCTTTAGGTCCAAATAAATTGCAGATTCTAATTGTGTAAACCAAAGTGTTTATTGGTGTGAGCACACGTAGTAAACATAATGGGTCATATTTTGCTGTAGCAGTGTGATGAACGGTGTCTATCATTAGGTAGATTTGCCCTTGCCCATTTAATTGCAATAATACTTTTCATCCCAAGTTGCTCAAGGTGCAAACCAATGACGTTATGTTGAGGGTAAAAAGGCATCTGGGACCTGAGTGAACTGAGCAAGCAACAGTGTGTCGTCCTAAACAATCAGATTAAGGGTTGAATTTTTCTAGCAGCTTCAAAAGCGGCGGGACACACGCGCGAGATGTACTCTGCGGAGCCGCCATGACATTTTGCGCAGCAGCTCATTTACATGGACGGGACAGACCCTCTCCACAACCCCCCCCCCCCACCCCCACCATGACGTGGGTGATCCATCCCCGGCAACGGCATCCGGCGCCACCGCGCAGGCGTGCTGCCATTTTTAAAGGGCATCAAGCCTTTACATTTAATTTACATTTTGAAGGGAACAGTCATTAAAAATTTAATTTCAAAAATGTAATAAACGATTCAAGCCCCTCTCCCACCCCCCCACTGACTAAACACTCTGCTGATCGCCCTCGCCCCCTCCCCAGCCCCCAAAAAACTTACCTTAGTCAATGCTGCCGCACTTCAAGGAGAGTTCAGGGTTTTTTCTTTGTCCTCCCCTGGAACGCGGCCGTTTGAGAGTTGAGAAAACAGATCCTGGCAGGGGAGACAGTTTGCGGCCATCCAGACACAGTGGGCTGGATTTTAAGGAACCCTCGACACGTGATCTGTGGTAGATGGGGCCTGAGGATGGGCCCGGATGACCTTGACGCCAGCACGACCTGGTTCGATCCTCCCGGCGGCGACGAGGCACCCTGGTGGCCCCTCTGCCGGTCGGCAATGGGTGCACAATCACCAAATTTAAATAAAGTAAAGTAAAGACTTGCATGTACTTACCATTAATCTTGATGTCTTGCTGCGTTCTTCAGTCCAGCGGCCGCACTCCCATACCTTCGGATCCCCATCTGGGAAAATGAGGTGCAACAGTGGTGGGGAGGGGGGGAAGAGGTATGCTTCTCAGTGCAGGGTCGAGGGACAGGGTCAAAATAATGTCATTGATGTCGGGGATGGTGGGACGGGTTGAAGTTTAAGGTTTGTGCAGTTTGGTGGCGGGGGAAAGTCAGATGGTAAAGGTAAGTGTTTTCATGGGGGGGTGGAAGGGCAAATAATTAATTTAATTGTTATGGGGGGGGTGGGAGAGGGGAAAAAAGAGATGTATTTATTTAAATCTTTCTTTAAATATTTAAATATGCCAGTAAGGCTAACAGCCCTTTAAATATAGTATCAGCGCTGAAAACAGCGGCAGGCTTATAAAATTCAGCCCAGTGTCCAGTTCATCAAAGTTTTGCAGGAGCATAAGCAAGAGCTTAAGTATTACAACAACAGCTACACAATCTCTCCATTATCAGAATAAATAGATTGTCCTCTTGTCCCACCGCCTGGTAATATATATGACAAACAATTTGGCGAAACTGGACATGAAACAACCAGTGTGATATAGATTTCCAAATGATTATTACCAGATGTATCTTAACTTCTGAAGAGTTTCACATTACTAAAATATAAAGGTTTTAAAGTAATTTCTTTCTATTACAGGGCTACAATATTATCTGTTGTCATTAGTTTCCATGTCATAGAAACATCCATCAGCTTGACTGCCCCGATTTCCCAGCCAGAAGAGGGCATGTAAGATAACGTGTGGATAAAATATCTTGGGCAGAATTTTGTGCTGCCCTTGGGGACTGGGATGGAGGTGGAGTGAAACAAAATGACAGAGGGCGCCATTCCTGAAGTTTTCCAGGTCCCCTGCCATTTTATCTGGGACAGAAAAGGCCAAGGACGGCCTTCCCGTCCCAGGCCAATTGAGGCCCTTAAGCAGCTATTTAATGGCCACTTAAGGGCCTCTTCCCACCTTCACATCAATTTTCTAGAAGGAGGAGGGACCCGCCGCCGCAGGGAGATGCTGCCAGGTAAAG
This sequence comes from Heterodontus francisci, assembly GCF_036365525.1. NCBI lineage: Eukaryota > Metazoa > Chordata > Chondrichthyes > Heterodontiformes > Heterodontidae > Heterodontus > Heterodontus francisci. The sequence goes on along the minus strand of NC_090376.1, from coordinate 136,333,558 downwards.
CCTGGCGGCCTCCTAGTGGGTTTAGGGTGTCCCTTTTTTGGGGGCAATCCAGGGCTTCCGTCGCTCCCATCAGGAAGACACCCGTCACACTCACCAAACCACCCCCTGCACCCCCCCCCCCCCGTCCCCCGCAACCTCGCTGACAGATTCTGCCTAACTAGTCCTGGCAACCCCGAACCCATTGACCTCTCCCGGGGTCTCTGACATCCTCAGTGCTGCATGACCTCCTGCAGTAAAGGCGGTGGCCACTGCTCCCAATGGCACTGCCAGTACTGCAGAGCTGCCAGCCTTCCCATTGACCAGCAGCCCTGGTAGTGGGAGCTCATCCCTTAAAGGGATGTGTCTCAGATGGCAGGCAGTTAATTGCCTGCCCACTATTAAATAGCTACAGGGTCCAACAGTGGGCCGAGGCAGGTTCTCCCCCTGCCTTCCTGACAGCCGCCAGGACCCCGACCGCCGGAATAAAATTTGCTCCATATATTGCATTCTAGGACGCACTGATTGTATTCAGGAAAATCCTTACAACTCTATCCCAGTAATTAACAAGATGGAGTTGTAAGCATTTTCTACAATGTAGTTAGTCCCACAGTTTGCCAATTTACCAGTGTGACCAAGATCACAGTTTCAATCGTGTATCTTTTTCACACTTATGAAATGTATAATAGTATGACAGAAGCATTACAGGCACTGTAAGACCTCACATTGTAGATCTGCTATGGTAAGTCTCTGGAAAAAACATGTGACACTTCCTTCTGGATTGCTGCTGTGAACTGAAACTTTATTATTGTCTCCCTCTAGTGGCATGCTGTGAATGCTACACCAAGCATTTATGGTGACCTCAAATGAACAATATCCCACGTTAAATGAACAACAAATGAACAATACACTACAGGCACCAAAGAAAAATAGCATAGCAGCAGTTGTAATGACTGGCCCCAATTTTCCTGCAATTATGAGATTAATTATATAAGTTTTGTAGTCTATTACACTAGACATTTAAGACAGGAAGCAAAGATTAGGCATAAATGGGACATTTTCAAGTTGACAGTCTTTGACTAGTGGTGTGCTACAAGGATCAGTGCTGGGGCTCAGCTATTTACAATCTATATTAATGACTTACACAGAGACAGAGACTAATGTCTCTAATTTTGCTGGTCATACAAAGGTAGGTAGAAAGTCAAGCTGTGAGGAGGACAGAGAGGCTGTAAGAGATAGTCAGGTTATGTGAGTGGGCAACAAGGTGGCAGATGGAGTATAATGTAGGGAATTTTGAGGTTATTCACTTTGATCCTCAGAATAGAAGAGCAGAATATTTTTTAAAAGTCGTGAAACTTGTAAATGTTCATGTTCAGAGAGACTTGGGAGTGCTCAGACAAGGAATACCCAAAGTTAGCATGCAGATACTGCAAGCAATTAGGAAGGCAAGTGGCATGTTGGTCTTTATTGCAAGGGGATTGGAGTACAAGAGTAAAGAAGTCTTGCTGCAATTGTACAGGGCTTTGGTGTGACCATACCTGGAATACTGTGCACAGTTTTGGTCTTCATATTTAAGGAAGGATATACTTGCATTGGTGGCAGTTCCGCGAAGGCTCACGAGATTGGTTCTGTCGAGGGAAAGAATGTGGCCGATGCAGCTAAATAAATACACACATACAATATATATATATATATATATATATAATGATGAAAGTGTAGCCACATATTGTTACAAAATGGGGTATTTACCCAAGGCATTGTGGGACAAGTTAGTTAGCTTGCAACCTTGAGCATGGTACTGCTTAGCACAGGCAATTAGCCTGACCAAGGAGGGCCCCCCATATCAGTGCATAAGACAGCTGCTCTGTCTAATTGCGGACTACACAAAGCAACTAGGAATGCAGGTCTGATAGAGGTAGAAGGATTCATTGTGAAGACTCAAGGATAGTTGATAAGGGGGGTTTGGTAAACAAGCTGAGATGGTCAGGGGCGTACCATGAGCTATCCCCACAACCACATGATGCATAATTAATAATTTTATTGGTAATGAATGTAATATATGTAATCAATAACCGTTATGATTGGATTATGTTCAGCCAGGATGGGCTGAGTAACTGTATATCTGTTGTGGATTTTCCTTTGTTCAGTGGAGAGGCATCTGGACAGCCCAGTGACCTGCTCCCCGCTGGCGTAACTAAATAAACTGTTTGACATTGGAGCAGACCTGAGTGTTGAGTGATTCTTCTAGATTCATTCCCGCTAACAGTTCCTATGATGAGGAGGTTGTCCTATGATGAAACGCAGAGTAAATTGGGCCTATATTCTCTGGACTGTAGAAGAATGAGAGGTGCTGTCATTGAAACATACATGATTCTGAAGGGGATTGACAGGGTAAAATCTGAGAGGTTGTTTCTGCTGACTGGGGAATCTAAAACATGGGGGCACAGTCTCAGAATAAGTGGACGATCATCTAGGTCCGAGATGAGGAGAAATTTCTTCACTCAGAGGATTGTAAATCTTTGGAATTCACTACCCCAGAGGACAGTAGGTGCTCTATCGATGTATATATCTAATGCTAGGATAGACAGATTTTTGGTCTCTGAAGGTATCAAGGGATACGGTGAGCAGGCAGGAAGTGGAGTTGAAGCCCAAGATCAGCCATGATCATATTGACTAGTGGAGCAGGCTCGATGGGTCGTATGGTCTACTCCTGTTCCTATTCCTTATGTTCTTGTGTGCTTATGATCTTGGTGTTGCAAGCTTTGCCCAAATTCTATTGCTTTTCCAATTGGAATATGCCACAGAGAGCATAGCAGTGAATTAGAGCAGCAAAGCCAGTGGCCATTTGTGGGGACTTGAATTGCTTATTATTTCCTATGCACACCCGTAATGTAACTTCACTGGCTTTCTCTACCTTTATATTAAATCAGGTGATGTTGTTTCTCATTAAAATTTAATTGGGATAAATTGGAAGGCTTTGTTTCATTTGTTTGCTGCTACCCTAACAGAACTTGCAGGTTGGTGCTGTATGGTGCAGATTCAATTCAGCAAAGCATGCTGAAAGAGTGAACATTTAAATTTGGACTTCTAGATCCATTCTATAATCTAATTGATTTACCACAGTGTAATATGTGCATCTTTCAACCAGCTAGTTAAACACACAACGTTATTGGAAGCTCTGAGATTGCACAATAACAATTGCACAATAACAATCCCAATCCAACAGCGGGAATTCATTGGTGATTAATCGACTCCTTTCTAACATGGACAGTCTGAGTTCCTGTTTTTTCTGAATTTAACGTTACATGCAATTGTTTTTTCTAATGAGTAAATGGCAAAAAAGTATTTTCTTCTCAGTTAATTAAGCACATCGCTGCCTGGTCACCAGCACCACTTTTTTTTCCAGGCTAAGTGACAGTGATGTGAAAACTGGCTTAAATGTAAGAAAATCACAACTGCCATTAATTTTAAAGGGGGCAGAGCTATGGCAATCACCTTCTAATTGTTTTCGGCAAAAGTAACAGTTCGACAGTGCAAAAGTTCCAGGGAAATATGGGTGGCTTAATTAATGGTGCAAGTCACATACTGCATAATTTCCTCTTTCTTTTGCATCGTTCAAGGCACGCTAGTGTATTGGTGTGCCAGTGCAATGGTGCATCTCCCCAAGAAAATCTGGAGCATGATAACTATATGATTACATTCTCTGTCCACTTTTGCTACTTTTCAAGTCAATTTGCACTTCTTGTTTTTGTTTCCCTTTAAATCTTCACCTTCATCCTTCCTTCGGTGACCAAAAGTACTTTTTGCATTAAGTGAACAGCTTGGTCTTTAGCTTCCTTTGAGTTGACAGTTGCTGAGTCATGATATTATGTGGTAATGTTTCCACTGCTACAGTCTTACAATTGTGAGAGATATAGTAAATCTGTGGGTTGATAAGTCATGATTATTAATATCGTGTTCCCCCCATTGAAAGCAAGGTTACATAAAAGAACCTTGAAAAATGAGGTGACATGGGGGTATGAGATAAGCAACATACTTCTTGGTGACAGTGCATTTAGTTATCACCAGTCATCTGATCCGCAAATAATTTAAGTAAAATGATACCTTCCAGTGTTATAGCAACCATCCCTCACAATTAAAGCCATATATCTCGGTGAATTGTGTGATATGTCTACTTATAATCTACATTTATAGCATTTATGTATTTTTAAGGGCTGGCTGCCTTTACAATTGGTGTTACATGGTTTCACTTATAGAATCATGTGGGCGGAATTTTACCAGGCCTGTGGCAATGAGCTTAGAGGAGGGGGGAGCCGGTGAACTGATGGGGTAACATGTTGGAGCGACGAGTTTCCACAGCCAGCCAAGTTTCCCAGGTGTGATTGGGCAGCAGGATTGGAACAGTTCAGGCCAGCGATGGGAAGCCACCTGAGCCTATTAAGCAGCCAATTGACCACGATTTTACACAGGTTTTACCATCTTCCATGGGGCATACAGGTTCCACGGAGTGTCCGAGACTCGTCTGCTCAAAGGAGACAAGGGCTCAGCAGCAGGTGAGTGTTGGCTGAAATTAACAGACATTGTGTTCCGTTGTGTTTACAAGCAGGCAGGCTCAGGTCAGAGACTCGAAGGCTGGAACCTTTAGAGGGATTACATATTGTAAGGCTATAGTGGAGGGCTGTTAGCAGTAGGGTGTTTCCCAGGTGTCCTGCAGCGAGTACATACAATGCAAGTGGGGGTGTGGGTCAGAGCCATTGTGCCATGAAGGCTCCAAAGCTACATGTGTGCTCTGCTCACAGAGTTTGACTCCTTCACTGAGGAGGAGAGTGGGAGAAAGAGACTGCATCAGCCACACAGCGATGGGCAGCAGCGGGCAGAGGAGCACCAGTGACATGAGACTGCGATAAGGGCACAAAAGGGTAATAACGCAGGCTAATGTTCGAAGAAGGCATTACCCAGATCAAAGAGTACACCAACAAAGGCTTAGCTTAGAGTCATAGTTATACAGCACAGAAATAGGCCCTTCAGCCCATCATGTCTGTGCCAGCCATCAAGCACCTAACTATTCTAATCCCATTTTCCAGCACTTGGCCTGTAGCCTTGTATGCTATGGCGTTTCAAGTGCTCATTTAAATACTTCTTAAATGTTGTGAGGGTTCCTGCCTCTACCATCCCTTCAGGCAGTTCGATCCAGATTCCAACCACCCTTTGGGTGAAAAAATGTTTCCTCAAATCCTCTCTAAACCTCCTGCCACTTACCTTAAATCTATGCTCCCTGGTTATTGACCTCTCCGCTAAGGGAAAAATTTTCTTCCTATCTAACCTATCAATGCCCCTCATAACTTTGTATACCTCAATCATGTCCCCCCTCAGCCTTCTCAGCTGTAAGGAAAACAACCCTAGCCTTTTCAGTCTCTCTTCATAGCTGAAATGCTTCAGTCCAGGCAACATCCTGGTGAATCTCCTCTGCAACCTCTCCAGTGCAATCACATCCTTCCTAAAGTGTGGTGCCCAGAACTGTACACAGTACTCCAGCTGTGGCCTAACTAGCGTTTTATACAGCTCCATCATAACCCCCCCTGCTCTTATATTCTATGTCTTGGCTAATAAAGGCAAGTATCGCATATGCCTTCCTAACCATCTTATCTACCAGTGCTGCTGCCTTCAGTGATCTATGGATAAGTACACCAAGGTCCCTCTGACCTTCTGTACTTCCTAGGGTCCTACCATCCATTGTATATTCCCTTGCCTTGTTAGTCCTCCCAAAATGCATCACCTTACACTTCTCAGGATTAAATTCCATTTGCCACTGCTCCGTCCATCTTACCAGCCCATCTATATCGTCCTGTAATCTAAGGCTTTCCTCCTCACTATTTACGACACCACCAATTTCCGTGTCATCTGTGAACTTACTGATCATGCCTCCTATATTCACGTCTAAATCATTAATGTGCACTACAAACAGCAAGGGTCCCAGCACCGATCCCTGTGGTCCACCACTGGTCACAGGCTTCCACTCGCAAAAACAACCCTCGACCATTACCCTCTGCCTCCTGCCACTAAGCCAATTTTGGATCCAACTGCTTCATGGGGATGACAGAGCACCAGTGCCTCCGAAGACTGCGTCTGTCAAGACAGGTGGTCACTGATCTCTGCGGACGCTGGAGGAGGAGTTGAGGCCACTGGGATGTGGTAGCCAACTGTTGCCTGTGGCGGTGAAGGCGGCCGTGGCGCTCAACATTTTCGCATCGGGTGTACCCACTAAACACATGGCTGCTTACACCTGTGCGTCACCCCAACACGGAGGCAGAAGTAACCTACAACCACTGCCATGTGGCTACAAACGCAACCATTGAACAGGCAATTGTTCTTCTGAAAATGGAGTTCCAGTACTTATACAGTATGCCCTATCAAGTGCCTCCTGCGTTGTGGTGCTCTGCTGCTCTCTGCACAAGCTAGTGCACCAGATAGGAATTTCATTGGAGATGGGGAATCACATCAAGCGTGCTGCTATTGCTTCCTCTGAGCAGCTACTGGCAATACACCTGCAGGACCGATGACCACAGGCATTGACATGCATGCAAGGAGACACACTCATCTACACACTTTTCTCCCGAGATTCCCTGTAATGCCAGTGGACATGAGACAGGCATCTCCCCATAATAGCCATGGTGGCTTGTCATGAAATGCCCGAACTATATCATTGGCCCCATCATGAGAGAAATCCAAGTCCTACATTCATCATCAGCCTACATTCAGCACCTGCCATTTCATGCTCCCCATCTCAATACAACTTCTGGTCACTGCCCAGAAATAAACAGATAAGCTGCCTTAAGTATTCATTTCAACATATTTTAAGGTGCATAAAGCAATAATGTAGTGGTAGTCAGCAAATAAATATCACCTAGTTAGACCCCAAGAGCTGGTAGGTGTATTTACACGTACGTTTCCGTTGCTTCTATGTTGTGCTCTCCTGCTGGCTGGAACTGATGTAGGGACAGGCTGCTGGCCTTGCTGCTGAAGTGTATGAGATACCCGCTGCGTGTAGCCTCTGGGTAGCTAGGTCCTACAGGGGCCTAGCACAGGCTGTGCCACCTGCATCTATGCAGGTGCAGCCTCTGTCCTCGGGACTGCATGAAGTGTTTGTGTGACCACCAAAGGGACCAAGGCTCTGCCGTCAATGCAAGAAGTGCCTTGTAAAGAGCCTCCATAGCCTTGAGACATCTGCTCCTCAACCCTTTCAAGGCCCAACTGTACTCCCCTACTTACCTGATGTGGGACAACACCTGGCAATGGGTGCATGCGTTTCTGGGCCATCTCGCCTACCCAGTGTTCAATACTACACACGAATGAGGTCATACTGTGGAGGTCGCTGCGCAACTGTCACATCCACTCGGTCTGCCGCAGGTGGCTCTACATGAGAGTCGCCACTCTCTTAATGAAGAAGAATATGCATTTATACTCCAGAGATATGGCACATATGGTATACTTACCCCACATGGACTGCAGCGGTTCAAGAAGGTGGCTCACCACCACCTTCTCAAGGGCAATTAGGGATGGGCAATAAATGCTGTCCAAGCCAGCGCTACCCATATCCCATGAATGAATTTAAAAAAACTCACGCCATTAATGGACTCCTCCATCATCTGTGCATGGGAGTGAACAGCCTTTGGGAACTCTGACAGTTTTCCACACATTTTCATGCTGCTGCTCCCGTATCTGCCACTTCGACGATGACTCCTGGGGCTCAGCATCTACAGGAAGCTGAGCTTTGCTGGACCTGTCACTGACTCCATTACCTGCTCCTGCACGTGTGTGCTGTGCTCACCAGCTGCCGCCAGCAATTTTAAATGCCTGTCAATGCCCACTGACATAAGAGTATCTACGCTGGTGAAGGGGACACTGGACTGACGTGACACTGTCTCTTCAGATGGCCAGTCCTCTGAGGCCCCATATAGTTTTAGTTTTTTAGTTTTAGAGATACAGCACTGAAACAGGCCCTTCGGCCCACCAAGTCTGTGTCGACCATCAACCACCCAATTATACTAATCCTACACTAATTCCATATTCCTACTACATCCCCACCTGTCCCTATATTTCCCTACCACCTACCTATACTAGGGGCAATTTATAACGGCCAATTTACCTATCAACCTGCAAGTCTTTGGCATGTGGGAGGAAACCGGAGCACCCGGAGAAAACCCACGCAGACACAGGGAGAATTTGCAAACTCCACACAGGCAGTACCCAGAATTGAACCCGGGTCGCTGGAGCTGTGAGGCTGCGGTGCTAACCACTGCGCCACTGTGCCGCCCCAAAGTTCTGATGTCATTGGGGGCAACTCATCCACCACTGGCCTACGGGAGAAACAACAGCTTTTTTTTGCTCGCTCACGGGAAGTGGGTATCGCTGGCTAGGCCAGCATTTAATGCCCATCCCTAATTGCCCTTGAGAAAGTGGTGGTGAGCTGCCTTCTTGAACCGCTGCAGTCCTTGGGGTGTAGGTACACCCACAGTGTTGTTAGGAAGGGAGATCCAGGATTTTGACCCGGCAACAGTGAAGGGACAGCGATAACACTGTCAACGACCCCTTCCATTACTTTTCTGATGATTGAGAGTAGGCTGATAGGGTGGTAATTGCTCTTCCTCCATCTGCGTGACTACAGCATTGAAAGGCACACCTCTTCCCGTGCGTCTCTGCTCCCTTGCATTATGAGCGCACTTCTCCTGCAACGACAGAACTACACATTGTCACACTTGTTTCATAACCCATCTGCCCTCAGCAGGCTGTGTCACTTTAAATATCCATCATTACATTACTCAGAGGCCAGCTGCAAATAGTCATTCATCATTGTCACTGCAGCGAGCACCTCTAACTAACCATGATCCTCTGGTGTGAGGCAACTATGTGGCTCATTGTGCATGGTGCTCCTTGGTCATTCCCTATGCATAGGTCAGCCACTTGCCTCGCATCTCATAGGTGCCATATACGATATACAGGGCTGCCACCTTGCCATCAAATATGCCACTCACCTTGCCAGACTGGTCATTGAATTGCTTCTGGCACCACAACCATGTTCATGCTGCTAACTTCCTCATCCACCTTCAGCCATGTTTCTTTGGCAGACTTTCTGGCCTCTCCTCCCATACACTGGGAACAGAACTTCTCTCCATTCCCTCACCGGCTACAGCAGCAGCTCCAGGGAGGCGTCACTGAAACATGGAAGCCACCCTTCCTTCCACGGCAGCCATTCCTCCACAAGTTTACTTCTTTTGCTTTTGAACAGAGCTGTTCATTATTCTGCCATTAGCACTCTCTCTGGATTCATGCTTTGTCTTTAACATACCCTTTGCATTCTGTTCCATGACATCTCTGTCATTTAATCTCCCCTGCCTTCCGTCCTATCACAGACCTTCTCTCTTGTTCTTCTGCCCCCCTCCCCCCTTTCACTTGTTCAAAGACTGAATATTTCCAGTCTGGGAGCCCGGCAAGGTGTAACATTGGGTGGGATGGCGGGGAGTGCTGTACCTGTTACCTACCCGCCACCGCTGGTGTTTTATTATTATTGACTGGCTCCACTGCTGGCTGGACACTAACTTCCCCCAAATCGAAAGATCGCCAAGGAAGTCTTGCCACCCACCCGTGCAACCATGTGATCCGCAAATAACCCCAAAGTCAGGTCGATGCATTTGGGAAAATCCGCGTCACGGACTCATACAGCACAGAGGGAGGCCATTCAGCCTATCGTGCCTGTGCCGACTCTCTGAAAGCACTATCCAATTAGTCTCAATCCCCTGCTCCTTTTTTCCATCGCCCTGAATGTTTTTTTCTTTTGAAAGAGAGATCCAACTCCCTTTTGTGAGTTACTGTTGATTTTTTTCCCCCACCATTCTTTCAAGCATTGCATTCCAGATCATATCTATTCACTGTATAAAAATAAATCATATCGATCATACAGATTTGTCACATAAATAATTCCTTGCTGAATATTAACATCTCAGATAGGCTTATTCTATGATAATACTTAATAATTACAAAAAGAAAGTACTTGAGTGCTGAACTAGCTAGAGCTGGGGAGGAACTGCTTTGGAATGGGGCCTTTCCTGGAACACCAATAAATGAATAACACCAATGGTATCACATCTTCATAGATTATGATATCACTTTCTTAGACAGAATTGTAGTTAGCATGTTTGGAGTGGGTATGGGCAAAGTTGAGAAGAGATTTTTTAATTAAAAGGTCACATCATTAGGGGTGGGTGGGATGGGGGGGGGGGGGGGGGAGAGTGAACAATTACAATAAAAATTGACAGCAGCATGTTATTATCCCATGCAAATCCGAGATTGCTGCTGAAATGTTTCAAACACAAAACTGTTTGGAAATATAATTGAGTTTTAATATTGCTAAGTGCATCTCTTTAGAGATTGGATACAAGTAAATAAGAAAAAAGAAATTACCTTTTATGACCTCAGGGCCTCCCAAAGCACTTTCGAAGTGTAGTCAGGGTTCTGGTGTTGGAAACGCAGCAGACAATTAGGCAAGAGCAATGTCTCATAAGTGGAAATTAAATAAATGACCAGATAAGCTGTTTTTAGTGATGTTAGTTCAGGGATAAATATTGCCAGTCCACTGAGAAGAACTGCCCTGATTTTTTTTTTAAATAGCCTCATGGGATCTTTTACATCCACCAGAGTGAGCGGGCAAAAGCCTTAGTTTATTGTTTCATCCAAATGATGACACTGGAGTGCCAGCCTGGAGTGTTTGCTCAAGAAAATGGAGTGGAGTTTGTATTCACATCTTTCTGAGTCAGAGGTGAAAGTGCTATCAATTCAGCTACGGCTGATGCTTAATTGATTGCCTGGGTGGAGCTTATAAAGGAATTTCCTGTGCACTAGGATCACAAATCTGTAACAACCCAGCTGATTTTCCATTCAAGTAAATTGAAACATTCTGCTTCAGCTAGTAGTTACCCCCAAGAACAAAACAGAAAAATCTGACTTGTTGATTTAAAAGATTTGTGGTGAACAAGCTAGGGAAGCTTAACAAAATTTCTTTAAGCTTTTGCAGTGGTACATTCTTTCATCAATTTAATTCAAACAAGAATTAAAGTTGTACGAATGTAGCATAATGTAACAACAGAACTTTTATTCCTGCTTTATTCTACAGCACTGACTACACTTCAAAAGTACTTCATTGACTGTAAAGCACTTTGAGACGTCCAGTGTTCATGAAAAGTGCTATAAAAATGCAAGTCTTTCTGTCTTTCTTTCTTATTCTGGACAATGTTGCAATTGAACTCTCAGGCAGCAAGCAATGCTAATAAAAACGGTGCTAAAAACAGTTTAATTAACCTGTTTTCTGAGAAACAACCTTAGAAAAATTTTATTGTGGCTTGTGAAGGTATTTGGGGCAGGTCATTGCCTGTGCCACTGCAATTATACTTGCTGCTACATATTCAAATTACATTCGCAGGAAATTTTGGAGTTCACAACAGGAGATTATGATGTAATTTATGGCATCCGACGCTGATCGCACGGTCTAGGAAATTCTGCACCATATATACAGCAGCAACTATACAATTCAAAATTCTTCATTGTAGGAAAATGAGGCAGTAACAATATTCATTTTACTGGGAGAAAATTCTGCAAAACATTATTTCTGAATAAACTGACTTAACAGATACAATTGTCAAATTAGGTTGCCTGTGGCATTAGAAGTGTCTTACAAGAATGCAACCTGATTAAAATTATGGAGAACTTGAATGATCACTTGCCTCTTCTGGATTGTGCCTCAGGCCTTTTATTGGTGACTACAAATGCATTATCATTGGATTGTTAACTCAGTGATGTTTCAATAATCTCTGTGAATTCACAAGCAGAAACCATTAGCAACTTAGCGTCATAGAGTCATTTACAACACAGTAGGAGATCATTTGGCCCATCATGACCATGCCAGCTCCCTTCAGAGCAATCCAGTCAGACCACTCTCCTACTCGATCCCCAAAGCCCTGCAATTTTATTTCCTTCAAGTGTCCATCCAATTTCCTTTTGAAATCTTTGATTATCTCTGCATCCACCACCCTCGTGGGTAGTAAGTTCTAGGTCATTATCACTCACTGCGTAAAAAAGTTCCTTCTCACATTTCCTCTGCATCTTTTGCCCAAAACCTTCAATCTGTGCCCCTAGTCCTTGTTCCATCAGTTAATGGGAACAGTTTTCCTTGTATAATCTATCTAAGCTTGTCATCTTGTGCACCTCTATCAAATCTTCCCTTATTCTCCTTTGCTCCAAGGATAACAACACCAGATTTTCCAACCTAACCTTGTAACTAAAATCCCTCATCCCTGCAACCATTCCGGTAAATCTCCTCTGCACCCTCTCAAGAAGCCTCACATCCTTCCTAATGTGTGGTGACCAGAACTGGATGCAATACTCTATTTGGGGCCTAACCAGAGCTTTATAAAGGTTCAGCATTACTTTCCTGCTTTTGTACTCTATGCCTCTATTTATGAAGCCCAAAATCCCATATACTTTGCCAACCACTCTCTCAATATGTCCTGCCACCTTTAAAGAATGATGCACATGCACCCCAGGTCCCTCTATTCCTGCACAGCCTTTGGGCTGGATTTTGTTCTCCCCCAGGCGTTGAGTGGGGGGTGAGGGGGCCTGAAGATGGCTGTGGATGAGGCCCGCCATGGCCCTCGATGCTGGGAGGGCCCGGCCCGATCCTCCCAGCAGTGGCAAGGCTCCATGGCAGCGCCAACCGCTTCCCCCACCCCACCGCTCCCCCCCACCCCCCACCATCCCCCTGCTAAGCGACGGGACCGCAATGTAAATATTCAAATGAATGAAATTAATACATTTACGTAGACCTACCTGCGATCTTGAGGGCTCGCCAAAATCTTCAGCACAGCAGCCGGCTCTCTCGCACTGTCAGATCCCCGTCTGGGGAAACACAGCACCACACTGGTGGGAAGCGGGTGGAGGTAAATATTTCATTGCCGGGGGGAGAGAGTGGGGTCAAATAAATATAGTGGGTGTAGGGGATGGTGGGAAGGGTTGAACCTTAAACTTTGTGCATTTTGAGGGTTGTGGGGAAGGTCAGATCTAAAAGGTGTTTTCGTGGGGAAAAGGGCAAATAAGTCATTTAATTGTTATTGGAGGGGGTGGGAAAGCGGTGTTATAAATTTATTTATTTAATGTTGAGGGGTTACCTCTTTCGAAATTTAAATGTGCCAACAGGGCTGGCTGCCCTTAAAAAAATGGCGACTGCACCTACGCACAGGCAGCTGACGCCATTGCCGAGGATGCTCCCTCCATGTGATTGGGGGGGGGGGGGCGCTGGTCCGCCCCGGCTATTTAAATGAGCTGCCACATGGGAGATTGTGGCGGCTCTTTGGTGTGCAGCCCACAGAGGTGGGCCGCCGTTTTTTGAGCTTGTCACCGAGATCGGTGGCAGGCTCTTAAAATCCAGCCCTTTAGAACTGCGCATTAAGTCCATATTGTCTCACCCTATCCCTTCTCCCAAAATGCATCACCTCACACTTGTCTGTATTAAATAGTATCTGCCATTTGTCTGCCCATTCTGCTGGCCTATCTATGTCCTGTTGCAGGTGGTTTGTATCATCCTCACTGTTTGCCACTCCTCAAAGCTTGGTATCAATGGCAAATTTTGAAGTTCTGCTCCGTATTCCAAGATCTAAGTCATTTATATATAGCAAAAAAAACAGTGGTCCCAGCACTGAACCTTGGGAAACACCACTGTGTACCATCCTCCAGTGTGAAAAATAATCATTTGCTACAACTCGCTGTTTTCTGGCCTTAAGCCAATTTTTTTAAATCCAATTGGACGCTGACCCTCTGATTCCATGCGCCTCAACTTTGTTAACCAGCCTTTTTTTGTGCTACTTTATCAAACACTTTCTCAAAATCCATATAGACAACATCCACTGCATTCCATTCATCAACCTTCTCTGCTATTTCATCAAAAAATTCAATTAGATTAGTCATGCATGATCTGCTGTTTACAAATTCATGCTGGCTATTCTTAATTAACTCAAACCTCTCCAAGTGCCTGTTGATTTTCTTCCCTGATTATTGTTTCTAAAACTTTAACCACCACTAATATTAAAACTAACTGCTAGGATTGTCTTTACACCCTTTCTTGAATAAGGGTGTCACATTAGCCACTCTCCAATCTTCTGATACTTCCCCCATATCTAAGGAAGATTGAAAGATTATGACAAGCCACTCCCACTTCCTTTAGCAACCTGGGATGCAAGCCATCCGGACCAAATGACTTATCTAGCCTTTCCAGTACTCCTCCCTCTTAATTTTTACCCTATCCATTGACTCCACTCTCTACGCTTCTACCAATATTTTGTCAGATTCCTCTTTCTTAGCAAACATCGATACAAAATACTCATTAAGGATTTTATCCTTTCCCTGCACCTCTAAGCATATATCGCTTTGTCCCTAATAAGGCCCACCCTTACTACTCACTTATTATTTACATGCCTGTAGAAAATTTTTGGATTCCCTTTTATGTCAACTGCCAGTCTAGTCTCATATTCTCTCTTTGCCGGTCTTATTTTCCTCTTCACGTCCCCTCTCAACTTATTGTATTTGGCCTGATTCTCACTTCAATAATTCAACTGACATGTACCATACACCCTCTTTTTTTTTTTTTGCTTCATCAACTTGTTCCTCTTTTTAACATGATGAAAACAACAACTGTATATAATATAAAAATATAAAAAAAGATCAGTGTGCCAATTTGAAGTATTTTTACCGAAACACATTTACATGTCTTCCGTATCACTGAAGTTTCAAGGAGGAAGCATCTTAACCAAGAAGGAAAAAGGAAGAATTTTATAGTGTCTTTCATGGGACCAGGAGATCGCTAATGGTTTTCCATCCAATGAGCTACTTTTGAAGTTTATCATTGTTGTAATGCAGGAAACGTGCCAGCCAGTTACACACAGAGAGCTCTCACAAACAGTAATGGGTTAACCAGCTAATCATTATTTTTTTTAAGCAATGTTGGTTGAGGGTTAAATATTGGCCAGGATATCAGGGAGAAATCCCCTGTGCTTCTTCAAAAATCAGCCATGGAATATTCTATATCCACCCAGGAAGGCAGACTGGACTTCAATTTATCACCTCACTTGATAGATGGCATCTCTGAAAGTGCAGCACTCCTTCAGTACTGCACTGAAATGTCAGCCAGAATTATGTGCTCAAGCCTCTGGGGTGGAACCTGAACCCATCTACAACCTTGTGATTCACGTTAGAGTGATGCTGCTGAATCATGAATAACACCAGTTTTAGTAAAGTTATTCCATGACTGGTTCACATCTTGCCTCCAGCTGTCAGTTTAGTGATCAGTCCTCGCAAGACTCCGGCCTTTCCTTTATTACAGAAATGGGAAAATATTTCCTCTGTGAATTTGGTGAGGAAAAGAAAAAACATCAACATGTTTTTAAAGAACAAATTTATAATTTACAAAATACCTAGGTCAGACAGGAACTTTTCATCTTTGGTTTGATAAATTCTGTTGCATTAAAAAAAAAATCATATTCCAGCATGATATAAAATTTCTCAGGCTGGCTTATATCATCGTGATAAAGCTCTTTGCTATATTTAGGCTTTTATAACTGTGGTACCACCGTTACAGCTAGCAAAATAATTGTTTCTTCCATTCATTAACTCATGTAGAATTTGGTAGCTTAATCCATTTTTTTTGTCTTTGCATGGAACCATTGAGCTAAATATTTTATATTAGTTCCATGTGACTGATTTTTCTCCTGGTTAAGTGGCAGTAGATTAATGAATTTGTAGCCAATGTTTTGAGCAGTAAATCCATAAGTACATCAAGCTGAATTAGAAGAACTTCATGACCGATAAAATAAATTGTATCTTCCACTACTACTCATTGTTTATGCACTATTTATTCAATTTTTTAAACCCTATTTTACGCTTCATCATCACATGCATACAATAATAGTTCAACAAATGACTCAATGTTAGAGATCGATGACAACTGTGAACTTGGTTTAAATTTCAAGCTATGTATCTACGGGCTGAATTTTACAGATCCCCCAATGTTGGGGTTCATGGCAGGGGGCGCCGGAAAATGCCTCTGGGAGAGGACTGCCACGCACCCTGACGCCAGGAGGGCCAGGCCCGATATTACCGGCGGTGGCGAGGCCTCGTGGCGGCCGCATCCCACACCACCCTCCCCACCCCTTCCACCGCTCAGTGACGGGACCGCCATTTAAATATTTAAATAAATTAAAATTAATGAATGAATTATACTTACGCTGCCGCCTTCCGTCCCACTGCGATCTTCCTGCTGCTGGCCGGTAACCCATCTGGGGAAACGAGGCAGAACACTTGTGGG
Source organism: Heterodontus francisci (assembly GCF_036365525.1). Lineage (NCBI taxonomy): Eukaryota > Metazoa > Chordata > Chondrichthyes > Heterodontiformes > Heterodontidae > Heterodontus > Heterodontus francisci. Next base: position 136,317,180 of record NC_090376.1, on the reverse strand, counting down.
GGTGGTGGGGGAGGGGTGGAGGAGGTAAGTTTCTCAGTGCGGAGATGGGTGGGGGAATGGTGTCAAAGTAACATCATTGGTCTAGGGGATGGTGGGAATGGTTTTAGGTTAAAGTTTATGCACTTTGTGGGGGGAAGGTCAGGTGGACAAGGTAAGTAGGGGGAGAGTGCAAGTAATTAATTTTGTGGTTATTGGGGGGGTGGGAGAGCAGCAAAATAAATGTATTTAATTTTTTTAACTGCATCTTTAAATATTTAAATTGAAAGCCCTTTAAAAATGGCGTTAGCGCCTGCGCACAGGCAGCTGACACCATTGCCGGGGTTGGACAGTCTGTCCTCGCCACATGATCGGGGGTTGGGCGCAGCCCGCCTGGCTATCTAAATAAGCCGCCGCGCTTAGTATCATGACGACTCGGCAATTGTTTTCGCCCGCCGCCAATTGTAGCGGTGCGATTGTAAAATTCAGCTGTATGTCTTCTACATGCTATTAGGTCCCAATTTTAACTCTCTGCAAATGGATGGGTTTTGAATGAGTTAAAATCTCACCCATGTCACATTTTTCGAATGATCTTCCGTCAACAGTTGCACATGTCGCAATGCAAAATCTTACCCAGCCTGCCCATGATTTCCAATATTCATGACCAGTTGACAAGGCTGGTGGTATATATTTGGAACATTTGCCCTTAAATGCACACTTCATAATAATTAAATGTATAGGCTAGCACATTGAAGTTGTCCATGGCAAAATAATTTCCATCATCCATTGGCTCAACTTCTCCTTGCCTGATGGGCTCAAATGAGGACACATAAAAGCCCAACACTCAGCAAAGTAATTAATACAAGGCTGGACTTTTGTTCTGGGATCAGGGCCCTGACATCAGGAGAACTTTTGGGTTCTGACCCCACACTGTGTTGGAATTAGATGCGCGATCAGATTTTAAAAGAAAAGTCCATGACTTGTCCCAAGGTAGAGATCACTGTCAAATTAGGGGCACGGGAAGGAGGCAGAAGTTATACAGAGCAGGCCCGATTTAAAGAGTGCACGGCAGCCATCATGGTGCTGGTTGTTTCATTCACAGATGGAGGAGAGAGCAGAACAGTGAGTCAGCAACACATCATGCACCCATGCCAGGGCAGCCCTACATTTTTCTGATGCCTTTTGGAGGTCGTGGCAGCACAAATAAGCATTGTTTTTCCTGAGAATGGCAGGAGAAGGATACCAGCCAAACGAAGGAGGCATGGCAGGGGATGGCTCACATTGTGAGTAGCCATGGCTTTGTGAGGAGGATGTGGGTTCAGTGCCGCAAGCATTTCAATTACCTTCTAAGTCTGGCACGGTGAGTGCAATGTGACAGTCACCTGAGAGGCTTCCAGGTCTGTAGTCACCAGCATACATGAGCTGTGCAGCCTGAGGGCGCATAGTGCTCCTGAACATAGGAGAAATGTGTGTCCAGGAGCATTACTGAGCCCTGAGCAAAGCTCACAAACCTCGTCCTATGCAGAGCAGGCAACACTGAAGACGGTCAAATCTCATGTGATTGTTCCGCAGGAAGTGGTGAGGGAGGGAAGCTTTATCTTAACCCTCTCTCTCTCGACCTTGCAGGAGAAAAGAGCACTCATCGCAAGAGAGAGGGCTTGATCTGGTGGTGGAGTGCCCCAGCTTGCTATTTTAACATCCATGGAGGAGGCAGCCCTGGATTTGGTGAGGGTGGCATTGCATCAATGAGTGGGCAATAAAGAGATGGGAATTTGTCAAAGACTAGGTAAATAAATTAATAATATCCGGGTGAAGGGGTTGGAGTGTACTCTTTCCTAGTCTGCGCCATGTCAGTACATCAACTGTAATGTCTTGCTTCAGCTCTGTAGAAACATTTGTTGACAAAGGCAAGTTCTCATGATCACCTTCTTATGTGTTGCTTTGGGCCAGTTATGGTGGAGCAGCCTGTGGCTACAAGAGGGACATCGTCGGTGTCGTCCATGGAAGATGAAGCACCAGAGTCTTCACTGTCACATTAGTCAAGCGTATCCTCCACCAGCGCAGACATACTCACCTCAGTGGGTCCTAAATCCAGCTTAGAACGGGTGGCACAGACCAGAGTTCCGAGTCACCAGAGTCTCAGAGGAGTCATCAAGATGAGCTTAGCTCTGGGAAGAGGATTACGATAACAAGATCAGGATCTCCTCCACGTTTTACAGAGTATTAAGCTTACTTACTTGTAAACAACACTTTGTTTAATCATGTATAGTTAGTCCGAACTGCAACATCCTTGCATATTGTACATGTTTTTATCTTTGGAAAAAAAGGAGGATGTTGTGGAACTATCTTAAGAGGGGACCACCTTAAGAGGCTGTAAGTGAAGGTCACCGAATGAAGTGATATTGCATTGCACATGGCCAGGAAGTTGTGGGTGTACCTGAACAGAGTGAGATGCGTGTAGGTGTGGCTGCTGCAATAGCTGTGTATACATCTGTTCTAGTTTGTTATAATAAAAACCCACTTATTCTTTGGATATTACTTGTAGTCTTGTGAATCTTACAATAGTTCACATCCTAAAGGAACAAGTAATATTACACTATCTACTTTCAAAGATGTCAAACTATTTAATACTTCCTCTCTCACTATGTTAATATCATTTAATATTTTACATTCCTTGTCCCTGATTGCAATGTCTGTATCATCCCTTTGTGAAAACAGATGCAAAGTATTCATTAAGAACTATACCAATGTCCTCCATCTCCACACACAGGTTACCCCTTTGGTTCCTAAAGGGCCCTACTATTTCTTTAATTATCTACTTGCTCTTTATGTATTTACAAAAAATCTTTGTGTTTTCCTTGATTTTGCTTTCCAATATTTTTTCATGCCCTCTCTTTGCTTTCGTAATTTCTTTTTTAATTTCACCCTTACACTTTTCATACTCCTTTAGGTTTCCTGCATTATCGAACTCTCTGAACCTGTCGTAAGTTTCCCTTTTTTTCCTCTATCCTCTTCTTTCAACCCCTTTGACATCCAGAGGGCTCTCGATTTGTTAGTCCCCCCTTTTTATTTAAGGGAACATACTTTCTCTGAACCCTCACTATCTCTTCCTTGAATGACCCCCACTGATCTGGCACTGATTTACCTTCAAGTAGCTTTTTCCGGTCAACTTTAGCTAAATCACATCTCAACTTAGTAAAATTAACTTTTCCCCAATTGAGAACTTTTATTCCTGGTCTGTCTTTGTCCTTTTCCATAACTACCCTAAATCTAACTGAATTATGATCACTTCCACCAAAGTGCACCCCACCTGCCCAACTTCATTCTCTAAAACTAAGTCCAGACCCACCCCCCTCTCTTGCTAGGCTTGCTATATACTGGCTAAAAAGTTCTCCTAAATGCATTTTAAGAATTCTGCTCCCTATATGTCTTTCACACTAATTATATCCGTGTTAATATTAGGGTAGTTTAAATCCTCTATTATTATTGCCCTATTGCCTTTGCACTTTCCAGAGATTTGCTGAGATATTTGTTCTTCTATCTCCCTCCGACTGTTTTGGGGTCTATATAGTAAACTGTCAGTCATGTGACTGCAGCTATTTTGTTCTTCAGTTCAATACATTTGGCCTCATTTGATGATCCTTCTACCATGTCATCCCTCCTCACAGCTATAATTGTTTCTTTTATCAATATTGCAATTCCCCCCCCCCCTGTTTTTATCCCCCACTTTATCTCGTCTGAAAACCCTGTAACCAGGAATGTTGAGCTGCCCTTCTTTCAGCCATGTCTCAGTAATAGCTATAATATCATACTCCCATGTATCAATCTGTGCTCTCAGCTCATCTGCCTTCTTCCCTAGGCATGCATTGAAGTATATACCATTTAGGACTGCCAAACTGCCTTGTATATTTTCTAGCCTTTGTTTCCTCTGCCTTCCAAGCACACATACTAATTTTCTGCTGTCCATTTCCAACTTTTCTTCTTTCCCTTCTGAATCTACTCTTAGGTTCTCACCCTCCTGCCAAGCTAGTTTAAGCCCTCCCCAACAGCACTAGCAAAATACCCTGTGAGGTTATTGGTCCTGGCCTGTCGAGGTACCAACGGTCCAGTTGTACAGGTCCCATCTATTCCAATGTCTCAGGAATCTAAGGTCCTCCCTCCTGCGCCATCTCTGTAGCCATGCATTCATCAGCTCAATCTTCATATTTCTGTACTCACTAGCACGTGTCACCGGGTGTAATCCCGGAGATTACTACCTCTGCGGTCCTGCTTTTCAATCTCTCTCCTAGCTCCGTAAACTCTGCCTTCAGGACCTCATTCCCCTTTTTGCCTATGTCATTGGCGCTGGTATGGACAATATCCGTTTCAGTGGAGGTGAGAGGAAGAGGTTAGGATAGATCTTATGGGAGTGAATTTCCTCACGGATTCTCCTGCTCATCCACCATAACTTTGTATTGATGTTGTTTTTCCAGAGTTTCTACAGCTTTTCTGCCAAAACTACAGTAATCATAGAATGGTTACAGCACAGAAGGAGGCCATTCAGCCCATTGTGTCCATGGCAGTTTTGTGCAACAGCAACTCAACTAGTCCAAATTCCCCACCTTTCCTCATAGCCCTGCAAATATTTCTCTTCATTTGCTTATTCATTGCCTTTTGAAAGCCACGATTGACTCTGCCTCCACCACACTCTCAGGCAGTGCATTCCAGTTCATAACCACACACTGCACAAAAGAAGTTTTCCTCATGTTACTGTTCATTCTTATGTCATTCACCTTAAATTGGCATCCTCTGGTTCTCAACCCTTCTGCCAATGGGAACAGTTTCTCTCTATCTACTCTGTTCAGACCCCTCATGATTTTATCTATCAAATCTCTTCTCAACCTTCTCTTCTCAAAGGAGAACAACACAACTGAAGTCCCTCACTCCTGGAACCATTCCCGTAAATCTTTTCTGCACCCTCTCAAAAGCCTTCACATTCTTCCTAAAGTGAGCTTCCCAGAGTTAGACAAAATGTTCTAGTTGAGGACAAACCAATGTTTGATAAAGTTTCATCATACATTTCTTGTTTTTGTACTCTATGCCTCTATTTATAAAGCCTAGGATCCCATATGCCTTTGTAACCACTTTCTCCACCTGCCCTGCCACTTTCAAAGATTTGTGCACATACACCCCCAAGTCTCTCTCTTCCTGCACCCACTTTGGAATTGTATTCTTTATTTCATATTGCCTCACCTCATTCTTCCTACCAAAATGTATCACTTCACACTTCTTTGAATTAAATTTCGTCTTCCACTTCTCCGTCCATTCCACCAGCCTGTCTATGTCCTCTTGATGTCTATCGCTATCCTCCTCACAGTTCACAATATTTCCAAGTTTTGTGTCAGGAGAATCCTCAGGGAATTCACCCCCTATGAATTTGCACTTCTGGCACAGAGCTTTATGGAATGTGAGTATACATCTTGAATTCAAGAAGGAACTTTCAGCAAGCTCTGCAGGATATTCAATGCATTAATTTGTTCTATATGCTCGATTAGCTCCCCCACTGTATCGGTACCAGGGAAATTGCAGACATCCTTTTTATTATGGTAAGCAGGGTTTCAACTGCACTTACGGTGAAATTACTGTGGTAAGAGAAGAGGTTACCAGGCATAGAATATTAAGAACTTACAGAATGAAACAAGAGCATAAATTCTGATTTATCTACTCTGTAAGCAATGGTGACTGCAGGGTCAAAAGAACTATATGAAATCAATTGAATTAATTTATGAAATCACTTGGCTTTTTATTTGCATTGCTTAAATACAGCATAAGTGTATAAAACAGAGCAAAACTCACAATTGTAAATGTTAGTGTGACAAAAATGACCATTTCATTTATTCTAGTGTTATGCAACTGGATACAGAATTAATATGATTCCACTTTGTTAAGGCATTGTTAAAAATTGATTTTAATCCTCCTATGGAAGACCTGAGCAGAATTAAGCGTCTGTGGTTTACCACCTGCCCTATTACCTAATGAGCCAGAAGGCATGCAACTTTGTCAACTTTGCTGTTGCATTTTTCTACAGAGTCACTGGAGGAGGCTGTTTCCTGTGCATCATTACAAAAGGCATGACGAACACAACAATGAACATGCTTTGGGACAGCTGGAGCTGTAAAACTTTCTGTGGTGGATGAATCGCAAACAGTAACCTTTTGAATGCTAAACCTCATCTGTGGTGTGCACCATGTCTATGTGTACAGTTCCTGTAACTGACATTCCGGAATGCTACGCTTGATCTCATCAAGGAGAACACATTTTTAAAAAATTATCGACAGCAGTCGTTCTAAAATACAATTAATGCAAACCTGAAAAAAGTACCTCACATGGGTTAGTTCAATGCCAAATGAGAAAATAACATGTAGCAAGATGTTAAGGTGTGTAGGACTTTTTTGTCCACTTATCCTGGCTCAAACACAAGAATTACAGGAATAATGGAATACTCCAGAAGCACTGAGTCAAATATCAAACTTTATTAGGATAATCCAGATATCAAACACACTACTCAGCTACTTCCACTCTACCATGGACTGTTAGGTACCTACAATTAATTATTACTGAAATATGTAGCAAGCAAAATACATACAATCATCTCTGAGCGGTCAACTTCGTGTTGATTGTAGTTTTCCTGGTCGCTGACCAGGCAACTCTTCCCCTCCAGTTGCAACACAAAAGTTCTTTAAGTTTATTTTATACTGTTATTTCAGGGAAGGAAAAGATATACTGACAGTACCTTATTGGTACAATTGGTATTTGTTTTAGGCCAAAATGTCCAAATACATGCTGAGTTCTTTGCTTGAGAAAGCTTGCCTTGATATTGTCCATCTTCTTTAAGACTCCTCCGGTAAATGTGAAGACCACTGCAACAGCTGGGAGTCATGGATTGGTTGGATAGCTTACGGAAGTGTCAACCTTCGAGCTAGTTCATTCCAGGTAGGAATGTCTGCGAAAAAGACCTGCAGATCACCAAGTTCTGTGTTATCTCACTTTGAAAACCTCCAAGGCCTACCATCTTATTTCAGATATGGATGTCTCCTTTAGCTGCGGTGTCTTTGTTCCTTTCTGATAGTTATGCCTAGTTTTTCTTGCTTTGCCACAGCTCAGCAAGTTTAATTTTAAAAGACTGAAACAAGGAATTCTCGACTCAGCAGGATCCAAATTTTTCTCAGGGTATGATGGTTAATATGGTCAAGCTTCAGCAGTAATTCTTTTAGTAAAGCCATTACTGTATTACAACTGACTGAAAAATACACTCACTTTGGAAATGTTCCCTTGTTTGATATACCTTTGTGTTCTTTTCATAATGTTAAAGTCAAACTATAATAAATTATTTTGAAAATACAGAGTGGATGTAAAAGGCGTTCCATAGGTGAAGGGTGAAAATGAAAGGTGACGTTCTAATAAGCAAGATAAAAAAAATACATAAACAAACGGACCGCAAGAGATCAGCTCGTCCTGAACTTGGCAGCGACAGATACCAAGATGCAAATCTTTATTTTTTTCTTTATTTACTGAAAGCTGAACAAATCTGGATTAATTGTTCCTCCTTCAAAGTAGTCATCATTTGGTGCATTTTTTTTTCTTATTCACGTATCTTATTGCATTCAGTGGCATCAATGAAAACAGATAAACTTGGTAATTTGAAAATGCGCACAACTCTAAAACGGAATAAAAATGCCTATCAACAATATAAAAAGAAATTATCCCTATGTAATTTGGCATAGGAAAAATAAGTAAATTATGTATCTTGTTCAATGCTATTAGTATTGCTATAATTTAGACTATTCAATACCATAGTTTCCAGGTTAGAATATGTTTAAGGATAAATAGAATTCAGTGGAATGAGTCATATAGACTGTCTTAACTCAAATTCGCAACTATTCCTGCTTCAAGATAAATGGGGATTCTTTGGTCGCCTCCTCATAGCAGACATAATGTACAAAACGCTCTGTTCTGGTTAAGCAATGTGTACACCCCAGTTCAAAACAGTGAGCGACTGACTATCCTCCAGCAGCTCCCACTGCTGCTGGCACCATCCAGACTGGTCATTCTAGGCGGTGACTTCAACAGCATCATCGATGTGGTTGGATGATCCAGCAAGGCCGACAGCCAAACGAACGCCACGCCCAGACTCCTGATGGAAAAACTGTAAAAACTGCTAAGCTGCACGACATCTTCAGCAACCCTGCAGAGGGAGCGCTGTGTAATTACTCCCAGTCGAGACCAGACGGGTCCGTCCTTTCCAGGATTGACTTACTGTTTGTGACTCGAGTGTTCACGGTCAGATCCACCAATGTAAAGTCAGTGTTCATTCTGTGACCACTGCCTCCTACTGGCGGACTGTCACTTACAGGATGACCAGAGGGTTGGCAGGGGGACATGGAAGCTGACGGTGAAACTTTTGAATCTAAAGAACATTAGGGAACTTATAAGGAACTACAAAGGTTGGAGAATAGTGAAACCCATCTTTGAGTCCCCGAAACACTGGCGGGACGCGATCAAGGTGAACATCAAGATTCTCTTCATCCTGAAAGGTGTTCAGAGGGCAAGAGAGAGAGACAGAGGGAACTGTCCCGACTCCAGAAAAGCATTCAGAACCTGCTCCTGCTGCAGTCGATGGGTGTTGCTATCAAGATGGATCTCCAAGAGGTGAAGAACCAGCCAGCCTCGTTCTTTGCCGCAGAGGCCTCCAAGATTATCTTCTGGTCCAGAGTCCTCTCCGTGGAGTAGGATGTGACGTGCTCGTATTTCTTCTTCCGAAAGTTACACAAAGACAGCTGAAGGAAGAGAACGGCTTGGTAATTTCATCGCAGTCTGATATACTAAGGATCAACAAATCCTTTTATGCCAAGCTGTACAACGTGAAGCCCACTGACAGCATGGCCTCCCAGTCCTTCCTGTCCTCTCTCACAGAGGACTTAGATGACAGTATGTGGGAGAGACTGGACAAACCACTAACTCTAGATGAGCTGACAAAGGTTGTCAGGTCCTGTGAGACGAGTAACTAGTGGAAGTGATGGCTTATCGGTCGAGCTGTATTCGACTCTGTGGGACTGGATCAGCCCAGACCTGCTGGAAGTGTATAAAAGCATGCTTCTGGCCGGCAGCATGCCATAAGAGGAGTGACCAACCCAGGTAGAGAAGGCACTCAGGTCAAAGTCTTCCTGTGCATGGACGGAACCCCATCGTCTGTCGGTTCACAGACTGATGAGCATTTGCAACCAGTTCAAACAGGCCTCGGGAGAAAAAGTAAATCACCGCAAGAGTGAGGCCACGTTCTTTGGGAACTGGTCGACCGATCCTTTGTCCCCTTCACCATCAGGTCAGACTACCTGAACGGAGGGGCTGGGGCGTGCGCCAAAAACTGGAAGGAGCATATAGCCATGGTCCAACAGAAACTAGGCATGTGGGATCGATGCTCCCTCTCCATTGTGAGTAAGCACCTGGTCATCAGGTGTGTTGCACTGACTGTGTTGCTGTGTGTTGCGCAGTCTGGCCCATACCCCACTCCAATGCCACAGCGGTCACCCGAGCTATCTTCCGGTATATCTGGAGATCGAAAATGTCTGCAGAGATACGATGTTCAAACCTCTTGATAAAGAGGGAAAAATGTACTCAACATCCTGATGGCCCTGCATCAAGCTGTGCATAGGCCTTTGGTACACAGACACCAAGTGTCTTTCTGTCCCCCAGTGTTACGAAGAATGGGTCTGACCACGTTGCCACGGAACGCTCTATTCAGTCGGACCATGCCGCACCACCTTTCCCTTGTGGAAAAGTTTACATTGAAAAACATCTGTGACAACAAGTCCATCAGGCAGTGGTTCGCACATAACGTCCTTGGGGCCCTGCAGGAAAAAGAGATGGTGGATCCTGTCGGATGGTTCCCTGATCACATTGTCAAATTTATTTGGCAGAATGCCTCATTGCCAGAACTTTCAAACAAGCACCAAGACATAGATTGACTGGTGGGATAAGGGCCCTCCCCGTCAGGTTCTTCCTGCATGCCCGGTGTGTCACAGCCTCTGCATGCTGACCTCAAGGTGGCTGTGTTGGGAAAGAAACCGTCGCCCACCTCCTTCTGGAATGTGCCTTTGCAGAGCAGATCTAGAAAGAGGTGCAGTGGTTTTTGTGCAGCTTCGTCCTGAGCAGCTCCGTAATGTAGGACTTTGTGCTCTATTGGTTGTTCCCAGGGACACATGCCGAGGTAAATATCAACTGCTGCTGGAGGAACATCAACTCAGTGAAAGAAGCACTTTGGTCTGCCCAAAACTTGCTGGTCTTCCAGTGTAAAGAGCTGCCCATGACCGAGTGTTGCAGACTGGCACATTACAAGGTCCAGGACTACGTGCTGAGGGATGCACTAAAGCTTGGGGCAGCCGCTGCAAAGACTCAGTAGGGAAAGGCCATTGTGTAAGGTCCTTACGCAATAGTGGCTGGAACCTGTGTAAAACCCCTCGGGCTGTATGCATCAGAGAATGTTTTTGGCATGTAATGCAAATGTACATTGTAAAGATAACCTGAAATGGCAAGTGTAGTGAGGCTCCCCATGTACTGGACTGAAATAAAACTGATCTGTATTGCACGATATGAAATAACCAATTTGAATTGTTCTGTAATGTATTTTTACAAATGAATAAAGTATATTTTTGGAAAATAAAAGATTCCTTGATAGCACATGATTACCTTAATAATGCAAACTTCACACTGAGAAACATAAAGTAAACAAAAGTACAAAGCGCTTTGTGAATTCACTTGTTCAGATTGAATTTTGTTTATTTTTTTGAAATACAAGTAAAATTATCACAAACAGCTCCACAGTGCTATCATGTACAGTCTTAGAATCAGATGTGCAGCATATCTTTTTATGTCTATGCACATCTTTTAACTGTAAAAGACAAAGGAGTAACAGTACAGCTGAAAGGAAACAAATAATCACAGTACTTTAAAAAGATTTCAGAGGCCGGAATTTTACCAGCCCTCTGTCAATGGGCTGGGAGGCAGTAGGGCTGTAAAATGGTGATGGCAGGTGTTGGGAGGGAAGCCTGACATCTTCCCACCACTGTGGCATATCCCCAGGAGCAGGAACGACAGCTGTGTAGCTCTCCACCTCTGGTTAGCGGGCGGCCAATTATTTCAGTTAATTGCCACTTTCTACCCCATACAGTATTTTAACAGCATTGGGATGGACTTCTGCAGCATGAGAAGACAGCTAGGTATGTTGAGGTGACTTCCCAGCAGGTTCCTGAGAGGGGGGCCATCCTTTATGACTGCTCCATGGCCCACAAAAGGGTACGCTGGCTGCAATGGCTGTGTCCACAGCTTTGATGCCGCTGCTGGGTGGTTGAACCCTCTGATCACTGGGTCCTGCCTGCCCAGCACCTGCACATTGATAAAAATCTTACCTGCCCTTCGACAGCGCCTCAAAATGGATGTGCCCTTTCCTTCAGCCTGAAGCCTCAGCTCTCCGTGGTTCCAGTAAGGCTGCCGAGCTGTCGACCCTCTGATTGGGCTAGCAGCTCTGAGAGGCCGGCCGCCATCCTTACTTGGATGTTGGTCCCCGCGGCAGCCTCTTAATTGACCGCTGCCGGTAAAATTGCCCCTGGGGTCCCGCTGTCCACCCGCTTTTGTTCCCGGCAGCAGGACTGCCTACCTCTTCATAAAATCTAGCCCAGATGTTTTTGAAGTGAACATAGTAACAGGAGTCAGCCATTTGACTCGGAGCCTGTTCCAGCATTCAATTCGATCATGGTTGATCTGTATCTCAATTCCATTTACCAAATTCGATATCTCCTAATGCCCTTACCTAAGAAAAATCTATCAGCCTATCCCAGTTTTGAAATTTTCAATTGATCTAGCCTCAACAGTTTTTTTAGGGGAGAGAGTTTCATATTTCATATTTCCACTACAAAGACACAATCTAACTTTGTAAGCATACATGTGATCCTACATGTAAGAATCAGATCACTCAAAATCTTTTTGAGCCACCTCCTCAAAAATGTATCGCTTTTGGAAACCCACCTCAGCCTCCCCACCCTGCAAACTTTAATATCTAATATCACTGTTCACGGGAAGACACACTCAAATAGAACGCATTTCGGAAATTGGGTCTGAATGCTGAGTTTGCCCTTACGTACCATCCTCTCAAAATACAGATTTGGACTGTAATATTCTGCTTACTGTTAGACTTGCTCAGAATATCTGAAGAATCAGATGCATTAAAAGAAACGGGAGCTCTATTAAACGGGTCTTATTGCTCAGGATTACATCTTCCAAGCCTGTACATGTGGGATTCATTGACGTTATATCATTTCCTGTACTGATTAGCATGTCTAACCCAGTAACAATACAATGTCCAGTATACCAAACTATATTACATGGACCAGCTCTTTTGTTTGAGAATTTAAGATAGCTGATTTTGTGTCCAAGCCACGGGAAAAGGATTTGAGCACAACTATTCATTATTCATTGTACATAAGCCTGTTATCAAGCTAGCCAGATATGAGGTTGCTAGTACAAGTATATGAGTATATATTTCTGGTAAGGTTATAATTTGGGTATTCTGTGCAGTTCTGGGTGCTGTATGTTTAAAAGGACATTCATGAATTGCAAGGTTTCACCGAAGGACAAATTACAATGTGGAATCAGAGGCTGAAGGTTAGTTTTGAGGATAGACTCAAAGTGCTGAATTTAGAATGACGGCATGACATTTAACCTTTAGAATACCAGTTTTGCTAAGTTTTGGTAAATTCCTGTTTCCCTGAATTGATTGTCCCTAAACTTCTAAGGCAATTCTTAGTTGGCTCTTGTGGGAATTGATGGAGCCCCCAAGAAAATAGTGGAGACTCAGTTATGCTCGGTCTCTGTCATTTACAAGAGTTTCCAGGCTGCTTCGAGAGGGTAGAACTCTTTGCTGGCCTGGGCAGAGCCAGAGGCAGAGACTTCCAAAACTGACATTTCACAACCAAAATTTAACTGCTGACCCCCATTAAGGCCCAAATGATTAATACCTTATTAATTATGATTATTGACTTATACTGTATAATCTTGGCTATTTATCTGACCCTGTGGGAGGGGTTTACCCAAGGCAGCTGGGACACTGAGGGAGTGGAAGCATACTGACCTCCACAAAGACAACAGCCTGGACCTTGCACGGGGGCCTGAGGTATACCTGGCCCAGGTTGGAAGGGGAGCCCTGGATAAACTCCTCCTCTGTAATAAGATAAATAGCCAAGATTATGTAGTTTAAGTCAATAATCTTAATTAATAAGGCATTAATCATTTGGGCCTTAATGGGGTCAACATTGCAAAGCATCATCAAGCATAATCTCAGTATAACCATTGGAGTTCTGTCCTCAGAAATTTGAGGGACATTATTTTTATTTACAGTTTTTGTGATGATATTAAAAGACAAACATTAGTACTCAAACATAAAAAGAAAGACTTGCACTTATATCGCACTTTTCATGACCATCCGACATGTCAAAGCACTTTACAGCCAATGACGTACCTTTGAAGTGTAGTCACTGTTGTAATGTTGGAAACATGGCAACCAATTTGCTCACAGCAAACTCCTGCAAACAGTAATGTGATAATGACCACATAATTTTTTTTTGTGATGTTGATTGAGGAATAAATATTGGCCAGGACACAGAATAACTGTGGTGCTGTTGTTGTCTGGCGTACGGACCTCTACCTTGCAGAGGCTGAGCGCCAACTCTCAGACACTTCTTCCTACTTTCCCCTGGACCATGACCCCACCATCGAACATCAAGCTACTGTCCACAGGGCTGTCACTGACCTCATCTCCTCTGGAGATCTTCCCTCCACAGCTTCCAACCTCATAGTCCCCGAACCCTGGACAGCCCGCTTCTACCTCCTTCCTGAAATCCACAAACAGGACTGTCCCAGCAACCCATTGTTTCAGCCAGTTCCTGCCCCACTGAACTTACTTCTTCCTATTTTGACTCTTGTCTTTTCTCCGCTGGTCCAGTCTCTTCCCACCTACCTCCGTGACTCTGCTGACCCCTACGTCATTTTGACAATTTCCAGTTTCCTGGCCCTAACTGCCTCCTCTTCATTTTGGACGTCCAATCTCTCTACACCTCCAACTCCCACCAGGACGGTTTGAGGTCTCTCCGCTTCTTCTTTGAACAGAGGCCCGACCAGTCCCCATCCATCACCACCCTCCTCTGCCTGGTTGAACTTGTTCTCACATTGAACAACTTCTCCTTCAACTCCACTCACTTCCTTCAAGTAAAAGGTGTTGCTATGGGTACCCACACAAGTCCTAGTTATGCCTGTCTTTTTGTGGGAGACGTTGAACATTCCTTGTTCCAGTCCTACTCAGGCCCCCTCCCCCAACTCTTTTCCAGCACATTAATGACTGTATCGGTGCTGTTTCCTGCTGCCACCCTGAACTAGAAAACGCTATCAACTTTGCTTCCAATTTCCACCCTTCTCTCACCTTTACATGGTCCATCTCCGACAATGCCCTTCCCTTCCTCAACTTCTCTGTCTCCATCTCTGAGGATAGGCTGTCCACTAATATTCATTATAAGCCCACCGACTCCCACAGCTACCTCGACTACACTTCCTCACACCCTGCCTCCTGTAAGGACTCCATTCCATTCTCCCAGTTTCTCTGTCTCCGATGCATCTGCTCTGATGATGCAACCTTCCACAACAGCGCCTCTGATATGTCTTCCTTTTTCCTCAACTGAGGATTCCCCACCACTATGGTTGACAGGGCCTTCAACCGTGTCCGGCCCATTTCCTGCACTTCTGCCCTCACCCCTTCCCCTCCCTCCCAGAACCGCGACAGAGTTCCCAATGACCTCACTTTCCAAAAGACTGACTGGGTAGCACACCCTCAGCATTGCACTGGAGTGTTAGCTTTGACTTCAGTGTTCAAGTGCTAGAGTGGGACTTGAACCTGGAACCATGTGACTTAGAAACAAGGAGCTGGATTTTAAGTAGCCCTCGACATCAAGATTCATGACGGGGGCGGGTGCCTGAGGATGGCTGCGGATGAGCCCCACCACGGACCTCGAGTCCGGCAGGGCCTGGCCTGATCCTCCCACCGGGGGCGAAGCACCATGGCGCCCCCCCCCACTCCCCGCCACTCGGTGACGGGACCACAATCATCATATTCAAATTAATAAAATTAATACATTTACATATACTTACCTCAGATCTTGAGGGCCCGCCCGCAATCTTTGGCGCGGCGGCCAGCACTCCCGTTCCTTAGGATCCCCATCCGGAGAAGCAAGGTGTGACACTGGTGGGGAGGGGGGAGGAGGTAAGTTTATCAGTGCGGCGGGGTGGGGGTGGTGAGGGTAACAGGGTCAAATAAATGTCATGGGTGTAAAGGATGAGGGGAAGGGTTGTACTTTAAACATTGCAATTTGGGGGGTGAAGGTCAGATGTTAAAGGTAAGTGTTTTGGGGAGGGAAGGGTAAATAGTTAATGTAATTGTTATTGGGGGGTTAGAATAAAAGAGAAAGCCCTATACGAGCCTCACATTGACCTTACTGTTGTTACAATATGGAATAGTTTAGCTAAACAGCAGCACTGATGGGAGAGGAGCAAAAAAAATGTAGCTATTTAATTTAATTGAATATGTCTTTTACTAGTTAAATAGGCCGGCGGGGCTGACTGCCCTTTAAAAATGGTGCCAGGACCTGCGCACAGGCATTTGACGCCATTGCCAGGGATGGACAGCCCGCCCCCTCCACATGATTGAGGGGGGAGGTGTGGGCCACCCCAGCTATTTAAATGAGCTGCCACACTGAAGATTGCAGTAGCTCTTTGATGTGCGGCCCACATGGGCGGGCCGCCATTTTTTGAGCTCGCCACCGAGCTCATAAAATCCAGCCCAAGAGTGTTATCAAGCGAGCCATGGTTAACAGCAACAGTGTTGCTAATATAATAGCAACCAATAAGATACCAATTTAAATGCCTAGAAAAACAATGGGCTCGATTTTACTGAGAAGTAATGGCAACGACACCTGTCATTATTAATGCTCAAATTGGCAGCAACTTGTGGCTAGGAAGGGATAACCCATGAATTATGAATTGTCACAAGTTGCTGACCCAATTTGTGCCACTCTGCCCTTAGCATCATGAGATTGACATCCCCCCTGCCCACCCCCCCCCCCCCCACCGTGAGTTTCATGAATTTTCTGCATTTCCATATTAATTGCCTATTAAACTCGACACAGACAGTTAAGTCTAGTAATTATCAGTATAAGTACACATTTAATGGCATGATAATTGTTAAAGACTGTCAATCAACCTCTCTTGGCTAGAAAGTGAACAATTATAAGTGTGGAGTTTATTTCCCTCAGGTTGTGAATTCTTTTAAAAGATTTTAAAAATGTCAAATTTTAATTTATTTTTCGTACTTTTCCTTTCTATCTCTTTTTATTCTTTTTCTTAACTCAATCTTTCTTTCCCTCTCTTTATTTCTCTTTCTGTCCCTGATTTGAATTTTAATTCACCCACTTTAATTCACCTTCCTTTTCAGTCCTCCTTCTCAATCTTTTAATCTCACAGTTTGGTCGCCTAGATCCCAGATGCCCTGTTGCGCTCGCTGTGCTATTATCAGTTTGCATTTTCATCAACATTGTGGGACAACCATTTTAAAATATAAATGTGCAATTGAATGTCTAATTAATGGGGCAAGATGACCCACTCCTGAAATATCTGCCCTATTGTTATATGAACTAAAATTAAACACCTTATTTATGCTCATCTCTTTTACTTCCTGTTTCTCTTCTTCCTTATTTTTGTTCTTACTTTAATTTAATCAACATCACTAAACCTGATTACCTCTTCATTCATCTCACTGCTGTTTGTGGGACCTTAATGTGTATAAATTAACCACCACATTTTCCGACAATTCAACAGTGACTACATTTGGAAAATATAAAAATGTCGTTGTGAAGCTATTAGGGCCATCCGAAGGCTGTGAAAGGTTATACATGTTATTTCTCTCTTTTTTATCCTTTTTTCTAACTAATATTTTACCTACTTTAACAATTTTTAAAAATTGAATGATTTAACTTATCTTTCCACATACATTCCCTTGCTCTCATCATTCATTTTGGAGGCAGAAACATGCCTTGTTCTGTACCACGCACACCATCCCTCTCAACCAATTTAGTCAGTAGGGCATTTACTCAGTGACAGTATATTCTATCAACTAATCAGACTCACAGTTACTGTAGGGAGATTTAATGAAACAGGGTACATTACATTCAGAATTTAATTAAACTTGTTACTCATGACAGCCACCTGGTTTAATTTGGACTCTGCATCTAGTTTTGAAGTATCTGAGATTCAAGCCCATCAAAATTGAATTTGAATATTATAGGATGCTTTCAAGGGGGAATGAATTATTTTTCATGTTTCATTGTATAGCTGAAGATGCCACAAAATTGGAGAATGTTAGGGCATTGAAACAGGCCATTTGGCCCATCAGGTCTGTCAATATTTTTCTCTAAATGATCCATTGAATCTAAGTACAATCCCCATAATCCTTCAATATTTATATTTTTCAGGTAAGCATATTGGTCCTTTTAAAAGAGAATTTAAGGGGTCTGCTTCAACAATGTTTTGTGGCAGAGAATTCCTTATTCAAATCATCCTTTATGTTAAAAATAATTCTAACCTCCTCTTTAATCCTTTGTGATTATCTTACACCTAAGCCCTCTTGTTGCTGTCTTGTTTACAAATAAAAATAATCCATCACCATTTACCTTGTCATAACCCTTTGTAATCTTGGATACCTTTAACTTCTCAGTTTTAGTGAGGAAGCATAATTTCCCAAGTCTCTCTTCATAACTGTAACTTCTTATCCCTGGTAACATCCTAATGAATTTATACTGCACTATTACCATTGCTTTTATATCATTATTATAATAGGGTATGCAAAACTATGTATAATATTCTATCTACAGTCTGAGTAATCTCATAAATAAGTTCAATATTACCTCCTTGCTTTTGTATTCTGTGCCTGCAGATATAAAACAAAGAGTTCAATTTACCTTTTTATGGATTTGTGGTCTTCCACTGTCATGTTTAATGACCTGTATATCTGTACATCAAGGTGACTTTGCTCCGCTACTCCATTTAAAATCTTACCATATAATGTGGATCTTCTTACCCTATTCTTACTTCCAAAATGTATTATTTAACATGTTTCTACATAGAACTGTAACTGTTAGCTGTCTATTCTCCATGTTAACATATCTAAATATACATATCCTCCACAACGCTCTTTCACAATCCTCATTGCATTGTCATCCCAACTCCGCCCCACCCCAAATCACGGTCATCTGATAATGTCAATATCTAATCCCATAATTTTTATGTCTGGACCATTTGTCTATATATAATAGGTAAAACTTCCCCAATATAAACCCTTTGGAAAACTACTCACCATATTACCTACACTGATTAAACTCTTTTTAACCACTATCCCTTACTTTCTACCTCCAACTATCTACTTGGCCACATTCCTTCATAATTGGATGTGCTAAATTTGCCATTAGTCTCTTATTGCAAGTTGAATATCCATATAAATGACATCCATTGCTTTCAGTTTAACTACTTATTGGGCAAGAATTTACAGTAAAAATAAGGGTGAGATTAGCAGCGTTATTTATGCACAAGTGGGACAGCTATTTCAGGCAAGAGCAGATGTGTGGCTAAATGTGAAAATACAGAAGTTGCTGCCCAGATGTGCTGCTCTGCCGTAAGCTGCATGAAAATGGCATCTCGCCATCTGTCATTCAAAGGTATTGAACAGTGTGAAGTTCCTGTGTTTTTGTCATAGATACAGACTAAACTCACTACAGAAAGGCAGGGATTGTCCATTTTTAACAAGGACCCGCTTTAAAAGGCATCACTTGTTATTTTCAAGACTGAGATCAACAGATTTTTATTAGGTAATGACATTAAGGGGTATGGCTCAAAGTTGGGCAAATGAATTGGAGATAGAGATCAACCATGATTTAATTTAATGATGAAACAGGTTCAAGGTGTTAAATGGCCTAATTTCCCCATTCAAATAGACTTTCATACCTACCCTTTTTGTTTCCTTATTGCAATTTACTTGAATTGGAGATTTTCATCTCCTGTTTAAATGTTTCCCCATTGCTGAACTGCAACTCAAGTTGCCATTTTGTTCCCTGTTCATTTAAAGTGGCACCCAATGCTTTTTAATCTCACCATTGTTTGCTTTCTTTTTCCGGTTAAGTGAAGACTTTTCTTTTTACTTTTCTATCCTGACATCAATTCCAATTAAATTGTGGTCAATGTTTTTCAAATGTTCCCCGACTTTTCAGTCACCTACTTTCTGTTCCATTACTATATAAGATTGTATAGTATTCACCTTTCTTAAAAATCTAGAGTGAAAAATGAAACGCAGCCCTACCACAAAGTGTAAAATTCCTCTGCCGACTGGTTATCTCTCAGACACCCAGCTTAAATAATGCTGCATCCCCATTCCCATTCCCATTCCCTTTGTACTACAAAGATCAATAAACAGTTACTTAACAGTGAGGTACCTCCCTCATTGCGATACAACATCCCTTCAACTCAGAACAAGTCATCTACTGGATGGATAAAACAAAGACAAATTAGCCTTGCTATCCTTCCTGAGCCATGACAATAAAACATATTGTAGCATTGAGAGAACAGCAGCACTTGTTTGTAGACAGGATCTCAGCCCTCGGCCCATTGGCAACTTTTCTGTTGTTGAAAAAGAACAGGTGTTGCAGAGTTCAAATTATTTAAGTGTGGTGATTCTCAGAATTTATAGCTCAGTGTTAAAAAAAAAATACTTATTTTCATAGGCATGAAAAGATTCAAAATGTTGTGATAAAATCAGAGAAAAGTAATGAGATAACTGGATAACTAACTGATATCCACTTGCATTTTTTGTCAAAAACACATGCTGTAAAACATTGTGTAATATTCTGAATAGAATTAGAACCATTATACGCACAGAGTATAATGTTGGAAAACATTAAAATGCTGGGTGTCAGTCAACCACATCCCCACTTGGTTTCACTCTTATCAATTCAGTCGTAACAAAAGCATTTTCAGCAATTACTCTTCTTCGTGCCCTTTCACAGTTACCTTCAGTCTCCCAAGAATCTATCCTTGATTCATCATCTGCAGACATGCAGCTCTGCCTCTTCACCACCTCTTTCAACCCCTGCACTGCCTCTGTTTTGCCAGGCTGCTTATCCAACATCCAATCTTAGATGGACTGCAATTAAAGGCACAATATAAATGCAGGGCCATGGTTGGGGGCAGAATTAGGTTCAAGTCTTGTTCTGCTGAGTCCTTGGTCTGAGATGCGATGAGGGAGAGGCATCAAACAGGAGCTGCAGCATCTTCCTGTTGAAGGAGGGAAAACCAGAGAAAATAACAATACCATACTGGTCTCTAGTGCTTCCTGGTGGTTGAGCTCATGCCACATTGTCAACACCATTTCTGGATATTTGTTACAATTCATAAATATTCATAAAATGCTGAGATTTAGGAGCTCTTTCTTTCATATGTTAAAAAGATCAGTGTTACAAGAAATATTTGTTTTGAGATTTCCCCAGGACATGTTGCAGGCTGTTTGTAATCCATGCTGAAGCTTGGTTTACAGTAAATGCTGGTGATGATAGTAGTTGAACACACGGATGACAGTTAGCAATTAAACAAGATTAACATATGAGTAATGCCTGCATCTTCAGTTGATTAAGTCCAAATGCCACAATGGAGGAGAGAGAACAGAGAGAAGCTTGAAAGCGTCATTCGACATAAGACTAATGGCCAACAGTGCCCTCTGCTGGTATCAATGCTCGAGCCCAATACATAGATAAAAGAATGAGAGAGCACTCCCTACTGGAGAAAAGAATCCTTCCATCAAATAATTAGTTGATAAAGCAGGATATGCTCGAATTTTTGTTACAATGCTGCAGTAGCAACCACAAAATAATGAGCTCATAATCACACCAAGGCAAACTGTGAAGCTTAATTCAATGATTTTATATTACAGCAGTGTCTACACTCCAAAAATACTTTATTGGCTGTAAAGTGCTATGGGATGTCCTGAAATTATTAAAGGTGCTATATTAATGTAATTTTGCTATTCCTTCTTTATTTTTGGGGTGGCACCAGGGGAATGAACATCCAAGCTACTGGATTGTTGAACTTCTTTCTTGTTCTAATTTGTCTCATTACTTGAAACACCAGAGCACACACACATGTAGTTGTGGCAATACAGAGTCAGGTCTTTACTGAGACTGTCATACTACACAACTCCAGTATGAGTGCTGCATAGAAGTTCATTCACAGCTCTTATACCACTCTTAACTTTGATGGCTGCATTTCATGCATATCGCCAATAAATCATAGTAATCAAAAATTAATGAAAGTGACAAAAGTGATGAACAACATGGAGCCCTTCTCAACTCTTCATTATCTTGTCTATATTGCCCTCACAAACTCTTCCATGGTTATAGTGCCCTTATAAACTCTTCCAATTATTTCCCATAAACAAGTGACCAAGGTCACATATTCCAGATCATCACAGGCAAGGCTGAATGACTCTGACACATTCCACCATCTTCCCCGTCTGTGGAGCTATCTTTGCTTTAGGCCTGTTTACACAATGTATCCCATGCTCAGCAGAAATCTGTTTTAATTCATCGTGTGCTGGTCTCAGAGACAGACCAGGCCATCGAGGTGCTCAGTTGGCGTGAGCTCTCTTTTCCACACTACCCTTACCTGGTCTGGCGTAAATGTGATTGACTCTTAATGGCTCTCTGGAGGGGTCCAGCAAGGCCGTCAGTTGTAAACAATTGCAATGAGAAAAGTCAGCCACCACAACTAACAGGAAGCAACCAATGCCAGAGTCATCCACATCCTGAGAACAAATATTTAAAAAAAACCTTCCTCCAGATGCAGGCGGTACTATAGATCTAAAGAAAGGTAATTCCTGAAATATGTTCACCTGCCACCAGACCAGCTCGATGAAGAATGGTGTAATTCACAGAATGCAAAACTGAACCAAAGAAAAAAATAGGAATTAAAATGCAGCAGGCGCTTAATTCAAATAATGCTGTGTGTAAGTAATTGTTGCAAGCCTTTGGGTAGCTAGTGTTTATTTTTCCAGAATGATCAACTCTTAAGCTGCAGTATAGTGTGCCAGTTCAGCCAGCAGGCTGCATATTAAACATGTGCAGATTAGTGACTGAAATCAAAGCAGGAAATACAGGAGACACCCAACAGCTCCAGTAGTGTCTGAAGATAAATGTTAGTTTAACATTTCTGACAAAGGGTTCCTACCTAAAACATTAACCTGCACTTTATCCTATGTCAGATGACAAGCTCTATAATACTGACATTTACAGTCTTTTTAAAACTGGGATGCAATTTTATGGAATATGGCAGATCATGAACATAAAAACGAAGTAATATTGTCAGCATCTCAAGACTCCATTTTATATAATCAATAATATTTTTGAATAAATCCTTCTATTTTAATAATTTAAGTAGATTTAAAAGCTAAGGCTCAGAAATTCCTCTTGTGTGCCCCCTTCCCAGTCACACACCAGTTGACATCAGTATCTTAGTTTAGGCAAGCAGAGGCTTTGCCAGAAACAAGACCCAGCAAAAATTGAAAGAGGAAGCCAGGACCAGGCATGTCCATGTCCCAGCCTGATCCTGGACCTTCTGCTACAGTTTTACCAAATTCACAGAGGGAGTGCATTAATATCAGGAAATTGAATATAGTGCTAAATGAATCTTGTCTCTTGGATCTCTAGTTGGTTTTATCTGATTTACTCCTGTTTATTGGGAAAAATCTAATAGGAAAGTGTAGACTGTTGAATCAACAGATAATGTAATTATCTTGATTCAAGTTTGTAAAAATGGAAGATTTTTTTTTAGATACAAATATGGGGAGGGACAGTAAAAATCTGCAACACTCCCTCTATGCCGGTGGGACAGGACATATCTAGGAGTGGTAATGGAAGTCTCTGGGGCATTGGCTGTGAGGTACGATTCGGTGAGTATGACTATATCAGGCTGTTGCTTGACCAGTCTGTGGGACACTCTCCCAATTTTGACACAGGTTCCCATATGTTAGTGAGGAGGACTTTGCAGGGTTGACAGGGCAGGCATTTGTGTTTCCAGTGCCTAGATCATTGCTGGTGGTCCAACCAGTTTTATTCTTTTTTGATGTTTCTGTAGTGGTTTGAGACAGCTGACTGGTTTGTTAGGCCATCTCAGAGGGAAGTTAAGAGTTAACCACATCGCTGTGAGTCTGGAGTCACATGTTGGCCAGACAGCAGATTTCCTTCCCTAAAGGACATTTGTGAACCGGATGGGTTTTTACGACAATCCAGTGGTGTCAGTGTCACCATTACTGAAACTAACTGCATCCATCCAGGCAAGTTCCATCACACTCCTGATTGTGTCCTGTAGGTGGTTCAGAAGTTTTGGGGAGTCGGGAGGTGAGTCAACTCATTGCAGAATACCCAGCCTCTGACCTGTTCTATTAACCATGGCATTTATGCGGCTGGTTCAATTTACTTTCTGATCAATGCTGACCCCAGGATGTTAATGTTGGGGGACCCAATGATACTAATGCCATTTAATATCATGGGGAGGTGGTTAATCTCAAATAAAATGAATATTCAGAATTACTCGAAGGTGTGATGTTTATTGAGGTCGCTTTAAATAAACTGTTAATAGTTCTAGAAATATTTGGATACTATTTATGCATCAAAGGATGGTTTCCTGCAGGGTTCTCCCAGTCAACTGTCATAACTTTGGCAGAAGATCTGGGGAAACTTGAAAAAGTTGACATAACAGATCCCACAGCACCTTTTAAAAAAGAGCAGGGGAGTTCAACCCAGTGTCCTGGCCAATATTTATCCCTGAAGCAACATCATTAAAGCATATTATGTGGTCATGATCTCATTACTGTTTATAGGACCTTACTGTGCTGCCACGTTTCCCTACGCTACAATGGTGACTTCATTGGCTATAAAGCACTTTGGGACATCCTGATGTTGTGATAATCACTATATAAATGCAAGTCATTCTTTTCTTTTAGAGGCAGATACTCCCTTTTGTCAGGGGAGGGTGAGCTCAGATTTCTCTGAGCAATCAAGGTTTTCCTCAGCAACCATGCCTCATGACACTACTGCAGGAACCAAAGGACATCAAATGAGCAGAGCTATAATCTTCAAGCACACCACTGGATTGTTGGAACAGTACTTCAAATCTGGAAGTGTACTGCAATGAATCGTGGCTTAAGTTTCATGAGTACTGCATGACTGCTGCATGCTACATAGCTTTTCCCTGCATCAAGACACCATCATGGAGACTCTGGGAGGGGTAGGTTCCTGGGCATAACAAGGAGACAAACTATAGGAGCAGGAGTAGCCTGAGGAGGCTGTTGAAGATGAGCTATTTTGGGATGTGTGATCCATTTATCAAGGTCTCATACAGAAGACCTCTGCTTCACTTGGAAATGAGCCTACTGCATTAGCAGTCCTGTCAAAATCTTCTTCAAACCCCGTACATATACGCCTTCACTGATAGTGCCATTAGTCTTCTCCAATGAGTTGTCAACTGCAGCATACAGCTTGGCACAGTCCCTGCAACAAACACTTATTGTTCAGTGACATCCTTCTTTTAAAATGTTACCCTTTAGAAGTCTAGAACCAAAGCTTTATCGGCCATTACAGGATTCAAGGTGACCTTCTGGATACCTTCAATGCCAACACCTGCTCATGCTTAATCATTGCCATGAATCTCCCCCAGTGCATTCCCCTCTACCTTACTGCCCCAATCCTGCAGAAAACTGTATCTGGGGAGCAATAGAGCAAGTGACAATGCTGGTACGCTTGGCTAGAGTGGGACCTGGCTCAGCTTTTTGTAATATACCTAGAGAAAAAGAAGACAGCTTACGATGGTGCCCTTAGGAGCAATCCTCACAAAAAGCTTTCAGTGGAAAAACTGATATGATAAAGTGCTTCAGAGACACACCAATCACTGAGAGAGTGTTAATGGATTAAATGAGCTGTAGCATTCAGCTACATTAGATGGGAAGATTCTTTTAAGCTAAATGAATGTGATGATATGAATAGTTCTAGGGGAAGCTTGAACGTGCAAATTGCATTCTACTGCATAGAGAATTTATGGTAAGGTACAAAAGGACTTTAAGGCAGTAGAAGGGAAGTTATTTGTGAGTACTACATAGAATCACAGAATCGTAGAAGGGTTACAGCATAGAAGGAGGCCAATCTACCATCGAGTCCATGCCAGCTCTCTGCAAGAACAATGCGCCAGTCCCAGTTCCTTGCCTTTTCCCCATAGCCCTGAAAATTCCTTCTGTTCAACTAATTATCCCATTCCCTTTTGAAATCCATGATTGAATCTGGGCTCCACCACACCCTCAGGCAGTGCATTCCAGATCCTAACCACTCGCTGAGTAAAAAGGATTTCCCTCATGTCACCATTGTTTCTTTTGCCAATCACCTTAAATCGGTATCCCCAATTCTCAATCCTACCGTCAACAGGAATAGTTTCTCTCTATCTACTCTGTCCAGACCCCTCTTGATTTTGAACACCTTTAGCAAATCTCTTCTTAATCTGCTCTTCTCCAATCTATCCAGGTAACTGAAGTTCCTCATCCCTGGAACTTTTCTCATGAACCTTTTCTGCATTCCATCCTTCCTGAAGTGTGGACATGTGGTAGGAACATAGGAGCAGGAGTAGGCCATACAGCCCATCAAGCCTGCCCTGCCATTCAATACGATCATAGCTGATCAACCACTTCAATGCCTTTTTCCCACACTATCCTCATATCCCCTTGTGTCATTTATGTTTAGAAACCTGTCTATCTCTGCTTTAAACATACTCAATGACTAAGCTTCCACAGCCCTCTGGGGTAGACAATTCCAAAGATTCACAACCCTCTGAGTAAAGAAATTTCTCCTCATCTCTCACCTAAATGGCTGCCCCCTTATTTTGAAATTGTGTCCCCTGGTTCTAGACTCCCCCACCAGGGAACACATCTTACCTGCATCTACCCTGTCTATCCATTTAAGTATTTTGTAGGTTTCAATTAGATCACTTCTCATTCTTCGATAATCTAGAGAATACAGGCCCAGTTTCCCCAACCTCTCTTCATAGGACAGTCCCGCCATCCCGGGAACAAGTCTGGTGAATTTTCGTTGCACTCCCTCTATGGCAATAATATCCTTCCTAAGGTAAGGGGATCAAAACTGCACAGTACTCCAGGTGCGGTCTAAACAAAGTGCTATACAATTGAAGCAAGACTTCACTACTCCTGTACTCAAAACCTCTTTTGATAAAGGCTAACATACCACGAGCCTTCTTAATTTCTTTCTGCACCTGAATGTTAGCTTTCAGTGACTTATTGACAAGGACATCCAGGTCCCTATGTACATCTACACTTTCTAATCTCTTACCATTTGAGAAATACTCTGCACATCTATTCCTCCTACCAAAGTGGATAACCTCACACTTTTCCACATTATATTGCATGTGCCATGTTCTTGCCCACTCACTAAGGCCGGAATTTAACTCTGGGCGGATGGGAGCCAACCACCGACTGAAAACCACCCGCTTCTGCCTCGCCTGGGGAGCTAACCCATATTTTGCAGGTCGCTGGGCTTCAATTGGTGTGAGGCGGGACTTCCACCTGCTTGAGGTAGGAAGTCCTACCGAATAGAGCTGCCGGCCAATCAGTAGGCCGGCAGCTAACTGTCCCAGCAGCGCCACCAGGAGCGGTGTTGACTACTGGGACTACAGCCCAGCTCCAAAAAGATGTCAGGGATCTCGGAACAAAGGTAAGTTTTGGTTGCCTCGCCGGGGGTAATCGGTCGGGTCCCAGCGAGGCAATGGTGATTGATTGGGGGGACGGGGGGCACCGGGCCATCAGAAAGCCACCTGCTTTTGTCGGGGGGTGGGGGGGGTGCATTAAATTCAGCCCCAAGTCTTTCCAAATTCCCTTGAAGCCTCTTTGCATCCTCCTCACAACACACATTCTCATCTAGTTTTGTGTCATCCGTGAATTTGGAAATACTACTTTTGGTCCCCACATCCAAATCATTGATATATATTATGAACACCAAACACTGATCCCTGTGGTACCCCACTAGTCACAGCCTGCCAGTGCGAGAATGACCCATTTATTCCTACTCCCTGCTTTCTGTCGGTTAACCAATCCTTAATCCACGCTAGTACATTACCTCCTATCCCATGTGCTTTAATTTTGCTAGCCAACCTGCTGTGGGGGATTTTATCAAAGGCCTTTTGAAAATCCAAATATACCACATCCACCAACTCCCCTTTATCAATTCTATTAGTCATATCTTCAGAAAACTCCAGCAGGTTTGTCAAACATGATTTCCCATTCATAAATCCATGTTGGCTATACCCAATCAGATCATTATTCTCCAAGCGTCCATTTATCACATCCTTTAGAATAGATTCTGGCATTTTCCCAACAATTGATACAAGACTGACAGGCCTGTAATACCCTGTTTTCTCTCTCCCTCCCTTCTTAAATAGTGGGATGACATTTGCAACCTTCCAATCTGCAGGAACCGCTCCAGGATCTGTAGAATTTTGGAAGATAATCACCAATGCATCCATTATCTCGATGGGCCGAAGGGCCTCTTCTGCCCTGTATTATTCTGTGATTCTGTGATCTACATAGCTACCTCTATCAACACTCTGGGCTGTAGAATATCAGGTCCTGGGGACTTATCAGCCTTCAGCCCCATTAATTTCTCCAATACAACCTTCTTACTAATACTAATTTCCTTTAATTCCTCATTTCCCCTAATCCCTTAGATCTCTAATTCTGGGAGATTTCTTGTATCTTGCTCAGTGAAGACAGACACAAGGTAATCATTTAGCTTCTCTGTCATTTCCCTATTCCCCATTGTAAATTCTCCTGACTCTGCCTGTAATGGACCCACATTTGTCTTAGCCAAACGTTTCCTTTTTACATACCTATAGAAGCTTTGACAGTCCATTTTTATATTTTTTACTAGCTTACATTCATATTCTATTCTCCCTTTCTTTATCAGTTTCTTTGTCCTTCTTTGCTGTATTCTAAAATCCTCAGGTCTACTACCATTTCTGGCAATTTAATGGGCCTTTTCTTTTAATCTTATACAATCCTTAACTTCCTTTGTTATTCATGGTTGACTGCTTTTACTTTTGGGGTTTTTGTGCCGTGAACAAATGTATAGTTGCTGTAAACTACGTAATATTTCTTTAAAGACTATCCATTGCCTATGTACTGTATTTTAATGTATTTTTCCAATTCACCTCAGCCAATTTGCCCCTCATACCTTCATAATTTCCTTTGTTCAAATTGAACAACCTCACTTTCAAACATAATGTAAAATTCTATCATATTATGGTCACTCATCCCTAAAGGTTCTTTTGCAATAAGATTATTAATTAGCCCTTTCTCATTACATAATATTAGATCTAAAATAACCCAGAGCTGGACACAATATTCTGGTTCAGGCTGAACCAATGTTTTATACAGGTTTATCATAAATTTCTTGCTTTTGCACTCTATTCAGAAAGCCCAGGAGCACAGAAGCTGTATTGACCGCTTTCTCAATCTGCCCTGTCACCTTTAATGATTTGCACACATATATCCCCAGCTCCCTCAGTGTACTGCATTAATTTTCCCCAAATTTGACTCATCCAATAAAGTAATGAAATCTCTTAGCCCTGTTTCCAGTGACATTGGATGGTGGAGATGACATTCATACCAGTTTCCATTTCCTTCCATTCTCTCTGTGCTTCTCTACTTGAGTCAACTGGCATTTACTACAGTAAAGGGCTCCCTTGCTTTGTCTTACTTGCTGCAGGTAAACATTTAATGGCCCCAACAAGACATGGACCACCTGCTGGCCTCTCAAACTCCTCACAGACATTTTTCTAAATAAGCTTGCTGAACTTCTAAACCTGCAAATCATCATTGTGCAGGAGTACTGCCTACTGGCACCAATATTGGAGCGAAACAGACACCAGGAGCAGCTAAGTAATTAATTCCTTCATTCACATTTTTTTAAATATGTAAATTTGGCTCCCGTCGCTGAGTTGCGGGGGTGCCGCCACGAGGCTTCGCTGCTGCCAGCAATTTCGGGCCGGGCCTTCCCGACATCAAGGCCCGTGGCAAGCCTCTGCCGGAGGCATTTCCCTGCCCTCCTGCCACGACCCCCGACGTCGGGGCAGAGGCTGTATAAATCCAGCCCAATGTGTTTTTGTAATGTTGATTGTGGGATAATATTGGCCAGGACACCAGGGATAACTCCCCTGCTCTCCTTCCAAATAGTGCTATAGAATCCTTTACATTCACCTGAGAGGGAAGATCTGGCCTCAGTCTAACATCTCAGCTGAAAGACAGCACCTCCAACAATGCAGCAGTCCTTCAGTACTGTACTGGACTATTAGCCTTGATTTTTGTGCTCAAGTCCTAGGAGTGGAACTTGAACCCACAATCTTCTGATTTAGAGGTGAGTGCTACCAACTGAGCCACAACTGACATACACTAAGAATAAGTCAGAATGAGCTGAATTATGAATGAATGTTGTTACAGCTTGAACCTTTCATTCATGTGTTCATATGCTCATGCTAGGGTACTGTCAATGGAGGAAGATTAACTTATGTTGACCACATTATAAAAATAGTGGGGGAAATTATTGACTATTTGAAATATGTCCTTTTGGGATAGTTTTATGATCTTGAAAATCACGGAGGAAATCTTCACATTACGATTAAGATATCAGTGACACTATGAAGCTGGAGGAGCTCTTCCTCCAGAAAAATGGAAGTATTAACAAGTGATATTTGGGTATATTAAATGCGTTTTAATTTTTATACGGGTTGATCCTACAATCTGATACTCACAAGAAGACTATTTCAGAAAACTGAAGTTGTGCAGCCTATAATTATCGGCTCATTCACTTTAATGACTGAAAAATCATAGGCTGCACCCCACCAGTTTCCAGAAATGTACATCCCGAATGCTGTTTCTTGGGAGGACCAAATCATGGAATTATCCCTGTATGGTATAAAGTAAAATCAGCTGCTATGCATAATTATAGACAGTTTTTAAATGTACATAAATCCCTCATCTATATGCACACAAATTAACATGCATGCAGATGCGCCATTGGCTGAATGCAAAGATACGCATAAATAGGAACTTATGCTGACTGAATATGGTACGTTCCTGTCAGCATGGTGAAGAGGGACTACCAAAGTAACTGGAATAGACATTTGAATAGATTCTTGTTTTACGTGCTTTTCCAATGACAGTGGGGCAAGTGGTTCTGGGACATGTTTCCCAAGATACAATCCAGTATTCCACTTTCCTCAGACTTACTAGTGTCTCTTCCAGGAAATATTGATCATGTGATGTCAGACGTTACCTTTTCTATAATTAACCTCTTGGTAAGTTAATTCAAATATTCTTTCTGCAACTCTTGTGCAACTTGAGTATAGAAACTATGTAAGTGGTTGACCCCTTTCCAGCAGCCGTGAAGTCCCCAACAAACCGCACCAAAGACTCCAGTGCAATAACAACTTAACTCTTTAAAAGCACTCTACAGACACCCAGTAGAATAACACTGATCCCAAATTATTTAACAGCATCTCTCAATCACAGCATTAGTCCATATTGGCACTATCATGCCCCCTTAGATGCCAGCTATGCCTACTAGGCATCATGCCAGGGCAACAGATAGAATAAGCACAACTGGTTTCTCTGATAAAGATTTCTAAGCCCTCCTCTAAGAGATGTAGGACAGGAACCTGACAATCCTGAGCCTTTCTTTAACTAAGCCCAACAAAAAGTTATGTCCCTCGAGGGAGCTGGTACTGCAACTGACTCTGAAATCCCTCACACCCACAGCTGAGAAACAGTGCTGAAAGAAGTGAAAACATTTAGTAAATATGAAAAATAACCTTCTGCAAAAGCAGTAAGGACTTTCTTTTAAGTGTAGTCACTTTTGTAATGTAAGAAGACACAATAGCCAATTTGTTTCATAAATGGCAATGAGATGAATTACCAGACAGCCTGCTTCGTGAAGTTGGTGAAGGCTTGTCTAATCAAGGGAATGCTTGTCACTTCTCTGTCCTGTTACCAAGGTTTCTGCTCTATCTTTAACTTGAGTCATGTGACAACCAGTAATATTGTTACCACAAGTTCCTTCAGTGCCCCCTTGATGGCTTCCTTTTACAAAAAAAACCTGGTACAACATTTATTCAGTTTAACTATGAATTCCTTTAAAAAAATATTTTAACAAAAAACTGAATCACTTTCATAACACAGGCACTTAAGTGAACAGCAGTGGGCCTTCCACAGGATCAAGGACCTGTCACCGGAGAGCTGCTGGCCAATCAGAGGCTGTCAGCTGCAGCGCCACTGTGGAGAAGCACCTAACAGATACCAAGGAGAACTGCTGGACCCAGGCTGCAGGTCGGTCAGAGCGGAAGGGATCTCGTGGGATGAGGGTCAAGGGGAGTCACTAGCAAGAGCAGGGGATGGCTCTCCGCAGGCACCACCCCCCCCCCCCCCCCCACCTTCCTGATCCCGGGTCGCTCATTCAGGCACTATGTGCCTTTTAATGAGTATACCCGCTCTTCCCCTCCGCCCTTGGAGCTGGTGACAGGGCCACACACTGCGCGGCTAATTGCAGCTGTGGCAGGAAGAGGCCCTTAATTGGGATTAATTGCCCAGTTAAGGGCCTCAAATGGCGGTGACATGGGAATGCCATTCCCGCGCCAAACTAAGTTTTGGAGGAGGTGGAATGGTAGTGGGAACACGCCTTCTCTCCCGGCTACCATTCCATTTGATTTGATGCTCTTCATGCCTTCAAACCCACAGTGAGGAAGAGCATAAAATTCCCCTGTTAGCTCTGTTTCTCTCTCCACAGATACTGCCAGACCTGCTGAGTATTTCCAGCACATTCTGTTTTTATTAGCAATGCTATGGCCTTGATATGGACAATCTAAAGCATGACTTTTGGTATTATTGGTTCCAAGATTGTCCCTACACTCTCTAATTAAATGCAAGTCCAGCAGTATATGCTTAGTCACCTTGTACCTCCTAATGATTTATGTGTTGATCTAGCGTACCAAAGTTACTCAGGGAAGAAACACCTCCTCCTGGGAGGGACAAGGTTAATCATGCTCCCTGCCATGCTTTTATATGCTCATTAGGAAAAGAGATCTAAGATGTAATAAATTAAATAGATAGTAATGTAGTACAGTAATTATCCAGCTTTAGAGA
Source organism: Heterodontus francisci (assembly GCF_036365525.1). Taxonomy (NCBI): domain Eukaryota; kingdom Metazoa; phylum Chordata; class Chondrichthyes; order Heterodontiformes; family Heterodontidae; genus Heterodontus; species Heterodontus francisci. The sequence continues at coordinate 136,284,791 of NC_090376.1, read as the reverse complement.
AGAAGAGCAGAGGAATATCAATACAGCTCCCAGGCTACAACCAAACGTCTTCAGCATAATACCCAAAACGAGTATTGTTTCATTTATGCTGCAGTTTGTCTGTAGCCCATACAAAAGTTGCTTCAGAAGAAAAGCTTAAGGTTATCTTTCATATATAACAAATTCTCAGAAACATAAATGAAATATATTATTATATGAGATCTATCCAAATATACATTTACTTTGTGCACTTTTTACTTTTTTAAACCAAATATGTTTCTTTGAATTAGATATCATGGGGGCTAAATCTTGCTAGACCAGGGCATCTCGCAATGTGTGCTGTTAGTTTGACATTTCTTTGCACCCGTCAGCACAATTTTTTTCCCGATGTACCTTGGTGGAAGTGCAAGTTGATAATGGGGTGGCGAGAGCAGCAGGGCTTAGTGAATCGAAGGACCAACAGTTTAACCAAATAGACTTAACAATTGAGAAAGAAACAGAGGAACAACAGAGAAGGACAGCACAGAAAGAAAAAATAGACATGGAAAGAAAGATTGAATTGAGAAAAAAGAGACAAAGAAAAAGTTGAAAAAATGTACAAATTTCAAATTTGGCATTTTAAAAATCTCTAACAACAATTGACTACATGCAGGAATGAGTTTGACCAGTTTAAATTGTTTCCTTTCTGGGCCTGAGAGTTTGATTGGTATTGCATTAATAATTATCACATCGCTAAAAGGGTACTTATACTCTTAATTACTAAACTTAACTTTCTGTGGTGAGATTAATGGACAATTAATGATTAAAGCCACCAAGTTCTTAAAATCAATAGGGAGACAAATGGCAAGGTGCTGTTTACGCCAATCAAACAGCAGAGCGGCATAAATCAACCAGCAAGTTGTGAAGATTTGTAATTTATAGCACAGCTCTTACTTCCCTGATTTTGCTGGTCACTTTCTGGATTTATAATGATTTTCCTGCAAGGTCAGCCCAATATTTCACTAATTTTTACTGTAGCATTTTTATTTGTGCTGAGCATTGTGATCAAAGTATATAGTTCAAATAGCCTTTGGAAAAGCTATCCACATCACATGTTCGATATGCCTGATAACTACATAATTGAGATGCCTTGCAGAGTTCAGGGTTAATGGCAACAGACCCATTACACTCTGCTATTTGAAAGAATGATTTAATCTTTGTCGGGTGTTCAATGTGTCACATGTGCACTATATACTGGCCTCCAAGCAGTGAAGAAACAGCTTTCACTATTCACCTCGTAAACTGTTGGCTTATCAACAGAGACTGCTTCTCTTCCTGTACCTGTTTGAATGCCTTCTACAGGTTTTGTATAATTCCAGATTTATTTAATTAATCAAATTCAAAACCTCAACTGTCATGGTGGGATTTGAACTCATGTCTCCAAATCCCTGGTTCAGTTATCGTGATTACTCATCTAGTAATATAACCATGATGATACCATATGCTTTGGCTGTCTAACTCCGCCCTCCTGGGTATCCTCTCTCTTCACCCCCACCTCAGCTGTACTCTCTGGAATCTCCTCACACAACCTCTCTACCTTTCTACTTCTTGGTCCTCTTGCAAAATCTCCTGAAAACCCATCATTTCAAACTAACCTTCAGTCACTTTTCCTAACCTCTCTTCCATGGATCGATATTTGGTTCAGCATCCATTCCTCTTATTTCTTGCTAAAGCACCTGGGATGTCTTGCACAATAAGGTACTATATAATTTCAAGCTGTTGTTATCTTCAACAAATTAATGTTTCTTCCAAATCAATGAATAAAGGATTGTCATATGAAAACATTAAGTATCCATCCACAACCGTAATTTTCAGATCTAAGAGATTAATGCCAACATTACATTTGAGGTTTAACATTAGTTCAGATACAGTTAGAACTTTTTTAAAACTTGGAAATCTAAGCACTGTTCACCAGCAATTATACCAGAGGAGTGGAAAATAGCACCACTCATGCAGGTAAAATGTTGTCTGCATGGAAACCCAGGGAAATCTATCGTTCCATTTTTTATAGCATTGTTACTTTTTAAAAAGAAACAGCTGATCTGATTTATGTTGTCCCTGTTAAAGCAGCTACTTTGCTTTTATACAACTCACGTGATTTTATTGTACAGTCATGCTAGGCCCCTACCTGACAAGAATGAGGCACATTGATTTTGTCAGAATATTGATATTAAACTGTTACTGGAGTGAAGAAAGGACTTGTTAAACAGATCAGCCATGGCTGTAAAAAACATTTGCATATTAACAGACAGGGATTGGAAGGATAAAGGACCATTCCCTGACACATTCAACCCATAATGGACCTTGATCACCAGGTATTGTGTGGCAGCTACCCAGCAATGTGGAAAATTGCCCAGGTATGCCCAAGACAAGTCCAACCCAGCCAATTACCGTCCCATCAGTCTACTCTCAATCATCAATAAAGTGATGGAATGTATCATCGACAGTGCCATCAAGTAGTACTTGCTCAGCAATAACCCGCTCAGTGACACTTAGTTTGGGTTCCGCCAGGGCAACTCAGCTCCTGATCTCATTACAGCCTTGGTTCAACCATGGACAAAAGAGCTGAACTCAAGAGGTGAGGTGAGAGTGACTGCCCTTGACATCAAGACAGCATTTGATTGAGTATGGCATCAAGGAGTCCCAGCAAAACTGAGGTCAATGGGAATCAGGGGGGAAAACTCTCCGCTGCTTGGAGTCATACCTAGCGCAAAGGAAGATGGTTGTGGTTGTTGGAGGTAAATCATCTCAGCTCCAGGACATCACTGCAGGAGTTCATCAGGGTAGTGTCCTAGGCCCAACCATCTTCAGCTGCTTCATCAATGACCTTCCTTCAACCATAAGGTCAGAAGTGGGAATGTTCGTTGATGATTGCACATTGTTCAGCACCATTCGTGACTCCTCAGATACTGAAGCAGTCCGTGTAGAAATGCAGCAAGATCTGGACAATATCCAGGCTTGGCTGATAAGTGGCAAGTTACATTTGCATCACACAAGTGCCAGGCAATGATCATCGCCAACAAGAGAGAATCTAACCATTTCCCCTTGACATTCAATGGCATTATGATTGCTGAACCCCCCACTATCAACATCCGAGGGGCTACCATTGACCAGAAACTGAACTGGAGTAGCCATATAAATACCGTGGCTACAAGAGCAGGTCAGAGGCTAGGAATCCTGCAGCAAGCAACTTACCTCCTGACTCCCCAAAGCCTTTCCACCATTTACAAGGCACAAGTCAGGAGTGTGATGGAATACTCTCCACTTGCCTGGATCGGTGCAGCTCCAACAACACTCAAGAGGCTCGACACCATCCAGGACAAAGCAGCCCGCTTGATTGGCACCTCATTCACAAACATTCACTCCATCCACCACCGACACACAGTGGCGCAGTGTGTACCATCTACAAGATGTACTGCAGCAAAACACCAAGGCTCCTTAGACAGCATCTTCCATACCCGCAACCTCTACTAACTAGAAGGACAAGGGCAGCAAATGCATGGGAACACCAACAACTCCAAGTCACGCACCATCCTGACTTGGAACTATATCACCGTTCCTTCACTGTGGCTGGGTCAAGATGCTGCAACTGCCTTCCTAACAGCACTGTGGGTGTACCTACCTCACATGGACAGCAGCGGTTCAAGAAGGCAGCTCACCACCACCTTCTCAAGGGTAGTTAGGGATGGGCAATAAATGCTGGTCTAGCCAGCGATGCCCCCATTCCCTGAATAAATAAAATAAAGAGGAGAATTCCAGAGACTGCTCAGGTGATACAATCCAAAACATGGTCAGAACAATTTGTCACATGACTACCCTACTTGGCAACCTGGGTTTTTCTGAATTGTACAAACAGTTTGAACTAAGAATGTCTGTTTGTTCCTGGACTGAGAAGATTTCTCCTCTCTGTTCCCATCTCTTTCTCACTAGCCTCTGAATCCACTGAAGACACATGAACCACAAGAAAGAAAAGTCTCCTACAGTGAATAAGGTTTAAGAAGAGTATTGGGTCCCAACGAAAAGAAGATCGACCTACAATCAAGGACTCTACAGCGAGCTCGACGAACTGTAATAAAGACTCTTCAGATATTACCTCAAACTTTTCCACTTTATTTTTCTTAAGCTCTTTTCTGTCTCTATTTGCATGTGTATATCATGTATGCATGCCAGCATGGGCACGCCATGTATCTGTAGGCATCATTCAAATTACAGTTTAAGATTAAGAAATGTCAACGTTTCTTCTTTAAACCTAAGAAAGCCCATTTGTGCTGGTTTCTTTGCCTTATAATTGGAAAGCAGTGAACAAGGATTCACCAAGGGGGAGCTGAAAACTCTGTGTTTAAAAATAAAACCCTGTTACAGTAAGACCAGGTGAAGTCTGAAATGGAACCCTAGACCTTTTTCTCATCTGGTCATAACAGAAATTTGGGTGCTAGCATCCGGAACTGACCCACAGACAAATGAAAGAAATTGGAAGTGGGAAGCCAAATTGTTCCCAAACAAAAATGAGCAAAATTTCAATACAGGTTTTCTTGTGGTTGTGTGTGCTAGAATACTAATAAGTCTGCAACTGAAGCTAGTGGTTCCCCAAGCCAGGGTGAAGTAACTTGGGATAAGTTAAAAGCACTGTCTATGGAGGAGTTGAGGAAAATGGCTGAGCAGTGTGGGATCACTGTATGTGGCGAGGCTAGGAAGTCTGAACTCCTAAGGGTAGTGGTCAACCATTTTTCCCTGGAATCTGAAGAAGCAGAAACTGGGTTAGAAGCAGATTCTGACAGGGTATTGTTAGCAAAGATACAATTGGAACAGAAGAAACTTGAATTTGAGGAAAGGGAGTTGGAGAAAGAACCTTCCAGAAGGAATGTGAAGAAAATGAAAGGCAGGAGAGAGAGAGAAAGAATATTCCAGAAAGAATGCAAAGAAAAAAAGTTGAAGCGGCTTCACTTAACTAGGGGGTGACAAAGTAACCCCAGTGAAAGCATGGCCAATATGGAGGAGTGTAACTCAGGGATGGATACAAAATTGTTAAAACTAGCTCAACTAATTCTAAATTTCAATGAGGAAGATGCAGAAGATGTAGAAGAATTTTTTGGGTCCTTTGAGAAACTGGCAAGGCAGCTAAAATGGCCAGCTGAGACCTAGCCTCTTTTACTACATAGCAAGCTCGCTTGAAAAGCCCATGAGGTTTATTCCCTGTTGCCAGATGAGAGTTCATCAAATTATGAACTGAACAAAAATGCTATCCTTGGGACATATGAATTAGTACCCGAAGCCTATTGCCAAAAGTTTAGAACCCTCAAGAAGCAAGCTAATCAAATTTATCTGGAGTTTAGAAGAAGCAAGCAGCTGGCATTTGACCAATGGCTGAGGGCTCTTAAATTAAAGCTCAGCTATGAGAATCTCAGGGAAGGAATTATGTTACAGGAAACTAAACACTCTCTCCCACTCTCCATAAAGACCCATGTAGAGGAGCAGTGGGTCCAGCCAGCCTGGCAAGCGGCCGTCCTGGCCGATGAGTTTGCTTTAATTTATAAGTCAGTTTCCCAGGGGAAAACCTTTCCTCGTCACCCCCACAAATCCGAAAAGAAGAAAGGATGGGAAGATAACAGGAGCCAAGCATCCCTGGAAGAGAAAGTAAAGCAGGAGACACGGGGGGCCCTCCTCTAGCCAAAAAGGACAGTGCTATGAGCAAGAGTGAGATCCAGAGACCTGTGTGCTTCCATTGTAATAAAGCAGGGCATTTAAAAGCTGACTGCTGGAAACAGAAGGGAAAACCTGCAGGGTTAATCAAAGCACAACTTCTCAGTGAAGAATGGAACCTGATGGAAAGCACAGCAGAACAAGCTGTGGCTTTAACTGCAGTAAGAGTGAGACCCAGGAAGCTTACAGCTGCAAGTGCGGGAAAATTTAATAGGATTCCTGAAGGTTATCAGGGTTTTGTGTGCTAACCCCATACCCCTCGAGTGGGGCAAGCAAGCCCATAGTAATTCTCAGGGACATGGGGACCACTACTTGTCTTTTACTGGGGAAAGGCCTGACCTTTCCCTCAGAGAATTCAGTGAACACCAGAATGGTGCTGAATAGTATTGGAGGGCAGTGTATGCCTGTACCTGTACACCGGGTGCACCTAGAGTGCGACCTAGTGTCGGGACCGGTGACCATAGGATTGTCCCTAGTTTGCCTGTGGATGGGGTTGGCCTGCTCCTAGGTAATGATCTGGTGGTGATGAAGGTGGTAGCCCCCCCAGTAGTGAAAGAAAGACTGCGTCAGAGAGACAGGGCTGTGGCAGGAGATGGACCCTGCAGTTTCCCTGAATGTATAGTGGATCAGGCCATGATCAAACCAGCTCCCCCAGAGGAGAGTGCATTGGCACTGCAGGCAGTTGACTAGGTCTGTTTGTCTGAGACTTTCTATGGAAAGTTAGGAGACCTAAGGAATGAATTAAATGGATTTTACCTAGGTGAGGCTCAGCGAGCCCACCCAGTATTGTAAGAGTTAGCACAGGCTGCCCAGTCTGAAAGTGAAGCAGAGGGAGTCCCTGATTGCTGCTATTTAAAGAATGAGATACTGATGAGGAAATGGAATTCTGCTCACAGACCTGAGAGCAAGGAGTGGACAGTAGTTCACCAGTTAGTGGTGCCACAGAGGTACCAGTGAGAAATAGTAAGAAGGGCCCACGAGACTACAGTGGCTGTACATGCCGGTATATGAAAGACCAAAGCCCACATAAGACAGCAGTTTAACTGGCCAAAACTCCACAAAGATGTGGTGGAGTACTGCAGGAGTTGCCATATGTGCCAGGTTGAGGGGACACCCCAACTTACAGTGAAACCTGCACCCCTACGTCCTGTACCAGTGTTAGGAGGACCTTCCAGCAGAGGCCTGGTGAACTGTAAGGGATCCCGCTGAGAAGAAAAGAGGATAGGCGGGCACAAGGCTTGCAAAAGTTTAGAAAGAGAAGGGGGAAAAGTGACCAAGAGGACAGGTTAAATGAAGTCCGGGAGGAATCGCGGCTGATGACATGATGATCCCTACTTCCCGGTCAGTCAACCCTGAGAAATGTGAAAAGTTAGACCCCACATCCTCCTATGTAAATGCAGACACTAGAAGCACCCCACCAGAGTTGCCAACAGCATTTACAGGAACCTGCAGAGACAAAGAAAGACCTCTAGGGGGCAGAGAAACTGTGAGGGTGATGCCTTACCTCGTCAAAGTGCCACAGGGGTGTGCAGTAGAGTCTGCACAAATACCTGCAGGCAGGAATGTCCTCTGGGGCGAAGGGGAGATTAGCAAAGAATCCTCCCCAACAGTCAGAACCAAAGCGAACCACCCCTCCCCCAAGTCAAAAGCCTTTGCATGACTCAGCAAAGCATGGAAACAGAGTTCAGGATAGACTCGCCCACTACTGACTCTCCTGAAAAAAAAAATTGTGTCAGTAAGAACAAAGACCCAAGGCAGCCATGGAAATGGGCAAACAGAAGAGAAACTTCCCCCAAAAAAAGAACTGCATGTTTACTGGAATGCCAAAAAGGGGTGGGGGTCCGTTTTAATAAGTTTTAGGATTTGTGAATGAATGAGCGAAATGCATGTTTTTCTCTGTATCTTATATTTTCTCTCCACCCTTTTAATGAAATGCTCCACTTCTCAAATCGCATTTCATTCCGCTGGGTGTGGAGGTGTCGTACGACGCCCCCACCTGCCAAGAATGAGGCACATTAATTGTTATTAAACTGTTACTAGAGTGAAGAAGGGACTTGTTAAACAGATCAGCCATGGCTAGAAAATACATTTGCATATTAACATATGGTGATTGGAAGGACAAAGGACCATTCCCTGACACAGTCAACCTACGATGGACCTTGATCACCAGCTATTGTGTGTAAAAGGAGCATTCCAGAGACTGCACAGGTGATACAATCCAAGACATGGTCAGACCAGTTAGTCACATGAGTAACCTGCTTGGCAACTTGGTTTTTCTGAATTGCACAAACAGTTCGAACTGAGAGTGTCTGTTTGCTCCTGGACAGAGAAGATCTCTCCTGTCTGCTCCCATCTCTTTCTCACAAGCCTCTGAATCCACTGAAGACACATGAATCTCAAGAGAGAAAAGTCTCCTACAGTGAACAAGGTTTAAGAAAACTACTGGGCCCAAACAAAAAGCAAGATCTACCTCCAATCCAGGACTCTACAGTGAGCTCGAAGAACTGTAACAAAACCTCTTCAGATATTGCCTCAAACTTTTCCACAAGATGCACTGCAGCAACTCATCAAGCCTCCTTTGACAGCACCTTCCAGACTCGTGACCTCTACTGCCTAGAAGGACAAGGGCAGCTGACACATGGGAACTCCACCACCAGCAAGTTCCCCTCCAAGTGGAACTATATTGCCGTTCCTTCACTGTCGCTGGGTCAAAATCATTGAACTTCCTTCCTAAAAGCACTGTGGGTGTATCTACACCAGATGGACTGCAGCAGTTCAAGAAGGTAGCTCACAATCACCTTCTCAAGGGAAATTAGTAATGGGCAACAAATGTTGATCTTGTCAGCGATGCTCACATCCTATGAACGAATAAAAGAAAAATTAAAAGCAAAATACTGCGGATGCTGGAAATCTGAAATAAAAACAAGAAATGCTGAAAATACTCAGCAGGTCTGGCAGCATCTGTGGTGAGAGAAGCAGAGTTAACGTTTCGAGTCAGTGGCCCTTCTTCAGAACTGGCAAATATTAGAAATGTGAAAGGTATTAAGCAAGTAAAGCAGGTGTGGGGCAAGAGATAACAAAGGTGTAGATAGGACAAGGTTACAGAGAATAACTGACCAGAAGGTCATGGAGCAAAGACAAACAATATGTTAATGGTGTGTTGAAAGACAAAGCATTAGTACAGATAGGGTGTTAATGGACAGAAAACTGAACAGCCACAAGCACAAACATGAAAAAAACAGTGGGTAGGCAAACTGAACAAACTCAGATAAAATAAAATAAACACAAAAGAAAAATTAATCTCCCTGTGAGCAACCTGGGAGTAGATAGGAAAGTAGAGCCTGTGCTGAGCTGTCATACCTCTGGTTTTCCTGCAAATAAATGCAGGTGTACTGAAGGGTTCAGTCTGTCTATCTTCCTGCATTCAATAGATGAAAAATGCAGTCTTGAGCAGCCTTCACAGTAGAGGCAAGAGCAGTGTATAGCCTCTGAGGAACTCAGTAATTCAATGCTTCTCACTTTTTCCGTAACTGTTTGCTCCACTCCCTCTCCTCTCAACAACAGGGGTCCCCAAAAGTAGCAGCTCCCACTCACTGAGGGAATAAATAATTCTCAGAGATTCATATAAAGAAGTTACAATGGCCAATCGAGCATCATTAATTTTCTACACATTAATGGCACTAAGTGGCTCCTGAAAACTGCTTTCACTAACACAAAGGGCTGATGGGTACTGTCAGCAAACCAATGAGTGGACCTCAACCTGACCTTCACAGTGGAGGCAAGAACGGTTTATAGTCTCTGAAGAATTCAGCGATCCAAAGTTTCTCACTTTTTCTGACACTGCCTGCTGTCTGAGATGGATATACGAGCAGATTGCAATTCAATCAGATCAGGTCGCCATCAAAAATATAATTTTCCTGACAGCAAAATTGCAGGATTAAAATAAAATCCTTCTCAGTTTCAATAAGTACCCTGGAAATGTTTATCTTACTGAACTTTGAGTTGTTGTGCGTACCACAAGCAATGCAATACATCCAGTTCTTCACTATATGTCATGAACATTGAAAGCAGGACTTACATTCTCTAGGAGCTATGGGCAAAAATGAAGCCTCACTAAATCCTGTAGGTATTTTTTACTTTAAATTTGTGATATTTGTCACACTCACGAGAAGTGTAGCGATGAAAATACAGAAACAAACTGAAAAGTTATGAAACTTAGAATAATTTTAAAAGATTGGGACATTGGTTGTCAACAAAATGGAGGACACGTCATGACTCATACCACCTTCTGCCTGGTAATCCACGCCCATTGTCTATGTTGGTCTGGTATTGCATTGCATAGAGTTTTTCATATTAAAGGAATACACACACATTTGGAGAATATAGCCAATACACCAGATAGATGATAGGAAGCGAACATGGTGAGGGTTAGTTATACAGTGCCCCAGCTTATAATGGCATCAGTTTAAAAAGCTCACTGCACATAATTTTATTCAGTAAAACATCTGTATTATATTCATGTCGGATTGCTTTCTCCCACAGTTCCTTTTTCAAAAGAGTAACTTTCTAATTCTAACATTATAACCAAGTGGCATGTGATCAATGATCTCACTTTAAATCAAAATACATAGAAAAAGGGAGCAACGTAGTCCCTGGGAGTTGGAAATCCAACCCAAAATAAAAGCCTGGATAATTATGACTATTAATAACTTTGCTGCCAAGTCACCCCCAAGTGAAATGTAGCATTTCAAGCGGTGTGGGTGCATTTAGCTGTCCGAGACTGACTTCCATTTCCCAAAGAGATGTAACAGTTACTGAGTGCATCCTGCTGATAAACTAAGAACACCAATTTCGCAATTCATGGGCATTGAATCACATTAACTTAATTAGATCTGCGAGATTTTATTACTGCTGATAGACGTAAATCAATATACTTAATTTAATTTTCCTTCATTTATCAATCAATCTGCAAAATGGAATAAGACCCTGAAAATTGCATAGGCATCAATTCTGATAGTTGTGCCAGGAATCAAGTTGGCAGGTAGCGGTGAACTGGGGTCATTGAGAGTCCATCACAATGGCAGGGGACCAGTGAATAGAAGCGTCAGTCAAGCCACTACTTTGATACCTAGCTTCTACATGCACCAGGAAACTGGGACTGCTGCCCGACTGTGTGGCCATAATTGTCCAGATACCCTCACCACCCAATTCTAGCCACCATTTCAAGCAGTGCCCAAGCAAGGAGAATGATGAAAGAAAAACTTAAAAAGAACTCCACAGGGCCAAGTCACCACATGTTGGGTCCACATGCACACTGTGGCATACTGTTATAGCTCATCTATCTTGTCAACCCAGGCACAATTGAAACTCTGGATCCCAACTGATGGTCAGTAGCAGGAACCTGCAGCTTAGGGAGTCCTTGCGTCTGGCCTCAATGACCTGCCTGTCATTTGCCCGGCATTTGGTGTCGCATTTTGTGAGGCATGTGAAGCTCATTTTAGATTTTGTTTCCAAGTAATCTGGGCTAGATCACAGATCAAAACATTTTCAGTAAAAGTTTGTTATCTTTGAAATTCTTAAAGGGCCAATGTCTTCATGATAAATCATTTGGCAAGCCTTTTATTAGGCCTTCCTTTTCTTCCCCCTTTCATATTTTCTCCCCTCTCCTCACACCCTCTCGTGAAGCAATTGGCTTGTGCCAAGATACAGTTCCGTGGACCCGTGACCCAAGTAGTCATTCTTCATGTTTTAGCCTAGTCAATGTTTTGGCAGTTATTTGACCGTGAAGCAAATATCAACTAAGCTTGGTCCTGTCCTCAACTCAGGTCCACTTGCATACCCTTTTCCAGTAGAACTCACTGGATCCCAACCAGTAACAAGAATCCTGGAATAAAAACAGAAAATGCTGGAAGTACTCAGCAGGCCATGCATCTGTAGAGAGAGAGATAGGGCTGAATTTTCCCTGGACGGGGCGGATCCTGGCGACGGGCTGGAGGCAGGGGGCGAATCTGCCTTGGTCCTATTTTGGAGCTTCAACTGAATTCCATGGTGGGCAGCCACCTAAATGCCCACTGTCAAGGTCCCCATCTCTTTAAGAATGGGATCACACCTCCAAGAGCTGCTGGCCAATCGGGAGGCCAGAAGCTCAATAGTACTGACAGCGCCACTAGGAGTGGTGGCCACTGCCAGTACTACAGAAGGCCTAGGACCTGTACAAGTGCTGGAGCTCCAGACCGCAGGTAAGTGGGGCCAGGCTTGAGGGATCACTACAGCAGGCCCGGCGACGGGATTGTGGGGGGAGGGGGGGAGCCGGTGGGGGGGGGGGGGTGAAAGATGGTCATTGAAGGTGGGGAGGTTGTTTGTGGAGACCTCTCCCCAATCAGTTGTCCCTTTTACCTGCCACCAGTATTTTCTCTCCACCTGGACCATCCCTCTGGCCTGTTACCCACTCTTTATCTTTTCATTCAGATCTGTCGATGTGATATCAGCTGTCTCAATTTCTCTACTCCCCTTGCTCACTCTAACCTGTCTCCCTCTGAACTTGCTGTGCTCTGTTATCTCAGGTCTAACTCTAACATTGTGATCAAACCTGCTGACAAGGATGGTGCTGTTGTTGTCTGGCATACCGACCTCTACCTTGCAGAGGCCGAGCACCAACTCTCAGACACTTCTTCCTACCTCCCCCTGGACCATGACCCCACTACTGAACATCCAGCTACTGTCCACAGGACTATCACTGGCCTCACCATCTCCAGAGATCTTTAGTGTACAGCTTCCAACCTCATAGCCCAGCAAACCTGGACAACCAGCTTCTACCTCCTTCCCAAAATCCACAAACAGGACTGTCCTGGTAGACTCAGGGTTTTAGCCTGTTCCTGCCCCACTGAACTTATTTCTTACTATTTTGACTCTATCTTTTCTCTCCTAGTCCAGTCTCTTCCCACCTACATCCGTGACTCTTCTGACGTCCTAAGTCATTTTGACAGATTCCAGTTTCCTGGCCCTAACCGCCTCCTCTTCACTATGGACGTCCAATCTCTCTACACCTCCATCCCCCATAAGGATGGTCTGAGGGGTCTCCGCTTCTTCCTTGGACAGAGGCCCAACCAGTCCCCATCCACCACCACACACTCCTCTGCCTGGCTGAACTTGTTCTTACATTAAACAACTTCTCCTTCAACTCCACTCACTTCCTCCAAATAAAAGATGTTGCTACGCGTACCTGTATGGGTCCCAGCTATGCCTGTCTTTTTGTGGGAGATGTCGAACATTCCTTGTTCCAGTCCTACTCAGGCCCCGTCCCTCACCTCTTTTTCCGTTACATTGATGACTGTATCGGTGCCGCTTCATGCTCTTGTCTCAAACTGGAAAACTTCATTAATTTTGCTTCCAATCTCCTCCCTTCTCTCACCTTTACATGGTCCATCTCTGACACTTCCCTTCCCTTCCTCGACTACTCTGTCTCCATCTCTGGGGATAGGCTGACAACTAATATTCATTCAAAACCCACTGATTCCCATGGCGACCTTGACTACACTTCCTCACACCCTGCCTCCTGTAAGGACTCCATTCCATTCTCCCAATATCTCTGTCTCCAACGCATCTGTTCTGATGAGGCAAACTTCCATAACAGCACTTCTGATATTTCTTCCTTTTTCCTCTTCCAAGGATTCCCCCCCCCACTATGATTGAGAGGGCCCTCAACCGTGTCCGACCCATTTCCCGCACTTCTGCCCTCACCCCTTCCCCTCCCTCCCAGAAGCACAACAGGGTTTCCCTTGTCCTCACTTTCCACCCCAACAGCCTCCACATCCAAAGGATCATCCTCCGCCATTTTGGCTACCTCCAGTGTCATGCCACCAGCAAACACATCTTCCCTTCCCCTCCCCATCAGCATTCCTAAGGGATCATTCCCTGTGCGACACTCTGGTTCACTCCTCCATCACCCCGACACTTCGTCCCCTTCCCACAGCACCTTCCCATGCAATTGCAGGAGGTGTAATACTTGCTCTTTTACCTCCTCTCTCCTCACCATCCAAGGTCCCAAACACTCCTTCAGGTGAAGCTGTGATTTACTTGCACTTCCTTCAATTCAGTATACTGTATTCACTGCTCACAATGCGATTGCCTCTACAGTGGGGAGACCACAACCATTAACATGCTCTTTGCCTTTGTCCCATGACATCTTTGTTGTTTAATCTCTCCTGCTCTCTGCCCTATCACACACCGTTCCTTTAGTTGTCTTCTCCACCACCACCCCCCACCCTCCTTCACATGCTTAATGCTAATAATTTTCTTACCTTTGCCAGTTCTGATGAAAGTTCACAGACCTGAAACATTAACTCTGCTTCTCCCTCCACAGATGCTGCCTGACCTGCTGAGTATTTCCAGTACTTTCTGTTTTTATTTCAGATTTTCAGCATCTGCAGTATTTTGCTTTTATATTATTGGTTGTGGAGGGGCTGCCTTTGCTACCGGAGCCCTCTGTGGGCAATCGAGGCAGCCTTGTTTTACTGGGTGACTTCCCCACATGGCAGGGCTCCCACCAGCTGCTGGTAAAATACCACCAGTGGAGGTAGAAAGAGGCCCTTAAGTGGCCATTAATTGACCACTTAAAGGCCTCAGTTGGCCTCTGGGTGGGAAGACCATCCTCGGCCTTCCTCACCGCGGACTAAATTCAAAGGCATCAGGAAAATGATGGACACTCTGGCCCTTGCCTTCCCACACAATTTTATGGCCTGCCCGCCTCCATTCCCATCCCGAGGAGGCTCTTAAAATTCAGCCGGTACAGTTAATGTATCAGGTGTGTAACCTTTCATCAGAACTGGAAAAGATAGAAATTTAATAGGTTTTAAGCAAGTGAGATTGGGAAGGTGGGAAAAAAGAACAAAAGGGAAGGGCTGTGATAGGGTGGAATACAGGAGAGATTAAATGACTGAAGGGTTGGTGGTGCAAGGTCAAAAGGAAGTGGTAATGGGGGAAGTAAAGAAATGAAAGGTGTGTCCAGAGGAGGTGTGAATGGCAAAATGAAGGGTAGCTGCCATGTGAAAGCTAAAAAAAAGAGAAAAACGAGAGCAAAAGTGAAGCTAACCAAGCAAAATGAAAGGAAATGAGGGCAGATGTTATGGTCTGAAATTATTGAACTCATTGTTGAGTCCAGAAGGCTGTAAAGTCAAGAAGATGAGGTGCTTTTAAGCTTCATTGGAACACTAAGGACAGAAAGTTCAACATGGAAGCAAGGTGGAATCATAGAACTGCTTTCCCCTTCTTAGCCCAAACAGTGCTGAACTTAATTGTAGAGCTTCAATTATTGCCCTGGCTATGATAGTAAGCCTTTTCCTAATTGTTTACTAACAAATAATTGTACAATGCAAATTACATTATGACATCAGCTGCATTGCTTTAAAAATGACGCGTAGCTCTTTTAATCCACCTTCATAATTCACGAAGCTCTATCAAAGTAAAGTAGGTGCTTTTCCAGACATCAGCTGGAGATGTGGTAGATGGTGTGAAATTGATGTTGTCAAATTTTAAAATATAGATAGGTGCAGAACTGTATCATTTTATTCATGAGATGCAAGATGACAAGAATTATGTTTATATCTAGCAAACATTACATGCCTACTTCAGGATGCATGAACTAACCTCGAACTCACTATAAAAATTTGCACATTATCTGTATTCCAACCATGCTCCAGTTAAACTCCCACATCAGCTTATTTTACCATATGTTTGACATGCTATATAATTATAGTTGCAGTATTGACTTATTTGTAAGTCAGCCTGAGTAAGGTAAATATGAACAAGATGCTCAAAGAAACATAGATGGTCCTACCAATGGCTCTGCACTGCTCCTCCCCAGTAATGTAATTAAAGTGAACAACAATCCATATGGAGTGCTGAGGTTGCAAATGTGAATCACCCCAAAGCATGGTGCAGCATGTTAATAAACCAGCCCACTATTCCACCTGATGGATGCAGTGTTAACCTGGGAGCAGACAACGTTCTTTTCCAGCAACTTTTTTCATTTGCAACTTGTTCCTCATCTTCAGGACTTCCTCGCCTTTGGACCAGATTGTAAAGGATTCTCGCTAATGCTTTGTCTTACTAATTAATAGGTTTTAGAGTCTAGTGTCAATAACCTTAGTACTTTATTAAGAAAAGTAAGATTAGCAAATTTTCTGTCCTCTATCATTTGTCATATTAGTACATCACCCATAATAAATATGCAAGTCCCGCACGTCCACAGTAACATACATTAGTCAGTCTGCTGGATGGAATCATGTTATCTTAAATTCAAACTGCCCACTTATACATAGGATGTTCTCATTTTTATACTTTCTCCATAACATACCTACTTTGGATCGCAGGATATGATGCGACCACAGAATCAGGTGCTATAGGTGCTATTTTCTTTGCTTGAAAATGACAAAAGCTGGTTTTGTCCAGATCTATTGTCCAGACAACAGGCCTGATCCATTATCTCTTCGAGGTTGGCCCGTTCAGCACTTTCTCTCGATTTACTTCTGTATCCATGGTATCCTACCTAAAATGTATACAGTCATGAAGTCAAGTAATGTACTTCTTATCTAATGGTCTATTTTCTACAGGAATACAGTTAATTCCTACACAAGCCATCTTACCTTGTTCAAGTTACTTATTCTACAAGCAGATGTTTTAGATACATCCTGTACCTGTTATACTGGGCTGGATTTTTCCGGCCCTCCGACGTGGGGGGGGTTCGTGGCAGGGGGGCCTGAAAAATTCTTCCGGGAGAAGCCCACCTCGATCTCTGATGCCGAGAAGACCCCGTTGCATTACTAAAATTAACACTAATACATGCTAATGTACTTACCTGAACCAGGCATCCCACACCAATATTCCGGCCAGTGGCTGGAAGCCCTGTGCTGTCGGATCTCCATTTGGGGATCTGAGGCGAGACACTGTTGGGGAAGGGGAAGGAGTGTAATTATCAGGTCGGTTGGGGGGGCTGGTGGGGGTTAGTGGAGAAAACTGATTCAATTGGCTGAGGGGATGGTGGGAAGGGGTTGAAGGGCAAAGAGTACAAAGTTTGGGGTTGAAAGGTCAGGAACGGCAAAGTAGGTTTATCGGCGGGAGGGAGATGGAAATAAATTTATTGGTTGATGATTGTGGGGGTGGAACAGCAGCTTTGATCTCTACTTCAATGTTTTTACCTAAATTACATGCGGTTGTGACTTTAAAATTTAACATCAGCTGTCAGGGCTTAAAGCCCTATAAAATGGCGCCAGTGCCTGTATGGTGGCACCGAATGCCATTGCCAGGGACAGAGCGGTCACCCCCGATGACGTCATTGGAGATGGCCGTTCCGCCACCCCCATTTAAATGAGCCCCCGCATGAAATATAGTGGGGGCTTAGTGACGGCCGATACGCGCGGGCGAACCACCAACTTCAAAGCATGCCGCTGCGATTTGCGACGTGCTCATAAAATTCAGGTCATTTTTTCCTTTTATTTGTTCATGGGATGTAGGCATCACTGCTAAGGCCAGCATTTATTGCCCATTCCTAATTGCCCTTGAGAAGTGGGAGATGAGCTACCTTCTTGAACCTCTGTAGCTTATGTTAACCCATGATGTTTTATGATCTGATTCTAACTAAGTCATTTTTCTACTAATATCCCTAAAACATACACAGACCACCTACAATGTTCTCATCAGTGAACTTCCAGGAGGGGCTGAATACCAAGCTGTACTTGCCAATTTTCCTATTTACAGAATATGCCAGGGCCTGCATACATGCATTTATCACAGCTCTCATATCAGGAACTGAGCCGAATAGCGACAAAACTACCTAATTCCTCTGCACTGAGAGTTTGTGCTCTTAGGTTCAGCACCATCTCACAGTACTGACTTTGCTCAGTTCTATTCCATACCGATGTAATGCTCATCAGGTTGAAAATTGGGTAACGCAATCTCATTGCATTTTAGTTACAAATGAGATGTTGCCATATTATGCAGGTGAACAACAAGTCAAAATTTCTGTGCATGTGTGCAAGGCAAATTGTAAGAAAAATACTGGCAAAAGATAAATGTCTACATGGGTGAACAGGAGATACAGACAAGTTGTTTCTTGTGTGTAGTAGAAATTGTTGCTTAGGGTTCTTCTGTTGATTTAATTCAGGAAACTCATCAAATATTGTATCAGCTTTTCCTTGTTCAATTGCATTGTAGCAGCAGTGATAGTATGTGTAGGTAGTGCCTGAATCACTGTTACAAATCAGTGATTTTATGAGACACAGGCAGTGAATTTTACATTAACTAAACTCGATTTAGTTCACATGCTGTCTTTTATTGCTCCTTTCCTGATTCAGCTATCATCCCCTTGTTAAGAAATAATAAGTAAATCATACTAAGTCTTGAATGTAGGTATGATAAGGTTTTTTTTCATATTTTTAAAGATTTTGCTCCTAAAAGATTTTGAGCACAATTCATAGGTTCTCAAGTGATAGGATGATTAATTGAAGTAGTAATAGATTTATCATATGATAAATTTTATCCACTGAGTGATTTATTTTTGATTCTGAAAGGGACATTTGTCATCTTCTTTCGTGACATAGAGCAAATTATCATTGTGTTCTGGAATGGTGTGTTTCTTAAAGTGGATGAATTATAATATAATGATGCAAAAATTGAAATCCCATGACTGAGGATGAGTGTGTTTGAAAAAAACTCTGGTCACCTTTTTTCCTGTAGATATCAAAAATAAAATCATTTGACACCATCAGCCATCAAAATAACATGAACTATAATAACAGCTCCAATTGTGACCAGAGATGGGAAAAATCACCTAGACATAGCAATTTGTTGGTGACTTACCAGTTTAAAGGTGAAAAACCATTCTATAAGTGTCCAATATGGCGGATGGTACGCGTGCATATATTCCATCCCAAAGTGCGCCGCCTGTCAGATGGCTAAAGGGTCCTGTATGGGCATCCAAGCCTGAAGCAGGCATGAGGCCTTTAAATATGCAAATAAGCATGAGGCCCCTTTCCAAAATTTGTTTGCCACTAAGTTCAGAATTTGCTGTGCATTCTGTGGTCAGTATTCTTTGGTGCTTCACAGCCAAACCAGACTCAGGCTGCCTCCTGCAAGGTAAGATTTTATTATTTTAATTAACTTATTGTGGAGCCAGAAGAATGCGAGTGCTACTCCTGGCTCCACATAAAAATTGTGGGCTCCTGCCAGCCACCACACACATACCTGATTTCCTCACACCCAACCTCCTGATTTACTATCCCCTCCAGATTTTCTATGACCCCTCCTGATTTCCTACCCATTTCCAATTTTCTACACCCCTTCTGCTTACTGCATCAGCTGGCATGTGAACTAGCCAATCTTGATTCTTCCTAAGACCATCAAGCTGACTCTTGGGCCTCTACTGGCAAATAAGGCCTTTGGACCAATTTACCATGGTCCTGCCACTGGCCTTGTGAGGTGTGTGCAGTGTGACCTGCTCCTCTAGGCACAACTGTTTTCAATCCCTATCCAATGATATCCTGCTAAAAAATGTACCCTGGATTTTCCAATTAAATCAGATAGATCCAATGGAAAATTGGGTGACATTCTATTTCACCAGATCGCTTCACAGTTGTTTACCCACCTCCTTCTCCACTATGATTTTCAGTAACCACATGAAGCAAGCTACCCAGTTTGTGGACAGTTGCGAGGAAATGTGGCAAAAATTATCTCATGTGTCATATACTCCATTGTTGGTCCTTTCTGCCTCATTTATGCTGTTTCCTCCTGATGCCTGTATAAAATGTGTATCCAAGATTGTTGGATACTGGTGAGAAACAGAAGAAAATTTGAAGAGCCAAGCATCCACTTTGAAAGCATCAGTTTAAAACGTATTTAATTTGTAAAGCTTATTTTTTCTGATGCTGTTGTATGCTATATCATATCTGTCTCTGTGCCATTTGCTGTGGGGTGGCATATTTTCCCACACCATTTCACACTGGGCTTCCCTATTTAGACTTCTCTCTATCATTTTTTCTTGGAAGAAAAGCAATAACAATGAGTGGTCAGACAGCATCAGAGGGCACTACTTATCCACTGGGAGCTCCACACCAGAATGTACAGATAACGCATACAAACCTGCATTGCCAGAGAAGCACTGTCTGCAGAAGCTTCACTTTACCAAAGAAGCCACCACAGTTATTCTGCCAAACGCCATAAGTGGAATTTCAGTCCGCTTCCTCAAAAGGCGCTGTGCTGTCAGTCGCTGTTAAGGAACACCACAAATTTTAACTGTGCACAGATTGATTAAGCTAATCACAGATATACTTTTGCTAAGCAAAGCTTCCTCTTGCATAAGCAAGGCTTGGTCATCATCTTCTCCATGACAATCAGTGGCAATGTAACATGAGCTTTGTGGGTCAGGTTATCCAGTTGAAATGCAACTAAATGGGACAAACTCGATGGACCAGCTGACCTTTTTCAAATGTTCTTATGTTTTCTTGAGCATGCACCAGCAGTCCCTTTCAGGAGAGCTATTTAGGCAACCTACTGCCAAGTACAAATGGTGAAATGGGAACATTGCACACTCTACCTGACTGAAAATTGCAAACAGGTTCCCAGGACTGACTAAGATGCCGATTTCCATATTTGAATAGCCTTCTACCTGAAACAAGCAGGCATGCTGCCCGACCATTTACAGGCCCACCTGAAATTTTTATCAGGCAGGCCTTGGGCATCAATGGGTTGCTGATGTGCCGCTCCATTTTCAGCTTGACACCCATTTTTAGGTGAGCGATGGGCAAATAGTTGAAAATTACCCCATAGTTAGTAATTAACTATTTTATTTAATATACTTATTTTATTTAATATACACTCAGTTGATGTTTTCTTAATGAATGATGAAAGCATTCTATTCACTGGCTCTAATATTATCCGCAAGGGAGAAGATGGCAGCTGGGAATGTTTCCTTTTAATCAGGTTTTCTAACAAATGCAATGGATGCTTGAAGATTCATCATGAATTCAGACATGCCAGGATGTTAAATTATTGGGGAAGTGGGGGACATTTGACTTTAGTGGCAGCACACATACAGACAGCAAATCGACAGACAATTTTACATCCCACCTGATTTTCCTTTCCATGTAGGATATGATCTGCTTTAATGGTCCTGATAAAAGAGGATAATGAAACACCTTGGTAGATTAGATATACAGCACTGAAACAGGCTCTTCGGCCCACCGAGTCTGTGCCGACCATCAACCACCCATTTATACTAATCCTACATTAATTCCATATTCCTACCAAACATCCCCACCTGTCCCTATATTTCCCTACCACCTACCTATACTAGTGACAATTTATAATGGCCAATTTACCAACCAACCTGCAAGTCTTTTGGCTTGTGGGAGGAAACCGGAGCACCTGGAGAAAACCCACGCAGACACAGAGAGAACTTGCAAACTCCACACAGGCAGTACCCAGAATCGAACCCGGGTCCCTGCAGCTGTGAGGCTGCAGTGCTAACCACTGCGCCACTGTGCCGCAGGTATTGTAAAGTGACAGGAGTCAAATATATTTCTAAAAAGAAATAAAGACTTGCATTTATATAGCACCGTTCTTGATCTCAGGATGTCATAAAGAGCTTTACAGCCAATTAAGTAGGAGGCTTTCTTGCCGAAAGAGTTCACCAAGGTGATGATGCATCCTATTGCCAATAGAGATTCTATGGCTGTAATATATTCAAATGTCAATGGGGTTGTTTGATACTCTGGGGTAGATTTTTAACTTGCTGCCCAGATGCAAAGCAGACATTGTGGATTGGCTGCCCTTTATACAAACTGCCTTATTTTGATCTCCATTGATTTAAATGAGAATGAAAATCAGGCAGTTCCTATAACAGGGAATGATCAAGCTCCCCAGTTTAATGCCCAAGCCCCGAAGAAGAAGATGAATTACCCTCTGTATCTGATAAACTGATCGCTCCCCAAGGTAGAAAGACGTGAAATGAAAGACAAGCTTTGAGGTGATTGGACAGTTTACCAAACCAGAGAAAGTAAAGGTTGCTTTTAAATTGTGTGAAAATAGAAAGGGATAGCAGGAGGCTCCCATGGGAATCAGTGTTGAGGTCATTGACGTTTACATGCATAAATAGGAGTTTGGGGCAGAATTAAAGCAATTTAAATTCGTCAATGACATCGAATGGCAGGCAGGTATGTGAGGGGTGGTTATCTTCAAACATTGGGGGAAAAAAAGTGCCAAAGTGATTGGAATAGATTGGGAAAGTGGGCTGCATAGTGATAAATGACAATTAACTTTATGGTACAGATCAGCTATGATCTAATTGAATGGGGGAACAGGCTTGAGAAGCTGAATGGCCTACTCTTGTTCCTATATTTGCATTTTAGTGGAAAGATAAATCTCTGCACGATAAATGACTTACAAGAGGCCAATTCCCAATGTCACATTCTGAATGTGAGGAACTTTGTCTGCCAGTAGTACATATCAAAAATTCAGATCAATGGTCATAAAATAATGTGCACAGAGTGCCTGAATTACTAATATGGGCTGTCAGGAGGTGACCCTCCCCAATGGGAGCATAAATCAGAAGTTATCTTATACTATTTTTGAATGATATTCACATTGAAGTCCTACAAATAACTAGGAAATTTACAAAACTTTGCTTATCTTTTTATTATTTGTCATCCTTAAACTAGAATGGCATTTATCTAACTCTCCAAATATATTGTTACAAGTGCTTTGTTTTAAATAATATCATACTACAAAATCAGTTTTATCTTTGAGGAGTCTTTTTTCTTTTGATTTGAACTCATTGATGAACCATATGAATAAGAAAAACTTATATTGCGGAAGCACTGAGATATAACATGCTGATGAGTAGCTCTTTTTGTGGAGAAAGAAAGGGATCGTCTAATAAATCATTCCATCCATGATTTTCCAGGTTTGGTATCAAATATATTCATTGCAGAGAAGATATCAATTCCTTGTGGCAAACTGAAAAGGGTACAGTGGAGTAGTCACAGTGGTATATGTACTAGCAACCAAGAGGTTACGAGTCAATTCTATTTTGGCAACTTACAAAATGTAATTCAGTAAATCTGGTGGTTTGTGGGCTGGTACCAGAAAAAAAAAACTGACTATGCAAGTTGTTGGGCTGTTGTAAAAAAAATTACTTCACTAATAGTCTGCCAGGGCAGGGAACATGCCATCTGTAACAAGTCTGACTACATGGAATGGTAACAGTATGAAACAATTGTAAAATGGTTGTTGGGCCTTCAAAGGGCTTTCAGTCAGGCAGTGGAAATACTGTTTCAGATCGAAAAACAGAAGGGGTCAATACTCTTTGGCACCAAGCACTGCAGGGGCCCCAAAGAAAGTTATTCAAGAATGATACTGGTGATTGTTAACGTAAGACTGGCCAGTAACACGTTCTAAGAATGCACTGTACTAAGGAGAAGACAATCTATAGTTCCAATTTGTGTGTGAGAAAGAGCTGCGACATGTAGCACCAATTTATAGCCACAAGATATAGGTACAGCAAATCCTAGAGAGAGAGTTTGTATAGGGTGTCAGAGATAGGGAAGTATGAGGTCAAGTGGCAGCTATAACTTCATGATAAACATATTCTTCTCTTCCCATCCTATAACATCCTGCACTAATTATCAACAAAGCATGCCATGATACTATAAAATGTAACTCCTAATGGAAGTAACATGTAAACTCTGCTCATAAAGAATTCACTGTGATCTATCTTTCTCTTTACTTTATCTAGAGTTTGATAAGAAATAATATACATGCCTCAAGTCATCTTGTCCTGCAAGGAACTTCAAAATACACACTATCACTTAGTCTATCCCTTATAAACACTAACTTAGAGACATTTACCAGGCAGGATTTAGATAGTGAGCCAGAGGGGATGGCATTGGGACTGTTGCGCACTCTGGAATGCAATGATACAAATTATAGACTAACTCTGAAAAGCTGACTTTGTCTTTTAAAAAATACACTTTTTTTTTTAAAGTGAACAATGGTCCAAAATGGCTGTCTAAGAAAAAAAGGATTGGCCTTTTGTGTATTCAGACTTTGTCTGACAAAGACAAAGGACAAATCTTCAAAGCTGAGAGGTGTCAATTGCACCCCATACTAAAAACATTCCAAAATTGAATTTCTTCTACTGACACAAAGAAGGTGTGAAATAGTCTCGTCCTGGGCTATTATGCGATCACCATGGGGAAGAGATGAGAATGTCTTCTATCAGAGGCGACACAGTTTTACCTTAAAAAGGACACCCAAAGAGATGGTGAAGCAATGTCCTAAAAGCTTGTATTCCAGCCAAGCCAGAAGGCACGTGCCCTGCTACAGAATCCTACATCTACATTGTACAGCAGTGTGAACTAGAAGTGACCCACCATCTTCAACTGAACCTTCAATCAAGAGAGAAATCTACAAGAATCCAACAGGTTTATCATGACCTCCCCCACACAACCTCCCCCCCCCACCGCCCCATTAAGAGTCACCTTCCTTTTTCCCTTCTCCATCTGTCTCTTCCATGTGTGTGTGTGAACGCATGAGTGGATGCAGTTATGACAATTTATGGATAAGACATATTGATTAATAAACAATTGATTTCCTGTTTTTTTATTTTTTTTTATTATTCATTCATGGGATGTGGGCATCACAGACTAAGCCAGCATTTATTGTCCATCCCTATTTGCCCCTGAGAAGCTGAGTGGCTTGCTAGGCCATTTCAGAGAGCATTTAAAAGTCGACCATGTTGCTGTGATTCTGGAGTCACATGTAGGCCAGACCAGGTAAGCAGATTTCCTTCCTTAAAGGACATTAGTGAACCAGATGGGTTCTTACAACAATCAATAATGGTTTCAAGGTCAACATTAGACTAGCTTTTTCATTTTGGATTTACTAATTGAATTCAAATTTCACCATCTGCTGTGGGATTCAAATCCTTGTCCCCAGGGTTTTAGCCTGGGCATCTGGATTACTAGCCCAGTGACATTACCACTACGCCACCACCTCCCCCAAATCTACAAGTAAACGTGTTACTGTCTGTTTATTTGAAAAATAATACTCAGGGGCTAAACCCTAATAAAAATACACTTGCTGTGGTCAGGTAGTGAGCTGAACAGTGGGAATCAGCCACATTGCCAATATGGCCATAACAGGAGACACACAAAGAATGAATGAGCAGCATCAGCTGTTGATGACAGGTGAATAGAAAGAAGATGCACAGCGTTAGGCACTGTAAACGATGCCAGGTAGTGTGTTGCCCATGATGGCTTGGTGCGAGAGCCCAGTATCATCATGTGCAAAATATTGGAAAACAGTTTTGCCATTTTACCTAGAAGCCTGTGGAAGCCCGAAAGCCATTTTCAACATGGGTCTCCAAGATAGAGGACCTAAGGACAGTGTGGGCTTCGTCCATGTGTGTTCTGACTGCTTACATACAGGCTGGGGTGCCAGATTCAAATGGGCTATTTCTCTTGGCCTCCAAATGATTGTGCAGTGCCCAATATGACATGTGGCATGCACATGTTCAGTCTTCACCAAAAGCATACTTCATACCATATTTTTCACTCTAGTTTCTCTCTTATTTCCTTTACTCTGTGTTCAGACAGTGGCTATTCAGGATTCTGTCATTCACACCTCCTCTAGACACATCTTTTGTTTCTTTACTTGGCCTATTACAACTCCTTTTCGTGTTGCACCATGAAACCTTTTGTCAGTTAATCTCTCCTGCCCTCCACCCTGTCACAGATCTCCCTTTTATTCTTCTTCCCACCCTCCTCCCTTCCACTTGTTCAAAACCTATTATATTTCTAACTTTTGCCAGTTCTGAAGGAAGTTCACAGACTTGAAAAGTTGGGCTGAATTTTATGGGGCCCCAAGGGATGGGAACAGAGGTGGGTGTGTGAGTGCCACTTGAGGGCCGCTTCCTGCCTCTGCCTCAATTTTATAGAATGTGGAGGGGACTTCCACCACAGGGAGGTGCTGCCAGGTTTTACATTGTGGCCTCCTAGCAGGATCGGAAGGGTCCCTCCTTTGAGATTAATCCACGGTCCCCAGAGGGCCCCTCCAGTGGCGATTCCGCCCCCCACCCCCCCAGGAAGACACACCCCCATCCACACCAACCCTCCACCCCTAACCCAGTCACCGGGTCCTGCCTGAATGGTCCCGGCAATCCCAACCCCACTTACCTTTCACGGGGTCTCCGACATCAGTACTGCAGGGCCTCCTACAGTACCGGCAGTGGCCATTGCTCCCAGTGGAGCTGCCGATACTGCAGATCTACTGGCCTTCTGATTGACCGGCAGCTCTGGAGCTGGGACCTCATCCCTTAAAAGGACGGTTTCCACGATGGCGGGATAGTTAATAG
Organism: Heterodontus francisci; assembly: GCF_036365525.1. Lineage (NCBI taxonomy): Eukaryota > Metazoa > Chordata > Chondrichthyes > Heterodontiformes > Heterodontidae > Heterodontus > Heterodontus francisci. Next base: position 136,258,669 of record NC_090376.1, on the reverse strand, counting down.
CCTGCCCGCCATGGAATTGCAACGGAGGTTCTGTGTTTACGTTGGGTTGCTGGATAACCCAGATCAATCAAGCACTGCAGGTCCGAAGGAGGGTCAAGGTGGGGTCTCTCCCCACCTTCCACCCCACCGCCAGGGTCCCTGTCACCAGAACAAAATTCGGCCTATTAACTCTGTTTCTGTCTCCACCCACAGATGCTGCCAGACCTGCTGTATATTTCTAGCATTTTCTGTCTTAACGCCTGAAACCTTCACCCATTGCTTATGCAAATTGGGGCTTAAAGCCATTTTCAGACCCTTTTGTGAATTGGATTGTGACTGAACTCAGCATCCGTCATGCATGCTCCAGTTAGTTTCCTCAGGAGTACAGCAACCAAACCAGCCATTTTGAACAGTGTTTTCAACATGCCGAATGCGTGCTCAATCATTACTTTTCTGCATGAAGGGACATCATTACACTGGTGTACATCTTGTTTCCTGCAATGCTAAACAAGAGTAATCAATTGTGACTATAGAGGATAGCCTTAAAACATCATAAGCTTCCTTTCCTGGGCCAGAGGGTTGGAATCATGAACTACCTTAAAATGTAGGCATCAAGGCAACTCCCAGTGAAACAAACATTCACTTGAATCCTACTGTGCTTCTGGTTATAAACAAACTGCAGATAGAGACATTGGAAACCTTTCCAATTGATTTAGGTAGTCTCATTGAGCAAGAGCGTGTGTGGGGACACATGAGGACAATCTATGACATATTAGTCCTTTGAGAATCCTACCACTCTAAAATTGCAGTTTAAATACTACAGTTCAGTTTCCATAAAATCTATGGCTTAGGTGCTCAGTAATCACTCTAACCTTTTGTTACAATGTTATGAATAGAGCAACTATGATACTGCTTTTGGATTAAAGACCTCAATTTATATCTAAGTCAGGAACAAAATTGGCAATACGCAATGACTTACATAAAGTTTCTTTCATTATATGCTTTGCATTAAGGAGATTTTAATTTTGTTATACTTAAGATTAATATTTCTATTCATATGCTGATAAATCACAGCACGATCAAGCTTATGATAATTCCTAATGCTATGATTTTGAGGCCATTATTACTGATTGATGTTACCTTGGTTTATAAAGACAAGCACAAGGGAGAAATATTGATCTGAAAGAGAAAAAAATCTTTAAACCATTGATGCTGAATTGAATTTTTAGCCATGTCATTTGCTTTACTAATCCAGCCATGGAGCACCCATTTTTCAGGCGCTAAGTGGTCTCCTAAGCTTCCAATATGACAGGCAGGGAGCACATGCTCATCGGTAAAGGTCAAAATATCGATGTGCATTGCTCACAACTTGGTCCTTTCCATATATAAATATGGGGCTTAATGCTTGTTTGAGGACCCCACTGCAAGATTGGGTTGCCCAAAGAAAGTTGACACCAGCACCAGGTACACTCAGGTAAACCAGGTTTACATGCAGTCACCAACAAGGTATGTTTTTAATATATACTCACCTGAATGTGGATCCGGGAGGAGCAGGAGTGCTCCTCCTGATCCTATATCCAAACAACATGAGGTTTGTACTTCCTCCCCAATTGACGCCGCTTTCCTCACTGAGGTCCACCACTACCCTCTGCGCCACCTCGCCCCTGGCCCACCCACTGCTACTTCCACCCATACCCAACCTCGGCCATCATTTCCTTCTTCCAGGCCACCACTATCTCCCAACCCAATCACCCCACTTCCCGATGCTCTCCACAGCTTCCTGATTGGCTACTTTCAAGGTTGTCCCTCCTCTTTCTCACATACTTCAGAGCTGCAATGAAGCCAGAAATAGCTAATGTTCAATCACTCTTTACCTGGCGTGCTGCCTGTTTCTTTCCGCAGCTTGTTGGCCCAATGGGAAATGAGGCCTGAGGCCTAATATAAGGAGTACTGCGGGCATTAGCACTTAAGTGCAAGATGTATTCCACATGCCCAAAAATAGAACAATAAGCTTAGAATTTGCTGCATTTCATGTTCCTTGTTCATTTGGTCAATAAAGTAAAGATTATTTTGTTCAGGACCTGTCATTGTGTAAGTTTATGTAAAAAAATTTACATTATTGTTGACTCATGATCTGCTATTTTATAGTTGTGCTGCAGTTTAAATTTCTGTATGTTAATTGGGATTATTGGTTTTTCTGTACTAACATATACTTAACATTATAAAATCAATTTGATTGTTATCATCGGAAAACAAATAGCCCCTCCTCAATGTGACAAAATGTATTTTTTCCATCACCCATAATATTGCAAAATCTGAGTTGATCAAAAGAATGCCTGGGCCTCTTATAAAACCAAATTACTAGTTCAGTGCCTCTGGACTAGCAGAAGCCAATACTGGCCAATAAGATGGTCTACTTTCCCTCATTCTTCAAAGAAGATATATTCCAAATAAAAGGATGGGGAAAAAATTCTGCCTGCAATCTTAAATGATAATGGATAGGCATCAGCAATGCAGAACATTGCAACTGAATAATAATGTTGTAGAGAATGAGCTAAAATGTGCTATATTGTAGCAACGACAGAGTCCCTGATGAAGGATCATCGGCCTGGAACGTTAACTCTGTTTCTCTATCCACAGATGCTGCCAAACCTGCTGAGCATTTCCAGCATTTTCTGTTTTTATTACTACTATCACTGTTCGGCAATTCTCTACTGGGGGTGCTAATAGTTAAACAGAATAGGGGCACCCTGATGAGGATAACTCATCCTCACTATGCTAATTTATTTATTTATTTAGAGATATAGCACTGAAACAGGCCCTTCAGCCCACCGAGTCTGTGCCGACCAACAACCACCCATTTATACTAATCCTACATTAACCCCATATTCTCTACCACATCCCCTACCTACACGAGGGGCAATTTACAATGGCCAATTTACCTATCAACCTGCAAGTCTTTGGAGGTGGGAAGAAACCGGAGCACCCGGCAAAAACCCACGCAGACACAGGAAGAACTTGCAAACTCCGCACAGGCAGTACCCAGAACTGAACCCGGGTCGCTGGAGCTGTGAGGCTGCGGTGCTAACCACTGCGCCGCCCATAATGAACTGCCTCATACTCCAGGGAGTCACAACCTTTGTCATTGCCATCATCCCATAACCGGGTCATCAAACTTTCTGCTGACCATCTGGTGTAGTTAGTCTTCAATGTTTTCTTATTTAATTTCCTTTTACAGACTTGATGATTTTCTGCATTTGAGGGCAACTTCTGTAAAGCAAACTCTCGATGTGACTCACATATTCTTCTCTTTGTTCCTTATTTTCTTGTACAGTGCACTGAGCAGTGGTCATTTCTAGCTGGCACTGCAGCTCTGTTACTTCAGCTTGCAGCAGAGCACATGGATTCCTCATTCATTGGTTTCTCTTCAAGCCTGGCATGACTTTTTTTCTGTTCAGTCACTTGTCGTTCCTGTTTCTCCATCTGTTCCTTTGATCTTTCTGCACAAACATGCATGGCATATCAACAGTCACCTGGCTGGTTTAAATTTTAGTTGCCCACCTGCTACTTTATTTATATGTTTTCTTTCCATCCTACTTGACTAGTCTCCCTCCATCATTATGGGAAATGGACTCTACTGTCCCTGACAGCTTTTTCTCAAAGGCTTTAGTAGCTTTATGGTCACTTTATTCTATTAGACGTCCTTACGCTCTCTCTCCCGTATTTCTTTCATACAGCCCTTTCGATCCAGTCAGTCGAATTGATCTGTTTGACTTTCCTCAGACCTGCATTTTATGAGTACTGTTTTTATTATCTCTGAACTAATCTTCCTGGCTGGTTTGAACTTTGTAAGACATTCAGAAGGTGTCAATGCCAAAAAGGTTGTTGTAAATAGAGTTTAATTTAGTACAAGACAAAGGACAGTTAACAAGTCAGATTGCTTACCAGTGTTACACCAGGATGAGAAAGGTGTCTAGGGATCTTTTACCGTCTTCACCTGGTCTTATTGTAATAGGGTTTAATTTTAAACACACTGTATTTTGAGCTCCCCATTGGTGAATCCTTGTTCACCACTTTCCAATTATAAAGCAAAGAAATGAGCATAAACTGGCTTTCTTAAGTTTAAAGAAGAAAAGTGAAATTTATTAAACCTTAAACTTAAACTCTAATTTGGTTAACGCCTACCAATACCGCGCTCTCCCTAGCATGCATATGTGATATGCACATGCAAATAGGGACAGAAAAGACCAGAAGAAAAATAAAATGGAGAGGTTTGAGGCAATATCAGAAGAGTTTCTTGTTTACTGTGCTTCGAGCTCACTGTAGTCCTTTTGTAAGTAGTCTTGCTTTTTGTTGGGGGCTAGTATTCTTCTTAAACCTTGGTCACTGTAGGAGACTTTTCTCTTTTGGGGTTCATGTGTCTTCAATGGTTTCCGAAGCTGGTAAGAGTGAGATAACAGCAGACAGGAGAGAGGTCTTTTCAGTCCAGGAGCAAAGAGCTTTCTGAGTTATTTCTCTCAGCAAGTTCAAATTCAAAAAACTCCAACATTCAGTTAGTCATGTGACTAAATCAGTCTGACCACTTCTTCTGTGTATTGGGGAAGCAAGGACTGGGTCCCTTGTTCCAACACTGTCTGCTAGCATACAAATGTCTTTCCAGTCAGGGACTTGGCAATTCCTTGTGATAGGCTCTCTTTTCTTCCTAGCCACAATTTTAAGTTTTAATGTTCATGTGGCAAAATAATGTGTGCCTCAGTCTTGGCAGGTGGGGGCCTGCATGACACCAGCTCAGGCAAAAGAGGCAATAAAAGTGATATTATCCATTCCTATTGGGAGTAGCACTGGCCTCTTGTTCCTTGGCTGCCTCAAGCTTGTATTTTTCAATTTTCTTTGATCTTTTGTGTGTTGTGCCTTTTATAATTTTAGTAACGTCTTGCTAATGTGATGTTAACATGTCAACATGTTCTGATTATTTTAATTCCTATATAACCCATTAAATCATGTTGTTAATTATACATTCCTCCTCAGTGAGTTAGCGACATTATCCAGTCTTTTTCCATTGTAATTTTCATAGTTTCTACCTTACTGTCTCATCTTTTCTGATACCTTCTCTTTTATTCCCTCGTATTTTGTCAGTCTTCTGATTATTGGGCTCCATGTAGAGCCCTACCAAATTCACAGCCAAGAAAAAAGCATCGTGGACAGCGAAGGGTAGCAGGGAAAATCCCGGTAATTATAGACCGGTGAGCCTGACGTCAGTGGTAGGGAAGCTGCTGGAGAAGATACTGAGGGATAGGATCTATTCCCATTTGGAAGAAAATGGGCTTATCAGTGATAGGCAACATGGTTTTGTGCAGGGAAGGTCATGTCTTACCAACTTAATAGAATTCTTTGAGGAAGTGACAAAGTTGATTGATGAGGGAAGGGCTGTAGATGTCATATACATGGACTTCAGTAAAGCGTTTGATAAGGTTCCCCATGGAAGGCTGATGGAGAAAGTGAAGTCACATGGGGTCCAGGGTGTACTAGCTAGATGGATAAAGAACTGGCTGGGCAACAGGAGACAGAGAGTAGCAGTGGAAGGGAGTTTCTCAAAATGGAGAAGTGTGATCAGTGGTGTTCCACAGGGATCCGTGCTGGGACCACTGTTGTTTGTGATATACATAAATGATTTGGAGGAAAGTATAGGTGGTCTGATTAGCCAGTTTGCAGACGACACTAAGATTGGTGGAGTAGCAGATAGTGAAGGGGACTGTCAGAGAATACAGCAGAATATAGATAGATTGGAGAGTTGGGCAGAGAAATGGCAGATGGAGTTCAATCAGGGCAAATGCGAGGTGATACATTTTGGAAGATCCAATTCAAGAGTGAACTATACAGTAAATGGAAAAGTCTTGGGGAAAATTGATGTACAGAGAGATTTGGGTGTTCAGGTCCATTGTTTCCCTGAAGGTGGCAACGCAGGTCAATAGAGTGGTCAAGAAGGCATACGGCAAGCTTTCCTTCATCGGACGGGGTATTGAGTACAAGAGTTGGCAGGTCATGTTACAGTTGTATAAGACTTTGGTTCGGCCACATTTGGAATACTGCGTGCAGTTCTGGTCGCCACATTACCAAAAGGATGTAGATGCTTTGGAGAGGGTGCAGAGGAAGTTCACCAGGATGTTGCCTGGTATGGAGGGCGCTAGCTATGAAGAGAGGTTGAGTAGATTAGGATTATTTTCATTAGAAAGACGGAGGTTGAGGGGGGACCTGATTGAGGTGTACAAAATCATGAGAGGTATAGACAGGGTGGATAGCAAGAAGCTCTTTCCCAGAGTGGGGGATTCAATTACGAGGGGTCACGAGTTCAAAGTGAGAGGGGAAAAGTTTAGGGAGGATATGCGTGGAAAGTTCTTTACGCAGAGGGTGGTGGGTGCCTGGAATGCGTTGCCAGCGGAGGTGGTAGACACGGGCACAATAGCGTCTTTTAAGATGTATCTAGACAGATACATGAATGGGCAGGAAGCAAAGAGATACAGACCCTTAGAAAATAGGCGACATGTTTAGCTAGAGGATCTGGATCGGCGCAGGCTTGGAGGGCCGAAGGGCCTGTTCCTGTGCTGTAATTTTCTTTGTTCTTTGAAATCTCAGGTGCACCGTGAAATCGGTCATTTTGCAAACAGCGTGCATTTTAGTGATTTGACACAAGGCTCTACTCGCTGATTGGTAAATGAGGGAGGTCTTCTGGTTCTTTGAGTAGCAGTTTCAAGTGTTAACAGACAAGTGAGAATGCCAGAATGAGCAAATCAAAAATGGCCACAAACATTACTACAGCACATTGAAAGAATTTGGAAGCCAAATTCTGCATACCGATGATGGAATACTATATTGTACAAGCTACAAAGTTTTGCTGGATCACACATGGTGGGCAACAGTTCAACACCACTTAGAGTCCAAAAGTGATCGCAGCAGAAAGAGAGCATCTGACACCACACTGCTGGAAAAGAAACACACAAAAAAAACAAGCAACAATTTCATCCCTTCCTAAGAAGTTGACAGAGAGCTCAGAAAATTATCAGTTGGTTGCAATGGAACTTGTGGATGTTTTTGCAAGCGCCAACATACCATTGGAAAGACTTGATCACCCAAAGCTGTGGGTATTCATTCAACATAATGTGCAAAATGGGGACTGTTTGCCAAGTATAAATAAACTACAACAGGACTAATTACCAAAGGTTTTTGCTGCACATTGTGAGGACAATTCCAACAAGCTCTGTGGATGCAGTGAGAGCTGTGTCTAAACACAGACAGGTGTTCACAGGACAGAGACAGAGAATGAAGAAAGAGAAAGTTGCAAGTTGCTCCATTCTCACATTCAACCACTGACTTCAGTGAGTAAAGAATGTGACCTGTTTAAAGTCAGCTTTTTACAATAGTCTTTGAGTAAACAATAAATGCCATTTGAAACCAGAAACCTCCCTTATCATTTTTTTGTTATTTTAAATAGATCATTTTCATGATTTATTGCGACACTATTAAATTTACGATTTAAATATGTGAAATCATGAAATTCATGATTCTTAAAATGCTGACCCAAGACCATGAATTTGTAAAATTTGGCCATGAATATGGTAGGGCCCCAGCTCCATGCTTAGAAAGTGTCATGCCTGTCGGTACAGATTATTCGTATAGTTTGTTCACAGGTTCTAAAGTTGTCCTGAATAGATTCTTAGTTTTACTATATGTAAATGTTTAAGAAAGTTATTAGAATTATTAAGGGTTTTTCCACCTGGCCTACATCTATCTACATTGCTTTACTGTGCATCTAAGCCGTGCTGTACCTGACCTGATAGTGCTTGGTGAGACAGTGCTAAGGGAGATTTGCTGGTTCTTCCCCATGACGCCCCTCCAAATATTGCTATGATAGTCTCAAACTTGCTATCCCTGATGATCCTACCAATTATTGCCTTTGAAATGCCTTGCTGTAACAGGGAATAGACTGGTTTCAGAGTAGAAAGGAGGTTGTAATATTCCTGCCTCATTCCAACATAATTCCCTCAAACTGTCTTTCATGCCGAAAGAGAGGGAGTCATACTGCCTAATATATATGGGAGACTTTGGGGTTTAAGGATGGGTTTTGTAGGGAAGTTAGCAATTTCCATCGCTAAACACAGGCATTCTGGAGAGTGACTGAAGGCAAGTAGTCCAGTAGTGAAAGAAAGGCAAGAACAAATAATACAGAAAAAGGACAAGGTCTGTAGAAAGTGAAAGAGTTGAATAGATAAAGGATCCTGCAAATAAGAGATATGAAGGACAGTAAAAGTAAGTGAAAAAATAAGGGAGATGAGAAAAGGAAAAGCAAAGAAGGACTAAGAAAGGGAAATAAAAAAGCACAATGTGAGGAGAGGAAGAAAAAGATAGAAAAACAAGAATAATGTGATGGAGATAAGAAAGTAGGTAGAAAAGTATGGGAGGTCAGTTTTAAAGAGTGTCTTAAAGGAGGAAAGTGAGGTGAAGAGGCAAAGAGGCTTAGGGAGATAATTCTACAGCTGAAGGCCTAGTTAGCTGAAAGCGGAGCACTTAAAATTGGGATGCGCAAGAGACCTGAATTAAAGGTGAGTAGAGCTCTCAAAGGGTTTTAGGACAGGAGGGGATTACAGAGGTGGGGAAGGGCAAGGACATGGAGTATTTGAAAACAAGGATGAGAATTTTAAAATCGAGGCATTGGCTCCTAGACCAGCAATGCAGGTCAGCGAGCAGAGAGTTGATGGGTGAATTGTACTTGGTGAGAGTTAGGATATGAGGAGCTGAGATTTGGATGAGTTCAAATTTATAGAGGATGCATAGTCAGGACAGACTTGAACAGTCGAGTCTAGAGGTAACAAAGGCATGGATGACAGTTTCATCAGCAGATGAACTGAGGCAGGGGCAGAGACGGGCGATGTTACAGAATTGGAAGTAGGCAGTCTCAGTGATGGAGTGGGTGTGGGGTCAGGCAGACAAAAAGGAATTCCATCGCTACAGGGATCCTCACTGACAGGACATATCTCCCACTGCTTACAGTTCGCAGGACAGAAGAATGAGATAAACTGGGGAATTATACCAGTCACTTCCACAACCAGAAACAAACTATTTATCAGCTTCCTGTGCAGTCCCTGAATTATGCACAGAATGTGTTCTCGTCTGCCGTTTTGTTAATTTAAAACAAAACCTGACTCCCTTATCATAGTTTGATTTGTGATGTGCAATCCTAGATGGCTGTACTTAACGTACAAAGAACATGAGTTCAAATCCCACCATGGCACTTTGAGAATTTGAGTTCAGTTTAAAATTTCTAGAAATAAAAAGCAGATATCAGTAAAGGTGATCATGAAGGTGTTGGATTGTCATAAATACCCAACTGATTCATTAATGTCCTTTACAGAAGGAAAACTACCAGAACTTAACCAGTCTGGCCTATATGGGACTCCATTGCAACACCATTGTGGTTATCTATTAACTGCCCTCCAAAGTGAAGCAAAGTAGCAAGCCATTCAGTTGTACCATGCAGCATTTCAAGAGGAAACCCATCACTATCTTCTCAGGGCTACCAGGAATGGACAATAAATGATGGCCCGCATCCTGAGAATGAATTAAAAAAGAAACATCTGGCTTGCTCGACTTTTTGTTGGGAGTTTCTGTGATTAAGCGTGCTAGGTGGAGCTGAATTAGAGTCATCGAGAGGCAATATGGAGACAAAAGGATATTTGTGAAGGAAGGGTGTTTGTTTTTTTATTCATCAGCATCTGCTCCAATAGCAATCCATGCCTTTTAATTTTGCATTTATGAACCTTCTGAGATCTCTTCATCACACCGTTTAAAAATACCAGACATAATTTGCTGTAGCAGCGGATCTAACAGCATTTGTCATTGGTTAAACTTGCCTTTTCACCTTCAGGTTTTTATGCATGGCAGTTTGCTGAAACTGTGAGCTGATAACAGTGCTTATTGTTATATTATCTGTAAAGGACTAGGAACTAATTAGCTAGGAACTAATTGTTAGTTAGGGGGGCATATTTCGGCTGCACTGGAGAGTCATGTGGCGTGTAATACAACACCGGTCTGAAGCAGTTCTGACCAAACGACATGGCAGGATTTATGAAATAAACAAAAAGCTCTAGCCATTCCAAGTATAAAATGTGATTATTTCTAACTTATTGGAACCAAAAGACGTGACAGGTACAGTGAGCAAAACCAGGCATATGGGACCTGAGTGAACAGGACAAGAAACTATATCTGCTTAATCAATCAAATTGAAGGATTGGGAAATTAACAGCGCAAGGACTAAGAAGGAAGCACAATTTAGAGTGGGTGAATTCAAAATTAAATCAAGCACAGAAAGAGAAATAAAGGATTGAATTAGGCCCCAGGGATCAGAGGGGTGAACATTCCAGCGGCGGCATCAGAGCCACGGGCATCATTGCGACCAGGGGGGCCCTTTGGTGGACCATGGAGCGGTCAGAAAGGAAGCCCCTCCCCAACAAGGTGGCCACTGGAGGCCACCTCGATATACCTGGCAGTCTCCGCTTGTGGCGTGGGCCGAACCTGAGGCCGGTAAAATGCTGGCAGGGGTGTAAAGTGGCCGTTAATTGGCTATTTAAGTGAAATAATTGGCTGCCCATCTCTGGTTGGCAGGAGGCTGCGTTGCCACCATTCCTGCTTCTGGGAATATCCCATGCCAGCGGAAGATATAAGGCTTCCATTCTGATGCCTTCCGCTGCCATTTTACGAGCCCTCCAGCCTCCTGGACCAGCCAGAGGACCAGTAAAATTCCAGCCAAAGAGAGGGAAAGAGACTAGATTCACTAACATTCTTTAGGGAAGAAAATCTACTGTCCTTACTTGCTCTGGCCTGCATGTGACTCCAGACCCACAGCAATGTAGTTGACTCTTAACTGCCCTCTGAAATGGCCTAAGAAACACCCAGTTGTACCAAACTGTTGTGTGATTGCCTTTAACAGTTAATGTACCTTTAAGATCTTGGTATGCTAATGAGCCAAGTACTAGGATGTAGTCATGTAACTTACATGCCAGTCTCACGCTGTACTACTGTAACACCAAGAGACACGACCTGCAAATAGATAGGTTACTACTGTATATAGCTGTTAGCTGTTTAATAAACCTGTTTTGAGATCTTCAAACAACCTGAACTCCATGCATCTCATTTATGTTGCACCAGACAACATAAAGAAGCATCTCATTTCACAAACCACTACAGAAAAGTCAAAAGAGAATAAAACCGGACAGACAACCCGGTATCGACTTAGGCACCGGAAACGACAATGGCACACCCTGCCCCTTTGACCCTACAAAGTCCTCCTTCCTAACATCTGATGACTTGTGCCAAAATTGGGAGAGCTGCCCCACAGTCTAGTCACACCTGACATAGTCATACTTGTCAAATGATCCCTTACAGCCAATGTCCCAGACTCTTCCATCATCATCCCTGGTTATGTTCTGTCCTACCGGCAGGACAGATCTACCAGAGGTGGTGGCACAGTGGTATACAGTCAAGAGCGTGTTGCGCTGGGAGTCCTCAATATTGATTCCGGACCCTATGAACTCTCATGGCATCAGGTCAAACACAGGCAAGGCATCCTCCTGCTGATTACCACCTACCATCCTCCCTCCGCTGATAAAACAGTACTTCTCCATGTTGAACACACCTTGGAAGAAGCACTGAGGTAGCAAGTGCACAGAATGTACTCTAGGTGGTGGAATTCAATGCCTATCACCAAGAGTGGCTCAGTAGCATCATTACTGTTCGAGCTGACTGAGTCCAGACGAGGCCTGTGGCAGGTTGTGAGGGAACTGACCAGAGGGAAAAACGTGCTTGACCTCATGCTCAACATATAACTTGTCACAGATGCATCTGTCCATGACAGTATTGGTAGGAGTGACCATCGCATAGTCCTTCTGGAGATGAAGTCCTGACTTCACACTGAGGATATTGTCCATCGTGTTGTGTGGCACTACCACCGTATCAAATGGGATAGATTCAGAACAGATCTAGCAGCTCAAAACTGCACATCTGTGAGGTGCTGTGGGCCAACAGCAACAGTAGAATTGTATTCAACCACCATCTATAACCTCATGGCTTGGCATAACCCTCACCCTACCGTTACCATCAAGCCAGGAGATCAACCCTGGTTCAATGAGGACAGCAGGAGAATATGCCAGGAGCAGCACCAGGCATACCTAAAAATGAGGTGCCAACCTGGTGGAGCTACAACACAGGACTACATGTATGCCAAACAGCAGAAGCAGCACGCAACAGACAGAGATAAGTGATCCCACAACCAATGGATCAGATCTAAGCTCTCCAGTGCTGCCACATCCAATCATGAATGGTGGTAGACACATTGTTACAACCAAGGCAGGAGAAATGCACTGTTAATTCAGTCCCACTTCTCCACAGGTCACAGCATATCAATAACTTTTTCCCACCTACCGAAGAATAGCCAATCAGACTCTATTTGTCCCCCAGAATAAAGCATACCAACCAGGTTTCTTTAAATAACAACATTAACTATTTATTAGAAAAAAGATAAGTTTTAACCATTAATGAAATATATCTATATATATGAAAAGCTCCTTAGTTCCCTCACCCTTATGCACACACAAATACATTTTAAAAAATGGTTGACTGGGAAAAAAGGATCCTGGTTTATAGCTCTTTCATATGAATAAAAGGAATAATAAAATAATTCAGTTTGTCATGTTCTGGTAGGAAATTCTTCAGTTGGGTGAGATGTCCCAGGGTTGAATAGTCGGATGCCACTCGAAGTCAGTCCAGACGAGATTGATGAGCAGTCTGTGATGGGTAGGCACTCAAGGCAATTTGACTAAAGCAGGTGTCACATAGGTCTTTCAGCAAGGGTGTCACAACAGGACTCGCAGCAGTATAGCAGTAGAAGATTTCTTCAGGTTCCAGGATTTCTCAAAACACAGGAGGCAACAGGAATCACACTGGATGCAAGAATTCTTCAGAGACAGGAGGCAATAGGAGTCTGCCACCTTTGAAATACAGAATTTCTTTTCAAGAGATGCATGTTTCCTTTTTGCAGAGAGAGGTCTTTTTCTGGGTCTTCCATTTTGATCTCCAGGCAAGTCAGAAGGTCCAACTCACTGGTTTTTAAAAGGGTCCAAATTGAAAGTAAACCTTCCTGAGCCAATCACATGACCAGACATAGCGTCTCCTCTGTCATTCAAAGTGTTGCTCTGAGGAGGTCAAAACCCCTGGCTGGTTTCCTTGAAAATGCTTGCTTTCCTATTCTTGTATGCAAAGTCAACATCCAAAAATTCCAGCTATTTGCAGGTGTCCATGTCAACTATTTTTTTAAAGCACACAGAATTCTGAGATTTTAGTTCAAAAATAAAACCTCTTGTAACACTTCCGCCCTTGACGAAATGAAATGCCATTCTTGAATGCATTTCATTATAATGTAAAAACACAGAAGTTGAAAAAATGTAAACATATTTTCACACTTATGCCCCTCATTCACTGTACTGGTAGTTAACACAATTTTGCTTTGTACCATTGTTAGTCATGTAACTCACAAAGTTAAATTCGTGACAAAGCATCTGCGATAACAATTTTTTCCTCAAAATACATACATTCCTCAAGTGATAAGGCTGTAACAATAAACTCCATCAGAATATTCTGGTATTTTGGGTTTTAAAATTTTTCCACAATGGTTATTCCCATCAGCCAATTGCAATCTTCTGAACATAGTCTCCCAGTCGTTTCATGTGTTACTTCCAAGTGTCCCTATAGATCAGAACCTCAGCAAGGTAAACTGCACAGTTAGGAACTCTGGGCACTATTGGGTTCAGTAGTCTCCGAGAAGTTTTCAGAGTATTCAGTAACTTGTGTGGTATCACTTGACACTGGAAAACCCCGTCTATTATGACAAACGCTGATATTTCTTTAGCCCGGGGTGTTGAAGGAACTTGCCAGTATTCCTTTAACAAATCTATCTTTGTAAGAAATACGGCAATGTCCACTCTATTAATACAATCTTCCAAGTGAGGAGTTGGATAGGAGTCTGCTTTCGTTACTGCATTGATTTTTCTGTAGTCTATGCAAAGTCAGGTTGACCCATCAGGTCAAGGCACTAATACAGTTGGTGAATTCCAGCTGCCTTGACTAGGCTCAATTAAGATGTTTTCCAGCATGCATTGGATTTCTGCTTTTACTTGGGTCTGTTTGAGTGGGCTTAAGTGGTAAAGAGGCTGTTTTATAGGAATGGATTCCACTACATCCACATTATGTGTGGCGAAGGTTGTACATCCTGGCTTATCCCCACAGACATTTTTAAGTGCTGTGAGTAGCCTTGTTAGGCTTCCTTATTGTTCTGCATTTAAGTATGAAATCATGTTGTCCAATTTTCCTAGCCATTCTGTAGTAGCTAACTAGATAGTAGGAGGTTCAATTTGATAATTGTCTAGGCCTCCTTCTGCCTCATCCTCACTTTCCCTTTCATTCTCAACAGTCCCTATTACCTGGCATACCTGTACTGGCTTATCCTCCTCCCTGCGATAATATTGCTTTAACATATTTTTATGACACAACCGATTCTTTTTCCAGTGATCTGGGGTGTCAATCAAATAATTTACCTTACCAACTCTTTTGACCACTTTATAGGGATCCTGAATCATGCTTTTAATGGTTCACCCTGTACAGGCAATAATACTAATACTTCATTCCCGTTGAAAAGTTTGGGTCTTCATGTTTTTGTCTGCCCATTTTTTTTCTAGTGGTTTGGGATGCTTTAAGGCATTCCTGAGCCACATTGCAAGCTTTTGTGAGCCTTTCCCAGAACACAGATACATAGTCTCATACCGAAGATTCATCCCTTTGTTCTAAGAACCGTCTTTGATTAGTTTTAGAGGACCTCTTACCTCACGTCCATAAACCAATTTGAAAGGACTAAGATCTGTAGGCCCATTCAGTAAATCTCTAGTGGCAAATAAAGGAAAGTCTAGCCCTTTATCCCAATCATGGGGATATTCATGATAGCATGCCCTAATCACTGTTTTGAGCATTTGATGGTACCTTTCTAAAGCTCCCTGTGTCTGTGGATGATGTGCTGAAGGTTTTAATTGTTTGCTACCCAAATTACCCATGACTTCTTGAAATATTTTAGACATAAAATTGGAACCTTGATCTGATTGAACTTCAAGTGGTAATCCATATCTCATAAAGAATTGAGTTAACTTCTCTGCTACAACTTTAGCAGTAATTGTTCTCAAGGGAATGGCCTCTGGAAATCGAGTAGCCATATCCATGATAGTGAATATATGTTGATGTCCCACCTTTGTTTTTGGCAAGGGCCCATGCAGTCTACTAAATGGTTCCTCAATAACTGGTATGAGAATTAGGGGTGCTGGTTTTATGGTAGGTTGTGGGTTTCCCACCATTTGGCATGTATGGCATGTCCTACAAAACTGCTTCATGTCCTTTGTAAGACCTGGCCAGTAATAATGTTAACCTATATGTGGTTTGGTTTTCTGTATCCCCATATGTCCTGCTATAGGAATGTCATGTGCTAACCTTAATAATTTCCAGCGATATTTAGGTGGTACCACTACCTGTCAAGCAACTGTCCAGTCTTCATCTGCAGGTCTATGAGGCATCTTCATTTCCTCCTCAGAACCCTGTCTTCAACATAATAGCCTTCTGAAACGCCTTTTGCCTCAGCTTCTGTCAGAGCTGACTGTGCTATTTTATGTAACTCTGGATCAATGCGTTGTGCTGTGATTAAAGAAGATTTGTTAAACAGCTCATTTGAATTATCTTAATCCCCAAGGAAAGTTTCAGATACTCAGCTATCTGTATGTGCTGCCAATTTTACCTCCGACAATGGATACTGTTTAGCCATTTCTTGAGTTACTACACACGCAGGAAATATTCCTGGAACTTGTTCCTGTAATTGTTTGGTTTCTTTAACTTCACTTGGTTTTTCTGTGACTGCAGGAGAAAGTGATACTTTTGCTCTGGCCGAATCATTCCCTAGGAGTAGATCAATTCCCTCGCCCGGCAAACTATGAACAACTCCTGTGATTACCATCCCAGACATTAGGTTACACTCGAGGTACACATGATACAAAGGTACGGGTATATACTTCCCGCCAACACCATTAACTAAAACTTTAGCATTCAGTGCATTCTCTAGTGGAAATGTTATATCTTTCCCCAGCAAAAGATTTTGGGTTGCTCCTGTATCCCTAAGTATAACTATAGGTTTGCCTACCTCACTTGAGGGATATGGAGTTACCTTTCCTTTTGACAACAATTCCCTAAAGCTTTCAGATATCTTATTCTCAGCCCCTACACTTACTTTGGTTTTTGTATCTGGTTTTATAGCTGCCGTCAACACTACAGCCTGGTTTGCTGTATTGTCAGTCAAAGCCCTTTTCTCTGCATTAGCTTTGTGTACCCCAACAAGTCCCATGAATGAATATGTCTACCTTGTGACCTCTTGCAGACCTCACTTCTACCCTCAACACCTTCCTTTCTGGCCTGAGGAGGAGATCCTGGGGCATTCCCAGCTGTTCCTTCTTGTCCCAGGCTACTTGCCTTGATTTCACTCTATCACTTTCAATCCTTCTTGGGTTTGTGTGGGTAATGGACAAAGGGTTTTGGTTTATTCACTGCTTGTCTGACTTTTAAACTTTCTGGTTCTTGATATGAGTTCTCACGACTGGAGGGCTTAAATTTTTAAACTCTTCCAAGAGAATCAGTTCTCTAAGGTTTTCATATGTGGCTTCCATCTTTATTGCCATATCTAATGATCAAAATTAATTTGCTTTACCCTCTCAAATTCTACTTAAGTCTGCCCAGCCAATTTCCAGAGGTTCGAAAGCTTCTGTCGTAATATTCAGGGACTAACTCATACGCAGAGAGAATAGCCTTTTTTGCCATCTCATAATCTGCAGAAGCCTCTTCAGAACGCATGGTATAATATACTTCTTGAGCTCTGCCCATCAATCTACTTTGCATCAGCAGTATCCAGCTTTCCTTTGGCCAGTTCATTTGTTTGGCTATTTTTACAAAAGAGATGAAAAATGCCTCTATGTCCCTTTTCTCAAACTTAGGGAGAGCTTGTATAAATTTAAACAACTTTTCGCTGGGTCCTGGGCTGGATTCAGTATCTTCCTGACCAGAATTTTCCCTGGAGTCAAGACCACCATTTTGTCTTCGTTCCATCTCTCTTAATCTAAATTCCCTCTCTTTTCTTTCACTTTCACTCTGAAGTTCAAGTTTTCTTATTGCTATTTCTTTTTCCTGCTCAAGTTTCTTCATTTGTAACTGAATTCTAGCCAACTCAATTGCATCGCTCTCTGACTTACTATCTTCTTCTTCCTTCAATTTCAAATGTTGGGCTATTACATCAATTATCTCTGCTTTTTTAGCACCTGATTTCAATTCTAACCCCAATTGTGCTGTCAAATCTTTTGGTTTAACCTTGGTTAAACTTTTCAAGTCACTGAGGGACACATTCTCCTTTCCCAGAAAAGCTGCAGCAATTGTGACTGCCATTCTGGTGGTGTAGAATCCACCCTTTTACACAAGAAAGCTGGTTCTTTTATTTTTCTTTCAAATATTACTCCCCTCGCAATTAATGTTATTAGCATTGGATTTGATCCCAACAAAATCCCCTAATTAATATGTTACGACCAAGGTGGGAGAAATGCACTGTTAATTCAGTCCCACTTCTCCACGGGTCACAGCCTATCAATAAATTTTCCCACCAACTGAAGAATAACCACTTAGACTCGGCACAGTGGCGCAGTGGTTAGCACCGCAGCCTCACAGCTCCAGCGACCCGGGTTCAATTCTGGGTACTGCCTGTGTGGAGTTTGCAAGTTCTCCCTGTGTCTGCGTGGGTTTCCTCCGGGTGCTCCGGTTTCCTCCCACATGCCAAAGACTTGCAGGTTGATAGGTTAATTGGCCATTATAAATTGCCCCTAGTATAGGTAGGTGGTAGGGAAATATAGGGATAGGTGGGGATGTGATAGGAATATGGGATTAGTGTAGGATTAGTATAAATGGGTGGTTGATGGTCTGCACAGACTCGGTGGGCCGAAGGGCCTGTTTCAGTGCTGTATCTCTGAACTAAACTAAAAACTAAACTCTATTTGTCCCCCAGAATAAAGCACACCAACCAGGTTTCTTTGAACAACAACATTAACTATATATTAGAAATGAAATGAATAAGTCTTAACCACTAACGAGATAAATCTATAAATATGAAAACTTCCTTATTTCCCTAACCCTCATGCTCGCACAAGTTAACCAGAGGAAAAAAGGATTCTGGCTTACAGCTGTTTCATTTGAATAAAAGGAATAATAAAATAATTCAGTTTGGCACATTCTAGTAGGAAATTCTTTGGTTGGGTGAGGTGTCCCAGAGTCAAATAGTCGGATGCCACTCGAAGTCACTCCAGGCGAGGTTGATGAACAATCTGTGATGAGTAGGCATTCAAGGCCATTTTCACTATAACAGGCATCACATAGGTCTTTCAGCAGGGGTGTAATAACAGGTCTGCTTCGGACTCACAGCAGCAGTATTGCAGTAGATGCTTTCTTCAGGTTCCAGGATTTTCCAAAACACAGGAGGCAAGAATTCTTCAGAGACAGGAGGCAATAGGAATATGCTACCTTTCAAATACAGGATTTCTTTTCAAGAAATGCAGGTTTCCTTTTCACAGAGAGAGATCTTTTTTTGGGTCTTCCACTTTGATCTCCAGGCAAGTCAGAAACCAAATTTCAAAATGCCTGCTCTTTGTCTAACTCACTGGTTTTTAAAAGGGTCCAAAGTGAAAGTAAACCTTCCTGAACTGATCACATGACCAGACACAGAGTCTCCTCTGTCATTCAAAGTGCTGCTCTGAGGAGGTCAAACCCCTGGCTGACTTCCTTGAAAACACTTGCTTTCCTATTCTTGTATACAAAGTCAACATCCAAAATTTCAGCTATTTACAGGTGTCCATGTCCACAGAAAAATTATTTTTACAGTTTTTTTTAAACACACAGAATTCTGAGATTTTAGTACAAAAATCAAACATCGTATAGCAATGTAAACAACTAAATGGAAGAGGAGGTGCCACAAACATCCCCACTCTCAATGATGGGGGAGCCCAGCACATGTGTGCAAAAGACAAGGCTGAAGCATTTGCAACTATCTTCAGTCAGAAGTGCTGAGTGGATGATCCACCTTGGCCTCCTCCTGAGATCCCCAGCATCACAGATGCCAATCTTCAGCCCATACGATTCACTCCATGTGTTATCAACAAATGGCTGAGGGCACTGGATACTGAAAAGGCTATGGGCCTTGACAACATTCCGGCAATAGTACTGAAGACTTGTGCTGCAGAACTAGCCATGGCCCTAGCCAAACTGTTACAGCACAGCTACAACACTGACATCTACCTGACAATGTTGAAAATTACCCAGGTATGTCCTGTCCACAAAAAGCAGGTCAAATCTAATCTGGTCAATTATCGCCCATCAGTCAATTCTTGATCATCAGCAAGGTGATGGAAGATGT
This sequence comes from Heterodontus francisci, assembly GCF_036365525.1. Classification (NCBI taxonomy): domain Eukaryota; kingdom Metazoa; phylum Chordata; class Chondrichthyes; order Heterodontiformes; family Heterodontidae; genus Heterodontus; species Heterodontus francisci. Next base: position 136,239,114 of record NC_090376.1, on the reverse strand, counting down.
CCTCGACAGTGCTATCAAGTGGCACTTAAACAGCAACAACCTGCTCACTGATGCTCAGTTAGGGTTCTGTCAGGGCCACGCAGCTCCAGACTCATTACAGCCTTTATCCAAATATGGACAAAAGAGCTCAATTCAAGAGGGGACGTAGAGTGGCTACCCTTCACATCAAGGCAGCATTTGATTGAGTGTGGCATCAAGGAGCTATAGCAAAATTGAAGTCAGGCGCCATAAGGGGGAAACTCTTCACTGGTTGGAGTCACGAAGGAAGATGGTTGTGGTTGTTGGAGGTGAATCATTTCAATCCCAGGACATTGCTGCAGGAGTTCCTCAGGGTAGTGTCCTAGGTCCAACAATTTTTATCTGCTTCATCAATGACCTTCCTCTCCATCATAAAGTCAAAAGTGGGGATGTTTGCTGATGATTGCACAGTGTTCAGTACCATTCATATCTCTTCAGATACTGAAGCAGTCCATGTCCACATATAGCAAGACCTGAATAATAGTCAGGCTTCGGCTGATAAATGGCTAGTAACATTGTAGCCACACAAGTGCCAGGCAATGAACATCTCCTACGAGAAAGAATCTAACCATCTACCCTTGACATTCAACAGCTTAACTATCACTGAATCCCCCACCATCAACATCCTGGGGGTTACCATTGAGCAGAAACTGAACTGGACTAGCCACATAAATACTGTGGCTACAAGATCAGGTCAAAGGCTAGGAATTCTGTGGTGAGTAATTCACTTCCTGACTCCCTAACGCCTGTCCACCATCTACAAGGCACAAGTCAGGAGTGTGATGGAATACTCTCCACTTGGCTGCTTGGGTGCAGCTCCCACAACACTCAAGAAGCTCGACACCATCCAGGACAAAGCAGCCTATTTGATCGGCATGCCATCCACTATCTTAAACATTCACTCCCTCCACCACTTGCATACAATGGTAGCAATGTATACCATATACAAGGTGCACTGCAGCAACTCACCAAGTCTCCTGCAACAGCACCTTCCAAACTCGCGACCTCTACTGCCTCGATGGACAAGGGCAGCAGATTTATTTATTTATTTAGAGATACAGCACTGAAACAGGCCCTTCGGCCCACCAAGTCTGTGCCGACCATCAACCACCCATTTATACTAATCCTACATTAATCCCATATTCCTACCACATCCCCAACTTCCCTCAATTCCCCTACCACCTACCTATACTAGGGGCAATTTACAATGGCCAATTTACCTATCAACCTGCAAGTCTTTGGCTATGGGAGGAAACCGGAGCACCCGGTGAAAACCCACACGGTCACAGGGAGAACTTGCAAACTCCACACAGGCAGTACCCAGAATCGAACCCGGTTCGCTGGAGCTGTGAGGCTGCGGTGCTTACCACTGCGCCACTGTGCTGCCCGAAGGGTTGTTAAGAACAATGCAGTCGTTTCATGATCACTATTAATGAGACTAGCATTTTATTCCAAATTTATTAATTAATTGAATTTCCTCTAGCTGTCATATGTGATTTCAACTCATATCCCAGGCCACTAGATAAGTAACATTACCACTGTGCCACAGTTCCACCACCTTTTAAGAACAATGCAGTCGTTTCATGATCACTATTAATGAGACTAGCATTTTATTTCAAATTTATTAATTAATTTAATTTCCTCTAGCTGTCATGTGGGATTTGAACTCATATCCCTACAGCATTATTCCAGGCCACTAGATTACTAGTTAAGTAACATTAGCACTGTGCCACAGTTCCAGATGCATGGGAACACCACCACCTGCAAATTCCCCTCCAATCCACACACTATCCTGAGTCGGAACTATATTGCTATTTCTTTACTATCGCTGGGTCAAAAACCTGGAATTGCCTCCCGAACAGCACTGTTGATGTACTTACACCAGATGGTCTGCTGCGGTTCAAGATGGCAGCTCACCACCACCTTCTCAAGGACAATTCGGGATCTGCAACAATTGCTGGCCTTGCCAGCGATGTTCACATCCCATGAAAGAATAGAAAAATTAGACAAAATAAAAAGACAGAGGAAAAGTTAAAAAATGTTAATTTTGACATTTTTAAATCTCTAAAATTTCAAAGCTGAGGAATTAGACAACATACTTACACTAGTTAATTTTCCGTGCTAGAGTGATTGATTGTCAGTACTTAACTCTTATCATGTCTTGAAAATAGTACTTAGATTGAAATGAACAAGAGTAAACTTGCACTGGCAGGTTAACTTGTATCTCTCGTGCAAAAACAGCAACTTCATGCCATTCAATGCATGTCAATGGTGGGGCAGACAACAAGGGCTGAATTTTATGAAGCCACCAGGACTTCTGATGCTTGGCCAGAAAGATGAGGGAAACCCATCTCGGCAGTTTGGGGGAACTTTGGCTGCATTTTACAGCTCTCAGACAGCTAATTGCCTGGTGCCAGGGTTCCCGTCTTTTTAAGGACGGGGATCCTGCCTCCAAGAGCAGCTGGCCAATCAGAGGGCTGGCAGCTCAGCAGTCGCAGCAGTGTCACCGAATGCAAAAAAAATATGCAGCATATCATCCGCAATCTTCAGGGATAGCAGAGAGAGGGATTCTGACTTTGAAAACAATAAAAAACATTTTGTTCAGAAAACTGTTACCAATGTGCTTAATGGCAATTAAAGCAACACCCCATAGCACCACAAAAATATCTCTTTCACAAACAATGATAGGAAGTTAAATGAGGACCCAGGATACCTGCCAGTGTCACAAGTATTGATAACTCCCACTATGCAGGGAATAGTAGGAAAGGAATGGTTAACAAAAATGATTTAGCATGAACCAAGCTCAATATTGTGGCAAAAGAATTAAGCTATTCAAAAAAGTTTAAGAAATATGTTGACAAAAATCCATCAGAGCATTTACATCTGAAATTGGAGACCTATTAATGATACTGGACTATTGGGACAAAATCTCCTGCATTTGTACCTAAATGGAAAGGACCATTTCCCATTGTGGCCAAAGCAAGTGCAGCCATATACCTAATCCAATATCCAGACAACAAGATCAGAAAGGTAACTGGATGATACCATATCGACCATTTAAGACAGTCCACAGATGGAACTGATGTATAACTGTACTCTCCTGATTTTAGGAAAAGCCATCATGGAAATGAGAAGGGTATGGAGGAGATGGATTGTTGGAGTAATGGCTCCAATAATGATGCTAAACACTCAACCCATCCTGTTAAGTGGAGAGATACCACATGCAAGTATGACAATGGAGACCAAATGGGGAGAAATAGTGAACAGAACAGTGATAGTCAGCAAAGAATATCCCCTGATTCTTGGATGTGTGTTTGGAAGGAAAGGAAATGGATCATGGCTGCTCATGGAAAACAAGAATCAGTTGAGGATAATTGAAACAGACTTAGGTGCATCAAAGAATGGACCAACATCAATATGGTCTGTGGAATGCCAAACATGGAGAGCCCCAGATGGGAACCGAGGTTTCCTTATGTACATCAAGTCTATGAAGGACAATACCAGTGTTAGGATTTGAATAACATCAACATAAACTCCACTGAACCAAATGTAAGGGTCAAGAAAGGACCCTGGATGGATAAGAGTGACACATGACCCGAGGTGGCAATGGCTCTAAAGATTGGCTTGGTTGCACAATCAATGTCGCAATTGATGTATTTCAAAGTGAGTTAGGAACTTGTACTGGATTTATTGAACTGATGGATGTAACATTTCCAAAAGGTTTATGTGATGGATACTATGAAGCATTGCTTTGAACTGTATTAGATCACTTTAGACAATGGAGGTGGGAAAGGAAATGAGAAGTGTTGAGCGAAGATCAAGGTAAGTGTGAACAGCAAACAGCCTCCCAAAGGAAAATTAGACAATTCGACAAATTAGACTAGATTAGTCAAAGAAAATCAGTACTATAATCAGGCCTAATTAGCAACACAACTGAAGAAATTATTAACTAAAGAAAATAAAGGAGAGAGATCAATCAATGAACAGATGCAAAATATCTTATAATTTAAAGAAATTGTAGGGGGTATGAAGAATATGATGAACAAGATCATTAACGACGACAATATTCTAACCTCTAATGCCTTGTGCAGACTCACCTGCAGTTTGCATGTTTGTCCTACCAGGATGAAATGATTGAAGAAGGTCTAAAAGATACGCTGGAAGGGAGGTTACTCAATTGGATCTTTGATAAGCAATTACAAAGATGGGAACTAGAAGAAGATATTAATGGGCCAGAATATGCTGCAAAAACGAGGGTGGATTTAATGCTGTTCACTGTTATTAATGTGCACATCATGCAGCAACTTGTGGCCTGGAAGAGCGACTCCATGAATTACAAATTGTCATAGATTGCTGAAGGATTTCCACCATTCCACCACTTGCTTCATGAAAACGGCATCTCACTGACAGCCTCAACATTGACATTCAGAAGTTGTTGTATTGACACAATAAATATGAACAAAACCCATCACAGATATTTAGGGCTGTTCCAAAATGATAACATTTCCCTGTTAAGGGTGTGATTTATGCTCCAGCATGCTACTTGAGCCTGGATTCGCACAAAAGCAGCATTTCAACTGTGGAATCCTTTGCCTCCATCTCAGCAGCTTCCTTTAGGCCCCTCTGCAACACCCCTTCCTCCCCCCACAACCTCCCCGGTGCCTTCTGTAGCCCTCGCCTCCTCAGGTTGATGTGGACCTGTGGAAGGAAGAATAAAATGTTACGATGGTGCAATATGTTCATCCGTCACATCACAAATGTTTTACCTTCACATCCAAAGTGCAACACCAAAGAAGACAAATTGCCCCACTTTATACGGTGGCAGCATTCAGCCGTTGTACGAGGGTCCTTCTCACTCTGATCTCCTCCTGCCACACTGCAGTCATGAGAGAAGTTTTAAACATTCAGCACATTCACAAAACCTTTCTGTCTCCTGGCCAAAGCCAGAAATAGGACACTCGTTTTGGCTCAATCCAATGCAATTGATTAGGCATCAGAGAGTAAACCAGTAACCTTGCAGCTGAGTGACCCTTTCTTCATGGTGGGTAACCTCTCTCAGGTAGGGATTGCCCTCTGCCCTGTGTGCCCCACCCCATCAGACACCCGCTCCCCCAACCCCTATCATATAAATCCCCCCATCATGCTGCCCCCACCAGTCAAACACCCCACCTTTATTTGGCCCCAATGGCATTCAAAGCCATCTTGCCATACATATACAGAAATTTTAAATTAGTTTGCGGTTGTTGCTGGGAATAATAGTTTTTTTAATGGTTCATGGGATGTGAGTGTCGCTGGCTAGGACAGCATTTATTGCCCATCCTTAATTGCCCTTGAGAAGGCAATTAGGGACGGGCAATAAATGCTGTCCTAGCCAGCCACACCCACATCCCATGAATGAATAAAAAAAATCTATTACTCCCAGCAACAGCCACAAATACATAGGATCAGGGATATGCATTTTAAAGAACTACTTCACGATTTAGTTTTAATCAGCTCAAATCTCAATTGTAGAGATATGTGCCACAAAATTAGGCTCTGTAATGCTACTGGTGCTAGTGCTATGCAAGCCCCAAAGGCAGAAAACTAATCACTCACAGTTGAACATGTGTTCAGCTACACAAGGAACCTCCCACTAGGGCTATTTAAAGAACCAGCCATCCAACTTGCAGCTGAGGTGCTTTTGACTTACTTCTTAGTTTAGTTTAGAGATACAGCACTGAAACAGGCCCTTCGGCCCACCGAGTCTGTGCCAACCATCAACCACCCATTTATATACTAATCCTACACTAATTCCATATTCCTACCACATCCCCACCTGTCCTTATATTTCCCTACCACCTACCTATACTAGGGACAATTTATAATGGCCAATTTACCTATCAACCCGCAAGTCTTTGGCATGTGGCGAAGTTTGTGCAACTGCTGTTGCTTGTTTTTGGAGGTCTGTTGGTGAGCTGGTGCATCCATTCAGAGAAGGCAGAGGATTTGATCACCTGTACACATCAAGTCTGCAACAGGGAAGGGAGCTGCAGTTGCGATGTCTCTGGGTTTGCAACATGACTGAGAAATGGAGCAGAGGCTGTAGAGAGGGGAAGATCTGCGAGGAGGGGCTCTCAACAGCAGGCCCTACTCACCATGTGTTCTCAGTGGAGTGAAATACTTCCACTTCACCCAGTGTAGTGCCTGACTCAGGTTCAACAGGTCATAGAACTGTGCCACTTCCTTTAACATGCCCTGGGGCCTCGCACCAAAGTGAGGACAGAACTGCCAGTGGCTGTCACATTTAAGCTTCCCTGTGACCGGATCATCCCAGGCAGATGCAAGTGACATACCAGATGTCTCCAGTATGTTATCCATCACTGCATTCGGGAGGTGACAGAAGCCCAATATGGAAAAAAAGATGATTACATCATGTTCTCTCTGAACAGGGAGAAGCAGGATGAGCAGACAGGACAGCGGATTCCCAATGGTGCAGGGACTCATCAACTGCATGTAAGTGACTCTGCGGCCCCCATGCCAATGTGGGGAGCTGCAGGAACTGCAAGGGCTACATTTCCATTAATGTGCAGCAGGTCTGCAACCATGCATGAACCAAAATGTCAGTGAATGCCTGCTGTCCTGGCAACAACAATCATGCCTTCATCCTGAGGCAGTCTATCATTCCCGTTGTCTTCAGGTCTTCAAGAAAAAACAGAGGGTGGCAGCTAGGAGACAAGGGATACCTCCTGTACACCAGGCTGATGACCCCTTTCCTCACCATCTGGCCACGCGAGAAGAACAGACATAGAATGAAAGCCATGCAGCCACCAGAAACCTCTTGGTCAGACCATCAGAACACTTCCGCTGCCTGGAACGCTCAGGGGGAGCCCTCCAATACATGCCAGTATGTGTCTCCAAGTCATGGAGGTCTGCGGCATCCTCCACAACATTGCCATCATGAGGGCGCAGCCAATGCACCAGGCATCCTGAGGCCACCTCGGGAGGAGGACAAAGAATGGAGGAAGAGGAAGAGCAGGAGACAGGGAGGATACATCTGGGACCCCTTCAGTCTGAATGGGCTGTTCAAGGACACCTGCTCAGACTCTGCTTCCTTTAGAAGAATATCTCTGCAGCACCATGACTCCACCATTCCTCAGTTAACCCTTCATATGGGACACCCCATCACAGTGTCCCCTTGGCCACGATTCTGCAGTAAAAGCCACTGACAATAATCTTTCCATAACATCTTTATCCAAAAACACATCCACTTATACAAGGAGAAATGAACTATTCACCCTTGTGTATTCCCTGAGTGCCTGTCCTGCGGGTACCTTTGCCTATCCTAATGCTCCAACACAGTGCTCTCCCAGTGGCTGCAGTGTGGCTGGTGGAAGGTTGCTGACCTCCACTAGAGGAGACTGCAATTGGCCTTGCAGGACATCCTCAAGCATTTCTGGGCCTTGAGGGCTCAGCTTTGGACTGCAACACCTCAATATGGGCGGCAGCAGTCTGGGCTGACTGGCTGCGAAGCAACAGAAAGGGCAATGGCCGATTGGCAGTGGTGGGAGCACAAATGATGTCACCCTGAAAGAAGTTCATGCTCTAAAGTGTCACTGCCACTCCCACTGGGCAGCACCTCAGTAATTTTAGTAATCTGTTGGAGAATAGATTGTTGGACTGCTGCGTGAGCCTGCATGCCCCTTTGACACTGGGTTCTGCAGCTATGAGGGCAGCAGTCTGAGCCTGTATGGTAACAAACATGGATCTCCTGACCTCTTTCGAGCTTCCACTGCAGCACTGAAATGTTGGGTGGCTTCCACCCATGCTGCAGTGGACGCTGAGACAGTGGTCCCCAGATGCTGCAGCATAGCCTCATCTGCCAGTGCAGTCATGGAGCTGGCCATTACTTCCACACTTGAAAGGATGGTCTCCAAGCTTTGTGTGCTGCCCTGTGCTATATTGGAGCTTGACTCCTCCATGCTCCTTGACAGTCATAGGAGGATGTCTGGCAGGCCTAATAAACCACCATGCATCTCGGGTGCACACACATCAGCATTCTCCTGTATTCCGTCCCATTGATATCCTCATTAAGACCCCGAAACAGAACTTGTGTGTGACCTTGCCTTCCAGTGAGGGGGCACACAAACTGTCCTTTCCCCCTGGCCTGACTGCAGCCCAATAGCGTGATCAGTGGGTTGGGGAATGGTGTGGGGTTACAGAAATAGGGGGTCGGGGCAACCTGGAGCATTCCTGGTCCTCTCAGATCCACATTTGCATAAGGAACTGACCTTTTTTGGTGAAGGAGTTCTGTAGAGTTGGTTTCCTGCGTACAGCATATGGAAAGGGACTAACTCCTGCTTCAGGCATAGGTAAAAGATGCCTCTTTATTTTATTTATTTATAGATACAGCACTGAAACAGGCCCTTTGGACCACCAAGTCTGTGCCAACCAACAACCACCCATTTATACTAACCCTGCAGTAATCCCATATTCCCTACCACCTACCTACACTAGGGGCAATTTACATATCAACCTGCAAGTCTTTGGCTGTGGGAGGAAACCGGAGCACCCGGTGAAAACCCACGTGGTCACAGGGAGAGCTTGCAAACTCCACACAGGCAGTACCCAGAATCGAACCTGGGTCCCTGGAGCTGTGAGGCTGTGGTGCTAACCACTACGCCACTGTGCCGCCCAAATAAGATAGGTTGCTTTTGGCTGGAAGTGTGTGTGCATTTCCTGCCTGCCATTTTGGGGCCTTAGGAGGCCATGCAGTTCCTGACAAACAGGTGCTAAAAGGTCCAATTTATACTCCAAAGATTTTTACATCACAAAAGGAAGCCATTTAGCCCATCTTGCCTGCGCCTGTTTTCTATATGAGCGAACTATTTAGTTCCATTTATTTGCCTTTTCCCCATACTCACATTTTTTTCTTTTATCAAATATTTATTCACTTTCCTTTTAAAAGCTATTGTGAATTCTGCTTCTATGACTGTTTTCATGCCATGGCAATTTTCTCTGTGAAATAGTCTCCTAAAATATTCTCCTAATTTCTCTTTTCATTAGATAAATGAATAAACATGTAACATCGTCCCTTTGCATACTTCATCTGTGTAAATAAATCTGTGCTCTAATGTGTTTTGGAAAAATTCCTGAAATTAAGTATGCGCAAAATATAATCGACATCAAAATTAGAAATATATATGCTACAAATATATATAATATATTCTAAATATGACTGATTAATTCTATTACAGTGCACATAATTACATATTGAGAGCTTGGATTGTTAAAATTAGTACATTGCACTTCCTTTATAGGTGCAAGCTGTGGTAACATTACTCTTTCCAGTTCTTGATATGTTAATTTTCTTTCTGCAGAATTTAGCAATGATTATCAAATATATCATTTTTGATGATCACCAAATTGACTACCATACATACTGAACTATGCCAGGGCATGGCTCTGACAACAATTGACATTTTGTCCTCACTTTTTATTCATAACTTTAAAATCACTACCAAATCAGTTTCTCCAAAATGGAAACTGCCTTTTCAAGGCTTTAACAGGGCAATTGGCGCTGTCTCTACTGTGGAGAGAAGGCTGTTTGTCTTTGATAAGAAACCAATTAAGTTAACAGTGTTATTAACCAAAGGTGAATTGAACAAGTCCATTGTCTATTTTAGATTGATTTTTGTCGAATCCCCTAGCACAGACAAATTATATTTATGATCTACATCAGCCCCCCCCCTCCTCCTGAGCCATCACGCATGTGGCCCATTGCATATGTGCTGGTGTTAGCTCTTCTGTAGAAGTTACCTCTGTTAATCCTTTTTTCCTACTCTAATCCTATTTACCAGTCCTTTCCCTATATCCCTGCTCGACATTTTGCAAATACGTATCTAATCAACTTTTAAATAATGTTACAGACTCTAACTTAATAGCCACATCTGGTAGGACATTTTGGGTGTTAAATTTGAAAGCCCCCAAAAATGGATAGGGAAATCACGATGCACAATTAACCCACGCCAGTTGATTGTAATTACACCAACTTCATACTGCCTGCTATTCCTGGGCTATACCCATCATAATCATATCATAAGTGGCTAACACCACTTAAAGTTAGACAGTACAGCTTACAAGTAGTGTGTACCGCTTTAAGTATCAGATGTTGACAGTTGTGCAGGAATTGACTCTGATCTGCAAACACTGAACAATGATACAATATGGGAGAGTGCAGGTTCCAAGATTTTTGAATGCTGGATGCATTGGTTGAGGAGGTGGAAAGAAGGATTAATGTCCTGTATCTGCAGGGGCCAGAAGGTCCTCCAGACACATACTCAGAAGGCAGTGGGAGCACATAGCCATGGAGGTCAATGCCAGCAGTCAAGCTCCAAGGGCCTGGATGCAGTGCCGCAAAAAGTTTAATGAGCTCACATGAGTGGTCAAGGTCAGTGAACGCATCATCAAATGCCATATCCTACCAAGTGTGCTACTAATGCAGACACTGCTCAACTCATCACACCTAAAATTCATATGCTTCACCTCACTCTCACATTTAGCACTGCTGCAAGACTGACATCCACGCTTCATAGCTTGCACATATTGCCAAATATTCAAGCATGACAGACATATCACCCCAAACAAATTGCACAACAGTCACTGAAACACTTGCCTCTCTCTTGCAAACAAAGTGGCGCCCAAACAGTGGCAGCAGGAGCTAACTGGAGAGGGATAAGTGAGCCTGAATATCCTAATTCACAAGGGAGAGCTGTTTTGGGATGCCCGTTGCTGACACTGTGGCCAGCAGTGGGGCTGAAACCATTGTGATGATGCTAAGAGAAAGGCCACAGAATGCATTCTGGGAGGGGGACTTCAATGGCAATCACCAAAACTGGCAGAGTAGCACCACCACAGACTGAACTGGCCATTTACTGAAGGACATATCTACCAGACTGGGGCTGTGGCAGGTGATGAGAGAACCAACAAGAGGGAAAGCCTAATTGACCTCGTCCTCACCAATCTACCTGTTGCAGAAGCATCTTTTCTTTTCCAAAAATATACTTTATCCATAAAAATCTGTAAAAAAAAATTACAAAACCATTCCAGAATGACATTCCAGAAAGTGCAAAAGAAACAGTTTCCTTCAATACAGAATGTAAGGTGCCTCACAACTCTTCCGTTCCATTTTACATGCAATGAACATTTGCATTACACAGCAAAACCATATTTTGTGCATACAGCCCGAGGGGGTTTACATGGGTTCCAGACCCTTGGTTCACTATAGCGGGTGGACCTTACACAGTGGCCTTTCCCCATTGAGCCTTTGCAGCGACAACTGTCCGGTTGCAGGTGCTTTTTTTTTTCCTAAAATACACTTTATTCATAAAAATCTGTAAAAAAAAACATTACAAAACTGTTCAAAACAGCACCAAATTGACATTCCAGAAAGTGCAAAGGAAATCAGTTTTCTTCAATACAGGAGTGAGTTGCCTCACAACCCTGCCATTTCATTTTACATACGATGTACATTTTACAGCAAAACCATATTTGGTGTATACAGCCCGAGGGATTTTCCATGGGTCCAGCCCCTCAGTTCACCTTGGTGGGGGGACCTTACACAGTGGTCTTTCCGCATTGAGCCTTTGTGGCAGCTGCCCCAAGCTTTATTGTGTCCCTCAGCACATAGTCCTGGACCTTGGAATGTGCCAGTCTGCAACACTCAGTCACGGACAATTGTTTGTACTGGAAGACCAGCAAGTTTCGGGCAGACCAAAGAGTGTCTTTCACTGAATTGATGGTCCTCCAGCAGCAGTTGATGTTTATCTTGATGTGCGTCCCTGGGAACAGCCCGTAGAGCACAGACTCCTTTGTTACAGAGCTGCTTGGGAAGAACCTCGACAAAAACCACTGCATCTCTGTCCACACCTGCTTTACAAAGGCACATTCTGGAAGGAGGTGGGCAACAGTCTCTTCCCCACCACAGCTACCTCAAGGGCGGCGTGCAGAGGCGGTGAGATTCTAGGTGGGCAGGAAGAATCTGACAGGGAGGTCCCATCTCACCACCAGCCAAGCTACGTCTTGGTGCTTGTTGAAAGTTCTGGTGATGAGGCATTCTGCCGAAAGACTTTGGCAGTCTGCTCGGGGAACGATCCGACAGGATCCACCATCTCCTTTTCCCGTATGACCTTGAGGACATTCCATGCCTGATGGATTGGTGGTCAAAGGTGTTTTTTTGCACAGACCATTCCATGAAGGATAGATGGTATGGCACGATCTAACTGGATGGAGCCTTCCGCGGCAATGTGACCAGACCCATCCTTCGCAACACCGGGGATAGATAGAACCTCAGCACGTAGTGACACTTGGTGTTTGTGTACTGGGGCTCTGCGCACAGCTTGATGCAGCCGCACACGAAGGTGGTCATCAGGATGAGGACGACGTTGGATACATTTTTACTGCCTTTATCCAGAGGTTTGAACATCGTGTCCCTCTGCACCCGATGCATTTTGCATCTCCAGATAATGCGAAAAATGGCTCAGGCGACCGCCACGGCACAGGAGTGGGGTATGGGCCAGACCTGCGCCACATACAGCAGCAACGTGAGTGCCTCGCACCTGATGGCCAGGTTCTTACCCACAATGGAGAGAGAACGCTGGTCCCACATACTCAGTTTATGGTGTATCATGGCTGCCTGCTCCTTCCAGGTTTTGGCGCATGCCCTAGCCCTTACAAACCATATCCCCAGCACCTTCAGGTAGTATGATCTGGCAGTGAAGTGGAAAAAGGATCGGTCAGCCCAGTTCCCAAAGAACATGGTCTCGCTCTTGCCGCAATTTACTTTGGTTCCTGGGGCCAGTTTGAACTGGTCGCAGATGCTCATCAGACTGCGAACGGACAGCAGATCTGAGCAGAAGAGGGCGATGTCGTCCATATACAGGGAGTCTTTGACCTGAGTGCCTCCGCTACCTGGGATTGTCACTCCTCTTATACCCGCATTCTTCCTAATGGACTCAGCAAAGGGTTTGATCCAGCAAACAAACAAGATCGGGGAGAGAGGACAGCCCTGTCTGACTCCAGATTGGATCGGGAAACTTTCTGATTCCTACCCATTGATTGAGACTGCACTATTGATGTTTGTGTAGAGCAGTTTGATCCAATTGCGGATTCCCTCCCCAAACCCCATTTTGGACAGCACATTCATCATGTATGTGGGCGATATCCTGTCAAAAGCTTTCTCCTGGTCCAAGCTGATGAGACAGGTGTCCACCCCCCTGTCCCGTACATTGGCGATCTTATCCCTGAGTAGCATGAGACTATCAGGGATCTTCCTGTGGGTACAGTACAGGTCTGTTCAGGGTGAATCAACAACTCCAGAGCAGACTTGACCTGACTGGCGATGACTTTGCACAGAATCTTGTAGTCTACATTAAGCAATGAAATGGGCCTCCTATTCCTGCTTTCCACCCTCTCCCCTTTCCTCTTGAAGATGAGGGTGATGATGCCTTTCCTCATGGATTTGACATGCTGCCGGCCCAGAAGTATACTCTTGTACACTACTAGCAGGTCTGGGCCGATCCAGTCCCACAGGGCCGAATACAACTCAACCGGTAAGCCGTTGCTTCCGGGAGTTTTACTCGTCTTGAAGGACCTGACGATCTTTGTAAGCTCGTCCAGAGTTAGCGGTTTGTCCAGACTCTCCTGCTTGCTGGCATCTATGACCTCCGTGATAGATGACAGGAAGGATTGGGAGGTCATGCTGTCCATGGGCTTCCCGTCGTTCAGCCCAGCATAAAAGGATTTGCTAATCATATCCTGTTCAATAGAACGGACTCTGGACTGGAAGATGATCTTGGAGGCCTCCGTGGCAAAGAGCGAGGGCTCTTCACCTCATGGCCTCGATCTCGCAGGTGCTTTTTTTAATTTCCAAAATATACTTTATTCATAAAAATCTGTAAAAAATACATTACAAAACAGTTCAAAACAGTACCAAGTCGACAAAACAAAGAGTTCAAAGGAAATCAGTTTCCTTCAATACAGGAGTGAGTTGCGTCACCACCCTTCCATTTCATTTTACATGCCATGCACATTTTGCAGTAAACCCATATTTGCTGGATACAGCCTGAAGGGTTTTCCATGGATCCAGCCCCTCAGTTCACCTTGGTGGGGGGACCTTACACTGTGGTCTTTCCCCATAGAGCCTTTGCAGTGGCTGCCCCAAGCTTTAGTGCGTCCCTCAGCACATAGTCCTGGACCTTGGAATGTGCCAGTCTGCAACACTCAGTCGCAGACAACTCTTTGTGCTGGAAGACCAGCAAGTTTCGGGCAGACCAAAGAGCGTCTTTTACGAATTAATGGTCCTCCAGCAGCAGTTGATGTTTATCTCGGTGTGCGTCCCTGGGAACAGCCCGTAGAGCACAGACTCCTTTGTTACAGAGCTGCTTGGGAAGAACCTCAACAAAAACCACTGCATCTCTCTCCAGACCTGCTTTACAAAGGCACATTCTGGAAGGAGGTGGGCAACAGTCTCTTCCCCACCACATCCACCTCGTGGGCAGCATGCAGAGGCGGTGAGATTCTAGGCGTGCAGTAAGAATCTGACCATTTTTCCCACCATCTCACCACCAGCCAAGCTACGTCTTGGTGCTTGTTTGAAAGTTCTGGTGATGAGGCATTGTGCCAAATGACTTTGGCGGTCTGCTTGGGGAGCCTTCCGACAGGATCCACCATCTCCTTTTCCCGTAGGACCTTGAGGACATTCCGTGCAGACCACTGACTGATGGATTGGTGGTCAAAGGTGTTTTTCTGCACAAACCTTTCCATGAAGGATAGGTGGCATGGCACAGTCTAACTGGATGGAGCATTCCACGGCAATGTGACCAGATCCATCCTCTGCAGCACCGGGGACAGATAGAACCTCAGCACGTAGTGACACTTGGTGTTTGCGTACTGGGGATCTACGCACAGCTTGATGCAGCCGCACACAAAGGTGGTCATCAGGATGAGGGCGATGTTGGGTACATTTTTTCCACCCTTATCTAGAGGTTTCAACATTATGTCCCTCTGGACCGGTCCATTTTGGATCCCCAGATGAAGTGGAAATTGGCTCGGGTGACCACCACGGCGCAGGAGTGGGTTATGGGCCAGACCTGCGCCACATACAGCAACAACGTGAGTGCCTCGCACCTAATGACCATGTTCTTATCCACAATGGAGAGAAATCGCTGCTCCCACATGCTCAGCTTATGGTGTACCCTGGCTACTCGCTCCTTCCAGGTTTTGGTGGACGCCCCAGCCCTTCCAAACCATATCCCCAGCACCTTCAGGTAATCTGACCTGACGGTGAAGGGGACAAAAGATCAGTCAGCCCAGTTCCCAAAAAACATGGCCTCACTCTTGCCATGGTTTACTTTGGCTCCCGAGGCCAGTTCGAACTGGTCGCAGATGCTCATCAGTCTGCAACGGACAGCAGATCTGAGCAGAAGACGGCGACATCATCCATGTACAGGGAGGTTTTAACCTGAGTGCCTCCACTGCCTGAGATTGTCACCCCTCTTATGCTCGCATCCGTCCTAATCAACTCAGCAAAGGGTTCAATACAGCAAACAAACAAGACAGGGGTGAGAGGACAGCCCTGTCTGACTCCAGATTGGATCGGGAAACTTTCAGATTCCCACCCATTGATTGAGACTGCGCTACTGATGTTTGTGTAGAGCAGTTTGATCCAATTGCAGATTCCCTCCCCAAACCCCATTTTGGAAAGCACGCCCATCATGTAGGTGTGCGATACCCTGTCAAAAGTCTTCTCCTGGTCCAGGCTGATGAGGCAGATGTCCACCCTCCTGTCCCGCACATAGGTGATCGTATCCCTGAGTAGCGCGAGACTATCAGAGATCTTCCTGCCGGGTACAGTGCAGGTCTGATCGGGGTGAATCACCGACTCCAGAGCAGATTTGACTCGACTGGTGATGACTTTGGACAGAATCTTGTAGTCAACATTAAGCAGTGAGATGGGCCGTCAATTTTTGATTTCTGCCCTCTCCCCTTCCTCTTGTAGATGAGGGTGATGATGCCTTTCCTCATGGATTCTGACATGCTGCCGGCCAGGAGCATATTCTCGTATACTTCCAGCAGGTCTGGGCCGATCCAGTCCCACAGGGCCAAATACAACTCAACCGGTAAGCCATCGCTTCTGGGAGTTTTACTCATCTCAAAGGACTTGACGGCCTTTGTCAGCCTGTCCAGAGGTAGTGGCTTGTCCAGTCTCTCCCTCATGCTGTCATCTAAGACCTCTGTGATAGATGACAGGAAGAACTGGGAGGCTCTGCTGTCTGTGGGCTTCGCGTCATATAACCCAGCATAAAAGGATTTGCTGATCTCGCAGGTGCATCTGTCCACAACAATATTGGTTGGAGTGATCACCACACAGTCCTTTTGGAGACGGAGTTCCATCTTCACACTGAGGATACCCTCCATAGTATTGTGTGGCACTACTACTGTGCTAAATGGGATAGACTCAGAACAGATCGAGCAGCTCCAAACTTTTTTTTATTCATTCCTGGGATGTGGGTGTCGCTGGCTGGGCGAACGTTTATTGCCCATCCCTAAACTGGGCATCCATGAGGCATTGTGGGCCATCAGCTGCAGCAGAATTGTATTTAACCACATTCTGTAACCTCATTGCCCAGCATATCCCTCACTCTAACCATTACGATCAAGCCAGGGGATGAACCCTGGTTCAATGAGGAGTGTAGGAGAGCATGCCTGGAGCAGCAACAGGCATACCTAAAAATGAGGTGCCAACCTGGTGAAGCCACAACCCAGGACTACATGCATGCTAAACAGCAGAAGCAACATGCGACATTCAGAGCTAAGTGATCAGATCAAAGCTCTGTAATCATGCAACATCCAGTCATGAATGGTGGTGGAGAGTTAAGCAGCTAACTGGAGGAGGAGGCGCCACAAACATCCCCATCCGCAATGATGAGGGAGCCCAGCAAGTCAGTACAAAAGTCAAGGCTGAAGCATTTGCAACCATCTTCAGCCAGAAATGCCAAGTGAATGATCCATCTCGGCCTCCTTCTGAGGTTCCGCACATCACAGATGCCAGTCTTCAGCCAATTCGATTTACTCCATGTAATATAAAGAAATGGCTGAAGACACTGGACACAGCAAAGGCTATGGGCCCTGACAATACCCCAGCTATAGTACTGAGGATTTGTGCTCCTGAACTAGTCACGTCCCTAGCCAATCTGTTCCAGTATAGCTACAATACTGGCATAAACCCAATAATGTAGAAAGTTGCCCAGGTATGTCTTGTTGAGAAAAAGCAGGACAAATCCAATCTAGCCAATTACCACCCCGCTAGTCTATTCTTAATGATCAGCAAAGTGATGGAAGGTGTCGTTGACATTATCAAGTGGCACTTATTCAGTAATAACATTCTCACTGATGCTCAGTTTGGGTTCCACCAGGGCCACTCAGCTCCAGACCTCATAACAGCCTTGATCTAAACATGGACATAAGAGCTGAATTCAAGAGGTGAGGTGAGACAATTTCCCTTGACATCAAGGCAACATTTAACTGAGTGTGACATCAAGGAGCCCTAGCAAAATTGAAGTCAATGGAAATCAGGGGGAAAACTCTCCACTGATTGGAATCATACCTAACACAAAGGAAGATGGATGTGGCTGTTGGAGGCCAATCATCTCAACCCCAGGGCATCATTGCAGGAGTTCATCATTGTAGTGTCCTAGTCCCAACCATGTCCAGTTGCTTCATCAACTATCTTCAGTTGTTTCCCTCTAACATAAGGTCAGAAGTGGGAAAATTTCCTGATGATTGTACAATATTTGAAACTCCTCAGATATTGAAGCAGTCTGTGCCTGTATGCAGCAAGACATGGACAACATTCTGGCTTGGGCTGTTAAGTGGCAAGTAACATTGCCACACAATGACCATCTCCATCAAGAGAGTTTCTAACCATCTCCCCTTGACATTCAATGGCATTACCATTGCTGAATCATCCATCAACATCCTGGGGGTTATCATAGACCAACCATGTAAATACTGTGGCTACAAGAGCAGGTCAGAGGCTGGAAATTCTGCTGTGAGTAACTCACCTCCTGACTCTCCAAAGCTTTTCCACCATCCACAAGGCATAGTCAGGAGTATGTGGGATACTCTCCACTTGCTTGAAATAGTGCAGCTCCAACAATACTCAACAAGTTCAACACCATCCAGGACAAAGTGGCCTGCTGATTGGCACCCCATCCACAAACTTAAACATCCACTTCCTCCACCACTGACGCACAGTGGCAGCTGGGTGTACCATTTACAAGATGCACTGCAGCAACACACCAAACCTGCAGCCTCTACCACCTAGAAGGTCAAGGGCAGATGCATGGGAACACCACCACCTGCAAACTCCCCTCTAAGCCACACACCATCGTGGCTTGGAACTATATTGCTGTTCCTTCACTATCGCTGGGTCAAAAACCTGGAACTCCTTCTCTAACTATACTTGACCGCATGGACTGCAGTAGTTCAAGAAGGCATCTCACTTCTCAAAGGCAGTTAGGGATGGGCAAGAAATGTTGGCCTTGCCAGCAAGGCTCACATCCCATGAACAAATAAAAAAAACATCTCACACCTAATCCTCCTTCTCACATCCTACTTCCCCCTCATACCACAATATCTTCTGATTTACAAGCTGTAAAGGCACTTCTTGCTTTCTGCCTCCACTTCTCCCCAACCCATAACTTTACTCTTGTTCCTTTCTCCTTTCAGATGCCCAAGAAGTGCAATCTGGCCAGGCAGTGGAGGAACAGCCAGAAAATAGTGCATCTTCTTCATCACTGTCACTCCATTTCACACTCGCAGACACCAGCTCAGATACAGACACCGCAATTGCCAGCTTGCTAAAGGGTGAGGTTGCACAGTAGTGATGCTGTAGAGAACTCAGAGGAGTACTTCGATAGCCAACAGATGAGGGATGATGGGCTCACACGATAAAATGCTTGATGTATTGGGATACCTGCCAGAAAGCCTTGGTCAATATCAAGGATCATGAAGAATTCTAACACCAACTTAGCACAGGGCTTTGCACAGAGCTTGGAACTCATCCTTTCCAGCATGGAAGTGGTGGCCAATTCTGTTTGCACACTTGTAGACCCAACCATGGTGCAGTGTCTGATGGCCAACGTTGCAGTCTCCACTGCAGCACAAGCAGAAGCCACTCAGTGTCTGAGTGTTGCAGTGGAAGCTCAGACTGCTGTTATGCAAAATGAGCTAGCTGGCCTGTAACCTCAAACTGCTGCTGTTGCTGTAAATTACAGTGTGCAAAGGGACTTGCAGGGTGTCACAGCAGTCCAGCAATCTGTCCTGTGACAAATTGTTAGAATTGCTGAGGCACCGCCTCAGGAGCCGGGCGGAAGGAGGGGGTAGGGGTGGCAGTGGCCTCATGGAGTATGAAACTGCTAACTTAATTAAGGAAGACAGAAATGGTCCTCCCACCCCTGCCTGTCCACCAGTGCCCTTGCTGCTGCCTGCCAGCCAGGCAGTCCAGAGCGCTGCTGACCATGCCGAGATGGCGAAGTCTGTAGCTAGGCCTTTTAGGGCCAGAGCTGCTCAAAGTTGTCCTTCAAGACCGTCTGCAGTCTTCTCTACTGAAAGTCAGCAGCATTCCACCAAACACACTGCAGCCACTGGGATAGCACTGCATAGGGGCACTGGGACAAGCAAAGGCACATGGAAGACAGACACTGAGGGAACGCTCAGGTGTGATTATTGACTTTTGTATGCAATGTGACATGGTTAATTTATAAATTTAGTTTTGAATGTTTATTTTGTGGTGGCTTTTCCTTTTGCATTGTGGCTACGCAGACAATGTGATGATCTCTGACATAGGAAGGTGAGATGTGGGGGTTGCTACAGCCAGGTGAGAAGTGGGAGAATGGATCTCCTCTTTTTCTGCCTCTCAGTTGACTGCAGCAGGTGTTTCTTTGAAGGAATTTGCTTGTAAATTTAGTGAATGTCTAACTGTTGAAGTGCTATGACTGTAAAAAAAATGTCAGGATTTTTTTTGTAAGGTTTAAAGGAAAAGGAAATAGTGTTTATTGGTCTTAAAACCCAATAAATAAAAAAAAAATTAAAAAAACACTCCAACTCACACTCACATTCACCCAGGGGATTCACACCCACCCACAGGTATGTTACAAGGAGAGAGGATAGGTTAATTTGTTTCAGAGTGTCCACAAGAAAATCAATCATATACGAACCCTGTAGGTTGATGCGTTGGATGGTTTCAGGCCATGTACGGTGATTTTTCCTGGACTCTGCGCCGATTTATAGTCTTGACGGATGATCTCAGTCTTGACGGATGATCTCAGTCTTTTCCTCTGATGTCAGCAGTTGTTTGGTTGAAGACACTGCCTGTGGTGTTTGGCTGGTCATATATCGGCAAGGGCACACGCTTGCAGAATGGGCTGGAGAGAAAGACGGATCATGAGTTCTCTTCTCACTGTTACCCATTCATTGTCTATCTACAACAATGACAGACTCTGGAGAAGCAGTCTCCTTCTAACACAAAGGGTTAGCTTGCTACTTCTTTCTTTTCTTTCTTTTGGGCCTCCTTATCTCGAGAGACAATGGAGGTGGTCAGTGGTTTGTGAAGCAGCGCCTAGAGTGGCTATAAAGGCCAATTCTGGAGTGACAGGCTCTTCCACAGGTGCTGCAGAGAAATTTGTTTGTCGGGGCTGTTGCACAGTTGGCTCTCCCCTTGCGCCTCTGTCTTTTTTCCTACCAACTACTAAGTCTCTTCGACTCGCCACAATTTAGCCCTGTCTTTATGGCTGCCCGCCAGCTCTGGCGAATGCTGGCAACTGACTCCCACGACTTGTGATCAATGTCACACGATTTCATGTCGCGTTTGCAGACGTCTTTATAGCGGAGACATGGACGGCCGGTGGGTCTGATACCAGTGGCGAGCTCGCTGTACAATGTGTCTTTGGGGATCCTGCCATCTTCCATGCGGCTCACATGGCCAAGCCATCTCAAGCGCCGCTGACTCAGTAGTGTGTATAAGCTGGGGGTGTTGGCCGCTTCAAGGACTTCTGTGTTGGAGATATAGTCCTGCCACCTGATGCCAAGTATTCTCCGAAGGCAGCGAAGATGGAATGAATTGAGACGTCGCTCTTGGCTGGCATACGTTGTCCAGGCCTTGCTGCCGTAGAGCAAGGTACTGAGGACACAGGCCTGATACACTCGGACTTTTGTGTTCCGTGTCAGTGCGCCATTTTCCCACACTCTCTTGGCCAGTCTGGACATAGCAGTGGAAGCCTTACCCTTGCGCTTGTTGATTTCTGCATCTAGAGACAGGTTACTGGTGATAGTTGAGCCTAGGTAGGTGAACTCTTGAACCACTTCCAGAGCGTGGTCGCCAATATTGATGGATGGAGCATTTCTGACATCCTGCCCCATGATGTTCGTTTTCTTGAGGCTGATGGTTAGGCCAAATTCATTGCAGGCAGACGCAAACCTGTCGATGAGACTCTGCAGGCACTCTTCAGTGTGAGATGTTAAAGCAGCATCGTCAGCAAAGAGGAGTTCTCTGATGAGGACTTTCCGTACTTTGGACTTCGCTCTTAGACGGGCAAGGTTGAACAACCTGCCCCCTGATCTTGTGTGGAGGAAAATTCCTTCTTCAGGAGGATTTGAACGCATGTGAAAGCAGCAGGGAGAAGAAAATCCCAAAAAGTGTGGGTGCGAGAACACAGCCCTGTTTCACACCACTCAGGATAGGAAAGGGCTCTGATGAGGAGCCACCATGTTGAATTGTGCCTTTCATATTGTCATGGAATGAGGTGATGATACTTAGTAGCTTTGGTGGACATCCGATCTTTTCTAGTAGTCTGAAGAGACCACGTCTGCTGACGAGGTCAAAGGCTTTGGTGAGATCAATGAAAGCAATGTAGAGGGGCATCTGTTGTTCACGGCATTTCTCCTGTATCTGATGAAGGGAGAACAGCATGTCAATGGTCGATCTCTCTGCAAGAGTAGTAGCTTGCTACTACAGAACCTCTATTCACAATCTAGCAAGTTACCAAATATTGTCACAGCGAGCTGGGAAAACCTCATTCCAGATCCATTGTCTGAAGTAATGAGTTTAACTGATCGCTCCGCACCCACCTGGATAAACAGATTATGTCTGAATGTCTGTGAGTAGCTCAGGTAATGGGCCATTCACACTCACTTAAGCTGATTGTTCTGGTGGTTCACTTCTAGACAGCACATCTCTGATAGCTTTGTAATTTGCAAGATGAATTCATGTAAATTGTTCGGCTATTTTACGAACTGCTGTTTGGGCCACTTAAAAATACTGCTCGTCAGTCTTTTTAAAACTCATCCTGTGGTTTCAGTCCACTCAATAAATAAAATAATTTTTGATGAAACGTGGCTTTATAACATGGTGCATGGGGAATCGGGGTTGTGGTTACTGTAGTATAAACGTCTGAAAGGGTTAATTATTGAGACAGTGGAAGGAATACCTCCCAGCATGATGATGTAAGAGATCACATGTGAGAGAGACTGGAGGGAGATGCAGTGGGCTTCAGATGAGTCTCACAGACTGGTGCAAAGCTATACATAGTAGAATGTAATAAAGAGTTAATTTTCAAAGTACTGAAGACTCAGTAATCTCTCTTAACTAGACTAACCAAATATACTAAAGTGGCAGTAGACTAACCAAACATACAACAGTTACAGGTATCACACTTGGATGAGTTCTTCACGGATAGCCCAGGCAGAAAGAGACTGTCTAGGTTGCCTCTTCATTTCCTCTTGCTCCTCTTCCTCTTCCTCATGCTCCTACTCCTCAGCTGCTCGTCCTACAGCTGGTGGCAAAGTCTGTTCCCTCATGTTGGTGAGGTTGTGTAGCATGTAGCAGACCATCATGAATCCACTCTGCCGAGTACTGCAGGGCTCCTTGAGACTGGTCCAAGTACAGAAGCATTGTTTCTGGATACCAATGGTCTGCTCTATCAGATCTTGTGATGGATAAAGGGGAACCAGTGAATGTAGTGTATTTGGATTTTCTAAAAGCATTTGATAAGGTGCCACACAAGAGGCTATTGCACAAAATTAGGACTCAGGGGATTCGAGATAATATAATATCATGAATTGAGGATTGGTTAATGGACAGAAAACAGGGGAGGAATAAATGAGACATTTTCAGGTTGGCAGGCTGTAACTAGCGGTATGCCACAAGGATCAATACTTGGGCCTCAGCTATTTTCAATCTACATTAATGACCTAGATAAGGAGACTGAGCATAACGTATCCATGTTTTTTTTATTCATTCATGGGATGTGAGCATCACTGGCCAGGCCAGCATTTATTGCCCATCCCGAATTGCCCTTGAGAAGGTGGTGGTGAGCTGCCTTCTTGAACCGCTGCAGTCCATGTGGGGTAGCACCCACAGTGCTGTTAGGAAGGGAGTTCCAGGGTTTTGACCCAGCGACAGTGAAGGAACGGCGATATAGTTCCAAGTCAGGATGGTGTGTGACTTGGAGGGGAACTGGCAGGTGGTGGTGTCCCATGCATTTGCTGCCCTTGTCCTTCTAGTTGGTAGAGGTCGTGGGTTTGGAAGGTACTGTCTAAGGAGCCTTGGTGCATTGCTGCAGTGCATCTTGTAGATGGTACACACTGCATCGGTGGTAGAGCGAGTGAATGTTTGTAGATGGGGTGCCAATCAAGCGGGCCGCTTTGTCCTGGATGGTGTCGAGCTTCTTGAGTGTTGATGGAGCAGCACCCATCCAGGCAAGTGGACAGTGTTCCATCACACTCCTGACTTGTGCCCTGCAGATGGTGGAAAGGCTTTGGGGAGTCAGGAGGTGAGTTAATCGCTTCAGGATTCCTAGCCTCTGACCTGCTCTTGTAGCCATGCTATTTATATGGCCAGTCCATTTCAGTTTCTGGTCAATGTTGATAGTGAGGGATTCAGTGATGGTAATGCCATTGAATGTCAAGGGGAAATGGTTAGGTTCTCTCTTGTTAGAGATGGTCATTGCCTGGCACTTGTGTGGCGTGAATGTTACTTGCCACTTATCAGCCCAAGCCTGGATATTGTCCAGGTCTTGTTGCATTTCTACACGGACTGCTTCAGTATCTGAGGAGTCATGAATATTGCTGAACATTGTGCAATCATCAGCGAACATCCCCACTTCTGACCTTATGATTGAAGGAAGGTCATTGATGAAGCAGCTGAAGATAGTTGGGCCTAGGACACTACCCTGAGGAACTCCTGCAGTGATGTCCTGGAGCTGAGATGATTGACTTCCAACAACCACAACCATCTTCCTTTGCGCTAGGTGTGACTCCAGCCAGTGGAGGGTTTTCCCCTTGATTCCCATTGACCTCAGTTTTGCTAGGGCTCCTTGACGCCATACTCGGTCAAGTGCTGCCTTGATGTCAAGGGCAGTCACTCTCACCTCACCTCTTGAGTTCAGCTGTTTTATCCATGTTTGAACCAAGGCTGTAATGAGGTCAGGAGCTGAGTGGCCCTGGCAGAACCCAAACTGAGCGTCACTGAGCAGGTTATTGCTAAGCAAGTGCCGCTTGATGGCACTGTTGATGACGCCTTCCATCACTTTACTGATGATTGAGAGTAGGCTGATGGGGTGGTAATTGGCCGGGTTGGACTTGTCCTGCTTTTTGTGTACAGGACATACCTGGACAATTTTCCACATTGCCGGGTAGATGCCAGTGTTGTAGCTGTACTGGAACAGCTTGGCTAAGGGCGCGGCAAGTTCTGTAGCACAGGTCTTCAGTACTATTGCCGGACTATTGGCAGGAGCCTTGCTATTGTTAATAGCCTTTGCAGTATCCAGTGCCTTCAGTTGTTTCTTGATATCACAATTGTACAGGGCATTGGTAAGGCCACATCTGGAGTACTGTGTGCAACTTTGCTCTACTTAGTTTTAAGAAAGGATATACTTGCCTGAGAGGGAGTGCAGTGGAGGTTCTCTGGACTAGTTCCAGGAGTGAAGAGATTCTCCTATGAGGAGAGATTGAGGAAACTAATCCTATAATCTGTGGAGTTTAGAAGAATGAGAGGTGATCTAATTGAAACATATAAAATTCATTAGGGGCTTGACAGTGTGGATGCTGAGAAAATATTTCCCCTGGCTGGGGAATCTAGAACACAGGGTCATAGTCTTGTTGCATTTTGAAATTGCATCGTGCATTTTGTCCACTCGAGGCTGCTGTACAATACACATGAGCTAGTAAATGGTAAGTGAAAGTAAAAAGAGAATAACGAAGAATCCTTTATTGTTTCAACAGCATGCTGTCTCTCTCTGTCTAATACCTTTCACTAAACTCCTGAGAACCGCACAAGTCTCAGAATAAGGAATCAACCATTTAAGACTGAGATGATGAGAAATTTCTTCACTCAAAGAATTGTGAATCTTTGGAATTCTCTACCCCCGCGAGATGTGAATGCTCAGTTGCTTAGTATATTCAAGAAAGCGGTCGATAGATTTTAAGGTACGGAGGAAATTAAGTGATATTTGGATTCTGCAGGAAGGTGGAGTTGATTTATAAGATCAACCATGTTCTCACTCCAACCTCTGTTTCTTATGATCTTATGTTCTTACGTGTAGCAGCATGGCTTTCATTGTATCTATGCTGCACTCGTGTGCAGGGATTTCACACCAGAGCTATCAGCCATGTTTTCAGCAAATACCCCTTGCTGTCCAGTAGCCATTGCCTGTTTTGCTGTGATAGCTCAAATGCAACTGGCACAGAATGAAGGCATCATGACTGCTGCCAGAATAGCGGGCATCCACCTGAATGATTTGCTGCCTATAATACACCACCTGGACTTTGAGGGTGTGGAGCTCCTTTTGGTTCAAGTATAAGGCAGAGTTGACATGTGCCAGACGTGTGTACAGTCTATGGCATCCTGCACCATGGCAAAGACTACAATCCTAGCAAAGCTGTGTGCTTGTTCCTCCTGCTTCTCTCTGGCAAGAAAGAATGAAATGTAAAATAAAAACAGAGATTGATGGAATGATGGAAATACTCAGCATTGATGGCAGCATCTAAGGGGAGAAAAATGTTCTGAGGTCGATGACCTTTCATCTGATGACTAACTGATGAGACCTGTTGAGTATTTCCTGCATTTTCTGCTTTTATTTCAGATTTCCAGCACCCAAAGTATTTTGCTTTTACTGGAGAATGAAATGCAGTTAGCTCTCATTGAGTAGAGCACCTCCCTGATGTAATAGGCGGACAGCAAACGGCATGATGTTGAAAATATCTCCTGGTCTAGCCTGAAAGGAACCAGTTGCATAAAAGTTCATGGCCACAGTTACCTTCATAATGACTGGAATGTGGTCTTTGTCCTGCTCTGAGGTTGCAGTTATGGCTGCAGCAAGTAGCAGACTTTAATGAGGACATTCTTACTGAAGCACAAACATCTCAAGCATTGTACTTCACTGAGATTTAGGTAGAAGATTTACTCCCTGAACATGCTGGACATTTATGGCCTTTTACTGAGAGCCCATCTCCTGCTCATCTCCTCCCTCCCTGAGCAGAGTGTCCTGCTCTGCATGGCCTCTGTTCATTATCCAGGTCTTGCTTTATTCCAAGGGAAATGCCTAGTAGTGCACCCATATCTGCGAGCAACTGGTTTGTGCAGAAGTGCTGACGTCTGCAAAAAGTCCTTCATCACCTGCCATACCACTCCCTGTGGACTTCTGCAACTTTAAAAGACTGTAGAAAGCATCAAACACTTGGTGAATTGAAGCAACAGCCAGAAGAAATCAGCCTGCAACTAACCTGTAGGTAGCACTGTTGTGGAATGTGTGTTCAACTGTACGAGGTTAAAAGAGGGCATTGGCTGGAGTTTATGCTACAAAATGGCAGTGCTGAAGTCAAATCAGTATTGCACGCTGATTGATGTCATGATCTGTCTGCTCTGTATATTCCTAGTGGCTGTTCAGTGCTCTCGTGCACTAATGCCCTCACCAACATGGCATCAGGCTTAATTCATCCCAAAAGTATATGCGCATACCACAGATGCCCTTTGGGAGCTCTAAGGGCGATTTTAGTGACCAAGAAAAAGGGCACAAACAATCTCAATTTCTCACGGTTTGTGTTCGAATAACCTTTCATGAAAAGGATTCTTCCAATTTCCCCCTCTACTGGTTATTATCCTGAAAGTATGTCCCCTTGTTATTTATTCTCCAACCAATGGAAATAAATTTTCACGATTTATCGTTGCAACATTTTTCCAAATTGCAACTTGCTGATTCCATGCTTGTGCATTACTGGGAAGCTTGAATATCATGCTGGCCTGCAGGACGGTCCTGAAGGGAATGAAAACAAAGAGGGGTAAGGGGGGGTGGGGGGAGGGGGGGGGGGAAGGTGCCTGGTGGCAAGACCAGGCCGGTAGTAACCCACAATATTCTAGTGGAGCTAAGAAGAGCATGTCTGTTCCTCCAGACTCCACAAGAAGTGGCCAACAGCTGCCATCTGAAATAGGCAGGCCTTCAGATGCACAAGGGATGGTCCTCTTAAAAATGGCAGCAGCTGAGTCATCTATGTTACTGCATTGGTCAGTCTACTGACCCCATTTTGAGGATATAACTGTCTTTCCATGCCAATTTATCCAGGTGAAAATTGGTTACCTTAGGCACATGGCCCATCCTTTATCTTATCATTAAAAAGTGTTATGAACAGGTGAGGAGGGATTGAAGGCTCCCCTCTTTTCCCTATCCTTGTTTGACCACAACAGGTTTATTCTTTTTGAAGTGGATATACTTGCCAATTCAGTGAATGTTTAACTGTTTCTGCCCCGTGATCATAAAAAGAACCAATCGGACAGACTTTCTTGCGTTTAACAAAGAAAGAGCTTAGCTTTATTGTACTAAGTAAAATTTTTTTAAAAGCTCCAACTTTTACACACACACACACATTTGCAGTTCATACACACACACACACACACGCACAAATAGGTTACAGAGTGGGAAGGATATATTGGTTGAATTAGAGTCCAGAAAAATAAAAGGAGTATACCGTCTGTGGCAGTTGGTGACTCAGCTGGCTTCAGGCTGAGTTTGGTGGTTGTGTGATTTTCCTTTGGTGGTCCTGAAGCTTCCGATTTGAAGATGTGAATGGCTGATTCGATGGTTCTCCTGGAGACAGCAATGCAGCTGATTTCCTTCAAGGAGTCTCTGTCTGCAGCAGGGGTGTCCCTGGGTGGTCATGGTCAGCAGGCAGGGTTTGAAGCGTGCAAGGTAGACTGGAGAGAGATATTAGAAGGAGGGACCACATTTGGGTTTACTCTCTTCAGCATCTAGCTGCATGTCTCCCTACTGCAGAGAAAACACCAGCTTAAGCACATGAAGGGTGGGCCTGTCACATGACCGTCACCCAGTGATTCAAGCACGGTGGTTCCTAGTCTGTATTCCCTCTTGCAACTTAATTAGTCCATGTCTAGGAAGTCCCTTCTTACAGCTAGGGTTCCATTGTTCAAGTGATTAGGTTTGAGTGATTTGTCTCTACCAGTTGAATATTCAGGTAATGGCCTTGATGCCTTGCTAATGGGAATAGGATAAGTGATTCACTCAGATTTCCTAGGTCATTGTTCTTGATTCGTCTGTGCAGCCAATCCGTCTCCCTTTCAATGTATTGGAATATAGAAAGTGCAGCTATGCAAATTGGGGTGGCCATCTTTAGCTGCCAGCATTGAGTCACCTTTTATCTGTTGTTTAAAAAAAAAAATTAATTCAGGTTTCCAGCTGGTGGGTTAGAACTATAGAACCATAGAAAAGTTATGGCACAGAAGGAGACCATTCAGCCCATTATGGCTGTGCCAGCTGAAAAATTGGCCACACAATCTAATCCCACCTTCTGGCACCCGTTCCATAGCCTTGCAGGTTACAGCACTTCAGGTGTATGTCCAGGTACCTTTTGAGAGTTTATGCCTCCACCACCGATCCGGGCAGCGAATTCCAGACACCCACTACCCTTTGGGTGAAAAAGGTTTTCCTCATGTCCCTCTAGTCCTTCTACCAATCATCCTAAATCTGTGCCGCCTGGTAATTGACCTCTCCGCTAGGGGAAACAGGTCCTTCCTGTCTACTCTATCTGGGCTCCTCATAATTTTGTACACCTGAATTAAATCATCCCTCAGCATCCTCTGTTCTAAAGAAAATAACCCCAGCCAGTCAAATCTTTCCTCATAGCTGCAACTTTCAAGCCCTGGCTGTTGATTTGCTGTGACCTCTGGTTAAAAATGATCATTCAACATAGCACGTTTTCGTGACACAAGCAATAAGCTAATTCCTTCCACAAGTTTATCTTTGAGTACAATGCATCGGTGACGTTGGAAAATAAGCATTGACTTGCTTTTAGAAGACTACGGTTGTTGTAGTTAGTCCACAGCCGACCATCAGAAACCAGCAGTTGGTCCATAGCCACCCCCTACAGCCAGTCACCTGCCAGTTTGCAACCAACTATTAACAACTAACCTCCTGCAGTAAAAGTGAGGGGAGATTCAACTGCCCACACCACAGCAGATGTGGGGGTCAGAATCAGAAGCCGAGAAGTCCTGCCAGAATCAGCAATGGTTAGGCGGTTGTTGGCTGGGGGTGGAAATGTCAGAATTGGGCACAGTACTGGCAGTCATGCTGGTGCAGTGGGCTTTCAAGTGAGTTAATACAAAAGTGCTTTGCAAGCAAGAGAATTACAGCAAGATGTACATGTTAATTTTAAAACTTACTGTAAAAGCCAACTGTACCAATTCCATTGTCTCTCTTGCTCTTAGTTTATCTGCAATCATTGGCTGAACCTCTCCTAACCATTTCAGGGGATGGTATTCCAATAAGGTGATATTTGTATGCTAATTATGGTTCCTAATATAGAGTTTCACCTACTGAAAGTATATATTGTTAATTTGGACATGCACCTCTTGATTTACCATGTAGTTTTAACGAATGAAAAATCTTGCAGGCACGTACTGCATATTAAATTCTTAATATGTTCCCTCGCAGGCTAAGCTCGTCATTTTGTACAATTAAAACTTCATAAAATGACTTTTTGTGTACAGTGCTGCTTCTTTTGCAAACAGCTTTAAATTTTTTACAAGTCTTTCCCATTATTCAATGTTGTATAATGCATTTCCAAAATAACTGTTCTTTTCTTATTGCTTATTTCAACCCAGACAGATTCCACCTGTGCCCCACCTCTAATAAAGCCATTCCTTTCTATGGTTGTATTTGGGGTTTCTGTTTACTGTGCAATGGTGTAGAAGGGGTGAAAGTAAATTAGAAATCTATTTTACATCTCTCCTGAATTCTATTTCCATAGGTTGCTGATTTGCTGTCACCCATTTTACACTATCAGCCAAAGTCAAAGTGACCCCCATTGTGTCTTTAATTGCTATCATTTTCCAGAGTGTCAATTGATTTTCCATTGAGGTTTTGGCAGGAGTTTAGGGAACTCAGTCAGATTTTCCTGCCTCTTTTTTACCCGGGAACTGAACGGACATAGCATTCTCAAAATGTGCTATTTTTGTCCTGACCTCAGTATGTGTAGATTTGTGGCATCAGGTCATTTCCATGACCTGGCTTCATAGGATGAAGGTCAATCCCTGCGCAGTGACGAACACCTAGAAACAGTCCAGAAGGACAGAGGTCTCTAACAGTGGGACATGCCATTGGTCTCAAGGCCTTCCAGTTGCTGTGCAAAATCCACACAACTGTTTCACCTTTTGCTTGGTCCCTGTATGTCCAATGGTCAGTTCCTTTAGGAACTATTATCTTTAGAATCTGAATACAAATTCTAAGTTGTAGTAAAATGTTCCAACAAAAGCAAGTGTTCATGTAGAATTTAGGAAACTAATTGACAATACAGTTAACCAGAAGTGACACAGTGTAATATAACAGGAAAATGACCTCATACAAGAGCTGTGAGTTATGTATTATATAAATCAATGGATAACAAAAGGAGAGCATTATTTCAGGTCCAGGTTAAAGCTTTCCCCATCTATGTTCTCCTACTACAGAGATTATACTGCTATTATCTGCTTCAGAGACCATGTATGGATGAAATTAAATTGGATTTAATTAGTAGAGACCTGAAGTAACTATCCCCTTACAGGCTGTTGAGACAATTAGCTCTGAATTAAGAGAGGCCTTTCTTAATATTTCTCTGATTTTGGTACATCACAGTAATTTGTGTATTTCTTTCTTTCAGGATTTGTTGTAAACTTGATGTCCATCACTCATTCATGCCATCATTTACACTTCAAATCATTAAATGATAACTTATCAATTTTATTCATAAAAAATAGCAGTATCTCAAGGCACATTAATAGTTAATTTAATATGTTTAATTTTTTAGCCAGTGGATCAAAAATAGCTATTAAGGACTCTATTATGCAGGTGGATCCAGTAGTAGCTAAGATGAATCCGATGGTATATTGTCTGGAGATGTAAATTACACTCAAGCATGACTAAGTGGGAGAAATAAGGTAGAAAAAGGAACTAGATGTTGGCAACATTTGTCTTTACCATTGTGGTCATCATCTTTTTGAATTTGGATTGCGCTGATCAAGGGATCTGTATCCCTATTTGCAGGACTATCTGAGGGAGAAGGTATACAGGTCTAAAATATCTCACCTGGGAACATCAGAAGATTACTGCATCAAGAGTTTTGGCTCTTTAGAAGGACACTAATAGAGGTTTGGAAAATACATATCAAGTGATTGCAGAGTGTCCTTGATGACTTAAATATCTCTGAATATGATTTAAAAAAATGATTTTTAAATAGCTATTTTAATCATCTGAAGAGGATTAGGAACCGTAACTTGTTGGAACTTGTTAATAACTGCAGTGAGTGCAATGGGACTTCTGGAAACTTAGTGGACAATGAGAGCAATTGTTATGACTGGATGAGGAAGGGGTCTCAGGTTCCCCTCTTGCCCTTTTCCTGATTTGGCCGTGATAGGGTTTAACTTTTAAAACACAGTGTTTTAGCTTCACCTCAGTGAGTCCTTGCTCACTGCCCTCTAATGGTAATTGTAAAGGAATCAATTGGACAGGCTTTCTCAGGTTTAAACAAGAAAGGTGTAAGTTTATTAACCTTAGCATGCTACCTCAGTTAAAACTACTAAAAATACATGACGCAACCATGCTAGTATGCATATGTGATAAATACGCAGACAAACAGATACAGAGGAGGAGAAAGAATTAAAGGGGGAAGGTTTGAAGTAGTGGATGGAATTCAGTTACTGTTTTTGGTTTGCAGTGAAATCTTTGATTGAAGTTAAGTCTTGCAGTTCTCCTTGGGGCCCAGCGCACACTTACAAACTTGTTTCACTGGTACCAGAAGGCTTCAGGCGTCTTCTGTCTTGAGGCTTAAGTTTTTTTCATGGGTCCCTGGAACTTTGTGTGAGAGAGAGGGACAGAGAGAGAGAGAGAGAGAGAGAGAGAGAGACCTTGCTTCTCTTTGGTCTTCAAAATTACAGTCTGACTCAAAACTTTTCTGTGATTCACAATTCAATCAATTTCCATGTTGGCCAGCAGGTTAGTCATGTGACTAGCTCTTTGTTTGACACAGCATCACCTGCGAGTATTGTTGATTCTTCAAAGCATACTAGACACACTCAATGGGGTGGGGTGGGGTGGGGTGGAATCCTAGCTCTTACACAGATAATAACTCTCAATGTCTTTTGATCATCACTATTAACAAAACCCATCTGGTTAATTGAATCAGGGAGCACTCCCATTGTCTCTCTAGGCAACTGTCTCTCAGAATGCAAATGTGCAGCCATGTTTTCAGCCTGTGGTCTTTTTAAACAAGTTATGTTCAATGTCCAGTATAAGTTCAAATAGTGTCCTATAGGCCGAAATTAATATGTTTCCATTTGGCAGGTGTAGTTTCTGTCACAGTAATCAATAAGATCGATTGAGAAAGAAACAACAAAGAAAGTGAAGGAGGGTGATTTAAAGTTAAATCAGGTGAATAAAGAGAAACAAAGATAGGGCAAAAAATGATTGGATAAGAGCACTAGAAAAAAAATGACTGGAAAAGTAAGAAAACCATTTCAAAAGCCTCAAACAAAAATTTACTGCCAGTAAGAATGGGACTCCACAGTTTAAATAGTTCCCTTTCTGGGCCGGAGAGATTAATTGGCATTTCATTAAAAACAATCAAGTTATTAGAAGGGTAGTTACTCTTTTAATTATGTGGCCTAACTTCATAGACTCATAGAGTCGTACAGCATAGAAACAGGCCCTTCAGCCCACCGCGTCCATGCCGACCATAATGCCTATCTATACTAATCCCACCTGCCTGCATTAATTCCATATCCCTCTATGCCTTTCTCATTCAAGTACCTGTCCAGATGCCTCTTAAATGTTGCTACTGTTCCTGCCTCCACCACCTCCTCAGGCAGCTCATTCCAGATACCCACTATTCTTTGTGTTAAAAATTTACCCCTTTGATCCCCTTTAAACCTCCTCCCTCTCACCTTAAGTCTATGCCCTCTAGTTTTAGTCACCCCTACCATGGGAAATAGACTCTGGCTATCTACCCTATCTATGCCTCTCATAATTTTATATAGCTCTATCATGTCCCCTTTCAGCCTCCTTCGCTCCAGGGAAAACAGACCCAGCCGATCCAATCTCTCTTTATAACTCAAGCCCTCCAAACCAGGCAACATCCTTGTGAATCTTTTCTGCACCCTCTCTAGCTTAATCACATCTTTCCTGCAGTGCGGCGACCAGAACTGCACACAGTACCCCAAATGCAGCCTAACCAACGTTATGTACAACTGTAACATGACGTCCCAACTCTTGTATTCAATGCCTTGGCCGATGAAGGCAAGCCTGCCATACGTCTTCTTCACAACCCTGTCTACCTGTGTTGCCACTTTCAGAGAACTATGTACTTGTACCCCAAGGTCTCTCAAGAACACTTCCCAGGGCCCTCCTGCCCTGGTTTAACTTCCCAAAATGCATCACTTCACACTTGTCTGCATTAAATTCCATTTTCCACTCCCTTGCAATTCAATGGGCAATTAATCAAGTTCTTAAAAATAATAGGGTAGAATTTTACTGACCCCCCTGACATCAGGAGTCGTGCCAGGAGGGGGGCCTGAAAATGCCTCTGGGAGAGGGCCTCCACGCACCCCGAGCCAGGGAGACCCAGCCTGATATTGCCAGCGGCGGTGAGTCTTCGTGGCGCACCTCACCACCCCCACGCCACTCAGTGATGGGAGCCATATTTAAATTAATTAAAATCAATGAATTAATTACGCTTACGCTCCTGCCGTCTGTCCTGGTGCAATCTTCGTGCTGCTGGCTGGCACTCCACGCCTTCGGATAACTGTCCAGGGAACCAAGACAGAACACTGTCTTGGGAGTGGGGAGGAGGTAAGTTTCTCAATGCTGGGCGGGGGCGGAGCAGGATCCAAGTAATATCATTGGTGTGGGGAATGCTGGGAAAGGTTATAGTTTAAAGTTTATGTTCTTTTGGGGGGGGAAGGTCAGGTGGACAAGGTAAGTGTTTTGGGGGGAGAGGGCAAGTAATCAATTTTATGGTAATGGCGGGTGAGAGAGGGGCAAAATAAATGTATTTAATTTTTTTTATTAAATGTTTCTTTAAATTGAATGGTAGGGCTCAAAGCCCTTTAAAAATGCTGGAGTTAGACAGCCCGCCTACTCCACATCATTGGGGGTGTGATCAGTCCGCCGCAGTTATTTAAATGAGCCGCCACGCTTAAAATTGCGACGGCTCCGTGACGTGCAGCCTGCACAGGTGGGCCGCCATTGTTTACGCCCACTGCTGATTCCGGTGGGGTGTATAAATTTCAATCCTAAGGGTTGGATTTTACTGCGCTCCTGATGTCAGGCTCTGTGGCGGGGGTGGGGGTGGGCGGAAGATCGCACCGGTAGAGGCCCACCATGGAGCCTGACACCTGGAAGACCAGGCCCAATCCTCCGACTGGCAGTAAGGCTCCGTGGCAGCACCACCTCCGCCCACCACTGAGCAACTGGACCTGCATCTAAATAAATTAATAAAAGGAATACATTAACATGCACTTACGTTGGATCTTCTGGGCCCGCTGCGATTTTCAGAACGGCGGCCGGCATTCCCGCGCCTTCAATTCCCAGTCTTGGGAAAGCAGGTATGACACTGGTGGGGTGGGGGAGGAGGGGGTGTTAAGATTTTTACTGCAAGTGGCAATGGGGTCAAATAATCATCATCAGTGTATGGGAGTAGGGGATGGTGGGAGGGGGTGAACTACGAACTTTAACCAGTTTGGGGGGGGGGGGGCGCAAAGGTCATATTCCAAAGGTAAGTATAATGGTGGGGGAAAAGGGCAGATACTTAACTTTATTGTTTGTGGGGGGTGGGATCGGCAACCTCTTGCTTGGTAGCTCATTTAAATAGCTGGGATGGCCAGTCCCACCACCACCCCCACCATCACATGGAAGGGGCGGGCTATTCGATGCTGGCAATGCGTCAGCTGCCTGTGCGCTGGCGCTGGCATCATTTTTAAAGGGCAGCCAGCCCTGTCGGCATATTTAAATTTTTAACGATACACCCCCCAAAAAATTCATCAAATAAAATTCTATCACTCCTTTCCCACCTCCCCCCCCATAACAATTGCATTAACTATTTGCCTTTCCCCCCCGCAAAACACTTACCTTTTAAATATGACCTTCCCCCCCACCAGATTGCACAAAGTTTAAAGTTCATCCCTTCCCACCATCCCCTACACTCATTAGATTTATTTGACCCCGTTTCCCTCCCCCCCCACCAAACCACACTGGAAATCTTAACTCCTCCCACCTCCCCACCAGTGTCACGCTGGCTTTCCCCAGACAGGGAATTCAAGGCACGCGAGAGCTGGCCACTGCACTGAGGATCGCGGCGAGCCCGGAAGATTGCGGGTAAATTCATTTTAATTTATTCATTTCATTCATTTACATATGTAGATGCAGGTCCTATCATCTAGCAGCAGGGGGTGGGGGCACCAGGAAGCCTCGCCACCGCCAGGTGGATTGGGCCAGACTCTCCCAGCATCAAGCTCCATGGGGGGCCTCTGTCGCAACCATCTTCTGCACCCCCCTCGCCATGGAGCCCGACTTCATGGGCTGGGTGAAATCCAGCCCATTGTCAAAATGCTCAGATTACTTTCATCCTCTGTGAGACCTTTTTCTTTCCAGGTGCAAATTTGTGAGGCTAAAGGTCTTGCAAACATGATTTTCAATGAAAGCTGTACTGGAGACACTTTCAAATATAATCATTTTATTACTCCCCAGTTCTTCCGTATTAAGTGGGCACAAAATCCCAGTACACACAAAACCAGTGGAATAAAATAGGTCAGTTTTACTTAGCTGCATCACATTATTGATATGCCTGTCTATTGTAGTGGAACAGTTTTAATTCAAATCATAAAATCCATAAAATATTGTTAAGTTGCATTTTAATTTGTGATGTTTGTCTATCTGCTAGTTAATTCAGAATCAGTTGCGTGGTTGATTCATGGGTATTTTCTTTCAAAATTGCATTGCAAATGATGAGAGGGCTTTTGCCTATGTCAAACTTGCTTCACCTAGAGCATGTGTACTTTTACAACACCGTAGTTAAAAAAAATCTTTTGTGCGTGTTATGAATAGTCTACTTGGTTCATAGGGACAGGATTTTGAAATAGCTTCGATATCATCATCGCAAAGAAACAATATGCCCTGTCTTTTGCTCATTAAGGAACTAATAAAATGTAAAATGAAACACAGCAAGGCGTTATGGGCTAATTTTTGCAAATGAGCAGTCCTAACATTCTAAGTTAGAGCTTCATTATTTACTTTAATGAACGGGAAATCTCGGGGAACGTGCCCACGATTTCATGATACTGGCAGATGAGATTCCCCACCAGCAGCATATGCTTAGAAGATCGGTTCTTATTACTTAAAATGTATTTTGAGTAGAAAATTAGTATTGTCTAGAATCAATTAAATTGTAATCTTATTATCTATTCCAAGGCTGCAAGCCAGCACACTGATAATGTGTAAACTAATTTGTCAACTGTACGCTATGGCTCAAATATGAATTATAAAGTTCAAATACATTCTCTCGTATATTTTGATTTGGAAAAAAAATACGAGCATTCAATTTGTAGAGGATTCCAAAAATGTTACAGTTTGAAGTCCAATTTTATATTTGTTATTATACATCTGAAATTCAGGCAGGCAGTTATAAAATGACCTGTAGGACTCACTTGGTACATTCTGCACAGACCATGATTCAACCTGTCCTTCCAAGCATGTAAGAGGGACATGTGACCAGACTGCTATTTCAACCAAGGTCAGAGTGGGGAAACTGCTGTGACTTTCCTGCTTGGTGGACCAGGGAGAGGAGTCAGGACGGGAAGAGATTCAAAAAGGTAGGCCGCTTCATTTTTTTTTTTTACTTTCCTTGCGGTGCCCTATCCTCCGCGGTGCCAATCGGGGTTTCTGATGCATGGCACTGTTTATTTATTTATTTTTTAAATTCATTCATGGGATGTGGGCAACGCTGAGTGGCGGTAAGCTGCCTTCTTGAACCGCTGCAGTCCATGTGGGGTAGGTACGCCCACAGTGCAGTTAGGAAGGGAGTTCCAGGATTTTGACCCAGCAACAGTGAAGGAACGGTGATATAGTTCCAAGTCAGGATGGTGTGTGATTTGGAGGGGAACTTGCAGGTGGTGGTGTTCCCATGCATTTGCTGCCCTTGTCCTTCTAGTTGATAGAGGACGCGGGTTTGGAAGGTGCTGTCTAAGGAGCCTCAGTGAGTTGCTGCAGTGCATCTCGTAGATGGTACACATTGCTGCCACTGTGCGTCGGTGGTGGAGGGAGGGAATGTTTGTGGATGGGGTGCCAATCAAGCGGGTTGCTTTGTCCTGGATGGTGTCAAGCTTCTTGAGTGTTGGTGGAGCTGCACCCAACCAGGCAAGTGGAGAGTATTCCATCACACTCCTGACTTGTGCCTTGTAGATGGTGGACAGGCTTTGGGGAGTCAGGAGGTGAGTTAGTCGCTGCAGGATTCCCAGCCTCTGACTTGCTCTTGTAGCCATGGTATTTATATGGTTACTCCAGTTCAGTTCTTGTCAATGGTAGCCCCTAGGATGTTGATAGTAGGGGATTCAGCGATTGTAATGCCGTTGAATGTCAAGGGGAGATGGTTAGATTCTCTCCTGTTGGAGATGGTCATTGCCTGGCACTTGTATGGCGCGAATGTTACTTGTCACTTATCAGCCCAAGCCTGGATATTGTCCAGGTCTTGCTGCATTTGTACACGGACTGCTTCAGTATCTGTGGAGTCATGAATGGTGCTAAACATTGTGCAATCATCAGTGAACATCCCCACTTCTGACCTTATGATTGAAGGAAGGTCATCGATGAAGCAGCTGTAGATGGTTGAGCCTAGGACACTACCCTGAGGAACACCTGCAGTGGTGTCCTGGAGCTGAGATGATTGACCTCCAACAACTATGACCATCTTCCTTTGCGCTAGGTATGACTCCAACCAGCAAAGAGTTTTCCCCCTCATTCCCATTGACTCCAGTCTTGCTAGGGCTCCTTGATGCCATACTCAGTCAAATGCTGCCTTGATGTCTAGGGCAGTCACTCTCACCTCTTGAGTTCAGCTCTTTTGTCCATGTTTGAACCAAGGCTGTAATGAGGTCAGGAGCTGAGAAGCCCTGGCGGAACCCAAACTGAGCGTCACTGAGCAGGTATTTGCTAAGCATGTGCTGCTTGATGGCACTGTTGATGACACCTTCCATCACTTTATTGATGATTGAGAGTGGACTGATGGGGTGGTAATTGGCTGGGTTGGACTTGTCCTGTTTTTTGTGTACAGGACATACCTGGGCAATTTTCCACATTGCCGAGTAGATGCCAATGTGATAGCTGTACTGGAACAGCTTGGCTAGCAGCGCGGCAAGTTCTGTAGCACAGGTCTTCAGTACTATTCCCGGAGTAAGATTTTGAGCCAACCAATCTATCAGTAATCCTCTGGAAGGTCCTGGGGATGGGGGAGGCGAGAGCGGTGCGGTGGGAGCACAATTCAGCACCATTCAGCTAAGTCTAAAATGTTCGCTTACCTTGTCTTCGACAGCTTTCAACAATCTCTTTAAGAAGCGTTGGTCAGGCCGCTGTAAAGCTTGAAAAGGATTAGCCAAAGCTTTCACAGTACAAGTGCTGCCTGGTTTCTGAATAATATCTGATCTGAGAGAGGTTTTTGAATATATGTAAGATCCATCATTATCATAGGCAAAATCATATCTGTAAGACAGCTGTCAGGGGCACCTGGATATCACCCAAACAAATATTGCATCAAACCCTTGGGAAGGGAAAAAGCCCCATAAAATTGAACCTTTTTGCCTGTGTTTCATACCCAAGATATGAAGCTCAATTTCACCTCCATTACCTCCTTTTCATCGTACCAGCATTTTCTATAAGTAATTAAACAATAAGAAAATAATAAATTAAGTGTAAACAACAAGTTATTTTCCACACTAGCCAAACTGCTCTTGGTTTTTCGAAGCAAGTAACTGTTTTTTTTTCACATTATAGTTGTGTTCCAATAAACCTACCTCAACCTTTGTATGTAATAAAGGAATGTGATATGACACACACTATTAACTCACTCCAGGATATGCTACACTCCCCAGAAAAGTGCTTTCTCTCAAGTGTACAGTCATACTGAAATTTCTGACCATGAAATACTTCATAAAGAAGCAATTTTAATGGTTACCAAATAATCACAAAATGATGATTTTAATAGTAAATTCAATAAATCTGAGAGGTAATAAATAATTGCTCAGAAGATTAAACTTAAACTGTATATTA
This sequence comes from Heterodontus francisci, assembly GCF_036365525.1. Lineage (NCBI taxonomy): Eukaryota > Metazoa > Chordata > Chondrichthyes > Heterodontiformes > Heterodontidae > Heterodontus > Heterodontus francisci. Next base: position 136,199,209 of record NC_090376.1, on the reverse strand, counting down.
CTGATAGACACTAACAGCATGAAAATAATAATCTTTCCTTGCCTTGAGTTTAATCTTTCATCAGTGGGCTGAAATTTATGGGCGCGCCACAATTTGCAGCGGCGCGCTCTGCTGTCGGCGGTCTTCAGGCGCGGAGGCGCCGTTGCTGAGCCCCCGTGATATTTCGTGCGGGGGCTCATTTCAATGGAGGGGACTGAACAGCTGCCCTGATGACATAGAGGTGGCGGCCTCTCTGTCCCCGGCAATGGCGTCTGGCGTCATTTTTAAAGGGCTTCAAGCCCTTAGAAGCAATTTTAATTTTTAAAGTTATATAACCATTTCGTAATCCTCAAAAAATTAAATAAAAGCTGGAGGCCCTTTCCCACCCCTGCCCACCTACCCCCCTCAATGTTTGCTCATGGGCCTATATCACGAAAATGAACTTTATTCCCAACCCGAACTTTACCCCCCAACCTCACTGCATTTGCCCTTCAACCCCTTCCCACCATCCCCACAGCATTTCGAAGGCACGGGATTTGCAGACGGTGGCCGGATTATCAGCGTGGGACAGCCGCCAGGACAAGTTAAGTTAATCTGCATGCATTAACTTTCATTACCGTATTGAAATGAAGGCTCCGTTGCTTGACAGCAGGGGGGGCCGCACCGAGGCCTCACCACCGGTAAAATCTCGGCATCGGGGGTCATGGTGGGCTTGTCCTGGAAGAATTATATGGGGACGCCTGCCATGGCCCCCGACTCCGGAGGCCTCATAAAATTCAGCCCAGTGTATATCATATCACATAATAAGTAGAAAAACAACAGTTCTATCAAAACAAAAAATAATCGGGTAATAGAATTTTTAAACTCATCCTTTGGATGCGGGCACCTCTAGCAAGGCCAGCAGTTATTGCTTATTCCAAGTTGCCCTTGAGAAGGTGATGGTGAGCCACCTTCTTGAACCGCTGCAGTCTGTGTGGTGAAGGTGCCACCACCGTGGTGTTAAGTAGGGATTTACAGGATTTTCACTCTGTGATCATGAAGGATCAAAAATTTGCACGACTGTATGAAGTGGTCTGAGCTAAACCAATTGTTCATTTTGAAATGGGAAATAGAAACTCTTATGTTTTTGTATATCAAGTCCTCTTAATAGGACTGCTGCATAAATATCAGCAGTATCTTAATAAACAGTTTGTGGGAAAGAAATCCATGTTGGGAGGTATCGCTAAACAGATGGTATCACATCAGCTCTCTATTATATGCTTCACTTGATAGTCAGTTCTATTAAAGCTGATGGAACAGAATATTGGGCAATGGGTATAACGAGCGACCAGTATACCATTCGCTTTCTGCTACTGCCAAGGTGAATTTCTGCCCCTCTGTCATTTTTTTTTGGCAGTGGCTGATATAAGTACTTTCACTTCAACAAATAGAAGCCAGAAATAGTTATGACATTTCAGTGACAAGGCCTCATTTTGGATTTGGTACAATAGGCTAAAAATCAGTGTGCTGCAATCGCGACAGTAATGCCTGGATTGTGCCTAGCTTGAGGTTGTGAACGGGCACCTCGTTAGCATGTGTGTCGCTACAGCACCAACACCACCCCACAGCCCGCCACCCCGCCGCCCCTGAGTTCCGCTCAGCCCCATGCTGCTGTAATCTCCGGTGCCCGTCATTTGTCCAGGGAGTGGCCTGTAACTTTCCCCAGTGAAATAAAAAAAAAATCCCCATTTTTTGAGTGTCGAAGCACTTTCCTAGTGAACCCTATTGAGACTCTCCATCTCCTGAAGGCTGGTCTGCCTGATCTGATCCAGCATAACATGATGATTGCACATTGTTTAGCACCATTCGCGACACCTCAGATACTGAAGCAGTCCGTGTAGAAATGCAACAAGATCTGGACAATATCCAGGCTTGGGCTGATAAGTGGCAAGTAACATTCGCACCACACAAGTGCCAGGCAATGACCATCTCCAACAAGAGAGAATCTAACCATCTCCCCTTGACATTCAACGGCATTATGATCACTGAATCCCCCACTATCAACATCTTGGGGGTTACCATTGACCAAAAACTGAACTGGAATAGCCATATAAATACCAGGGCTACAACAGCAGGTCAGAGGCTAGGATTCCTGCAGTGAGTAACCCACCTCCTGACTCCCCAAAGCCTGTCCACCATCTACAAGGCACAAGTCAGGAGTGTGATGGAATACTCTCCACTTGCCTGGACGGGTGCAGCTCCAACAATACTCAAGAAACTCGACACCATCCAGGACAAAGCAGCCCGATTGATTGGCACCCCATCTACAAGATGCACTGCAACAACGCACCAAGGCTACTCAGGCAGCACCTTCCAAACCCGTGAATTCTACCACCTAGAAGGACAAGAGCAGCAGGTGCATGAGGACACCACCACCTGCGAGTTCCCCTCCAAGCCACACACCATCCTGACTTGGAATTATATCACCGTTCCTTCACTGTCGCTGGGTCAATATCATGGAACTCCCTTCCTAACAGCACTGTGGGTGTACCTACCACACATGGACTGCAGTGGTTCAAGAAGGCTGCTCACCACCACCTTCTCAAGGGCAATTAGGGATAGGCAATAAATGCTGGCCTGGCCAGTTGATGCTCATATCCCATGAAACAAATAAAAAAAATAAAGAAACCCTGTCCACTCTGACATAGCTAACCTTGTAATCGGTTATCAGAGGTCTGGCTCCAGAGAAGGTCAAGTGGGATTTTCCATCTTAGGCTGGGACCTGGTATAGACAAATCACACCCTTTTTCTGAAGCATTCTACATGATTCCTCCTAGAATTATGATAGGAACCTTGTAGAATGGCTGAGATAACTCAGTTCCCGATTTTCCATATCTACTTTGTTGGTCATTTTATTTACAACAACAACAACTTGGATTTATATAAAACCTTTAACGCAGTAAAACATCTGGAGGTGCTTCACAGGAGCACAGTCGGACAAAATTTAATACCGAGCCGCATAAGGAGACAATAGGACAGATGTCCAAATGCTCGGTCAAAGAGGGAGGATGTAAGGAGAGCTTTAAAGGAGGAATGAGAGGTTGTCATGGATCAGGTAGCATTTCCAATGTGTCTGAAATAACCCACAGTGCACTTAAACAATAACCATTCACAGTTACAAACAAAAGAATATATACATACATGTACATTTTAACATGAATGGCGAATACCCATAAGCGAGAAGCACCACAAATATTAATGACTTATGATAAATCAACATGACTGGTGAGCTACTCATTTCACTTTAAGAATGCAGAGCTCTTGGCAGAATCTAGGGCTGATTTTTTCCAGCCGGCGAGCTCCAAAAACGGCTGGGTACATGCGTGAGATTTATTCCACGCAGCCACCGTGCTAAATATCGATGACGTGGAGACGGCGGGCACTCTGTCCCCGGCATCGGCATCCACACCACTGCGCAGGCGCTGGTGCCATTTTTAAAGGGCTTACAGCCCTTACTGACAGTTTCAATATTTAAAGAGACAGTGAATTTGAAACTATTAAAAATAATTGGATAAATCAACCCAGCCCCTCTCCACCACCCCTCAATAGCATCATTCCTGCCCTCTCCCCCCCACAAAATACTTACCTTGAGCATTTGACCTTCCCCTCCCCCAAAGTTCAGAACCTTTTACCTTTACCCTTTCCCATCACCCCCTCAACCAATCAGGTAAGTTTTTGTCCCTCTTCCCCACACCCCCATACTGAAATCCCTACCTCCTCTCCCTTCCCCCAGTGTCCCGCATTGGATCTCCGCGCGAGTGCCAGCCACCGGCTGGAATATGGAAGCGGGTTGGCTGGCGCGATGAGGTAAGTAATTATTGTTTTATTATAATAAATTTACACATTGAAATGATGGTGTCGTCACTGAGCGGCGGGGTGGCCACCATGAGGCCTCGCCACTGGCCATAATATGGGACGGGGCCTTCCCAGCATCGAGGCCTGTGACTGGCCTCTCCTGGAGGCATTTTCCGGGTCCCCCCTGTCACAATCCCTGACATCGGGGGGCTGGTAAAATCCAACCCCTTATGTTCACCTTTACTTAAAATCTGCAGCATTCCAAGTTATGTGCTTCTGCTGTTATTTCACACAGAAAATAGGGATCCTTTGAAAAGTCAAATTAACATCCCTCCCACAGATTTATTCAAGTGAATGATCTTAGGCATTTTTATTTCCAATATTGTGTATTGATTACTATTTATGTGTATAAGAAATACCTGATACCAGCTCTAAATTTGAATTCTGATAATTTTAACCTTTATCACTGTGTTTTCCTTTAAACACCTTCTCAGGATTATTATGCTGGAGGAAAGCTACTTAGTCCATTTCAATCCATCCATCAGAAATATCATAACATTCTGTAATTGCTGCATTCAGTTGTTTGCTTCCAGTTTGTTGCCTCAACCACTCTACCTGGATCCTATTCCATATGTTGATTAATCTTTACACAAAGAATAGTTTCATGATATTGGTCCTAAATTTTCAGTTTACTAATTTGAACCTGTGTTCTCTTATCCTATTCTTGTGATTTAGTTTGAAGTAATATTCTGGATTTGCCTTTTAATTCCTTTAACCATCTTGTAAACCTCTAGAAGATCCACTCTCATCTATTTCCTTTTATGTTTGTAAAGCTCAGGTTTCTCCAGTGTTCTTTTATGCCTCAGACCTTTGACACAACAGACCAGCCTTTTGTCATTCAACATATGAATGACTGCCTATTGATCAGATCTGGGCACAGTTCTCAAGGTGCGGACCCATTAGAGAACTGTACAATTTGACTGCAACTTTCTATGATTTGTATTTTGCTGTTTATCTTATATGTAATTCACTCTGCTCTTCATTGGTTGTACTTGTTTACTGTTTCGTATTGATTCTACTCAAGCTCTGTGGTCTTTTACAATTTCGCAAGATCACAATATAAGTACAGTTGGGAAGTTAATTCAGGCCATATTTGTTCATCCTGCCAAAAAGATCCACGGTGGCATTAGATCGTTTCTCATAAATTCCATGTCTTTTATCACTATTACTTTACCCAGAAGCCACATACTGATTTATGAATAAAAGAACTTACTGAAGCCAGTCCTAAATTTAAATTCCATTATTTTTAACCTTTATCACTGTATTGTTCTTCCTACTTTACATTTACCTGCATTGAATTTCACGTCATTGTCCCATGTTTTTTATATATTTTGTCCAACTTTTTTTTTACTTCCTCACTGCCTGTTCAAAATCAACTACCTTCTCCAACTTCTGTATCATCCACAAATCGGACCACTTTACATTAAGTTTCTGAATCCAAGTTATTTAAGTAAATTGGAAAACAGTATTGGTCCCAGCATTGAGCCCTGGGACACACACGCAGTACTTTTCCCCCTCCCCCCTCCACCTCCATTGTGATCTAACTGTTCTAACGAGTACTTGTTGTTTTGTCCAGTTTCTTAATCATTCCAAAGGTTTAGCCTGATTTCCCACAGCTTTGAGTTTTACTAATAGCCTTTGATGTGAAACATCAAATGCCTTTCTGAAGTCTCAAAACTTATTAACCAAGCTTTTGGTCACCTCAGCATATTCTACTTTATGGCTCATCATCAACTTCTTTTATAATTTTATCTTTTGTCTTCCACCCACAAAGCACCTTGAGATGATCTCCACATTATAGATGCAATAAAACGGCAAGCTTTTTTTCTGAAAATGTTTTTAAACACTTAAGCTTAAGTATCTACCGGAAAATAGCCCTTCACATTCAACAAATTATTTGGACTCGAACTCATAAAATTCAGTTTCAAGATACAGCTTGATGCTCAGCCATGTATGTGGACTATTAAAAATAAAAGCACAGGATTCATCCTACGTGCATCCATTAAGGCATTTTAACACTAAATATTTTGTGCATTCCTGCAAGCTAAATTGCCCCAGATTGCAATTTAAAGTATCTGATTGCAAACAAGACAAAATTGTGCAAATATGGCACCTTAACAACTAGGAATGGGCCAACTATTATTAAATTTTGACATATAGTATACCAGTGTTAAAGTGTACAAAAGTGCAGAAAATAGCACTGAATGATACATGCCATATTTCAGGGAATGACAGCATACAACTTACAAGAGGAAAACAGCAGTTTTGCTTCACCCAACAAAATGGCAACAATTTCCATGAGTCAAAATGCCTGTTAAAATTGGGCAAAAATTACAATAATCAATTCAACGCTAAAAGAAATGGAAAGGAACATATAGAATGTCTAAATTCCCGTAAAATGATGGGACAGGTAAAGATAGCTTATTTGAGACTCACTTAGAAGAAATGCAATGGACCAGCAAAGAATAGAAAGTGATCACTATTAAACAAATGATGGCTCTGATTTTAAACAATGGCTGTATTCTGCTATAATAATAGTAGCAATAATGGTTATTTCTCTAAATAATTAAACAGACATCAAAGGAGATACTCTACTGTGGAGAAGCAAAGTCTGGGACTGTTGCTGGCTCTCAAGCACTTTGAAATGTATGTCCAAAATGGATATAGAAAGACGGTAGGTTATACCAACACAATCCTTTGACATTTGTCGAGAAATTCAAAACCCAGAAAGCAAGGCTATTTCGATGGAGCCTGCTTTTGCAACCTTACCACCTAAAGATTACCCACATTGCAGGAAAAATATGTGATAGCTGATGCTTTATCCAGAGTTTAACTCAGCACAGAATCATCCCAGTTGAAAACTAAACCAGTGCATAGCTGTGGTAGTGTGAGATTGATAAGCAAGTTTTTGAGGATGAATGTATGTGTACAGTTTCTTTTTTTTTATTTACGACCTTATAATGAAATGCTCCTGTCATCACTTTTCATTTTGCGTGGCGTGGAGGTGTCACGAAAACATGCTACATCGAATAATGAGTTTTCAATCCACCAGCTGGAAACCTGAATTAACTTTAAAAAAAGGAAAAGTAACAGATCAAAGATGACTCAACTATCAGCTAAGATGGCCACCCCAATTTGCATCACTATACTCCACATTCCAAAGCATTGAGGTGGAGACGAATTGTCTTCCCAGTCCCAGCAACAGCAATGACCTGGGGAATCTGAGTGAACTACCCATCCTGTTCCCATTAGCAAGACATTTAGGCTATCACTTGGGCACTAAACTGGTGGAGATGAACCACTCAAACCTAATCACTTGAACAATGGGACCCTGGCTGTGAGAAGGGAATTCCTAGACATATATTGATTAAGTTGCAAGGGCGAATACACACTGGTAACAGTCAGGAGGCGAGTTACTCACCACAGGATTCCTAGCCTCTGACCTGCTCTTGTAGCCACGGTATTTATATGGCTACTCCAGTTCAGTTTCTGGTCAATGTTAACCCCCAGGATGTTGATAGTGGGGGATTCAGTGATCGTAATGCCATTGAATATCAAGGGGAGATGGTTAGATTCACTCTTGTTGAAGATGGTCATTGGCTGGCACTTGTGTGGTGCGAATGTTACTTGTCACTTTTCAGCCCAAGCCTGCATGTTGTCCAGGTCTTGCTACATCTGGACATGGACTGCTTCAGTATTTGAGGAGTCACGAATGGTGTTGAACATTGGGCAATCATCAGCGAACATCCCCACTTCTGACTTTATGATTGAAGGAAGGTCATTGATGAAGCAGCTGAAAATGGTTGGGTCTAGGACACTACCCTGAGGAATTCCTGCAGTGATATCCTGGAGTTGAGATGATTGACTTCCAACAACCACAGCCATATTCCTTTGTGCTAGGTACGACTCAGCAACCAGCAGAGAGTTTTCCCCTGATTATCATTGACTTCAGTTTTTCGAGGTTTCCTTGATGCCATACTTGGTCAAATGCTGCCTTGATGTCAAGGGCAGTCACTCTCACCTCACCTCTTGAGTTCAGCTGTTTTGTCCATGTTTGAACCAAGGCTGTAATGAGGTCTGGAGCTGAGTAGCCCTGGTGGAACCCAAACTGAGCATCAGTGAGCAGGTTATTATTAAGCAAGTGCCGCTTGATAGCACCTTCCATCACTTTACTGATGATTGAGAGTAGGCTGATGGAGCGATAAATTGGTTGGGTTGGACCTTTCCTGCTTTTTGTGTACAGGACATATCTGGGCAATTTTCCACATTGCCGGGTAGATGCCTGTTTTGTAGCTGTACTGGAACAGCTTGGCTAGGGGCGCGGCAAGTTCTGCAGCACAGAATGTTGTCAGGGATGCCGGAATGTTGTCAGGGCCCATAGTCTTTGCAGTTAGATTTCGCATTATTATGGAAAAGGACAAAGATAGAACAGGAGTAAAGTTCTGAACTGGGGGAAGGCAAATTTTATGAAGCTGAGAGGTGATCTGGCAATAGTGGACTGGATACAGTTACTTGAAGGAAAATCAGTGGCAAACCAATGGGAGGCATTCAAAACGAGATTCTACAGGCACAGAGTTGACATGTCCCACAGAGAAAAAGGGAGGTACTGCCAAATCTAGAGCCCCCTGTTTAGAAGCAGACAGGATAAGATAAAGCAGAAAAAGGACGCTTATGACAGTCACAAAAAACATAATACTTTAGAAAGCCTAGCTGAGTATAGAAAGTGCAGGGATGAAGTAGAAACAGAAGCTAGGAAAGCAAAGAGAAGATATGAAAAAATATTGGCAGGTAAAATCAAGGAAAACGCAAAGATATTTTATCAGTACACTAAGAGCAAGACGATAACGAAAGAAAGGGTCGGGCCTATCAGAGATGTACAAGGGAACTTATACATGGATGCAGAAGATGTGGGCAGGGTTCTTAATGAGTACTTTGTCTTTGTCTTCATAAAGGAGAGGGGTAATGCAGACATTGTAGTTAAAGAGAAGTGTGAAATATTAGATATGAGAAGCATAATGAGAGAGGAAGTGTAGGAGGATCTGACATCCTTGAAAATGGATAAATCGCCAGGGCCAGATGGATTGTATCCCAGGCTATTAAAGGAAGCCAGGGAGGAAATAGTGAATGCTCTGAGGATTATCTTCAAATCCTCACTAGATATAAGTGAGGTACCAGAGGATTGGAGATCTGCAAACGTTGTACCATTGCTAAAAAGAGTGTGAGCGATAGGCCTAATAATGATAGGCCAGTCAGTCTGACCTCGGTGATGGGCAAATTATTAGAATCAATTATGAGTGATAGGATAAGATGTCACTTTGAAGGGCATGGATTAATCTGGGATAGTGAGCATAAATTTGTTAAAGGAAGGTCATGTTTTCCTAACTTAATTGAATCTTTTGAGGAAGTAACAAGGTGGATTGATGAGGGTAGTGAAGAGGATGTTGTTTACATATATTTTAGTAAGGCATTTGACAAGGTCCCACATAGCAGACTGGTCAGATAAGTAAAAGCCCATGGGATACAGGGGAACGTGGCGAGTTGGTCAGAGACAGGAAACAAAGGGTAATGGTCAACCGATTTGCAAATGGAAGGCGGTTTCCAGTGGCATTCCACAGATCTCAGTGTTGGGTCTCTTGCTGTTTGTCGTATATATTAATGATTTGGACTTAAATGTGGGAGGCATGATTGGGAAATTTGCAGATGACACAAAAATTGGCCGTGTAGTTGATAGTGAAGAGGATAGCTGTAGATTCCAGAACGATATCAATGGTTTGGTTGAGTGGGCGAAAAAGTGGCAAATGGAATTCAATATGGAGAAGTGTGAGGTTATGCTTTTGGAAAGGGCAAACAAAACAAGGAAGTACACAATAAATGGAAGGGTATTGAGAGAGGTAGAGGAAGTGAAAGACCTTGGAGTGCCTGTCCACAGGTTCCTGAACCTGACAGGACAGGTGAATGAAATGGTGAAAAAGGCATATGGAATGCTTTCCTTTATTGACCGAGGTATAGAATACGAAAGCAGGGATGTAATACTGGAACTGTGTAGAACACTGGTTAGGCCACAGCTGGAGCATTGCATACAGTTCTGGTCACCACATTACAGGAAGGACATAATTGCTCTGGAGAGAGTCCAGAGGAGATTGACAAGAATGTTACCAGGGCTTGAAAATTGCAGTTAGGAGGAAAGATTGGATAGGCTAGGATTGTTTACCTTAGAACAGAGGAGGCTGAGGGGTGACTTAATTGGGGTGTACAAAATTATGAGGGACCTAAATAGAGTAGACAGGAAGAACCTGTTTCCCCTAGCGGAGAGCTCAATTACCAGGGGACACAGATTTAAGGTGATTGGTAGAAGGATTAGAGGGGACATGAGGAAAAACTTTTTCACCCAGAGGGTGGTGAGTGTCTGGAATTCACTGCCCAGATTGGTGGTGGAGGCAGAAACCCTCAATACATTTAAAAGGTACCTGGACCTGCACCTGAGGTTCTGTTACCTGCAAGGCTACGGACCAGGTGCTGGAAGATGGGATAGATTGGGCAGATAGTTTTTTCAGCTGGTGCAGACATGATGGGCTGAACTGCCTCTTACTGTGCTGTAACCTTTCTATAGTTCTATTTGTGTGTGTGTGTGTGTGTGTGTGTGTATGTGAAAGTTGGAGCATATTTTATTATTTTACATGGATCAGTTTAAGTACAATAAAGCTAAACTCTTTCTTTGTTAAACTCAAGAAAACCTGTTCAATTGATTCTTTCTATGATCATAGCTTGTAAATAGTTACACACTCACTGAATTGGCAAGTATATCCATTTAAAAAAAGAAATAAACCTGTTGTGGTCAAACAAGGACAGGGAAAAGAGGGGAGGCTTCAACCCCTCCTCACCTGATCGTAGCAAAAGGCTAAAGATTCTACTAAAATGCATCAAATCAAATATCACATTAATCACAGGAATTGAGTGTTGTCCTCAACTTCTGTCTCCATGACGCACCATGAGGGGGATTTTGAAGTCAATGGAAATGGAAATGGGGAGAGATGTAAAAGAAGTTGCTGATTCACTATTACCGATTTTGCACTATTGCACTAAATCAAAACCCATCCCCTAAAGTTAGAAAATAAATGTGTCCTCAGGCTCAGGGTCATGTTTGTCTTTTTATTTATTTGCAGGAATAATCTTTAATCCTTGCAAGTTTTGGCTGACAGGGACATCACAGTGGAGATGAATGGTTTGAATAGAGAAATTAGTTTTCCACGACAGTAAGACGACTGAGTTGGTTTCACTTTGGTGTGATTTTTATTTACCTGGTTAATAACATTTCCACATGACATTCAAGTGTTCTGGCCAGTTCTAACAATTCATGTGAGCTGCAGTCTATCTCCAAGACTAATGGGCGCAAAATTTTAGATGAAAATCCTTCTTTAATCTGTATTCTGATTTCACGGTCTGCACCAGTGAAATTACATTTTGCTGCATTGTAGACATAAGCATGTGCTAAAACGCATCTCCAGATTCATTCTTGTATTGTTCAGCCTGTCAAAATATGATTGATAAATATATTATATTTTGCTTAGAAGTGAAATGATCGGTAAAAACTTTTATAGCCTCATCAAGGTCTTCATCATTTCCAATATCCAACAGTGTGGTAAATATCTCTTGTAAATGAGAAAGCAAAATTCTCGTACGTGCAGTATTGGTGATATTTAAACCTGACAGATTTGAATCACTTCATGCATTTCTCCTGCCTTTAAGGAACTGAGCTAGTGTTCTTGTATAGACCAATGGGTGTAGATGAGACAATCATGGAACTATATTTCTAGTAGAACTGCAGTTTTACTCAGCATTATGCTGATACATGGAATACACACGATATATGGTCACTGACTCATTCCAAAGATCTACAGCTAAACAAAGCATCAACATCTTACAGAAATTAATTATTTCTACTTATAGCTCCTGAACAATCTGCAATTCATCCTAAGTTATTCATAAACCTATTGTGAATATTCTTCAAAAATAATTGCCACCAAAATCTCTTTGAACACTTTTATTTGACTTGCAGGAAGAGTTCTTGAGTCTTACAAGTTCAATGTTGACAGCAAAGTGTTGGTCCTAACAGAAAATTCCCAATTCCCTATCTAGTGGCCAGTTGAATATGTCGTCTTCAAGATGTAGAATCTGTTACAGCTGATGTGCAGACTGCCACCCCACCCAGCTACATTAAAGAATGCAAATTAGCTAGGCACAGGTACTCAATCTGATGACTACACTGTACTTTTTTTATTCATTCTTGGGATGTGAGCGTCGCTGGCAAGGCCAGCATTTATTCCCTATCCCTAATTTCCCTTAGTGGTGAGCCACCTACAACTGAGTGACTTGCTAGGATGATGGGCCTGGAGTCAGATGTAGGTCAGACTGGGTAAGGATGACAGATTTCCTCCCCTAAAGGGCATTAATGAACCAGATGGCTTTTCTTTTAATGACAATCCAGTAGTTTCATCATCATTGTTAATGAGACTAGAATTTTATTCAAGATTAATTGAACTTAAATTCTTCCAGCTGCTGTGGTGGGATTTGAACTCATGTCTCCAGAACATTAGTCCAGGACTCTAGATTACTAGTCCAGTAAAATACCAATGTGCTACTGTCCCCCTGACTACGCTATGTTCCATGCAGCTGTGGGACATTGCCAATCAAACTTCCTTGGATTCCCAGATGGTTAGCTTGGTAGGATATTGGTGGACATCCTTGAGTGTACATTCCCTGAAGCAGCATGGAAGACATCTATGAGCTAGCGCTGACATTGACGACCTATTCACCATATTTAATATAATGAGTTCAGTAGCGAAGCAACGACACTTGCTGCCGACCTTGAAAAAAGCTGCCCACAAAGATCTATTGATTTCTGTGGCATACTTCTCCCTTTACCAGAAGGCAGTTTAAATCTGGCACCAAGTCAAGTGGATGTCAGCAATCAGGTAAGCAGCCAATCACACTGAAGTACTCGCACACGGCAAACCAGGAAGTGAAAAGCATTTACTATCCTTTACTATTAAGTTAAATTTTCAGATAGGGAAATCAATGATTATGATTGGATGAAGATGTAAGCTAAAAGAAAGGTTAAAAATGTGCATTTTTTTCATAATGGAGAAATTTGACATTCTACAAACATAACATTTGTTTCCCAGGGTCAGTGAGCATATTCAACAGTAATTATGAAATGTTCACTGCTAAAAACTCAGTTATACCTCATTCTACAAGGTATACATTTTTTAAGGGTATTTAAAGCAGGACTAGCAGTGTAAGAGTGGAAGCTCTCATCAATTCAATCGATTTCCCATTGATTGTAGTCTGAAGGTTCCTCAACAGTACACCCGCTAGGGAAACAGCGAATCACTGACACCAACTTCTGGATTTCCACGTTTTCCTGCGCATGTCCGGCCTCCAGAAGTTGCTGTCAGTTTCAGTAGAGTATTGACGGTAAACACTAACATGTTCATCATTGGTACCACTGCAAAATCCCAGCCAATATATTCAATGGAATGAATTTTCTACTGAACACTGTTAAAATACATTATGCTTTCGGAACTTTTGACCATCTCTTCACAGAAAGGATTTGGAGATGTGTTACATATAAATGGTGAGGATGAATTTATATGGGGGTCTGCCAGTCATCCACTGTTGCTTCGTTTTCAACCATTTATCTAGGTTTCCAAGCAGGGGTCAGCAATGTGTCAGTACACGGACACCAGTGTCCGTAGTGAAAGATTTTGAGGTCCATGACTGGTAATTTTAGGAACGAGAAATTTCCCTTTGATTTCTTCTTCCAGATCGGAGCAGATGTAAAAATAATCGCAACCCAGTTTCACAGCTGACAGGTGCTGGGAACGGGAGCAGCAGTTTCTGAACTTCGGACAAATTCGGGGTTTTCAGGTGGGTTCTGATTTTTTTTTTAAGCCCGCCGGAAACCTCCCTTTCCAAAGTTCAGAAACTTTTGTTCCCGCTGTCAGCAACGGTCGGGTGGCGGCGTGGGGGGGTGGTGGGCGGTGGAGGTGGGGGGAGATAGGGGGAGGGGGGAGAGAGAGAGAAGAGGAGAAACGGGGGGAGAGAGAGAGGGAAGAAATGGGGGAGGGAGATGGAGAGAGAGAGGGGAGAGAGAGGAGAGAGAGAAGTGGGAGAGAGAGGAGAGATGGACATCTGTCTAGATTCTCCGCATTGCTACATCAAGTGTGCAGGCAGACATTGACTACATGTGCAAGCAAAAATGATGCCAGCTATCTCACTAAATAGGGAGAAATGCATTTTAAATTGGACTGTGTTTTGATGGCATTAGCTTGACTATACACTTTATATACAAATTAATTGCCCCATATCCATGACTGAGTCAATAATTATGTCACATGTCCCTGGTGTAACATGTTGGTGCCTCATGATGGTGCCTATTTCTATTTCCAATGCTCTTCTCTGAAGATACACCAGACGAATGGAAGAACTCTCATTTAAGTTTACCTGCAGGGTGTTTTTGATTAAAGAGCATTCAAACAGCTCCTGAGACAAACAGGAGTTTATGTTGTACTCTTGGCAAAGTGTCCCAGAAAGTTTCCCGAAGTGTTTTTAAAGTCCTCTTCAAACCTCCAGCAGCAATTGAATAGTGGAAGGTGATATATCATTAAGTAGCACCCAAATTCCTCTGCAATGACTTGTTTACTCCCAATCAGCTGTTAGGGGAGAACATTAGGTAAAGCGATAGTCACCAAGGTGGTGTGCAGCTTCATTAATGAGCACCATCAGGCACTTTAAATGGCAATTGACCTCTTAACGATCCTCCAGGCAGCCATTCCAAGTACAGGTTTCAACTTCGTTACTAAGATGGCATCTTGCGCTAACCGTGGACTAAACTGGCGTTTGAACTCAAGACCCCATCTTTGCCACCGCGGAGGCTCTTTACTACCTCAAGAAGTTGTCAAAAAATCTCCCCAAGATATCCAGTTCAGATTACAATTTACACATTGCACTATTATCTTAGATATTGGCTAGTAAGGATGGTCACCTGAATGTAAGACATTGGGACGGTTTACGAAAATTACCAACGACCTTGAACTGAAAGAATACCTAAGGCAGTTGCAATATCTGTAACAAAATATAACATTATAATTTATTGCTTGTGTGCTTTCTTTGCTATTCAATATGCTTACCCTTTCAGAACAAAAAATTATTAAAAGGATAAAGGGGGCTCATGTAGGAGGCAGTAATAAAGCTTTGCTTTAGCATTTTAACTGTTAGAAAACAAATGACATGTCTAACTTGTATCAAAATGTTTTATCTTTATGTTCTTCAGGGAAATTTGCATTATTTTCCTTATTGAGTTAGTGAAATGGGAAAATAATACATATTGATTGGCAATAAGGGAAGATAACAGTACATCTTCAACCAGTGGGTGGTGAAGAGCCTATCATTGTTCCCCTGTGCTAGTTCAGTGACTGAGCAGGATGCAGATCTCAATTGCCAGTTCAAACGTGGAAACAGCAAGACAGCCTGCTGAGAGTAATGAGAGAAATATGTCACACCTTGTTTATAAATGGCAGTTGAATCACCAGGAAAAAAAAACTGTTTATTTCACTTCTTTATTTGCAACTACAATCATAGCAAATAAAAGATAAAGAAAACAACACAAATGATAGAAACCTGGAACAAAAACAGAATATGATGGAAAAACACAGCAGATCAATTAACAAATAATGAAATGTAACAGATGCACCAAAACATTTATTAAAAAGCACTAAAGCAAAAATATGTACCATGCGTGTATGTGTCACAAGTAAAGCTAACTGATTTTAACTAAGTGTATTAACATAATGGCTGGAACTGCTTTCCTTCTATGACGTACCATAAATCTGGCTTATTCAGTTCCTTCATAAAGCTGGTACTATGCTTATCGGCAGTCATGTGGAAGCAAAGTAACAGCTGTGCTGTTTTCCATAAGATAGCTGGAGGCAAATTTGATAATGTACTTAAATTATATTGTTCTGTATGGAGTCATGCAGCTAAATGCTTATGACAACTTCATGACTCACTTGTGAAATAAATCTCATTTTGAAAATGATCAATAAGTACTCTGTGATTATTGTTGTGATAATGTGTGCCTCATTATGAACCTCTTGGGCTTAGTTTTAGGATTTGGGACTAAGACCCTGAGCCACAGTTTCAGACAATGCTTCACCTGTCAGGATGAGATGTTAAAAAGAACAAAAACACTAGGATCTGGGGACAAAGAATCTTTTACAGCAATAACCAGTCAAATCTCCTTCCACAAATTTCTTACAGAGCCTGAACTGATAAGGTTAACATCACTGCTGGGCATTTGACATATGCATTCTTGAAGATACACCTTGGGCTGGATTTTATAGAGGCCTCGACATTGGGATTCGTGGTTGGTGAGGCATGAAGATGGCCCCAGCTGAAGCTTGCCATGAACCTTGATGCCGCGGGGCCCAGCCCGATATTGCCGGTGGCAGGGAGGTCTCGTGGCAGTCCCCACGACGCTCGGCGATGGGACTGCCATTTAAATATTTAAATAAATTCCTGAATTAATGAGTCTCCCGTCGCCTCCTAAAGTCCTGCTGCGATCTTCACCCTAGCGGCCGGCACTGCTGTGCCTTCAGATCCCCGTTTGGGGAAACGAGGTGCAACACTGGTGAGGAGGAGGGGAGGAGGTAAGTTTCTCAGTGCAGGGGTAGGGGGATGGGGTCAAATGAACGTCCTGGGTGTAGGGGATGGTGGGAAGGGTTATAGTTTAAAGTTTGTGTATTTTGCGGGGGAAAGATTGTGAAGGTAAGTGTTTTGGGGGAAGGGAAAATAATTCATTTAACTGATCTGCGGGGGGGGGGGAGGGTGGAAGAGGGGCAAAATAAATGTATTTATTTATTTTAATTCAATATCACTTTAAATATTTAAATGTTCCGGTAGGGCTGACAGCCCTTTAAAAATGGTGTCAGCGCCTGAGCACAGGCAGCTGACACCATTGCCGGGGACGGACAGGCTGTTCCCTCCATGTGATCGGGGAAGGGGGGGGTTGGCCCAACCCAGCTATTTAAATGAGCCGTCGCGCTTGGAACCGATTTTGGCGGTGGGTTGATAGAATTCAGCCCATTGCATCAGATACCAACTACACAGTCAAAGAGTTAAAGTTTTCCTTTTCAAACAATAAATGAGTACACAGTGCAACTAACAACAGCAACTTGTATTTAAAATGTGGCTTTTGCATTAAAAAAAATCCCCAGGCATTTTTGCAGCAACGTTACTGATGATGATGAATGCTGAGCCACAGACGGAGATGTTAGAGGGGTGACCAAAAGCTTGGTAAAGAAATGGGTTTTAATAAAGTCTTAAAAGAGGAGAAGAAGGTGGTGAGACAGATGGGCTTAGGGGGAAATTTCAGAGCATGGGCACAGGTGGCTAAATGTCACAACTACCAATATTTTGGGGTGAAGGGGCAGAAGCATAAGAGTTCAGTCACCACATCTCCGATGATAATCTGGCCTCGTAAAGGCACCAAGAGCTTACCAATCCATTCCCTCCCGTTCATTAGAACGTTTGCTGCTCTTTACTCCAAGGATACCTTTGCTCCCCCTATTTCCATCACATTCATCCTCAGTCGGCAGCCATACACCTGCATTTTCCAGCATATGTCACATTGTGAAGACCAGGAATGAGATCCCAGGCTTATTTTTCCTTTGCCTAAGGAGATTAAACCAAGTGAACCAGTCCAATTAAACGCAAACCAGTAATGCTGCACATTATCTGTCGTTATGGTGGTGTACAGCATTTTTGCAAGCATAATATAACAATTTTATAATATAACAGTTTCTAGCCAAGTTATTACAGTGTGACTAAACAATAATATAGCTTGGTTAAACCATATGGGTCACTGCCAGATGATTGGCTGTCATTAATACATGGAAAAACCCTTTGGAATGAATCACAAATTCAGAATGGAAGGACAAAGAAGGTTAACATTCTAAAAAAAATGTTCCTGCTATCAAATAGAAGTGTCATAAATAGAGACTGAAAAATGTTAATTGCCAATAGAAATAATATAGAAAATGTTACTCAAAATGAATATGACAGCTTAACCAGAACAAAGTATTAATACATTTAATGAATGCTTCAGTGCTCTTTATGTCGGAAAAAGGGAACTCAAGTTAATGAAATGACTTGGCTTTTGATTTCTGCTTTAATCATCACTCTGACCCCAACTGCAACATAAAACCTTCTGAATCATTCTCTACAGAATGAACACATTTTATAGTTATATTGGTACCGCTTTGTTAAACATTTAATTATTATTATATAAAAAAGTTAAAATGTTGTTTTTTTCTTGTTTTGTGATTCAAAATATAATTTTTATTAATAATATGGGGAAGATGGCTTTATGCATTTTGTGTAACAAATCATAATCATGGTCCCATTTTTAAAAAATGGGTTTATGAGTTCATTTTATTTAAGCAACAGAGGAAATCTTCACCCACAGTTACGTTACATTTACTTGGGTTACTTGATAGCATGTCTACATTATTTTTAATATTTCATGTATTCAAGCATTGCTTGTCCACTTCCTATTGTCACAAGTTTTGGCCTATCCATTATGTCAACACTTGAAATTGAAAATGCCAAGTTAACCAGTTGTAATGTGAATTCCCTATGTAAACAAGTTGTAGTGACAGTGTAGGTGCAAGCTGTGGCCACTAAGTGATGCTGTAGGTCCATTGTATCCTATACTACTGCATCCTCTGCGATAATAGGAGCAATGCCATAAGGGATTTACTAGTATATTATAAAATTTGCTGATGACACCAGGTATCTGAGTATAAACACCAAGCAGCATAAATATACACTTATATCAATGTCCATCTTGCAATTGTGTAAAGGAAAAGGGTATCTACTCACTGGAAATATCTAATAAATTAAGTTATCAGCACAGCTAATCTCTCACTGGGATGCATGGCATGGTTGTTTATTTTATTTTTAACCAAACACAAGTTATTCTTGTGTTAATATTATGTGCTATTTTGGGTATCGAACTTTCAAGAGAATATTGATTCAAAGAGGGGAGATCAAAGAATATGGATGTATCCGGGACTTGAGGATCTAAATGTGAAAAGACACTTGAGGAACTGCTGGAGAGAAGAGAATTGAGATAAGGCATGATCTAGATTTCTTTATGTGCTCAGACACATAGGTGATGGAATGCAAAGAGGTTATTGAGTAAAGATTCTGAATGCAGTACAAGAGGACATGTGTACAAAATCAACAACCCTCAAGAGAGGTGAGATATCAGAAAAAAGATTTCTTCACAGAATAGTGAACACAAAGAATAGATTTCCAGCAAATTAATTAATGCTATGTTGATTAACTTCCATTAAAAACATGAATATATCGCTATTTAAGAATTGCATTTCAGTTTAAAAAGTTGAGAATTAATGCAGATGATTAAAGACCCTTCAAAACATGATAGCTCATTTTCTGCTGGGTCACCTTTGGATTGGAGGTAATATGTACTTCTGAGATCAAGGAGAAATTTCATAGACCTTTATTTTAAGGTTTTACACATGACTGATTTTCTCCCCAAGAAATTGCTGGATTTTTCTGCCTAGGCTATGTAACACATATCCTGTCATGGGAACAGGGCCCATGATAAGGAATTGTTTACATAGCCTATGGTGGGAAATGCCTTGATACACTAAAGGACCTTTTTGAATTCCATATTTCTCATGTTCTTATGAATTATGGAAGGCTGATGCAGATAATTAGCAAGATCCTTGAAACACTCAGACAGCTGAGCATTGAAAAGTTTTGAAATACTGGTGCCTTTAAAAGCAAAGAAACCAATCCTGCACCATTTACAATAATTAGGATGGCACAAGTATGTTACAAGACTGTGCCATATTAAAGAGTCAGATGACATTAGGAATGTTCAAGTGTTGCTGACTGACCAGCTGTCAGTCAGAATTTTTAGAAAAGGTTGTGAGATGGAAGAATAAGTTCTGAATTCTTTCAACTGAATACTAAGATATGTCACTTCCACCAATTTTATGTGTAATTCTTTACGACATTCATAGAAGTTAACATCTATGAAAAGAATAGACAAGTTAATGATTCATGCTCTAACAAAGGGTCAACACTTGACATGTTAACTTGTCTGTTTATCTCTACAGATACCGACTGACCAGTTGAATGATTCCAGCATTTTCTGGTTTTGTCGCAATCTTATGGAGCTTGCTTGATTGCTTTATGGTGTCAAAGGAATTCCCCAGTAGTTTTCTGAATTGACCAGAGGATGTCTTTTGTTTCTGCTTTCCCAGGAACCAGCATACCAGAGTTCAGGAAAATAGTATCCGAGTTAACACTATCTACTCGTTGGGTGATTTTGATTAGTTTTTCTTTTCTTGCACTTTTTTTCATATGTCCATATTCTCAAGTTAGAAACAGAAGAGGAAGACCATTTTCCCTAGATATCCAGAAAAAAATACAGTCCCCTCCATAAGCACAATATCGCTAAATTATTCTAGTAACTTTGCTTTCATTACTCCATAGGGAATTCCACTCCATATTTTGATTATTGTGTAAAGAGGAATTTGAGATTTGAATTTGCTGTTCAGTAGCTTGAAGATCAAATGGGCATTGAGCACATGATATTGTGCCATAATTTGCTGTGGCAGGGCATCTAACCGTGTCTTTTGTTAGTTAGACATACCCGTGCATGTTTAATTTTTTAAATTTTGTGTGTGGCATTTAGCTGAAAATGTGAACTGATAGCGGCACAGTGAGGGAAACTGCCGCTTGAGACTTGAGTGAGTAGAATTGTAGAATCATTAGGGAAAGTAACTGTGGGCCTCCCTGACCAATCAGTTTGAAGGACTGTGAAATTAACAGCACAAGGACTAAGAAGGAAGTGTAAATTAGAGAGGGTGAATTCAACACATCAGGTACAGAAAGAAAAATAAGAGTCGAAGATTGGATTAAGGGAGAGAGAGAAAAAAAAGACAGAAAGGAAAAGTAAAAACAAAACATTAAATTTAAAGGTTGACATTTTTAGAATCTCCAACAATTAAAACCTGAACTTGACACTTATAATAGTTAATTTTCAGCATCAGAAAGGTAACTGACAATAATTAGCACTTATCACATCATTAAAAGGGTACTTAGACTGAAATGGACAAGACATAACTTTCTGTGGCCAGCTTAGCTTGTATCAATAGTGAGATAGACAGTGAAATGCCGTTTTCATAAAGCTAACAGTGAAACGGCATAGCTCGGACAAAAATTTTGGGATTTTCGCGTCAGTCGCCCATCTGTTCCTTGCCTGAATTTACTTCACCATGTGCACATGAATAACAGTGTGTGCCATTAGCCAGCCTAATAACATTCTGATTAAATACTTCCTCTATGGTTTTGCAGACAATGAGATGTGCAACATAGCCTGTCCAAACAAAGTTAACCTAGGGAAAAATTACTGACAAGTATTAAAAGAGATTGCTATCCGAAACACACTTAAAGAGCTCAAAAACAATGGGCTGAATTTTACTGCTGGAAGCCCAACGTCAGGACTAGTTGGAGGTCCTGAGCCCACACTTTCTGGTAATGGGAGCGGCTTGGCGAATTTACTAGAAGCAGCCTCCTAATTGGCTGCCTCTTGTCCCACCGTCCAATTAAGGATGGCAGGCAGGATTCTGATGTTGCTTGCCCAATCAGAGGGCCGGCAACTCTGAAGCATCAGCAGCCCCCCAAGAGAGGTGGGCACCACTGAGACCTGCAGAAGACCTCGAGGGTGCCTCAAAGTGGAGGCGACCTTGAACAGGTAAGTAGAAATAATAAATTCAGAATGGCCATGGGTAAAGGTCTGTGTGATTGGAGGGAAACCCCTCCTGGGGAAACGTTGGGGCTGCGGGGGCTGCTTTTACTGCCCGCAGCCCCCTCTGTGGACCATCTGGTTTCATTGAACCACTGGCTGCTGCAGGGCCACCTTCATGAAGCTGGCAGCCTCCCATGTGGTGGTGCCCTCCTGCTACTGGCAAAACACTGGCAGCCCTGCTTAATGGCTCCTAATAGATACCCTAATTATGCAAATCAGCTGCTTACCTCCATGGAGTGGGCAGTCAAACACATCCCGGCCTCATCTCCTGACCATAGCTAGAAAACTTCCCTAGCAGTGGGTTGCGTTGGGCAGCTGTCCCAATGCTGCTCCCCGCCATTTTACCAGCCCTACCTGCCTCCGTTCCCACCACATGAGGGTCAGTAAAATTCAGGCTAATGACTTCCCAAAGATCGATGATATTTATCCCAGAGAGCAAAAGGAGACTGGGAAGGCGATTTATGAGGCACTGACAATTAATTATTATGAGACATTCACTAGACACTGGAGAGGTACCAGTGGATTGGAAACAAGCCATTTGGTGCCCAATTTGGGGGTTAAAAGAGACAAAAGAAACTACAGTTCCATTAGTCTTACTTCAGTCCCATGTAAAATTATGGGAATCTATTCCGAACAACGAATTCAATGTAGTAAAACATCCCAAGACACTTTACAGGTGCATTATCAGACAAAATATGACACCAAGCCACATAATGAGATATTAGGACAAGTGACCAAAAGATAGGTTTTAAGCAGCAAATTAGTGAAGAGGTGGAGAAGTTTAAGGAAGGAATTCCAGAGCTTAAGGCCTAGGCAGCTGAAGGCATGGCTGCCAATGGTGGAGCCAAAGAAATTGGGAATTGGCACATGGGCAGAATTGGAGGAGAGTAAGGATGGAGGTGATTCCAGAGGTAGGGAGAAGTGAGGTCAAGGAGGGACTTGAACACAAGGATGAGAATTTTAAAATTGAGGCATTGTTGGGCCGGGTGCCAAGCAGGTCAGCGAAAAAAATAACTTAGTTAACATCTGTCTACATGGATCGAGAAGGGGAACCCAACCTCTTTGAGTTCTTTGAGGATGCAATTTTCAAACTGGCCTTTGGTAAGCCCTACAACTAGATCTCCAGAAGGAATTTCACAAGCTTAACGATTTGGGGATCCAAGTTAAATCTTAGCTATGGATAATAAATTGGATGAAGGGTAGAAAACAATAACGACTTACTGGAGGAGTTATATCAGTATCAGAGGAAGTACTAACTAGGGTGTTCCAGGGATTGGTATTGGAACCATTACTGTTTCTAATTTATATTAATGACTTGGGCTCATGAATCCAAAGCAAACTGGTCAAATTTCTAGATGATGATACCAAACTAGGAGTGGTACCGGAATCAGAGGAAGCAGTTCAGAAATTATAGAATGAGTTGAACGCAATGGGCTGGATTTTAAGAGCTTGCAACCGATGTTGCCAACGAGCTCAAAAATGGGCTGCATGCCAAACAGCTGCCGCAATCTCAAGCACGGTGGCTCATTTAAATAGCCGGGGCGGCCTGTTCCCCATTGTCACCCAACACCCCCCCCCCTCCCGCAATTTGGTGAAGGTGGTAGGCTGTCCATCCCTGGAAATGGCATGAGCTGCCTGTGCGCAGGCGCTGGTGCCATTTTTAAAGCCCTGCTGGTATATTTCAATTTTTAAAGAAATATCCCCCAAAAATTAAATAAATAAATTTCTTATGCCCCTTTTCCACCCCCCAACAACACTTATGTCTTACATCTGACCTTTCCACCCCTCCCACTATCCCCTACACCTGTTATATGTATTTGACCCCGTTCCCCGCCACCACCCCCCCCCGCACTGATAAACTTACCTCCTCCCCCCTCCCCACCAGTGTCACACCTCGTTTCCCTGACGGGGATCTGAAGGTATGGGAGCACCAGCCGCCACGCTGAAGATCACGACAGGCCCTCAAGATCTCAGGTAAGTGTACTTAAATGTATAAATTTTATTGATTTGAATATGTTAATTGTGGTCCCATAATCCAGCGGTGGGGGGTGGGGGGGGGGGCGCGCCACAGAGCCTCGCCACCCCTGGGAGGACCGGGCCGGGCCCTGCCGACGTCGTTGTCCGTGGCGGGTCTCATCCAAAGCCATCTTCAGGCTCCCCCCCATCACGGAGCATGACGTCGAGGGCTTCTTAAAATCCAATCCACTGTGTAGGTGGCTGGAACAATGTCTGTACATTAGAAGAAAAATAGAAAAGAGTTCTACTTTCTGAATGATGTTGAATTAACTAAGGATAAAGCTCAAAAGAGTTAAGGTGTTAGGATACCTTTTGGGACTGTTTGTAACCCATTCAAAACCCAACCACTTACACGAAGTTAAAATCGGGCCCTATGCTCTTTAATGCAGAGCAATAATCAACAATTCCAATAGAATGTATATGGTCAAAGCAGTAAAATATGTCAGGGGATGTCAAGATCAAACAAGGTCCTAAGATCTGGAATTCCCTCCCTAAATCTCTCCACCTCTCTACCTTTCTTTCCTCCTTTAAGACACTCCATACTCCTCTTTGACCAAGCTTTTGGTCATCCGTCCTAATTTCTCCTTATGTGTTTTGGTGTCAAATTTTGTTTTCTAACATTCCTGTGAAGTGTCTTGGAATATTTTACTATGTTAAAGGTGCTATGTAAGTACAAAGCTGTTGTTTTTGTTGTTCTTGGTGTATCGTGTTCTGGTCAGTACTGTCTCCAATTCTGGTCAATGTGCTACAAGGGAGACATTCATACATTGGAAACAGAAGAGCCACAGTGCTGATTCAAAGTCTTAGAGGTTTCAGTTATGAGCAAAAACTGGAGAAAAGTAGCCTTTACAACCTTGAAAGTGGCGTCTGTAAAGTGATCTTCTTAAGATGTAGGAAGGTTGCAAACACTATGGAAAAAGGAAATTGGTGAATTAAGTTACCAACATAAGAACATTAGAACTAGGAGCAGGAGTAGGCAATTCAGTCCCTCGAGCCTGCCCCGCCATTCAATACGATCATGGCTGATCTCTTCTCGACCTCAACTCCACTTTCCTGCTTGTTCTCCACAACCCTTCAACCCATTGCTAATTAAAAATCTGTCTATCTCCTAAATTAAATTGTGAGAGAAGGACAAGGGGACATAGGTTCAAAGTAATAAAAATTTAGTTTAGGACTAATATCAGGAAGCCTATCTTCACACAGAGCATTATCAGGACATGAAATGTCTCCCAGATAAAGTAGTGGAATCATCTAAGAACCAAAAGGTGTTACAATGGAGATACTTGAAGGTCATTCTCGATGTATGAAACAAGGTGGATTGACTGGCACTCCTGATCTATAAGTATTTATTCATCCTGTGATATGTACATTGCACTATTATCCCTTTTATCTTTTA
Source organism: Heterodontus francisci (assembly GCF_036365525.1). Taxonomy (NCBI): domain Eukaryota; kingdom Metazoa; phylum Chordata; class Chondrichthyes; order Heterodontiformes; family Heterodontidae; genus Heterodontus; species Heterodontus francisci. The sequence continues at coordinate 136,174,019 of NC_090376.1, read as the reverse complement.
TTATTCAGATAGTAAAGAAGATAAGGTTGAATCCATGTTCTGAAATATTATTAATGAATATGTTACCATGGTTGCATGAAATTTCTCCGTCAATTATTTTATCCTTTGGGAATACTTTACATTGAAATGATAAACAACGAAATTTCAGACAAGCCGCATACAAACATGTTTATTAAAAAATGGCACATAGTCTGATTGCTATCAGTAAGGCCATTTGAATGTTGCCTTGTAACTCCATATCCCATGACAGAAAGAGTTGTTCCAAATTACATTAGGAAGCTTGGTCAAGAACATTGTCATGTTAGGCCCCACCTGCCAAGAATGAGGCACATGCATTTTGTCATGAATATTGATTTTAAATCGTTACTGGAGTTAAGAAAGAACTTGTTGAACAGATCAGCCGTGGCTGGAAAGACATTTGCATATTAACAGACAGTGTTTGGAAAGACAAAGCAGCAATTCCCCGACACACTCAACCCACAATGGACTTTTGATCACCAGACGTTGAAGGTGGGGGAGCTCGCATTCCAGGCTGACTGCCAAGATGGCCGAATACACAAAAGGACATGGTCAAACCAGCTAGTCACATGACTAACCTGCTGGGCAGCCTGAGTTTTTTGAATTTGTACAATTTGGCGAAAAAAGCAGAATGCTCTTGGACTGAGAAGGTCTCTGCTGGCTGGCTCGCCACAGCCTCTCCTGTCTGCCTGCTCCCATCTCTTTCTCACAAGCCTCAGCCTTCCTGGGGATCAGGCTGGAAGGCAGGGTGACATTAAACTGGGTGGGATGATGGGAGGTGCCCATCATCTATCCGCCTCCGCTGGTATTTTACCAGTGGCGGAGGAAGTGGCAGCCTGCCCGCCCATCGGCCAATTCAGGCCCTTAAGTGGCCATATAGGGGCCTCTTCCTGCCACTGCTGGTATTTTACAAGAGGTGGATGGGCACTTTGTCAATTGACGAGGCTGCCCAGTGAAACCTGGTGACCTCCTTGTAGGCTGAGGGTGCCGTCCTGATTAGGCACACTGTGGGCCCCCCGCAGTGGCACGGACTGCCTCACTGGGAGACCCCCCTCTGCCCTCATGATCAACAACCTCCCTCCCCCTTGCTGGGGCCTGGTTGATTGGCCCCAGTGAGCGCCGAGCCCACTTACGTTATTCTCCGACCTCCATTGCTGGCTGGGTCCGGGGTCTGCTGCAGTCCTAGCAGCGGCCACTGCTGCTCGTGGTGCTGCGAGGACTGAAGAGCTGCTCGTGCTCTGATTGGCCAATAGCTCTTGGAGGCAGGACATCTTGTCTCAAGGGGGCATCAGTGACTTCCAGAGCCAGCAGAGGCAGGCTCATCCCTGGCTTTCCAGCCAATGGGCTGGGCCATTGCCTACTCATTTACTCCCAGCCAAGGAGATGGATTCCCTGTCCAATGATAGCCCATGCAGCCGGGAAAGAAGGCAGGTCAGATGAAGTATGGGACTCATTTAAGCTCCACACAGCAGCCATCACTGAGGCTGCTAGTTGTCCTAAGGGAAATCTGCTGATTACACCAAAGCCTTCCACAGCACCAGAGGAAAGTGAGATGTCACAGGAGAGCTAAAGGCCTGGCACCCAGGCAGGGCAGACCCTCGCTTCACCATTGCTGACCTGGATCTAATGTTGGAGGCCTTGAGGGAAAAGAGGGAGGTCCTCTTCCTGGATGATGGCAGGTGGAGGCCACCAGATGAAATCAAAGAGGCCAGGGTGCAGATTTGAGTCGGGTCAGTGGCAGAAGCAAGACGAATAAAGCCTGGATTCAGTGCCATAAAAAGTTCAATGATCTCATTTGTTGTGGCAAGGTCCGTGCAACCCCAACCCTCCAGACAGGTCTCAGGTCTTGCACCTCAGGTCCAGAGCAGACACACCATCTGAAGAACCTCAGACATATACTGCTCCTGAACATGGGAGGGGTGTGTGCCCAGGTCACTGACTGACCCCTCAGATTGGATCACAGCCATTGTGCTGCTGAACACCGGTCACCATTGAGATATGCAGATCTTAATGGATAGGGGTAGATGACATTGGCCACTGATGACAACAGTGCCTTATCTCTTTTTCTTTTGTCCTTGTAGGAGAAAATGGCACACAATGTCTGGGAGATAGCGCAGCCAGAAGGAAGGGTGACCTTCTTCTACCGCATCACCCCAATGGAGGTGCATTGCACTTCACCCTGTTCGATAGTATGTCATGTACAGAGTAATATTGGGTAGCCTCAGCAATGCAGTAGTTTCTACTTACTTAGGCTAGCTGTCATCATCTCTTGTGTCTCCCACAAGTACAGATGTCCAACACACAGCACCCTTTCCTCCTCCCTCCATTGGCCCAGAACAGTAAGAAAGAGATGAAGAAGCACTGTTACACCTTACGAGCGTACCATCCACCAGGGCAGATACTCTCAACTCAGTGGTTCTCATGCGCATGCAGACAGGGTGGCACATGGCGATGATCAGAGCACGAGTGGGCAGGAGGAGTTGCCAGAGGAAAAAGGAGATGTGGTCAGTTCTCCTCAGATGGCCCAGATGCAGGGCCTCAGGAGTCACTGGAAAGGAGGCAACAGCAGCAGGAGATGTTCCTGAGGCAGTGTGGGGTCTTGGACAGAGGATGGAGGAATCCATCCAGATCATGTTCATCGCAATGGCTCAGGGTTATGAGTGCATGAGCTCCTCCATAGAGAGAGTGGCCAACCTCATGGAGAGTCATATGTGGCACCAGTCAGAGTGCATGGAGGAACTGTGCACTGATGTCCACAGGATCCATGAGATGATGGGCAGCATGGACTGATCAGTGCTGCTTTTCAGGCATGCCAGCTGTGCCCCTGCTGGTGCCCTCTGCCAGGCATCTGGAGTGCCAGGCAAGGGCTGTGGATGTCACTGAGGAAGATGAGGGTGCCACCTTAGCCTCTCTGTTTGAGGACCATCTGTGCAGCAGGGCCAAGTGATGGAGACTGCCACTGCAATGACGCAAGTACAGCAGCATCTGGAGATGCAGCCATGGGCCCCTCTACGACGAGGTCGACTGCAACTGCATCTCAGTAAGCTGAACAAGTAAGCAGGCTGCCTTCACCTCCTCCAGGGCCACAAGGGGAGCACAGCGTAGGACTGGCAGTGCACAGAGGCCACCGCATCACGCAGAGTAATGAGTGGGTCACTAGGGTGTCTTCTTACTGTCTCTGTCTAATGCTTTTCTCTTTTTGCACTGTATAAATGATGACATTTTAAGCCAGATATCTGGGACTTCTTTTATTGCTGCTGTGACAAGAAAAGTATTATGTGGTGGTGAAAGACATAGCGAGATCTTCCAATGGTGAGGGCAAAGCCTCTGGGTAGATCTGCTTCTTTCATTGACGGTGAGTGATTAGATGTTCCAGGCTGTGTCTTCAATGTATGTGTTAGCACAGGTGTCTCAGTCTCCCTTCCATGCTATGGCCCTCAACCTGGGTCAGAGGGGCTCAGTTAATGTTTTCCTGAATCAGGAGATCCCTGGCATGCATGGCATCCTCACAAGCCCTTCGTGACCCCAGCTCTTCCCACCTGTCTTGTTGTGCATTAGGGTACCTCTCTGTTCAGGGTCATCTCCCTCTGCCTCCACTGCCTCCTCCCCTCTTACCTCCTGCTGCTCCCCTGATGGTCTATCTCCTTCTAGGACATCATTATCCTCAAGTTCACACCTCTCTGGAGAGCCATGCTATGGAGAACACAGCAGACCGCTACCATGACAGAGACCCTCGCAGTAAGGTATTGGAGGGAGCCAAGTGACCAGTAAAAACACTGGAAGTACATCTTGAGAAGCCCGATGGCCTGCTCAATGTTTGTCCTGCTGAACAGGTGGCATTGGTTGTATCGTCTCTGTGCCTCTGTAAATGATGAGTAGTCATATCTACCCTTGTCCCCTAGGATCCATGGAGTAAAGATCTGAGGCCACCTGGACTGGCAGAGGATGAAGCTGCCAGGAAAGCAAACGCACACTGGAGAAAGCTCTTGTTCTGGTTGAAGACTAATAGGACATTGAGGGAATAGAAGCCCTTCCTGATGATCAATCTGATTGGGCGGTTGCTGGGTGCCTTGATGGCCACATGGGTGCAATAGCTGATGCCTTACACCTGGGGGAGCCCGGCAATGTCAGCAAAACCCAATGTCCTCTGTCCCTGAGAGACCGCCTGTCATCAAATGAATGTACTGTCCAGCTGTGGCAAAGAGTGCATCAGTGACCTGTGAGATGGGGTGGTGTGCTGTCATTTGTGAGATGCCACTAAGGTCTGCAGCTGATCCTTGGAAGGAGCCAGAAGCGAAGAAATTCAAGGCCACAGTGAATTTGACGGCTACTGGCTGGAGGTGATGACCAGTGTTGTGAGGTGTGAAGTCTTCAGTGACCAGGGCACTCTTTGACCACCTGCCTGGAAAGTTGCAATCCCCTCAATATTGGGTCTTGGTCATCTCCAGTTGTAGTTCTGTATTTGGCAGTAGGTGCTGTGTTGAGGATATGGCCTCCATGTCTTTCCTCCCCCTCTTTCTTCTCCTGTGCCGTCCTGCTGTTCAGGGCTCAGCCCTTCCTGTGGAGTGTGTTGCTCCTCATTGTCACTAGGACAAAAAACTGACAGTCGTGCCCCAGTTGCCGACTGTAGCCTTCCTTTTGGATAGGTGGCCACCATATTGTGATTGGCAGCCTTGCCTCCTGCTCTTCTGCCCCCACAATGCCAGTAGGGTGCCAACCCCATTCAATGCCGGAACACTCACTGCCCAATCTCACCATCACCTTTGCAGTGCCAAGGCACCTTCTTTCCAAAGGCGAGACCCCCTCTGCCTCATAAGCCTCTTAAAGGGCTTGGATAATTCCCTGGGGCGGCCATAACTGGCTCTAACACTGTACCCATCTCCCTTCAGCTGGTCAGCAATGGACAGCACTTGTAATCCGAATGCCTCTAACAAGCTCTTAACAAACTACTTAACTACTTTAATCAGTCTCAATCAGGAGGTGGGCAAGATCGCTGCCCCGCCTCCCCCCACCTTGGTGAACATTGCCGGCACTAGGAATGGTATTTCCTGACACCAGAATTTTTGGGCCCTGCACACCTCCATTCCCGACCTCAGGGGCAGGCCCAAAAATTCAGCCCATGGACTGTGTTTCTATTCCAATTTAGATTGATACTTTGCCAGCACAATTGTCAGAGTTGGCAGTGAAAGCTAATGTGCTCCATCCATGTGGTTGATACTGAAGGGTTAAGAGGGCATTATCTTAATGCAAAGCTGTCCATCAAGCCTCTTTTGTTTGGGAATGGAGGGACCTGAAGAACCGTGAATCACTTTACCGTAATAGACACAGCAATGCATTTTGTTGAACTTTGTATCATGTCAATCTTACTGCAAACTAATGAGATGCAGTGGAACGTTTATAGGTTTCTACTATTAGTACAAAAAACAACTGCATTATGTGATCTTGAAAGTGCTGAGCTGAAATGGTCCTTCTACTTTAAAGAACTCCTTCTAAATGACTATTTTCCTTTATGCACATTCCCCACCTTTTTCTGAATCTGCTGTAGTGCCTAGAGTTTTCCATAAACAAAGCATCAAGTGAAAAACACGATGAAACATTTGTAATTTTGACAGCAAGTCAAGTATATGCAGCTATGGTTTAGCCTTTAGAGAAACAGCAGCTCTAGTAAACAATGGGCTTAAAATCTCCACAGTAATATAATTAGAACTGGTAAAATTTAGATATGTAGAACCACTGATAAACCCAAATATATTTCTACTGCCTTAATACGCCTCCAGACCTAAATGGCAACACTGACCATCACCATACCCATGCAGTAATATGACCTTTGACTGCTGCATAATGCTGTTTTAATCTCTCAGTTCCCTGCTGCCATTTTGCATGCACTGACTAACCAGGTCTCATTAATTTTTTTAAACATAGCTCATGGCTGCCTTGTCATGCATATTTCATTCTGGCAAGTGTCTACATTGAAATACAGATATTTTGACTGTAACAATTTGGATTACCACTCAACTGAGATCTCCCATTACATTTTAAACTGCTCCATTTCCTCATCTGTTCTTGGCTGCCCATCTGCATTGTTTTTGGAGCTTTGCATCTGAAATGCATTGGTGATCATCTTGTCATCGTAATTGTTTATTCGACATATTAAGGAAACAACATTACTTTCATAAAGTGTCTTATACCTTCGAAGGTTTTCTCCTTCCTGTGTTCCTGTGTGGAAATGTTGAGCACACACTCAACACCTCCCTCTGGTGGTCTAACAGGCATAAGTACTCGCTCTGGGGCAAGCTTTCTGCGCCATGTGCAATGCGGTCATAAATATAAAGAACATGTTTGCCATTTTGTTACATTTAGCATATAGAGAAAAACGTTCTAACATGAAACAAAAACAAGAAATGCTGGATTCACTCAGCAGGTCTGGCAGCATCTGTGGAAAGAGAAGCAGAGTTAACGTTTCGGGTCAGTGACCCTTCTTCGGAACGTTCTAACATGGTTCTTTACACGTTCAAACATATGTGTTAGTACTTTGTTGAACAGCATCTTGGTAAACCGTAACTGTGCGACTGGAATGTCTTAACTCAGGAACTTTCACTTATGTTTTCAGACAAGTATGGAATTGGTTTCAAATCACAGTTTGTCCAAATTTGCAACACACCGAAATAAGAAGTCAAGATTTTGATGACAGTGTTTGAATTTGGCTATTAGAATATTAGATTTTCATAGGCAATGTATTCTCTCTGCAGCTAAGAAAGCCATTGAGATGTGCAAATGAGTCTTCAGTACACTTTACATGCTGTGCTGCCATCTTCTTTGTTGAGAAGCCAAAGCCATTGGAAAGCAATCATGCCTCTGTTGCATTTTAAGAGATTATTTTCAAGAAAGGTTTTAATAAAGCATATTCCCCAAATATTAAATTAACTGAGTTCAGAGCTCTATATAGTTCCCTTGGCAGTGAGCTTTATTGGGCTTTTAATTTTTAAAAGTATTAAAATTGGGCTAATGAAGAATTTTTGTTTCAAAGGATATCAGGGTGCCAGGGTGCTAATCTAAATGTATTCAATTTCCTGTGGGAAATGAATAATCATAAGTAATGAGGAAATTCTGAAATTGCTCCTTAATCTAGAAACTAATGTAACAAAACATCAGAGCATTAATTTAACTTTTCATTTGACACATTGCATTCCAGCAATTTCATTCCTCTGATTACTGTTAACCTGCCCCAGTGGTAGCAGCCTTGTCTTTGATTTAGAAGGTTGTGGATTCAAGCCCCATCCCAAGGGTTTGAGCACATAATCTAAGCTGACACTTCGATGCAGTACCAAGTACTGCATTGTTAGGGTTGCTGCCCTTCAGCTGAGACAGTAAAATAAGAACTTGTCTGCCTTTTGAGGTGGGTGTGAAAGGTCCCATGGAACCATACAAAGAAGAGTATGGAAGATTGTTACGACCAAGGTAGGAGGAGTGCACTGTTTATTCTACTTCCACTTCTCCACAGGTCACAACATATATTTAATTTTTTTTCCCACTTACCGATACCGTCAATCATAGACTCTATTTTTTCCCAGAATAAAACACACCAGCCAGGGTTTCTTTAATAAACAACAAAATTATCAGTTTATTATAAAACAAGTAATGAAGCAAAGCATTAACACACAGATTGAAATGGCAAAGTTCCCTTTTTACCTTAGCCCCTCACATATATACATACATATAACGGTTAACTGGAAAAATAAAGGGATTTGTGTTTTAGAGCTCTGTTAAAAAACAAACACTTGGGCTAAATACTTGCTAATTCTTGAAGAAGGAAGAGAAGATTTGGAAAGATGTCCTTTGTTTTGGTTTGGCATCCCAAGCGCGTATAGACGGCTGTCACTGGGATCGCCCGAGAGCAGTTCTTTTCAGGCGACGTTGAAGATCAGTTTGGGTAGGCTTTCCAGGAAATGCACAACAGAGGTTTCAGACAGGCCTTACAGCAGAAATGGGGCAACAGTTTCAGTCTGCTTCTTATACTTGCTTCTCAGCTTCTCCAGAGATGGAAAACTAGCAGGCTTTTTCAAACTGCTGGAACAGATTGATTTGGGGTGGTTTGTTCTCTTTGGCAAGTTTTCTCCAACTTGCATATCCCAACTAACTGTCAAAAGCGAAACCATAAACAATGTTACAAGAGACAAACCTCTTGAGTTCTATAAATCTTGACCTGTCACTTCTCCGTAAACATCTTCTCCAAGTCAAAAGCAACCCCTGGGTAATTATTTGAAAACAGGTACCTTCCCGTAATTGTTTACAGGCCATACCTCTCAGTGACCCTGGTAAAAGCCCATCCATGGAGTCTTTTCAGTTTTCCCAATATAAACCGATGTCCAGCTCTTAAATACGTGAGTCCTCAAAAAAAAATATAGAAGCACTCATAACAAGATCTCCCGATGTCCTGGCCAATAATAATTTCTCCACCATCAAGACTTAAATGAATTAACTATTTATTTGTCTTATTGCTGATTGTGGTGCCTAGCTGTTTGCAACTTGGCTGCTGCACTTCACTACATACCTACATCTCAAAATAATTGATTGTCTGTGAAGTGATTTGGGATGCCATGAACATATGAACATACAAACATACGAATTAGGAGCAGGAGTATACCACTCGGCCCTATGAGCCTGCTCCGCCATTCAATAAGTTCATGGCTGAACTGATTACTCCACATTTCCACCTACCCCCGATAACCTTCCAGCCCCTTGCTTATCAAGAATCTATCTACCTCTGCCTTAAAAATATTCAAAGACTCTGCTTCCACCACCTTTTGAGGAAGAGAATTCCAAAGACTCTCGACCATCTGAGAGAAAAAATTTCTCCTCATCTCTATCTTAAATGGGCGACCCCTTATTTTTAAACAATGACCCCTAGTTCTAGATTCTTCCACATGGGGAAATATCCTTTCCACATCCACTCTGTCAAAACCCCTCAGGATCTTATATGTTTCAATCAAGTCGCCTCTTACTCTTCTATATTCCAGCAGTTACAAGCTTAACCTGTCCAATCTTTCCTCGTAAGACAGTCCGCCCATTCCAGTTATTAGTCCAGTAAACCTTCTCTGTACTGCCTCCAACATATTTACATCCTTCCTTAAATAAGGAGACCAGTACTGTACACAGTATTCCAGATGTGGTCTCACCAATGCCCTGTATAGCTGAAGCATATCCTCCTTATTTTTGTATTCAATTCCCCTCGCGATGAACGATAACATTCTATTAGCTTTCCTAATTATGTGCTGTACCTGCATACTAACCTTTTGCAATTCATGCACTTGGACACCCAGATCCCTCTGCACCTCAGCTCTGCAATCTCCCACCATTTAGATAATATGCTTCTTTTTTATTCTTCCTGCCAAAGTGGACAATTGCACACTTTCCCTCATTATACTCCATTTGTCAGGACTTTGCCCATTCACTTAACCTATCTATATCCCTTTGTAGTCCCCTTATGTCCTCTTCACAAGCTAGTTTCCTACCAATATTTGTGTCATCAGCAAATTTAGCAACCATACCTTTGGTCCTTTCATCTAAGTCATTTATATAAATTGTAAAAAGTTGAGGCCCCAGCACAGATCCCTGTGGCACACCACTCATTACAGCTTGCCAACCAGAAAATTACCTATTTATACGTACTCTCTGTTTCCTGTTAGCTAGCCAATCTTATATCCATGCCAATATGTTACCCCCTACACCATGAGCTTTTATTTTCCATAATAACCTTCTTGAAATCTAAGTGCAGTCGATCCACCAGTTCCCCTTTATCCGCAGCACATGTAACTCCCTCAAATAACCCAAATAAATTGGTTAAACATGATTTCCCTTTCACAAAACCATGTTGACTCTGCCTGATTACCTTAAATTTTTCTAAATGCCCTGCTATAACGTCTTTAATAGCATCTAACATTCTCCCTGAGACAGATGTTAAGCTAACTGGCCCATAGTTTCCTGCTTTCTGTCTCCCTCCCTTTTTGAATAAAGGAGTTACATTCACTATTTTCCAATCTAATGGAACTTTCCCCGAATCTAGGGAATTTTGGAAAATTAAAACTAATGCATCAACTGTCTCACCAGCCACTTCTTTTAACACCCTAGGATGAAGTCCATTAGGACCTGGGGACTTGTCAGCCTGCAGCTCCAACAATATATTCAGTACCACTTCCTTGGTGATTGTAATTTTCTTGAGTTCCTCCCTTCCTTCCATTTCTTGATTTACAGCTAATTCTGGGATGTTACTTGCAACCTAAATAATGAAGACCGATGCAAAATACCTGCTCAATTCATCTGCCATCTCCTTATTATCCATTATTAATTCCCCAGACTCACTTTCTACAGGACCAATGCTCACTTTGTTAACTCTTTTCTTTTTAAAATATTTATAGAAACCCTTAATATCTGTCTTTATATTTCTAGCTAGCTTTCTCTCGTACTCTAATTTTACCTTCCTTTATCAATCTTTTAGTCATTCTTTGCTTTTTTTTATTCTATCCAATCTTCTGACCTGCCACCCATCTTTGTGCAATTATAGGCTTTTTCTTTAAGTTTGATAACTGCTTTAGATAACCATGGATGGTGGGTCCCACCCTTGGATTTTTCCTTTCTCATTGAAATGTATCTATTCTGTCTATTCTGAAATATCCTCTTAAATGTCCATCACAGCATCTCTATTGACCTATCTCTTAACCTGATTTGCCAGTTCACTTTAGCTAGTTCTGCTTTCTTGCCCTCATAGTTGCCCTTATTTAAGTTTAAACTACTAGTCTTGGACCCACTCTTCTCTCCCTCAAACTGAATGTAAAATTCCATCATATTATGGTTGCTGCTACCCAGGGGCACCTTCACTATGAGGTCATGAGTTAATCCTACCTCGTTGCACAATACCAGGTCTAGTATAGCCTGCACTCTGCTTGGCTCCAGAACATATTGTTCCAAGAAATTATCCTGAAAAAATTCTATGTATTCCTCATCTAGGTGACCTCTGCCCATCTGATTTTTCCAATCTATATGTGGGTTAAAATCCCCCATAATTATCTCTGGACCTTTTTGACAAGCTGCCATTATTTGTTTCTTTATACCCCATCCTACAGTGTGGTTAATGTTCGATGGCCTGTACACCACTCCCACAAGTGACTTTGTGATTTCTCATCTCTACTGAAACTGCTTTTACATCCTGGTCTCCTGAACTTAGGTCATCCCTCTCTATTGCGCTAATACCATCATTAATTATCAGAGCGACCCCTCCACCTTTTCCGAGCTTCCTGTTCTTCCTAAATGCCATGTACCCTTCAATATTCAGTTTCCAATCAATGTTGACCTACATCCATGTCTTTGTAATGGCTATCAGAATGTACTTATTTATTTCTATTTGCGCTCTCAGTTCATCTGTGTTGTTTTGCATGCTATGTGCATTCAGATACAGGGCCTTTAGTTTTGTCCTTTTATTATTTTTGTAACCTCGAGCCTTATCTGTTGATTTACTCTTAGATTTGTATGCTCTGTCCCTTCCTGTCACAGTCTGTTTATCATTTCCCATATGAATACTCTTGCCTTGTCTCTACTCCGAGATTTACCCTATCTTCCCAGATTTGATTGCTTGCCCCACTAGTCAGTTTAAAATTGTCTCTACTTCCCTAGTTTTGTGGCTCGCTAGAACACCAGCCCCAGCACAGTTCAGGTGTAGACTGTCCCAACGGTGCAGCTACCACTTTTCCCAGTATTGGTGCCAGTGCCCCATGAATTGGAACCCATTTCTACCACACCAGTCTTTGAAACATGCATTAATTTCTCTAATCTTATTTGCCCTATGCCAATTTGCATGTGGCTCAGATAATAATCCAGAGATTATTATCTTTGAGGTTCTGCTTCTTAATTTGGCACCTAGTTCCACAGCCATCTGGAATCTCGCTCTTTGTTACCTACTACCACTACATTCCGTTTTTCTCCCTCCACTTGAGTGGCTTCCTGTACCATGGTCAGGTTGCTCATCCAACCTGCAGCTCCACTCTCATCCAAACAAGCTGAAAGAATCTCAAACCTATTGGACAATTGCAAAGGCTGAGGTTCCTGCACTCCTGCCCTCTGGGTCCCCTTACCTGCCTCAGCTGCAGCCACACTCTTCTGTCCCTGACCACTGCCCAAATCAGAAGACCCTATCCTAAGGGGTGTGACCACCTCCTGGTACAAAATATCCAGGTAACTTTCCCCCTCCCTGATGTGTCGCAGTGTCTGCAGCTCGGCCTCCAATTCAATGACTCTGAGCTGAAGCTCTTGAAGCCGCAAACACTTACTGCAGACGTATTTGCCCTGGATCACACTGGCATCCAGGAGCTCCCACGTACTGCAGCCGTGACAGATCCCCTGTCCTGCCAACCTTACATGTGTTTTAATTAACTACTTAATCATTTGATTCAATTATTTATTTTATTTTCCTTTTTTATATATATTTTATTAAGCTTAACGCTAGTTATTTTACATGTTAGAGTTATAGAGAGATACAGCACTGAAACAGGCCCTTCGAGTCTGTGCCGACCATCAACCACCCATTTATACTTCTTCTTTGGCCTCCTTGTCTCGAGAGACAATGGGTAAGCACCTGGAAGTGGTCAGTGGTTTGTGAAGCAGCGCCTGGAGTGGCTATAAAGGCCAATTCTAGAGTGACAGACTCTTCCACAGGTGCTGCAGATAAAATTGGTTGATAGGGCTGTCACGCAGTTGGCTCTCTCCTTGCGCTTCTGTCTTTTTTCCTGCCAACTGCTAAGTCTCTTTGCCTCGCCACACTTTAGCCCCCCTTTATGGTTGCCCACCAGCTCTGGCGATCGCTGGCAACTGACTCCCACGACTTGTGATCAATGCCACAGGACTTCATGTCGCGTTTGCAGACGTCTTTAAAGCGGAGACATGGATGGCCGGTGGGTCTGATACCAGTGACGAGCCAGCTGTACAATGTGTCCTTGGGGATCCTGCCATCTTCCATGCAGCTCACATGGCCAAGCCATCTCAGGCGCCGCTGGCTTAGAAGGGTGTATATGCTGAGGATGTTGGCCGCCTTGAGGACTTCAGTGTTGGAGATACGGTTCTGCCACCTGATGCCAAGGATTCTCCGGAGGCAGCGAAGATGGAATGAATTGAGACGTCGCTCTTGGCTGACGTAGGTTGTCCAGGCCTCGCTGCCGTAGAGCAAGGTACTGAGGACACAGGATTGATACACGTGGACTTTTGTGTTTCGTGTCAGTGCGCCATTTTCCCACACTCTCTTGGCCAGTCTGGACATAGCAGTACAAGCCTTTCCCATGCGCTTGTTTAATTCTGCATCGAGAGACAGGTTACTGGTGATAGTTGAGACTAGGTAGGAGAACTCTTGAACCACTTCCAGAGTGTGGTCGCCGATATTTATGGATGGGGCATTTGTGACGTCCTGTCCCATGATGTTCGTTTTCTTGAGGCTGATGGTTAGGCCAAATTAGGTGCAGATAGCCGCAAACCTGTCGATGAGTCTCTGCAGACACTCTTCAGTGTGAGATGTTAATGCAGCATCATCAGCAAAGAGGAGTTCCCTGATGAGGACTTTCCGTACTTTGGTCTTCGCTCTTAGACGGGCAAGGTTGAACAACCTGCCACCTGATCTTGTGTGGAGGAAAATTCCTTCTTCTGACGACTTGAACACATGAGAGAGCAGCAGGGAGAAGAAGATCCCAAACAGTGTAGGTGCGAGAACACAGCCCTGTTTGACACCACTCAGGATAGGAAAGAGGTCTGATGAGGCGCCGCTATGCTGAATTGTGCCTTTCATATTGTCATGGAATGAGGTGATGATACTGAGTAGCTTTGGTGGGCATCCAATCTTTTCTAGTAGTCTGAAGAGACCACGTCTGCTGACAAGATCAAAGGCTTTGGTGAGATCATGAAAGCAATGTAGAGGGGCATCTGTTGTTCACGGCATTTCTCCTGTAGCTGTCGAAGGGAGAACAGCATGTCAATGGTCGATCTCTCTGCACGAAAGCCACACTGTGCCTCAGGGTAGACATGCTCAGCCAGCTTCTGGAGCCTGTTTAAAGTGACTCGAGCAAAGACTTTCCCCACTGTGCAGAGCAGGGAGATTCCACGGTGGTTGTTGCAGTCACCGCGGTCACCCTTGTTCTTATAGAGGGTGATGATATTAGCATCGCGCATGTCCTGTGGTACTGCTTCCTCGTCCCAGCACAGGCAAAGCAGTTCGTACAGTGCTGAAAGTATAGGAGGCTTGGCACTCTTGATGATTTCAGGGGTAGTGCCGTCCTTCCCAGCAGGGGCTTTTCTGCTGGCTAGAGCATCACTGAGTTCCGATTTTGTTGGCTGTACGTCCAGCTCATCCATGACTGACAGAGACTGGGCTGCATTGAGGGCAGTCTCAGTGACAACATTTCCCCTAGAGTACAGTTCTCGGTAGTGTTCCACCCAGTAGTTCATTTGCTTGCATTGGTCAGTGATTGTGTCCCCTGATTTAGATTTGAGGGGGGCAATCATCCTGATGGTTGGCCCAAAAGCCCTCTTAATGCCATCATACATTCCTCTGATATTTCCAGTGTCAGAGGCCAGCTGTATATGACTGCATAGGTGTTGCCAGTAGTCATTTGCGCAGTGCCTGGCTGTTCTTTGTGCAGTGCTTCTGGCTGCTTTAAGTGCTACGGATGTTGACTCGCCAGGGGTTTTCTTGTCGTTCAGCAGTGCAATACGCTTAGCGGCTATGACAGGTTCCAGCTCTTCAATGTGAGATTGAAACCAGTCTGCATTCCGCTTCACACGTTTGCCAAAGGTGGTCATTGCTGAGTCAAAGATGGTGTCTCTGATGTGGGCCCACTTGGTCTCTGCATCCCCTGTCGGAGTATTTTGAAGGGCTTTTTCAAGTGAATTTAGAAACTTACGTAACAGCTGTGGATGAGAAATTCTGCTACTGTTGGTGCAAGGGCGGCTCTTCTGCTTGGAGTGATGTAGCTTCTTTGGTTTGAGGCTAACCTTGCTGCACACCAGGGAGTGGTCGGTGTCGCAGTCCGCACTGTGGAAGCTGTGTGTGATTTGAATGCTGTTTTGAGAGGCTCGCCTTGTGACAATGAGGTCCAGCTGGTGCCAACGACGTGATCTTGGGTGCCTCCTCGAAACCTGGTGACAGGGTTTAGTGTGAAAGAATGAGTTGGTGATGCAGAGTTCATGATAGGTACATAACCCAAGCAGACTCTGACCATTCTCATTCATCCTACCAGTGCCATAGCGCCCAAGGCAGGAGGGCCATAAGTCATGGTCGGCCCCAACCCTGGCATTAAAGTCCCCCAGCAGGAACAGGTGTTCAGTGTTGGGGCTGCTACTAATGATATTATGGAGTTCTTCATAGAACTGGTCTTTAGCTTCAGGTGCGGAACAGAGTGTTGGAGCATAGATGCTGAGTAGGTGTACTAGACCAGATGTGGTGAACAGACGGATGAACAGTATGCGTTCCGAGCCATTTGAGGGAGGCTCTATCATGCTGAGCAAAGAGTTTCTGATGGCGAAGCCCACTCCATGCTGTCTTGGTTCTTCAGGATCCCTACCCTGCCAGAAGAAGGTGTAGCCTTACTCTCTTCGAGATCCGCTCGCAGGGAGGCGTGTGTCCTGAAGTGCTGCAATGTCTGCATTGAGTCTACTGAGCTCATTGTTAATGATGGCGGTCTTACAAGAATCGTTGATTTGTGTAAGGTCTTCCGACAGGCCAGGACACATAGTTCTGACGTTCCAGCTTGCAAAATGAAGGGCTGGTACCTTCTTTCCTTTTTTGGTCGTGCTGTTTGGTGCGGTGTTGCAGTCCACTTGTCGGGCAATGACCCTGAGCTCCAAGCACCCATTGAAGCAGGTGGACTGTGGCGGGACAGAGCCTTACCGACCGGGGGCTGTCCGGTTTGAGGCGGGCGGAGCTGTCCAGTGAGATGCGATGACCTCTCCCACCGACAAAGGCAACCCGTGGCGCCCAATCTCTATGCCAATTGAGCTGGACTTATAACCCGTAACTTCTGCCTTCCGTGTTGATTTGGTTGCTGTGAGGCGACTATGGAGTGACCTCTCCACGGCGCATGCCTGGGCGGATGTATGGAGGCTGTGAGTTGCCCAAGCGTCAAAACCCCCCTCTTGGCCTTCCTGGTGGGGTCCAAAGGAGGGCAGAGCACGACTGCAGGAACTGCCGGAAACATGCTAAAGGTGACACGTGACTGCCTTCGGGGTTCCGCTCCGGATTTTCTGTTAGGGTTTACTCCCTTAGCCTTGGTCTCTCCCGAGACGCCCACAAGGCAGTGGGGTTGTTAGGGCCCCTACACAGGGGTAGGTGGATGCCGGTGGGAGGAGGTGGGGGGAAGTGGGTGCGGGGAGGAGGGGGTGCGAGGAGATGGGGTGCGGTGGGAAGGGGTGGAGGGAAGGGGGTGCGAGGGGTAGCTGGGAAGGGGAAGATGGTGCGAGGGGGGACCTACCACCTACCTGCACTAGGGGCAATTTACAATAGCCAATTTACCTATCAACCTGCAAATGTTTGGCTGTGAGAGGAAACCGGAGCACCCGGCGAAAACCCACACAGTCACAGGGAGAACTTGCAAACTCCGCACAGGCAGTACCCAGAACCTAACCTGGGTTACTGGAGCTGTAAGGTTGCACTGCTAACCACTGCACTAGGATTAAAATGGACCTTAATCACTTACCAGATACTCACCAAACAGGTAGCTTCTTCCAAACCAATCACCTACCTGTTTGCCTGTGATGTTTGTTGCTATGTTTGATTTAAATTGAATTAAATTAAAAGCTTATCTGTAAAATCACCCTGATGGCTGTCTGTTTCCCTGCTCTCACTGTTGATTGTAATGTCACTCTGATGTCACTTTTCAATTTTTCCCCGCTCTACTCCTGCTGCTTCCACCATGCTCCTCTCTCTCTCTGCTCTCGCCATGCTCCTCTCGGTCTCTGTCTCTGTCTCTGTCTCCGTCACCATCTCCGGGCTTTTGGCGTGCTTTTTAAACCTCCGCTCCTGCCGTGCTCCTCTCTCTAGCTCTGTCTCCTGTCTCTGTTCCTGCCTTGGGGTCCACAAGAATTTAGCCCTTAGAGTCAGTCACCTCCCCTCACCAATAATAATTCCAGGACTCTGGCCTTTTGGCATGCTTTTTAAAACTCCACTCCCATTGTGCTCATCTCTCTCGCTATCTCTCCGGTCTCTGACTCTGGGCTTTTGGCATGCTTTTTAAACCTCCGCTCTCGCCATGCTCCTCTCCTTTCAGGGCCTGCCCCCGACCAGTCTCTGTTCCTGCCTTGGGGTCCCCAAGAATTCAGCCCTTAGAGTCAGTCACCTCCCTACATCAATAATAATTCCAGGCATGTAAGGGGAAGGAGGTGTGTGATTCAGCTTCTGATTCCACTCATGCTGTTACGTATCATTATTGATAGGTTTTGGGCTTCTCTCAGTGAAAAGTGTTAAGGCGTTCAAGATGACTTTTCGTGTCTAAGTTATTTTTGGTTTAACTGGTAGCCAGTGCCTTACTGTTCACAGATTCAGATTGTAAAACTTTCTATAATAATAATGCCTTCTCCTTCATGTGGTTATCACCACACTGATGGCCTCAGCACACACCTGCCAAGCCATCCTATCCTGTGTATCTGAACCTTCCTCCCAAGCAATGAATACATAACCTCCTTCCACCTTTCAACCTCTTCCAGAAGTAACTCTGAAAGAGGATCCCAAAGAGTAAGAGTCTGGATTTGAGGTCCATGCAAAAAATCAAAAACTCACCACAGATATCCAAAAGCAAAAACTCCACCAAAACTCTCAGAATGCACTAACATCAGTTAGTATTATTGGGAGCTTGCCAAGAATGGCCCAGGATTTATTACCCTTTATATATCCTTTTTATGTTGGATATTCTGGAATTCATGACAATCAATTCCAATATGTGTGTGGATTTCACTGCCACTTAATTAATCCCTGCGCTGAAGCCTTCTTACTGAATGTTGCTAAGTTCTAAGCCTACTGCAGACCCCAAGACTGTCAATATATTGTGGTCACTTCTGTCTTTCCTCTTTCAGGTTAGTCCTTGCCCAGCCCATATTGGGAGGAGAGCACTCAGTGATGGACACTTAATTTAAATATTTAAATACATGTTAATTGATGCATAGTTACTTACCTCGTCGCGACAGCCGTCCCACTCCGATATTCCTGCCGATTGCAGAACTCCCACAGAATGGAGATCCAAGGTGGAACACCGGTGGGAAGGGGGGAGGAGTGAAGTTTTCAGGGTGGGGGAGGGGGGTAGAGGCGAAAACTCTTGCTATTGGTTGAAGGGATGGTGAGAAGGGGTTGAGGGTCAAATTTTATGAAGCTCGGGGGGGAAAATTAGGGTTCGGAATAAAAGTTTTTTGGTGGGGAGGGGGGAATTTATAGATTGAGTAGTTTTGGGGAGAGAGGGAATTCAAACGGCTATTAAAGTTTTAATTTTATTTTTTGCATATCGGGACCTTTAAAAATTTAAATGATCCTGAAGGTCTTGAAGTCCTTTAAAAATGGTGCCAGCGCCTGTGCAGTGGCACCAGATGCCGTTGCCAGGCCAGAGCGCCCAGCCCCTCTACATCATCAGAGGCAGGCCTTCTACCCCCTCAATGTAAGTGAGCCGCCGCGCTAAATATTGCGGTGGCTCAGCGGAGCAAATCCCGCGTGTGTGCCCCACCATTTTTGAAGCTTTCTCGGAGGTGAGCTGGAAAAATCCAGGCCTGTGATTTGCTGGGATTCAATAGAATTAACTATTAGCATGCCATTCCTCCAAATCTATGCTCCTGGAGGATACGTAAAAAAAAGGCTTCAATCCTTTGATGAAATGCCTTTATGTAAAGAGGAACCAGAGTGGGCTGAAAACTGTTCCTTGGGGAGCTTCTGTCATTGGGAAAACGCTGATGGAATCTGAAGTCTCTGCACTAAAACCAATTGTGAGCTCTTACAAGAAATTCATCGTCCATTAAATCAGCTATCTGGGATGATGAGCTCTAGGATGTTGAGCTCAGAGATATTGTATTGTAGTCCATTGGATCAGACTCAATAGTGATTTTAATATCCAGGAACACTGCCAATATGTACTTTTTCTTGTAAAACAACGTGTTTTGCTAATTGTACTCGACCTTTTCTGATTCTTGTCAGTCCGGAGTTTGATTAAATTAATGGTGTCAAGATGATTTTGGAGAAGATATATGTTGACTCTCAAGCTTTCCCAGGCAGCTCAATAAGCTATAGCCAGGTAATTGTTGACATCAGCAGTACCTTGGCCTGGTTTGTGGACAAGCAGTCTCACAGAAGGCCTTTAAGGCCTGATGCTGACCTTAATTTTCTGTATGTCTGCAGACAAAGGCCAATGAGAATACCCAGTTAGCAAATGAGAGAGAACAGGAAGTTCAGGTTCTATCACCTGATTTCTGAAGTGCACTGGATGTGTGCCATCACCATTTTGCAGTTGTGCTCCCGCTGTCCAGAAAAATTCATCGACTAACCTCCGGTCTTGTTGGAAGTATGCTAATTCTTTGCTGAGTCATACCAATCAGTGTTGATGTCCTGAAAAACAGAGAGAGAGAGAGAGCACACCCAAGAAATAGAGAGAGCTCGCGTGCAAGCAACAGAGAGAAAACAAGAGAGCACATGAGGGAGAGATAATGTGCAGAGAGGTGGAACATAGAGAAAGAGAGACCATGCAGACTGAACATGTGTGGTCAAAGAGAGTGAGAGAAATAAACTAAGTGAAAAAGTGTGCATCGTGGGAGATAGCACACATGCAGATTCTTTGAGCACAGAAATTCATGGAAAGATTGAGAGAGTATATGCAAATGTAAGACTCTGCTTCCGTCTACAATCTGCTGCCTTTTTCTGTTTTTCCGATGTGTGAACTGTGGAAAAGATCTGGAAAAATCTACATCTACATCCTCTTTGAAACTTAGCTTTAAATTTCTGGACTGATCTCAACATCAAGAAGACACTTTTGCTCAGGACTACACTGGTTATAAGCTAAGACCCAACTTTTCCTCTAATTGCTGCTCTGTTGTGATATTTAAAATAACTCTGATCAGTTTACTGCCCTTCCCCCAACACTCCTGTGATTGAGAGACTTCAGCTCCCTGCTGAGCCTGTGACTGGCCACTGATTATACTGGTTTTTCTCCTTCAACCTAATCCTGCCATCTCCATGAGGGGTCCTGGGGAGCCCTTGTCACTGGAGCTCTTGGAGCAGGCTTTCAGCTACCCCATCAAGAATACCCGATGCAGGTTCACACAGCTTGTTCCCAAGCTCGCCAGCTGGACCTGCTATCTTTGGTTATTAGTCCCTGTCTGTGTAGCGGAGCCTGGTCTCCAATCATCTCCGCCATCCCTGTTATTGGACAAAGACCTTGCTTCACTCAGACTGTGTTGTAAACGGTGTGCAACAGCCACCCCACATTAAAATTACCTATGCACAGGCATCTTCCACCAAAAATTCCACATTCATTCAAAATGAATCTTCGGGAGCCGGAGTATCAGGATTGGATTATTCAGTCTCCTAAGGACCCACAACCCTGGATTGGAAGAAAGTCATCCTCATTCCCGAGGGACTGCCTAAGAAGTACGCAAATAGAGAGAGCACATATAGATAGAAAGCATAAATAGAAAGAGAGCTCGCACGGGGACAGCGACAGAGGGAGAATGTAAATGGAAGCTGCACATATGGAAAAAGCACGAGCACATGTGGAGGGATAGAAAGCACATGCAGAGAGAGTGAGCATTTACAGAAAGACCAAATGGGTGCAAAGTACACAAAAGTGCAGAGAAAGAGAGTGCACAGGGAGAAAGAACATGCCAAAAAAATTAGCTCAAAGAGAGAGCACACGTGCGCAAAGTGTGAGAGAGAGAGAAAGGCAGAATGTGGAGAAAGCGAGAGAACAAAGAGAGAAACAGAGTGAGAGTGGGAATGCAAAAGAACTAGAGGTCTTGGCAGAAGTTTGAGATCCCAGGAGCATGGGATTTGAACTCACAGGGCAGGTGGTTAGGGTGGTCAGAGGAACTTGAATTCCTCAGAAGTGGAAGGATAAGCTCCCAGTGGGCACAGGAAATTGAGGTCCAGGAGGCTTGAGGTTTCATGGATAGATGAGGCCGAGCTCCTGGGGTTCTTTTTATTTATTCACGGGACCATGGCATCATTGGCAAGGTCAGCATTTATTGCCCAAGTCTAATTGCTCTTAACTGAGTGGCTTGCTAGGCCATGTCAGAGGGCAGGACTGAGCCAACCAGACTACTGTGGGTCTGGAGTCACATGTAGCCCAGACTGGGTAAGGACGACAGATTTCCTTCCCTAAAGGTCATTCATGAACAAGATGGACTTTTACAACAGTCAGGTAGTTTCATGGTTGCCATTACTGAGACTAGTTTTTTTATTCCAGATTTATCTTTTAATTGAATTTAGATTCCCCAGCTACCATGGTGGGATTTAAACTCATGTCTCTGGGCCATTAATACAGTCCTCTGGATTATTAGTACAGTAATATAGAAACAGAGAAAATAGGAACAAGAGTAGGCCATTCGGCCCTTCGAGCCTGCTCTGCCATTCATTATGATCATGGCTGATCATCCAACTCAGTAGCCTGTTCCCGCTTTCACCCCATACCCTTTGATCCCTTTAGACACAAGAGCTATATCTAACACCTTCTTGAAAACATACAATGTTTTGGCATCAGCTGCTTTCTATGGTAGCGAATTCCACAGGCTCACCACTCTCTGGGTGGAAATTTCTCCTCATCTCAGTCCTGAAAGGTTTACCCCATTTCCTTAGACAATGACCCCTGGTTCTGGACTCCCTCACCATTGGGAACATCCTTCCTGCATCTACCCTGTCAAGGCCTGTTAGAATTTTATAGGTTTCTATGAGATCCCCCCCTCACTCTTCTGAACAGTGAATATAATCCTAACCGACTCAATCTCTCCTTATACGTCTGTCCCGCCATCCCAGGAATCAGCCTGGTAAACCTTTGCTGCACTCCCTCAGTAGCAAGAACATCCTTCCTCAGATAAGGAGACCAAAACTGCACACAATATTCCAGGTGTGGCTCACCAAGGCCCTATATAATTGCAGCAAGACATCCCTGCTCCTGTACTCGAATCCTCTCACTATGAAGGCCAACATACCATTTGCCTTTTTTACCGCCTGTTGCACCTGCATGCTTACCTTCAGCGACTGGTGTACGAGAACACCCAGGTCTCGCTGCATATTCCCCTCTCTCAGTTTATAGCCATTCAGATAATAAACTGCCTTCCTGTTTTTGCTACCAAAGTGGATAACCTCACATTTATCCACATTATACTGCATTTGCCATGCATTAGCCCATTCACTCAACTTGTCCAAATCACCCTGAAGCCTCTATGCATCCTCCTCACAACTCACCCTCCCACCCAGTTTTGTGTCATCTGCAAATCTGGAGATATTACATTTAGTTCCCTCATCTAAATCATTAATGTATATCGTGAATAGCTGGGGTCTGAGCACCGATCCCTGCGGTACCCCACTAGTCACTGCCTGCCATTCGGAAAAAGACCCCTTTTATCCTACTCTTTGTTTCCTGTCCGCCAACCAATTTTCTATCCATCACAGTACACTACCCCCAATCCCATGTGCTTTAATTTTACATGCTAATCTCTTATGCGGGACTTTGTTGAAAGCCTTCTGAAAGTCCAAATAAACCACATCCACTGACTCCCCCTCATCAACTCTACTAGTTACATCCTCTAAGAATTCTCATGGATTTGTCAAGCATAATTTCCCTTTCGTAAATCCATGCTGAGTCTGCCTGATTCTACCACTGTTCTCTCAGTGCTCTGCTATAAAATCTTTGATAATGGACTCTAGAATTTTCCCCACTACCGACATCAGGCTGACTGGTCTATAATTCCCTCTACCTCCCTTTTTAAATAGTGGGTTTACATTAGCTACCCTCCAATCTGTAGGAACTGTTCCAGAGTCTACAGAATCTTGGAAGATGACCACCAATGCATCCACTATTTCTAGGGCCACCTCCTTAAGTACTCTGGGATGCATACCAGTAGGCCCTGGGGATTTATCAGCCTTCAATCCCATCAATTTCCCCAACACCATTTCTCTACTAATACTAATTCTTTCAGTTCCTCTCTCTCACTAAGCCCTGTGTTCCCCAACATTTCTGATATGATATTTGTGTCCTCCTTTGTGAAGACTTAACCAAAGTATGCATTTCCTACCATTATGCTACCAGTATTGGAAGCTCAAGGTCCAGGGAAGGTGGGAGTTTAAGTTCCTGAGCATGGTTGGGGGAGTGGCGGGCAGGGGGCTTTGTGATGGTGGCAGGGGAATAATCTTCCTGAAAGAGACAGATGCTTAGCATTGAGGAAGGTACGAGATCAATATCACTGGGAAAGACAAAGTTCAAACTCCTAGTGAAAGTGAGAGGTTGACCTCTTCCTGAGTGCGGGTCTGTGGGGAACTCAAGGTTTCATTGAGGGCTGGAACTCGAGCTATGTCCTCAAGTTTGTGATTGCAGTTCAAAATTAAATACACACTTACATATTCAGCTCTGAGCTGCCATGTGACTGGTCGTCAATAGCTTCTACATGAAAAAAAAGATCAAATCTAACTTTTTGATACCATGGGCTTGATTCTCAATTCGGGGTCAGGAACCTGATGCTCAGATAGTTTCTGCGTCCCGACTCTGCACCTTCTGATTGGGCAGGAGGTGAGCTTGCCGCCCAATTAGAGATGCTGAGCGCCTCCAGGAGGCGGGAGCTGCCTGCCTAGTGCCAGTGGCAAAGGCAATTGACAGCCATGATGAGGCCTGTTTCTGTTTAGATGAGGGGTGCAGGCAGCTTCTCAGAGCGACAGCACCAAATATTAAATGGAACGGAGGCAAATTGGCCAAAACAAAGGCACTGCACCATCCCCGTGAGGGATACCGAGGCTCCTGACAATTTTAAACATTCAAAAAAACACTTTCCCTTTGTCCTGCCATGAACGCAACAGCTGGGCACTAATGTACACCAGACTATTTGGGTTCGCCAGAAACCCCGTCCAAAATTGTGGTGCCAGCCTCGCCAGCTCATTAACAAGCTCTAAAGGAGCTTAATGGACCATTGATTGGAGGCGAGTGTCTTCCTCGTTCACTCTTCCCACCTCCCACCCCCAGCCTGATATTAAAAATTACAGACAGTCCTGGAGGTGTCAGGTTCCGGAGATGATTAGATCCGCTCTGGCTCCTGATCCTACAACCCTTTGAAAATCCAGCCCTATAAGTGCACAGTACTATAAACAGTACCAGACGAATGGAAATTATTTAACTGCAATTAATGACATTTCTGTTCTGTGAGATTAACTCATTCTTGCAATTAGTTCCAGCCACCCACCTAGAATTATTTGTGTGAGCGCTGATATTTTGGACAGTTTTAAATAAAGCCAGTGATTTTGTCTTTCTGAATTCAATCTGATATTTCTTTTTTTCAACTTTCTGTTGTAGAGTTGTTATGGCAGCAGCTATCTGATGTCCTATTCCCTTATTTATGTTCTGAATCAATCGCCCCAACTATGCTCGCTTACTTTAAAATAAAATGTCCCTGATGTGAATCCTGAATGTTTTCTCTCTCTCAACAGCTAGCTTGCAATGCTTCTTCCCTCTGTTCCTTCTTCATGCTGTCTCGATGGCACCTTTCATCAATCTTTCTCCTGTTCATTTTTTATTGATGTATCCTTTTATTTCTGGTTGATAATGTCTCACTTCCTTTCCCACTTAGATGTTTGCTGCCGTTTAAAGCTAGAAACATAAACAGCGGCTCTTCAGAATTATTTGCTCTTTACTCCAGTTTACATATCTCTACAGTTGATTACTTCTGAGAATTGCCCGATGAGGGTTGAACTTTCTCATTGACAGTAATTGGAAGTGTTAGTAAAAACTGTCTTGATAGCAGTAGGAATCACTCTGAATCTTTCCTTTCCTCAGCATCACTGAAATGACATGATTGCAGTTTACAAACTATTCATTTGGTATTTTACCCGGTCTCTATTTTACCACATGCTTCACCACCTCTCAATACATTCAAATTTGATAGAAAATTGAAAGTTGTCTCACATATCTTGCTTTGCGTATGTCAAATTCATAAGGCTATCATTAGGATTATTTAATTTTGCTATGGAAGATGTAAGTATTCGAGAATATCTCTGAAATAACATGAACCTTTGCTGAGATTACATACTGCACAAGAAAGATTGGGAAGTAAATATACATGTGCAGGTGTGATCACTTACTGCTAATGCCTGGGATGAGTATTTTCTGTGCTGAGTGCTGCAGTGCAGAAGGGGGCCATTCAGCCAATCGTGTCTGTCCTGGCTCTTTGAAAGAATTATCCAATTAGTTCCACTCCTCTGCTCTTTCCCCACAGCCCTGAAATTTTTTCCTTTTCAAATATATATCCAATTCCCTTTTGAAAGTTACAATTGAATCTGTTTCCATCACCCTTTCGGAGGCTGATTTCTAGATCATAATATTCTGTGTGAAAAAAGTCTCCCCTGGCTCATTCTCAGCAACATGTACATCAATCACTACCAAAGGATGTTCTGGCTCCCTTGTACCCATTTATAGATACACTTCAATATAATGGGCTGTTGAACATCACTTCAGTAATATTGAACCACTGCATTGCTGTTGTTAACAGCACAATTACCAATCAAATTGGCCTACATTGCTCAACTTCTTTGGAACACTCAACTTTCACTCAACTTAGATAATTTGGAGCAGTTTGTTCCTTCAAGATTATATCACTTGCTTGGCGACATATATCAAGTCCCTTTGTGACAATGAACAGCTAGTTTTGTGCATCCTAATGCTGATTCCCCTGGCACAATGATATGCAGCAAGCAAATGAATGCTGCCAGTTGCAGCAAATGTATCAAAGCACGATTATTGCAAAAAATGTCAAATAGAATAAAAATGCCCAGGCTGAAGATCTAATAACGGAACAAGAAAAATGGTCATCTCATGAAAGAGCAGGCATTCTACTCACTGAGTCTTGTAAGGATTGGAGGTCGTAACTTTCTGCTTGTAGGGCATCGATTCCAGCCCTGATGGTTTAGCATACCAGTATTAATGTGCCCATTTGATACCTGGTAGGCTGCATAGGAGGGATTTTGTGATCCACTCATCCACTTGAGATGCCAGCAATTTTTACCCATGTTACTTACCACTAGTGAAACCATTCTGTAATATTATAAAAGTGCTTCATCTGTACCAAGGAACCATTTTGAGAAATGTCCAATTGATTTAACATCTGAACATTGAGATCAGGTTCAATTGTGTGACTGCCTAATCTTTGAATCATCAAAACCAATAATGAACTCTTCCTTCTTTCATGCAAATTCTTCATCAAAGGCAAGCCATAGATTGCCTTGAGAAAGTGAAATGTAATATACTCCCACAGCATCTACCCAGCCTTAGTAGGCATCACAAAAGACAATGGACTGTGCTCAGGATGTATGTCACTTCCGAGTTGAACATCGCCTGTTGTGGCTGTAGAGGCCAACTCGTGAGTGGCAATCCCTTCCACAGCTGGCACAGATAAATATCATTGGCCTGAGGTCAACTTATGTTTTTTCCTTCAGCCGGGCTCTCTTTTCCACCATCAGGGTTGTTTCTTTTGTTCTCTTCGTTTTTCAGGCCCTTCCTGACTGCCATTCTCCAGGAACTCCGGTCAACAGCAAGGACTTCCCATGCATTGACACTGATCCCGGTCAACTTGAGGTCTTGTTTGCAGACATCCTTGTATCGCAGA
Organism: Heterodontus francisci; assembly: GCF_036365525.1. Lineage (NCBI taxonomy): Eukaryota > Metazoa > Chordata > Chondrichthyes > Heterodontiformes > Heterodontidae > Heterodontus > Heterodontus francisci. The sequence goes on along the minus strand of NC_090376.1, from coordinate 136,147,145 downwards.
TGTGGGTGACCTGTTGGTCTCGTGTCAATAGCAAGCTCGCCATAGAGCATGTTTTTGGGGATGCGGCCGTGATCCATTTGGCGCACATGACCCAGCCAACGGAGTCGCCGCTGACTCAAGAGGGCAAACATGCTGGGGATCCCTGCACACTGATGTACTTCCGTATTCAGCACTCTGTCCTGCCAGAAGATGCCCAATATCTGTCTGAGGCAGCAGAGGTGAAAGCTGTTAAGCTACTTTTCTTGCCTTGGCCTGGTACACGCGGAGCTTTGTATTTTCGATTAGTTTTTTGTCGGATTGTCAAGGTTGCAGCTGTCATGTCAAAGTTGAGAAGACAAGTGTGGACCAACAACAAACTAACTGAAAATACCCAGCCATAAATGTTTGAGCGACAGGAGCTGGTGCTTTAATGTTAGCTCAGTTAAAGGAAATACTAATTTCATAAATGCAAAATGAGGCCAGTCTCCTCGACCCCAGTCATACACAATGTCTTGTTTTCTTCATTATCCAGACTTTATTCAATTTTAGAGTCTAATTGATCCTTCAGAAAATCAAGGCAGCTGTCAAGACAGTGACTGGCAGCAAGGGTTTGGATGTGCTCGGATGTATAACTGTGCAATCGGCAGGGGCTGAGCATAGAAAGTCAGTATTTGCTCTTAAAACCCTACAGACGAATTATATTCTACTGCTTCATTGATTTAAAGTTCAGGCATGTTACTGGATCGCCTGCTAATCACCTCTTATAAAACACTGTAAATTACACATATTGTTTTCATTATAATTTCAAATTATGTCCTTTAGAGAGAAGTCTGTTTGAAATATGAATACAATGCCTTGCTGAGTTATTACCTACAATCTGAACTTAGCACATATCTTTTTTGCTTTTTTACATTTTTGTTGGCAGAAAAACAGTCTCTAACAATTGATGTTTAAATATTTTCTACCAAGTTTTTTTTGTTTACATCTAAGTTATCAAGGGAAAGAATGTCAAGGCTGGACAATGGAGTGCTTTTCTTTTCTCTGGGCACTAGGGTTAGAATCAAGATCTCCCAGGCCAGGTGTAATACAGTTAGGTATCGAATAACATTTCCTGAACCTCCCAAAATTGGCTTTGGATTTAGAATCGTGACAAGGGAGTCAAAGGGTATCGGGGATAGGCAGGAAAGTGGAGTTATGTCCACAAACAGATCAGCCATGATCTTATAGAATGGCAGAGCAGGCTCGAGGGGCAGAATAGCCTACTCCTGCTCCTAGTTTGCATGTTCGTACATACAAACACAACACTGATGGACAAGTAAAAATCAGTAAGTCCATCAAACCTGCTCCATACTCATGATGGCTAGAGCTTCATAACTGGACACTTAGTATTGCAAATCCACCCGCCCACCCCGCTCCTCCATAATCAGGAACAATTTAAAGTCAATGTTCATGACAAAACTAATCTGCCTCATTCTTGGCAGGTGGGGCCTAGCATGACAAGATTATTTGATGACCTAGATATTCTGATGGGGTAATAGGAAAAGTTTGATGAGAATATCACTAAGGAGTGTTGACATTGGTTGCATTTGTATCATGGACAAAAGAGCTGAACTCAAGAGGTGAGGTGAGAGTGACTGCCCTTGACATCAAGGCAGCATTTGACCAAGTATGGCATCAAGGAGCCCTAGCAAAACTGGAGTCAATGGGAATCAGGGGAAAACTCTCTGCTGGTTGGAGTCATACCTAGCTCAAAGGAAGATGGTTGTGGTTGTTGGAGGTCAAACATCTCAGCTCCAGGACATCACTACAAGAGTTCCTCAGGGTAGTGTCCTAGGCCCAACCATCTTCAGCTGCTTCATCAATGCCCTTCCTTCAATCATAAGGTCAGAAGTGGGGATGTTCGCTGATGATTGCCCAATGTTCAGCACCATTCATGACTCCTCAGATACTGATGTAGCAAGATCTGGACAACATGCAGGCTTGGGCTGATAAGTGGCAAGTAACATTCGCGCCACCGAAATGCCAGGAAATAACTATCTCAAACAAGAGAGAATCTAAACATCTCCCCTTGCCATTCAATGGCATTACGATCGCTGAATCCCTCACTATCAACATCCTGGGGGTTACCATTGATGAGAAATTGAACTGGAATAGCCATATAAATACCATGGCTCCAGGAGCAGGTCAGACGCTAGGAATCTTGAAGCGAGTAACTCGCCTCCTGATTCCCCAAAGTCTGTCCACCATCTACAAGGCACAATCAGGAGTGTGATGGAATACTCTCCACTTGCCTGGATGGGTGCAGCTCCAACAACACTCAAGAAGCTCGACATCATCCAGGACAAAGCAGCCCGCTTGACTGGCAACCCATCCAACACCTTCAATATTCACTCCCTCTACCACCGACTCACAGTGGCAGCAGAGTGAAAGATCTACAAAATGCACTGCAGCAATGCACCAAGGATCCTTAGACAGCACCTTCCAAACCCGCGACCTCTACCACCAAGAAGGACAAGAGTAGCAGATGCATAGGAACACCACCACATGCAAGTTCCCCTCCAAGCCACAAACCATCATGATTTGGAACTATATCGCCCTTCCTTTACTGTTGCTGGATCAAAATCCTGGAACTTCCTTCCTAACAGCATTGTGGGTGTACCTACCCTGCAAGGACTGCAGTGGTTCAAGAAGGCAGCTGACCACCACCTTCTCAAGGGCAATTAGGGATGGACAATAAAAGCTGTCCTATCCAGTGATGGCAGCATCCCATGAATGAATAATGGCATTTCCCATCTTTAAGACAAGTTTTACAGGAGGTTTTTGACATGTGGAGCTGGATTTTGTGTAGCAGGCAGGGGTCCCGGTGCCAGGCCGAAAAGGCGTGTCTTTTCCTGCCCCCACTTACCCACCCTCACCAACACCCCTCCCCTCCCCCCCACAGTGTTCCTCAGGTCTTTTTCAATCAAAGTTTCACAAGCTGGGATCCCAGTCACTTCGAAGACGGGGATCCCGCCTCCATGACCTGCCGGCCATTCAGAGGGCTGGAAGCTCAACAGTATCAGCAGTGCCACCAGGAGTGGTGGCCAATGGTCACTGCCGGCACTGCAGAGGTTTTGGACCCAGTCCCAGTATTGGAACCCGGACTAGAAGTGGGTGAGATGGGGTTGCCGGGCAGTCAGGAAGGCACAGACAAGCGGGGAGAGAAGGGGTGGTAGTGCAATCCGGTGGGAGATGGGGGATTCTGGGCAGTACAGTGTTTTCCAGCGGGGGTCATCCGTGGGCCACAGATTGCCAAAGGAAGAGGGACACCTTCAACGTGCAGAGAGTGTGCCTCAGGTTACAAGGCAACCTCCCCACATGGTAGATTCCCCATCCCCCAACCAGTAAGATCCCAGCAGTAGCAGGAACATGCCCTTAATAGGCCACTAATAAGGACCTCAATTGGCTTCTGGGCAGAAAGACCATTGTCGGCCTATCCCGCCCCTGGTGACATCGCTTGACGATGGGAAGAGGATGGGGCCCTTCGCCTCTGGCACTCGTTGCAATTATCCATGCTCCCCAGCTTCTGCCCCTGCCTCGGGGGACCCATAAAATCCAGCCCCTAGTATTTGTTTTGGTTTAAACTAGGAATAAGTTAGCAGTAGCACTCTTGCCTCTGAGTTAGAAGGTGGTGAGCTCAAGTTCCGCCCGAGAAGCTTGAGCACAGAACTCTAGGCTGACACTCCAGTGCAAAACTGAAGGTATGCTGCACTGTTGGTGCTGCTGAGTTTTGGTTTAGACATTAACTGAGGTCCAGCCTGCCCTCTCAGGTGGATGTAAAAGATCCCATGACATGATTTTGAAGAAGGCCTGGTGTGCTGGCCAATATTTAATTCTCAACCGATACCTAAAAACGGATTATTTGGTTACTGCTGTTTGTGGGAGCTTTCTGTGTGTAAGTTGGCTTCCATGTTTCCTCCATTACAATATTAACTACATTTCAAAAATACTTAGTTGGCAGTAAACCAGTTAGGGCACTCTGAGGTTGTAAAAGGTGTGACATAAATGTAAGTCTTACTTTCTTTCCAACCATGTCGCTAATTTTCAAATAGTTCTGAAGACCAAGGACCCTTTGGGACTTGAAATTCTGTTATAAATAAATCTTGAGATTTATTTGTATTGTTGATTCATTTTTAACTTGGTTGAATGAAGGACTGCAGAGAGCTTACAACACTTCTCTTGGGATTTTCCACACATCCAACCTTGCATCTATTTGAATTCTTGGGCTTAATTTCAATGAGTCAGTGTGGAGTGACAGCCCGCTACCAAAGAGTTCGCTAAGGTCAGGCCACTGATAGCATCGCAGTGGTCCTCAGGCAAGTGAATTCTGGGAGGGGATCGGAGGGAGCAGCAGAAATTGGTGGTGGGGAGTGGCCCATGCTCTTTAAATCTGGGCTCTACATTCAGGTAAGTATATTTCAAAAAGTTACATTTTTACGAGCAGGATCTCCATGGTCTGGTTTTACTGAGTAGAATCTACCGCAAGGAAAACCAATCTTGCAGTGAGGCCTCAAACTTGTGTTAGGCCCCTTATTTGCATATGCAAAATGCCTAACACCTGTTTCAGGCTTTTTTCCCTTTTCCAATATGGCGGGTGACACACATTGGGCTGGAAATGTACGTGCACTTGCTGCTAGCCATTTTAGAGGCTTAGTAGCCCAGTTCATGGTCACTTTTGTAGACCATTTTTAAAAAAAAAAGCACCTTTACTGATATCTGCAATTTATGTCTTCTACAATTTATCAATCTGCCTCTATTCCCCAGCTCCAGCTCAGACAGCGATTCTGATTCCAGTACCACCATCTTATGATTATGGTAGAGAGTGTTACTGAGGATAATACTACCACAGACAAAATCTGGTATAGGGAGGTAGTGATGGCAATGACACCCCCTTTGTGTCTAGTATAAAGTGATAAATGACAGTCTCTTGTTAATTGGCACATTTTCATTTATGTTGCTGTGCTGAAGCATGTTGAAAATAGCAGAAGTTATACCACAATTGTGAGCTCCATTTCCAATAAGATTGTCTGTAAATTAGAAAATCTGAAAAATTATTAAACCTATACAAAATTTTGTTTTCTATATTAATGTTCCTCTGTGCAATCACAGACAACTCCACAATTCAAAGAGTGTTAGTTGTGTGCTTTTGCTTAAAGCAGGCAATTTCTAATTCAAAAGATCAAATAAGAGATCTCTTTAAAGATTAAACAGTAAAGGCATTCAGTTTACACAAGTTAAAACCCTGTATTCAAATCGCACAAGTTTAGGAATCTATCTAATTTGTAAAACTTTAAATTAACAGAAAGGCAACACACCTTTTACATATGAAAATTAAATCAAGATATTTTGATGCAAATGTTTCCGAAGAAAGATTTATGGTGCAACAGCAGTAGTAGTCCAGCTAGTATAGCAAGAAAAATATAAAAATACTGTAGACAATGTTATTATTGTATGCACTTTGATAGAACTTAGAAATCAGAAAGGGGTGATCAGTAGAACCTAAAAATAAGAATTGGGTGATCACTTTGATGGGATTATACTATAAGGACCCCCAGTAGTCAGAGGGAAGTGGAGCAGCATATATGTAGGGAAATTACAGATAGGTGTAGGAATTATAGTAGTAATAGTAGGTGATTTTAACTTCTTTAATATTGACTGGGACTGCCTTAATGCTAAGGGATCAGATGGGGAAGAATTTGTTAAGTGTGTCCAGGATAGTTTTCTGAAGCAGTATGTGGATGGCCCTACTAGAAAAGGGGCTACACTCGACCTCCTGTTAGGAAATGAGGATGGGCAGGTGGTTGATGTGTCACTTTGGGACCAGTGACCATAACTCTATTAGCTTCAAGATAGTTATGGAAAAGGATAGGACTGGTCCTCAGGTTGAAGTCCTAAATTGGGGGAAGGCTAATTTCGATGGCAACAGACAGGAACTCTCAAAAGTTGAATGGGAGAGGCTGTTTACTGGTAAAGGGACGTCTGACAAGTAGGAGGCTTTTAAAAGTGAGATAGGAAGAGTTTAGGGCTGGCATGTTCCTGTTAGATGGAAGAGCAAGGCTGGCAGGTTTAGGGAACCTTGGTTGACGAGGGATATTGAGGGTCTGGTCAGGACAAAGAAGGAGGCGTATGTCAGGTGTAGGCAGCTGGGATCGAGCGAGTCCCTTGGAGTATAGGGGATGTAGGACTACACTGAAGGAAATTAGGAGGGCAAAAAGGGGCCATGAGATTTTCCTGGCAGATAAGATAAAGGAGAATCCTAAAAGATTCTATAAGAATATTAGGAGTAAAAGGGTAGCTAGGGAGAGAGTAGGTCCCCTTAAGGATCAATGTAGTAATCTATGTGTGGAGCCACGGGAAATGGGCGAGATCTTAAATGAATACTTATCATCTGTATTTACCGAGGAGAAGGTCATGGAAGCTAGTGAGTTCAAGGGAGGGAACAGTGATATCCTGGAGCATATCAACATTACAAAGGAGGAGGTGTTGGAGGTTTTGAAGCACATTAAAGTGGATAAATCCCCAGGGCCTGACCAGGTGTATCCTAGGATGCTATGGGAAGCAAGGGAGGAGATTGCTGGGGTCCTGGCAGAGATTTTTGTATCATCGTTAGCCATGGGTTAGGTACCGGAAGACTGGAGGATAGCTAATGTTGTGCCTTTATTTAAGGAGGGCAGCAGGGATAAGCCAGGGAACTACAGGTCGGTGAGCCTTATATCAGTGGTGGGAAAGTTATTGGAAGGGATTCTGACAGACATGATTTATATGCATTTGGAAAGGCATGATCTGATTATTTATGTTTTTATTTAGAGATACAGCACTGAAACAGGCCCTTCGGCCCACCGAGTCTGTGCCGACCAACAACCACCCATTTATACTAACCCTACAATAATCCCATATTCCCTACCTACATTAGGGGCAATTTATAATGGCCAATTTGCCTATCACCTGCAAGTCTTTGGCTGTGGGAGGAAACTGGAGCACCCGGCGAAAACCCACGCGGTCACAGGGAGAACTTGCAAACTCCGCACAGGCAGTACCCAGAATCGAACCCGGGTCCCTGGAGCTGTGATGCTGCGGTGCTAACCACTGCGCCACTGTGATTAGGGATAGTCAGCATGGCTTTGTGCGTGGGAAATCATGTCTCACGAATTTGATTGAGTTTTTCGAGGAGGTGACCAAGAGGATTGACGAGGGCAGGGCGGTGGACGTTGTCTACATGGACTTTAGCAAGGCCTTTGACAAGGTCCCGCATGGTAGGCTGGTCCAGAAGGTTCGAACACATGGGATCCAGGGTGAGCTAGCCTTGTGGATACAAAATTGGCTTGCTGATAGGAGGCAGAGGGTGTTAATGGAGGGTTGTTTTTCAGATTGGAGGCCGGTGACCAGTGGTGTGCCGCAGGGATCGGTGCTGGGCTCTCTGTTGTTTGTCATATATATTAATGACTTGGATGTGAATGTAAGGGACATGATTAGTAAGTTTGCAGATGACACCAAAATTGGTGGTATAGTGGACAGTGAAGAAGGTTACATCAGGATACAGATAAACCGGGAAAGTGGGCAAGGGTTTGGCAAATGGAATTTAATGCAGACAAGTGCGAAATGATGCATTTTGGGAAGTTAAACCAGGGCAGGACATATACAGTGAATGGCAGAGCCCTGGGGAGTGTTGTTGAGCAGAGAGACCTAGGGGTGCAAGGACATAGTTCCCTGAAAGTGGCAACACAGGTAGACAGGGTGGTGAAGAAGGCATATGGCATGCTTGCCTTCGCCGGCCAAGGCATTGAGTACAAGATTTGGGATGTCACGTTAGAGTTGCACATGGCGTTGGTTCGGCTGCATTTGGAGTACTGTGTGCAGTTCTGGTCGCCGCACTACAGGAAAGATGTGATTAAGCTAGAATGGGTGCAGAAAAGATTCACAAGGATGTTGCCTGGTTTGGAGGGCTTGTGTTATAAAGAGAGATTGGATCGACTCTGTCTGTTTTCCCTGGAGCGAAGGCGGCTAAAAGGGGACATGATAGAGGTATATAAAATTATGAGAGGCATAGATAGGTTAGATAGCCAGAGTCTGTTTCCCATGGTAGGGGTGACTAAAACTAGAGGGCATAGATTAAAGGTGAGAGGGAGGAGGTTTAAAGGGGATCAAAGGGGTAAATCTTTCACACAAAGAATAGTGGGTATCTGGAATGAGCTGCCTGAGGAAGTGGTGGAGGCAGGAACAGTAGCAACATTTAAGAGGCATCTGGACAGGTACTTGAATGAGCAAGGCATAGAGTGATATGGAATTATTACAGGCAGGTGGGATTAGTATAGATAGGCATTATGGTTGGCATGGATGCAGTGGGCCGAAGGGCCTGTTTCTATGCTGTACTACTCTATGACTCTATTACTGAGATTAACATTAATATTTATTTACATACATATAAGAGACACGCATATGCACATGTATAAGTATACAACTTATAGTCACCAGAGACTGTGTATTAACATAACTACAGCCAGTTGTAATGCTTAAGAGATTAAAGGAACACAAAAAAACTGTCTGTATGGTAGTTTACACTTGATTTCCACAAAGGAATGAAAATGACAACAACACCACCTTTTTATTGTATGGTTGATCACACCATAACTCAAACAGAAATGGATAGCAGATCCTGGTTTCAATTGTTGCTTTTAAACTGATGGTTAATAATGTAAAATCCCTAAATTGGTGCTTTGAAATACAGCTCACAATAAATCTGATATTGTTTAGGAATCATGAAATAGCAAAATCTTTAAGACTAATAACTAGTCTTCAGATTCCCTCACTTAATGTGATTGGGGGGATTATAAAAACAAATCCATCAAAAAAATGCTTTATGAAGAATTTTCCCTTTCCCTAATCCCTTAAATCATTTTGAAGACTTAAAGGACAGCATTCTTCCCACTCAACAGGGTAAGTTTGATAGAGTATCACAATCTGAGAGACTGCACTGCTTTTTCCATATTGTGAGCTGAAGGACTCAGGATAAGTACCGTGACTGTGGGTTGCTGCATTGGATTTGATGCACAGTATGATGGAACGTGCGGTGAAAAATAAAAAAAAATGCAGCATGTGATACTAAACAATCCACTGATAACTGTATGCTTGAGAAAGTACCCCAGGGCTAATAAGACGCAGTACATGAAAAGGAGCTGTGTAGTTCTCCTAATAGAAAAAAAAACTCAATTAGCATTGAAGTCCATTCCTTTACTTGTATAAAAATTCTAATGTGGGTTCCTTTATCTTCTGCCATATATGTAAATGATGAGAAAAGCTACATCATACTCATTAGTACAGCCTGCATTTTATTACCCAGTTACATTGACTAAATGAATGACATGGTCATAAGGAGGTATGTTCATCCTCAAGAATTATTTAAAAATTGCAACAGAGCAGGAACCATGAAGTATCTGTAAAGCCTGTGAATGTTTGATAAAAAAAAGGATAGAGGGACTGGTTGGATGAGAGTGGATTGCCCAGCAGTGATCACATTTAAAGTTGCAAATTATATCAACAACAACAACTTTCATTTATATAAGACCTCAATGTAGAAAAAACATCGCAAGGTGTTTCACAAGAGCATAATCAGACAAGAATTGACAGTATTAACAGGAGATTGACAGGAGATATTAGAAAGGTTGGTTAAAAGCCTGGTGCATATAATGAGTGTTAATAAGTGTTAAGGAGCACCTTAAAAGAGGAAGAGCAGCTAAAAGTTTAACTGGCTGGAACTATGGCTCATCTAAACCTGGATATTGCACAAGCAGTTTGATAACATGGAGGCAGTGGAGGGATTGAGAGAGATGGTAGAGAATGGAGCTGGGTGACCCATGTCTTAAGAAGATGTTACCAAGCAGCAGCATGAGGAAGATGAGAGCGCCAATGATGCATCCTTCGGGGACTCCAGATGCAACAATGTGGGGGTGGGAATAAATGCTATAGTTGGAGATGCTCAGGCTATAATTAGATTGGTGAGACTAGAGCCAAGCATGGGCAGTCACTCTGAGCCAGGCAATGGAAGGGCGACATTGAAGGAGGATAGTGTAGTTGACAGTGTCAGAGGCTGCAGAGAGTTGGAGAATGACAAGGAAAGATAGTGCACCATGATCACAGTCACAGAGGATGTCATTAATGGTTCTGATTCGGGCCATTTTAGTGCTGTGACAGGCATGGAATCCTCATTGAACTGATTTAAATATGGTGTTGCAGAAAAGACAGGAATGGATTTGGGAATCAACAACAGGTTGAAATTATCGGAGAAGAAAGTGAAATTGAAGCTAGATTGCAAAGGTTCAAAGATCAGTTTATTTAGGAGGGGTGTGATGATAGCAACTTTGAAATGGGGAGAGACAGCACCTAAGGAAGGGGAAAAAATTACAGTGTTTGCATGGAGGCCCAGAGAGAATTTGGGTAGTAGGCAGTTCAATGGAATTAGGGTCAAGGAGGTGGGACACATGAAAGAGAAGACAAAGACCTAGGCAGATACAGCACTGAAACAGGCCCTTCAGCCCACCAAGTCTGTGCTGATCAACAACCACCCATTTATACTAATCCTACATTAATCCCATATTCCCTACCACATCCCCACACTGGGGGCAATTTACAATGGCCAATTTACCTATCAACCTGCAAGTCTTTGGCTGCGGGAGGAAACCAGAGCACCTGGCAGAAACCCACACAGTTACAGGGAGAACTTGCAAACTCTGCATAGGCAGTACCCAGAATGGAACCTGGGTCGCTGGAGCTGTGAGGCTGCAGTGCTAACCACTGCGCCACTGTGCCACCCACAATAGTGTTTGATGTGGCCAGGCTAGATGCAGCGATGATTGGTTGAAAAAGTTTGTCAGATACTTTCAAATGTGTGCTCCTTGGACTTGATGAGCAAAGATAGAGGCCATAACAAGAGGAATGATCAGGGTGGGAAAGAGAAAGGATTTCATTAGGGACAAGGCTATCAAAGATACTGGTGAAGGAGTGATTGAGCAGACCAGCAGCTGCAGAAGAATAATAAATGGAGAGCTGAAGTTTAGATAGTTGGGAGTTTGAAAGTGCAGTTGTAAGTGACTTGGAGGAGGTTACTTTTTCCCCAGGGGCACTTGTAGAAGGTGGCTAGGTTGGAAAGGAGTTGGATAATGTGAGTGGTGAGGGATGCAAAGAAGTGGTCAGAGATTCCTTGTCTGTGATCCAGACAGTGGGAGTTGAGGTAGGAAAGAAGGGTCGATGATTCAGTGAGAAACTCAGGGCACAGATGGTAAAAGTGAAACTAGGATTGAGGAACTTGTTGCAGATCATGTGTAAAATCAGGGACTCAGTACCATGCCACACCTCAAAGGTGAATTTCCTTGCCTTTTTCAGATCATTCGCATCACATAAATGGCAAAGGAAACTTCCTGAACCAGGAAAATTCAGTGATTGCTGCTTCTGCCCATTTTTTAGTTTTTTTGTCGATTTTAGAGATACAGCACTGAAACAGGCCCTTCGGCCCACCGAGTCTGTGCCGACCATCAACCACCCATTTATACTAATCCTACACTAATCCCATATTCCTGCCACATCCTCACCTATCCCTATATTCCCCTACCACCTACCTATACTAGGGGCAATTTATAATGGCCAATTAACCTATCAACCTGTAAATCTTTTGGCTGTGGGAGGAAACCGGAGCACCCGGAGAAAACCCACGCAGACACAGGGAGAACTTGCAAACTCCACACAGGCAGTACCCAGAATTGAACCCAGGTTGCTGGAGCTGTGAGGCTGCGGTGCTAACCACTGCTCCACTGTGCCGCCCATGTGTGTCTTTAACACATTTCTCCAGATTCCCTCATGTTTTTTTAAGCTAATTTGCACATATCAGATTGAAAGCTGGTGGCATAGCAACTGGGAGTTTCCTGGGGTTGCAATGCATGACTGAGTAACAGACTGTACCTCCTTCTCCTATGGCTAAAGACCCAAACCAGAGAGGCCTGAACAGCAGCAGAGGAGGAGTACGATGAAATGCATGGATATAAGCAGCTGATCATCAAGAGGACAATTGGGGTATTAAAATATAGTTTTGTTGCCTGAACAGATTGGTAGGACAGTTGCAGTGAGCTCCAGTGGGTGTTTAAAGTAGTTATAGATTGCATTATCCTTCCCACCTTCACATTTCAGGAAGGGCTGGACTGACATGGCTGGCAAGGAGGTCCTTGCTCTGTCAAATCCAGAGCTCCATACAGTAGGCCATCTGGATGATCTGCACTCAGAGGAGTCCTCACTGACTGCTGTAAGGTTCAACAGAGGACAGATCAGCGTCGATATTAACCCTTCCATGATGGGTGGGCGAGGGTCAAGGCGGGAGGGAGTGGGGGAACAAACAGTTAAAAATGGGTTATGGGACCCTAACTTGCCATGCATGAGCCCTCCACCACAAAAAAAAGATATCAGAATGTCTGAGTGTCCTGCAATGAAGAGGTGGGACACTTCATGAACACATTTAACTCAGGCCTGTTTAAAATTTACTGTTGCTGTGTGGGTTTTCCATGAGTCAGGAAATTCAGCAGTAACAGGAAGTGGGAGCTGCCAGTTCCACAAGGTAAGTGCCTCTTTTAGATCAGGAGGAGTTGGAATGTTTTCTTCAGGCATCTCAAGGAAGTCTTTGGCCTCCCCGCCACAGACCTGTCACCTTCCGCCACACCACAATTAGGTCGAGAGTGGGAAAGGCTGAAAAAAGCTTTCCCACCCAGAGACTAATTGATGCCTTTAAGTGGCCAATCAGTAGCCACTAAAGGGCTTATTCCCACTGCCACTGGAATTAAACCAACGGTGAGGAGGGCCTCTGCCATGTGGGGAGGTCACCCAGTAAAACAAGACTACAGGCTTGGAAAGTGTGGGGGGCCTCTTCTGTGTGCCTCTGTGGCCCACGAAAGATCCCAGTGGCAAAGGCCTCCCCTCCACTAGCCTCCCACACCATCAAAGGCCACCCTTCACCCCTCCTTGCAGGGCCCTACCGGCCTGGCCCCAGTGACCTCGCCACACTTAACTCGGGTCGAGGGCTCCAGCGATGGGCCTGGTCCCAGGTCTAGTGTAGTACCGGCAGTGGCCACAGCTCCTGGTGATGCTGCTGATAGTATTGAGCTGCCAGCCCTCTGATTGGCCGGCAGGTTTTGGAGGAGGGAACCCTGTCCTTAAAGGGACTGGGACCCTGGCGCCTGGCAGCTAATTTCTTGATCACTGTTGAATTTCGCTGGTGGGAGGGGCTCCGAAGCGCTAAGGTGGGGTTCCCCTCGCCTTTTCGGCCCTTGGCAAGACCCCTGCCATTTCCATAAATTCAGCCCCATAAATTACAAGCACTATGTCAATGCACTTTATTTTAATGCAATAATTTCAGGTACAAAGAAACAGCCATGCTATTCATTCCTGGTAATGTGCTACCCTTGGGTATGGAGAAGAGTCTTTTTAACACCTATTCTTGTGCTCTTTCCAAATCCCATCATGGAAGTTGGTTGACTCTTCAAGGTGTACAGAAGAGTCATGGGAAGCGAGGTGGCCTTTACCTCATGGCAGTTGACACCTGGCATGGAACTACTGCTGACCGCATCTCACAGGCAGTCTATCTGGCCCACTATGTTTACATGGAGTGGTGCCCTGTTCCTTTCTTACTTAGTTGTCCCCCAGTCTACTGCTGAAGAGTTCAGAGTATGGAGTGTTTTTAAAGGCTATACAGAATTCCCATATAGTTGAGCTACTTCTATCCATTTTGCATGGGACTTATGCCAATGGAATTCCTTCTAAACCGGTAATCAATGCAAAACGTCTTTTAAAGGTGCAGCAACTGCATAACTCATTTCAAGGAAGCCAACTGGGCCACCAGGGAACTTCTTCCAGATGTTTTTGTTTTTCCTGTCTCAAGATGTTCCTAACATCCACATTGCTGACAAAGTGATAATTGATTTATATACAAAATGTTCATTATAATTAGAAACCTGCTGAATTTACATGCCTGGTGTGCTGATTTTTTTATATCTGCACCGGACAAGGAAGGATATAGGGAATAATTATCTAACTATAATTATTATTTGATTACAGTTACATTTTTGAAACCTTTGGGGGAAATATTCCCTTTGTTAACACTATTGCATTGTCTTAGTAGTATAAATACCATGCAATACCGAACAGAATATGAAAAGTTGAAGAGAAAAGATGATGGGGTAGATTTTGATCTGGACCCATTTTCAGGCCCAGACTTGGTGCTGCATTAGTAGAGTGTTCCCAAATCAAGAGGCCCGAAGATCACTAGGGCTCAGCTCCATATTCGGGGTGAGATCCCAGCTGCTGTCTAGGTGCATAGGCAGCTCATCCCACAAGAAAAATCAATCTCGAGCCACCTGCCTCGCAAGTAGTCACACTGAGGTAAATTCCAGGAGGCGAGGTTCGAGTGGACAGTGGAGTGGGTGTGACTGCCAGGACTATGGAGTCGGGAGGAGTTCTCCTGTTCCTCAGAAAGAATCTTGAAACTAAAAATAAAATTAAAAACGTACTTTTAGTTGACGACCACAGGGACTGCCGAGGAACCCTGAATGGGGCACAACTAATCCCTCTCTTGCTCATCAGTAATTAATTTTGCACACAAATATTTCAACAGGCAGTAACCCATAACTAACATATTCAAGAGGCCTGTTTTAAGCAGCTGTCTGGGACTCCTAAAACATGAGCAGCGGAACCAATGCCTGTGCAGATGCTAAATTGCTATGCTTTGTTTTACACCTGAAAAATAGGCAAGTACATACCAATTTCTACCACCCTCTCCCCACACCCCCAGCTGAAAGAATTTTCAAAGTTTGGGCAAACAGGTAAGTCACTGTATGATGGCAAGCGGTATAAATTGTTCACTAGCCCAAAGTGACTGCAACTTTCCTAAGACACCAGAATTGATTTTGAAACTGGTGGAAAGTGGTACTTCGGTGTTATTACTAGGGTAATCAATCTAAGACAAACATTAACTGTTTCCAATCAATTTGAATAGAAAAATAGATGACAAAATGGCCTTGTTCTGTTTCATTGTTTTTTTTTAGGTTTTCTGACCTTTCCTTCTGTTCAATGCAGCTTCTAAGACCAAGAGGAGGAAGAAGAGATCAGTCCCTAGGCCTCTGTGGAATGCATTTACAGAAGTACTGTAAGAACATAAGCCTGCGCCACCATAAAATAAGCTCATGGTTGATCTGATTGTGGTCTTAACTCCACTTTCCTGCCTGCCCCCCATAACCTGTTATTCGTTTGTAGATCACAAATCTGTCTAACTCAGTCTGGTATATATTCAATGACCCAGCCTCTACTGCTCACTGGGGAAATGAATTCCAAACACTAATGATCCTCGGTGAGAAGAAGTTCCTCCTAATCTCCATCTTAAATGGGAGACCCCTTAATTTGAAACTGTACCCCCTAATTCTAGATTTTCCCAAGACAGGAAACATCCTCTTGGCATCTATCCTGTCAAGCCCCCTCAGAATCTTAACCTCTCAGAAACTCTTTATCTTCTTAACTCCAACGAGTATAGGCCCAACCTGCTCAGCCTTTCCTCATAAGACAAACTCATCATCCCAGGAATCAACTTAGTGAACTTTCTCTGAACTACTTCCAATGCAAGTATGTCCCTCTTTAAATAGGGGGAGCAAAACTGTACATAATTCTCTAGGTGCGGTCTCAGTTATTGCAAGACTTCCCTACTTTTATACTCCACCCCCCTTGCAATAAATGCCAACATTCCATTTGCTTTCCTAATTACTTGCTGGACCTGCATGCTGACTTTTTGTGATTCATGTACTAGGACACCCAGGTCCCTCTGTACCGCAGCATTCTGCAGTCTCTCTCCATTTAAATAATATTCTGCTTTTCTATCCTTCCTGCCAAAGTGGACAACCTCATATTTTCCCACATTATACTCCATTTGCCAAATTTGGGCCCACTCATTTAATCTATCTATAGCTCTTTGCAGACTCTTTGTATCCTCCTCACAACTTGCTTGCCTGTCTATCTTTGTATCATCAGCAAATTTGGCTACAATACAGTGGGTCCCTTCATGCAAGTTATTAATATAGATTGTAAATAGTTGAGGCCCAGCACTGATCCCTGTGCCACTCCACTAGTTACAGTTTGCCATCCTGAAAATGCCCCATTTCATAGAGTCATAGAGTTATACAGCACAGAAACAGGCCTTTCGGCCCACCGTGTTTGTGCCGGCCATCAAGCCAATCTATGCTAATCCCATTTTCCAGCCTTGTATGCTATGGTGTTTCAAGTGCTCATCTAAATACTTCTTAAATGTTATGAGGGTTCCTGCCTCTACTACTCCTTCAATCTGTGTTCCAGATTCCAATCACCCCCTGGGTGAAAAATATTTTCTTCAAATCCCCTATAAACCTCCTGCCCCTTACCTTAAATCTATGCCCCCTGGTTATTGACACCTCTGCTAAGGGAAAATGTTTCTTCCTATCTACCCTATCAATGCCCCTCATGATTTTGCATACCTCAATCAGGGTCCCCTTCAGCCTTCTCTGCTCTAAGGAAAACAACCCTAGCCTTTTCAGTCTCTCTTCATAGCAGAAATGCTCCAGCCCAGGCAACACCCTGGTGAATCTCCTCTGCACCCTCTCCAGTGCAATCACATCCTTCCTAAAGTGTGGCGACCAGAACTGTACACAGTACTCCAGCTGTGGCCTAACTAGCGTTTCGTACAGCTCCATCATAATCTCCCTGCTCTTATATTCTATGCCTCGGCTAATAAAGGCAAGTATCCCATATGCCTCCCTAACCACCTTATCAACCTGTGCTGCTGTCTTTAGTGATCTATGGACAAGTATACCAAGGTCCATTTGACCCTCTGTATTTTCTAAGGTCCTGCCATCCATTGTATATTCCCTTGACTTGTTAGTCCTCCCAAAATGCATCACCTTGCACTTCTCAGGATTAAATTCCATTTGCCACTGCTCTGCCCATCTTACCAGCCCATCTATATCGTCCTGTAATCTAAAGCTTTCCTCCTCACTATTTACGACACCATCAATTTTCGTGTCATCTGCGAACTTAATGAGCTCATGAGCTCTTATCTTGTGTAGTAACCTTTTATGTGGCACCTTATTGAATGCCTTTTGGAAATCCAAATACACTACATCTACTGGTTCCCCTTTATCCACTCTGCTTGTTACATCCTCAAAGAACTCTAATAAATTTGTCAACACGATTTCCCTTTCACAAAACCATACTAACTCTGCCTGATTGTATTGTGATTTTCTATATGTCCTGCTGCTACCTCTTTAATAATGGATTCTAGCATTTTTCCAACAACAGACATTAGGCTAACTGGCCTATAGTTTCCTGCTTTCTGTCTCCCTGCTTTCTTGAAAAGAGGTGTTACATTTGTGATTGGTCTTTGGTGACTGATCCTTCTTTTTTTTTCTCTTCCATTGTGTAAACTTTAAATGCTACTAAAAAAAATCTCTTGTAGTATAACATATTAGAAAACTGGGGCATAATACAAAAGATGCCAAGATGGGAAATTGTGCCAAGCTATAACAAGCTCATTGCAGCTGAAGCTAAAGGTCCTTGAAAACTGTCATAGACTGGCTGTGAACTGTCTATCAGGCCTCAAGCAGATAAGGAAGCACAGGATGTAGATAGAAATCTTGAGATAAGGAGGAAATAAGACAGTGGTGAATACTGTTACGACCAGATGTGAAAGGGGTCTAGGATTTCCCTCTCAGCCTTTGCCTGGTTTAACCATAACAGGGCTTAATTTTAAAAACACTGTATTTTTAGCTCCCCCTCAGTGAGTCCTTGTTCACTGCTTTCCAATTGTAAGGCAAAGAAATCAATCAGACAGGTCTTCTTAGATTTAAACAAGAAAGGTGGAAGTTTAATAATCTTAAACTCTAATTCGGTTAACGACTATGAATACTCAATATGACCACGCTAGCATGCATATGCGATAAACACACATGCAGATAGAGACCGAAGTAGAAAGAATAAAGGGGAAAAGATTGCGGTAATAGCTGGGTTCTATTTATGATCCTTTGAGTTCGATGTGAGTCTTTGGTTGCCGATAACTCTTGTCGTTTAGTTGGGGCCCAGTGCATGCTTTAACTTGTTTCGATATAAGAGTCTTTTCTCTCTTGAGGTTTAAGTGACTTCAGTGGATCCGGAGATTAGTGAGATGGAGATAGGGAGCCAGGAAAGAGGCTGTCTTCTTCCAAGTTCAGTTACAATCTGCATTCTGACCCAAGCTGTCCTGTGAGCAGTTCAAAACCGGACTGGGGCCAGCAGGTTAGTCATGTGACTTGTTTTTTTAAACAAACTTCTGTGTTTGTGGATTCCAAAGCTCTCAGTGGGGGTTGTAGTGCTGTCTCATACACCGACAAGGTGTGGAACACCATTGCCCAGACCAATCTCTGTTAACTGTATCAGTGAGCAGTTCCCATTGCCTTTCCTCGGCGACTTTCTCCTAGAATGCAAATGTTTTGCCAACCACTGCTGATCTCTTTAAACAAGTCATCTCTCCACTCTGGCAACAGTTTAAAATTAATGCTCATGTGACAAAATTAATATCCCTCATTCTTGGCAGGTGCGGGTCTTCATGACAATGCAAAGGGCATTACGTAGAACCATAGAATCACAGAAAAGTTACGGCACAGAAAGAGGCCATTCAGACCATCGTGTCTGCACCGGCTGATAAAACTAGCTGCCCACCATTGTGTAAGGTTGGCAGCCATGTGAACAAATACCTGATTGGCCAAGAAAGACATGCACAGGCCATGATAGCTACAGGGATGAACATGATTGGGCACTGGGAGGGGTTAATTAGATAAGAGGCAAGATAAAAGAGACTCTACTAGTTGGATCTGTGTGGTGCAGAGAACCAGAAACAAGAAAGCAAAGAGAAAGGATGAGAGAGAGAAAAACAAAAAGAAAAGAAGTTTGAAGACCGAAAACTACAAGAGAAGATGTAGGCTCCCCATTCGGGACTAATACAGAAAGGATAAAGCTCGCATGAGCCTGTAAGTTAATGCCCAAGTTTATTGCCATAGTTTGCATGAAACGTAATAAACTTGTTCTGACTTTGTCTTAATAAGCTGTTTCACAACTGAACTTTAGTCACATCCAATCCATTGTGAGTAAGGGGTTAAATCCTCACAGATTAACTCCTGGTTACATTGGCAACATAAGCAAATAACAGAAAATATATTCACCTATCAAATCAACTTCTTTTACAGACCATATCCCATTGTCCCTAATGTGGCTGCTCCTTAAGGAAAGTTCTGCATCATTATTTCTTATTCCTGCTGGTAATCAAGCAAAAAGTATAGAATATGTGTTCATCTCCAAGTCACAAATATTCCGTGTTCACTGGCTGCTGCCCACAAATGATACTCCTCCTGATCCAATAGCTCAGGAACTGCCAAGTCCCATTAATATTTTGATGCACAAGACTGCTTACGATGTACCAACTAGCTTGATTTCATGGGTATCTAACGTGTCCAAAGGCACATGCCAGGCTCACTCACTATTGACTGCTTAATTGAGATCCTCATGTGAGTGGCTTTAGTAAAGAGACATGCCCACATGAAGTTGGTTCCCCCTTCAGAGTGTTCAGGCAAGAGACCTCTCCTGCACCAACTACTCCAAATCCACTCCACAGTTTGGTCCTGAATCTTGCACATGGGCAAGTCTTTTGCTGCATAACTCAGACATCTGGCCCATGAAGGAGAACTATTTGGACACTTGTCTTACTTATCATCAGCTTAAGCTGATTGTTACTTTTCTATCATTGAAGAAAATTGTGAAAGACCAAACAATTCCTCTTTGAAGAAGAAAATTGACACTTCAGCTGAGAAATTGGTTTGCATCCGGGGGAATTGGAACAATCCCTGTTCCAGAACTGGTCGGCTCAAAGTACACTGATATTGGACTACAGGCCTGTCACACCAATGTGTTTTTTTGAATGATTATTTTGTTTAATCCACTGACTGAAGATCTCAATTTATATTTTCTCAAGAAATTTTAAAAATAACAGATAAAAAAAGATGACTTCGCTGGCAGCTTTAGATGGTCACCTCATTTTCAACACTGTATCCTCCATTGCAAGACTTGGTGAAGAGGAGACGAAATGTCTGCTTATTCCCCAGCAAGAACCAAGACCCAAGAGTTTAAGGGAACTACCTGTTATTTTTAGCAAAGGAGAAATACTGCTAACTGCTATGGATGAATCACTGAGTGACTGTCATGTGACAAGCCCCTCTCCATCTGTGGTTTTAAGCTTCTGTCTTTCTGCAGCAAAGAAGGGAGAAGCTTCTGGACTGTGACACGTTCAGACCCAAGAGGGAGTCTCTCTCTCTCTCTCTCTCTCTTCATTCCAGCTTGAAAGCTTTCAAATCCTGCCTGTTGACTGACCATCTTTGTATACTCCTGTTACAATCAGAAACCCAGTTGGAGGAAATCATTCACATTGCTGTCTCTAAGAGACCCACTGAACCAGTCATCTACCACTTCAAACAAAAAGCCTCAGGACCACCAAATTCAGCTAGTAGCCAACCAAATACCAAACCCCACAGACTGTATACCCCTTTTTCTATGGACTCAACCTTACCAATCTACCTTTCCCCACTCTGTAACCTATTTGTGTGTGCGTAAACGTCTAGTGTATGCATGTGTGTGAATGAAAATTGGTATGTAGTTCATTATTTGCATGTCGTTATTAACATGCAAATCAGATAGCAACTTGGGACAAGGATGAAACATCTGGTGAACTGCAAATCGCCATAAGTTACTGGCTAATTTGCACCATTCCACCATTAGCTTTGCAAAAACCACATCTCATCCTTAACCTCCCAATGATTTTCATGAAGTTGCTGAATTTAGACATTAATTGCCCATTAAATTTGCCACAGGAAGTTAAGTCTAGTAATTAATAACATAAGTGTTCTTTTAATTATGTGATAAGTGTCAGTTACTGCCAATCAACCTCTCTTGCCCCTGAAGTGAATAATTATAAGTGTGGAGTCTCATTCTTTTAGATTGTGAATTGTTGCTGGAGAGTTTTTTTAAAACTCAACATTTCTTTTTTTTTATTTTCTTACTTTTCGTTTCAGTCCCTTTTATCTCTCTCTCTCTCAATGCATCTTTTTTCCCTCACTTTATTTCTTTTTTGGTATCCGATTGGACTCTAAGTCACCTTCTGTCTCAGTCCTTCCTATTTTTATTTCTTAATCCTTAAATCTCATTGGATAAGGAGATACACTTTTGGTCCCATGGCTCACCAAGGTCCCAGATACCTGTTGCCATTGCTGTGCTGTTATCAGCTTGCACTTCCAGCAGCTTTGTGGCTAAAAATTTGTAAGACCCAAGTGTGAGAGAACAAGTCCAAAACTGAGAGATGCAATGCTCCAGCAAAATCTGGGAAAAGGTTCTTCAGATCAATCAGCTAAATAAAATAGACAAATGCTGTTCATGGTGTACTCAATACTGCCAGTACTTGTGCAATTCCAGTGCTGACCAGTTCACCAAAGCACTAGAAAATTTCTGTCATTTTTACAGTTTTTTTTTTCATCCACGTTGGACAATTAATGTTTGGGTATGTTACAGATATCACTTGAAAGCCTTCAGTTTTTGCTGGGAGTTTTGAGCTGTTCGCCACTGATTCTATTTTACTGAATGAGTAGCACTGATCATAGAAATACCAGCATGGAAACAGTGGCATTGGGGAGGAAAGGAGTAGTGATGTTTGGCAGAGTTAGAGCAGAATTAGGGAAAGGGTGAGACTGGAATGTATTGAGGCAGCACTGAGGATGAGAGAGTAGTAAGGAAAGGATAGGAACACTATTGGAAGGTTGGGAGTAACAGTGGGGAAAGGAACTGAATTGTTGAGAAAAAATTAGAAAAATATAAGAAGCAATAAGTAGGGAGAAAGGAAGAAAGTGGCCTTGAGAAGTTAGAAGTAATATTGTTGAGGAAAGTCGAGAGGGACTAAGTGCCACTGAAAAGAATAGCATAATGATAGGATCAATGTTGCAAAGTGTACAAGCAATTATTTGTGATCTTTGATTGCCAGAAACGCTAATGCTAAATGAATTCTTGACTATTATTATGCTACTAAAAATTGATCTTATGCAACAGTTTTGGATTGCAGAATAAATGACAGTTGATTGCCAAAAAAGAAATGACCTCACATGGTGTAGGAAATTTAAAGGTCCATTTCTCCCCAGGGCTGGCATTATGATAAATGAACCTATTCCATATAATGGCACTAATGTCATTTCCTGATAATTACTGAATGTGGAAATGTAATGTCACTGGTACCAAACTCCCTAAGTGGTCGCAGCTGGGGCTGAGAAGAGGAACTAAGCCTAGGACACATTCATCTTAAACTACTTACAATGTCCCTATAAATGTTTATTGTTCCGGTTGCTGTCACCAGTGCATAATAAAAATCTGGTGTTACAGTCTAGTCTTAATTCAAATTCTCCATTAACTCAAATTTCTTGTGCACTAAGTTCCCACTCCGTTCTATTTGTTACATTGGTTAATTCAAATCTATTGGATATGTCATTTTTAGCAAAGAAACAACTTTGAATTATCAGAAGTAGACTCTGGATAACATTTTCAGTCTATATGGCCTGGGCACTAAACATCACCGAGGTGGACTGCAGGAAGGAAAATCTCGAGGGGAAGATAGCACACCGATAACAGGAATCATGTGATCTTCTTTCAACAATAACAGGAAAAACAGCAGAGTTTTGTTCACAATACCAGATCTTTCCTGCCAACTTTTCCTTTCTACATTTTGTCCTGGAGGCACTTAATGCCCAGGTGGTAAAGATAAAAATCTACACCCTACTTCTAATGTGAGAGACTTAAACCTATCACAAGAACTACATGAGCCTCTCTCATGTGGCACTAACACTACTTGCTGACAGTGCTATAGAAATATATGTTTTACAGGTTTTGACAGAAAATTGTTCCGATTGCAATGTGAACCTTGACGACCAGGGAGAAGACTTGGAGGGCAGAGTCCCGGAGCGGTAAGTATAAAAACCTTACCTTGGGGATTTGCAGCCTACATCCAGGGAGAAGACACGGAGGGCGGAGTTCTGGACCGGAGAGTATAAAAACCTTACCTTGGGGATTCGCAGCCTACATCCAGGGAGAAGACTCGGAGGGCGGAGTTCCGGACCGGTGAGTATAAAAACCTTACCTCGGGGATTCGCGGCCTACATCCAGGGAGAAGACTCGGAGGGCGGAGTTCCAGACCGGTGAGTATAAAATCCTTACCTCGGGGATTCGCGGCCTACATCCAGGGAGAAGACTCGGAGGGCGGAATTCCGGACCGGCAAGTATGAAAACCTTACCTCAGGGATTCGCGGCCTACATCCAGAGAGAAGACTCGGAGGGCGGAGTTCTAGACCGGTAAGTTACCTCGGGTGGAAAAAAAGCTGAAAAAAAACTAAAAAAAACCTGAAAAAGTGGTGTCACAGGAAAGCTGTGACCTGATTGGCTGGTGGGGAATCTGCATAGAATTTGAAAATAAAACATTGATTAAAATTGATTAAAATCCTAATTAACTAATTAATTAGTAAGTAGAGGAGTAACTAAACCGGAGGGAGGAGACTACTGTATTTAGCATTTAATATTTATAGTAGAAATCTAGCGCTAGGGAACATATAGTTCATTGTAACTTAATTTAGTAAGGATTTAATAAGTATTTATGTATTTATTTTAAATTAATTTATTAATTAGTGCTAGAAATGTCAGTTAGAGGGGAAAAGTGCTTCACCTGTGAGATGTGGGAGGTCCGTGTTGCTTCCAACGTTACGGACGACTACATCGACAGGAAGTATACCCAGTTGCAGCTCCTCACAGACTGCATGGATCAGTTGAAGCAGCAATTGGATGCACTTAGGAGCATGCAGGTGGCAGAAAGCATCATAGACAGGACTTCTAGAGACGTGGTTACACCCAAGGTGCAGGCAGATAGATGGGTGACCGCTAGAAGGGGCAGGTAGTCAGTGCAGGAATCCCCTGTGGCTATCCCCCTCTCTAACAAGTATACCATTTTGGGATGGCCTATCAGGGGAAAACAGCAGCACAGCCAGAGCAGTGGCACCACGGCTGGCTCTGTTGTTCAGCAAGGAGGGGCAAAGCGCAGAAGAGCAATAGTTATAGGGGACTCTATAGTTAGGGGCACAGATAGGCACTTCTGTGGATGTGAAAGAGACTCCAGGATGGTATGTTGCCTCCCTGGTGCCAGGGTCAAGGAGGTCTCTGAACGGACAGAGGGCATTCTGAAGGGGGAGGGTGAACAGCCAGAGGTTGTGGTACACATTGGTACTAACGACATAGGCAGGAAGAGTGACAAGGTCCTGCAGGGGGAGTTCAGGGAGTTAGGTAGTAAGTTAATAGACAGGACCTCTAGGGTTGTGATCTCGGGATTACTCCCTGTGCCATGTGCCAGTGAGGTTAGAAATAGGAAGATAGTGCAGCTAAACACGTGACTGAGCAGCTGGTGTAGAAGGGAAGGTTTCAGATATCTGGACCATTGGGATCTCTTCAGGGACAGATGGGACCTGTACAAGAAGGACGGGTTGCATCTAAACTGGAGGGGCACAAATATCCTGGCTGCAAGGTTTGCTAGCATCACTCGGGAGGGTTTAAAATAGTGTGGCAGGGGGGTGGGAACCAGAGCAGTAGGACAGCAAGTGAAATAAATGAGGGGGAACTAGTAAATAAGGCCAGTAAGACTGAGAGGAAGAGCAGGCAGGGAAATGTTGCGGAGCACAGCGGGACTGGTGGTCTGAAGTGCAATTGTTTCAATGCGAGAAGTATAACAGGTAAGGCAGATAAACTTAGAGCTTGGATTAGTACTTGGAAATATGATGTTGTTGCTATTACAGCGACTTGGTTGAGGGAAGGACAGGATTGGCAGCTAAATGTTCCAGGCTTTAGAAGCTTCAGGCGGGATAGAGGGGGATGTAAAAGGGGTGGGGGAGTTGCATTACTGGTTAAGGAGAATATCACAGCTGTACTGTGGGAGGACACCTGGGAGGGGTCATGCAGCGAGGCAATATGGGTAGAGCTCAGGAATAGGAAGGGTGAAGTCATGATTTTGGGGGTTTACTACAGGCCTCCCAACAGCCAGAGGGAGGTAGAGGAGCAGATATGTGGACAGATTTTGGAAAGATGTAAAAGCAACAGGGTTGTAGTGGTGGGTGATTTTAACTTCCCCTATATTGACTGGGACTCACTTACTGCTAGGGGCTTGGATGGGGCAGAATTTGTAAGGAGCATCCAGGAGGGCTTCTTGAAACAATATGTAGATAGTCCAACTAGGAAAGGGGCCGTACTGGACCTGGTATTGGGGAATGAGCCCGGCCAAGTGGTCGAAGTCTCAGTAGGGGAGCATTTTGGGGACAGTGACCATAATTCCGTAAGTTTTAAGGTATTTGTGGTTAAGGATAAGAGTAGCCCTCGAGTGAACGTGCTAAATTGGGGGATAGCTAATTATAACAATATTGGGCAGGAACAGTAGAATTTAGATTAGGGACAGATGTTTGAGGGTAAATGAACATCTGACATATGGGAGTCTTTCAAAAGTCAGTTGATTAGAATCCAGGACCGGCATGTTCCTGTGAAGAAGAAGGATAAGTTTGGCAAGTTTCGGGAACCTTGGATAACGAGGGATATTGTGAGCCTAGTCAAAAAGAAAAAGGAAGCATTTGTAAGGGCTAGAAGGCTGGGAACAGACGAAGTCCTTGAGGAATATAAAGCAAGTAGGAAGGAACTTAAGCAAGGGGTCAGGAGGGCTAAAAGGGGTCATGAAAAGTCATTGGCAAACAGGATTAAGGAGAATCTCAAGGCTTTTTATACGTATATAAAGAGCGAAAGGGTAACCAGGGAAAGAGTTGGCCCACTCAAGGACAGAGGAGGGAATCTGTGCGTGGAGCCAGAGGAAATGGGCGCGGTACTAAATGACTACTTTGCATCAGTATTCACCAAAGAGAAGGACTTGGTGGATGATGAGCCTAGGAAAGGGGGTGTAGATAGCCTGGGTCAAGTCATTATCAAAAAGGAGGAGGTGTTGGGCGTCTTGCAAAGCATTAAGGTAGATAAGTCCCCAGGGTCTGATGGGATCTACCCCAGAATACTGAGGGAGGCAAGGGAGGAAATTGCTGGGGCCTTGACAGAAATCTTTGTATCCTCATTGGCTAAAGGTGAGGTCCCAGAGGACTGGAGAATATCCTCTGTTGTTCTTTTGTTTAAGAAAGGTAGCAAGGATAATCCAGGAAATTATAGGCCGGTGAGCCTTACGTCAGTGGTAGGGAAATTATTAGAGAGGATTCTTTGGGACAGGATTTACTCCCATTTGGAAACAAATGAACTTATTAGCGAGAGGCAGCATGGTTTTGTGAAGGGGAGGTTGAGTCTCACTAACGTGATTGAGTTTTTTGAGGAAGTGACGAAGATGATTGATGAAGGAAGGGCAGTGGATGTTATCTATATGGACTTTAATAAAGCCTTTGACAAGGTCCCTCATGGCAGACTGGTACAAAAGGTGAAGTCACACGGGATCAGAGTTGAGCTGGCAAGATGGATACAGAACTGGCTCTGTCATCGAAGACAGAGGGTAGCAGTGGAAGGGCTGTGACTAGTGGTGTTCTGCAGGAATCAGTGCTGCGACCTTTGCTGTTTGTAGTATATATAAATGATTTGGAGGAAAATGTAGCTGGTCTGATTAGTAAGTTTGCGGACGACACAAAGGATGGTAGAGTTGCGGATAGTGATGAGGATTGTCAAAGGATACAGCAGGATATAGATCGGTTGGAGACTTGGGCGGAGAAATGGCAGATGGAGTTTAATCTGGACAAATGTGAGGTCATGCATTTTGGAAGATCTAATACAGGTGGGAAGTATACAGTAAATGGCAGAACCCTTAGGAGTATTGACAGGCAGAGAGATCTGGGCGTACAGGTCCACAGGTCACTGAAAGTGGGAACGCATGTGGATAAGGTAGTCAAGAAGGCATACAGCATGCTTGCCTTCATCGGTCAGGGCATAGAGTATAAAAACTGGCAAGTCATGCTACAGCTGTACAGAACCTTAGTTAGGCCACACTTAGAATATTGCGTGCAATTCTGGTCGCCACACTACCAGAAGGATGTGGACACTTTGGAGAGGGTACAGAAGAGGTTTACCAGGATGTTGCCTGGTCTGGAGGACATTAGGAGAGGTTGGAAAAACTCGGATTGTTTTCACTAGAACGACGGAGGTGGAGGGGCGACATGTTAGAGGTTTACAAAGTTATGAGCGGTATGGACAGAGTGGATAGTCAGAAGCTTTTTCCCAGGGTGGAAGAGTCAGTTACTAGGGGGCAAAGGTTTAAGGTGCGAGGGGCAAAGTTTAGAGGGGATGTGCGAGGCAAGTTTTGTTACACAGAGGGTGGTGAGTGCCTGGAACTTGCTGCCGGGGGAGGGGGTGGAAGCAGGTACGATAGCGACGTTTAAGAGGCATCTTGACAAATACATGAATAGGATGGGAATAGAGGGATATGGTGCCCGGAAGTGCAGAAGGTTTTAGTTTAGACAGTCATCAAGATTGGTGCAGGGTTGGAGGGCCGAATGGCCTGTTCCTGTGCTGTACTGATCTTTGTTCTTTGTTTGCTGAGGGACAAAGATTGCAATAAATTTATCAATGTATTGGTGAATAGTAATATATTTTAAAATAATGAGTGGATTTTCAGTAAATTGTTGGCAAAAACTTTCAAATAGGAAATAGTTTTTACGTGTGGGCTGAATCCGAATCAAGGAAAAGATATAAAATGGTAGTTTTCCCCATTTATTGTGAAGAAAAATTGAAGCAGTATTGGAGAGGTATGATATCAGAGCATATTCATTATAATTATGTAGGGTTATGGGGTGGTTTGTGTCTTTGTAAAGGCAGGGGCCCATGGATGCATAGAAATTGGCTCTAGGGCCTCATCTTGCATGCTTGGGGTCAGCTGCCAACACTGGCTGTACCTCCATTGACAGCTCTCCCTACTTAAGAAATCAATTTTGGTTCACCTGCCTCACCAGCAGCAGCCCTCATGTAAGTCCTGGGAGGGCAGTTGGAGCAGGTAACAGGGATGGGTGTGTGGGGTTAGCTAATTTCGACTCATCTTGGCTCCATTGCAAGTGTCCTTAAAAAATAATTGAAATGCTTGCATCTGGTGAGCGGCCACCAGGGTCACTGCAGATCTCATGACATGTTAAATTTGTCAAAGGCATTAGGGACCAGGGCAGAATGCATACCTTTTTGTATCCCTATATTTAGGCTGAGGAATTTCACCTTAAGAAGTTTGAATTTTAACATATTTGCATTTAAGTATCTTTGACAGAAATAGTTTAAAATATATATAACCATATTATTTTGCTTTTTTCATTTCACAATGGCTGTTGAACATCAAAGTGACAGTGATGACATGTGATATACCACTGGGAAATTTAAATTAAGGAGACCACAATGTGTCCTTGTGTTGCTGCTTTACCATAAATAACACAAATTCATCTATAAACATCGATACATGGATAAGTAAACAAATTAATAGAAGATTTATTTGAAAGAGAAATGTCTCTAAATTTCTAAGGTGGGAAAGGGTGGAAAGCCCCACTTACATTCATGGGAGCAAGGAATTTGGAGTCAATCCCAGTGAGGAGGGATTTGACCCTATTTTCAATGGCCCCTTAAATTGTGGTAGGTAGGCCATGGGTGAATCTTGCTCTGTTCCTCGCTTCCCACATCAAGGGCCATGCCTGGGTGAGTTCCGAGACTACCACAGTAATTATTCCCTTTATGTCTTCCACAGGACTCAGAGGAATCCACATCAGCTGAGTGCTGGTGTGAGCCCATCTGAAGGCTTAAAGAAAATCCAAACTTTTACTCGAGGGAGGCAACTGGGCCCAGAGAGAGTCAGGTGCCTTCCCCAAAAGGTCTGCTTTTTTCCATTGAGGACGAAATTTTCTTCAGGGTGTCTCAGGACCTCATTCCTCCCACTGGAGTAGCATCACTCTGACATTCTGGCTGGCAATTTGCGACTGACACCGCTGATGCACCCTTGCTAGTGTGATGCATTATCTCTGGGAGTGCCATTGACCTTGTTCTCAGGATTAGGATAGAATCTCCAACATGGGGCTGGTGGGGGAGGGGTGGGGGGTGGTGTTGCCTAGTCACTGCACTTATGGCAACAGAATGGCTCTAAAGGAGTTTTAGGACCAAAGGGAATTGCACTTTATTTTTTAAATGACACATTTTGGCAGTGTTGTCATATCAATGCACTATGGGATGGAGTAGTAAGAAGTAGTTGGCTCTTCCTCACTGCAGTATCCTCCTTCAGGCTCTACAAACTCACTTGTGGCCTGCCAATCTCCTTCTGCATCTGTTAAATGTGTTTTCAGTGTCATTGTTTATTATTGTATTTAGGCCATTGAATTTTCAAATCCTATGCTTTTTAATGGGTGATTTGAATAAGCCATCTCTTTAAAATATCTAAGAAAGGACATTGGTTATGAATGTACTTGGGAACCATTCGGTATACGTAGGGCAGACCACAAGGAGAGGAAAATTGGAATAACAAACCCTCGACTGAGCAGATGAGATTTTCTGTTTTACATCTTTCCTATTGTTGTTAACTTAAAATAATAAGTAAATTAGTTCCCCAGACAGGGTGAAAAAAACTTGACATATACTCTCACCTTACAGTTCTGATAATTTCAGCTCAAAGGATTTGTCATGAGTTCAGTTTCAGCAGAGAGTAACCCCCACTTTCTCCTGAGAATATGAGCTGTCAACCTGAGACTATTTGAGAGGCACCTCCAATGTGATAGATGCTGCACAAATTCAAGTTAGCATGCATTTCTAAGGCAGCTATCTGATTTCGACACAACTTAATGAGGACTTGTTTTGTGGCATCGAGTAACACAAATAAGAAGTTTGAGGGAGGGCTTTCTTTATTATTTATTTGCCTTTGGCACTAGTGTGCACCAGAAAACCCATCAAATGCAACCCAAGGATTTAGTATTCTATTTAATTTGACTATAAATTGTGGTAATGGCAATCAAAATTGTACTGTTCATTGCTTTCTTTTAATTAAAAGTACAAATTTATTCCATATGGAGACCCTTGATAGCTCACTAAGTAGTACACTGCGAAAAGTAATGTAATTTTACTTTGATGAAAGGTCACAGACCTGAAATGTTAATTCTGTTTCTCGCTCCTCAGATGTTGCCTGACCTGCTGAGTTTTTCCAGCACTTTCTGTTTTTTATTTCAGATTTCCAGCATCAGCAGTATTTTGCTTTTAATTTTAGCACACTTGTTACAGTTGTGATACTGTGCAGAGTTAGCTTATCTCTGCTGGGCACCAGCAATGAGTGTGCATCCTCCCTAAGCTAGAGACAGGAAAATCATTCATGGTCCGAATATAGATCTCTGTCCAGTGAAGCGTCCATGCCAAATCTAAACCTGTAGACAGGGCCAATTTTAAAAGGTGATCAACCTGCTAAATTTCCTTGACCAGGTTCAACATGCAAGTTCGAGGAGCAGCACTTCATCTTTCGATTAGGGACTTTACAGTCTTCTGGACTCAACGTTGAGTTCAACAATTTTAACTTGTAACCTCTGTCCGCATTTTGTTTCGTTTTTCTTTGCTGGTTTGGTTTCTTCTCTGTTGTTTCTCTCTTAGTTCCCTTTTTTTTGCTTTTAGACAGCAGCTATTCAGGATCCTGTCATTCACAACTCCTCGAGACACATATTCTGTTTCTTTATTTGTCCCATTGCCACACTCTTTGGCCTTGCACTGTGAAATCTTTTGTTAGTTAATCTCTCCTCCACCCTATCACACAGCTTCCCTTTTGTTCCCCTTCCCATCCTCCCCCCTTTCATTTGTTTAAAATCTATTACATTTATAACTTTTCCCAGTTCTGATGAAAGGTCATCGACATGAAATGTTAACTCTGTTTCTCTCTCCACAGATGCTGCTGAGTATTTCCAGCATTTTCTGTTTATATTTCAGATTTCCAGCATCCACAGTGTTTTGGTTTTGTATATTGTTATATGAAAAATGGTCACTTGAAGAGATACTAGAGGACCAAAGCAACCTGTGGAAACATACACCAATGTGAGTCTCAATGGTGAGCAAAGAAGTAAAAGAAAGCATTTACTATAACAATACTGTGTGTTAAAGATAATTTATTTGTTTGGCACCAGAAAAGATGGATATTGGTGCCCATTAGTGAACTAAAGTTTGTTGGAAGAGCATTTCTTTTGCAATTTCTTTGCTAGTTTTGTATACATTATGTTCATACGCATGTGCAAAGTGTGTACATCTATTTCCTTTTGATACTAAATTGGAAATAATCATATGGAGACATTCAGCACATTAAAGGGGAGAAGTCAGCTTTAGAACACCTGGAAATGATACAGCTCCAAGATGTCTAAAGGCAACAGCTGCATCAAGAAAAGTGAAAAGTCAAAACAAGGCCATTTTAATGATTTTCAACTGCAGTTTATTGGGTCAAAGTTTTAGGAAAATAAAACGGCATTATATGGTATGGTTAATCAAAAGACAAAACCGTCCAAAGTTTGACAAAGAATGGAAAATAAGATATACATATATTTTAATTTTGAAGAACCTGAATTGTATGGATCAATTTAAAAGAAAGCTGTTGGTCAGTCAGAACTCGTAAGATGATCATAATTATTGCATCTATTTAACCTTCAAAGAACCATCAACAAGTAAATGTCCTTTCGTCCAATAGTTTATTCAATCATTTCTTCAAAAGTACAAGGTATTGCACACAGAAGTAGCCATTGTCATCTACGGGAGCAGGAGAACATTGATCCATTGATATTTGCTTCATGGTGATTCCTCAGGTTTTACTTGTATCCACCAACTCAGCCAGTATGGACTAATAAGAACAAAACCAGCAATAAGCATTTTTGAAATATTGCAGGCATCGAGGCAAAATACTCATTAGCAAACTGAAAGCATTTCCTGCTGAGCTAGTCTATGCATTCTCTGCGGATGCTTGGATAATATGTGTGTACAACTGAAAATACCAAAGACAATGGGGAATACAACAGTCCCGATGAATGGCACAGAGAGTGCCTTCGTAATCTTTGCTGCTGCAAGGGCTTTGGAAAATTGATGAAGGAAGGCATCCCTAAGAGCAAAACAAAAGTCTCTTAAGAAATGGTTTTGCTAAATGGCTGATCCCTATGCTTTCTTCAGCTGGGATCTGAAACATGCCAGTGGCATCGAAGGTAAATAGTGCCATCACCATCTCTACTATGAATAAGAAGTCATATCTGCCTGTGTGACACGTTAGATAATTTTTTACCTCATCAAAGAGATGCCACAGCACTTGCTTAAGAAATCTAAATCTATAAAACCGTTGTTTATCAAATAAATTAATAAAACTAATATAAGGGTATATGTTCTGTCCTTAGGCTTAGTCTCGTATCTGTAGAGTTTGTAAACCAAGAAATCAAGCAAGGTTTTGCAGAACACCTATCCAATTTGCACAGTGCATGATCTTCTGACAAACCTTTTAAGATCAAAGCTGTCACAATAGGGATAATTCTACAATCCCACACGCACAGTAGGATGCTGGGTAAGCAGGGATGATCGACATGGGAATTGGGGTCACAATCTTTAGTCTTTTCTCTGACCTGTACTTCCCATGACAGTCGGATCCCTGCTAGAAACATATTACTGCAGAATACGTGCGAGGTTAATCAATAACTTTATCAGCCAACTGCTGAAACCTTTGATCTTGGCAGTGGGGTCATACACATGGCACCTGATGAGCATGGTGTTCATGGAAATGGTTTGCATAGGTAATGACTGCAATTTCCTGATCTTTTTGCATGGAATGCCCTATGTATTAGCCCACCCTTGTAGAATGGATAATGAAGGTCAGGCACACTGCTAGCTTTCAGAAGTTGAATTTTTCAAAGGAGCATTTTAATTTCTAGGAGGAAAAATTCATCAAAGGCACGCAAACTTCATGCTGCCCCCTCATCTAAGTGATTTCAGTGTGCAGCCCAGTGTGGAATGCACTGTTGCCTGGCAGATCCTCAACATTGGGATCAGCAGTGTGTGTGGCAAGTACTTCCATTAACTTTGCGCCAGCAAAAGTCAATCCAATCACCACCTCATTGTTGAAATGAAGGTGCCTCATACACTGTTCCTGGCTGAGGTGGAGGTAGGAGAAGAGCTCCCTAAAGACTTTTGGTGAGCGGGGCCTTCTATTGTGTCACCTCCTCCGACTCCAATAACACAACATAGTACCTTCCATTAACTCTGCACCAACAAAAGTAAATCCAAAGCACTTCACCTGGAAATTCAATGGTTAACACTTTAAATAGCACAAATGAGTGGTTCTTCATGTGGCTGAATACATGTTCCACTAAGAGTGATTATGATAGGGGGTTAACTAGACTTGCACAATCTAAAATGGCACATCATGCATCAACTTAGCGTTTGATGTCATGATCCATCCACTCGGCTTGATCTGGCGCATGCACAGCACGCACACACCCTGTTAATCAAGCCACAATATATGGACTGTGCCTGAAGTGGCCGGTGAAGCACCTGAAACACCTTTGCAAACAGGGTGGCAGTCATGTACTTGGGTCTAATAGACCAGAACCTCAACTAATTGATTGAGTTGCCCAACGCACTTTTGTACAAGGCAGTAGTTCAGTATCTCTTCAAGAACATTGTAACTTAGAAATACTGGAGCCGCTATTCCAGTGCCAGAGGTATGCCAGAGTGGAAATTGCACCCACCACTCTGACATACTCATGACCTGGTTCCAAATCCCAAGGTATGGTGCAATTAACATATCAAAGAACAACAAAGAACAAAGAACAGTACAGCACAGGAACAGGCCATTCGGCCCTCCAAGCCTGCACTGATCTTGATGCCTGCCAAAACTAACACCTTCTGCACTTCTGGGGCCCATATCCCTCTATTCCCTTCCTATTCATATATTTGTCAAGATGTCTCTCAAACGTCGCTATCGTATCTGCTTCCACCACCTCCCCTGGCAGCAAGTTCCAGGCACTCACCACCCTCTGTGTAAAAAAACTTGCCTCGCACATCCCCTCTAAACTTTGCCCCTCGCACCTTAAACCTATGTCCCCTAGTAACTGACTCTTCCACCCTGGGAAAAAGCTTCTGACTATCCACTCTGTCCATACCGCTCATAACTTTGTAAACCTCGATCATGTCGCCCCTCCACCTCCGTCGTTCCAGTGAAAACAATCCGAGTTTTTCCAACCTCTCCTCATGCCCTCCAGACCAGGCAACATCCTGGTAAACCTCCTCTGTACCCTCTCCAAAGCCTCCATGTCCTTCTGGTAGTGTGGCGACCAGAAATTGCACACAATATTCTAAGTGTGGCCTAACTAAGGTTCTGTACAGCTGCAACATGACTTGCCAATTTTTATACTCTGTGCCCCGACCGATGAAGGCAAGCATGCCGTATGCCTTCTTGACTACCTTATCCACCTGCGTTGCCACTTTCAGTGACCTGTGGACCTGTATGCCCAGATCTCTCTGCCTGTCAATACTCCTAAGGATTCTGCCATTTACTGTATACCTCCCACCTGCATTAGACCTTCCAAAATGCATTACCTCACATTTGTCCGGGTTAAACTCCATCTGCCATTTCTCCGCCCAAGCCTCCAACCGATCTATATCCCGCTGTATCCTCTGACAATCCTCATCATCATCCGCAACTCCACCAACCTTTGTGTCGTCCGCAAACTTACTAATCAGACCAGCTACATTTTCCACCAAATCATTTATATATACTACAAACAGCAAAGGTCCCAGCACTGATCCCTGCGGAACACCACTGGTCACATTCCTTCATTCAGAAAAACACCCATCCACTGTTACCCTCTGTCTTCTGTGACTGAGCCATTTCTGTATCCATCTTGCCAGCTCACCTCTGATCCCGTGTGACTTCACCTTTTGCACCAGTCTGCCATGCGGGACCTTGTCAAAGGCTTTACTAAAGTCCATATAGACAACATCCACCGCCCTTCCTTCATCAATCATCTTCGTCACTTCCTCAAAAAACACAATCAAATTAGTAAAACACGACCTCCCCTTCACAAAACCATGCTGTCTCTCGCTAATAAGTTCATTTGTTTCCAAATGGGAGTAAATCCTGTCCCGAAAAATCCTCTCTAATAGTTTCCCTACCACTGACGTAAGGCTCACCGGCCTATAATTTCCTGGATTATCCTTACAACCCTTCTTAAACAAAGGAACAACATTGGCTATTCTCCAGTCCTCTGGGACCTCACCTGTAGCCAATGAGGATGCAAAGATTTCTGTCAAGGCCCCAGCAATTTCTTCCCTTGCCTCCCTCAGTATTCTGGGGTAAATCCCATCAGGCCCTGGGGACTTATCTACCTTAATGCTTTGCAAGACACATAACACCTCCTCCTTTTTGATAATGAGATGACTGAGACTATCTGCACTCCCTTCCCTAGGCTTATCATCCACCAAGTCCTTCTCCTTGGTGAATACTGATGCAAAGTATTCATTTAGCACCTCACCCATTTCCTCTGGCTCCACGCGTAGATTCCCATCTCTGTCCTTGAGTGGGCCAACCCTTTCCCTAGTTACCCTCTTACTCTTTATATATGTATAAAAAGCCTTGGGATTTTCCTTAATCCTGTTTGCCAATGACTTTTCATGACCCCTTTCAGCCCTCCAAACTCCTTGCTTAAGTTCCTTCCTACTGTCTTTATATTCCTCAAGTGCTTCATCTGTTCCTAGCCTTCCAGCCCTTACAAATGCTTCCTTTTTCTTTTTGACTAGGCTCACAATATCCCGTGTTATCCAAGCTTCCCGAAACTTGCCAAACTTGTCTTTCTTCTTCACAGGAACATGCTGGTCCTGGATTCTAATCAGCTGACGTTTGAAAGACTCCCACTTGTCAGATGTTGATTTACCCTCAAACAGCCGCCCCCAATCTAAATTCTTCAGTTCCTGCCTAATATTGTTATAATTAGCCTTCCCCCAATTTCGCACCTTCACCCGAGGACTACTCTTATCCTTATCCACATGTACCTTAAAACTTATGGAATTATGGTCACTGCTCCCGAAATGCTCCCCCACTGAAATTCCGACCACCTGGCCGGGCTCATTCCCCAATACCAGGTCCAGAATTGCCCCATCCCTAGTTGGACTATCTACATACTGTTTCAAGAAGGCCTCCTGGATGCTCCTTACAAATTCTGCCCCATCCAAGCCCCTAGCACTAAGTGAGTCCCAGTCAATATTGGGGAAGTTAAAATCACCCACCACTACAACCCTGTTACCTTTACATCTTTCCAAAATCTGTCTATATATCTGCTCCTCTACCTCCCGCTGGCTGTTGGGAGGCCTGTAGTAAACCCCCAACATCGTGACTGCACCCTTCCTATTCCTGAGCTCCACCCATATTGCCTCACTGCATGACCTCTCTGAGGTGTCCTCCCGCAGTACAGCTGTGATATTCTCCTTAACCAGTCATGCAATTCCCCCACCCCTTTTACATTCCCCTCTATCCCGCCTGAAGCTTCTAAAGCCTGGAACATTTAGCTGCCAATCCTGTCCTTCCCTCAACCAAGCCTCTGTAATAGCAACAACATCATATTTCCAAGTACTAATCCAAGCTCTAAGTTCATCTGCCTTTCCTGTTATACTTCTCGCATTGAAACAAATGCACTTCAGACCACCAGTCCCGCTGTGCTCAGCAACATCTCCCTGCCTGATCTTCCTCTCAGTCTTACTGGCCTTATTTACTATGTCCTCCTCATTTACTTCACTCGCTGTCCTCCTGCTCTGGTTCCCACCCCCCTGCCACACTAGTTTAAACCCTCCCGAGTGACGCTAGCAAATCTTGCAGCCAGGATATTAGTGCACTTCCAGTTTAGATGCAACCCATCCTTCTTGTACAGGTCCCATCTGTCCCTGAAGAGATCCCAATGGTCCAGATATCTGAAACCCTCCCTCCTACACCAGCTGTTCAGTCACGCGTTTCGCTGCACTATCTTCCTATTTCTAGCCTCACTGGCACATGGCACGGGGAGTAATCCAGAGATTACAACCCTGGAGGTCCTGTTTTTTAACTTACTACCTAACTTCCTAAACTCCTCCTGCAGGACCTCATCACTCTTCCTGCCTATGTCATTGGTATCGATGTGTACCACAACCTCTGGCTGTTCACCCTCCCCCTTCAGAATGCCCTCTGTCCGTTCAGGGACATCCTTGACCTTGGCACCAGGGAGGCAACATACCTTCCTGGAGTCTCTTTCACGTCCACAGAAGCGCCTATCTGTGCCCCTGACTATAGAGTCCCCTATAACTATTGCTCTTCTGCGCTTTGTCCCTCCCTGCTGTACAACAGTGCCAGCTGTGGTGCCACTGCTCTGGCTGCTGCTGTTTTCCCCTGATAGGACATATCAGGGGGGTTCTCCAGCAGTGTAACCTACCCATTCTGAACTGTCAAGCCCAAGTTTCAAGGCAGGATTTTTGATGTTCGCTTTGTTCCCTTGCTGGCAGGCCCACAGTCTAACTGCAATTAATCGGTCTGGGACCAAATG
Source organism: Heterodontus francisci (assembly GCF_036365525.1). Lineage (NCBI taxonomy): Eukaryota > Metazoa > Chordata > Chondrichthyes > Heterodontiformes > Heterodontidae > Heterodontus > Heterodontus francisci. Next base: position 136,109,439 of record NC_090376.1, on the reverse strand, counting down.
CCTTTGGACATTCCCATTGCAGGGTCCGCTTACAGCTCAGAATAGCACAGATGCCAACTGGTGCAGTTGACTTCTCTTGAGGTGTTTTTGAAAGAATTTCCAGATAAGAATCCTGAAACTACTGTTGGTATATTGGAGGCAAGCAGAAAAGAGCAGCTGCCCCCACCCAGTGCAGATGATGTTTACTGGGCAGAATTTTCACCACGGTGGTGGGAAACAGGAACTGAGTTTGGTTTCAGGTCAGGAGCCCGCCTCTGGTGGGCAACTGATTAAAGTCATGATTTTCACACGGGTGAGTCCTTAATTGATATGGAGACAGGTTTCCTGTCCAATTCGAGCCGATGGGGGCGGCAACAGGGGTGTGTCAGATGAAGTGGGGGATTGATTTTGACTCCCCGTAGCAGCCATCACAGCAGCTGCAGGTTGTCCTGACAAGGAGATCTGTAGTTTGTGCCAAAGCGCCCACTGCACCAGAGGAAGTGGGATGAGTCAGGCGAGCAGGAGGCCTGACGCCCAGGGCAGGGCTGCTCCTCGGTTCATTGATGTTGACCTTGATTCTAATGGAGAATGTGAGGGAGAGGACGGAAGCCCTCTTCCTGGAGGGGGTGGGGGTGTGGAGGCCATCAACCAAAACCAAAGAGGCCTGGGTCCAGATTGCTGCTGCCGTCATCAGCAGAAGTGAAATGAGTAGAACCTGGATCCGGTGCTGTAAAAGGTTCAATGACCTTATTTGTTCTAGCAAGGTGTGTGCAACCCCCCGCACTCCAAACAGGTCTCAGGTCTTTCACACTCCAGCAGACACCATCTGAGGAGCTTCAATGCGCATGCAGCTCCTGAAAATGGGAGGGGTATGTACCCAGGCAACTAACTGACTCCTCAGAATGGCTCACAGCCATAGTGCTGCTGAGGAGCTGTCACCACTGAGAGATGGAGCTCCTAATGCATAGGGACAGACGACAGAGGACACTAGGCACACTACAGCCTGCCGGACTGAACATTGAGTTCAATAATTTCAGAGCATGACAGCCCCCCATTTTACTATCATTTTTAGTTATTTTTTCTTCCTTTTTTTACATTCTTTTTTGCAATTTTTTTTTGCATTTATTTCATTTCATCTTAGTTTGTTCAGTTTGCTTACCCACTGTTTTTTTTTCAGGTTTGCACTTGCTGCTGTTCAATATTCAGTGTATTAACACCTAATCTTTACTAATGCTTTGTCTTTCAACACACCATTAACATATTATTTGCCTTTGCTCCGTGACCTTTTGGTTAGCTATGTGGCCTGGTCCAATCTAGACCTCCTTTGTTATCTCTTGCCCCACCCCCACCTCACTTGCTTATAACCTGTGACTTTTCTAATATTTGTCAGTTCCGAAGAAGGGTCACTGACCCGAAACGTTAACTCTGCTTCTCTTTTCACAGATGCTGCCAGACCTGCTGAGTGGTTCCAGCATTTCTTGTTTTTATTTCAGATTTCCAGCATCCACAGTACTTTGCTTTTATGACAGAGGACAGCAGTGTCCGATCTCTCTCTCCTTGCTCTTTGCAAGAGAAATGGGTGCACAATGTCTGGGAGAGGACCCAGATGGAAGGAGGGGTGCCCTTCTTCTACCACATTACCCCAATGGAGCATACAGCGATGGAGATCCAGAATAGTGGAAGGGGAGGCAGTTGGGCCTTACAGAGGCGTGCAGTGCAGTCCTCTGATTACAGAGGGCGATGTGGCCATTAAGGGTGTGCAGTGCAATCCATCCCATCTGATAGCATGTTTGTTGTGCACTGTGTAACATTGGGTAGCCTCAGCACTGCAGCGGTTTCAACTCTCCTATGCGAGCTGTCAACATCTCCTATTGTGTCTCCCACAGGTGCAGATGTCCAACCCACAGCACCCTCTCTCCCTCCCTCTCTGGACCCAGAGTAGCAATAAGGAGATGAAGAAACACCGTCACACCTTATGAACGCACCATCCAGTAGTGCAGCTGCTGTCACCTTGGTGGGTCCTCGTGCATGTATAGATTTTGTGGCACAGGGTGATCATCATGGTGCTGGTGGGCAGACGGAGATGCCAGAGGCAGAGGGAGCTGTGGGCAGTTCTCCTTGGAGGAGGGAGGACAGCCACAGCCCTGCTCAACTGGGCACTGGTGCAATGCCTCAGGAGTCACTGGAAAGGAGGCTGTACCTTGAACAGCAGCAGAAGATGTGTTCCATGTCACAGTTCCCTGAAGCATTGCGGGGTCTTGAGCAGAGGATGGAGGAGTCCATCCAGCTCATGTGCGTCACAAAGGCTCAGGGCTATGAGTGCATGAGCTCCTCCAGAGAGAGAGTGGCCAACTTCTTGGCGAGCCATTTGCTGCATCACTCAGAGTGGATGCAATGTGACAGAAACCACACCTGTCAAAAATGGGACATATTAATTTTGTCATATGGAACATTATTTTGAACTGTTACTGGATTTGAAATAACTTGTTTGAATAGACCACAACAGTGGCTGAAAGCATGGCTGCACATTTGCATTCTAAAAGACTGTTAAATAAGAGAGACAATGGAACTGCTCACTGATTCAATTAACAAGATTGGTCTTGGCAACAGTGATGATCCACATCTTGTCTGTGTAAGAGACAGCACTCCACTCCCCCACTGAGTGCGTCTAGTAAGCTTTGAAGTCCAGCAACACCAACCCCCACCACCCACACCACCCCCCCCCCCACCAACAACCCCCCCCCACCCCCGCCCCCAAAAGCCTGATGGCCCTAATTGTGCCTGACACAGAATAGTTTTGGAAGAGACTGCAATTTGACAACCAAACAGAAGAAAGGTCTCTCCCTGTCTCTCTCTCTCTCTCTCTCTCTCTCTCAAGCAAAGTTCCAGGGACCCACAGAAGTAACTGAAGCCTCAAGACAGAAGACCATCAAAACCAGTTTGAAAGTGTGCGCTGGGCCTCAACGAGAACTTCAAGACTTAACTGCAATCAAAGACTTTACATCAAACCCAAAGCCAGTAACTGAACTCCAGATATTGCTTCAAACCTTTTCTCTTTTAATTCTTTCTTCTTTTCTCTCTCTATTTGCTTTTGTGTGTTTATCGTGTATGCATGCTAGCATGGTCGCGTCACATATTTTTAGTAGCTTTAGCTGAATTAGAGTTTTAAGGTTAATAAACTTACACCTTTTTTGTTTGAATCTGAGAAAACCTGTCCGGTTGATTTCTTTGCTATTACAATTAGAGAGTAGTGCGCAAGGACTCACTGAGGGGTAGCTACAAAACCCACGGTGTTTTAAAAGTTAAACCCCGTTACCACCAAACCAGGAAGAGTCTGAGAGGGGGAGCCCTAGACCCCTGTTTCATCTAGTCATAACAGCAGTAGCTGCCCACTGATGAGCACAGGAACCATGAGATGCAGGATAGTGAGGTAGTCAGTGACACTGGTTGTGCTGAAATCTTTGGAGGGCATGCCAGTTGCGCCCCAGCAGATGTCCTCCGCCAGGCATCCAGAGTGCCCAGCAATGGCTGAGAATGTCATGGAGAAGGATGAGGATGCCACCCCTCACAGGGCGTCCTCATCATCCTCAGCCTCCTTGACTCCTCGCCAGAGGATGTTGGGGATGTACAGGTTGCCTCGGAGGAGGAGGACGAGAAGGAGGATGTGCCAGCGGAACATGAGCCTTCACAGGTGCCTATGATTTGTCCTGGCGGTGACCTGCATGCCAGAGAAACCTGCAATGCCCTCATCCAGGCATGCTTCAATTGAGGGCAGTGCAGGCATCATTGTGTTCCTGCCAGCCATTACCCTGGCACTCACACAGTATCCTCACACACAACCCACCCCCTCCCCAAACACAAAAGTCTCCGCTCCAATAAGACGTCCCCCATATTACATGCATCTCCAAACATTGGGAACCTACAGTCTCATGGCACTCTCAATCTTGAACCTACCCATAGTGGGATTGGAAATGAGGTAGACAATGACACATCCCAGGGAACAAAAATACATGGCTCTTTGAAGTAAACTTTTATCATTGAACACCAACATTAGAAGCTGAACCCAAGTGAATTCCTCTGTGTCACTAAGACTTTTTAATCTTTCTCTTTCTCTTACTTCTATATGGTTCTACCCCTGTGGTTGCAACAGAGCTGGAGACAACATGCTCATTTCCAGGCTATGAGACTCTAGATACCTGTGGCATGTGTACTCCGGTTGGTGTAGCTCCTAAGAGCCCCTCCAAAGGCTGCCCCACCTGCAGGTGTGCAGGGGCAGCCTCGGTCATGGGGCTGAGATTCAGCTGCTGTATCACTGTTAGAGGGCCACTGGAAATGGCCGTGACACCATCCCTGTCCACCTGTTCCCTCCTTGGGCCAACCTGCACCTCCTGCAAACCAAACATGGTTGAGCACTTGGTTCCATAAAGGCGACTGTTCGCAAAATGCTTTTCAAAGTAGTAAAGTGCCACATGACAGTCTTGTCAGCAAAGTTAAATCCCATGGAATAAAAGGAACAGTATCAGCATGGATATGGAGTTGGCTGAGTGACAGGAGACAGAGAGTGATGATGAATGTTTGCTTTTCGAACTGGGGGAAGGTATATGGTGGGGTTCCCTCGAGGGTCAGTATTAGGACCACTGCTTTTCTCAATATATATTAATGACCTAGACTTGGGTATACAGGGCACAATTTCAAAATTTGCAGATGACACAAAATTTGGAAGCATTGTGAACTGTGAGGAGGATAGTGATAAACTTCAAGAGGACAAAGACAAGTTGGCGGAATGGGTGGACAAATGGGAACAGAGAGAACTGGGGTGTATCTGCACAAATCATTGAAGGTTGCAGGGCAGGTTGAGAAAGCAGTTAATAAAGCATACGGGATCCTGGGCCTTATAAATAGGAGTATAGAGTACAAAAGTAAGGAAGTTATGATGAACCTGTATAAAACACTGGTTCCACGACAACTGGATTATTGTGTCCAATTCTGGGCACTACACTTTCGGGAAGATGCAAAGGCATTAGAGAGGGTGCAGAAAAACTTCACAAGAATGGTTTCAGGGTTGAGAAATTCAGCTACATGGACAGGTTGGAAAAGCTAGGGCTGTTCTCCTTCGAGAAGAAAAGATTAAGAGGTGATTTGATAGAGGTGTTCAAAATCATGAGGGGTCTGTACACAGTAGATAGGGAGAAACTATTTCCATTGATGGAACGACCGCGAGCCAAAGGACACCAATTTAAGGTGATTGGCAAAAGAAGCAACAGCGACATGAAGAAACACTTTTTTACATGATTAGGCCCGAACAAACCCACTGCCTTGTGGGTGTCTTGGGAGAGACCAAGGCTAAGGGAGTAAACCCGAATAGAAAATCCGGAGCGGAACCCCGGAGGCGGTCATATGTCACCTTTGGCATGTTTCAGGCAGTTCCTGCAGCCATACCGGTACCAAACATCATGCTCTGCACTCCTTTCGGACCCCACCAGAAAGGCCGAGAGGGGGGTTTTGACGCTTGGGCAACTTTCAACCTCCATACATTCGCCCAGGCATGCGCCATGGAGAGGTCCCTCCATAGTCGTCTCACAGCGAACAAAACAACACGGAAGGCAGCAGTTATGGGTTATAAGTCCAGCTCAATTGGCATAGAGATTGGGCGCCTTTGTCGGTGGGAGAGGTCATCGCACCTCATTGGACAGCTTCGCCCGCCTCAAACCGGGCAGCCACCGGTCAATAAGGTTCTGTCCTGCCACAGTCCACCTGCTTCAATGGGTGCTTGGAGCTCAGGGTCATTGTCCGAAAAGTGGACTGCAACACCGCACCAAACAACATGAAAAAAGGAAAGAAGGTACCAGCCCTTCGCTTTGCAAGCTGGAACGTCAGAACTATGTGTCCTGGCCTGTCGGAAGACCTCACACAAATCAACGATTCTCGGAAGACCGCCATCATTAACAACGAGCTCAGTAGACTCAATGTAGACATTGCAGCACTTCAGGAGACACGCCTCCCTGTGAGTGAATCTCTAACAGAGCAAGACTACACCTTCTTCTGGCAGGGTAGGGATCCTGAAGAACCAAGACAGCATAGAGTGGGCTTCGCCGTCAGAAACTCCTTGCTCAGCATGATAGAGCCTCCCTCAAATGGCTCGGAACGCATACTGTCCATCCGACTGCTCACCACCTCTGGTCCAGTACACCTACTCAGCATCTATGCTCCAACACTCTGCTCCCCACCTGAAGCTAAAGACCAGTTCTACGAGGAACTCCATAATATCATTAGCAGCATCCCCAACGCCGAACACCTGTTCCTGCTGGGGGACTTTAATGCCAGGGTTGAGGCCGACCATGACTCATGGCCCTCATGCCTTGGGCGCTATGGCGTTGGAAGGATGAATGAGAATGGACAGAGACTGCTTGAGTTGTGTACCTATCATAACCTCTGCATCACCAACTCGTTCTTTCACACTAAACCCTGTCACCAGGTTTCATGGAGGCACCCAAGATCACATCGTTGGCACCAGCTAGACCTCATCGTCACAAGGCGAGCCTCCTTAAACAGTGTTCGAATCACACGCAGCTTCCACAGTGTGGACTGCGACACCGACCACTCCCTGGTGTGCAGCAAGGTTAGACTCAGACCAAAGAAGTTGCGTCATTCCAAGCAGATGGGCCACCCACGCATCAACACGAGCAGAATTTCTCAGCCACAGCTGTTACAAAAATTTCCAAATTCACTTGTAAAAGCCCTTCAAAACACTCCCACAGGGGATGCTGAGACCAAGTGGGCCCACATCAGAGACGCCATCTCTGAGTCAGCTTTGACCACCTACGGTAAACGTGCAAAGAGGAATGCAGACTGGTTTCAATCTCATATTGAAGAGCTGGAACCTGTCATAGCCGCTAAGCGCATTGCACTGTTGAACTACAAGAAAGCCCCCAGCGAGTTAACATCCGGAGCACTTAAAGCAGCCAGAAGCACTGCACAAAGAACAGCCAGGCGCTGTGCAAATGACTACTGGCAACATCTATGCAGTCATATTCATCTGGCCTCAGACACCGGAAACATCAGAGGAATGTATGATGGCATTAAGAGAGCTTTTGGGACAACCATCAAGATGATCGCCCCCCTCAAATCTAAATCAGGGGACATAATCACTGACCAACACAAGCAAATGGACCGCTGGGTTGAGCACTACCTAGAACTGTACTCCAGGGAGAATGTTGTCACTGAGACTGCCCTCAATGCAGCCCAGCCTCTACCAGTCATTGATGAGCTGGACGTATAGCCAACAAAATCAGAAGTCAGTGATGCCATTGATTCTGTAGCCAGCGGAAAAGCCCCTGGGAAGGACAGCATTACCCCTGAAATAATCAAGAGTGCCAAGCCTGCTATACTTTCAGCACTACATGAACTGCTATGCCTGTGCTGGGACGAGGGAGCAGTACCTCAGGACATGTGCGATGCCAATATCATCACTCTCTATAAAAACAAAGGCGACCGCGGTGACTGCAATAACTACCGTGGAATCTCCCTGCTCAGCTTAGTGGGGAAAGTCTTTGCTTGAAACAAAAACAAGAAATGCTGGATTCACTCAGCAGGTCTGGCAGCATCTGTGGAAAGAGAAGCAGAGTTAACGTTTCGGGTCAGTGACCCTTCTTCGGAACTGACAAATATTAGAAAAGTCACAGATTATAAACAAGTGAGGTGGGGGTTGGGCAAGAGATAACAAAGGAGAAGGTGCAGATTGGACCAGGCCACATAGCTGACCAAAAGGTCACGGAGCAAAGGCAAACAATATGTTAATGGTGTTTTGAAAGACAAAGCATTAGTACAGATTAGGTGTGAATATACTGAATATAGAACATCAGCAAGTGCAAACCTGAAGAAAAACAACCTGAAAAAAACAGTGGGTAAGCAAACTGAACAAACTAAGATGAAATGCAATAAATGCAAAAAATGTAAAAAGGAATGCAAAAAAAAAGGAAGAAAAAATAACTAAAAATGACTAAAAATGAAAGTAAAGTGGGGGGCTGTCATGCTCTGAAATTGTTGAACTCAATGTTCAGTCCGGCAGGCTGTAGTGTGCCTAATCGGTAGATGAGATGCTGTTCCTCGAGCTTGCGTTGATGTTCACTGGAACACTGCAGCAATCCCAGGACAGAGATGTGAGCATGAGAGCAGGGGGGAGTGTTGAAATGGCAAGCAACCGGAAGCTCAGGGTCCTGCTTGCGGACTGAGCGGAGATGTTCCGCAAAGCGGTCACCCAGTCTGCGCTTGGTCTCCCCAATGTAGAGGAGACCACACTGTGAGCAGCGAATACAGTATACTACATTGAAAGAAGTACAAGTAAATCGCTGCTTCACCTGAAAGGAGTGTTTGGGGCCTGGGATACTGAGGAGAGAGGAGGTAAGTGGGCAGGTATTACACCTCCTGCGATTGCAAGGGAAGGTGCCCTGGGACGGGGACGAGGTGGTGGGGGTAATGGAGGAGTGGACCAGGGTGTCGCGGAGGGAACGATCCCTTTGGAATGCTGACAGGGGAAGGGAGGGGAAGATGCGACTGGTAGTGGCATCACGCTGGAGGTGGCGAAAATGGCGGAGGATGATCCTTTGGATATGGAGGCTGGTGGGATGAAAAGTGAGGACAAGGGGAACCCTCTCACGGTTCTGGGAGGGAGGGGAAGGGGTGAGGGTAGAGGTGCGGGGAATGGGTCGGACACAAAAGGAGGTCATATCAGAAGCACCGTCATGGAAGGTAGCATCATCAGAGCAGATGCGTCGGAGACGGAGAAACTGGGAGAATGGAATGGAGTCCTTACAGGAGGTAGGGTGTGAAGAAGTGTAGTCGAGGTAGCTGTGGGAGTCAGTGGGCTTATAATGGATATTGGTAGACAACCTATCCCCAGAGATGGAGACAGAGAAGTCGAGGAAGGGAAGGGAAGTGTCAGAGATGGACCATGTAAAGGTGAGAGAAGGGTGGAAATTGGAAGCAAAGTTGATAAAGTTTTCTAGTTCGGGGCGGGAGCAGGAAACGGCACCGATACAGTCATCAATGTACCGGAAAAAGAGTTGGGGGAGGGGGCCTGAGTAGGACTGGAACAAAGAATGCTCGACATATCCCACAAAAAGACAGGCATAACTAGGACCCATGCGGGTACCCATAGCGACACCTTTTACTTGAAGGAAGTGCGTGGAGTTGAAGGAGAAGTTGTTCAATGTGAGAACAAGTTCAGCCAGGCGGAGGAGGGTGGTGGTGGATGGGGACTGGTTGGGCCTCTGTTCCAGGAAGAAGCGGAGAGCCCTCAAACCATCCTGGTGGGGGATGGAGGTGTAGAGCGATTGGACGTCCATAGTGAAGAGGAGGCGGCTGGGACCAGGAAACTGGAAATTGTCAAAATGACGTAGGGCGTCAGAAGAGTCACGGATGTAGGTGGGAAGAGACTGGACCAGCGGAGAAAAGATAGAGTCTAGATAGGAAGAGATAAGTTCAGTTGGGCAGGAGCAGGCTGACACAATGGGTCTGCCGGGACAGTCCCGTTTGTGGATTTTGGGAAGGAGGTAGAAGCGGGCTGTCCGGGGTTGCGGGACTATGATATTGGAAGCTGTAGAGGGAAGATCTCCAGAGGAGATGAGGTCAGTGACAGTCCTTTGGACGGTGGCTTGATGTTCGGTGGTGGGGTCATGGTCCAGAGGGAGGTAGGAAGAGGTGTCTGTGAGTTGGCGTTGAGCTTCTGCAAGGTAGAGGTCGGTACGCCATACAACAACAGCACCACCCTTGTCTGCAGGTTTGATGACCATGTCGGGGTTAGACCTGAGAGAACGGAGTGCCTCAAGTTCAGAGGGGGACAGGTTAGAGTGAGTGAGGGGGGCAGAGAAATTGAGACGACCAATGTCTCGCCGACAGTTTTCAATGAAGAGATCAAGAGCGGGTAAGAGGCCAGGGTGAGGGGTCCAGGTAGAGGGAGAATGCTGGAGGCGGGTGAAGTCTTTGCTTGAGTTGCTTTAAACAGGCTCCAGAAGCTGGCCAAGCATGTCTACCCTGAAGCACAGTGTGGCTTTTGTGCAGAGAGGTCGACCATTGACATGCTGTTCTCCCTTTGTCAGATACAGGAGAAATGCCGTGAACAACAGATGCCCCTCTACATTGCTTTCATTGATCTCACCAAAGCCTTTGACCTCGTTAGCAGACGTGGTCTCTTCAGACTACTTGCAAAGATTGGATGTCCACCAAAGCTACTAAGTATCATCACCTCATTCCATGACAATATGAAAGGCACAATTCAACATAGCGGCACCTCATCAGAGCCCTTTCCTATCCTGAGTGGCGTGAAACAGGGCTGTGTTCTCGCACCCACACTTTTTGGGATTTTCTTCTCCCTGTTGCTCTCACATGCATTCAAGTCTTCAGAAGAAGGAATTTTCCTCCACACAAGATCAGGGGGCAGGTTGTTCAACCTTGCCCGTCTAAGAGCGAAGTCCAAAGTACGGAAAGTCCTCATCAGGGAACTCCTCTTTGCTGACGATGCTGCTTTAACATCTCACACTGAAGAGTGTCTGCAGAGTCTCATCGACAGGTTTGCGGCTGCCTGCAATGAATTTGGCCTAACCATCAGCCTCAAGAAAACGAACATCATGGGACAGGACGTTAGAAATGCTCCATCCATCCATATCGGCGACCACGCTCTGGAAGTGATTCAAGAGTTCACCTACCTAGGCTCAACTATCACCAGTAACCTGTCTCTAGATGCAGAAATCAACAAGCTCATGGGAATGGCTTCCACTGCTATGTCCAGACTGGCCAAGAGAGTGTGGGAAAATGGCGCACTGACACGGAACACAAAAGTCCGAGTGTATCAAGCCTGTGTCCTCAGTACCTTGCTCTACGGCAGCGAGGCCTGGACAACGTATGTCAGCCAAGAGCGACGTCTCAATTCATTCCATCTTCGCTGCCTCCGGAGAATACTTGGCATCAGGTGGCAGGACCGTATCTCCAACACAGAAGTCCTCGAGGCGGCCAACATCCCCAGCTTATACACACTACTGAGTCAGCGGCGCTTGAGATGGCTTGGCCATGTGAGCCGCATGGAAGATGGCAGGATCCCCAAAGACACATTGTACAGCGAGCTCGCCACTGGTATCAGACCTACCGGCCGTCCATGTCTCCGCTTTAAAGACGTCTGCAAACGTGACATAAAGTCCTGTGACATTGATCACAAGTCGTGGGAGTCAGTTGCCAGCGTTCGCCAGAGCTGGCGGGCAGCCATAAAGGCAGGGCTAAAGTGTGGCGAGTCGAAGAGACTTAGCAGTTGGCAGGAAAAAAAATCAGAAGCGCAAGGAGAGAGCCAACTGTGTAACAGACCCGACAAACAAATGTTTCTGCAGTACCGGTGGAAGAGCCTGTCACTCTAGAATTGGCCTTTATAGCCACTCCAGGCGCTGCTCCACACACCACTGACCACCTCCAGGCACTTACCCATTGTCTCTCGAGATAAGGAGGCCAAAGAAGAGGTTAGGATCTGGAATGCACTGCCTGAGAGTGTGCTGGAGGCAGTTTCAATCAAAGCTTTCAAAAGAGAACTGGATAATTATCTGAAGAGAAAAAATTTGCAGGGCTACAGGGAAAAGACAGGTCTAGCTGAGGAGAGCTGGATGGTTTCGCAGGCCTCTGATGGGTACTCTCCAAGTCTGCTCCTGCTCCCCTGTGAAATGCTCCTGACCTTGTGCCATCTTTCTATCCGCGAGGCTGGACCCACTGAGTGTATCTGTGCTCATGGCGGGTGTGCGTGAGTAATGTGATGGTGCATCTTCAGACTGTTGCTCCTTGGAGGAGGACTGCACTGCCTCCTCCCTCATCTCTTGCTGTGCCTCTGGCAATGCCCTGTGGGCGATAAAAGACAATAATATACCATCAGCAACATGCTTGATGCATTTGTGCACATGCTGATTGACTGATGCTGCAGCTAGCCACAGGAGTACCTTAGAAAGCATTATGCAGCATAAAAGTGCAGGGCTGCGATATCTGAAATGTGGTAGATGTTGTCTGCAGGCCAGATTCCAGCACATCTCTGTCACTGCTTCCCTGGTGAAGTGGTTCCTGTAAAGGAAAGTTTCTTCTAACATTGTCATGTAGGTGTGCCTTGGTCTGCAGACACAACTGCATAGGGAAGGGCAGATGTGGGAGGTCAGTGTCTGGTTAAAGTGAACCTACAGCCTCTTTTCATCTTCCTCGTCCCCCTCCAAAAACTCAGAGTGTGGAACACACAAAGCAATTCCCAATTTTTAACTGCAACAGTCAAAAGTTTTCCTCCCAAAAATAGGATGGTAAAATGCAGCAAAAAAAATCATTAATGCAGCTGTCAAAATTCCAGTTCATGTCCACAAGCACAAATGTGCCAGTGAAAAAGTTAGCAAGGGTCCCTTGTAAAACCTGACTTGCTGAAAGCCGACAGTGTACCATGCATCTTCTTTGACCATTTTGTATGGGTAAGCTGAGCATATAGCACATTCCCCATGAGGAAACCTGGAAATTGCCCTAGTACTCATGAGCATTCATTTTCCCACTTAAATCAAACTTTCATACATGTTGAATTGGAGCACCTTCAGCTCAGAAAGCTAGGTCAGTACATTGCCCCCAGCATGGAAAGGGGTCCCAATTTGTTGCAACCCATACTCACACCCACACCCACCACCTCACATTGCACCCTTTAGCATCTCTCTCTTTATTTTCTGCATCCATAACCTTTTTTAGTTTTCGTTAGAAACATAATTGCGTCAGCCTTTCGGGATAATTTTGTTCATTGTTTTACTTCCTTCAATGTTCCTGGTGGCATGGTTTTGGATACTTTGTTAATTTTTTTGGAACTATCTTGACCCAGCTGCTTCAATACAAGGAAGTTGTTGGTATTTTGCTGCACCACTTTTCTCGTTTTGAACCCTGCATTTCTGCAACTTTGGGTGTGAGTGTTATTTTCTACGCATGTCCACTTGTGTGATATAAATCACAGTTGTTACAAAGGTCAAGTGGTTTATTTCTAGCTGTTGAAGTGGTACATTTACATAATTTCATTTAATTTTCCATCAGAAAATAATCACCCGTCAGGAAAGCTGAAAATACCCTTTTTAATAGCTCAGTTGGAAATATGCATCGTTCATTCATGACTCTGTACAGAGTTTTGAGTATATATATTATGTTTACATCCATTGGAGCAGAGCTAGTGGACAGGAGTAGGGCAAAGTGATCATTTTTCAACATTTCCACACCAAGGAAACACAACATATTGCTATTTCTTTATCTTTCCGAAGAGATGCGAAACCATGGTCACGTCTGCTTGTTCAAATGAAGATCAAAGATTCCATGGCATTTTTTTGAAGAGCATCGAGTTCTCTTAATATCCTGGTCAACATTCACCCTTCATCGAACACCACAAAAAGCAAACTGACTGATAATCCATTATATTGCTATTGGTGGGATTTTGCTGTGTATAGAATGGCTGCCACATTTGCTTACAAAATAACTGACTTTACTTCAGAACAGTAATTAATTGGGTGTAAACCACTTTTGAATGGTCCGTAAATATTGATAAATACATCAATGCAAGTTATTGCTTCTTTCTTTCTTCATCAACATTATCTATGGCCCTGATTGTTACCGGGAGGCTCGGAAGGTATGGGGGAGGCACAAAGTGGCTGAAGAATACAGCAAGACCAGGGCGTGGAGGTCCTGCTGAACCTAAGCTTAGGACTTCAGTAGCATTTTTATTGTTCTGTTTCCACCAGGCAAATGAACAACCTGGCTGGTAACAGGAGAGAACACCTATAGCAGGAGGCCGCATTGGGGAACACTTGGGGGCATTCTTGGCAATCAGGAAGGGGAATAGAGGCCGCAACCATGAGGTGGGAGAGAGGCATTGATCGGGAGAGGGTAAAGAGGTCGTCAATCAGGAGGGATAGGGAGGAGGATGCTGATCTAGGCTAGGGGAGACTGAAGGCTTCATTGAAGGGCTGTGGGGAACATGCCTGCCCTCACTGACCAACAAGGAGTGCTGTAAAAGGCACTTACCTTGCAGAGCTGGCAACTCCTGCCTCCTCCCCTTCATTGCTGATTTTTCCAAACCCTGAGAAACCCATGCAGTGGCCTGCCTCTTCATGTCAGAACACTTCGATACAATATCCTTTTTTACAGCAGCAGATGCGTGCGTAGTGTGATGGTGTCGCATTCCCCATATTTAACTCTTTAACCCTCCCCCTGACCTTCTCCCGATCATCATGGGCCATTATTATCAAGGTCTGTGAGTCCTATTTTTATATTTTTTTAATTTATATTTTATATTTAGAGATACAGCACTGAAACAGGCCCTTCGGCACACCGGGTCTGTGCCGACCATCAACCACCCATTTTTTAATACTAATCCTACATTAATCCCATATTCCCTACCACATCCCCACAATTCTCCTACCACCTACCTACACTAGGGGCAATTTACAATGGCCAATTCACCTATCAACCTAAGCTGAAATGTTGTAAGAGCTGAATCACTTTTCCCTATCTTATCACCTTTTTCAGCCCCTGTCTCAGCCATCTGTTGCTGAAACCCTATTCCATGCTTTTGTTTCCCTCCCCTGCCCCTGTCTCAGCCCCCCACCAGGCTTAACTTGCATCAGCTGTGGCTCAATTGGTAGCATGCTTGTTTCTAATTTAGATGGCTGTGGGTTCAAGCACCACACGAGAAGTTAATTACAAAAATCAAAGCTGACACTCCAGTGCAGTAGTGAGGGAGTGCTAAACTGTTGGAGTTGTGTCTTTTGGATAAGACATTGAGCTGAGACCCTATCTATCTTCTCAGTTGAACACAAAAAATCCCATGGCATGATTGCAAAGAAGAGCAGGGGAGTTATCCTGGCCAATATCTATTCCACATCACAAAAATAGATTATCCAGAACCAGCACATTGCTGTTTGTGGGAGTTTGCTGTGCACAAATTGATTGCTGCATTTCCTACATTGCTATAGTGACTACACTTTAAAAGCACTTCATTGGCTTTAAAGTGTTTTGGGATGTCCTGAGGTTGTGAATGGTGCTAAATAAATGCAAATCTTGCCTTTTTTCTGTTTTTTCCAATGCTTTCTTAGTCAGCCTCCCACCATCTATCCCATGCAAATCTAAGCTCATTCAAAGTTCTGCTGACTGTATCCTAACTCCCACCACATCCTGTTCACCCATCACTGCTGTGCTTGCTGGCCTATGTTGGCTCCTCGTTCCCGAACACCTCTATTTTAAAATTCTCCTCTTGGCTTTCAACCGCCTCTATGACTTCACCCCTCCCTATCTTTATCACCTCCTCCAGCCCTACAACCCTCCAAGATATCAGTGTCCTTCTAATTATGATCTCTTGTCTATCAGCCAATTCCTTCACCCCACCATTGACAAGCATGCCTTCAGCTGTCTAGGCACTAAGTTCTGAAATTCTCTCCCTAATCTCTCCATCTAAAACTTTCCTCTGCTTTTTTAAGCTCCTACTAAAGTACTACCTCTTTGACCAAGTTTTTGTTCTTCTCCTTTGGCTCACTGTCAATTTGTATCTGATTAAGCTTCTGTGAAGGGCCTTGTAATGATTTACTACTTTGAAGACATTATATAGTACATTTCTTGTTATTGTTGTTCTAATGCAGGACCCTTATACAAATGGATTTATTTATACACAGATCCCCATTGCAGCCTGCCAACAGAGGTACTTAGAAATGAAATATTTAAAAATATAATGAGTCCTGCAGCATTAGTGTTCATCAATGACGGTGCCTGTTTGGCAAATTATCTAGGCCTTTAATAATGCAGTAGCATTTAGGATTAAACATTTAGTTCCACAAGAAAAGAATGAAATACCTTGCAGAATGCTATATATGTGAACTGAAATGTTTGAATTACTTCAGTGTCATTGCAGCTAATGGCAAAATGTTCTCATTACTCCAAAAGCAAAGAATAACATGATGGTGTTAAAAGTCAGTTACAGGACCTTATGTGGCACATAGAATTTACAGCATAGAAATAGGCCATTTGGCTAAACTGGTCGATGCCAGTGTTTATGTTCCACGCAAACCTCCTCCCACCTTTTCTCCTTCGTGTGCTAATCTAGTTTCCCCTTAAATATATCTATGCTACTCACTTCAATCACTCCATGTGGTAGTGAGTTCCACATTCCACAATTTGAGTAAAGAAATTTCTCCTGAATTCTTTATTGGATTTATTAGTGACTATCTTATATTTATGGGAAGATTAAGCTTCATTTCAAAATAGATTTGCATAAACCTAGTTTCTGGAAAGAACATGAGAAAGTAGGAGAACCACAATATACCATAAAGTGCTTTCTTTGTACACCATGCAGATCAAATAACCTTCTGTATGTGACCATACAGAAATTAATGCGCAGTAATTGCTCTGGCTGTTAACCAGCAAACTAGCACTATCAGCTTGAGGATAACATATATTTACATTAAGTGTCTCATCATCTTGAACACTGATACGCCTGTTTTAAGTTCCTCTCCTTGTGTACAGCACAACACCAATGTCATCAGACAGAAAGATCAAGCAAGAGCACCACCTTTTCAAGAAGGGCTCAAACAACCAACATCCAAATCATAAAACAAAAACAAAAGAAACTTATAACACTATATAAGAATATTCAAAGGAGCTACTTTCTGAGGTGAAAAAGGTCTTTGGGTCTGATCTGAGCCCAGAGTATATGGGGGCAGGAGCAACAGGTTTCAAGGTCAGAGCTGACTAAAAGGTGATTGGCAAAAGAACAAAAGGCAACATGAAGAAAAATTATTTTACACAATGAGTGGTTAGGGTTAGGAATGCACTGCCTGATAGTGTGGTGGAAACCGATTCAAATACTAGCTTTCAAAAGAGCATTTGAGACATACTTGAAGGACAAAAAAATGCAGGGATATGAGGAAAGAGCCAGAGAGTGAGACTAACTGGACTACTCTTTGAAAGAGCTGGCACTGACTTGATGGGTCAAATGGCCTCCTTTTGTGCTGTACTATTCTTTGATTCTATGTGATTACAGAAGTGTTTGAAATTCATTCACACAAAAAATATATTTTTCCATATGTTGACATTGAATGACTGAATTCCATGACAGAAAATACATTGAAGTATAAGTGCATTATTCAACATGATGTATGTGTGTACAATGTATATGAAACTGTATTGTCCTTGCATGCAAAATGCCTCATGTCACAACTTATTTCTTTTGGGCCTCCTTATCTCGAGAGACAATGGATACGCGCCTGGAGGTGGTCAGTGGTTTGTGAAGCAGCGCCTGGAGTGGCTATAATGGCCAATTCTAGAGTGACAGGCTCTTCCACAGGTGCTGCAGAGATGTTGGCCACCTCGAGGACTTCTGTGTTGGAGATATGGTCCTGCCACCTGATGCCAAGTATTCTCCAGAGGCAGCGAAGATGGAATGAATTGAGACGTCGCTCTTGGCTGACATACATAGTCCAGGCCTCGCTGCCATAGAGCAAGGTACTGAGGACACAGGCCTGATACACTCGAACTTTTGTGTTCCGTGTCAGTGCGCCATTTTCCCACACTCTCTTGGCCAGTCTGGACATAGCAGTGGAAGCCATTCCCATGCCCTTGTTGATTTCTGCATCTAGAGACAGGTTACTGGTGATAGTTGAGCCTAGGTAGGTAAACTCTTGAACCACTTCCAGAGTGTGGTCGCCAATATTGATGGATGGAGCATTTCTGACATCCTGCCCCATGATGTTCGTTTTCTTGAGGCTGATGGTTAGGCCAAATTCATTGCAGGCAGCTGCAAACCTGTCGATGAGACTCTGCAGGCACTCTTCAGTGTGAGATGTTAAAGCAGCATCGTCAGCAAAGAGGAGTTCCCTGATGAGGACTTTCCGTACTTTGGACTTCGCTCTTAGACGGGCAAGGTTGAACAACCTGCCCCCTGATCTTGTGTGGAGGAAAATTCCTTCTTCAGAGGACTTGAACGCATGTGAAAGCAGCAGGGAGAAGAAAATCCCAAAAAGTGTGGGTGCGAGAACACAGCCCTGTTTCACGCCACTCAGGATAGGAAAGGGCTCTGATGAATTGTGCCTTTCATATTGTCATGGAATGAGGTGATGATACTTAGTAGCTTTGGTGGGCATCCGATCTTTTCTAGTAGTTTGAAGAGACCACGTCTGCTGACGAGGTCAAAGGCTTTGGTGAGATCAATGAAAGCAATGTAGAGGGGCATCTGTTGTTCACGGCATTTCTCCTGTATCTGACGAAGGGAGAACAGCATGTCAACGGTCGATCTCTCTGCACGAAAGCCACACTGTGCCTCAGGGTAGACGCGCTCGGCCAGCTTCTGGAGCCTGTTCAGAGCGACTCGAGCAAAGACTTTCCCCACTATGCTGAGCAGGGAGATTCACGGTAGTTGTTGCAACTTATATACATATATAAACTAAATAGCATGTATCCAATTCTTCTTATGTTAGCTCTTGATGTTCAGATTACTGATGTAGTAATTGTCAGATTGTAGCTTCAGACTGCCCTTTTGCCACAGGGGATGGTTCCACTGACAGCATTATGATTGCTTAGATAAATTGGTTCCTTTGGAGAATTTTCTGTTTAGTCCTTTGAACACTACAAAACATCTTGCCCTTAGGCCCTGCTGTCAGCTGTTCCAGGGCCAAAAGCACTTGTCCAAGAGTAATTGGCAGAGTGCTTATTTTCTATGGTCTGTTGCCTACTGATTGCAGCTCTTATATTCACCACAACCCATGACCCATAATGACTTTATATTCATTAGGGTGCAAGAGTCTAATTTTTACAAAATTAGTCAATTGTTAGGGGAGGATGTTTGCAGAACTTATTAAAGTGGAAGAGCTAATGTCGTGCTGCTATGTATTCCTAAACAATAAAAATAAGCGTTCCTGACATTGATTTTCCTCTGTTCTGGTATTCATACCGGATGGCTATCAGAGAGACAACTACCTGCTGATGTGACCTTGCTCTGACTTCATCCAAATTTCTTGATCAGAGTTATTGTCACATTCACTGTGAGCTCCCAGTGCCATTAATGCTTTCTACTGGGCGCTCACCTCGGGAATCTGGCAATGTTGCATTATTGGACTGGCTGCAGCAGCTTAAAAGACCAGACTATTGATTTTAAAATTGGGAGAACAAAAGAAACATGCCTGAGGATGCTGAACTAAGAAGTAGAGAGTCTGAAATTCGACTTGGGAAGGATCACAAAACTGGTGATATCACATCTGCTGCCTGTATTACATCTTGTCCGATATTCAATTCCACTGACTTCAGTGGAACCAACCATCAGGTGAGGTTTAAAATGAGCAGCAGATGAAATATTGCCCATTTTACATCCAAGTCCAAGTTGGATTTCACCCCCTCCATCTCAGCCTCCACATTAATGGAATCCTCACTAAAGGCATGGGGAAAAGTTATGGGCACCAGGACAAGGAAGCTGACCAATGGAATGGTACAGTCACAGTGGATGGTGACCTGGGAGGTCAATGGTGCCTTCACCAATCCTTGCATGGCAACTCAATCTTGGAAGAAATTCAATGACTGATCCAGGCTAACCAAGGTAACAGTAGACAGTCATACCTTGTAACATTGCATTGTAATAAACATCTGTTGCTTTTATAGCCACCTTGTGTTGAATACGCTTTACAACTTACTGGAAATGTGTTCAAGGCACCACTAGCCCCTTCACACTCACTTCCTTCTCTTGCAAGTGTGCTCTCCCTTATCGCCTGACATGAAGGCAGGCAGTATTAGCCTCGCATTTAAATAATTGCTCCTTTCTTTTGCTTGTTATTAGACCCACAAAGAAATGCTTACTGATCATCTGTATTAAATTTCATCTGACGGTAAATGGAGGGCCTTTGCATTATGCAACTTATTTTTAAAAGAGAGATGGGTCTTTTCTTTTTTGGCTACCTCAAGTTTGACATCATTGGCACTGTGACATAATTTAACTGGAAGTGATGGAGAGGCCAAGTTGTCAGCTGCCTGACAGCTGATCCAAGGATCCCTTCTGACCCCCATTTACAGCTTCCCTCAGCCCCAACTTCTACCTGGCCCCATCTCCAGCCACATCAAACCCTAATCTCCAGCCTGACCCACCCCAATCTCCAGCCTCATGGCAGATGTATAGCTGCATCTCGAAGACATCCAGCCTTCTGTCCTAGCTTGTCCCCGTACGTCCCTTGAGAGCGGATGTGAGGAGGAGGCATTACAGTGCCCCCATCAGGGGCCAACGGGCTGTGACCAGAACAAGTGTCCTTCTGGTCTCCGTGGGAAGGCTGACAGTGTCCCTCTTTCTGCTCACAGGAGAAAACAATGAGCAACACTAGGGAAAGGACGAAGACTGGAGGTGGGATCCTGGACAACTGAGAGCTGACCCCGGCAGAGGAGAAGGCCATAGAACCAGTGAGCTCCCAGGGCAGCCGTCCCATAATAGAGGAAGAGACTGGATTACCCAACAAGAGAGTGAGGAGGCATTGTATTCATGTGCCCACCACCACCCTACTAGAAAACCACATCATGCATGGTTGGTATGGGAAGACCCATGCAGCAGAACCCCTAAATGTTTGTCTTTTCCCTTGCAGGTCATACACCTCAGAGGGAGGATCCTCTGCTGGCACCACTGGAATCCTGTCATTCTCTGAGGAGGAGGAGGAGGAAGAATCCTCAGCGGGTGCATCATCACACAGTTCCCTTGCACCCTCTGCCAGTGCAGATACTCTCACGTCAGTGGGTATGCGCTTGGACTTAAATTCAGGGTCACAAGCAGGTGAGAGCACCATACACGATTCCAAGCAGCTGACGAAGGCTGTGACCAGTGAGGCCACTGACAGTCGGAGGACTGTGCGATGCCTGGCACATGTTGAACCTCCAGCTGATGACAAATCTCTGATGTCGGCAGCACAGAGCATGCTGGAGTTTTAGACCAAGGTAAGGGAACGTCTGGCAGAGCTGCCAGAGGTATTGTGCAGTCGTGCACAGACGATGGAGGAGTCCATTCATGCCTTGAATGCTGCCATGTGTCAGGCGTGTGAGCACATGGCTTTCTCCATCCAGAGATTGGTGACCGTCTTGAAGAGTCAAATCCCAGAGATAATTGCAGACTTGCATACCCTCACCTTGGCCATGGGCTCAATGCAGCAGTGGCAAAGCAAGAGGGGGCCGAGGCACCTGGAGTCTTCTCCTGGTCCTCGTCCGTTGATGGTCAGCAGGCAGGTTCAAGTGAGCCTTGAAAGGGAGGAGGAGAGGTCGGCCTCCACATCTGGAGGGTCCCCTCAGAGTGTTCTGAGTGTGGACTGTGGCTCCTCAGCCCCTCCGTCAGTAAGCCCAGCTTCAGTAGTTGCAATAACTGAGGAGGCTCCTGCACCTGTACAGGAACCCTTCAGCCAGCCAGGGCGCTCCAAGCCTCAGGCAGCCAGAGGACACATGCCAAAGTCATCCCAAGCCTCGGGGCAGCATGTTCAGCAGCCTGCCTCCACCTCAGCTGCTAGTGCAGGGGGACCACTTCACAGAAGCTCACGGAAGCACGTAAAGAAGAGCACCTAGATGTATTTGGGATTTCATGCATGTGTGCAACTTGGTCTAGTTATTGGATATTAAATAAATGGAGGTCACTGTCATTGTTGCAAATGTCTCATGCGTTACCTGCTGCCCTTTCAGATGCCACCTTCTTGTTCCCTCAATGGGCTGCTAGGGGCAGGCTGTGTATGGTCACCTTCTCAACTGTGTGTATGCGCCTGGTGAGCCTGGGTGCAAGGCGCAGGAGTGCGATAGGAAAGAGGTGACATGCAGACTACAGTGAGGTCCATCTTTGTTGAGTTCATTTGGAATGGGCATCATGGTGGCAGAAATCGGGTATGTATGAGATTGCCCTGAGCATCCCTTGCTCATAACTCAATGGCCCTTTCCTCCGCAACAAGGGCTTCGTCATCCTGCACTGCCTGCTCAGCATCCTCCTCCATATCCTCCTCGTTGGTGGAGGAGTGGCATTCAGTCATGTCCTCCTGATGCAAGACATCCTCCTTCTGCAGTGCTAGATTGTGCAGAGCACAGCAGATTATCACGATATGCGAGACCCTCACTGGGGCATACTGCAGGGCTCCACCGGATCGATCCAGGCACTGGAATCTCATCTTTAGCCTGCTTGATGGTCACTCGGGTGGACCCATAGCGGATGTTGTACCTTTCCTCTGCTGCAGTGCGAAGATTCCTCACAAGCGTGAGTAGCTGTGTCTTCAATGGAAACCCAATGAAAATCCATCCCTGAAGGTGAGCTGGGTGGGTGGGGGGGGTGGTTGCCCAGGGATCGGGGGGCACAGAAAAGCTATGGCACCTGGGACTGCATCGTGGCTACTTCCCGGGAAGCAGGCACACAACTTCAGGAAATGCTTACAGTGGTCATAGACCAGTTATATGTTGATGGAATGTAACCCCTTCCTGTTGATGAAGGCTGCTGGCTGTTCCATAGGAAACTTGATGACCACATGCGTGCAATCGATGACACCTTGCACCTGGGGAAATCCAGTGATGGCCCCAAATCTGATGGTCCTCTACTCCTGACTGTCCAGGTTGGTCTGGTAACATACATAGTTGCTGGCCCTCTTGAACAAGGCATTGGTCACCTCCTTGATGCAGTGATGGGCTGTTGCCTGGGAACTTCACACATGTCCCCACTGGATCCCTGGAAAGAGCCAGAGGTGTAAAGGTTGAGTGCCATGGTGATCTTCAGGGCCACATGCATTGGATAGCCACTAAAGCCCATGGGGCGCAGCTTGTCCTGCAGCATGACACATTAATCAGTGACAACCTCCCTGGAGAGCTGCAGTCTTCGCTGACACTACTGCTTGGACATTTGGAGGTAATTGAGTTGAGTCCGGTACGCTCTGTGCCGTGGCGCAGCCGTCTGCTGTTGCTCCCCTAGTCAATCTTCACCAGCTTGCCTAGCCACGATGTGGCCCTGCCTCTCTCTGAGTCTCTACTGTGCAGCGCAAGGGTATACAACGAGTAGGTGTACAAGACCCACGCCAGCTGGTCGCTCCCCCTCCTGTGTGCTGTCCCAGGACACAGATCCTTGCCTTTTGACCTTCCCCTTGCTACTCCCCTCTGAACACAGTTTGCAGCCCTCAGCGCCCACCCACGCAGAGAACTCACCACCTGAGACGAAGCCCACCCTTGCCGTGAGGGCTGCACCCTCTCTGTGCTCACCCTTGCCTTGAGGACTGCATTGCTGTCTGGTAATGGCCACCACACCCCCCTGTTACCCTTCCTGCATTCATCCAATGCTCCCCTTGGCTGCTTTCCATGGGCGGCACTATCACCTTTAACCGGGTGGGGCCCAGAAAGCACATGATCTCCATGTGCCCTTGATTAAATACAAAACCCTTCCTCACCACCTGCTCATCAATTCAAAAAGTAGTCCCACTGGGTCGTAGCAGCAACGTCGCCTTGGACCTTTCCCGCTGCTGACAGAATCGAGAAACGGCGCCATGACGTCATGTTTCCAGGCAAGCTCATCCCCTCCTGATTTTCCATTCCTCTGTGACTCCCAACACACACCTTCTGGCCACCAGAGGGCACTGGAAGCGCCAATGCTAAAAACCTAAGTCACACAGTTGGATGTATGACAAGTACGGCATCCCAACAGACAGAGGAAATAGTCCAAATTTCAAAGGCAAAAAATACACAAGATGACCAGCCAGACCGAAAGGTTGGAAGCTGAGCATGACCAAGGCACTGACATACAAAGTGAGCAGGTGTTTCATACTGTCAACCTCACAGAGTGTATTGACACGGTGGGACCTTCAGAAGCCTTTGCTACCATCCAGATCATTTACCCACAAAAACTTGGCAAACACACACCCTGGACCAAGATTGACTCAGGTGCAAGCACCAATATTCTACCACTCCGTATCCTGAAGAATATGTAACCATAGAAATGGCAAACTACTGCTCAACCAAGCACTGCCAAACTCAGAGCATACAATGGCTCAGCGATTCCATCTTTGGGATCCATAACACTCGAATGCAGATGTAACAATTCACCCTGGTCACCGCAAATTCTTTACATCATGAGTACCACAGGTCCATCAATTGCTGGTCTACTGGCATG
Source organism: Heterodontus francisci (assembly GCF_036365525.1). Classification (NCBI taxonomy): domain Eukaryota; kingdom Metazoa; phylum Chordata; class Chondrichthyes; order Heterodontiformes; family Heterodontidae; genus Heterodontus; species Heterodontus francisci. The sequence continues at coordinate 136,085,306 of NC_090376.1, read as the reverse complement.
TAAAAAACTCACATTGGTGATAATCCATAGCATCGACACGAATGCTAAGCCGACTGACCAGAAGGATAAATCAATCAACTCTGGGTGACTTAACCTCACTCCATCCAGACAGGTTCAACAAGTTTGGCAGTTTTAAGGGAGATGCAGTTTTGCACATAGGCGCAAATGCCATCCCTTCGATCGATCCTCCATGCAAATGCAGCATCCGTGTTCATGCTAAACTAAAGATTAAAATGGATAAGATGGAGAAAGATGGCATCATAAGGAAAGTTCAGCACTGCACCAATTGTTGCAGTTCTATTGCATGTATGGTAAAGACAGATGGATCCATTCAAGCTTGTCTTTACCCAAGACGTCTAAACGCAGCCATGAAATGATGCCCACACAATATCCCAACCTTAGAGGAATTAAATCCTAAGTTTGCAAATGCTAAATTCTTTTCCAAACTGGATGCTAAAAACAGGTACTGGTCAGTTCATTTGGCGAAGACATCTCAAGAACTAACTACATTTTCCACTCCATTCAGAAAATACTTGGCTGATAATTATAAGCCTGCCGCCAAGGTGACAAAAATGGCAGCATGCCAAAGAGCCGCTGCAATTCCAAATTTAAATAGCCCCAGTGGGCAATTATATAACTATTATATAGCTCCTTCCCCATCCCCACCAATATTGTGCCTCATTTCCCCAGACGGGGATCCGAAGGTGCAGCAGTGCCAGCCGCCAGGCCGAAGATCGCAGCGGGACATCAAGATTAATGGTAGGTATATGCAAATCTATTAATTTACTTGCATTTGGTGATTGTGCTCCTGTCATCAAGTGGTGGGAGTGTGGGTCCGCCACGGTGCCCACCACCACCGGGATGATTGGGCCGGGCCCTGCTGGCATCGAGATTCGCGGTGGGGGTCATCCGGGGCCATCTTCGGGCCCCCCATCACACCCCCCCGCCATGGACCCCAACGTCGAGGGCTCCTTAAAATCCAGCCCATTGTTTCCAAAGGTTACCATTGGGTCTGTCCATAGCCAGGAACTCTTCCAGCAACATATAGACCGCATCCTTGGAAGGTTCCAGGATGCATCTGTATAGCAGATGACATTGCTATTGTTGGTAGAACGAAGCAGGAGCACAATTGTAACCTACATCTCCTAAAGGATGCAGCACACCGAGAGGCACTTGTTTTTAACAGCCAGAAGAGCAACATCAACTTGAAGCAGTTTAATTTCTTCAGATCCATCTACTCAGATGCAGGTATCTGTCCTGATCCTTCGAAGCTAGAAGACATCACTGCAAGACAAGCTAGATCTGCACATTGCCTAGGCTTATTTAACTGCATATCACTATTTACAAGAAAAGAAACACAACTTTGAGTGGTTGAGATGAATAGCACAGATAAATTTAAGTGGAAGCTAAATAAGTACATGAGGGGAAAAGGCTAGCTTAGGCTGATAGGGTTAGATAAGATAGGGTGGCTTGTGTGGAGTATAAACACTGCCAAAGGCCAGTTCAGCCGAACGACCTGTTTCTGTGCTGTTAATTCTATATAATTTTAGTAGAGGTACAACACTTTTTTTCCGATTCTCCAACTATCACGCCCTGCTGTAATCATTCCTATTGTGGCTCTGGTTTTTGATTATTTTTTATCCTCTTGCTTCTATTTATTTTCTTCGTTGCTTCCCTTCACCTCTGTAAAAAACGAAACAGAGCGGAACATGAGATGCGATTAATTGTACAGCTACACATGTCATCATTTCAGAGACTATGCAGTGTTCTGAAAACCAAAAGAGAGTTACCAATTACATTAAAAAGCCTTTCTGCTCTCTAAAATTCAGGAGCTATGTCTGTTGTAGTCTTCCCATCTCTGGTGTTTAGAATTTTAAAATGATCAATTTACAAATAGTTGCAATAGCATTTACAAGCTGCATTCATTTTGCTGCTCTTGTGTGCCTCAAATTTGTTTATTTCATTGCAATACTTTCCTATACTACTGCAGCTTACTGTTGGAAATCAGCTTGCAGCAAAATGGTGAGGATGAGAACTCTTTGGGAGATCCCTTTCATATAGGGAATGGCCAAGAGGAGCCTCAATTGGAGGAGCGAAGAGATCTCGTAGGGTTGTAGGGCTGGAAGAAGATGCAGAGATAGGGAGGTGAGAGACCATGGAGGAAGTTGAAAACAAGGATGAGAATTTTTAAAATTAGGTGTTGCTGAACTACAAAACAAAGTAGATCAGCGAGCACAGAGGATGAATGGGGCTTGGTGTGAGTTAGGACATGAACAGAGTTTTGTAGTTTATGTAGGATGGAAGATGGGAGGATGGCCAGCAGAGTATGAGTCAAGAGGTCAAGTCTAATCTAGAGGTATCAAAAGAATGGATGAGGGGTTCAGCAGCAGATGAGCTGAGGCAGGGGCAGTTTCGGGCAATGTTACACAGGGGAAATAGACGGTCTTGCTGATAGTCGGAAGCTCATCTCAGGTACAAGTATGGTACCAAGGGTGCGAAAGTTCTGGTTCAGCCTCAAATGATTCCCAGGGAGAGGAATGGAGTTGGTAGCTAAGGAATGGAGGTTGTGAAGCGAATGGCTTCAGTCTTACCAATATTTAGTTCGAGGAAATTTCTGCTCATCCAGTACTGGATGTCAAACGAGCAGAGAGACAACTCAGAGAAGTGGAGGGGTCAAGAAAGGTGGTGGCAGTGTAGAGCTGGGTGTCGTCACTGTCCATGTGACACCTGACATGCTTTCAGATAATGTCGCCAAGGGGCAGCAAGTAGATGAGAAATAGGAGGCACATCAGGTGTCTTTCCTTCACAAAAGAGACGGTTGTACGGGTATACCATGTCTGAATGTTAACTGACAGATACCGTGTACCACAGGGACAGTTCTTCCCGTGAACATGTATGAATGTTTATGCCACCAAGTCAAGATTATTGGCACATCTCACCTCAATCAGTCAGCTACACCCAGATGTATCATGCGGATACATTTGCCAGAGGCCTTGTTTACTAGGGGCAACATGTTCATCACTTTCTGTGGAAAAAGAATGCATCAGCAAGCGAAACCAAAGAAAGGAATCGACCTGGGACAGGGGGAGCATGCTCAGACAGATACTCAGTGCAGTCTGTTGGCAGTATCCTCACTGTACAGAGGGATTGCAGCATTGCAATTGGGCACAACCCAGTGATACCACAGCAAGACTCTCACTGCAACAACAACAACAACTTGTCTTTAATGTAATAAAATATCCCAAGGAAAATCACAGGATTATTATAAAGTAAGATTTGACACTGAGCCACATATGGCAATACTGGGCCATTGACCAAAATCTTGCCTCTTTTCTTGCTTAAAACCTGTTACATCTCTAACTTTTATCAGTTCTGATGATAGGCCATTGATCTGAAACATTAACTCTGTTTCTCTCTGCACAGATGCTGTCAAACCTGCTGAGTAGTTCCAACATTTTTTTAAATTTCAGATTTCCAGCATCTGCATATTTTAATATTAACACAGCTCCTTGTTTTGAGTCACATCAACTGGTTTATTAAAAATGTCTAACAAAGAACAAAGAACAGTACAGCACAGGAACAGGCCATTCGGCCCTCCAAGCCTGCGCTGATCATGATGCCTGTCTAAACTAAAACCTTCTGCACTTCCGGGCACCATATCCCTCTATTCCCATCCTATTCAAGTATTTGACAAGATGCCTCTTAAGCGTCGCTGCTTCCACCACCTCCCCTGGCAGAAGGTTCCAGGCACTCACCACCCTCTGTGTAAAAAACGTGCCTCGCACATCCACTCTAAACTTTGCCCCTCGCACCTTAAACCTATGTCCCCTAGTAACTGACTCTTCCACCCTGGGAAAAAGCTTCTGACTATCCACTCTGTCCATGCCACTCATAACTTTGTAAAACTCTATCAGGTCGCCCCTCCACCTCCGTCGTTCTAGTGAAAACAATCTGAGTTTATCCAACCTCTCCTCATAGCTAATGCCCTCCAGACCAGGCAACATCCTGGTAAACCTCTACTGTACCCTCTCCAAAGCCACCACAAGCTTCTGGTAGTGTGGCCTAACTAAGGTTCTGTACAGCTGCAGCATGACTTGCCAATTTTTATACTCTATGCCCCGACCGATGAAGGCAAGCATGCCGTATGCCTTCTTGACTACCTTATCTACCTGCATTGCTACTTTCAGTGATCTGTGGACCTGTACGCCCAGATCTCTCTGCCTGTCAATACTCCTAAGGGTTCTGCCATTTACTGTATACTTCCCACCTGTATTAGACCTTCCAAAATGCATGACCTCACATTTGTCCCGATTAAACTCCATCTGCCATTTCTCCACCCAAGTCTCCAACCGATCTATATCCTGCTGTATCCTCTGACAATCCTCATCACGATCCGCAACTCTACCAACCTTTGTGTCGTCCGCAAACTTACTAATCAGACCAGCTACATTTTCCTCCAAATCATTTATATATGCTACAAACAGCAAAGGTCCCAGCACTGATCCCTGTGGAACACCACTAGTCACATCCCTCCGTTCAGAAAAGCACCCTTCCACTGCTACACTCTGTCTTCTATGACTGAGCCAGTTCTGTATCCATCTTGCCGGCTCACCTCTGATCCTGTGAGACTTCACCTTTTGTACCAGTCCGCCATGAGGGACCTTGTCAAAGGCTCTACTGAAGTCCATGTACACAACATCCACTGCCCTTCCTTCATCAATCATCTTCGTCACTTCCTCAAAAAACCCGTTCAGGTTAGCGAGACAAGACATCCCCTTCACAAAACTATGCTGCCTCTCGCTAATAAGTTCATTTGTTTCCAAATGGGAGTAAATCCTGTCCTGAAGAATCCTCTCCAATAATTTCCCATCCACTGACGTAAGGCTCACTGGCCTGTAATTTCCTGGATTATCCTTGCTACCCTTCTTAAACAAAGGAACAACATTGGCTATTCTCCAGTCCTCTGGGACCTCACCTGTAGCCAATGAGGATACAAAGATTTCTGTCAAGGCCCCAGCAATTTCCTCCCTTGCCTCCCTCAGTATTCTGGGGTAGATCCCATCAGGCCCTGGGGACTTATCTACCTTAATGCTTTGTAAGACGCCCAACACCTCCTCCTTTTTGATAATGACATGACCGAGACTATCTACACTCATCATCCACCAAGTCTTTCTCTTTGGTGAATACTGAAGCAAAGTACTCATTTAGTACCTCGCCCATTTCCGCTGGCTCCACGCATAGATTCTCTCCTCTGTCCTTGAGTGGGCCAACCCTTTCCCCGGTTACCCTCTTGCTCTTTATATACGTATAAAAAGCCTTGAGATTCTCCTTAATCCTGTATGCCAATGACTTTTCATGACCCCTTTTAGCCCTCCTGACTCCTTGCTTAAGTTCCTTCCTACTTTCTTTATATTCCTCAAGGACTTTGTCTGTTCCCAGCCTTCTAGTCCTTATGTATGCTTCCTTTTTCTTTTTGACTAGGCTCACAATATCCCTCGTTATCCAAGGTTCCCGAAACTTGCCAAACTTATCCTTCTTCCTCATAGGAACATGCTGGTCCTGGATTCTAATCAACTGATGTTTGAAAGACTCCCACATGTCAGATGTTGATTTACCCTCAAACAGCCGCCCCCAATCTAAATTCTTCAGTTCCTGCCTAATATTGTTATAATTAGCCTTCCCCCAATTTAGGACCTTCACCCCGAGGACTACTCTTATCCTTATCCACAAGTACCTAAAAACTTACGGAATTATGGTCACTGTTCCCGAAATGCTCCCCTTCTGAAACTTCGATAAATATCTTTCTTCAGAGGTTTTCCAATTGTGGCATACTTACCATACTAGACCCCTTTAAGCTAATTATAATTTGCCACTTTACAGTCTCTAATGATCTCCGATATTTAGCAATGCCCTATCCCCAAAGATAGTCAGATTTACATGATCCTGTGGTCGCTGCCAGAAAAAATATTTAATCCTTTTAGCCTTCCTGAAAGCACTGATCCTTGGTGTGTTGCAGTCCAATGGGTGCTAGCAGTCCTCTGATAGTTGGCCCACCTGCTCACTCTCCATATATCAGCTTAACAGTGACATTGTTTCTGGCTTCCCCGTGGTGTCACTGACTACATGCTATATAATGTTGAAGGCTACATGCTATATAATGTTGAGATGCTGTCATTCTGTACTTCTGTGGATAGGAATTAGCTGGCATGCAGGTGACTAGAGTTGCATAGAACTTTACAGCCCAGAAGTTGTTCATTCAGCAGAACAGGTTTACGCCGGTGGCTAAGCTATGCACGAGCCTCCTCATACCTTAATTAATTTCACCCTATCAAACAGATCTTTGTATCCCTTTCTCCCTCATGTACTTATCTAGCTTCCCCTTAAAAGCGTCTATGTTGTACTCTAAGTAGTGAAAGCATTCTGAGAAGCTCTGACATTTTCAGGCAGAGATATTCAGTCAAAATGTTCAGTCAAAGTGTTCAGTTCCCCAAGTAGCTTGATACTATTTTGCTAATTTTCACTCATTGCCTCCATGGAAAGTTCCAACCTTAACAGTTATTTTCTCAATGTTTGCAGCACATTAGCAGTGCTGGAATGGCATAATGCCATTTTTAAGCAAATAAATTAAGGTGGAAGTCATTTTCAATGTTGCGTGTCTTTATAAAAAGACTGCATCGGCTGTAAAGTGCTTTGGGACATCTTGAGCTTGTGAAAGTCCCCCGAAAAGTGCAAGTTCCTTCTTTTGTAAAATTCTTACTCAAGTTTCATTGTTGTTTTCTGAGCCTTTCTGTGATCTGCCCATTGTGTTCCTGTTAGTCTCTGTTACATATGGCCACCCCTCAGCCAAAGGGACTGTAGGTGCAAATTTCCTTGTTTTATCCTCCCCATTGCACTCTAGATAATTTAGACGGATATACAAGAGCGAGATATATACAGCTGGTTGTAGCATCTGAACAAGGCACAAGCGAGGTATTTTCCCCCCACTGTGGTTGACAGGGCCCTCAACCGTGTCCGACCCATTCCCCGCACCTCTACCCTCACCCCTTTCCCTCCCTCCCAGAACCGTGACAGGGTTCCCCTTGTCCTCACTTTTCATCCCACCAGCCTCCATATCCAAAGGATCATCCTCCGCCATTTTCGCCACCTCCAGCGTGATGCCACTACCAGTCGCATCTTCCCCTCCCTTCCCCTGTCAGCATTCCGAAGGGATCGTTCCCTCCGCGACACCCTGGTCCACTCCTCCATTACCCCCACCACCTCGTCCCCATCCCAGGGCACCTTCCCTTGCAATCGCAGGAGGTGTAATACCTGCCCATTTACCTCCTCTCTCCTCACTATCCCAGGCCCCAAACACTCCTTTCAGGTGAAGCAGCGATTTACTTGAACTTCTTTCAATGTAGTATACTGTATTCGCTGCTCACAGTGTGGTCTCCTCTACATTGGGGAGACCAAGCGCAGACTGGGTGACCGCTTTGCGGAACATCTCCGCTCAGTCCGCAAGCAGGACCCTGAGCTTCCGGTTGCTTGCCATTTCAACACTCCCACCTGCTCTCATGCTCACATCTCTGTCCTGGGATTGCTGCAGTGTTCCAGTGAACATCAACGCAAGCTCGAGGAACAGCATCTCATCTACCGATTAGGCACACTACAGCCTGCCGGACTGAACATTGAGTTCAATAATTTCAGAGCATGACAGCCCCCCACTTTACTTTCATTTTTAGTCATTTTTAGTTATTTTTTTCTTCCTTTTTTTTTGCATTCCTTTTTACATTTTTTGCATTTATTTCATTTCATCTTAGTTTGTTCAGTTTGCTTACCCACTGTTTTTTTTCAGGTTGTTTTTCTTCAGGTTTGCACTTGCTGATGTTCTATATTCAGTATATTCACACCTAATCTGTACTAATGCTTTGTCTTTCAAAACACCATTAACATATTGTTTGCCTTTGCTCCGTGACCTTTTGGTCAGCTATGTGGCCTGGTCCAATCTGCACCTTCTCCTTTGTTATCTCTTGCCCAACCCCCACCTCACTTGTTTATAATCTGTGACTTTTCTAATATTTGTCAGTTCCGAAGAAGGGTCACTGACCCGAAACGTTAACTCTGCTTCTCTTTCCACAGATGCTGCCAGACCTGCTGAGTGAATCCAGCATTTCTTGTTTTTGTTTCAGATTTCCAGCATCCGCAGTATTTTGCTTTTATACAAGCGAGGTATTTGTCCGCTATAAGTGTCAGGAAAGTTTGATTAGTGATTTCAGCAGTTTGTAAACATTTTTTCTGCCTTTTCTTTGATTTGTTGCGACTGAGACTTGCACTTTCATTTGACTGCCTGCTACTGGGTCCTCACAATCGGAGCAATGCATAGGCATGTATTATGCTTCTGGGAATACCCCTTAATGCAATTATTTTGAAGAAGAGTACAGGCACCATGCTAGAAGAATATACTACACCAGATATTACCTTCCCCATGTATTACCTTCCCTAAAGATTTTATAGGGAGTGCATCTCCTATGGAGACCTCTCTGAGAAGCTCTGCATCAGAGGAACTCACTTCCCAAAAGCTGCATTAAGGCAACCTCTACAATCTACTGAAGAAAAATATTAGATGAAGCCCATTTGGCAGCGCTGCTGTCTTTGTGGAAATGAAGATTATTGCTGCCTTCAACTTCTATGGCTCTGGCTCTTTTCAGGAAGAGCTGGGCAACATAAACCAGTCATCAGTAAGGGCATGCACACATCAGACTGGATTTGTCCTGGAAGCTGGGCTCCCAGCGCCAGGCCGAAAAGGCAGGGGGAACCCCGCCTCTGTCTTTACGCGCTTTCCCGGAGCAATCCTCCGGTCTTTTTAAATCTAAGTTTCATGAGCTGGGATCCCCATCCCTTTAAAGACGGGGATCCCACCTCCAAGAGCTGCCGGCCAATCAGAGGGCGGACAGCTAAGCAGTATCGGCAGTGCCACCGGGAGCGGTGGTCACTGCTGGTACTGCAGAGGCCTCAGTCATAGGCCCAGTGCTGGAATCCGGACCAGGAGTAGGTGATGCACGGTTGTCAGGGCCAGTCTGGAAGGCCCTGGAAAGTGGGGAGTGGGTGGGTGGTCGTGCAGTCCAGGGGGAGGGGGATTCCCGGGGGTAAAGTTCCTGGTGGGGGTCTTCCATGGGCCACAAATTGCCCAAAAAGGAAGGACCACACCCGCAAGCCTGCAGGATGGTGTTTCAAGTTACAAGGCATCCTCCTTGTGCAGCGGAAGCCCCCCTCGCTGCTGGTAAAATCTGAGTGGCAGTGGGAAACCCTTAACTGGCCATTAATAGACTATTTAAGGGTCTCAACTGGCTTCTGGGCGGGATGGCTGATGTTAGTCTTTCCTACTCCCGGGAAAATCGTTTGGCAACGAGGAGGTGAGGGGCCCTTCGCACCCTCCCGCCACCCGGCGCGATACTCCATGGCCCCCACCACCGACCTCACCTCGGGGGGCCACATAAAATCCCGGCCATCAAGTCATTGACACTTCCACCGCAGGAGCCCACTTCACAAACTTTGTCATCAGACCAAATAAAAGCTATACAGTTCTACTGTTTTCACAAGGTCCAGAGTACCATCAATGGCACCCATACTGCATTGATAGCTCCCATAGACCACCTCTTTCACCTATGTGAACACAAAGGGATTCCACTCCATGAAGGTGCAGATCGTTTGTGACACCAGAGATTCTTCATGTCATGCCATATGTTGCCATCCTCTGGCCCTCCCTGATCTCTTCAAGGGAAAAAAAATGTCAACAGATGGCTAGTGGGTGATGAGGCATATCTTCTGCTACCATGGCTGTTGACTCCTCTCTAAATACCCTGAACAGAAGCAGAAGCGCAGTGCAATGAGGCCCCTGCAACTGCCAGGTCCAACGGGGTGCTGAAAGCATATTTTCACTGCCTAAATGGGTTGGGTGGTAATTTACAGTATGAACTTGAGAGTCTGTCCAGAATTGTAATAGCCTGCTGTGCCCTTCACAACATTGTCATCCGGGAAGGGCTGCAGCTTGACATTAACTGTAGAGGAGGCACTGATTCCAGATGATCCTGAATTTCAGGACGAGATCCATTTAGAGGAGCTCTTGCTAACAGCTACAAGGGGCACCAGAGAGTAAATACTCTCATAAGTCTTCTCTACGTGACTTAGTCAATGTGGATGCCACAGCCTGACCTCCTTCTTCCCACTTGCAAATAAGAAGTTATTCCCTCAAAGCAATACATATCCTATCTCATAACACATCAGCCTTCTTTGTCGCCACATAACTTTGTCAATAATGATCCGAGTTAATAAGTCAGCACCAAATGAGTGCTTCATTTTTGATATTGTTGTATTTACCATGAATAACAAAGCATAGCATGACTGCTCACTTGAGTACAATCATTTCCAAGTGCTGTCACCCTACTCTTTCCTAACGCTGTGCTTCCCCTGGGTGCTTCCAGGTGCCTTTCGATCACCTGTTCTGTCCTCCCAAGCTGCCATCTGAAGGCCACATGAACAATGGTCATCTTTTCAGAAGGGCGATGGGACTGAAGTGGCACAAATCACATGGCAATTGGTTCCTGGCAGGGAACTGCTGCTGGCTGCATCTTTGGAGGGTGCTCCTGGGCAGCTGCACCTCACTTCTCATGTTCCACAGACATTGAGTTCTGAGGGGTGAGGCTGAAAGCCTGTCATCTGCTGCTTTCCTGAAGGACAGCAATATCAGGCAGATGATCTTCTTAAAAGCAGCATAAGGACTGTAAATCACTGTAAATTGAGGACATTTCAGGTCATTGTTTCTCTCTAGACCTGCAGTCTTATAGACCCTCTCCCTGCTCCTGAACATCTTCTGTTTGCCTGCTTCAATCTCCCATTCATCCAGCTCACCTGAAGCAATTAGGCAGCCACATCAAGAACAAAAGCCGTGCTTTTGTCTTTCTGCATGAGTGGCAATGAGTTTGCCCCACATAAAACCAGCTCTAAGTTGAATTTAGGTACAAAATTTGATCAGAAATTGCAAAATAACCTGTTTCAATGTGATATGCTCTATTTATTAAGCTTAACTGATGTTTATTCAGCAGATTTACAAATCTATTTCAACAGCTGAATCTTCTGTCAGACTGTAAATCTTTATTCACTACAGATGAATGATTCTGTGCACATAGGCTTACCATTTCCAGATGTTCCAGAGAGAAAGGTCAGGAGGTCCACTGAGAAGAATACAAAAGAAACTTCAGAAGCATATCAGAAGGCAGTCAGAGATGCAAAGAAAAATCAGGAATTAAGTACAGCAGCAGATGCAAATCATGGTAGCAAGACATTCTTGAAATACTGTAACAGTAAGAAGACTGCCAGTTAAGAAGTGAGACCTTAATGGATGTTAATGAGCATAAAATGAAGGATGAACAGCAAATGCTTTGTGCAATTAACAATACTTGAAGTCTTCACAATAGTAGCATGCCCTCAATTAACAGAGCTAATCCAAGCAAAATTATGGATTTCAGCTTCACAAGAGGAAAGCTCTTGATATGTATTAATGATTGGAAGCAAAAAAAACAAATCCCTGAGATGGATTTTATTCATCCTAGTGCAAAAACAAAGACTAGGGAACAGATTTGGGATGTGATGACAATTATTATGCAGGAGTCACTGAATATTGAGGAGGTTGTATTGGATTGAAAACTATCTAACATAGTACCCTTATTCAAAAAAGGAATAAATGTAACCTATCAGTTTTATGTCAAGATAAGATGCCAATATGAGAATAATTATCAGGAAAAAAATTAAGGATTAGCTGTATGTTAATAAACTATTAAGTAACTTATATAGAATTACATGGAAGCTATAGCACAGAAACAGACCATTCCTCCTGACTGCTCTATGCAAGGGTTTATGCTCCACACAAGCCACCTCCCACCTCTCTTCAGCTAACCCTATCAGCATATCCTTCTATTCCTTTATCCCTCATGTACTTATTTGGCTTCTCCTTAACTGCTTCTATGCTATTCACCTCAACTACTCGTTGTGGTTGTGAGTTCCATATTCTTACCACTCTTTGGGTAAAGAAGTTTCTCCTGAAGTCCCTACTGGATTTATTAATGGTTATTTTATATTTATGGCTCCTAGTTTTTGTCTCTCTCACAAATGGAATGTCAGGGGCTCTTTTGGCCAAAGCGTGAAAACTGGTGCCAAATGGGTGCAGTGCTAATAAGACTAACTTGTTTGGGAAAGTCTGGATTTAACACTCAATTTTGGTCCTAATTGCTGACTGCCATAATTTGAACTTGGCTGGAGATGCTAAATCTAATGCCTGTAGGTTAACACTCAAGTGCTGATTAGATACAGTTTTCATGGTACAGTATGTCAGGACTCCTTGCAACCACTTCCACCAAAGCTGTGGAGTGCTGTAGCTGGGACACAGCGGCACATTTCAGGATGGTTCTCAAGGACCAAGGGATTGCGGGAGAGGGCACACAGGTCCTCAAAAATGGCACTGCAAATTCTGATAGAAGAGGTCCTGAGGAGAGATGTCCTGTACCCATGGCGGGGTGAGGAGGTGCGTGGGAAGGATGTCACCTTGCTCTCCTATCCCTCTCTCCTGCAGCAGCTGGTGCTGCTCTTCCTCACATCCTCCTCCCATTCCTCATCCAGACCAAGGGAGGACCCCTCGCAAGATGCCAATGACCAAGCACTCCCTTTCTCCTGTTGACTCCTTTCGGTATCCAATAAGGTGGAATGGCACAGCATTTACTGTTTTTAGATGGACTCTGCAGAGAATTTCTGGAATAAATGTTGTTCGTGTGTTAGTGAAATCTTGACAAAGTGTCCCAGAAAGTCTCCCAATGTGCTTCAGATGTCTTCCTCACAGCTGCAGCAGCAATGAACATAAGATAGTGAATATCCCTTTAAATACCACTTGAAATCAACTTCACCATGTTTCCTGCCAAACAGCTGGTCGCTGTTAGGAAAGGACTTAGGACAAGCACTAACCACAAAAATGTTGGGCAGCCTCTTTTATGAGCACTTGCAGACATTTTAAGTCACGATCAGCTGTTTAGCAAATCTCCAAGTGGCTGGGCGTAGAGCAGGCTTCAGCTCCTTTACCAAGATGGCATCTTGCGCTAAACATGGGCTAAACCGGCAATGCAGCTTAAGATGCCATCTAAACCGGCAATGCAGCTTAAGATGCCATCTTGGCCACCTCAGAGTCTCTTTCTGGCCTATTCAGCAAAAATTGCCCCATCTTCTCTCTGTCTACCACATCAATTGGAACATAGGAGTAGGAGTAGGCCGCTTAGCCCCTTGAGCCTGTTCTGCCATTCAATTAGATCATGACTGACCTGTGACCTGCCTCCATATACCCACTTTTGCCCCATATCCCTTAATACCATTGGTTAACAGAATTCTAATGGCCTCTGATGTAAAATTAACAATTGACCCAGCATCAACTATTGTTTGCAGAAAAGTTTTCCAAACTGCTACCACACTTTGCATGTAGAAATGTTTCCTAACCTCACTCCTGAAAGGCCTAATTTTCAGGCTATGTCCCCTAGACTTAGATTCCCCAACTATTGGAAATAGTTTCTCTCTATCTATCCTATCAGTTTCCTTTAATAAGTTGAAAGCTTTGATCAAATTACCCCTTAATGTTTTAAATTTCAGGAAATATAATCCTAGTCTGTGTAATCTCTACTCGTAACTTAAACCTCGGAGTCCAGGTATCATTCTAGTAAATCTATGCTGCAATCCCTGCAAGGCCAATATATTCTTCCAATGGTTTGATACTCAGAACTAAATACAATATTCTAGGTGTGGTCTTTGTATTACTGCAACATGGCTTCTACCCCCTTGCATTCTAATCCTCTAGATATGAAAGCCAACATTCCATTAACCTTTTTGAACTTTTTTTGTGCCTATCCATGTCATTTCTAATGATGCAGGAACATGAACCCCTAAGTCACCATTTAGAAAATGCTCTGTTTTATTCTTTTTAAGTTTCAAAGTGGATGACCTTAAACTTGTCTACACTGAAATCTATTTGCCACAGTTTTACTCATTCACTTAATCTATTAATATCTATTTGTAATTTTACTATTCCATCCTTACTGCTTAAAATGTCACCTATCTTTGTGCCGTCGTCAAATTTAGTTATGTGGCTTTCTATCCCATCAGTTAAGTCGTTAATAAATTAGGTGAATAGTAGAGGCCCCAAAACAGATGCCTGTGAGAACCGCAAGTCACATCCTTGCCAATGAGAGTACCTGCCCATTATCCTTACACTCTGTCTCCTGCCGCTCAACCAATCTCCTAACCAGGTCACTAATTTGCCTTTAAATCGATTCAACTTTAGCTAACAGCCTCTTATGGGCAACTTTATTGATTACCTTGTGGAAGTCTGTATAAATAACTATATACATTCCCCTGTCCCTACTTTAATCATTTTTTCAAAAAATTCAAGCAGGTTTGTCAGGCATGACCTACTCTTTACAAATCCGTCCTGGCTCTCTCAGATCAGCTGAAAATGTTCAAGCTGTTCAGTCACTTCATCCTTCCAATCTACCCTATCTTCCTATTAGAACAGGAAGTTCCTGCTTGATCAGCTTCCTTGATATTTTTTGAGGCGATAACATGATGTGCTTAGATTTCTGGAAAGGTTTTGATAAAATTCCACACCAAAAAACTGCTGCTGAACTAAAACTGCTCCAAAGATTGTGGGCTGCATTTCCCCACCTTAGCTTTTTAGTGGTCGGCAGGACCATTTTTGGGTCGCGAACCCGTTTGCTAGTGTAACAGGCCTCCAGAGCAAGCCAATTAAAAGCCTGTCTCCGGGCTCCCTGACCAATTAGGAAGGGTGGGTGGAATGGCACGGCCACTTTGACAGAGGAAGGATTTCTAATTAAAGGGACCATGGCATGTTTCAAATCAGTTCACCAGGATGTGGATAGTTTAGGCTGTAGCACCCACAGGAATGGTGAGAAAACCTGGGAAGGCTGGTCTCAGGTCTCCCACTCTTACCTGAGGGAGCTGAGGGGCTGCAGTGAGGTGAGCTTTCCTAAGAGCAGGAGGATGAGGGCAGTTTCTTCAACCAGCAGGCTTGGATGGAAGTGACCGAGGAAGGAAGCAGCTGCTTTGTGGCCCCTCTAACCTGGAGACCATGGAGCATGAAGATCCAGGACCTCAGGAGGGCATGACAGGTGAGTGGTGTGACACTGTCAGGTGCCAAACCCCACACTCTGACTTCCACAGCATTCTCCTGTACCATACTCCTCAGGAATACATATCTGGTAGCTCCACTCATTCCTCTCTTTGCAGGCACTATCCCCATCTGAGCGGCCTATGCTGACAGTCTCAGTCTCAGTCTATTGCCTTCTTGCACCCGTGCCTCACAGGTAGCATACACAAAGTTTTCCTTCACTGCTCTGAACACAAGCCATTCCTAACACTCCCAGCTCCCCACTTTCTCTCGTTGCATGAGACAAGATCACACAACTTGGTGAGAGTCAGAGATGTGAGGCTGGGGGAAGCCTTAAGTAGCAGACACCTTATCAGGCTCTAGCAATGCGTGGCTGCCTGCTTTACTGTGAAATCGGTCTGACACCATGAGGATGCAGATGTCAGCAGTGAGCTGTCATCCGAGCTGAGCCTCCTGAGACTCAGGAGCTTGCACATGTCATAAGATCATAAGAAATAGGAGCAGAAATAGTCCATTCAGCTCATTGAGCCTGCTCCGCCATTCAATAAGATCAAGGCTGATCTGATCGTGGCCTTAACTCCACTTTTCTGCCTGGCCCCCATAACCTTTGGCTTCCTTGTAGATCAAAAATCTGTCTATCTCAGTCTTGAATATATTCAATGACCCAGCCTCCACTGCTCTCTGGGGAAGAAAATTCCAAAGGTTCATGACCCTCTGAGAGAAGAAATTCCTCTTGATCTCTGTCTTAAAAGGGAGACCCCTTATTTTGCAGCCGTGCCCCCTGTTCTAGATTCCCTCATAAGGGGAAACATCCTCTCAGCAACTATCCTGCCTACCACCCCTCCCCCCCCCTATATGTTTCCATAAAATCACCTCCCAATCTTCAAAGTTCCAATGAGCATAGGCCCAAGCTGCTCAAGCTTTCCTTATAAAACAATCCCTTCATCCTAGGAATCATGAACCTCCTGTGAACTGCTTCCAATGCAAGTATATCCCACCTTAGGTAAGGAGACTAAAACTGTTCACAGTACTCTAGGTGTGGTCTCACCAATGCCCTGTACAGTTGTAACAAGACTTCTCTACTTTTATACTCCATCCCCCTTGCAACAAATGCTAACATTCCATTTGCCTTCCTAATTTACACGCTGTACCTACATGCTAACTTTTTTTGATTCATGTACAAGGACATCCAGATCCCTCCGTACCACAGCATTCTGCAGTCTCTCCCCGTGTAAATGAGATTATGCTTTTCTATTCTTCCCACCAAAGTGGACAATCTCACATTTTCCCACATTATACTCCATCTGCCAATTTTTCCCCACTGACTTTATCTATGTCTTTGCAGAGATTTTATGCACTCCTCATAGCTTGCTTTCCTACCTATCTTTGTATTGTCCACAAATTTGGCTACAATACACACGGTCCCTTCATCCAAGTCATTAATATAGATTGTAAATAGTTGAAACCCCAGCACTGACCCCTGTGGCACTCCAGTAGTTACCATTTGCCAACCTGAAAATGAGCATTTATCCTAACTCTCTGTTTCTTGTTAGTTAGCCAATCCTCTGTCCATGCTAACATATTAGACCCAACACGATGAGATCCTAGCTTGTGCAGTAACCTTTTATGTGGCACCTTATCGAATGCCTTTTGGAAATCCAAATACACTACATCTACTGGTTCCCCTTTATTGCCCCTGCTCATCCTCAGAGATCTCTAATGAATTTGTCAAACATCATTTCCCTTTCACAAAACCATGTTGACTCTGACTGGTTACATTATGATTTTCTAAATGTCCTGCTACTACTTCATTAATAATGGATTCCAGCATTTTCCCAATGACAGATGTTAGACTAACTGGCCTATAGTTTCTTGCTTTCTGTCTCCCTCCTTTCTTGAATAGAGGTGTTACATTTACGGTTTTTCAATCCGCTGGGACCTTTCCAGAATCTGGTGAATTTTGGAAGATTACAACCAATGCATTCACTATCTCTGCAGCCACTTCATTGAAGACCCTAGGATGCAGACTATCAAGTCCAGGAGATTGGTCAGCCTTTAGCCTCATTGGTTTTCCTGATACTTTTTCTCTAGTGATAGTGATTGTTTTACATTCCTCACTCCCTTTTGCTTCTTGATTTTCTACTATTCTTGGGATACTTTTTTGTGTCTTCTACTGTAAAGACAGATACAAAATACTTGTTCAAAGTCTCTGCCATTTCCTTGTTTCCCATTATTAATTCCCCAGTCTCAACCTCTAAGGAACCAGTGCTTACTTTAGCTACTCTTTTCCTTTTTATATATCTGTGGAAGCTTTTACTACCTGTTTTTATATTTCTTGCTAGTTTACTCTCATACTCTAATTTATCCCTCTATTATTTTATAGTCATCCTCTGCTGGTTTCTAAAATTTCCCAATCTTCTGGCCTACCATTAATCTTTGCAGCTTCCTTAGATAGCTACGGATGGTGTATCCTTCTCATAGTCTTTCTTCCTCAATAGAATATATCTTTGATGAGAGTTATGAAATGTCTCCTTAAATGTCTGCTGCTGCTTCTCTACAGTTTTACCTTTTAACTCATTTTCCCAGTCCCCTTTAGCCAACTCTGCCTTCATACCCTTGTAATTGCCTTTATTTAAGTTTAAGGCACTAGCTTCAGACCCAAATTTCTCACCCTCAAACTGAATGTGAAATTCTATCATGTTATAGTCACTTTTGTGTGGAGGATCCTTTACTTTGAGGTCATTTACTAATCCTGTCTCATTACACATTACCAGGTCTAAAATAGCCTGCTCCTGGATTGGTTCCAGAACATTTTGTTCGAAGAAACTGTCCCGAATACACTCTATGAACTCATCCTCCAGGCTGCTTTTGCCAATTTGATTAGTCCAATCGATATGAAGATTAAAATCACTCACGATTATTGCAGTACTTTTCCTACAGGCCCTTATTATTTCTTGATTCATACTCTGTCCTACAGTGGAGCTACTGTTAAGGGGCCTATAAACTACTCCCACCAGTGACTTCTTCCTTTGCTATTTGTGATCCATCCAAACTGATTCTACACCTTGATCTTCTGAGCCAAGATCATTTCTCATTACTGTACTGATCTCATCCTTTATTAAAAGAGCTACCCCACCCCCTTATCCTTTCTTCCTATCCTTCCAAAATATCAAATATCCTTGAATATTTAGTTCCCAGCCTTGGTCACCTGGCAACCACATCCCTGTAATGGCTATCATATCATTTGCATTTATTTCTATTTGTGCTATCAACTCATCCATCTTGTTACAAATGCTGCATGCATTGAAATAAAAGAGCCTTTAATTCTGTTTTTTTTTTAAACCATTTTTTCCTACTCTAGCCTTATTTGTTGGTGCGCTCTTTGTACACGCTGTCCCTTCCTGTCACGCTCTGGTTATCATTGCCCATATCACTACTCTGCGCTATTGCCTGATCCTTTCTCATTAACTTTCTAAATTTCCCCTCACTTGAAACCTCACCCCGATGATTTAGTTTAAAGCCCTCTCTACCCCACTAGTTATACGATTCGCCAGGTCACTGGTCCCAGCATGAATCAGGTGAAGGCCGTCCCAACAGTACAGCTCCCTCTGGTGCCAGTGCCCCATGAATTGAAACCCATTTCTCTTGCACCAATATTTGAGCCATGCATTCAACTCTCTGATCTTATTTAACCTATGCCAATTTGCTCATCCCTTAGGTAGCAATCCAGAGATTATTACCTTTGTCGTTTTGCTTTTTAATTTAGCCCCTAGATACTCATACTCCCTTAGAAGAACCTCTTTCTTAGTCCTACCTATGTCATTGGTACCCACATGGACCATGACAACTGGATCCTTCCCCTCCCATTCCAAGTTCCTCTCCAGCCGCGAGGAGATGCCCTTAACTGAGCAGGAAATACAGCCTTCAGGACTCACACACACAGCTGCAGACAACAATATCTATCCCTCTAACTACATTGTCCCCTACTACTACTAAATTCCTTTTTACTCCCTCCACCTGAATGGCCCCCTGCCTCCACAGTGCTGTGGTCAGTTTGCTCATCCTATCTGCAGTCCCCTGCTCTCGCCCATACAAGCTGCAAGAACCTCCAACCTTGGACAAGTGCGAGGGCTGAGGCTCGTCCAGTGCTGGCTTCTGGATCCCCATACCTGCGTCACTTGTACCCACACCCTCCTTTCCTTGACCATGGACCAAATCTGAAGTACCTAGCCTAAAAGGTGTGACCTCTTCCTGGAACAAAGTGTCCAGGTAACCTTCCCCCTTCCTGATGCATTGCAGTGTCTGATTCTGCGACTCCAGCTCATCAACTCCAAGCCAAAGTTCCTTGAGCTGCAGCCATATACTGCAGATGTTGGGATAGTTGGTCCATTGTCTTTAGACCTTCTTTTGGGGACTTCACCTCCTTCCACCTGCATCTCGCTACTCACTCCTTCAGCCTAATGGAAGGGGCGAGTGGCAGGGTAGAAGGCAGCTGGTGCTGCTGTTGCGTTGCTTCACCTGCAGTTGGAGCATGTTGCAAAGGGAAGGTCCATGCCTAAGACCCTTAGCAGATGGACACAGTGTAACTACTTAAGTTGCTCTGTAAGCTGGCAGCAGGGAAGTGCACCTAAGGGTGGATGAAATGCTGATTAGGTGAAGTGCTTTCCAAGCAGTTGGCACTCACCTGCCAAGCAGTGACAGCGCTCTCTGGCAGAATCACTGTTGTGCAAGGCAGCCTCGCAGCCTGTCCATTTCTGTAGCTGTTCAGTGCAACTGATCAAAGCCTTTACAGCTTGTCAGTTTCACTGAGGCAGTTCCTCTCGCTTTGCTCATGCTTTCTCCCTGTCTGCTGGATTAGAGACATAGGGTGAGACTGGTTCACTGTTGGGAAAGAGGGATATCACTGGGAAAATCCCTCGCAATTGACTCTTTTATGGGTTCAGTTGTCTTCCTGCTACTTCCAGGCACCAGCACACTCAAACTGCCCCTGGGAAAAGCAGAAGGAGGTGGGAATACATCAGGATACCTGCCCACTGGCATTTTTGTCTAATTTTCCCGCCCCCACCCCACCTACAAACCCACTTCTGCGGGCCTGGGAAAATTCCTCCCTTTCTGGAAGGTACCAGTACACAAAATAAGGTAAGAGAGCATGGAATCAGGAAAGGGTGTTTAGTGCATCAAGTCTGCATCTTCTGGAGGTTATCTATAATCTATCCTTATTAAATCTCTAAATCACCCAACCCTGACCCACAAAAAATTGATAATCAAGCAAAACACCAAAACATCAGAGTATTTCTACAATTCATTCCTGGCCAGTCTCTGCCCTATTACTATGATATCATGATATCTGATATTAATTTGGAGAGAATCTTACTTTCTTATCCATATATTTCATGTCTTGTATATGTATTTAGCAGACTGGATTTTGTGGTCAGTGGAGAATGAACAGTGCTAGCCTTTCATTACACTTACACTTGCCAAGGGACTTTCTCTGGGCTTTTGCACCAGAACTTGTGGTGATTGGAAATCCATTTCAGTGCAACACTCTTTACAGGGGATCAGGGACCAGTGTGAATGGAGCAAGCAACTGTGTATCTCCTTAACTAATCAGATTGAAGAATTCTTATTGAGCAGCCCAAAGTCTAAACTGGGGAATATAAGTTAAAGGACACAGAATTCGGATCCATAGCACTGATTTGGAAGCTGGAAGCTCTCCGAGTGTGGTGCACAGTGCCTCCTACTGCCTGTGGTCCAGCCCACATGACATCCCATGCAACCATCCCTTCATTAATTCCCTTTGTGATCTGATTTACAGAGCTGCAGAAAAAGACCAAGTAGTAGGACAAGGGGGCACACAATAGAAGGGAGCAGAGCAGATTCAGTGGGGACAAGGGGCCTGCATCTCTTGAGCCCTATGGAGGAGATGATTATCCATATCATGGGGCCGGCTGCGATGGGGTTCGTGGCATCTGGCATTGCTGAGGTTATTAGGAAGAAGCTAAGTTGCTGCCTTATGCCACTTCCCAACTCCGAGCACATCGTTATCCTGCTATTTGGCATGATGAGAAGCTGCCAATGGTGTGACCATGAACCTCCTGCTTCCCTCACACCAACCTTCCCCTTCTGAGTTCCTGTTTTCAGACATCCAAGAGTTACCACCTACCCAGCCACAGCAGCCCAATGGAAAGAGAGGGAGCAACAGTACAGCACTAATGAAGAGGCCCCATCACTTGATCTGACACTTGCAGCCACCAGTTCAGATACTGGCACAGCGAGTACTTTGGAGCCTAGTAAAGAGCTGGGATCAGCACATGGTGACTCATGCAAGCATGAGTGGGCTGCAGCCAGGCCAGGGATAAAGGATATTTCACTTGTTAGCTCACCAAAGGGTGAAGTTGCAGACGAGTTCTGCTACAGAAGACTCAAATGAGGACCTCGATGAAAGCAAACAGGGGGCATGGAAAAATATAAGTAAAATCAAAAAAAATACAAATACATAAAGAGCAAGAATATAATTAAAGAAAGAAAAGTGATGATTAGAGGCCAAAAAGTCAACTTTTGCGTGGAGGCACAAAGAGAGGGAAAATGCAGATATCACTATGTTTATACCACCCAATATTTCACACTCCTCCCGCTTAACTACAATGTCTGCTGCTTGGTGAGTGATGGAGATGTGCTGCATTAAGCAACATGAGTAGTCAGTGATGTGGTATGTAGGATATGTCATGTGAAGATGCAGTCACTGACCTTGAGCACCTGTGTGAGGTCATTATACCTCTTGTGGCACTGCTGCCAGGTCTTCGGGTCCAGACTCCGGAAGTTGAGCTTCCTGACCACTTGCTTCCACTACCTGAGGGTTCTCCTTGAGGATCTCCTGGCCCCGACAAAACCATGGCATCTTTTATCCTGTTCACCTCTACCTCTGCATCCTGCACCCTGAACCCTCTGCCCTGGTGTTCACTTTGTCATCATTGAAATTGCAGCAATATCCTTCAGTGCTGATTCCCTTAAAGAGGGACAGTTGCCTTTCAGAGCAGGCAGGCTGCACCACATAGTTTGTGGACAATGCAAGTGGGCTCCCTATTGAGTGCAGAGGTAGTGGGCACCATTAGGAAGAAGGCAGCAGCGTGGGGTACTGCATGGCTACCCAGCCCGAACCCGACAGGACCCGATGACGTGTAGGGTTCGGGTCGGAATGGATCTCTCTTCCGGGTCCGAAATTCGGGCTCGGGTCGGGCTGGACATGGACAGAGATCAGGACAAACAGAAATCAGAGGTGAAAAGAATGGGGGGAAAGGTGGGGAAAGAAACAGCTACACATTCCGACATAAAGCACCCAAATGAAATTAACCCAAACCCTTACACTCTGAAATCTATCAAGTCTGGGAGAAACTGACAAGCCCGGGGAAGATACCAGTAAATGCAGTAAGTACAGAAACATCAATTGAGCTCTTGCTTTAACTATACTTGGCCCAAGGATTTAAAATTATCTGGAAATAGGGACATTAAACTTCCCAACCTGAGTTCTCAGTGGAGATTTTGTTCTGTTAATAACATCGGAACTTGGTACAGTTCAGAAGCTTGTTTGTTACATTGCATGATTTCCTGAAGTGGAAACTTTTTTTCCCATGAGTGCTCGGGGTCACAGCGCATTTGCTTATTTGAAATCAGTGTCTGTTGTTTTTTTTAAACTTTATGATGTTAATTGAACACGGGTACATCAACAACTGTCACCTGTACTCAATCACTGGTCTAAAGCCTGGCTACCCGACCAAACCCGAATACATGCATCGGGTTCGGGTCGGGTCGGGCATTTAAAAAAATTAAAGGACTTGGGCTCGGGTCAGGTTTGGGTTGGCTGTTGTCGGGTCGGGCCCGGGTCGGGTTTAATTTTATACCTGAGCCAGGCTTTAGTATGGTGCCCACTCGGGCAGACGCTAAAATCAGTAAGATGAGGTGTGTGCACTGATTTTTGTCTGCTGCCTACCTCGATTTGAATGGGCACGGGCATGTCGTGAATTGTACCCAAAAATCAGAGCAACCCAATTTCCACCCCTCATTCTTTTGCCAATGTAGATAAGAATGCTTAGATATTTTCTGCTTACTTTTGATAATTCACTGGCAATTCCTACCATTATGGGAGTTACACAGGAACATGGGAACAAGACTAGGTCATTCAGCCCCTTGAACCAGTTTCACCATTCAATTAGATCATGGCAAATCTTTATCTTAATTGCATCTACCTGTCTTATTTCTGTAGCCCTTAATACCCTTAATTGACTAACAAAAATATGTCAATCTCAGTTTCGAAATTTTTATTTGACTGAGCATCAACAGCTTTTTGGGAGAGAGAATTATAGATTTCCACTAGCCTTTGTATGATGAAGTGCTTTCTGACATCACACCTGAATGGCCTAGCTCTAATTTTAAGCAATGCATCCTTGACTGGACTCCCTCCCAGAAGTAATAGTTTATCCCTATCCACCCTATTAACTCCTTTAAATACCTTAAACACCTCAATTAGATCACTGCTTAATATTCTATACTATGGATTGGCTATATTTTTAGTGTTTGCTCCAAGTATGGACTTGCACCCAGCAAAGTTCTATACTGACAGCCTCACATCTGCTCTGACATGTTATCTGTCACATTTTTTCAGAATGTGTTAGAACTGCTAAATTCTACTCATTCCTACAAAAATCATTTAGGGTTCCTTTTTCGGACTTTGTTGCCATTCATGTTTAGCAACATTGGTCACATATTTTCATCCATTTCTGAAGAAGTTGTTGGAAGTTCATCAACTTCTTAACCTTTCTGCTGGTCTCATTAAAATGACTGGACTTTCAAACAAAAATTTGAACTTGGGAGCATCACAAAGGAAGATATAAGCCAACATTTGCCGGCTAATTTCAGACTTTCCACATGTCCTAAATGCCAATAACAGCAGACCTGGGGTAAAATTCAGAGAGTCTACTGAAAATGTTGCAAAAAACATAAAGGAGCAGTAGTTGAGAGGCTCACACTGCTGGTGTGACCCTCATTCAACATAAGTGTGGGTCACAGAGATAGGAGTACAACAACAGAGGTCAGATTCTGAATCCTGGCCTACACCCACCGTAGTTCAATACTAACAGCCTCAGAGCACTTGTCGAATGTGTTATCTGCTACATTTCTTCAGGATGCTTTAAGACCAAATTCAACTTATTCCTTCAACGATCATTTAAGGACCGCACTGCAATTCCTGTCAACCATGTGTAAGAAGATGATTACCATATTTGGAGCAAAATCATTTAAAAAAATACAGCTAATCTATAATTCTTTGTCATTAACATGTACACACATTTCTTGAGTTATAAATGAGAGATCTATTTCATATTCAGTCTAATCAGCACCTGCAAAATATGTCTAATATAATTATTCTATCCCTAACCGAGTAGAAAAATATTCCAAATTCGGTTTGATGACCACAAGTTTCCTGAATACTTTACCCAAAAGAAATTTGTATGACCTGTTGTGGCTCACAAAATTGGAGCAGTAAGAAGGCAGCGATTAGTAAAATGTTCAAACTAATGTTCCACAACAGGTGGTGCTGTACATCAGATTTCACAGTTTGAGTCTCCAATGAGAATTGAGGAATAATGATTGTATCAATCAATGTGCAGTAGCAATTCAAAGGGAACACCTTGATGTATACAAAATCATGGCAATCCTGCCAACAGCACCTATTATTTCCATATTAAACTCATCGCAAGAATTGTGCAATTCATTATGTTACTTCAGCATGCTCCCATTCCTGTCATAAGCTCAGAATCTGTAAGTTAAACTCATAACAGAAGATACTAGCTGAAGGGTTAGGATTGCTGTGTTACAATTTATGCTCCCTCCAGAAACTTACTTCGTGCCCAACACAAAACCTCACTTCCATGCACATCCCGCTCTCCCTACGAATCGAAACATGACCTTGTGTGAATTAAACTGAAATAGTAGGCCACAGGGCGAATAATGAATTATTTTTCTGTTCAAGTAGGAACTGAAAATGCTACAAAACGTCTGTATTGTACCTTCATGTCCCTGGACTGGCAGATAACCAGCATTCAGCCAGATCATACATCACAGGCTAACGACAACAAATCAAGTTTATTAAGGAATAAGATTAATAAAAGCAATTCAGCAGACTGGAAGCTTTAAATAAATATAATTTAAATTACAGTACTTCATTTAAAACAATAACCTTCTTGAAATTCTAGAAATTGTTGATAGTCACACTTGTAATTTGGACTAGTCCTTTGTGATGAGAAATTTTATCTGATATGTAACCCAAGCAAAGTCTTTAATTAATCTTTGCCTATAGTGTACAGGAAAAATATGCCATACTTATATACAAGGCTATTGAGAAAACGTCACACTATTTCAGGACCAGGCATAACCAGGTCCCAGCCTAGTTTCTGCTTGTCCCAGTGGGAAGGTGGTGGCATAGTGGTATGGTCACTGAACTAAGGATGTAGGGTATTCTACTGGAAACATGGGTTCAAATCCCACCAGAAGGTTGAACTTGAATTCAATTAATCAACAGAAAAATTGTATTTAAAACAAAAGCTAGCCTAACAATGGCCATGAAGTGGTTGTCACAAAAACCCATCTGCTTCACTAATGCCCTTACCTGGTCTAGCTTACTAATGACTCTGAAATGGCTGAGTAAGCCACTCAGTTGTAGCTAACTGCTTAAAAAGTCAATAAGGAATAAAACTGGAGGGTGACCAGGCACCAGAAATGACAATGGCTAGACCCTGCAACATCCTCCTTACTAACATCTGGGAGCTTGTGCCAAAGGTGGGAGAGCTGTCCCACAGACTAGTCAAGCAACAGCCTGGTGTAATCATACCCACCAAATCATGTCTTACAGAGAATGCCCAGACATCACCATCCCTGGGTATGTCCTGTCTTTCAGAGGTGATGGCACAGTGGTCTACAGTTGGGAGGGAGGTGCCCTGGCTGTCTTCAACATTAACTCCAACCCCCTTGCAGTCTCATAGCGTCAGGCCAAACATGAGAAGAAAACCTCCTACTGATTGCCACCTACCACTGCCCTGGCCACCCCCCCCCCCCCCACCCCCCAACCACCCCACCCACCTCAGCTGATGAATCAGTACTCTGCTAGGTTGAACACCACTTGGAGGTGGCAAGGGTGCAGAATGTATATCACCAAGACAGGCTCAGTAACACCACGACTAGCTGAGTTCTAAAAGACAGAGCTGCTCAACTGGGTTTGTGGCAGGTGGTGAGGGCAAAACATACTCGACCTCATCCTCCCCAATCTGCCTGCCACAGATGCATCTGTCTATGACAGTATTGGTAGGAGTGACCACTGCACCCCTTGTGGAGACCCTCCACTGTGTTGTGTGGCACTACCACTGTTCCAAATGGAATAGATTTCAAACAGATCTAGCAATGCAAAACTGGGCCTTCACGAGGTGCTGTGGCCCATCAGCAGAATTTTACTCAGCCACAATTTGTAACCTCATGGCCTGGCATATCCCCAACTCTACCAGCAAGCCAGGGGACCAACCCTGGTTCAATGAAGAGTGCAGGAGCAGCACCAGGCATACTTCAAAATGAGGTGTCAACCTGCTGAAGCTGCAACCCAGGACGACTAGCATGCGATAGACAGAGCTAAGCGATCCCACAACCAATGGATCAGATCTAAGTCCTGCCACATCCAGTTGTGAATGTTGGTGGACAATTAAACAGCTAACAGGAGGCTCCACAAATCTCCCCATCCTCAAGGAGGGGGGAGCCCAGCACATCAGGGCAAAAGATAAGGCTGAAGTATTTGAAATAATCTTCAGCCAGAAGTGCCGAGTGCATGATCCATCTCAGCCACCTCTTGAAGTCCCCAGCATGACAGATGCCCATCTTCAGCCCATCCGATTCACTCCACGTGATATCACGAAATGACTGAAGGCATTGGATACTGCAAAGGTTATGGGCCCTGACAGCATTCTGGCAATAGTACTGAAGAACTGTGCTCCAGAACTTGCTGCGCCCCTAGGCAAGCTGTTCCAGTACAGTTACAGCACAGGCATCTACCCCACAATGTGGAGAATATCCCAGATATGTCCTGTACACAAAAAGCAGGACAAATCCAACCTGGCCAATTACCGCTCCATCAGTCTACTCCTGATCATCAGTAAAGTGACGGAAGGTGTCCTCGACAGTGCTGTCTAGCAGCACATGCTAAGCAATAACCTGCTCAGTTTGGGTTCCACAGGGCCACTCAGCTCCTGCCATCATTACAGCCTTGGTTCAAACATAGACAAAAGAGCTGAACTCGTGAGCTAAGAGTGACTGCCCTTGACATTAAGGCAGCAATTGACCGAGTATGGCATCAAGGAGCCCTCGCAAAACTGGAATCATGGGAAAACTCTCTGCTGGCTGGAATCATACCTAGAGCAAAGGAAGATGGTTGTGGTTATTAAGGTCAATCATTTCAGCGGCAGGAGTACCTCACGGTAGTGTCCTAGGTCCAACTATCTTCAGCTGTTTCATTATTGACCTTCCTTCGATCATAAAGTCAGAAGTGGGGATGTTCGCTGATGATTGCACAATATTTAGCACCATTCGCGACTCCTCAGATACTGAAGCAGTCTGTGTAGAAATGCAGCAAGACCTGAACAATATCCAAGCTTGGGCTGAAATGGGGCAATTAACATACCTCCAACAAAAGAGAATCTAACCATCTCTCCTTGACATTTGATGGCATTACGATCGCTGAATCCACCACTATCAACATCCTGGGGGTTACCACTGACCAGAAACTGAACTGAAGTAGCCATATAGATACCATGGCTACTAGAGCAGATCAGAGGCTAGGAATTCTGCTGCGAGTAACCCACCTCCTGACTCCCCAAAGCCTGTCCACCATCTATAAGGCACAAGTCAGGAGTGTGATGGAATACTCTCCACTTGCCTGGATGGGTGCAGCTCCAACAACAGTCAAAAAGCTTGACACCATCCGGGACAAAGTAGCTCACTTGATTGGCACCCCATCCACAAACCTTCACTCCCTCTACCACTGACGCACAGTGGCAGCAGTCTGTACCATCTACAAGATGCACTGCAGCAATGCACCAAGGCTACTCAGGCAGCACCTTCTAAACTTGCGCCCTCTACCACCTAGAAGGACAAGGGCAGCGGATGCATGGGAACACCACCACCTGCAAGATCCCCTCCAAGCCACACACCATCCTGACTTGGAGCTATATCGCTATTCTTTCACGGTCACTGGGTCAAAATCTTGGAACTCCCTTCCTAATAGCACTGTGGGTGTACCTACCCCACATGGACTGCAGCGGTTCAAGAAGACAACTCACCATCACCTTCCCATGGGCAATTAAGGATGGGCAATAAATGCTGGCCTGGCCAGCGATGCCCAAATCCCACGAAATGAATAAAAAAATGTTATGTCAGGGATCTACTAGGATAACCAAAGGTTCCCCCAGCCCCTGCTGTTTCCAGTGAGATACAAACAACTCAACTTGGTCACAATACTAGCATGGCAAAAGACCGTCAAAGAAAAAAATATATGATATTAAATTCTTATCATATTAATTAGGGCAGACCACCAATCTGTCTTAGGGCAAAAAATTGTCAAATGTCCAAGTAAAGAACTTATTAATTAAATCAGACTCTCAGCTATTGCAGGTTTTGAAGACATACGGATTCCTGCAATTTAATTAGTAAAAACAAGCATCCTTCTGCTTTTTATTACAAGTGGAATTTCAGGTCCATATGACAAAGCTAGGCGATAGGAGCAGTACTTACTGTGTGAAATTAAACTATTATATTTTTGTGTACTGTGTTACGACTGAGGCAGGAGGAGTGCACTGTTAATTCATTCCCACTTCTCCACAGGTCACAACATATAGTTACATTTTCCCACTTAACGAACCGGTCAATCAGTTACTCTATTTTTCCCCAGAATAATGAACACCAATCAGGTTTCTTTAATAAACAACTAAACTATCCATTTATTATAAACCAAGTCTTAACCAATAATAAATCAAGCATACACGCCAATTGAAATATTAAAGCCCCTTAATTATCCTAGCCCTCATGCACACACACATACATATGCAACCTGTTAACCAGGAAAAAAAGAGATTTTTGTTTACAGCTGTTACAAAGAAATAGAAGGAATAAAAAAAACCCACCCACGCTTAAAAGACGTTATGGAAGGAAGTCTCTTGTTTTATCAAGGTGTCCCAAAGATGAATGGGCGGCTGTCAATGGAATCTTCTTAGAACAGTTCTTTCCAGGTGATGTTGATGATCAGTTTGGGTAGGCTTTCAAAGAGGTGCAGCTACAGAATGCTTCACATAGGTCTTGCATCAGGTGTTCAGTAACAAAGCTTTCAATTCTCACATGTTAGATGCAAAGTTCCTTCAAAGATGTAAGGTTTCTGTAAACTTGTAGGGTTTCTTCCAATACAGGAGGCAACAGAAAATACACTTGACACAGGATTTTCTTTTCAAAAGAAAGATGGGCAGGCTGGATATTCTTCTGTTCTCCTGGCAGGTTACTAAGCAAACTCTAACTACCTGATTTTAACAGTTCAAAATGAAACCAAAACCCTTTCAGAAACAATCCTTGTGACAACCATAAATCTTGGCTTGTCACTTCCTTGTAAACATCTATCCCAGGCAAAACAACCTCTGCTGGGTTATTTAAAAACAGATGCCTTCCAGTAAAATTTGTTTACGTTCAGTCCACACATTCTGGAAACTTCTTTTAAGAAAAACACCCAAAGTTCAGCTTCTTCAAGATTCCAGCATCCATGGAATCCCTTTTCAGTTTTAAAATATAGATTCTCACATTTTAACAAAAAATGGAAACCTTCGTAACAACTGGTACGATATGTCACATATATGTTTGTTGGTTTTGATTATGTGTCAAGGAGTTGATTGCACATTTTAGAGTGCCCGTCCTCTCTTTGCTGCTGATGTCTGGTGTATCTCAGGTGCCTCCGTGGAAGCAACTGTCTGTATCGTAATAGCAATGCCTGTATCCTTTTGTCCCTTTGGCCATTTGTATAGCTCCAGGTAATGACAAGTATAGACCATGCCCTTGGCTGACCTGTACATCTCAAAATCTGGAGAGAAAGTGCAAGTGCAGTTGTAGATCTCAGAGGCCTTCTTTTCCGAATGCTTCAAATTATCCTGGGTTATGCCTGTAAAAAAACACACTTTTATGTTTTCTGTGAAATCTTCTTTCTATCATAAGAACCCTCTGGTGTGCAGGGACCCCAGAGTAGGTCCTTGTATTAAAATTTTTCAGGTGCCTTTACAGTTGGAGATGCAGGACTATAATGCCCCCTCCCATCTCATCATAAAAGCGTTGCTGAGGCCTGTGCCTACTACAGGCACAGATACACCATGCAGCCTGTGGAATCCCAGGGGTACTGCATGTAGGGCAGATATCTGATATAATGGGGTTAATTGTATGCCTGTGGCGGGGTCTCTCGATGTCGGGGGAAACTGATGCTGAGATCCCTGCGCCACCTCTTTTCCAGAAGGCCTGCCAAATTTAGTGCCAATCAGGCACTTAAGTGGACAGTGGCGGGCCTTCCTTAGGATTCAGGACCCTGTCGCCCGAAGTCCCAGCTTTTCAGAGCTGCCAGCCAATCAGAAGCCAGCAGCTGCAGTGCCACTGCAACTGCAGCAACTAGACATCGAGGAGCGGTGCTGGAACCAGGCTTAAGGTAGTTCAGGACTGAAGGGGTCTCGTGGGGTGGGGTCGCAAAGGTCGGGGGGGGGGCGGGTGTAGGCGGTTGTCAGAGAGGGCAGGTGGGTGGTTCCTTGCAGCACCCCCCTTCCCAATGCCTGGACCTTTGTTCAGGCAGTAAGTAAACGAGATACACCACCCCACTTCCCCACCCGGAGCCAGGAAGCAGCCCACACGGTTTTTCCTACCATGCTTCCCGTGCGGCGTTAGGGTTGCCTGCTGCATCCGTGAATTTAACAGCCATTATATCTAGTGGGGAAAATTCTAGAGTCCATCATCAAAGATTTTATAGCAGAGCACTTGGAGAACAGTGGTAGAATCAGACAGAGTCAGAATGGATTTATGAAAGGGAAATCATGCTTGACAAATCTACTAGAATTCAGTAGAGTTGATGAGGGGGAGCCAGTGGATGTGGTTTATTTGGACTTTCAGAAGGCTTTTGACAAAGTCCCACTTAAGAGATTAGCATGTAAAATTAAAGTGCATGAGATAGGGGGTTGTGTATTGCGATGGATAGCAAATTGGTTGGCAGACAGGAAACAAAGAGTCGGGATAAAAAGGGTCTTTTTCCAAATGGCAGGCAGTGACTAGTGCGGTACTGCAGGGATCGGTGCTAGGATCCCAGCTATTCACAAAATATATTAATGATTTAGATGAGGGAACTAAATGTAATATCTCCAAATTTGCAGATGACACAAAACTGGGCGGGAGGGTGAGTTGTGAAGGAGATGCAGGAAGGCTTCAGGGTGATTTGGACAAGTTGAATGAATGGCAGATGCAGTATAATGTGGATAAATGTGAGGTTATCCACTTTGGTAGCAAAAACAGGAAGGCAGTTTATTATCTGAATGTCTATAAACTGAGAGAGGGGAATATGCAACGAGACCTGGGTGTTCTCATACACAAGTCGCTGAAGGTAAGCATGCAGGTCCAACAGGCGGTAAAAAAGGCAAATGGTATGTTGGCCTTCATAGCGAGAGGATTCGAGTACAGGAGCAGGGATGTCTTGCTGCAATTATATAGGGCCTTGGTGAGGCCACACCTGGAATACTGTGTGCAGTTTTGGTCTCCTTATCTGAGGAAGGACGTTCTTGCTACTGAGGGAGTGCAGCAAAGGTTTACCAGACTGATTCCTGGGATGGCGGGACTGACGTATGAGGAGAGATTGAGTCGGTTCGGATTATATTCGTTGGAGTTCAGAACAGTGAGGTGGGGATCTCATAGAAAACTATAAAATTCTAATGGGACTTGACAGAGTCGATGCAGGAAGGATGTTCCCAATGATGGGGGAGTCCAGAACCAGGGGTCATAGTCTAAGGATACGGGGTAAACATTTCAGGCCTGAGATGAGGAGAAATTTCTTCACCCAGAGAGTGGTGAACCTGTGGAATTCGCTACCACAGAAAGCAGTTGAGGCCTAAACATTGTAGGTTTTCAAGAAGGAGTTAGGTATAGCTCTTGGGTTTAAAGGGATCAAAGGATATGGGGCGAAAGCGGGAACTGGTTACTGAGTTGGATGATCAGCCATGATATTAATGCATGGTGGAGCAGGCTCAAAGGGCTGAATGGCCTACTCCTGCTCCTATTTTCTATGTTTCTATGTTTCTATTCCCTGCTCCAAAAGATTATTAAATAGAGTGGGATACAGCATTGAGCCCTGGGGGACATCACTAGTGACCAGATACCACTGGGAAACAACCCTATCTAAAACTATTATTTGCCAACTTTCCTTTAACCAATCTAAATTCCATTTTGTAATATTGCCCTTGCTTCTACATAACTTAATCTTAGCAACTACTGGATGATCTAGGTGATTATTAATAGCATCTCCAATGATGCTTTCCATTAATTTCCCCACCACTGAGACTGAAGGTTAATGACCTCAAGGTCAGTTAGTACATCTTCACATGACATCTCCTACCCACTGCAACACCAACCTCACATGATGTTCAATGGACCACAACCCCATCACTCAGATCGCAGCATGTGTGGCGTTTTGGACTCATGCCTAATATTTGCATACTCCACCTTGCTCTCACACATGCATGCATTGGTTGCAATCTTCCAAAATTCCCTAGATTCTGGAAAGGTCCCAGCATATTGGAAAACTGCAAATGCAACACTTGTATTCAAGAAAGGAGGAAGACAGAAAGCAGGAAACTAAAGACCAGTTAGCCGAACACGTGTCATTGGGAAAATGCCAGAATTCATTAGGGCATTTAGAAAATCACAAGACAATCAGGCAGAGTCAGCATGGTTTTGTGAAATGAAATCGTGTTTGACAAATTTATTAAAGTTCTTTGAGGATGTAACAAGCAGGGTGGATAAAGGTGAACTAGTACAGGTAGCATATTTGGATTTCCAAAAGGCATTCGATAAGGTTACTACACATGGTGTGGGGGTAATAAATTAACATGGATAGAGGATTGGCTAACTAACAGGAAACATGGAGTTGGAATAAATGGGTCATTTTCAGGCTGGCAAACTATAACTAGTGGAGTGCCACAGGGATCAGTGATGGGGCCTGAACGAATTACGATCTATATTAATTACTTGGATGAAGGAACCGAGTGTATTGTAGCCAAAGTTGCAGATGATGTAAAGATAAGCAGGCAAGCAAGTTGGAGGAGGATACAAAGAGTCTGCAAAGGGATATAAATAGTTTAAGTGAGTGGACAAAAATTTGGCAGATGGAGTAAAATGTGGTAAAATGTGAGGTTGTCAACTTGGTGGGAAGAATAGAAAAGCTGAATATTATTTAAATAGAGAGATACTGCAGAATGCTGTAGTACAGAGGGATATGGGTGTCCTTGTACATGAATCACAAAAAGTTAGCATGCAGGTACAGCAAGTAATTGGGAAGGCAAATGGTATGTTGGCCTTTATTGTAAGGGGGATGGAATATAAAAGTCTTGCTACACTTGTACAGGGAATTGGTGAGCTGCAACTAGAGTACTGTGTACAGTGTTGGTCTCCTTACTTAAGGAGGGATGTACTTGCATTGGAAGCAGTTCAGAGAAGGTTCATGAGGCTGATTCCTGTGATGAAGGGATTGTCTTATCAGGAAAGATCAAGCAGGTTGGGCCTACAATCACTGGAGTTTTGAAGAATGAGGGGTCTTCTTCTTCTTCTTCTTTGGCCTCCTTATCTCAAGAGACAATGGGTAAGCACCTGGAGGTGGTCAGTGGTGTGTGGAGCAGCGCCTGGAGTGGCTATAAAGGCCAATTCTAGAGTGACAGGCTCTTCCACAGGTGCTGCAGAAAAATTTGTTTGTCGGGGCTGTTACACAGTTGGCTCTCCCCTTGCGCTTTTGTATTTTTTCCTGCCAACTGCTAAGTCTCTTCGACTCGCCACACTTTAGCCCCGCCTATATGGTTGCCCGCCTGCTCTGGCGAACGCTGGCAACTGACTCCCACGAGTTGTGATCAATGTCACAGGACTTCATGTCGCGTTTGCAGACGTCTTTAAAGCGGAGACATGGATGGCCGGTTGGTCTGATACCAGTGGCGAGCTCGCTGTACAGTGTGTCTTTGGGGATCCTGCCATCTTCCATGCGGCTCACATGGCCAAGCCATCTCAAGCGCCGCTGACTCAGTAGTGTGTATAAGCTGGGGATGTTGGCCGCCTCGAGGACTTCTGTGTTGGAGATACGGTCCTGCCACCTGATGCCAAGTATTCTCCGGAGGCAGCGAAGATGGAATGAATTGAGACGTCGCTCTTGGCTGACATACGTTGTCCAGGCCTCGCTGCCATAGAGCAAGGTACTGAGGACACAGGCTTGATACACTCGGACCTTTGTGTTCCGTGTCAGTGCGCCATTTTCCCACACTCTCTTGGCCAGTCTGGACATAGCAATGGAAGCCTTTCCCATGCGCTTGTTGATTTCTGCATCTAGAGACAGGTTACTTGTGATAGTTGAGCGTAGGTAAGTGAACTCTTGAACTACTTCCAGAGCGTGGTTGCCAATATTGATGGATGGAGCATTTCTGACGTCCTGCCCCATGATGTTCGTTTTCTTGAGGCTGATGGTTAGGCCAAATGAGGGATGATCTTATTGAAACATATAAGATTCTGAAGGGGGCTTGACAGGGTAGATGCTGAGGGAATATTTCCCCTTCTGGGGGAATCTGGAACTAGGGGGCGCAGTTTAGAAATAAGGCATCTCCCATTTAAGATGGAGATGAGGAGGAATTTCTTCTCTCAGAGGGTTGGTAATCTCTGGAATTCACTTCCCCAGAGAGCAGTGGAGGCTGGATCATTGAATATATTCAAAGCTGTGTTAGACAGATTTTTGATCTACAAGGGAGTCAAAGGTTATAGGGGACTGACAGGAAAGTGGAGTTAAGGCCATAAATCAGATCAGTCATGATCTTATTGAATGGCGGAGCAGGCTTGCAGGGCCTCCTTTTTTTTTAATGATTTTATCATTTTATTCCTACCAATGATGCCAGTCTTATACTACCTCTCACTGCTTCCACATACCTCCTGCTATTCAGCTATGGCAGGAACTTCACCCAAACACAATGCAACACAACCACTGATATTCTGCCCTCTCTCCTGCATGCCAAATTTGCCCATAACCATTGGGAGCAGAGTGGAATCAATGGGGACAAGAGAGCCTGCATTTCCTGAGCCCTACAGAGGAGATGATTCTCCACATCATGTGACAGCGCCTGTGGCATCCGGCATCATTGGGAACATTGAGAATGATGGTACGCACCTATCGTTTGCCCTTTCCCAACTTCCAGCACATCCTCATCCTACTATCTGACATGATGACCAAGCTGCAGATGGTGTCACTATGGACTGTTTGCTTTCCTCCCTCCACTACCTCTCTCTCACGTCAACCCTCCCTTTTCTGAATTCCTGCTTTCAGACAGCACAGATCTGCTGCCTGCCAGCCACAGCACCCCCAGAAGGAGGAGAGCAACATCATAGCACTGATGAAGAGACCCTGTCACTTTATCTGACACTTGCAGTCACCAGCTCAGACACTGGCACTGCAAGTACCTTAAAAGCTTGCATAGCGATGGAATCAGCACGTAGTGAGTCATGCAGGCATGAGCATATTTTGCATTAACCACAGGGTGAAGTCACAGACGAGTTCTGCTATAGGGGACTCAGATGAGAACCTCAATGGTGTGGAATAGAGGAGACTGCTGATGATGCTGCACATCGAGATGCTGGGTGCATTTGTTGGCCTGCCAGACAGCCTCCTGTCACCTTCAAGGACCTTAGAGGGGTTTGGCTCCAAGTTGACACAGCGGTTCCCCTCTCCGCAGCCTCTGCTTCATCTCCCTGTCGTATTGCAGATTCAGAGGCACTGCAGCTGCAGCCCCCATACCTGTAGCAGCCTTAGGTGTAGACAGGTCACCAGATCCTCTACCCTCCCTGTGAGGATGCAGCAACAGAGCCTGCCCAGGAACTCACCACAATCCTTCCAAAAATACTCCACAGTGCTTCTATACACTTTACAATAGCAGAAGTTATTCCAAATTACCTGCAAGTTGGGTGCTGGGCCTATTAAATAACATTAGTGCTGGGCACCTTTTGCAGCTGAGCGCATGGTCTTTGATGAGTAACAAACAAATGCACTGAATGGACCTACATGGTCCAAGCTTTTAAATAGTGAGTCAAATCAGCTGGTATGGCTGTTTGATATCATGACAGCATTACTTGCGAGGCTTCTGGTGCACACAGGGAATGCCCCCGCTAGCCTCCTTCCCAGCAAGCGGTGCTACATGAGGCATATCGGAAGTGGCTGGAGGCACTGCGAGCCTCACTTGGAGGCCCTCCAGCTTCCATAGCACCATCTCAAGCAGCGCTACAGATCTGAATTTCGCATCCTAAGTATCTGATCAAATCTTCATTCCTGCTTGAATCATCATCTATAACTCTGACCGTTAGCCTGGAATTGTTATATTTGTTTTTTTAACTGTCCTCTGGCTCATAATTTAAGCAAGTTCTTTCCCATTATTTGGCGACATTCAACTATCCTTTTTTCCAAATTTTAGGTTGCTCTTTTTTTAAATACTAACTGCCTTTATTTCTTTCTCCTTAAAAAAAAAACTCATTTTGTAGGCCTTTCACTGCAGCTCTGTGAAACAGGTCGCTAAGATAATCAATGAAGGAAAGGTTGCTAATTAAGTTGCCTAAGTCCCCATGAAACCATAGGACTTTTACTCATCATAATTGCCTCTTTCTCATCATAATATATAACGCTTCACATCTTTTCAGTGTCCCATTTCCTTTGAGTTGGAATAATCTTCACCCATCTCTCCCTCTCTCTTTGCCATTTTGCCATCATTAAGTTTCTCTCCATTTCAATAAGCCAAATCTTTTGAAAATGTGGCACCAGCATACAATTATCCATAAACTTGTTATGGCCCCACATCTATTAAATCTTAGAATGAAGTCGTCTCAATCAGCAAGGTACCATCCCACCTCTAAGTCATCTAACAGCTTTGGCTCATGAGTGAACAACAAACCTAAGGTTTGCCCATAATTTTCTGTCAAAGTAACAGTGAGGCTAATGGTGCTCAGTTATTTATGCACAAATGCTACAACAACTTCAGGCAGATGCTGGGCTAAACTCAAATAGCTAAAAGTTGCTATCTGAGTTGTACCACCCCACTGCTAGCTTCACAAAAACAGCATTTTGCCGTCTATCTCACCATTGAAATGCATTGAATAGTCTGAAGTTGCTGTATTTGAGCGATAAATACAAATTAAACTCACCACAGAAAGTTAAATCTTGTCAATTCCAGTCTAAATATCCTTTTAACAATATGATAGGCGTTAATTTCTGGCCATCAACATCTCTGATGAAAATTAACTTTTACTAGTGTGGGGTCTGATCTTGTTGGAAATTTTAAAAATGTAAAATTTTAATTTTTTTTACTTTTCCTTTCCATCTCTTTTTACTGCCTCTTCATTCAATCTTTCTTTCTCTCTATTTCTTTTCCTGTACCTGATTTGACATTGAATTCACTCACTCTAATTTTTACTTCCTTCTCTGTCCTTGTACTATTAATTTCATAATCCTTCAATGTGATTGGTTAAGGAAATACACAGTTACTTGCTCTGTTCACTCAAGTTCCAGATGCCCTTTTTTTTAAATCGCTGTGACATTATCAGCTTGTACTTTCAGTAACTTGCCATGCAAAAAGTGTAAAAATCTAAACTTTCAAGGGCAGGTCTAACTAATGGCAGATGCCATTAGATCCCCTGCTACAGCAAATTATGGCCTATTATTCCCTTTAGTTCCAGTTCTCATATAATGAATTAGGAAGCAGTCATCTTGGAGGCCTCTTAATTCTTGTGTCTGTATCTCATTTATCCACTTTGTAAGTGGATAATTGCAATCTCTCATCACAATACTTTGGTTACCTTAATCTGCTGATTTATAGAGCTGCATATCCATTTTTCTCTGTCTTGCTTCAATGGTCTATGACACAGACCTAGAAGCACTGATACTTCTAATGAACTCTAATTAAAGGTAGATTATTTTTCTACTATTATCTCTATTTGCAGTATCATCTCGCTACAATATTTTTATTCCTTTCCTAGCACAGAATGGCCACTCTATCCCTCCAGACCCAATCATTCCTAAACAATGTGTATTGGGTTTTGTGAAATGGAGGTCCATTTTGAAAACTTAGCATTATTTCATTGAGGGCTATCAGCTCAGGATTTAAAACACTGCACCCATTTAAATGAGTACAGGCGCATCTGCAGAATAGAAAACAAAATATTGCAGGAACCTCATGGTTGTAAATAGCTGGGAGGAACCCCAGATTTTCCAACACATCTGTGTCATCCCTTTTGACAGAGGTGAGGACCAGAAGATCAAAACTGTTAGGCACTAAGGGTGCAAAATCTCAGAAGAAAGTAGTTCAAGCACATGGAAAGAGATGGCAGAGATAGTTCATGCAAACTCCACCAGCCTAAGAATTGTCTCATAGTACTAGAAGAGGTTCAATGGCCTAACAAGGGTAACCATTCATACAACACTCTGACTGCTTCTGGTCCCAGAAAAAACTTTTAATAACTTACCTTTTTGGGTCTCTTCTGGCCCATATCCAACTCCTCGCTGGGTTGATTTGCCAGGAAACTTACTGTCACCTAATAAAAACAGCAGTCAGGTCTTAATGACATCATCAAGATCCAACACGTCTACGTTAAAAGGACCCCGCCAGCTTTCGGTGGGTGCCCATGCCACCTGCTTAGTTGAGCAGGTTAAATCAGAACAGGTCAGCGCCTAGCAGCTCCAGGGTGGATAAATGACTTGGGTGATTTTAACTGACCACTCGTCTAGTTTTCACCAAGCAGGTAGAGTTAGAATTGCCCCCTTGGCTTCTGTGAGAGAGATATTCCACTGGAGTTTTTTTTCACCCTGATCCCATAAATAGAATACCCCAATCTCAACCAAATTCTGCAAATTCACAAGGTTAACAAGTCCATGCTCATGGAAAGCATATCCTTTCAGCAGCTCACATTTGAAAGTCAGGAATGTGATGGCCACATTTTTTTGTGTTGCCAGTGGGCGAGTTTTCCCGCCAGGAATGTAGACTTGTAAAGTTAACCCGACAATGCAAAAAACACAGAATAAGAGCTTTTGGGAGGAAGAACAAACATATCACTCGAATCTTAAGCAAGTTTTGTGGAGTTGTAGGCAAATACTATTACAATATTATTTCAGAGGGGCCCTGTGTTTCACTGCATGTAAGCTATGTAATATTTTTCATCCCATGTCAGTCATCAATTGATTCAGCAAATTTTCTACAGTGATGGGCAAACTGCTGTCATTTTTAGTCTGCAGTGGAACTGAGGGGGATATCAATATCACACACTTAATCCATAAGCAACATCCCAGATAATCTATCAATTCTTATCAGTAGTTCATAGATATCGGAACACAATGAAAAAGAGTTCCCAAGGGTTACTTCATGGATCAGTCATCCATTTAGGAACCATACCACTTATCTTTTCTTTCTTATTATGTATTATCAATTTATTATGCAATTCATTATGGTGTCCTTTATTTCAATAGCTTTCACCTTACTTAGGCTTTCAGCTCTCATGAGGGATCTTATCAAATACATTTTGAAAGTCAAGATTCATAACATCTGACAGATGTTCTGTTAAATCCTCCAAGAATTCCAATAAGCTTGATAGATGTGACCTTTCTTTTATTAATTGATAATGACTATTATCTTTATTTTTCATTATATATATTCAAGTGACTTACTTCAAAATGGACTAATTTTATTTCCCTCTACAGATGCCAAAATGTTAGACATATAAGGAGGAATTTTAACCCCCAAAAATAAGTGGTTTGGGAGTGGATGGTGGGGGGTTAAAATTTGTGATTTTTAGAGTGGGAGAAACCCAGCTCCAATGCGTCCTCTTCTGGGTTTAATAGAGGTGGGTTTGGATGCTGGTGAGAAACCTACATGCTGAAGTTGGGGATTTAATAATTAGATCTGAGTGGGGTACCTACTGATGCAATTAACATTCTTAAGAGACGTCAATGAGCTCTTTTTAAATTGTTTTTAACTTGGCTCCAAATTTAACGTGAACAGGACAGGTTTCCAGGGCCAGAGAAACAGAAGCAAGTTTAAGCAGTGGGTATTTAAACTTTTCATCGTTCCATCTGAATAAAAGCTCACTTTTTGCAGCCGATATCTCTAATGTTAGACAGTAAGTGCTTGTGAGGATTCAGTTTTTTCCAATCGTTGAGGATTTCAAACAGACAAGTTCCAGATGGGAGTTGCATTGGATGCGTTTGAAAGCACATCAGAAGAGGAAAACCATCACCATGCAACAATGACATGTTGTGGTGTGATCAGCACATGCTCAGGAGAGAGGTGTACAGGACGGAGGTGCACAGGAAGGTGATATACAGGAGAGAGACTGAGGTTGCAGGAGGCAGTACCCACGCCACAGGGTTTACAGACAGAGGTCAGCTTCCTTGACCACTCAGGAGAGAAGTGCTTCCATAGCTGAGGTTGTCTCTTTATGTGATGACCTTCTAGAAGTAAACTTACTACCTGCAGGACATGGTGGCCACTCATTACCAATGGCTGTGAAGGTGACCGCGCCCCCGCTCCCTTCCCCCCCAAAAAATCTTTTTTTTGCCTCCGGATCCTTCCAGGGTGCCACAAGTGACATATCCAGGATCTCCAAGTTGGCTGCACCGAACTGCATAAGGCAGTTCACTGATGAGTTGTTTCCCAGGGCTGACAATTATGTAAATTTCCCCTGTGGTGACAACAGCCAGAATGAGTGCGCACTAGGATTCAACACTCTTGCTGGATTCCCAAAAGTACAAGGTAACATCAACTGCACACATGTAGCAATCCAAACACCATCACTGCAGACAGCAGTTTTTCTAAAAGAGATATTTGTTCACCAATGTACAGCTGCTGTGCAACTAGAAGAGGAGGTTCATGCAGGTCTGCACCAGATTCCCTGGCTGTTTTAATGATGCCTTTCTATTGCAGCAGTTCTTCAAACTTGACTCATGACACCTGTAAGGAACCCCACCAAGAGGTGCAGCAGCACTACAGCAAGAGCCACATGAACACCGGGTGTGTCACTGAATAAGCCATCAGAATGTTGAAAAAGTGTTTCAGGTGCCGAATGTAGATCTGGAGACACCTTTCAGTCATCCCAGCGAGGGTGTGCTGCATCCTGCACAACATTGCACAGTGGAGAAGATTGGAGGTGGAGAAGGCCGAAGTAGATCATCATTTATCTGCGGATGAGGAGAAATGGAGGACAAGGAGAAAGAGAGGGAGGAGGATGAAGATGGGGCACCCATTGCCAGGCCAGCTGCTTACATTGCTGCCCGTGTTGCCAGGGATACCCCAATATCGGGAAGGTTCAACTATTGTGAAACATAACAAACACTCTCTGCTCACAACACCAGCACCAGCCTTCACCACACTAAAAATCCTTCAACCAGTCATCTGCTCAATGTGTCCCATCACATAATGGCATTCCTCATGAAACAAATAAAAGGGCAAGCTGACATTTGGGACACATAATGGGCAAGGCGTAGAAGTGGTGTGACTCAATAAATTTTCTGTGCCATTATAAAAAAAGGAAACTTAACAACATAACATTTTGTCAAACACCTGTGTTCATACTGTTAGTAGCTTACAATTTCATCAACTTATGCTTCCTACTGCTTCTACAGGGTACATCCAGTGTGGGTTCATGAGAGGTAGAGACAGGCTACTCAGATTAGCCTGACTGTTGAGATGCTTTAGGTTATGCCCTCTGAGTTTCAGAGTCCCTGTGGGACCCGCCTACTGTTCCATCTGCACCCGGGGAGGGCCAAACTCACCGTCAGGAGACAAAGGCAGCATGTCTGTTACTGGCTGAGAGGGTGGGAAGTAGGGGAACATGAGTGAGAAGTGGGAGTGCTTTGAGTTAAGTTCCTACTTCTATGGCCCCTTTCACCATCATCCTTCTCCTGGGCCATTGCAACATCACTGCTGCAGACCAGCTTGGTTGAGATCAGTGATACCTTGTAAGGCCACATATAAGCTTTTGTCATCTTGTTTAAGGTGGCATCCAAAATCTGAATGGCCATCAGCATGAACTAATTTGAAAACTGTGCTTGAAGATCTACGGAGTCAACCTTTCTCTCCACTGCAAACATTCTCACAATTCCCTACACCTTCAATCCACCAGTGATCGAGTTGGATTACTCCACTCTTTCTGCTATTGTGAAGCATCTGCATGGCAGATCCTGGCTAAGCTGCCGAAGCATTCTTCTTCTTCTCAACGATAGCCCCCAGGGTTACATACGAACATCGGAATTAAGAGCAGAAGTAGGCCATTCGGCCCCTCAAGCCTGCTCCACCATTCAACAAGATAATGGCTGACCCGTTTGTGTCTCGAATTCCACACTCCCATCTATTCCCAATAATCTTTGATTCCCTTGCCTAACAAGAATCTATCTACCTCTGCCTTAAAAATATTCAATGACCTCGCTTCCATCACCTTCTGAGTCAGAGAGTTCCAAAGTCGCACAACCCTCGGAGAGAAAAAAATTCTCCTCATCTCTATCCTAAAAGGGCAAAACTTAATTTTAAAACAGTGCTCCCTAGTTCTTGACCCACCCACAAGAGGAAACATCCTTTCCACATCCACCTTGTCAAGACTGTTCAGGACCTTACATACTTCAATCATGTCTCCCCTCAGTCTTCTAAACTCGAGTGAAAACAAGCCCAATCTGTCCAACCTTTCCTCATAAGACAACCCATTCATTCCAGGTATCAATCTAGTAAACCTCCTCTGAAACTCTTCCAATGCATTTACATCTTTCCTTAAATACGGAGACTAAAACTGCACACAGTATTCAAGATGTGGTCTCACCAATGCCCTGTATAACTGCAGCATAACATCCTTACTTTTATTTTCAATTCCTCTCGTAATAAAGGATAGCATTCCATTAGCCTTATTATTTGCTTACCTACATAATAACTTTTTGTGACTCATGCACTAGAGCATCTAGATCCTTCTGCACCTCAGAATTCTGCAGTTGTTCTCCATTTAAGTAATACTCTGCTTTTTTATTCTTATTAGTTCACCTACCATGTCATCGCTCCCCTTATCTAAGTCATTGATATAAATTGTAAAAACCTGAGGCCCCAGCACAGACCCCTGTGGGACTCCACTTACCACATCCTGCCAATCAGAAAAGGACCCATTTATGCATACTCTCTGTTTTCTGACAGCCGGCCAATTTTCTATCCATGCTAATATATTACCCCCTACACCATGAGCTCCTACTTTGCGCAATAACTTTTTATGTGGCAACTTTTCAAATGCCTTCTGGAAATCCAAGTACAGTACGTCAACGGGCTCCCCTTTATCCACAGCACATGTTACTCCTTCAAAGAACTCCAGAAAATTGGTTAAACATCATTTCCCTTTCACAAAACTATGCTGACTATTCACGATTACCTTGATGTTTTCTAAGTGCCCAGCTATAGCCTCCTTAATGATCGATCCTAACAACTTCCCTCGACAGACATCAAGCTAACTGGCCTATAGTTACCTGTTTTCTGCCTCCCTCCTTTCTTGAATAGAGGGGTTATATTTGTTCAGCATCGGTGTCCAGCTGAGTAGAGCTTGGAGAGGATTGCGCCCCCTGATATGGACTCTATATCTGTCCCTGTCACCAGCATCTGCTCCTGCTCAGTTGTGAGGAGTGAATCACAAAGTGAAAATCCAGCTGTCTAAGTGGACCCACGGAAGTGCGAGTACCTGTACTGGTGCATGGCTGTAGGTCCTGTGATGGTGCATACATACTATGGGCTTCTAATCATCTGACTGTGAAAAGCCGCAGACTAATATGCAGTTGGAATCTGTATTAATTTCACTGCTAACAGTTTTGTGAAAAGACATGCAACTGCAATTAAACGATCTTTGTAAAAAAAACAGAAAATTATGTTCATATTCCAGCTGCTTTGTCAACTAGAAATATTACACCAATAAATATGATCAGCTGCTGCAGAAGCAAAGTATCCGTGAACATGTGTCAATGTGTAATAGTTGAAAAACCATGACAACAGCACAGATTTCCTCACTAGTCCTGCACAAACACATGCAAAACAAACCTTGCAGCCAGAAGTTAGAGCAGTTACATGGTGGGGTCA
The DNA here is from genome assembly GCF_036365525.1 of Heterodontus francisci. Lineage (NCBI taxonomy): Eukaryota > Metazoa > Chordata > Chondrichthyes > Heterodontiformes > Heterodontidae > Heterodontus > Heterodontus francisci. Next base: position 136,040,657 of record NC_090376.1, on the reverse strand, counting down.
CCTTTGCATTTAAAGGACCACACCAAAAGCCAAGGATGGCAGAGGGGTGCTCTAGGGTGGTCCCACAGTTCAGCGAAGCCTCCCTGGTCACACTCCCCCAGGCTGTGCTGGAAAGGCGGGAGGTCCTTATCACTAGTGATGGTAAGAAGAGGGCCTCCCACCTGAACAAGGCAGCCTGGCTGGAGATGGCAGAGGAGGTCAGTAGCCGTGGGGTCATCTGGCTTCAAAGGGTCCAACCAGAAGGGGACGAACGATAATGCCCTCAGCCCGCCGGGCCCTTCTAGGCCTCGTGTGCACAGGGTACGACTGCCAAAAAGCAATCATATCAGCAGCCTTCCTACAGTCAGGCTGCTAGTGCAGAAGTGGTACCGCGTAGGAGCGTCCACAAGCATTTCCAAAAAGCATCGTGACACAAATGGGTCTGCATGCATAACACAAAACTGTAGAAAGGCCGAAATCAAAATGATCTTCACTAATGTGTGTATTGCTTTTACTGTGTGAATGAAGTGTGCCAGCATGTACCGATCGTGGCTCCTCCCATTACATCAATAGCCCTTCAGAACTGCCAATGTATGGAATAACATCATTCCTATGCCAGTATCACTCATGTGCATTTCCACGGATGCAGTAGTATGGACAATCTGCTGCCAGTATTGGTGGATGCAAAGATGTTGCTGATGTGGACTGTTGCACAACAGGTGAACAAGGGTGCCGTGTGACATGCAGAGCCCACAGTGGCTCTTATGGCATGGAGAACCTTTGATCAATGAGGCGCTGCCGTGCATCCCTAGCTCGCTGCTCGCCCTGCATGCAGTTCCTGGATGCTCTCCGTCCTCCCATGTGCTTTTCTTGCTGTAAGTCCTCAGCATCCTCATCATCCAAGGATGAGTCCTGCTCATGTCTCTCCTCATCCTGAAAGGCCTCCCCCCTATTAAGTGTGTAGTTGTGCAGAGCACAGCAGACAGCAACGATACGAGCTACCCTTTCAGGTTCGTACTGCAGGGCACCACCCGATCTATCCAGGCAGTGGAATCATGCCGATCGCTTGCTCAATGGCTGCTCTTGTAGCTCCATGGCTGGCATTGTATCTCTCTTTTGCAGCAGTTCTGGGATGTCTCACTGATGTCAGGAGCCATGTCTGCAAGGGGTAGCCCTTGTCTGCAAGAAGCCACCCCTCCATCTGAGCCATTTCAGCGAGCAGCAATGGCATCTTTGACTGACGCAGGATGAAGGCATCATGGCAGCTGCCTGGAAAGCGGGCACAGATTTGCATGAATCATTTCTAGTGACCACATAGGAGCTGCACATTGATTGAGTGGAAGCCCTTACGGTTTATGTATTGAGCTGGTCGCCCAGCAGGAGCCTTGATGGCCACATGGATGCAATCTGTGACCCCTTGCACCTGTGGGAATCCCGTGATGGAGCCAAAACTGGTGGCCCTCTGGGCTTGGCTTTCAGCGTCCGTCATGAAGTGGATACAGTCACCAGCCCTCCAGAACAGGACATCGATGATCTCCCTGATGCAGCAGTGCACTGCTGCTGTATGACCCCACAAAAGTCTCCGGTGGGCCCCTGAAATGATGCAGAGGCGTAAAAATTGGGAGCTGCTGTCTCTTTGAGGGCCACAGGCATAGGATGTCCCCCGAAGCCCCTGGGCTGCAGGTCATCCTTCAGCAGGACACAGAGATGTGTCACTGCCTCGCTCGATATCCACAATTGCCTCTGACACTGACGCTGTGACATAGAGTCAGAGAATCATAGAGGATACAACAACATTATCAGCCTACTGCTGAAACCTTTGATCTTGGCAACAGGGTTATACATGTGAAGAGTGGCACCACATGACCACATAAAGATTGTACAAGCTGCATTGATCAGCACACAAAAAATATAAGCTTCACACGTCTACCATCTCTGACACTCTCCCCACTTACAGGATGACTCGAGTACCATTGCTCCTTCACAGACAGAGGCAATCAATGGCACAGAGTTGCCAACCATTATGGAGGGTGGAATTGCAGTGGCTCCCTACACATCTGGAGAATATCCCCCCTCTCTCCTCTCTTCCAGTCTGCAGAGTGAGACCCCTGTAATTCCCCCTCCCTCCCTCCTCCCTTCCAGTACGCAGAATGAGACCCCTAAATATCTGGACTTACCTTCGCTGGTGAAAACTTCTACTTCTGATAACCCGTCTGGTTTTCTGTTCGTGAACAGGGTGGCACATGACGGCCACTTGTTCAACGTAAAATGCGGACGTGCGGAGCAAGAGGCGGCGGGCTGCATAATCAGGAGAGGTAAGTACCGTTTTGAATATGGTAATTGGGATGTTGCTGCCGAGTGGCGGGGGGCCGCACCGAGGTCGACCCCACCGCCACCGGTAATATGCGGCGGACCCTTCTCGACATCGGGGGTCAAGGCGGGCCTCTCCCTGCAGAGTTTTACCAGCCCCCCGCCTCGACCCGCTTCATCGAGGGGTCAGTAAATTTCAGTCCCTTGTCTTTGTTGTGTTAAAATACATTCACTTCTGCTGCTTGTGTATGAATAGAATCAAAATTGGGTTTAAATTATCAAAAGTATAGATGCAAAATTGCAGTCGCACTGAAAATAAAGAACAAAGCATTTACTGCACTACATAAAATTTCTCAAAATATGGCTCCTAACACAAATGCCTCAGGTATATTGTGATCAAGTGGAGTCTCTCAAATGAAGCAACTAAGATACTAATGACATACAAATTTAATTTCCACAGCTGGAACGAATGAGGTGTGCAAGGTTAATTGGTCACATCTATTTTTTTTCCTTGTTTCAACATCAAATTAACTTCCACTTATTTACTTGAAGTATTGTAATATTCTGCTGATTACGGGGAGTGAGTGAGTCTTTCGGAAATTATAGCAAAGGCCAACATATATGTCAGTTGTCATGATGCACTGTTTACTTTTCTCAACTTATAGCAGCAAATTGTAACCATTGAGTACTAATTTATTTATATAATTAAATTATTTGTACAAGATATAGAGTAGACCTATGGGAAACAAATGGAAAATGAGTTCTGTGAGTGCAGAATATTTAATAGTTCATGAGTGATGCAAATCTTGGTAGAGTATTCTATTTAAATTACTGATCTACAATTATAGTTTTGAGATTATTAATGTAATTTTACATTATCTTTGGTGTCATTCGACTGAGGACTGTGTCATGCTAGGCCCCCACCTGCCAAGAATGAGGCACATCAATTTTGTCACGAACATTGATGTTAAGCTGTTGATGGAGCGAGGAAATGACTTGTTAAACAGATCAGCCATGGCTGGAAAAAAACATCGTTATTCTAACAGACATCAATGGTGAGGAAGCGCATTCTAGGGCCTGCTAAGGAGGATACAATCCACAAGGGCCAGGACTGGTGGTCACATGACTACCTGGCTGTTCCAGGGTTTTCTTTTGAACAGGCCACAGAGAGTTGGATGTCAGAGTGTCTGTTTGCTCCTGGACTGAGAAGATCTCTCCTGTCTGCTCCCATCTCTTTCTCACAAGCCTCTGAATCCACTGAAGACACATGAACCCCAAGAGAGAAAAGTTTCCTAAAGTGAACAAGGTTTAAGAAGAATACTGGACCCCAACAAAAAGCAAGAACTATCTACAATGAAGGACTCTACAGTGAGCTCAAAGAACCAAAACAACAACTCTTCAGATATTGCCTCAAACATTTCCATTTTATTTTTCTTCTGCTCTTTTCTGTCTCAATTTGCATATGTGTATCCCATATACATGCTAGCGTGGGGTATGTCAAATTAGAGTTTAAGTTTAACAAATTCCAACTTTTCTTCTTTAAGTCTGAGAAAGCCTGTTTGTGCTGGTTTCTTTGCCTTATAATTGGAAAGTGGTGAACAAGGATTCACCAAGGGGGAGCTAACAGCACAGTGTGTTTAAAATTAAACCCTATTACAGTAAGATCAGGTGAAGGCTGAAAGGGAACCCTAGACCTTTTTCTCATAACAGAAATTTGGGTGCTAGCATCCAGGATAGAGCCACAGACAAATGAGAGAAATTGGAAGGGGGAAGCCAAATTGTTCCCAAGCAGAAAAAGAGCAAGATTTCAATACAGGTTTTTTGTGGTTGTGTGTGATTGAATATAAACGTGTCTGCAACTGAGGTGAGTAGCTCTCCAAGCCAGGGTGAAGTAACTTGGGATAAGTTAAAAGCACTGTCTATGGAGGAGTTGAGGTAAATGGCTGAACAGTGTGGGATCAGTATAGGTGGCAAGGCTAGAAAGTCTGAACTCCTAAGACTAGTCGTCAACCATTTTCCTTTGAATCTGACGAAGCAGAAACAGGGTTAGAAGCAGACCCAGACAGAATACTGCTAGCAAAGATACAATTGGAACAAAGGAAACTTGAATTAGAAGACAGGGAAAGAGAAAGAGAGAGATAGGAGAGGGAGAAAGAGAGAGCCTTCCACAAGGAAAGTGAAGAAAAACAAAGATAGGAGAAGGAACAAGAGAGAGAGGAGAGAAAGAACCTTTCAGAAAGAATGTGAAGAAAGAGAGCTAAGGCGGCTTGAGTTAACTAGGGGGTGACAGAGTAACCCCACTGAAAGCAGGGCCAATATGGAGGAGCGGAACTCAGGGCTGGGTACAGAATTGTTAAAACTAGCTCAATTAATTCCGAAATTCAATGAGGAAGATGTAGAAGATTTTTTGTGTCCTTTGAGAAACTGGCAAGGCAGCTAAGAAGGCCAGCTAAGACCTGGCCTCTTTTACTACAAAGCAAGCTAACTGGAAAATCCCATAAGGTTTATTCCTTGCTGCCAGATGGGAGTTCATCAAATTATGAGCTGACAAAAAGTGCTATTCTTGGGGCATATGAATTAGTACCCGAAGCCTATTGCTAAAAGTTTAGAACCCTCAAGAAGCAAGCTAATCAAACTTTTCTGAAGTTTGAAAGAAGTAAGCAGCTGGCTTTTGACCAGTGGCTGAGGGCTCTTAAAGTACAGCTTAACTATGAGAATCTCAGAGAAGTAATTCTATTAGAGGAATTTAAACATTCTCTCCCATTCCCCATATAGACCCATGTAGAGGAGCAGCGGGTTCAGACAGCCCGGCAAGCAGCCGTTGTGGCTGATGAGTTTTCTCTAATTTATAAGTCGGTTTCCCAGGGGACAACCTCTCGTAATCACCCCCACAAATCCAAAAAAGACAAAGGGTGTGAAAGTGATAGGAACTCAAGCAATCCTGGGAGAGAAAGGAAAGCAGGAGACCCAGGGGGCCCGCCTCTAGCCAAAAAGGAAGGTGCTGTGAGCAAGAGTGAGACCCGGAGACCTGTGTGCTTCCATTGTAATAAAGCAGGGCATTTAAAAGCTGACTGCTGGAAACTAAAGGGAAAGCTGGTAGTGTTAATCAGGATGCATCCACTCAATGAAGACGGGACCCTGATGGAAAGTACAGCAGAATAAGCTGTGGCTTTAACTGCAGTGAGAGTAAGACCCATGAAGCTTACTGCTGCAAGTGCAGGAAAATTTAATAGGATTCCTGAGGGTTATCAGGGTTTTGTGTCTGAAGGGAAAGTAACCCCATACCCTTCGAGTGGGGCAAGCAAGCCCATAGTAATTCTCAGGGACAAAGGGGCCACTAGATCCATTTTATGGGGAAAAAAACCTGACCTTTCCCCCACAGCATGCAATGAATACCAGAATGGTGGTGAATGGTATTGGAGGGCAGTGTATGTCTGTACCTGTAAACGGGGTGCACCTGAAGTGCGACCTAGTTTCGGAACCGGTGACCCCGTAAAATGTGAAAAGTTAGATCCACATCCTCCTATGTAAATACAGACACTAGAAGCACCCCACCAGTGTTGCTAACAGCATTTACAGGAACCTGCAGAGCCAGAGAAATACCTCTCGTGGGCAGAGAAACAGTGATAGTGATGCCTCACCTAGTCCAAGTGCCAGAGGTGAGTGCAGTAGAGTCTGCACAAATACCTGCAGGCAGGAATGTCCTCTGGGGCAAAGGGAAAATTAGCAAAGAATCCTCCCCCACAGTCAGCAAAAAGAAAACCACCCATCCCTCTAAAGTCAAAAGCCTTTGCATGACTCAGCAAAGCACTGAAAGAGAGTTTAGGATAGACCCGCCCACTACTGACTCACCTGAGAAAAAAAATTCCAGCTTAGGGATAATTAAATTGAAACTCCTCCCCCACCCTTTTTCAGACCTTAACAGGAACAAAGACACTAGGCAGTCATGGAAATGGGCAAACGGAAGAGAAACTTCCCCCTAAAAAAACACATGTTGTTTTGGGATGCCAAAAAGGGGTGATTTGAATAAGTTTTAGGATTTATGAATGAATGAGAGAAATGCATGTTTTTTTCTGTGTCTTATATTCTTCTATCAACCCTTTTTATGAAATGTGCTTTTCTCAAACCGCATTTCATTCCGCTGGGTATAGCGGTGTCATGCTGGGCCCCCATCTGACAAGAATGAGGCACATCAATTTTGTCATTAACATTGATTTTTAACTGTTGTTGGAGCGAGGAAATGACTTCTTCAACAGATCAGCCATGGCTGGAAAAAAACATTTACATACTAACAAACATCGAAGGTGAGGAAGCGCATTCCAGGGCCTGCTAAGGAGGATACAATCCACACGGGCCAGGACTGGTTAGACCAGCTGGTCACATGACTACCTGGCTGTTCCAGGGTTTTCTTTTGAACTGGCCACAGAGAGTTGGATGTCAGAGTGTCTGTTTGCTCACGGACTGAGAAGATCTCTCTCCTGTCTGCTTCCATCTCTTTCTCACAAGCCTTTGAATCCACTGAAGACACATGAACCCCAAGAGAGAAAAGTCTCCTACAGTGAACAAGGTTTAGAAGAATTTTGGATCCCAACAAAAAGCAAGATCTACCTACAATCAAGGACTCTGCAGTGAGCTCAAAGAACCGTAACAACAACTCTTCAGATATTGCCTCAAACATTTCCACTTTATTTTTCTTCTGCTCTTTTGTGTCTCTATTTGCATTTGTGTATCGCATATGAATGCTCATGTGGGGCGCATTGTGTATCCATAGGCATTAACCGAATTAGAGTTTAAGTTTAATAAATTTCAATTTTTCTTCTTTAAACCTAAGAAAGCCTTTTTGTGCTGGTTTCTTGGTCTTATAATTGGAAAGTGGTGAACAAGTATTCACCAAGGGGAGCTAAAAACCTGGTGTGTTTAAAATTGAACCTTGTTACAGTAAGACCAGGTGAAGGCTGAAAGGGAACCCTAGACCTCTTTCTCACCTGGCTGTCACAACTGCTACAGGTATGGAGAGATGGTCAAAGACCAGAATCAATTTAATTTTCACAATTCAGCACCAACTACAAAATATTCACTCTTTGCTGTGTTATCAAGAATTATATAAAATGCTAAGTTGAAATTAGATAAAGAGTGAATAGCTCTTGGATTTATCCCTTTGACCTGGCAGTGTTTTAAGCAAAAGATTATCTCTCATTTGCCTCTTCCCCTGTTGCCCATTTCCATACTGGAAATTCATGTGGATTTGTATGAAAAAATACATATTCTGAGCACGTATTTCATGTAATTTGGTTCAATGGGTAAGATGATAGTACCAGTGTGATTGAAGGTATTTTTCTAGACAATTCTTCTAGGAGCACATCTTGTTGAGTACATACCCCAATATCTTTCCCTCAAGTTGTTAACACAAAAGGGGTCAAATTTAAGCATTTATTTTGGTAATCCAGTTAACTATGCACCATTTGGATATTCAGGTAACTACGTATCATCCTGGGCACTGTAAAAGGTTGGGAGTATTAATGAATTCCAAGTTTTCTATTTCCACATGATGTTGTTTTCTCTGGAGGCCCTTACAGCTACTATAAAGAATATATTAGAATGATTATTAGGAGCAATTCATATAGCTATTTGCCTTTATGCACCTACTTAATTCAGAAACCATCAAGTCCTTTTTAAATGAAGTAATTCTCCAGAGTTTTTAGATTTTATGTATACATCTGTTCCATAATTTCCATTTGATGCTGCTGACGTTGATCATTGAAATTCTTGGAGGACACCTCAGAGGTTACAATATAAATCCTGAACCATGGGGCCAGAAGTCTGATAAATTATTTGTTGCCAATGGAGTTCAAAAGTGGTGCAGTTCATCCACAAAAATACTGACCACAAAAGCTAATTTCAGAAGTAATAAATCCTTCACTTTGCTTGCCTTTCTAACAGTATCACTTAAAATTAAACAAAAGACCTGAGTTAACCTTTAATGCTCAGTTGATAAAGGTGGTATATAATTGAAACATTCAGACCAGAAGATCTCAAGTTCAACTCCTGTTAGTGTTAAGTTATGTCTACAGCAATGCATTTGGCCTGGTTACCCTTGGTTGAGGGAGAGGCAAAATACTGAGACTTCCTTCTCATGTTCACAAGTCAATGATCCCTGATGGAAATCATAGGAGTGTGGACATCAGCATAGGACAGGACAGGAGTGGGTTCAGCTGTGGAGTAACATTGAGTAAAAATCAAACACCTGATTAAAGAGATAATGGAAAATTGGAGAGTTGTTTGTCACTAGGTCACTGTTGCATACTTCCTAGTAGTAGGCTGATGAACATCGCTTAGAGAGGAGGGACAATAGGGAGTAGGTTCTTGCTTCACTCCTAACAATTCAAAATAAATAAATACAACATAAAGGGAAAACAGCAGATATGTGGAAAATGTGCAACAAGTGAATATAATGTGGCACATATCAGGTTCTGAATCAAAACTGTAGCAAATAAGGAGAAAAGCAACCCATTGCAAAACCCTCTTTAATTTAAAATATAAGACACAGGTGGGCTGACTTTTACCAGCCCCTCGACACCGTGGGTTGTGCCGGGAGGCCCGTAAAATGCTAGCGGGAGCGGCCTGCCATGACCCATGACGTCGAGAAGGCCCCGCTGGATATTAGTGGCAGTGCCAAGGCCTTGGTGTGGCCACCCCCACTACCGTCAGGCGGCGGAGCCTTCATTAAAATATAGAAATTAGCCACATGACCATGCAAATAAACTTACCTGCCGCTGCCGGCTGTCCCACGCCGATTTTACGGCCAACTAGCCACAACTCACATGCGTTTTGAACTCTGTTGGAATTCCGAGGCGAGACACTGTTGGGGAGTGGGGACGAATAAAATTATCAGGGCGGGGGGCAGGGGGGGTAATTGCGGAAAACTATTCCTATTGGTTGTGGGGATGGTGGGAAGGGTTTGAGGGTTTGAGATACTGAACTTCAGGGTGGAAAGTTCAGAATTTCAAAAAGTGTCTTTTTGGGGGGATAGGTTAATTTATGTGTTTAGGACTCAGTGGGGAAGTGGGATAGGGGATTCAATGTTACATTAAAAATTTATCAATGTTTTTAAGCTCCTTTAAATACTTAAGTATATCCTGAAGAGCTTGAAGCCCTTTAAAAATAGTGCCGGCACCTGTGCAGTGGTGCCGGATGCCGATGCCGGGGACATGGCAGCCGCCCTCTCGAAGTCATCGGGTGCGGACGCTCAGCCCCCTTCATTGAAATCAGCCCCCGCGCGTAATATCGAATATCGCAAGGGTTCTGCGGCGAGACTTCTGTGTTGGAAGGCTGCTGCCTTCACAGCCTGCCGCCATGCAACGCAGCACGCTGATAAAATTAAGTCCACTGGGTTTTTTTTTGGCTTCAACAGATACAACTAATGGTAGCTTTTTTTCCCTTACAGATGATGAGGACTTTTTTTTGCTGAATATTAAGTATTTGTGATAATTTTTGTAGGGGATTTTTGATCCTATGAAAGCAGCATACAATCTCTCGTATCAAAAAAGAAGATGGATAGGATAGGAGGGCATGTCCCAAGAAAAGAAAGGAAAAGGGGGCTGAGGAACATAAGGAAATAAAAGCAGGAACAGGCCATAAGTCTCCTCGAGCCTGCTCCGCCATTCAATAAGATCATGGCTGAATGTCTATGTCAACTTCACTTTCCTGCCCTACCCCTACAACCCATGATTCCCTTAGTGTCTAAAAGCCAATTGATTTCAGTCTAGAATATACTCATTGACTGAGGACCCACAAACCTTTGGGTAGAGAATTCCAAAGATTAATAACCCATTGAGCAATGAAATTCTTCCTACCAAAGTGGATAATTCTATACTTCTCCACATTATACTCCTCCAGCCACCTTTTACCGCACTCATTTATCTTGTCTATATCCCTTTGCAGCCTCTTCAAGCTTAATTTTCCCTTGAATGCAGGGAACCCAACATCAGGACCCTTTCTATGTCCGGATCCCATGCATTTCAGTAGCGTGTCCACTGGCTTAATTTTACAAGAGGCAGAAAATTAGTAGGCTGCTTCCATCTTGCCATCCAATGAGGGATAGTGAGAGGGCTGTGGAAACGGGATGGCCAATTAGGAGCTGCATGTAGGAGTGCAGCTACAGTGATCTGGGTGCAAGGGGGAGATTGGCAAAGGGAGGAAGGTGAGGATGAAGCAATCTCAGTGGCAGCAGATTACAAGGGAGACTGCTGCATTGGCAAGCCTCTGCCTACCTTTGACCCCAGGCTGACTGCTGTCTTCCGATTATTTACCAAACTCATGTCTCTTGGCATTTCTTCACGGACAAAGATTTTGGGAAGGTTGTAGTCATCGATTGCAGGCCCGCTGGTGGCTAGTGAGGCCTATCCACGACCGGCAGATTCTGCCACAGTGGGTACAAGTGAAGGTGTAGTCACTGCTGGGGGCAATTAGATCTATCCTTCTGCTCCTTTTGTCTTTCATGCTGCTTCTTCGGTCAGTCTCAAAGGTGTCTGTAGCCCTCCTGATGTAGCATCTCCAGGCATCATGATCTATGGCCTGCGCTTCCCACTGGCGATGGTCGATGAGGCCCTTCTGTTCCTTTTACCCGTGATCAGCTCTCCGTACAACACGATCTTGGGCAGGAGATTGTGGTTCATCTGGGCAACGTGACCTGTCCAACGCAATTGGCTTTGCAGGAGGATGGCCTTGATGCTGGTGATGTTGGCTGTTTCCTATCTTCAATGTTTGTGATGAGGTCCTGCCAGCGGATCTTAAGGATGCTGCGGAGGCAGCGCTGGTGGAAACGTTGGAAGTGTACTCAAAGTGTACAAAGCCATAGTCCTCACCACCCTTCAGTATGGTGCTGAGTCATGGGGTGGCACAGTGGCGCAGCGGTTAGCACCGCAGCCTCACAGCTCCAGCGACCCGGGTTCAATTCTGGGTACTGCCTGTGTGGAGTTTGCAAGTTCTCCCTATGTCTGCATGGGTTTCCTCCGGGTGCTCCGGTTTCCTCCCACAGCCAAAAGACTTGCAGGTTGATAGGTAAATTGGCCATTATAAATTGCCCCTAGTACAGGTAGGTGGTAGGGGAATATAGGAACAGGTGAGGATGTGGTAGGAATATGGGATTAGTGTAGGATTAGTATGAATGGGTGGTTAATGGACGGCACAGACTCGGTGGGCTGAAGGGCCTGTTTCAGTGCTGTATCTCTAAATCTAAAATCTAAATCTATACCGCCATCATGTAAACCAATCTCATGTAAAGCTGGAGCTATTGTGTTTTGCTGCTGTGCACTGGTCTCCTGTGTGCTGGCAAGATATGCACACTGCAGGGGGCCTGGTCGCCTCCAGGAAAATTAGAATGGTGCAGAATAGCAGCCTAATTACCTAATCACCTTGCTTAATTAGCATCCCGCCACTGCCAGCCATCAGCGCTGCGATGTCGACCCTGGTAAAACTGCACGGAGACAGGAACACATCAGGGAGATGGCCCAACATGTTTTTTTTCTGCCACTTTTAAGGCCCCCCACCTCCAAACCTAACTGTAAGGTGCTGGGAAAATTCAGCCTTTGTGTCCTCCTCAGAGCTTGGTTTCCCACTTAGCTTGGTCCCCTGGTCTATGTCATCAATATAGATTGTTAATCACTGGGAACCAATCACTGATCCTCGTGGAACTACTTAGACCCTGACATCCTACTCTCTGTTTTCTGTCTATTAACCAAGCGTCAAGCCATGCTAATATATTACCCACAATCCCATGAACTCTGATCTTATGTACCAATCTCCTGTATCTTACCGAATACCTTCTGAAAATCCAAATATACGACATCCATTGGTTCCCATTATCTACACCTTCAAAAAACTCCAGTCAATTTATCAAACACAATTTCCCTTTCATAAAACCATTTTGACTCTGCCTAATCATATTGTGATTTTTCAAGCATTGTGTTACCATGTTCCTAGTATTGGTATCAGGCTAACTGGCCTATTGTTCTCTGTTTTCTATCTCCCCCCTTTCTTGAACAGCGAGTTAACATTTGCTACCTTCCAATCCATGGGAATCGTTCCACAAACTAGAAAAATCTGGAAGATCAAAAACAATGCATCCACAATCTCTGCAACCACCTCTTTCAAAACCCTAGAGTGTAGGCCATCAGGTCCAGGGCATTTGGTGACTTTTAGTCCCAATAATTTTCCAGTACATTTTTCTTTAGTAATACGATTAACATTAAGTTCCTCATTCTCATTAGATCCTTGGTTCCGCATAATTTCCGGTATGTTCTTTGTACCTACTACTTTGAAGACAGACACAAAGGGCTGGATTTTATTATCCCACTGCCAAGAATGGCAGCGGGTGTACAAAATGGAGGTGGTCCCGCCTGTGAGGTTACCGGCCGCATCGCCGCGACTACGCGGCGAGTGGCCATTTATTTTAATGGTGGCAGCTGTCCCACCTCCCCCCTCCTGATGTTGGATTGCAGAGGTCACTTTATTCCCCACCCCCCCAACAGTATCCACTTGCAGCGGACACCTTCCCCTCCCCACCCAACAATATCTACTTGCAGAGTTCCCTCCTTCCCTCACATCTTCAGATTGAGCTCAGCGGCAATGACCGATGTGAAAAAAAAATTCCATCAGGTAACAACAGATAACTTACCTAACCTTTGCAGGCACCGATGACTCTCACCTCGGTGGCACCAGCTTTTCAAAGATGGGAAAGCACGTGAGTGCTGCATGTTATGCAGAAGATTGCAAATGCCTGGTAGGATCATGGCGAATTAGATACAAATTCATGCGATACAGTATGTCACTGATTTAAATTATGATCCTGTCACGTCACAGCGGTGGTGCCACCATGGAACTTCACCACCTGCAAAAAAAATCAGAAACCGGCATTATGGCATCAGGTTCTGTGGCAGACAACTCCGCGCCGATTCTCCGGCACCGCTCCGCCACCCCTCCCGCCAAAATGCCAGCCTTCTAACGGAGCATAAAATCCAGCCCAAAATATTACTTTAATGTCTCTGCCATTTCCCTATTTCCTATTGATTTCTCCTGTCTCTGCCACTAAGGGACCTACATTTGCTTTTGCTAATCTCTTACTTTTTACATATTTGTAGAAGCTCGTACAATCTGTTTTATATTTCTTGCTAGTTTACTCACAAATTGTAAGATGTAACCTTCTACCCCCTTGACAGGTTATTCCATGGTTCGAATACATGAATTACAAAAAATAATGAGACGACACTTAGAGACCAAATTAAACACTAATGTCTTGACTAGGTTTAGGAGGAATACCAGTTACCAATACAATACACCCGTTTGTCACAAATACATTACAAGGAGTTACGCATATGATCACCCATGAGCGGTCACCTCCCATTGATCGTGTTCCTTAGCAGCTAACCAAGTTGCTTGGTTTAAGCACTCATATAATCTTTGCAATGATTTTTATACCATTCTTTCCAAGGTGGGTAGGATATTTCATTGACAACTTCATACTGTCCTATCAAAATCCACCTTAAGCTACAATTGTCCAAGAAGGCATTTAATTCTTTGTTCGATCTACGAAATCAGAAACTGCCTTTAGATGTAAACACTTACAGATGTTAACAGGTTACTTTAGCTCAATTACCCTTTTGGCCCTTGCAATGCATGCTGGTCAGGTTTAGTCACTTTCTATACACCAAAATGCAGCATAACTTCCTGTATTTCATTTAAACTATTGATGCTCCTGGATTGGATAGCCTTGCAAGTCTCAATCACAAATTTTGATTAAAGATAATATTACCGTCTCTTACACTGTCATTCTACTTTCTTCCTTTTTATTAATTTCTTGGTTATCCCTTGCTAATTTTTAAAGCCTTCCCAATCTTCAGGCTTACTACTCTTTTCAGCAACGTTGTAAGCCTTTTCTTTTAATCTAATACTACCCTTAACTTCTCTAGTTAACCATGGCTGTACTGTTTTTCCAATGAAGTTCTTTTCCTCGTGGGAATGCATATTTGTTGAGAATTATGGATTTCTTTAAATGCTTGCCCACCACTATATCTTTTGAATTTAATTTCTAAGTCTACCTCAGCCAAACTCAACCCTCATATATAATTGGCTTTGTTTAAATTTAAGAATCTAGTTTTGCACTTAACCACATCCCTATCAAATGTTTTATGAAATTCTATCAAATTGTGATCACTCTTCCCAGAGGATCCTTTCCTATAAGATGACTAATTAACTCAGTTTTATTACACAGTATTTAGGTCTAAAATAGCCTGTTTCCTAGTTGGTTCCTCAACATATTCTTCTAGAAAACTGACTCAAATGCATTACATGAACTTGTCCCCTAAGCTATGTCAATTTGGTTTGCCCAGTCTATGTGAAGAGTAAACTCCCCACATACATTGCATTACACTTGTGACATGCTCTTTTAATTTTCTGATTTATACTCTGTCCAACATTATAATTATTGTTAGGGGATCTATAAACTACTCCAACCAGTGTTTTCTGCCTTTTGTTATCTTCGTTCCACTCATATTGATTCTACATCCTGATTTTCTGGACTAAGATTCTTTCTCCCTACTGTCTTTATCTCATCCTTTACTATCAGGGCTATCCCACCCCTTTTCCATTTTGCCTATTTTGTTTCTAAAAGTATGTTCTAAAAGTCTGTTCTAAATGTCTATAAAGTGGCGTTGAGGTAGATGATCCACTATGATTTAAGTGAATGGCGGAGCAGGCTCGATGGGCTGAATGGTCTACTTTTGCTCCGATGTTCCAGTATCTTGGAATATTTAGTTCCATCCTTGGTCACCTACAACCATGTCTCAGTAATGGCTACTAGATCAAATCCATTTATCTGTCATTAATTCATCTGTCTTGTTACAAATGCTTCATGCATTCAGATATAACACCTTTAATTTTAACTTTTTACTGTTGTTCCCTGATTTGGCCTTAGTCATTAAAACCTGATTACTGTTATTAAACTCTCTGTCCCTTCCTGACACAATCTGCTTGATTTTACCCAAGTGCTACTCTGTTCTACAGCTTTGACCTTTCTCTTCAGACTTATAAATTTACCCTTACCTGAACCCTCCATCATCCTTATTAGTTTAAAGCCCGATCTACCACCCTATTTATTCAATTCTCCAGGACACTGATCCTAGCCACGTATAAATGGAGACCATCCCAACAGAACAGCTCCTTCTTTCCCCATAAAGTGCAATTCCTGCCTCCCGTGACACTTCTTTCAGCCATGCATTTAAACCTTTAATCTGTGTGTCCCTATGTCAGTTTGCACAAGATTCAGGTAGTAACACAAATTATGTCCTTTGAGGTTCTGCTTTTTAATTTGTACCTAGTTCCTTGAACTCCTTCAGCAGAACCTCATTCAATTCTACCTATATCATTGGTTCCTACACGCACCACAACATCTGGATCTTCCCCCTCCTTCTCCATGTCTTTCTCCAGCCATGAGGAGATGTCCTTAACCCTGACACCAGTAAGGAACACAGCCTTCGGGACTCCTGGTTGCAGATGCAAAGAACAGTAACTATTACCCTGACTATAATGTGCCCTACCATTAACACATTCCTTTATGTGCCCCCAATTGAAGATCTTCCTGTACCACAATGCCTGCTCCATTTGCCCATCCTCCCCTGCAGCCTTTGTTCTCATCTACACCTGTAGCAAGTATCTTGTACATGTTGGACAAAAGTGAAGACTAAGGCTCCTCCACTACAGCATCTCCAGTCCCCTTACCTGCCTGAGTTCCAGTCACATCCTTCTGTTCCTGAGCACTAACCAAATCTAATCCACTACCTATTCTAAGGGGTGTGACTGCCTCCTGGGTCAGAATGTCCAGGCAACCCTTACCCCTCCCTGATACATTGCAATACCTGTACTTCGGACTTCAGCTCAGTAATTATGAGCCGAAATTCCTCGAGATGTAGACACTTGCTGAAGATGTGGTCGTCTGGGATCACACTGCTCTCCACAAGCTCCCACATGCTGCAAATGCAGCACACCCCCTGTACTGCCACATCTACCTGGTCTTGTTTTATATATTTAATTAATTCCACTTTTATGTAATTAATTCACTTGGTTTGTTTTTTGTTCTTTTAGAACTAAGTAATTTATTTAATTTAAATTATTAATTTAATAAATTACTAGTTTTAGGTTCCCTGTTTTAAATACTTATGGCCTCAAGCTTATACAAATCACTATAAGGGCTGAAATTTATGTGGCCGCCACGTCGTAAACAATGGCGGCCTGCATGCGTGGGCTGTGCTTTGCGGAGCCGCCACGATATTAAATGCAGCAGTCCATTTAAATGACCGGGGCGGAATGCCCACCCCACCCCCCGCACCCACCCCACCCCCCAACACACCCGATGACGTGGAGGGGGCAGGCAGTGCATCCCCAGCAACGGTGTCAGGCATCACTGTGCAGGCGCCGATGCCATTTTTAAAGGGCTTAGAGCCCTAAATTACAATTTAAATATGTAAAGAAAAATAAACTCTCAAAAATTAAATGAAGTTATCCCAACCCTCTCCTACTCACCCCAATGACCATCAAATTCATTACTTGCCCTCTCCCCTCCAAAAACACTTACCTTGTGCTCTCAACCATACCCCCTCCAAGTTCAAAAACTTTAAACTTTACCCCTTCCCACCACCCCCTGGACTATTCAGATGAGTTTGACCCTGCTCCCCACCATTGCCCTGAAAACTTACCTCCTCCCCACTGCCAACCAGTGTTCCACCTCAGATCCCCAGACGGGATCTGCCTGGAGTGCCAACCATCAGCACGAATGTCGTACTGGGACCAATGGCGGCAGCGGATAAGTAATTCATTAATTTTTTTAAAATAATTAGCATATTTAAATGTTGATCCCATCACCGAGCTGCGGGGGTGGGGCCCGCCACGAGGCCTCACCGCTGCCGGCAATATGAGGCCGGGCCTTCCCAGCATCGAGGCCAGTGGCGGGCCTCTCCCGGAGGCATTTTCCAGCCCCCACCCCTGCCATGACCCCCGACATCGGGGTGGCTGTAAAATCCAGCCTCATTTGTTCAAGGCAAAAAAGGTGCACTTCCTTCCCCCTGCACCAAATTCCCACTCCAATAAATTCTCAACTTCCCACTCTGTTTACAATGCACTCAGTTAAGATTGCGATCTGTGGTCACACTCTGTACCTGCATTTATACAATGCCTTTCATGACCAAAGGACATCCAAAACTGCATCATAGCCAATGATTTACTTCTGAAATGTAGTAACTTTTGTAATTCATTGGAAACGTGGCAGCCAATTTACACACAACAAGGTCTCATACTTTACAATGAGATAAACATACGAACATACGAATTAGGAGCAGGAGTAGGACACTCAGCCCTTCAAGCCTGCTCCGCCATTCAATAAGCTCATGGCTGAAATGATTGCTCCACATTTCCACCTACCCCCGATAACCTTCCACACCCTTGTTTATCCAGAATCAAAGGACCAGCTAATCAGTTTTGGTGATGTTGGTTGAGGGATAAATGTTGGACAGGACACCAGGGAGAATTACCTTGCTCTTCTTCAAATTGTACCACAGTATCTTTTACATTCACATAAGAGGGCAGATTTGGCCTTGGTTTGATGTCTTATCTAAAAGACAGTGCTTCTGGCTCCCTTCGTAATGCATTGAAGTGTCTGCCTAGATTATGGGATCTGGCTGGTGCTGAAGTAATTTTTTGGGGAACTAAAGAATCACAGAATTGTTGCAGCGTAGAAGGAGGCCATTCAGCCCATCATGTTTGCACCGGCTCTCCGAATGAGCAATTCACCTAGTGCCACTTACCCGCCTTCTACCCATAACCCTGCACATTCTTCCTTTTCATTATAACAGTCTAATTTCCTTTTTAATTCTTCAATTGAACCTGCCTCCACCACACTCTCAGGCTGCGTATTCCAGACCTTAACCACTTGCTGCATTAAAAAGTTTTTCCTCATGTCACTTTTGCATCCTTTACCAATCACTTTATTCTCTCTCGTCGATCCTTTCATGAGTGAGAACAGTTTATCTCTATCTACTCTGTCCGGACCCCCCTCCTGATTTTGAATCCCTCTATCAAATCTCCTCTCAGCCTTCTCTTCTGTAAGGAAAGCATTCCCAACTTCTCCAATCGATCTTCATAACTGAAGTTCCTCATCCCTGGAACCATTCTCAAGAATCTTTTCTGCACCTTCTCTAACGCCCTCACATCCTTCCTAAAGTATAATGCCCAGAACTGATACTGTATGCTTTATTAACTGCACTCTCAACCTGTCCTGCCCCCGTCAATGACTTATGCACATATACACCTAGGTCCCTCTGCTCCTGCAGCCCTTTTAGAATTGTACCCTTTATTTCATATTGTCTCTCCATGTTCTTCCTACCAAAATGTATCACTGCACATTTATCTGCATTGAACTTAAAGGCTTGTGCACAAACCAGTTGCTTCTAGGCATGGGAGGCCTGGCAGGGCTCCCTCTTGGCATTGAGCATGACGAGGAGAATGAGTAGAGGCCACGCAGAACAGGATAAGTTCCTAGAAGGGCTTTCAGCAGGAGGCCATATCCACAGAAGGTTTTTAGGGAGCAGATCTGTTGGAGAGCAGATTATAAGAATCCTGTGAAGCCCTGGAAGTCCCTTTACACATTGGTATCCAAAGCTAATACGGTAGCAATCGGAGTTTACATGACAACCTTGCCAGCAATACCCACATACCATGAACGAATATAAAAAAAATGTCTGAGCTTCCACTGCAGCATTCAGACTTTGGGTGAATGCTGTTTGTGCTGGATTCAAAGATGGGACATCGGCCATCAGACGCTGCATCATGGTTGGCTCCACAGATGTGCTGAGAAGACCACCTATTGCATGCTGGAAAGGATGGACTCCAGGATGTGCACAAGGACCTATGCCATATTGGTAGCAGACTGCTCCATTCTCCTTGACATTGAACTCAGGCTCTCCAGCAGCTTATCCAGTGCACCAAGCATTTGGGTGTTCGCACCCGTCAGCCTTCTTCTGTAGTATGGCCTATCAAAGTCATTATTTGATTACCCTGCAGCATCAGTAGTTCCTACCTTGCCCTCTTCAAACTGGCACTTGCGCTATCCTTTGTTCCTGCCCTGGTTGCAGCGTGCATGTGTCTCGTATCTCACCATGTGCAGATTGGCTTCCATACTATTCTCTAATTTATGCACAATGTCAGTATCTGAGCTGCTGGCTCTGATGATGCAATTGCGTAATGGTGGGTCTTCATCTTCACTGTCTTCTTACTCTTCCACCCTGCCTGTGCAGGATGCAGTTCTTGGGTATCTGAAAGGTAAAAGGCACAAGGGTAGGTTTGTGATAAAGGGGAGTGTAGAAATTAAGAAGTGCACATTTACACCATCAGCAGCTTCTTAATTAGAACAGACTGTGGGATGAAGGAGAAGTGGGTTGGGATTAAGTGTGACGATACCAGCACTTTTAATGGCTTCAGACCACCACCACCCCAGCCTCAGCAATGGCCCTTCCCCTAATGGCCAGCTGCATCTCCATCCTGGTGGTTAAAACATACAGGCTTGCCTCTTCCACTCCGGTTAGTTTCTGTTGAGTCTGGTTGTGCGCCACCTTCTCCTGCAAGTGAGAGGGAAAAGTGTCAGTGAGTGTCATGCAATCTGTTTGGGTGATGTGGATGTCACGATTGAATAGCAGCCAGTGTGTGCAAGCTGGAAATGTGGATTTGAGGTTTGCAACAGTGCTAAGTGTGTGAGGGCGAGGTGAAGCATATGAATGCTAGGTGTAAGTCCTGACTACTAGAGATTGTCAGTAGGTGAGCGATGGAGATATGGTGAATTGAGCAGTGGCTGAGGCGAATGATACAGTTGGTAGGATATGGAATTTTAAGATGCATTTGCTGACTTTGACCACTCATGAGATCATTAAATGTGCACTTCTTAATTTCTACACTCCCCTTTATCACAAACCTACCCTTGTCAAACCTCCCATTGACATTAAACATTTGTTCTTTTCCACACCAATTCATAGACATTGTCTGAAGGATCACTACTGAAAAGCAGTTTTATCTTTCCTACTCTCATTAATAGAAAAATTGGTCTTGTGGCTGTCACATCTCAGGCTGAAAGAACCACACTTGAAGTCACAGATTTAACTTTAAAAAAGATTTAACAAGCTTTTAATGGAGGCTCCTTCTTACTGCATCTGACGTTGCAACAGCTCCCCAAGAGGTGACTCAAATAGTACAGAGAGTTCCTTTCAGTTTTACTTCCAAGTGCCATATAGTTTCTAATACTCAAGCCCACACTTACAATCAGCCATCATGACATTCCTCCCTTATCAGACCAAAACATTGTAATGGAATATAAGTATAATAGGCTTAATTAGGTAGAATTTAGATATAGTTAACATATTATACCTTTTAGAATTAAAGATGGAATAAATGGCCAGTTTTCAAGACTCACTGAAATTCCCCTTTAAGAAGGTAGAGTTAGAAATTTCAAGGTCTTTCAAGGTCTCTGTTACAATAGAATGTGAACCAGAAACACCTTTTAAGTTGGGAAATCCATTTCAGTGTTTCTGTTGCCAGGGACTTGGAGGATAAACACACATTGAAATATCCTGTGTGACGTCAGTAAGAGGTGGCAATAAACTTAATTGATAGTGTTGGTTGGTGATGTAGACAGATTGGCTCAAAAGGTTGTTACAAGTTATCATAAAACACATTTATAGATAATAATACAATAAATGGAATAGTACTTACAGGAACAAGAGGTCAAGTAAACACAATTGTAAACATTTTGATCAGATAAATGCTCACAACTTCAAGAACTTCCAGCAAAACATTAAGTGGAGATGTTAGTTAATGATATTACCAAATATGGATTTTAAAAGCAGGAAAAAAACACGCAGAAAGGTAAAACCTATATGCTAGAAGGTCAGATGATACTTTAGAAACAGTATAAAAATGAGAGTTTCTGAAGAAAAAAATTAGAAGTGTTGAATTCCTCAACAATACTTCTCACCCTATGGCTTACTCGGGGAATTTAAGGTAAAAGTTTAAATTTTGATGGATATTCTAAGATATTTTGCTGTAACATTAGCAAGGTTAAACTTTTGGATTCTATGTTAGAAATAAGATTATGTGTCATATCTCTTAGTAATATTTGATATTGTGATATACTTATCCACTTAAAAGTGTATTGCATCTTCAATTCTTTAATAAATATATAAAAGTTAATAAATCATCTCATGTAGCATTCTGTATACAACTACAAGAACCCCCACTCTGTGTCTCTTTAAGTGGAGAGATACGTATTGAAGAGAGTTTCCCAGACCCTTATAATATCTAGGATATTCATGACTCAGCCATAATTATTAATAATAGGCTATCCGAAAGATTGTAATGTCCTCTGTTAGTTTTCTTTCTTTGAGGGAAAATTAGTTCAATTATTTGGACCCAAATAAGTGTCTATAGGAATTTTTCTGGTTTGAACTTAATTAAAGAAGATTCATAGGGAAGTATGCCTGCTTTGGTTTAGTCCCCAGAAGGGATTAAAGTCATAAATCACTTCAACATGTCTATGATTTTACTTCTTGATGTATCTAGCTTAGACTCCATCCCTTAACAAACATACTGTAATAAATTTTGCAAACAAACGTAACAAATTATTTTCCTAACTCACTAAGTGAAAGAATTTCTTCAATTATGTTTGCTTTCAAGGTCAGTGTTTGGCATATGCCCTTTTTGCTTTGAACATAATCGCAACACAAAAACATCTTCGTATCGCTTTGATGGTCTCTTCTCTTGCCATGGTCTGTCTGTTGTCTCAGGAACTCTGATCAGAATTAGGAAATGGCGTTGACCCCTCTGGAACCAATGTTTTTCCCTCTGGATCTTTGCCTCAGCTCTTACATCTGGTTCATCTGTTGCTGTGTCTTTGTCAACATGATACTTTTTGATAATTGAAGAATTCCTGTACTCCTTCTGGTGACTGCACAATCGCACTGCTTCCCTTCTTGGCAATAACAGTGTACAGCTTGGGGTAATATGATGTCGCCATCTTTCTCAGAGTTTCCCGTCTCAGCAATACTTAATCATCTGGCATCACATCAGACTGTCTCGCTCTCCTTCTGTGTTTCGGTATAAAAAAAAACTTTGCAGCACTCTTTTTCTCAGCATCATGATCTCAAACCTCCTGATCAAATCTAATGTCCCTCAGCTCTGACATCTTAGTGCGCATTTTGTGTTCAAATAACAACTCATCTGGGCTCTTTCCCATTGTAGTGTGTGTAGTTGCTCTGTACATGACCACATATGATAACAACACCTCCTTCCAGTCTTTACCTTCAGCCTGAACAATCGTCATCCGTTTCTCGAAGGATTGGTTTTGTCGTTCCACTTCCCCATTTGCTTGTGGCCATTTAGGGGTTACTCTGTGATGGTGAATGCCTGTGACTTGCATGTAATCTGCAAAGGTCTGTGAAATGAATTGTGGCCCATTGTCTGAATACAAAGTGACTGGCAGACCGTACCTTGCAAATATTTCAGTCAATGCAAACACTGTTTTCTCTGCCATTGTAGACTTTATTACCACATACTCATAATAACAGCTGTAATGACCAATCAGCATTAGTATGGACTCCCATGATGGAAGTGGACCTAAGAAGTCAACTGCTACATCCTCCCATGGTCCAGCCGGTAACAGTGTGCTGCGTACTGGTTCTGGTGGATTGGGTCTGCTGGCAAGTTGATATTCATGACATGTTTTGACAAACTGCTCCACATCTTTCTCCATCCCTGGCCACCATACTTTGGTTCATATGTTTTGCTTAGCACCAACCACTCCCAAGTGAACCCCATGAGCTAACATCACCAATCTAGGCCTAAGCGCTGAATTTTACCAGCCCCTCCCCCCAACCCCAGACGTCGGGGGTCATGGCGGGGTGGGGGTGGGGGTGGGGGGCCCCTGGAAAATACATCCAGGAGAGGCCTACCATGAGCCTCGACACCGGAAAGGCCCCGCCTCATATTACCGGTGGTGGCGAAGCCTCGTCACAGTACACCTGCCACCCCCCCCCCACCACCCCCTGCTGCTGCATGACGACAGGAATGTCATTTCAATATGGAAGTAAATGTTAATGAATTAATTAATTCTTACCTCATCGCAACAGCCGTCCCACCCCAATATTCCGGCCGGTTGCCAGAACTCCCGCGCCTTTGGATCTCCATTCAGACATCCGAGGCAAACCACTGGTGGGGGAGGAGTTAAGTTTACAGGGCAGCGGGCGAGCATTGTAAACTCTTCCGATTGGTGGAGGGGATGGTGGGAAAGGGTTGAAGGTGAAACTGAATTAAGTTCGAGGGGAGGTGCTGGAGTTCACAATTGGAAGATAAGTTTTTTGGGGGAGAAGGCAATCAATAAAGTCTTTAGTCCTTGGGAGTGCGTGGGAGAGGGGCTTTAAACACTGATTATATTTTTATAATTAAATTTCTAGTGACTGTTCCCTTAAACATGAAAATTAACTGTAAGGGCTGGAAGCTCTTTAAAAATGGCGCCAGCACCTGCGCAGTGGCACCTGATGCCATTGCCGGGGACAGAGCGCCCACCCCATCCACATCATCGGGGACAGGCTTTCTGCCCCCCCTCCATGCAAATGAGCCGCTGCGCTAAATATCCCGGTGGCTCCGCGGAGAGAATCCCACGGATGCGCACTGCTGCTTTTGATGTTCCAGCCTAAGATTTTGTGGCATCGCAAGTCTGTTACCTTTGAGAACACACTTCCCAATTGTGCACAGTTCTTGTCGTATAATGACGTATGCCTTGAATGGGCCATTCTCCAAATTTCCAGCTTGGATTCCCTGTCTGATGTCAACCAATTCTTGATCTTTGTCTGACTCCCTATCAATCTCTCTAGTTGTCATTGCTCTGGGTTTAGCATGAACTGCCACAAACCATATGATCAATTCAGCTTCCTTCTCTGGTAAAGATCTATGTGTTTGATCCTCCCTCAGTAGTCACGACAGCGAGTCAGCAACGTTCATCTTTCCAGCAATGTGACTCGCCCACAGTGTTGGTCCTTCAACTGGCTCCATGACGTCTTGGTCAACCGGTTCTTTGATCTTTGCCTCAACCTTTCCTCTCAGACCAAAGGTGTTCTGTGTACAGCCTGAGCTACAAGCTTCACATTCTCATCAATTGCTAATCTCACTTGGTGGTTGTGCAACTTCCTAATTCCTTGAAACACTGATCCAAACTCCTCTCGAAGCTCCGTATAGAATTTCACAGAATTCACTTCTAATCCAATGTGTAGCACCCCCAAGGTTTGGCAGTTTCTCTACTCAGAAGATGCTCAGCTTCCTCTTCAATCACTATGAATTCAGCCTCTACTTTCCAATCCCCAGCTCTCACACTCACAGTGAAGCATCCAATAGTTTGAAGTGGGGTTTTAGATAAGGATAAAGCTTTTTGACACATTTTCGAGATGTGAACTTGATTCTCTTTGTCTTCAGTTCCTCCCACAGTGTTCTGCTGATGACATGACTAACACTGCCTGAATCTACAATAATGCTCACTTCAACACTCCCAACAATCACTGGAACCTTCTCATGGTTGTTCCCGATGACATAAAACATGTATCCACGATTGCTATTTGTGTCCTCACTGCATCTTCAACTTGTCTCATAGTTGCACTACTTCCATCTCTCTTTCCTTTGCCAGACTTCCCACTCTGTTCAGCTTTGCTTCTGCTCTTCTTGGCAAAATGGACTTTGTTCCCACATTTTCTGCATATTTTCCCCTTGGCAGGGCAGCAGGCATCTCTTCCATAGTGCCCCAAGTTGCCACATCTGAAACACTCTCTCAGACTTTTGCTGTTTATATTTACACATCCATGGATTCTGTTGTACCACTCGGTTAACCTCAGATTTTGTTGTGCCCATGGCGGAAGTGGGACAAGTTTTCATGCTGTGATCTTGTCCATCCACTGCTTCTAGTACAGCTGCTATTTTCAAAGTGTCATCCAATGTTAAGTCGCCTCCTCTTTCCAGCAGCCTACGCTCCAACGTATCTGACTTGCAGTGTTGGACTACATGATTCATTATCTGGTTATTCAGATGTGTCACAATATATTCGCATCCATTTGACTCCTGCCTCAAACGAGTCACAAATTGGGCTACTGTTCTCTGCTCTTTGTCTCATCTGATGGTAAAAATACCTTTGGAACGTGGCATTTGGCATCACCACATAATGGCCCTTTAAAATTTTCACTGCACGTTCATAATCCATCTTTTTTCTCTTGTGTCAGGCAATGTCTTGAAAATTTTCCTCACCGAAGCACCAGCATTGAAACAATAAAGCCGCTCCATAAACAAACCGCGACTGTCAGCATACACTTCAAACTCTTCTAACCACACGTTCCATTTCACGCTGACGGTACTAGCATCATCCATCAGATCAAATGGCTCAATTCCCCAGACTGCAGACATATCAGCTCCAGCAAATGCCATGACACAATCCTAAATATCTCTGTATTTTACCTCTACGCTTTTTTTCTTTAGCCTCTTTGCCAATGTCACATCTCAGGCTGATAGAATCATGCTTGAAGTCACAGATTTAACTTGAACAAAAGTTGAACCAGCTTTTAATGGAGTCTCCTTCATACTGCTGCTACATGTACTATCTGACCTTGAAACAACGCCCCCCACCACCCCCCCCCCCCCAAGTCAGGTGACTGCCCATAGTACAGAGAGTTCCTTTCAGTTTCTCTTCCAAGTACCGTATCGTCTCTAATACTCAGCCCACACATACAATCAGCCATCATGACAGTGGCGCCCAATTTTGAGTGAAGAATTAGCATTGTAAAGGCCAATTTTGTGTTGCAATCTCCTGTGCCTCATCTACCCCAGAGTATGTCAGCTGCAATAGTGGAAGCCAACCATTTCCAATTGTCCAGCGTGTCCACCTGAAACGGGCTCTTAAATATGCAGGTCAGGATCTTATCGCCTGTTTTAGGACCCCGCTCAAAATTCGTCATCAACTGGATGGAACACATACAGCATAAGCTTTGCTCAGCTCTACGGAGTATACGGAAGTCTAACCAGCAAGCCTTACAGAGACTGCTGAAAGCCGCCCACAAATAGCACTAACTTCATTATAGCTTGGTTTCTGTGGAGCCAGCTGGAACAGAGCTGACCCACAAAAATACTGCAGGCCACTGCTAGCCTGGTTTCACGTCCTCTACTGGTTTGCCTCCCCTCCCAGAACCTACCTGCAGGCTGGCTCTCTGGCAGAGCGGGGTATATTTTCCTCAGACCTAAATTAGGGAGCTGCATTGGAACACCCAGTTGCTTTCTTTTTCCAAAATAAACTCTATTTATAAAAATCTGTAAAAAATACATTTCAAAACAGTTCAAAACAGTACCCTGTCAACAATACAAAGAGTGCAAAAGAGATCAGTTTCCTTCAATACAGGAGTGAGTTGCCTCATAACCCTTCCATTTCATTTTACCTGCCATGTACATTTTGCAGCATATTTGCTGGATACAGCTCAAGGAGTTTTCCATGGATCCAGCCCCTCAGTTCACCTTGGTGGGGGGGGACCGTACACAGTGATCTTTCCCCATTGAGCCTTTGCTGCGGCTGCCCCAAGCTTTTGTGCGTCCCTCAGCACGTAGCCCTGGACCTTGGAATGTGCCAGTCTGCAACACTCGGACGTGGACAACTCTTTGCGCTGGAAGACCAGCAAGTTTCGGGCAGACCAAAGAGCGTCGTTCACCAAAATGATAGTCCTCCAGCAGCAGCTGATGTTTATCTCGGTGTGCGTCCCTGGGAACAGCCCGTAGAGCACAGACTCCTGTGTTACAGAGCTGCATGGGATGAACCTCGACAAAAACCACTGCATCTCTTTCCACACCTGCTTTGCAAAGACACATTTAACCTGAGTGCCTCCGTTGCCTGGGATTGTCACACCTCTTATACTCGCCTCCTCCCTAATAGACTCGGTAAAGGGTTCAATACAGCAAACAAACAAAACAGGGGAGAGAGGACAGCCCTGTCTGACTCCAGATTGGATCAGGAAACTTTCTGATTCCTGCCCATTGATTGAGACTGCACTACTAATGTTTGTGTAGAGCAGTTTGATCCAATTGCAGATTCCCTCACCAAACCCCATTTTGGAAAGCACGTCCATCATGTATGTGTGTGATATCCTGTCAAAAGCCTTCTCCTGGTCCAGGCTGATGAGGCAGGTGTCCACCCTCCTGTCCTGTACATAGGCGATCCTATCTCTGAGTAGCGTGAGACAATCAGATATCTTCCTGCCGGGTACAGTGTAGGTCTGGTCAGGGTGAATCACCAACTCCAGAGCAGACTTGACTCGACTGGATATGACTTTGGACAGAATCTTGTAGTCAACATTGAGCAGTGAGATGGGCCGCCAATTTCTGCCCTCTCCCCCTTCCACTTGTAGATGAGGGTGATGATGCCTTTCCTCATGGATTCTGACATGCTGCCGGCCGGAAGCATGCTCTTGTATACTTCCAGCAGGTCTGGGACAACCCAGTCCCACAGGGCCGAATACAACTCAACCAGTAAGCCATTGCTTCTGGGAGTTTTACTCGTCTCGAAGGACTCGACGGCCTTTGTCAGCTCGTCCATAGTTAGCGGCTTGTCCAGCCTCTCCCCCATGCTGTCATCTAAGACCTCTGTGATAGATAACAGGAAGGACTGGGAGGCTCTGCTGTCTGTGGGCTTCATGTCATACAGCCTGGCATTAAAGGATTTGCTGATCCTTAGCATGTCGGACTGCGAAGATGTTACCGAGCCATCCTCTTCCTCAGGCTGCTGATAACAGAGCTCTCTCTGCGTATCTTTTGGAAGAGGTAATGCGAGCACGTCTCATCCTGCTCACTGGAGCGGACTCTGGACCAGAAGATGATCTTGGAGGCCTCCGTGATAAAGAGCAAGGCCTGCTGGATCTTCACCTCATGGAGGTCCTCCTTGACCCCCATCGACGGCAGCCAGAGCAGATTTTGCATTCTTTTCTGGATTCGGGACCTTTCCCTCTGTCTCTCGCTCGCCCTCTGAACACCTTTGAAGATAAAGAACCTCTTGATGTTTTCCTTGGTCGCCTCCCACCAGTGAACTGGGGATTCAAAGAGGGGTTTCATGGTTCTCCAACCTTTGTAATCCCTTTTGAGTTCCTCAACATTCTCTGGGGTTAGCAGTGTAGCATTGAGCTTCCATATCCCCCTGCCAACCCGCTGGCCGTCCTGTAAGTGACAGTCGGCCAGTAAGAGGCAATGGTCAGAGAACTCCGGCTTGATGTCGATGGATCTGACCGTGACAGCATGGGACACATACAGGAAGTCAATCCTGGAACAGGCAGACCCATCTGATCTTGACCAGGTGTATCTACGCTGCGGTCCGTCTGCAGGTTTGCTGAAGATGTCATGCAGCTTGGCATCTTTTACTGTTTCCATTAGGAATCTAGGCGTAGCGTCCAGTTTTCTGTTGTCACTGCCGGATCGTCCAGCTGCATCGATGATGCATTTGAAGTCACCACCTAGAATGACCGGCCTGGACGTCGCCAGCAGTAGTGGGACCTTCTGGAAGACGGTCAGCCACTCGCTGCATTGAACCAGAGCATACACGTTGATCAACTGGAGCGGAGCATTGCTGTACATTACATCACATCTGCTACGAGGAGGCGACTACCCACCACCTCCTTAACTTCCAGTTACCACCTATTGCTTGTCAGCCTTATGCAGATAAGGCCCAGGGCCCAATTTCTAGAGAGGCTTGGGCCAATGGCTTTGGATGCACATTTTAGTTGTTGGGTCGAGTTTTTATTTTGGGTGCAATTGGCAATTCTGACACAAACTGTGAACAAAATTGTGCCCATTTTGAAAAGTTGTTTTTTCCGACTTTCTACTCAAACTCATTTACAGATCACCATACACAAAATCAGCCTTGAACCAGTACAATTGGGCAGCATTTGAAAATGTAATTCTTCTAAAAAATGCATTACAAAATATTTCTTGGTTTATTAAAGAATGCAGTTTGATTAATGTAGCTGAAAATAGGTTTATCACAAAAAATAATCATTTTAATCAGAGCGTCTAGTTCACCACCTGTGAGTAACCCAATTTTAAATAGCAGAAAAGAACTTGTAAAAATATTCAGAACCATTTACTAGTTATATTGAGGTACAGTCGTCAATTTCTTATGAAATTTTTAAAAAATGTTACATTCAAACACTGCTAAAACATTTCTATTAGTGTCCTTGTGCCCAAAAGAATCAGCTTCATTTTGAGAGTCTCCTTAAAGGCCCACAAATGATCGCAATTAGCAGAAACTGCCAGCGGTGTTTATTTCAATTTTAGGGTGTGGCCCGCTTTAGGGCGGGACCCGCTTCCAGCATGATTTTTTTTAACGAGCGCAAAAGCTTGCAGAAACTCGAGTTGCGTTGAACGTAATTTGCACTTATAATTCCATAATTATTTGCACCAGTTCCATCAATTTTGGGTGAGTTGCACCAAGAAAAAAAGCATCAGACCTGAGTGGAAATTCCAGGCTGTGATGATTAATGTGTTCCAGTCTCTGACACTGAACAAATTTTCCCCCATTTTGTTTTATGTTCTAAGCAGTATATATAAGCATTTCCTTGGCTCTGCCTATTATTTATAACGATCTGTTTAAGCACAGTTGCACCAAGTCCTTTATCAAATCCTGTTCATTTTGTCAAATGCTAATGTAGCTCATGCAATTTTCTCCTCTAATATTATTATTAGTTCTATGTTGCTCTGAATATAGCTCACAGGTACATAATCCATCAATTGTTCTGACCTGCTCCTGAAATGTATTTATATTCTCTGGGATTTTTTTCCCCAGCCGGTGTTCGCAAGTTACCTTCACTGTTTGCTTTCACACCAACCAGTTCAGTCATACCACAACAGTTACTTCTGTCAAGAATATGTTTTTTCTTACAGGTTCAAGAAATTAGCTTTTGTTTCCACTGTGCATTACTGGTGTATAACTGAGGGAGTTCCCAATCTACGTCAAATAACAGTAAGAACAAGATATGATTTTGATGTGCACATTCTGTGGCATTGAACCAATCTTGTAATTTATTACCATTCGATGGTATCTAACTTTGCTCCTCGTACAGTAATTTTGTGGCTTAGTAATTTCACTGCAAGGTCAAATAAATGGTAATTTCAGCTTCAAGACTTCCCAAAAGCTTTCCTTTCTTTTCTACCATTTTGCACATATCCATAGGCTAAGATTTTTTTTCATTCATTCTTGAGATGCAGCATGCTGGAAAGGTCAGCAGTTATTGCCAATCCCTAATTGCCCTTGAGAAAGTGGTGGTGAGCCACTTTCTAGAACTGCTGCAGTCTATATGATGTAGGTACATCCACAGTGCTATTAGAGAGTGAATTCCAGGATTTTGACCCAGCAACCGTGAAGGAACGACGATATGGGCCAAAGGAAGGATAATGTGTGGCTTGGAGGGGAACTTGCAGGTGGTGATATTCCCATGCGTCTGCTGCTCTTGTCCTTCTAGGCGGT
Organism: Heterodontus francisci; assembly: GCF_036365525.1. Taxonomy (NCBI): domain Eukaryota; kingdom Metazoa; phylum Chordata; class Chondrichthyes; order Heterodontiformes; family Heterodontidae; genus Heterodontus; species Heterodontus francisci. The sequence goes on along the minus strand of NC_090376.1, from coordinate 136,009,753 downwards.
AGAGGTCATGGGTTTGGAAGGTGGTGTTGAAGGAGTCTTGGCGATTTGCAGCAGTGCATCTTGTAGATGGTACACACTGCTGCCACTGTGAACTGGTGGTGGAAGGAGTGAATGTTTGAGGTGTTGGATGGAGTGCCAATCAAGCAGGCTGCTTTGTCTTGGATGATGTTGGGCTTCTTGAGCTGCACTCATCCAGGCAAGTGGAGAGTATTCCATCACACTCCTGACTTGTGCCTTGTCGATGGGGGACAGATTTTGAAGACTCATGAAGTGAGTTACCCATTGCAAGAATTCCCAGTCTCTGACCTTGTCTTGTACCCACAGTATTTATATGGCTGGTCCAGTTCAGTTTCTGGTCAATGGTAACCCCCAAGATATTGATGGTGGGGATTCAATGATTGTAATGCCGTTGAGCTAAACAGATTTGTGATCAACAAAGAAGTAAAGGGTTATGGGGCAGGGCGGTGGGGGGGGCAGGCAGGAAAATGGAGTTAAGGCCACAATCAGATCAGCCATGGTCTTATTGAATGGTGGAGCAGACGCGAGGGGACAAATGGCCTACTCCTGCTCCTATTTCTTATGTTGTTATGTTGAATGTCAAGAGGAGATGGTTAAATTCTCTTGTTGGAGATGGTCATTGCCTGGTACTTGTATGGCACAAATGTCACATGCCACTTATCAGCACAAACCTGAATGTTGTCCAGGTCTTGCTGCATGCAGGCATGGACTGCTTCATTATTTGAGGAGTTGTGAATGGTACTGAACATTGTACAATCATCAGCAAACATCCCCATATCTAACCTTATGTTGTAGGGAAGGTCATTGATGAAGCAGCTGATGATGGTTAGGCCTACGACACTGTAGTGTTTCCAAATTGCAATTATAATGTGCATTGTGTACTGTAGAGGCTGCTGTAGAACACACATGCTAGCGAAGGGAAATGGAAAGTAAAATAGAATAAAGAAGAAGTCATTATGTTGTCATGGTCCTGAAGTTTTATTTTCCTCCGGGAAATATGCGGTTTGTCTTTAAGGCTGGCAAAGGATCAATACTGCTTTAACAACCAGTAGGCCTCCGGAGTTATCAAGAAGGTGCTTTTTTGTTGCCTTGGATAGAGCCATTTGGAGACTGTGATTCAAAGGGTGCATTCTCATTACCATGGATACAGCCATGTATCAAGCGATACATTTGTTACAATTCAATTTTGAACTGGCTTTTTAGTTGAAGACAGTCTGTTCTACGAGAACACAAACAGACAGCTGTGGTGTTAGCACCTGAAAAAAGACCTCGCAGCCATTTGAACTGAAGGAAGACAATTTTTGTATATTTAATTATTATTATCTCTCAAAATTCAAAAAAAAGTCAAGCCAAAACGGAGCTCTCTGATAATTTGAACTGAAGGAAGGGAAGTTAGACTGTGACAATCTTTTATCCCTCAAAAACTCTAAAATCAGATTGATTCCATTGCAAGTTTTCACAAGTTGTTAATTGTTGAAATCCATCGCTGAAGAAGGAAGCATCACTTACTACTGGAGTTAGACTAATGACTGTTCTACTGTGGAAGAACCTTTTATCCCCATCGGATGACTGTGAGGACTTCAAGCAACATTGGACTTTAAATTTGCAAGGACTCTTACTTTTTTTCTATTTTAAATGTTGTTTATATCTTCATAGTGTTTAAGAATTTAGTTTTTGTAATTAAACAGTTAATTTGTTGATTTAAAGACACCTGGTTTAGTTAGCCTCATTCGGGGGTTAATAGATGGTACAATTTGGCTGGTTCCTTCTTCAATTTGGAAAGTTTAAAATGATATGTTAGGCGATCTGTGGAGAGACAGGATTGAATTATCCGTGCGTTTCTCCCACCACAATCAGAATCGTATATTTTGATTGGGGGCTTTGACTGGAGCGGTCAGTCATAACATATTAATTGGGGGCTTGTCTGTGACTTGAATCACATATTAGTTGGGGTTTCTCGTGATTTGTATTATATCTTAATTGGGGGCTCTCTCGCAGCTGAATCATATTTAATTCGGTGGCTAGCATCTGGGATCAGAATCAGACTAATTTGGAGGGCTCGCATTTGGAATCATAGCAATTACTCGTCTCTGGGATAACATTTTAAATTGGGGTTCTGCATTTGGCATCAGATTAATTGCTGTCAAGTCTGGGATCTTATCAATTGGAAACTTGATTTTTGGGATCTAAATCTGACACCAATTACAAAAAAATTAAAAGAACTAAGTCTCTTGTATAATAGGTACAGTCTATACCATTGTAATGGCATTAGTGGTTGTAGCAGAGTTTTTGGGAAAGTAGAATGTTTCCCTGAGTGACTTGATAACGTTAATTAGAACAAATTAAAAGAATTGGCAGTGAAATTGGGGTTGGAATTGAAATCAGGTGCCAAAAAAGCAGAGGTAATTGACATAATAGCCGAACATCTGGAATTAGTAGAAGATGATGATGATAACACAGATGAAGGGCAATACGAGGAACAAGAAGGGAATAGGTCCGAGAGTGATGCAGTGGTATTGGCTAGGATTCAGTTAGAAATGAAAAAACTTGAGGCAGGAAAACAATTAAGAAAAGTTGAACTGGAAAAAGAGGAAAGGGAGAGAGAGAGAGAGAGAGAGCATTTTGGAGAGAAAGTGAAAGAGAAGAGAGGCAATTTAAGTTAAAAGAAATGGAACTAAGACAAAAGGGTAGTCTTGAATCTGGGGAATATTTGGGTCAGGAAGAATCTGAGTTTAGATCAGGGACCCAGTGAGAAGTTGTTTAAATTTATGCAGGCTCTTCCTAAGTTCGAGGAAAGGTACCTAGAGGCATTTTTCCCATCTTTTGAAAAAATAGCCAAACAGGTGAAATGGCCGAAAGAAAGCTGGACATTGCACTTTCAGGACAGGCTGGTAGGCAGAGCTCATGAAGCTTATGCCATGCTTTCTGAAGAGGCTTCTGCAGATTACGAGATCGCAAAAAATGCTATTCTCGTTGCGTATGAGTTAGCCCTGGAAACTTACCGTCAGAAGTTTAGGAACTTACAGAGATTGACTGGGAAGACATATTTAGAATTTGAGAGGGTGAAGCAAATGAATTTTGACCATTGGATATGGGCATTAAAGATAGAAACCACATCTGAGAACCTTCGAGAATTGATTCTCTCAGAAGAGTTTAAAAACTCCATTCCTTCAGTAGTGAGAACTCATATAGATAACCTGAAAGTTTTGAAAGCTAGACAAGCAGCAGAGATTGCTGATGATTTTGAGCTTGCGAATAAGCCGACCTATTTTGTAAGTCACCCACATAAACCCAAGAAGGATAGAAAGTGGGAACGTGAAAGGAAGGCACGTAGCCGGGGACAAGAAGGAACAGCTGGGAATGCCCCAGGATCGCCTCTTCAGGTCAGAAAGGCAGCTGCTAAGGGTAGATGTGAGGTTCACAAGCCAAATTGTTATCATTGCAACAAAATGGGCATCTTCGTTCAGAGTTCTGGAAATTGCAAGGTCATAGAGAGATACAGCACTGAAACAGGCCCTTCAGCCCACCGAGTCTGTGCCGATCAACAACCACCCATTTATACTAATCCTACATTAACCCCATATTCCCTATCACATCCCTACCATTCTCCTACCACCTACTTACACTAGGGGCAATTTACAATGGCCAATTTACCTATCAACCTGCAAGTCTTTGGCTGTGGGAGGAAACCGGAGCACCCAACGGAAACCCACGCAGTCACAGGGAGAACCTGCAAACTCCGGACAGGCAGTACCCAGAACTGAACTCGGGTCGCTGGAGCTGTGAGGCTGCAGTGCTAACCACTGTGCCACTGTGCCGCCCAAACCCATAGGACTTGTTGGGGTACGCAAAATTAGTTTTGAGAAAAAGACTCTGACTGAGAGTATAGCAGACCAGGCATTAGCTTTAATGACAGCTGTGAATGTGAAACCAGATACTAAAACTAAGTGGCGTGTAGAGGTTACGAATAAAATACCTAAGAGTTATAATGAATAATAAAGGGGAGAGTAACTCCGTATCCTGTAAGTGAGGCAGGAAAACCTATCATTATACTCAGGGACACAGGAGCAACATACACCCTTGCTGGGGAAAGATATAAGGTTTCCAACAGAGAGCGCCTTGAACACTAAAGTTTTTGTTAATGGAATTAGTGGGGTGTGTAGACCCATAACTTTGTATAAAGTATGTCGAGAGAATGACTTAATATCTGGGGTAGTAACTGTGGGTGTTGTCCACAGTTTACCAGTAAAGGGAATTGATCTACTCCTAGGAAACGATTTGGCTGGATCAAAAGTATCAATTTCTCCTATAGTCACAGAGGAACCATGTGAAATTAAGGAAACAGAGCAATTACAGCAACAAGATCCAGGAATATTTCCTGCTTGTGTAGTCACCCGAGCAATGGCTAAACAGGATCCATTGTCAGAGGTAAAAGGGGCACCACAAATAGATAGCCAAGTATCTGAAACCTTATTTGGGGAATTAGATAATCCAAATGAGATGTTTAACAAATTGTCTATCATTGCAGCACAGCAAACTGATCCAGAGATGTACGGAATGGCACAGACAGCTCTGTCAGCAGCTGAAGCGAAAGGAGTTCCGGAAGGCTATTGTTATGGCAAATGGGGTTTTGAGGAAGAAATGGAGACTGCCTCATAGGCCTGCCGACGAAGACTGGACAGTTGTTGAACAGATAGTGGTACCACCTAAATATCGACAAGGATTATTAAGGTTAGCACATGAAATTCCTTTTGCAGGCCATAGGGGAATTTGGAAGACCAAATCATGCATAAGCCAACATTATTATTGGCCAGGTCTTCCAACGAATGTGAGACAATTTTGTCGGACATGCCATACCTGTCAAATGGTTGGAAAACCACAAGCTACCATAAAACCAGAGGATGAGGTATTAGTGTTGTTACCGTCACAGGGTGAACCATTGAAAGCATGGTTCAGTGGTCCGTATAGAGTGATCAAAAGAGTGGGTAAGGTAGAATACTTGATTGACACCCTTGATTGCTGGAAAAAAAACTGGTTGTGTCACATTAATTTGCTCAATCCATATTATCACAAGGAAGAGGATAAGCCAGTACAAGTATGTCAGGTAATCAGGACTGTGGAGAAGGAAAAGGATAGTGAGGATGAAGCAGAAGTAAGCCTCGGAAATTCTCAGATTGAACCTCCAACTATCTCATTAGCGAATGCAGAATGGCTAGGAAAATTAAACCATAGGCTTTTACACTTAGAGACAAAACAGCATGAAGTCCCAACAGGGTTTTCACAATGTTTCAAAAAGTTTGTAGGGATAAGCCAATGCACAACCTTAACCACACATGATGTGGGGATAAGGGGAACCATTCCTTTAAAACAACATCCTTGGCGCTTATGTCCAGACAAACAGGCTCAAGTGGAAGCAAAGGTGCAATGCATGCTGAAGGGCAGCTTAGTTGAACCTAGTCAGGACAGCTGGAAATTGCAGATGGTCTTGATGCCTAAACCTGGTGGGACGCCTCAAACTTGCATAAACTCTATAAAAAGTCACTATGGTAAAGAAGGCAGACTCCTACTCAAATTCTCATTGAAAGCACTGTAAGGACAGAGTGGGCAACACAATGAGTCTTAAAGAGCCAAATGTGTTAGAAGGATACTGTCAAATTCTTTTGACACCCCAGAGTAAGAAAAAATCAATTTCTGTTACACTGGACAGGGTTTTCCAGTGTCAAATGATGCTACATAGGTTAAGGGGTACTCAAGAAACTTCTCAGAGAATAGTGAACCCCATAGTGGTCAGTGCTTCTAGCAGTGCAGTTCACCTGGCTGAGGTGATGGACAATAGGAACACTTGGAAGGAAAACATGAAACAATTGGAAGACTATGCTTGTAAATTTGAAATGGGTTAATTGGAACAACTTTTTGAAATGTTCTGGTGGAACTTGTTGCTGTAGTGTTAACATTTTAGAAGTGTATGCCAGTAAGTCGTACAAAATGTGTTAGCATTTTTTCAATTTGTATTTTTTTTACCCATTGCAATGAAACGCATTTCAGGAATGGCATTTTGTTCCGCTAGGGGTGGAGGTGTCATGGTCCCGTAGTTTTTTTTTCTCTGGGGAATATGCAGTTTGCCTTTAAGGCTGGCAAAGGATCAGTACTGCTTTAAGAACCAGCAGGTCTCCAGAGTTACCAAGAAGGTGCATTTTCGTTGCCTTGGATAGAGCCATTTGGAGACTGTGATTCAAAGGGTACATTCTCATTACCATGGATACAGCCACTGGAACTGAGAATCAAGCGATACATTTGTTACAATTCAATTCTGAACTGGCTTTTTAGTTGAAGACAGTCTATTTTAAGAGAGCACAGACAGACAGCTGTGGTGTTAGCACCTGAAAAAAGAGCTCTCAGCCATTTAAATTGAAGGAAGAGAATTTTAGTCTGTTTAATTATTATTATCTCCCAAAATTCTAAAAAAAATTCAAGCCAAAATGGAAATCTCTGATAATTTGAACTGAAGGAAGGGAAGTTAGACTGTGACAATCTTTTATCCCTCAAAAACTCTAAAATCAGAATGATTCTATTGAATGTTTTCGCAAGTTGTTAATTGTTGAAATCCATCGCTTAAGAAGGAAGCATCACTTACTGCTGGAATTAGACTACGGACTGTTCTATTGTGGAAGAACCTTTTTTCCCCATTGGATGGCTGTGAGGACTTCAAGCAACATTGGACTGTAAATTTGTAAGGACTCTAATTTTTACTATTTTAAATGTTGTTTATACCTTCATAGTGTTTAAGAATGTTGTTTTTGTAATTAAACAGTTAATTTGTTGATCTAAAGACACCTGGTTTGGTTAGCCTCATTCAGGGGTTAATAGATAGTATAATTTGGCTGGGTCTTTCTTTAATTTGGAAAATTTAAAATGATATGTTAGGCGATCTATGGAGGGACAGGATTGAATTATCAGTGCGTTTCTCCCACCACAATCAGAATCATATATTTTGATTGGGGACTTTGACTGGCATAGTCGGTTGTAACAATGTTCAACAGCTTGCAGTCTCTGTCTCTCAATTTCTGTCTCACATATCTTATACCAAGTTCAGCTAAACCTCGCTCCAGTCCTGAGAACATTACAGACTGAGAAACTCCTGCAGCAATGTTCTGGGACTGAGATGATTGGTCTCCAAAAACCAGAATCATTTTCCTTAGTGCTAGATCGGACTCCAACCAGTGAAGAATTTTCCCTCAATTCCCATTGACTTCAATTTTGCTAGGGCTCCTAAATGCCACACTAGGTCAAATGCTGCCTTGTTGTCAACAGCAACAATCCCCTCCTCACCTTTGAAATTCAGCTCTTTTGTCCACGTTTGGACAAAGGCTATAATGAGGTCGAGAGATGAATGGCATTGGTGGAACCTAAACTGAGCATCGGCGAGCAGGTTATTGCTGAGTAAGAGCCACTTGATAGCACTTTTGATGACACCTTCCATCACTTTGCTGATGATTGTGAGTAGTCTGATGGGGCGGTAATTGACCAGATTGGATTTGTACTGATTTTTGTGGATCGAATATATCTGGACAATTTTCCATATTGTCAGGTAGATGCCAGTGTTGTAATTGTACTAGAACAGCTTGGCTCAGAGCATGGCTAGTTCTGGAGCAGACCTCTTCAGAACTACAGTTGGGATATTGTCAGGGCCCATGGCCTTTGCAGCATCCAGTGCCTTCAGCTGTTTCTTGATATCACATGGAGTCAATTGAATTGGCTGGAGATGGACATCTATGATGGTGGGTCCTCAGGAGGAGACCTAGATGGATCATCTAGTCGGTACTTCTGGATGAAGATGGTTGCAAATAGTTCAGCCTTGTATTTTGCACTGATGTGCTGGGCTTCCCCATCATTGAGGTTTGGTATTTTTGTAGAGCCTCCTGCTCCAGTTAGTTGTTTAATTATACACCACCATTCATGACCAAATGTGGCAGGACTGCAGAACTTTGATCTGATCCATTGGTTGTGGGATCGCTTAGCTCTGTCTATTGCGTGTTTCCGCTCTTTAGCATACATGTAGTCCTGTGTTGTAGCTTCACCAGGTTGTCACCTCATCTTTAGGTATGCCTGGTACTACTCCTGGCATGTTCTCCTACACTCTTTATTGAGCTAGGGTTGCTCCCGTTGCTTGATGGTAATGGTAGCGTGAGGTATATGCCAGACATGAGGTTACAGATTACAGTGGTTGAATAGAATTTTGCTGATAATGATGACCCACAATGCCTCGTGGATCCTGCTAGATCTGTTCTGAATCTATCCCATTTAGGATGGTGGTAGTGCCACACAACACGATGGCAGCTGTCCTCAGTATGAAGATGGGATTTCATCTCCAGATGGACTGTGCCGTGGTCACTCCTAATCAATGCTGACATGGACAGCTGCATCTGCAACTAGTAGATTGGTGAGGATGAGGTCAAGTAAGTTTTTCCCTCACCACCTGCCGAAAGCCCAGTCTGGCAGATATGCCCTTCAGGACTCTGTCAGTAGTGGTGCTACCAAGCCACTCTTGGTGATGAGCGTGAAGTCCCCCACCCAGAGTATATTCCATGCTCTTGCTACTCTCAGTTCTTCTTGCAAGTGGTGTTCAACATGGAGGAGCATGAAATCATCAGCTGAGGGAAGGCAGTATGTCGTACACGGCAAGAGCTTTCCTTTTCCATGTTTAACCTGATGCCTTGCAACATCATGGGTCTGGAGTCAATTTTGAGGACTCCCAGGGCCACCCTCTCCTGACTGTATACTATTGTGATGCCACCTCTGGTGTTCTGGGACATTGGCTCTAAAATTTGATTCAGCGAGTATAACGACGTCAGGCTTTTGCTTGCCTGGTCCATGGGGCAGCTCTTCCAATTTTGGCACAACAGGGTAGGGTGTGCCTTTTTCGTTTCTGGTGCCTAGGTTGATACCGGGTGGTTTATCCAATTTTACTCTCATTTGACTTTTCTGTAGCAGTTTGAAACAACAGGGTGGCTTGCTATGTCATTTCAGAGGGCAATTAAGAGTCAAGCACATTGCTGTGGGACTGGAATCACATGTCGGCCAGACCAGGTAAGGACAGCAGATGTTCTCCTTGAAGTTAACCAGATGGGTTTTTACGACAGTCTGGTAGTCTCATGATCATTATTAATGAGAGTAGCATTTTATTCCAGATTTATTGAATAACTGAATTTAAATTACACCAGCTGCTATGGTGGGATTTGAACTCATGTCACAGGAGCATTAGTCCAGGTCTCTGGATTACTAGTCAAGTAACATTATCACTATGCTACCATCCAGGTTTGAAAAACCTTTCAATTACTTGGGCACATGTACCAACATATGTCCTTCACATGAATGACTAATTTAAAAGTCCCCAATGGTTCACTTGGATGATGAGGAGAACTCCAGGCTGTAACTAATTAGACTCATGTGGAGCATAAACACTGGCATGGACCAGTTGGGCCGAATGGCCTGAATCTTTGTTTTTACATTACATGTAAGTTAATTAGTACATTCTTTCAAAAAAAGTTTCATCAGAACAGCTGTTCAAGCTTTTGAACTGAAATAAAATGCACTCATAACACACAGTTAGCTTCTAATTAAAAATCTGATTTTGTAACTATGTTTGGACACTTTTCCCCAGGAACTTCTGTCTTTTCCTCTTGAATTTGTATAGCCCATATTGTCTTATCTAAAGCTATAGCCTTTTTTTAAAGTCAATGCTTTTGACACTATTTTAAGCCTTGCTGTAAACTTGCAGTTCACCATCAGTTCCTGCTACATGACACCATGTGAGTCACAGAGCAAATAGCTTTGCGCGCAACCTTGTCAGTGACTACTGGTACAAGAGCAGTCTCTTTTCTCTTTTGTCATGCAGTGTTGCTATTTATTTCAAGGGAATAGAGAGGACATGTCCCATCTGGGTACAGGTCTAACAGAGAATTGAAAATAAGGACTTCTATTAACCCTTCCCCACTCAATACTGGCAAAACACACCATCCTGTAAATTCCCTTAGTGGCTGTAGACAGCTGTCAAGAAATTATTTCCATGCTATTGAATTCTCCCAGATTTTGAGCTATAAAACTCAGCTGGTGTGCCCACAAAACCAAAGCCTGTATATCAGCTATCCAATCATTATGACTTTGAAAGGAAGCTAGTAAATGAGAGGATAACTTAGAGAAGAGAGAGGTACAACTTCTGTTGTTGACATTTATATAAAATTACTCAATGTGTCTGTGTGCTGACCTTTTACAGATATTATTTTATTTACAGGTTAACATCTGCCTAAAAATAATTCAAAGAGGAATGTAGTATGATCATACTGAGCATTGAACTTTAACAAGTGGTTGTTCTACGTTGAGCATGTTCAACTAAATGGATGGCCCTGTGATGCAACATTCCCACCAGGGAATGGTGTTGATAGGGAACACACCTCAGGAACTTGCAGGATGTACATCTCAATGTCCTGAGAAGTATTCCCTGCAAGTCTCCATTTCCTATTTGAAGCACCAGATCATGGAATCATCCTTTATAAAGTTATCCATCAAGTATCTGTTTAGGTTTGATTTTGTCTTTCCTTGCTTTAAAGAGGGGGTGGAATGCAAGGGCAGAGTTTTAGACAGGAAATGCAGAAGTTAGGCTGATTAACAGGCTTGGCTTCTAGTCAGATGGGGAGCACTCTGGAGCAGGCGGCAGTCATGAGATGGAGCCTGCAGCTGCTAGTGTGAGCATAGGGTCTGATCCTCAACCCCGGGGTTTTTTGTATAGGAGGGAGGTCTGTGGGGAAGGGGGAAAGGGGGGGATGAAGGTGTATGATTCAAGTGAAGAAGCTTAGTTTGGGGGGCTGGGGTGAAGCAGTCCTACTCCTCCTGGCCCACAAGCAGTGCTGTAAAGGACTTACTTTCGCCTTGCAGCTGTCCTTGCCACCCTTGAGCTGCTGGGTTTCTCGAAAAGCAGGTTAAATCTGAGGCCGGCCACTTCATTGAATAATTTAAATTGCCAACCCACCTCCTAGAAGCGGGTTGGATGCCCACTCCCTAGCCCGCCTCCATTAAATCAAAAAGGGAGTGGATTCGAGGTGGGTGGGAGTTGAGATTTATAAAATTACAACGTATTCCCTGACCCAACTCATTTTTGGGGATTAAGATTCACCCCACTCTTTCTAGTGTTCATATATAATTACATAGAATTACATATAACATACAGCACAGAAACATACCATGTGGCCAACAGATCCATGTCTATGTTTATGCTGCACACAAACCTCCTCTCACCCATCTTTATCGAACCCTATCAGCAGTACCTTCCACGAGGAATCTGTCCACTGTCATCAACTGGCTCAATGGATCAACATCAAGACAAGTCATAGTCAACTTAGAAATATCCAAGCCACAAGTGTCAGTGTTATATTTTACAATAGTGGAACAAACCGTAAAAGTAAGTATGGAATAAGAAGATATTTGGTATATTAAGCGCTTATGATCTGGAGACTATGTGCAATTTGCCCTATCAGAATTCCATCCAAAACATGAATTGGCTTCAGGAGACTTGCAAGAAAAAATGCTTGGTGAAATTTCCTCCCGAATATAGAAATCCAGGTTTTAATCCAATTTATAACCAACTCATGCACTTCATCTGTTAGCAGTGCAGGAAGCTTTGTTTTCTGTTGTTCAATGTCATTCTAACTGGATGTAACCATTTATTTCAAAGATGTGAATCAACATAGTAATACTAGAAATTTATTCGCATCTCCACCACAATGTAGGAAAATTCCAGAGGTTGAAAATTGTTGGCCTTTCAGGATCATTCACACCATAAATTTGGCAGGAGCTTAATGGAAGAGATGCAAATTAGGCTGTGAGCTGGATATACTAGGGTCCTAAAATAACATTGTAATTTCCACAGGGACTTGTAAGGAATGGAGGCTTGCCCTGTCCCTTACAAGGTCATGGGTGCAGGAGTGAGTGGGGTTTGCGACAGGAACTCCGAACACTAAGACTTCCCATATCTCTAGCCTTCATAACCTCTTGGCATGTTCAAAGGCAGTGGTACACCTGGACATAGCATGCTGCCAAATGGCATTTGTCGGACCCCATGGATGGTCCAAGCCAGGATTGTGGTTCGGACCTCTGAAGAACTTATATATTATTATTATTGGAACATGGCCTCCTTGCAAAGGAGAGGCCAATTAATAATTCTTTCTGAAGGCACCCTGGGACACCCCCCTAAACTGGCCAATGTTGTGCTGCACTTTGCATTGTCTTCAATTGGCATACACTGCGGATATGTTCCTCGTGGCACAGGTGCCCGCCAGTGGCAGACAAATCAAGGAACCTTTCACCAACCCTATGGATTCTGGCAGGGTCAGAGCAGAGGTGGGCTTCTTACACCAGGATGTCCTCTTTGTAAATTTGTGGCTTCCTAATTTATAGTTTCATATTAAAAATTTTTACTTTATACTTATCTTATGCAGTTCCGTGATCATAATTGAATTTAAATAACTTATTTTGGTTCCCATTATCCACACCTCCATAATTGTAAAGGCCTGAATCTTAACCACATCTTAATTTACTGCTTCCAATAAAATAAGTTCAGTTCTGTGAGTTCACTTTTCACAACATTGTACCCTAAGTCTTATCATCATTTTTATTGCTCTTCTGAGTTCTCTTCTATGCTGCGTTATGCATTTGAGGATAAGGTGCTCAATGTCTATATGCACTGTACATGTGATCTTATCATTGGCTTTCAAGTGTTAAAATAAATTATCATAAGTTATAATCAATTAGCTTTGGGCTTCATCTCAGAGGAGGTGATTTTAATCCTACTGACCCAGCAGATGGGTGAACAGTTAAAATTGCCCAGAACGTTCTGGCCTGAGCTGGGGCCTGATCAATCACAATTTTAAATGACTAGGCAGCTAGGACACCCACCTACTAAAGTTAGCAAGGTCCTTTTACACATATGCTTGTCGAGTTCCAATGATGTAATCAGGATCCAACTGCAATTTTAACTTGATGGCCTGAGTGGAGACGCTGCAATGAATTTCCTGGCAGGTGAAACAGATCGGTGTCCGAAGAGGCCTAAATTGGTAAGTTTTGTAAACTTTGCTTGTGCGCTCTTTCTGCCCCCACAAGACAGCTTTTATAGGCCTCTTTCCCATCGACTCACCACCCGCTTCCCAATCATGAGATCCCTGTATGATGGCTGTGGCAGCTGAGCCTCTCACTTACCTGGTCTCAACAGTGACTCTGTGCCATGCACTTTTCCATTGGCTTCTTACCCAGTAGAATTCAATTAAATATGGATTACTTCACATTAATGTCCATTCGCCTTACCTGAAACCTCCACATAATTTCATAGCGTCATACAGTCATTATGGAACCGAAGAAGGCCATTCAGCCTATTGAGTCCATGCCGGCTCTCTGTACAGCAATCCAGTCAGTCCCATTCCTCTGCTTTACCCTATAGCCCTGCAAGTTTATTTCCCTCAAGTGCCCATTCAATTTCCTTTTGAAATCATTGATCGTCTCTGCTTCCACTATCCTCATAAGCAGCGAAATCCAGGTCATTACCATGCTCTGCGTAAAAAAGCTCTTCCTCACATTCCCCCTGTATATTTTCTCAATAACCTTATATCTGTGACCTCTAGTTCTTGTACCATCAACTAATGGGAACAGCTTTTCTTTGTCTACATGATCTAAATCTGTCATAACCTTGTACACCTCCATATGATCTCCCATCAACCTCCTTTGCTCCAAGGAGAACAATCTCAGCTTCTCCAACCTAACCTTGTAGCTAAAATCCCAGGAATCTGGTAAATCTCCTCTGCACCCTCTCAAGGCCCTTCACATTCTTCCTAAAGTATGGTGCCCAGAACTGGATGCAATACTCTAGTTGTGGCCTAACCAAAGCATTACAAAGGTTGAGCATGGACTAAACCACATGGACTGCAGCTGTTCAAGAAGGCAGCTTACCACCAACTTCTCAAGAGCAATTAGGTTTGAGCAACAAATGTTGGCCTTGCCAGCGATGCTCACATGCCTTGATCAAATGAAAAAAACTTCCCTGCTTTTGTAATCAATACTTCTATTTATGAAGCCCAAGATCCCAGATGCTTTGCTAACTACTCTCCGAATATGTTCTGCTACCTTCAAAGATATATGCACTTGATGCCCCATATCCCTCTGTCCCTGCACAGTCTTTAGAACTGTGCCATTAAGTTTATATTTCCTCTACCTATCTGTTCTGCCAAAATGCATCACCTCACACTTCTCTGTATTAAATTCCATCTGCCACTTGTCTTCCCATTCAACCAATGCCCTGCTGCAGTCGATTGGTATCATCCTCACTGTCTGCCACATTTCCAAGTTTACTTAGCATAGGCAAAATTTAGAAACTTTATTCATTTATCCAGGTCATTTTGCAAAAATAAAAGCACTGATCCTTGCAATGATCCTTGGGGAATACCACTGTCTACCTTCCTCCAGTCTGAAAATCAAACAATTACCAAGACTCGCTATTATCTGTCCTCAAGCCTAATTTTTTTTAACCAAGCTGACACCGATCCTCCTATTCATGAGCCTCAATTTTGTCAACCAGCCTTTTACTTTGTCAAAAGATTTCTTAAAATCCATATAGATAGTATCCGCTGTATTCCCTTCATCAATCTTCTCTGTTACTACGTCAAAAATTTCAATTAGGTTAAGCAAACACGATCTGGCTCTCCCTAATTAACTCAAAAGTCTCCAAGTCCTATTAATTTTTTCCTTGATTATTGGTTATAAATCCTTACCCACCACTGATGTTAAACTGACCACCCTGTACCTACTTGGAATGTCCTACACCCTTTCTTGAATAGGGTGTCACATTGTGTGTAAGAGAGTGCTGGGGAATTCAGAGTTGGGAGTTGGCACTTGAATGTGGCATGCCACTCACCTTTCCTGCCCTGATGAGGTCATTAAACCTCTTGCAGCGCTGTATCCAGCTGTGAGGCACTGCATTCTTGCTGCTCATTTTAACAGCCAATTCCAGCCACACATGCTTGTTTTATGAGGGTGGCCTCTTCCTCCCATTCGTGGGGAACAATACTTCTCTTCAGACACTCACTATTCGCATGACCTTTAAGGATGGAGAAGAGAACCGGAGGGGCAGCCTTTCCACATTTCACATCCATCCTTCTGGTTGCTCTCTCTTCAGTGACAGATCGGTATTGGAATCATTCTGACTCCAGTCGGTTCCCTTTAAATCGAAATCCTTCCATTGACAGGTGTGGGTCATCATCATGCCTGCAGTCTGTGATTGGTCAGAAAACCCAGAAGTGGGATGCTAATGCCGTGGATGAGTTAAACGACCATGGCAATTCATCAATCCCTTTGGATAAAATTAAATTCAGATCCAAATTAAATATTTCTGTGGTCTGAACGCAAAGAACATTCAGGGTCCCTCTGCATATCCAACAAATCCCTTCCCTTCCCCAAATCCATTAAGAGATAAATGTGTAGTGAAATACACGTTGTTGTAGTCATAGTCATCTTTCCCCACGAGAGAGAGAGAGACACACACAGTTGGTGATGTATTGTTTGAGGGTCACCACTCCTCAAGCATGGGGTGGGGCACGGCAAGGCAAGGCAAGGAGGCAGGCCTCCATGAAGTACCACAGCTAGTACAGGAATTAAACTTGTGCTGTTGGTGTTGTTATATAGCATACTTTAGCTGTCTAGCCGACTGAGCTACCGGCCCCCCAAATACATTGCATGAAGAATAGGCTAATGCATTGTTCACTCATTGCATGAATGACAAAGCAAATCACATGACAGTATACTATGCTTAAATGAAACAAACACAGCAGATGTATGTTTTTTGTACTATGGTGAGTGTTACTAAGGACAAATATTGGCTCGGACCCCTGTACATAGGCCCTATAGGCCCATGTGTTCATCTGTTCTGCAGTTAATCTTTCTTGCAGTAGTCACCCAGCTACATAATTTGCTCATATAATGAGAAGTGTCCTTCTCATGAGTAATGAAAAGAGCATGAAATCCAGAACAAACATCCAAGGAACCACTACTGACGGTTTCTAGAGAGGGATTTGTTCATTTATCATCACGTTATGCTTATTGTTGCAGAATCAATTTTCAATTTAGCAGGCTAATTTATCATTGATTCCAAAAGGCTGAACCTTCTTTAAAAGTCTCAGGTTATCAAAACCTTCTACAATTCAAGTAAATCATGCCCATAGACCATTTAGAGGAATTCTAGAGAAGACTTTTGCCTTATCACATCCTTCAAAAATATCCCACTTCAAGTGCAATAAATTATTGTGGTTTCACATATGCGTTTGAGTGACTGTTTTTATGTGAGCAAAGGCAGCCGCTATTGTGCACACACAATTCCACTAACAGAATGATATGAATGACCATGTAATTTATTTTTAGTGCTGTTGGCTAAGAGTGAATGTTGCAGAACTCCCTGTTCCTCTTTGAATAGTTGCATGGAATCTTTAATGCTGCCGTGAGTCATCAGAACACAGAGGCATATTATTCAAACAGAAAAAAACTTGCATTTACTGAGTGTTTTTCATAATTTCAGGATATCCAAAAAGCACTTCACAAATAATTAAGTACCTTTGAAGTGAAGTCACTATTGAAATGTAGGCAGTCAATTTGTGCACAGCAGGGACCCAAAACAACATTGAGATGTTTAACTAGATAATTATGAAGGATAAGTGTGGCCAGAGACCAGGAGAATTCCCCTGCTTTTATTTGAAAAGCGCTTTGGGATCCTTTCTACTGTCTTCAGCAGGTAGATGGGATCTCAGTTGAAGTTCTCATCCAGAAGACAGCACCTCTGGCAGTCCAGCAAATCCTCGGTGCTGTATTGAAGTGTCAGCTTAGATTACGGGGTAGATTTTCATCTTTGTCATCTGGGCAGTAATATAGTGGATTTGATCAAACACCCTTTAGAGAGAATCAGTGGAATGGAAATCAGAAGGGTTCTATCAAGAGTGGGCGATACACTCAGCCATATTATTAACCAGGTGACGAAGACAAAAATGTATCCCCTATTTGTTCAAGTCTCTAGAATGTGACATGAACTCATGACCACCTGACTCAGAGGTGAAAGCCCAAGATAACACTTCCTTAGTCCTGTACTGGAATATCAGTTTAGAATATGTGACCAAGTCCTATGATCTTCTGGTTTGGACTGGAGACTGGTATCAATGGAGCCAGGGTGATAATTGTAGAGTTTTATTGGATCTATGAGAAAAGAATTCTAAAATCATGCTGACTACCTCTTATGGCTCAAGAGGATGACTGTATCCTGTTCATTCCTAGGAGAGTTCTCATTTAAATCTTGAATATTGGGATTGGTTATCCTCCAGTGAATCGGTGAAGCTCCGAAACCATTAATGAGACGGCACCTTTTCCCCTACACATTTCCTTGATGATTCTGAGGTGATGCTTATCTTTCTCATCTGCCAAGCAGACATTACGAAGTATATTTTCCTTTGTGATTTACTCCTAACAGCTCCAACTGTTAGGTTCAATTCTGGGTACTGCCTGTGTGGAGTTTGCAAGTTCTCCCTGTGTCTGCGTGGGTTTCCTCCGGGTACTCCGGTTTCCTCCCACAGCCAAAAGACTTGCAGGTTGATAGGTAAATTGGCCATTATAAATTGCCCCTGGTATAAGTAGGTGGTCGGGGAATATAGGGACAGGTGAGGATGTGGTAGGAATATGGGATTAGTGTAGGATTAGTATAAATGGCTGGTTAATGGTCGGCACAGACTCGGTGGGCCGAAGGGCCTGTTTCAGTGCTGTATCTCTAAATCAAAATCAAATCTAAATCTAAATCAAAAAACACATGTATATGAAATACATTAAAAACAGACGTGAACATGAAATGGTTTTCTTATTTAATATCCCTGTTGATTCTTTCATTCAAAATAGTGAGCAGAGAATATATCCAGTAATTGTTTGAGTTTTTTTGTTACACTGATCTCTACTGATATTTCCACTTTGTCAAAATAAAGGGAGGGTAGAAATTGCAATCAGCAAAGTTCACTTACAAACATTTAACATGCACACTATTTCTATGTAGTGTTACGGCCAGGTGGCGAGGGGTATGGGTGGTTCCCACTGTTCACCTCCTAACTGACCGCAGCAACTGTTTTTGTTAATAGAGTTTTAACCCCTTGTGTTTTATTTGTCAAATAAACAGACAGTGACAGATTTTCTTGTAGGTTTAAAACAGAAGATTAACTATTTATTGAACAATATTCATTCCCAAAATGGTTGCAACTGCACCCACACATGCAATCACTGGCATGCACACACATACAAGAAAAGATAGAGAGGAAAAGGGTAAGTGGTTTAAAGTGAGGTAGGTGTTCAGTGCTTATGGTGAACATGCTGAATCTTCTCAGAGGACAGTTTCTTTTTTAAAGGTGCAGGCCTGGGATTTCTGTAGGTTTTTCTGGTGGTTCAGAGTTCAGTTTAAAGGCAGTGGTCACTTTCAGTCCTCGGCTGCATTGAGTTGAAGGGTAGAATTTGCAGCAGTGCTTCTTCCTTGGTTTTTGCTGGATCTCTCAGCTCTTGGCTGGATTGGCTTTTGTGATGTTGCTGTGATCTCTCACAGCTCTCATCTGGACAGATTTTTGGGATGTTGCTGTGATCTCTCCTCTCTGTCTCCAGAGAGCTACTTTTTAAGGTAAAAATCTCCCAAATGTTGCCTGTTAGGTGACACAGCGTCCCTGCTCTGGGATGACCAACAATGGACCAGGATGTGGCTACTTCACACCTTCTTTGCTTCAGAAGTACCCATTTAATTCAGGAATGTCTCTTGATGGGTTCAGGATGGGTGTAATTGACACCTCTTAGCTTGAAATTTTGAATATACAGGGCCAGGTCGCCTGACCTTCTGCTGCCATTTTGCAGCACATTGTCCACTTTTTTGGTAAAGGAAAAGTCAATTTTTATAACTCAACAGTTTGGTTTCTCTATTTTCATCACTGTACTTCTTGTGAGCATGACAACAGTCTTTAAAATAACAGACTCAAGAATGTAATACAAGCACGTGAAAAATTCATGGGATAGACCTTGCAGTGATAAAGTGTAGTAATATAGAGCAAGGCTGGTGATAGTTAGTTGGAAGCCTGTTTTACAGCCCTGCTAACATATTTCCACTGGAGTCAAGATCTACCCCCATATCTGAACTTCATTAATTAGATATCCTAACTTGCAATCTTAAATGTGTACATAGGACCGGATTGTGCATTTTGGGTGGGGACCCCGATGACGTGGTTATATGTGGTTCCAACCACCACCCCACCTCACCCCACCCCCCCCTCCCCCCAACCATGTTCGGAGCAGGCATGCAACATGGATTTTGTCTGGATTGGCCAATTAGTAACCAGAGGGTGCACTCGCTGTCCAATTAAGGATGGCGGGTGGGCTTTCAAAGCTGGAGGGCCAATAGGAGACCCTCCAGCATGGAAGGAGCTGCATCCTGCCATTGCAGGTGAGGGAGAGAGAGGGTGCCTCCATCTTGAGGCACCCTCACAACACTTGTGAAATTCTTGAGAAAAAAAAGGCCACAACTGCCAGACCACCATATTGGAGGGGAAACCCCTCTGCTGCCAGGGGACTTCCTCCGGGCAGCTGCCATGCTGTTGATGATGCAGGGAGCCCCCAGGTCAACTGGAAAATTCCAGGCAGCCTCTGATCAATGGCCTTTATTGGGCTTTTAATTACCTTAACTGGCTACCCTCCGTTCACTGTATTGAATGCCCTTGGATCTGTCGGGTAAGTTATTAAGGTAATTAAAAAAGCAATTAAGAACTGTTTTAACCCTAAATTCTGGATTTCACAGCCTGGACACCTGTTTTCCGACCTGTCAGCAATTCTCCAGGGTCACTGAGGTGAGTGCACAGCGAGAACATCTTCTTCAATGTAACTGACAAGCTGGGAAGGCTTTGATCAGTGAAACTGAGGAGCACCAGCCATGGCCAGATGAGATGCTGCTGTTCAAAGAACTTCTTTTCTCAGAGAGTGCTCTGCTCAACAGGTGAATGACAACTTTTGGGAAGACACTTCACCTTTCATGAACTTCACTCATCTTTGAAGTGATTTATGACTTTAACCCCTTATAGGGACTAAACCAAATCAGGAGTACATCCCTACGAATCTCCTTCAATTAAGATCAAACCAGACAAACTCTCATAGACACTTATTTGGGTCCAAAGAATTGAACTAGTTTTCCCTCAAAGAAAGAAAACTAATGGAGAATATTACCATCTTTTGGATAGCCTTTTTAAAAAAAAAATAATGATGGCTAATTCACAAATATCCCAGATATTATAAGGGTCTGGGAAACTCTTTCCAATATGTCTCTCTCCACTTAAAGAGATACAGAGAGGGGGTTTTTGTAGTTGTAACCTGAATGCTACATGAAATGATTTATTAACTTTTATATTTTATTAAATAATTTAACATGCAATAAACTTCTTAACTGGATAAGTATACTGCAATATCAAAGATTAATAAGAGATGTAAAACATAATCTTATTTCTAAAATAGAATCCAAAAGTTCAACTTTGACAATGTTACAGCAAAATATCTTAGAATATCCATCAAAATTCAAAGTAAACTGTTACCTTAAATTCCCCGAGTAGGCCTCCTCCTTAACAAGAGAAAACACTCTCGGTTAAGAGCAAAATTCTCTTATCATGCAGTCAGCCATTCTTACCATAGTTTGAGAAGCATTGATGAGGAATTTCAATACCTCTAATTTTTCAATTCAAAACTCTCACGTTTATACTGTTTCTAATCTATTAGCTCATCTTTTGGAATGTAGGTGTTACCTTTCTGGGTGTGTTTTTCCTGTTTTTGTTATCCATATATGGTAATATCATTAGCTACTTATTCCCAATTAATTATCTGCTGCGAATTCCCTTTTCATAAAGTTGTGAGCTTTTATCTGGTCAAAATGTTTGTAGTGTTTTACAGTAACACTAAGACTTAACTTTACAAATGTGTTTTATACTTAAAAGATTTTTAATTAAATTTGTACAGTAACTGTTTTTTTCCTTTTTGGGTTAAACTGAGTTAACGAGGCATCTGTTTTTGTTGGTAACATTCCATTTTGTGATGATCATCTGTGATGGTTCTTTGATGGTACCTTGTACCATCTCCTTAAGTCAGTCTGTCTATATCATTAATATTGTCAAATAATTAGGATTATAGCTATCAGTTCGGACCATATATAGCCTGTCTCGATATGTTTCCAATGTAGCAGAGACCCTGGAATGGATTTTTTTAAACTTAAAAGGTGTTTCTGGTGCACATTTGATTTTAACAGGGATGTTCATGGATTTTTAACTTTGCCCTTAAAGGAAATTTCAGTGAGTCTTGAAAACTGACAATTTATTCAATCTGTAATTCTAAAAGATATAATGTATTAATTATATCTAAATTATACCTAATTAAGCTTATTATACCTATATTTCATCACACCTTCAGCTGCACTTCCCTCCTGCCAGCCTTCACTATGGCAGTTCCACCTTCCACCTCTGATGAGGGACAAGAGCAGAAGCTATACCACTGCCAACCATTCCAGCAGCAATTGGAGTTACACCAGCAGCAATACCAGCTGCCTTCTCCTCAGCCGCTTGCCCCTCCACAGGGAAGAGGGGATAGACACTGAGATCCAGCAAGAAGGAGACAAGATCCCCAACACAGGGTCTGCAGGCAGAGAATCAGCTCTCTTGACATGTCTGAGCAACAGTGCCTCAGATTCTCATGGCAGATCGTTGTAGAAATCTGCAGCCTCCTGAAACATGACCTCATTCCCAGTGGAGCAGGTGGGCATGCATTGCTAGTGGCTGACAAGGTGCCTGTCGCTGGAGGGCCACCTCCCAACCCCCTGCACCCCCATATCTCTGTCTTTTGCAGGTTGAGTGTTCTCTTCTCCTGCAAGAAGAGAAAGAAGAGAGGTGGGACTATTCACAATGGCTTATGTTGGGAAGAGAGAAGATCAACAAATTTAAAGGGTGACTGTGAGGCATGGGTGCGAGAGGGCAAAAGGGCTGAGGGTGAGTGTGAGCGTGTGTGCTCAGATGGAGAGCGCCTGCAGAGAGGAATGAGTGGAGCTTCAAGTTGTGTTGACCTGAAGAGTGCTGTACTGAGACGACACTCAACCTGCTCACTTTCTTGACCAATTCCATCCATGCCAGCTTGGTTAGAAAGGTTGTCTACTTCCTCCCATGCTTGGGAGAGCTCATCTCACTGCAGTCTCTCAGATCCCACTCCAGGTAAATGTGAGCTACCTGAGGGCACTCTTCCCAGATCTCCTCTCTATTCCTGTGGTTGTAGCAGCCTCAGAAATCCAAGTGCTGCTGAGCCCTTGTAACCGATGCTGTGGTGTCTTTCATTAGAAAGCCTTCCTTTGACAGAATGGATGTGTCCTGATTGGTTGGGGAGCCCATAGGCAGGATGCTAGTACCATGGCCCTGGAAAAGAGCCACGTCTAAGCCCGTACATTCATAAATTGTGTTTCCGACCCAAAAATTGTCCCACTGTTCCTGGTGGGACTAAGTCCAGAAGATTCCAGCCTGGGTTATTTGGCTTTAGAGACATCCACACCAAATCTTCGTCTCACCCAAATTCCATATATGTTAAATGTCCAGTGGCTCTCTCTGAATATTAATCAAAAATGAGATCCTTGGCTGACGTTTCCTATCTTTAGCCAGTGGAGCAAAGGCCAAATGAAGCAACTCAACTGCTGTCGCACTGAACACAACTCAGGCCAACAATTTAAACTGGGATTTTGTGTCCTTTGTGACTTCACATTGTACTAATACCTTTATCACTAGGCCACTGGGTGCTGAGTCAATCCCAGGTATCATTATAACTAAAATCCAGCACAGCTCTGAATCTGACTCAACCTTGTATGTTTCCTTAGTTCTAAGCCCTCCTCCTGTCTCTTCACAACAAAGAAAATACTTATTTTTGATATCTGCAGAGAAATCAAAACACAAAAGGCAAAATACTTATCCAGCATGTCATCAATAAATTAGGATTAACTGTATTTCTTATTCGAAAAGTGTGTTACTCTCTGAGCAGCCTGTTGGTGAAGGACTGAACTTGAACCTCAGTCTCACATTTATTTACAGAACCATTACAAGCATAGACCTCCAAACTCAACCTCACCACAGTTTCAATAAGTGTCTTTTCATATGTGCTCAAGTGAAACCCCAATGAATGCTCACCACCTGCATACAGTTAAAACAATTAATCTATAATTAACAAAAGGTTCCTTGATTCTACTTTCCCCTTGTCTTCATTCATTGTTTTGCATACAATAGGGTAATTGCATCCTGAAAACAGGCTAAGCGGTAGTATAAAGAAAAGAAAGAAAGTCAATGAAGTAATTTTAAAGTGCAGTTGGAATATGGAAACATATCAGCAAATTTACACACAGCAAGAGCCCACAAACAGCAATGGGATAATGACCAGATAATCTGATTTGGTGATTTTGGTTATATTGGCCAGAACATCAGGGAGAACTCCCCTGCTCTTTGAATAGTGCCATAAGGTTTTTAACATCAACCTGAGAGGGCAGATGGGCCCACAGTTTAATGTTCCATCCAAACAACAGCATCTCTGACAGTGCTGCACTCCCTCAGTATTACACTGGAGCGTCATTCTAGATTAGACTGGAAAAATGCAGCTATGAGGAAAGATTGGATAGGCTGGGGTTGTTCTCTTTGGAACAGAGAAGGCTGAGGGGAGACCCGTTGAAATGTACAAAATTTTGAGGGGCCTGGATTGAGTGGAGGTGAAGGGCCTATTTACCTTAGCAGAGAGGTCAGTGACTAAGGGGCATAGATTTAAAGTGATTGGTAGAATGATTAGAGGGGAGATGAGGAAAAGTGTTTTCACCCAGAGGGCGGTGGGGCTCTGGAGCTCACTGCCTGAAAGGGTAGTTGAGGCAGAAACCCTCAATTCATTCAAAAGGAATCTGGATATGCATCTCAAGTGCCATAATCGACAGGGCTATGGACCAAATGCTGGAAGGTGGGATTAGAATGGGTAGAATGCTTTTCAGCTGGCACAGACACAATGGGCCAAGTGGTCTCTTTTTGCACTGTAAACTTGCTATGATTTGCTGGAGTGGGTCTTAAACTCATAACCTTCTAACTCAAAAGGTGGGAGTGCTACAAAGTGAGTCATGGCAGATAGTAACAGCTTTGATATAAATTGCCATCTCCTACAACTAGTTCTGCATCTTCTTAATTAGCGTAGCTATCAATTTACTTGGAGAACAGATGAGTTAACATTTTAGATTGTGGGCCTTCATCAAAACATTAACTCATCTGTTCCCTCTACAGATACTGCCTTACGTACCGAGTGTTTCCAGCATTTTTCATTTTGTTGTGGTATTCCAGCATCTGCAGTGTAATGCTTTTTGTTATGTCATATGCATTTGAACTGACAGGAGCCTGCTTGATCGCTGCAAGGTGTCTGCAAGTTCCCACTAGTATCAGTTTTCTGTAACTTTAAGGGTTCCTGACAACGCAGTGAAACAGACTGTGGAAATCTAACTCACTCTGGAAATGCTGTCATAAAGAATTTATTTCTTCTCTGCTAGGCCTAAAGTACCTCGTACCTCAGGCATTGCCTTTCTGGCAGAGTTAAGCATTTTATGTGGACATTATCCATTTTTTGCAGGCTTCAGCTTCCTGTATTTTTATTATCTTGTTATGCAGTTTAATTTGTTTTCGTATGAGGCTCTGTGAGCATTTTTTATAGTGTTCTGACATTATGGTCTGCTTGCATTTGATCTAGAAACCAGTACTACTTAATGCTGCAATTCATCATTTTAAATTTGTGCACACACATATTTCCTTCAATTCTGTCCTCAGTTATGATCTCAATGGTCTACTCGATTCACTACTTACAACATTACCATCAGTGTATGGCATTAAGTGGAAACTTGAAACCTTCAGTAAACATATATGTATTTATCACAAATACAAGGCTTACTGCCACTATTTAATCAACACAATTGCCTATGCAAACCTAGGAAGATGCGATCTAATGAACATGTCAGTATTTGTAAATGGATACCGACAATACTTTTACCTGGGAGGCTAAAGTTATTACAAAAGTGTTACCACTAAATACTGCTACAGCTGTGCTCTAACTATAACGAGTTCCACTTGTAGCATTTATAATTGACAATCACATATAGTAGAGTCACATCTAAATCGGCTGAAGAACTGTAGAGAAAAGGTGGGTTTAATCAGGCTACTTCCCAGGAGGTTTGGTTACTCATGGAATTGATCAGTGCTCTGTGCTGTGCCCTCTCCTGTTTATCCCTGAAAAGCTATTAGATCATTGCAGGCAGACGGTAAGATTCAGGATAATCAGCAACAGGTCACGGCCCTTATAAAGTTTACCTAATCTTCAAGAGTCAAAAATAAAATTTTAATGGAGGTTTCATGAATTTTGTTTTGGCTGTGGTAGGAGGGAGGAAGGGTGAATACAGGGAAGGGCTGAGTCCAGTGAGAAGTGGCGAAAACTTGTATAGGACTGGAATTCCCTCCCTAAACCTCTCTATCTCTTACTTCCTTTAAGACACTCTTTAAAACCTACCTATTTATCCAAGCTTTTGATTAGGTGGCCTAGTGTCTCCCTATGCAACTTGCTGTCAACATTTGCTTCCAAACATTCCTATGAAGCACCTTGGAATGTTTCACTACATTAAAGGGTGGCACAATGGCGCAGTGGTTAGCACCGCAGCCTCACAGCTCCAGCGACCCGCGTTCAATTCTGGGTACTGCCTGTGTGGAGTTTGCAAGTTCTCTCTGTGTCTGCATGGGTTTTCGCCGGGTGCTCCGGTTTCCTCCCACCACCAAAGACTTGCAGTTGATAGGTAAATTGGCCATTATAAATTGCCCCTAGTAGAGGTAGGCGGTAGGGGAATATAGGGACAGGTGGGGATGTTGTAGGAATATGGGATTAGTATAAATGGGTGGTTGATGGTCGGCACGGACTCGGTGGGCCGAAGGGCCTGTTTCAGTGCTGTATCTCTAAAATAAAAAAATTAATTAAAGGTGATATAAAACTGCAAGTTGTTCATGTTGTTGTTGGCCTTTAATCTTAACGTCAAGGAGGATGTGCCTCAACAGGAGCACAATCTTTGAGCTGTGTTCGCTCCTGAAATCAGATCTGCAACAGAGAATCAAAATCCTGGAGGGCATTCTTAGTGGAAGAAAAGTTGACCACTGTAGTAAAATTCTAAACTGGGCCCATGGAAGGATCCCAGTAGCCCTCACATTCATCAGATTTCTGTGCATCTGGGACAGGCAGGCAGTGAACTGTGAGCCTGATGTCTTGTGGGTCAAGTATTCTCATTTTTTTCCTATATTTGTTGACTTATCAAGATGTTATTTCTGTATATGACAGAAAAACACTGGCTACAAATGATAATGATGTTTCCTTTGAGGATCTGAGAGCAACCAGCCTGTTTCTATACTTCTTGACATGTTCCACTATTGGAGGCAAATCCCTGGTAGTGGATAAATGTTTCGATGAGCATGGCCTATTACAGCATCTTTCAATCCCTCTTTTATGATTATCCTGAATGCAATTCCAATAGTTGAGAACTCTATCTTGATCCCATGTTGAACTTTTGATCCCAATATCTCAGCATCATCAGTGGAGACAACAACAACAACAGCAGCTTTTATTTATGTAGTGGCTCTAGCATGATAAAACATCGCAAGGCACTTCACAGAACAGAATTTGACACCGAGCCACATAAGCAGATATTAGGGCTGATGACCAATAGTTTGGTCAAAAATGTAGGTTTCAGGGAGCATTTCAAAGGAGGAAAGAAAGGCACGGAGGCAGAGAGGTTTAAGGAGGGAATTCCATAGCTTAGGGCCTTGGCAGCTGAAGGCCTGTTCCAGGCACCACTCAGGTTGCTGTTACTGAATGGCAACCTGCATAGCAGACAACACTTGCTGCATATTTCCTGACTGCCTGGTACAATCCTCAACTTTACCCAAATCAACAGACAATGAAAATAAAATTAACAGGCATCAAGCAAGACAAGATTAAAGGGATTATTTTTCTCCTCAAAGTTATGAGTACATGGAATATATTCACACATGATACAGTTGAGGCTTTCTTTTTTTCCCAAGAGTAGGTTGAATATCTGAAGGCTTTAAATATAAAATGCGATTGAGATAATCAAACATTGTAAGAAAGGAAATATCATCCCAAGGAAGGCAATTAGTTGAGGTTGCAAGATCTAGCAGATTAAATTTTTAACTTTTGTTGATTGATCTTTGATCCTGGAAGATCTTTTCCTCGGGCTATTCAATGTTCGGACAGGGGATGTAAGAGAAATAGGCTGAAAGAACTGCATAGCTACTTCTTAGTCATTGCTGCTGTATATTCTCATCATAGAACCAAAGGACAAATATGGAAAGTTCAGTCAAGACTTGAGATGGATGTGTAAACTGCAGAAAGGTGTACTGTTTGCATGAAGCCTCATTCAGCAGTGGTGCATATCTGGAAATTGTGGGGACACTGCCCCACCCATTTGGACTACATCAGGAAATTGCAGGCAGTGACCCCAGGTTTCCATCCAAGTGAGTGCAGAAAGTGCACCCAAACTTTCCTGATATATCCACACAGTAGTTATATATGGGACAGGCATCCATGAAAATCAATAGTAATAGTCAAAATAGAGACATGTTGTCAAAGCTTTACATCTTGCTCTCATCAGGACAATTTTGTGGATTGTCCTGATGAGTTCAAGAAGAAAAGCTTCGACAACATGTCTCTATTTTCAGCAATACTCAAAATCGATATTATTATATGAAGCACAATGTTTCCCATCGATTCGTAAAAAAATTTTGTCTGTAATATACATTTCAGAGTTCTATAATAACACACCTTAGTAATATTTTTATTTAGGGTTTTTTTTTTCTTGATATAGTCATAGAGTCACGCAGCATAGAATCAGGCCCTTCGGCCCACCGCGTCCTTGCCGACCATAATGTCTATCTATACTAATCCCACCTGCCTGCATTAATTCCATATCCCTCTATGCCTTGCTCATTCAAGTACCTGTCCAGATGCCTCTCAAATGTCGTTACTGTTCCTGCCTCCACCACCTCCTCAAGCAGCTCATTCCAGATACCCACTATTCTTTGTGTGAAAAATTTACCCCTTTGATCCCCTTAAACCTCCTCCCTCTCACCTTTAATCTATGCCCTCTAGTTTTAGTTACCCCTACCATGGGAAACAGTCTCTAGCTATCTACCCTATCTATGCCTCTCATAATTTTATATACCTCTATCATGTCCCTTCTCAGCCTCCTTCGCTCCAGGGAAAACAGACCCAGCCTATCCAAATAAAAGCAAAATACTGCGGATGCTGGAAATCTGAAACAAAAACAAGAAATGCTGGAATCACAGAGCTGCCAGACCTGCTGAGTGATTCCAGCATTTCTTGTTTTTGTCTCAGCCTATCCAATCTCGCTTTATAACTCAAGCCCTCCAAACCAGGCAACATCCTTGTGAATCTTTTCTGCACCTTCTCTCGCTTAATCACATCTTTCCTGTAGTGCGGCGACCAGAACTGCACACAGTACTCCAAATGCGGCCTAACCAACGTCATGTACAACTGTAACATGACATCCCAACTCTTGTACTCAATGCCTCGGCCGATGAAGGCAAGCATGCCATACGCCTTCTTCACCACGCTGTCTACCTGTGTTGCCACTTTCAGGGAACTATGTACTTGCACCCCTAGGTCTATCTGCTCAACAACACTCCCCAGGGCCCTGCCATTCACTGTAAATGCCCTGCCCTGGTTTAATTTCCCAAAATGCATCACTTCACACTTGTCTGCGTTATAATTGCATTTGCCAATCCCTTGCCCACTTTCCCAGTTTATCTATATTCTGTTGTAACTTTAGACAACCGTCTTCACTGTCCACTAAACCACCAATTTTGATGTCATCTGCAAACTTACTAATTATGCCCCTTACATTCACATCCAAGTCATGAATATATATGACAAACAACAGAGGGCCCAGCACCAATCCCTGCGGCACACCACTGGTCACCGGCCTCCAATCTGAAAAACAACCCTCCACTAACACCCTCTGCCTCCAATTTTGTATCCAATTTGCTAGCTCACCCTGGATCCCATTTGTTCGAACCTTCTGGACCAGCCTACCATGCGGGACCTTGTCAAAGGCCTTGCTAAAGTCCATGTAGACAACATCCATTGTCCCGCCCTTGTCAATCCTCTTGATCACCTCCTCGAAAAACGCAATCAAATTCGTGAGACATGATTTCCCATGCACAAAGCCATGCTGACTATCCCTCATCAGACCATGCCTTTCTAGATGCACATAAATCCTGTCTCTCAGAATCCCTTCCAATAACTTTCCCACCACTGATGTAAGGCTCACTGGCCTGTAGTTCCCTGGCTTATCCCTGCTGCCCTTCTTAAATAAAGGCACAACATTAGCTATCCTCCAGTCTTCCGGTACCTCACCCGAGGCTAACAATGATACAAAAATCTCTGCCAGGACCCCAGCAATCTCCTCCCTTGCTTCCCAGAGCATCCTAGGATACACCTGGTCAGGCCCTGGGGATTTATCCACCTTAATGTACTTCAAAACGTCCAACACATCCTCTTTTGTAATGCTGATATGCTCCAGGATATCGCTGTTCCCTCCCTTGAACTCACTAGCTTCCATGACCTTCTCCACGGTAAATACAGACAAGAAATGTTCTTTTAAGACCTCACCCATTTCCCGTGGCTCCACACATAGATTGCCACACTGATCCTTAAGGGGACCTATTCTCTCCCTAGATACCCTTTTACTCTTAATATACTTCTCGAATCACTTAGGATTCTCCTTTATCTTATCTGCCAGGGAAATCTCATGGCACCTTTTTGCCCTCCTAATTTCCTCTTAAGTGTAGTCCTACATCCCCGATACTCCTCGAGGGAGTCGCTCGATCCCAGCTGCCTATATCTGACATATGCCTCCTTCTTTGTCCTGACCAGACCCTCAATATCCCTCGTCAACCAAGGTTCCCTAAACTTGCCAGCCTTGCCCTTCCATCTAACAGGAACATGCCGGCCCTGAACTCTTCCTATCTCACTTTTAAAAGCCTCCCACTTGCCAGACGTCCCTTTACCTATAAAAAGCCTCTCCCATTCAACTTTTGAGAGTTCCTGTCTGATGCCATCGAAATTAGCCTTCTCCCAATTTAGGACTTCAACTTGAGGACCAGTCCTATCCTTTTCCATAACTATCTTGAAGCTAATAGAGTTATGGTCACTAGTCCCAAAGTGACACATCAACCACCTGCCCATCCTCATTTCCTAACAGGAGGTCGAGTGTAGCCCCTTCACTAGTAGGGCCATCCACATACTGCTTCAGAAAACTATCCTGGACACACTTAACAAATAATTCCCCATCTGATCCCTTAGCACTAAGGCAGTCCCAGTCAATATTAGGGAAGTTAAAATCACCTACTATTACAACCCTATAATTCCTACACCTATCTGTGATTTCCCTACATATATGCTCCTCCACTTCCCTCTGACTATTGGGGGCCTATAGTATAATCCCATCAAAGTGATCACCCCTTTCTTATTTCTAAGTTCTACCCATATGGCCTCGCTGGACATTCCCCCTGGGATATCCTCTCTAAGTACTGCCGTGATGTCCTCCCTAATCAATAGTGCAACTCCCTCTCCTCTCTTACCTCCACCTCTGTCACGCCGGAAGCATCGGTACCCTGGAATATTGAGCTACCAGTCCTGCCCATCCCTCATCCACGTTTCAGTAATAGCTACAATATCACAATCCCGTGTACCGATCCATGCTCTGAGTTCATCTGCTTTACCCGTAAGACTTCTTGCATTTAAGTAAATGCAGTTTAGCCTACCAGACCTTCCATGCTCCCTGTCCTGCCCCTGCCTGGCCTCCTTACTGGACTTGCTTGCTTTAACCTCTACATTTGCCTCAACTATCTCATCGGAGAGACTACTACTTTGGGTCCCACCCCCCTGCAAGACTAGTTTAAACCCTCCCAAGTAGTGCTAGCAAACCTCCCCATAAGGATATTGGTCCCCCTCCAGTTTAGATGCAACCCGTCCTTCTTGTACAGGTCACCTCTGCACCAGAAGAGATCCCAATGGTCCAAGTAGTTGAAGCCCTCCCGCCTACACCAGCTCTTCAGCCACGCATTCATTTGCCTTATCCTCCTATTCCTACCCTCACTTGCACATGGCACAGGGAGTAATCCTGAGATTTCAACCCTAGAGGTCCTGCTTTTTAACCTTCTGCCTAACTCCCTATATTCACTTTGCAGGACCTCATCTCTCTTCCTGCCTATGTTGCTCGTACAAATATGGACCATGACCTCTGGCTGCTCACCCTCCCCTTTCAGAATGTCCTGCAGCCGCTCCGTGACATCCTTGACCCTAGCACCAGGGAGGCAACATACCATCCTGGAGTCTCATTTGTGGCCACAGAAACGCCTATCTGCACCCCTTGCGATCGAATCCCCTATCACTATAGCTCTTCCAACCCTTTCCCCCCCTTGCTGTGCAGCAGAGCCCACTGTGGTACCACAAACTTGGCTGTTGCTGCTTTCCCCTGGGAGGTCAACCCCCCCAACTGTATCCAAAGTGGTATATCTGTTTGAGAGGGGGATGGCCACAGGGGACTCCTGCACTACCTGCCTGCGCCTACTACTCTGTCTGGTGGTCACCCATCTCTTTTCTGCCTGTGCAGCCATTACCTGCAGCGTGACCACCTAGCTAAACGTGCTATCCACAGCTTCCTCAGCATCGTGGATGCTCCACAGTGAATCCACCCGCAGCTGGAAGCGTCCCTGGTTTCCCACATAGCGCAGGAGGAGCATATCACGGGGCTGAGCTCTCCTGCCATGACTTACCCTTAGGTTAATTAGTTACTCCCTTAATTAAAAAATACTAATTCTACTAGGGGCCTTGTTCTACCCACTTCAATCCAAAGTCCTTCAAAAAAAACACTTTAGTAGTACTCACTTTATCACCAGAGAATTTTTTTTCAGCAAAGAATACACATGATTTCGGCATCACTGGCAAGGCCAACAGTTGTTACCCATCCCTGTTGTGTGACTGCCTTTAAGAGTGATGTCCTTTCAAGATCTTAGTATGCTAATGAGCTAAGTACCAGGATGCAGTCATGTGACTGCAAGCCTGAGTCACTCTGTATCTGTAACATCCAAGAGCAGGTCTTGTAACTAGTTAGCTCTGTACTGTATAATAGTTTAGCTGTAATAAACCTGTTTGAGATCTTCAACCAGCTGGACTCCATTCATGCTGCATCAGACAACATAAAACATAACTCATTGCAATCCCTAATAGCCCTTGACAACTGAGTGGCTTGCTAGGCCATTTCAGAAAGCAGTTATCAACCACATTGCTGTGAGTCTGGCGTCACACATCGGCCAGACCAGGTAAGGACAGCAGATTTCCTTCCCTAAAGGACATTAGACACCAGATGGGTTTTAATGACAGTAGATGATAGTTTCATGGCACCATTGCTGAGACTAGCTTTGCAATTCTATATTTTTATTTATTAATTGAAATTGTCAATTGTATTTAAATTCCACCAGCTGTCGTGCTGAGATTTGAACCTGTGTCTCCAGGTCATTGGCCTGGGACTCTGGATTACTACTTCAGTGACATTACCACTATGCTACGTCTCCCTGAAACTATAAACCAAAACAGTTAATTACCTGATATCTTTATTTATTTAGGATATTGGGGTAGAATGCCGCTAACTGGATAATTTGTTAAATTTCTCCTGTATGGTACATTTTATTGTTACACAAGTAGGAGTGGAACAGTTGAATAGAAATAGTTTGCAATATTATTTATTCTATTAGAAAAAAAAGTCAAGCAATTCAAAGAGATGTGCCCAACAATCTGAAATTGGATAGAAGTCAAAAACCCGGGAGCTGGCCTAGCAGAATATTGATTTCTTTTCCTGGTGTTTCAAGTATAAATCCATTGTGTCTCCCGCTCCCGGCAAACCTGTCACATCCTCTTTATGTGGGGGGGGGCCCAGGCCGCTATTGCCTTGTCCCTGACACTCAACCTTTACCCCGGGTACAGGGTAGAGTTTCTACCTACCCGTCGACAAAAGGTGTTGGTGGGCCTAAAAATCCAGCCGTAATGTGATGCCCCTTGGGTAAGACCAGGCCTTCAGGCGGATGCTGATTTGCTGCCTGGGCCGATTCTCCCTTTTGATTGGCTGCCTGGGCTGTCAATTAGGGCTGGATTTTGTTGGGCTCCTGATGCCAGGCTCTGTAGCTGGGGGAGGGCCGAAAGATCATACCAGCAGCGGCCCGCCACGGAGCCCAGGATTGCTGGACCCGATCTTCCCAGCGGTGGCAGGGCTCCTTAGCAGCACCCACCCCCCACCCTGCTGCTTGGCAACAGGACCCAACTTTAAATATTCAAATAAAGACCATGAAAACATTTAAATACCATTCACCACGATCTTGCCGGCTGTCAGCGATCTTGCGTGCGGTGGCCGGCACTCACGTGCCTTCACTTTCCCATCCAGGGAAAGTTGCCGCCACTCGTGGGGAAGGGAGAAACTTCGGATTTTAGTGTGGTGGAGGGGAGGGGTCAAATCTGCATATGTAGTGGAGGGAGGGGGAAAGGGTGACCTCAGCACTTTGTATAGTTGGGGAGGGAGAGTATCTTGGGTGGGGCAGGGGGGGCAACAGGACGTTCATTTATTTTCATTGAATTGGGGGGTAACGGGTCAGAAATTAATTTTCACTATATTGGTAGGGAGTACAGGTTTCCACTGTGCAGGTCTGACAGCCCTTTAAAAATGGCGCCAGCACCTGCACAGAGCCTGCCCCCACCATGTGATCTGGTGAGGGAGGGCGGCTGCCCTGCATATTATAGATCATGGTGGCGTGTGGTCTGCACATGCAGGATTCCATTTTTTACGCCCGGCATAGGGAGAGTAATGTTCAGCCCTTGCAGTGGGTTTGTTTGTCCCTGAGTTTCTCTGGAAGTGTCTGAGGCTGCCAGACCCAATTGGGTTTTTAACCAAGAAATGGAGCAGACTGTCAGCAGTTTATTGAGGGTATGTTTTGACCCCACTCGTAGCATCAGCCGCACATTGTTAAATACTTGGCAAGAAGGTGTTATGTACCGTTTTTGCATTGGAAATGAAGGTATAAACACTGCACCTTGTGGCCTATTTTTGGCGAAGCCACTCATGAGTGGATCTATTCACCAGTTAGAGTATCCTTTCTCCCCTGCCTTTTGGCTTTTCATCTGACTATAGAGCAAGAACAGTATCAAAAGTTATATTGATATTTTATCATGGTGTTGGGTTCTGTGGACTTCCTGAGTTGGGTATGGGAGCTTGCTTTCAAGCTCTATGCAATTCCACAGGAAACCATCACAAAGCCTCAAATGTTTGCCATATTATGGCTTTGGTTTCTTGGTGGCATAAACCAAACTAACTTGGAACAGAGAAATCCAATGTGCAAAATCATTTCCTGTTCACTCCCATTTCGTGTGGACAATTTCTGTCAGTTGTTTTTCATACATTGGTTTATTGTTAAACCTCATTTTGTAATTTTTTTCCATTTACTATGTATGCTTAAATGAACTGAAGCAGAAATATTACAGGAAGGTATATCGTGAGGTTTGCAAGGGACTGGTACATGGACCACTGCTTTTCTTGATCTTTTTTTTTTCTTTTGGGCCTCCTTATCTCGAGAGACAATGGATACGCGCCTGGAGGTGGTCAGTGGTTTGTGAAGCAGCGCCTGGAGTGGCTATAAAGGCCAATTCTGGAGTGACAGGCTCTTCCACAGGTGCTGCAGAGAAATTTGTTTGTTGGGGCTGTTGCACAGTTGGCTCTCCCCTTGCGCCTCTGTCTTTTTTCCTGCCAACTACTAAGTCTCTTCGACTCGCCACAATTTAGCCCTGTCTTTATGGCTGCCCGCCAGCTCTGGCGAATGCTGGCAACTGACTCCCACGACTTGTGATCAATGTCACACGATTTCATGTCGCGTTTGCAGACGTCTTTATAACGGAGACATGGACGGCCGGTGGGTCTGATACCAGTGGCGAGCTCGCTGTACAATGTGTCTTTGGGGATCCTGCCATCTTCCATGCGGCTCACATGGCCAAGCCATCTCAAGCGCCGCTGACTCAGTAGTGTGTATAAGCTGGGGATGTTGGCCGCTTCAAGGACTTCTGTGTTGGAGATATAGTCCTGCCACCTGATGCCAAGTATTCTCCGAAGGCAGCGAAGATGGAATGAATTGAGACGTCGCTCTTGGCTGGCATACGTTGTCCAGGCCTCGCTGCCGTAGAGCAAGGTACTGAGGACACAGGCCTGATACACTCGGACTTTTGTGTTCCGTGTCAGTGCGCCATTTTCCCACACTCTCTTGGCCAGTCTGAACATAGCAGTGGAAGCCTTACCCATGCGCTTGTTGATTTCTGCATCTAGAGACAGGTTACTGGTGATAGTTGAGCCTAGGTAGGTGAACTCTTGAACCACTTCCAGAGCGTGGTCGCCAATATTGATGGATGGAGCATTTCTGACATCCTGCCCCATGATGTTCGTTTTCTTGAGGCTGATGGTTAGGCCAAATTCATTGCAGGCAGACGCAAACCTGTCGATGAGACTCTGCAGGCATTCTTCAGTGTGAGATGTTAAAGCAGCATCGTCAGCAAAGAGGAGTTCTCTGATGAGGACTTTCCGTACTTTGGACTTCGCTCTTAGACGGGCAAGGTTGAACAACCTGCCCCCTGATCTTGTGTGGTGGAAAATTCCTTCTTCAGAGGATTTGAACGCATGTGAAAGCAGCAGGGAGAAGAAAATCCCAAAAAGTGTGGGTGCGAGAACACAGCCCTGTTTCACACCACTCAGGATAGGAAAGGGCTCTGATGAGGAGCCACCATGTTGAATTGTGCCTTTCATATTGTCATGGAATGAGGTGATGATACTTAGTAGCTTTGGTGGACATCCGATCTTTTCTAGTAGTCTGAAGAGACCACGTCTGCTGACGAGGTCAAAGGCTTTGGTGAGATCAATGAAAGCAATGTAGAGGGGCATCTGTTGTTCACGGCATTTCTCCTGTATCTGACGAAGGGAGAACAGCATGTCAATAGTCGATCTCTCTGCACGAAAGCCACACTGTGCCTCAGGGTAGACACGCTCGGCCAGCTTCTGGAGCCTGTTCAGAGCGACTCGAGCAAAGACTTTCCCCACTATGCTGAGCAGGGAGATTCCACGGTAGTTGTTGCAGTCACCGCGGTCACCTTTGTTTTTATAGAGGGTGATGATGTTGACATCGCGCATGTCCTGGGGTACTGCTCCCTCGTCCCAGCACAGGCATAGCAGTTCATGTAGTGCTGAGAGTATAGCAGGCTTGGCACTCTTGATTATTTCAGGGGTAATGCTGTCCTTTCCAGGGGCTTTTCCGCTGGCTAGGGAATCAATGGCATCACTGAGTTCCGATTTGGTTGGCTGTATGTCCAGCTCATCCATGACTGGTAGAGGCTGGGCTGCATTGAGGGCAGTCTCAGTGACAGCATTCTCCCTGGAGTACAGTTCTAGGTAGTGCTCAACCCAGCGGTCCATCTGTTTGCGTTGGTCAGTGATTATGTCCCCCGATTTAGATTTGAGGGGGGTGATCTTCTTGATGGTTGGCCCAAGAGCTCTCTTCATGCCATCATACATTCCTCTGATGTTTCCGGTGTCTGAGGCCAGCTGAATATGACTGCATAGGTGTTGCCAGTAGTCGTTTGCGCAACGCCTAGCTGTTCTTTGTGCAGTACTTCTGGCTGCTTTAAGTGCTGCGGATGTTAAATCGCTGGGGGCTTTCTTGTAGTTCAAAAGTGCAATGCGCTTAGCGGCTATGACAGGTTCCAGCTCTTCATTATGAGATTGAAACCAGTCTGCATTTCTCTTCGCATATACAATAATGAACCAGACTTGAGTGTGCAGAACACAACTTAAATTCCAAAATTTGCAGACACAAAACTTGGAAGTATTGTGAACTATGAGGAGGATAGTGATATGAGGAGACAGACAAGCAGATGGAATGGGCAGACACATAGCAGATGAAATGAGTGAGCTGATACATTTTGGTAGGGAGTGCAATAAAAAATAAAGGATACTATTCTAAAGGCATTGAAGGAACAGAGAGACCTGGGGCACATATGTGCATAAATCTTTGAAGGTGGCAGGGTAGGTTGAGAAAGTGGTTAATGAAGCATACAGGATCCTGGGCTTTATTAAGAGGCACAGAGTACAAATGCATGGAAGAAACATTGGTTTGGCCTCAACTGTAGTGTTGTGGGCAATTCTGGGCACCACACTTTAGGAAGGATGTGGAGACTTTAGAGAAGGTACAGAAAATAATTTAATGCAGCGAGTGGTTAGGATCTGCAATTCATTGCCTGAGAGTGCGGTGGAGGTAAATTCAATCGTGACTTTCAAAAGAGAATGGGATAAACATCTGAAGAGAGAACATTTGCATGGCTACGGGGAAAATCCGGGAGAGTGGGACGATTGAATTTACCTCCACCACACTCTCTTGCGGAGAGCCAGCATGGACCTGAAGAGCCAAATGGCCTCTTTCAATGCTGTAACCATTCTATGATTGTAAAAGCGAAGTAAATATTAATTAGAAACAAAAGGCAGAAATTGAGGGAAATTAAACTTCTTAAATATGGAAAATATTCTTTGTTTGAAAAACTATGCAAATTGTCTTGCTAAAATAAACCTGTTGAAGTGAAATTATGTAGAAATTTGTAAAACAAAATTCTGTCTAAGATGGAGAGTCCATTCATCCGAAGTCTGTGGCCAAGCTTTTCCTTCTTGTCCAGTTTCACACTACAGCTGTTCTTACAAAATGTAACATTGTTTCAGCATCAATGGCCACTGTATTTTTTCTCCTTGGAACTTTGTTTAATTTCAATATTGGTTCCCAGTGCTATTAATGTCCCCGAAAAGATGTCCATCCTGGGGAGGGAGGAAAATCTGGTGTCGGTATAACAGCTAAAAGGGCCAAGGCGACCATTTAGTGCCTATAACAATGTAACTCACTGGAAAAAAAGAAAGTCTTGCATTTATATACCGTCTTTCATGACCACTGGATGTGCCAAAGTACTTTACAGCAAATTAAGTACTTTTGAGTTGTAATCACATTTGTATTGCAGGAAATGTGGCAGCCAATTTGTGCACAGCAAGCTCCCACAAACAGCAATGTGATAATGACCAGATAATCTGTTGACTGTGGGATATATATTAGCCAGGACACTAGGGATAACACCCCTTCTCTCCTTTGAAGTAGAGCCATGGGATCTCCTACATCCACCTGATAGGACAGAGAAGGCCTTGATTTTACATCTCATTTGAAAGACGGCTCAATGTCTCATGTATGATGATACTGATTCTTCAGAACACCAAAGCCCACTAATTTAAAGATTCTTAGTTTGAGATGTAAGAGATTGCAATCTGGCAAAGGAGGACCCCAAGGGAAGGAAATCTATGTAAAGCATGATCTAGGCTCATGGAAGTAGGAGGCCTTGACAATGACTGACCTCTCCTGCAACCCATGCACAACTTCTCAATTGTCCAGGAGGTTTAATAATCTTCGTAAAACAGTCATGGTAACAGCAGACAATCATATCTTAACACATTATACTCTAATAAACATGTTTCCCAATAGCAACCATCTTGTCCTCACTACATTGCACATCATCAGGAACTTATCAGCAGTATGGAAGATCATCCACACTACCCTTCACATCCTGCTGCCTCTTTGAGTGATTTATTTATTCACAGATAAACATGTAAGGAAGCAGTGAAAGTCTCTATATGGTAAATATTTAGTTGTCAGCACCTATTCTCACCCCCATTAAGGAATGCTTTCTGACATATGTGATGCATTATGGAAGAAGGGATAGGGCAAGGCAATATAGACTTAATGGCACAGTTCTAAAGAGTGCGCTGGAACAGAGTGATTGGGGGGGGTGGTGCATGTGCATCAACCTTTGAAGGTGGCAGGACATACTGAGAGAGTGGTTAGCAAAGCATATGGGATCTTGGGCTTCATAAATAGAGGCATAGAGTATAAAAGCAGGGAAGTTATGTTGAACATTTATAAAGCTCTGGTTAGGCCCCAAGTAGAGTATTGCATCCTGTTCTGGTTACTATACTTTAGGAAGGATGTGGGACCTGAAACTTGCTGCCCATGAGGGTGGTGGAAGTGGAGACAATCAATGATTTCAAAAGGAAATTGAATGGGCATTTGAAGGAAATAAAATTGCAGGGCGACGGGGATCGAGTGGGGGAGTGGGACGGACTGGATTGCTGTGCAGAGATCTGGCATGGACTTGATAGGCTCAATGGCCTCCTTCTATGTACTAAATGACTATGACTCAATGACAAGGTTTATATTCCACTTCATGAGTACCTTCAAATTCTCTAATTTCTTCTTTAAGTGGACCATAACCAATGCAAAAAAAGAGCATCTTCAATCTCTCAACGATCCTGCTCAGAAGCATGAGCCAAGCATTGCAGAACTACCTGGTAGTATCAGCGATGTAGGAGAGTAGAATTGCAAGGCTTCAAAAGAATTCTGGTACTCACTAAAATAGGAAGGTTATCAGATTCACATTCAGAATAATTTTTTTTTTCAAATTGAATATGTGCAAAATGATTTGGATCAAGAAGGGAGAATGCCACTAATCTGAGATTCAGCGAGAAATAAAAATGAACATTTTCAGCTAGAAAATTTGGAGAAGGAAGATGAATTCGAGCCAAATTATGTATAGAAAGAGAAGTTAAGAGGGTGAAAAAAGATTGGATTAGGAGAGAGAGAAGAACGAAACAGAAAGGAAAAGTCAAAAAAAAAATTAAAACTCTTAGAATTTACTACATGCAAGACACCAGTTCAAATTGTTCTCTTGCTGGGCCAGAGAGGTTGGTTGTCATTGCTTTAAGAATTATCACATAATTAAAAAGATACTTACTCCTTCAGCATGAGATGTAATTTTCTGCAAAGACTTTAATTCAAGTTTAGTGTGCAAACCCAGATACTTCTTAAAAGTAATGAAGAGGTTGAAGGAGTTTCCATTTGTGTGAGGTAAATGATGGAGTGGTGTAAATTGACCATCAAGTTGCAGAGATTCACAACTGTCCTGAAATGGCTGGCTGATTTGTGTATGAATAACATTATGAACTCGCCATTATTTCTCCAGCAAGATTTAGGCTAAAAACTATCAACTGACACAAAAACTGTTTGAAACCTAAGTACCAAGTATGGTAAATTAAAGGAAAATTAAAAAATAGCACCAAAATGGCGAGAATTGAATAACCTTCATTGTGCTGTGTCATTCCATAATTTCCTGGAGGTTCACTGCCCATTTAAAATGGGTGCTCAATGTCAGGCATCCTGCATAACAGACCTGTAACAAATGTGTGGATACCTTATCTGCTCCTAATTATATTAAAAAGAACTGTCCTCCCATTTGAGATGTGCATTTCTCCCACTGCTGGTCCGGCCTTGGGTTGCAAACCTGCCACATTTCTGGTGGACAGAACCCCATTTTTTTTTTTTGCCTTATCCAGTCACTTATTGAATACCCAAGGGGAAATTTTAACCTAGCTCTCTGGATGGGAAACCTACAGGGTCAGGTGGAATGCTGATTTTACATCTGCCCAATATTGCTCAATGGAGAGTAAAGTTGGGCAGGATGTAAGAGCAATATTGCACCCAAGCCCGTCAGTTTCCTGACTGGCGAGATAGGTTAAAATTGCCCCCATTGGGCAAGGTGTAAAATCAGCGTTCCGCCTGACCACATGGGTTTCCCACGTGGCAAGTTAGGTTAAAATTGCCCCCTAAAAATCAAGCTCTGCAGTTGAGGGAAATCCTGGTTAATGTGTCACTGTGCCTAGATATTCCAGAGTACTGAAGGAGATCAGTAACAGAATAGCTAATGTACCAATTAGCATTGTCTAAAATTCTTTGGAAGTAGAAATTGCATAAGAGTGTGGCAAATATTTCAAACCATTCAATAAAGGGTAAGGGATAAGCCAGATAAGTACACATAGAGTTCAGATTAGTGAGTTCAAAAGGAATCAGCACAAGCCAACACAGATTGTGTTCAGGGCATGACTAATTAAATTTTCAGAGGAAATGATCAAATATATAGACAAAGGTGATGCATTGGATATGATATATTTGAATTATGTTTGCAAATTAAGGCCCATGGTATTAATGATAAAGCAACAGCATTGATAGAAGACGGTTGAAAGAAAGTAGGATCAGAGAACAGGAAAGTGGAATGTCTGAGTAAATTTCAGAATTACCAAGATGTCGGACACAATAACAAGAGTGGTTGGTGATATTACGACCAAGGTGGGAGGAGTGCACTGTGATTTCTAGTTCCACTTCTCCCCAGGTCACAACATATATTTAAATGTTTACCCAGCTACCGATACAGTCAATCATAGACTCTATTTTTAATCCCAGAATAAAATACACCAACCAGGTTTCTTCAATAAACAACAAATTTATCAGTTTATCATAAAACAAGACTTAACCAGTCATGAAGCAAAGCATTAACACACAGATTGAAACATGAAAGTTCCCTTTTTACCTTAGCCCCACACACACACATTCACATGCACACAGCCACACACACATGGGTTAACCGAAAAAAATAGAGATTTTCTTTTTAGAGTTCTGTTACAAAAATAGACAAAAAAAGAATACTTTAGCCAAATACTTGCTAATTCTTGGAGAAAAACGAGACGCTATTGAAAGATGTCAGTTGTCCCTTTTGGGTTTGGTGTCCCAAATGCGCGTAGACGGCTGTCACTGGGATCTTTCTAGAACAGTTCTTTTCAGGCGATATTGAAGATCAGTTTGGCAGGCTTTCTAGAAGAAATGCGGCAACGGGTTTCTGGCAGGCATTTCAGTAGGAATGCAACATCAGTTTCTCTATTTCTCACACTCGCTTCAAAGAGCTTCTCAAAGAGATGGAAAAGCTGGTAGGCTTTTCAAAGAGATGGAAGAGGGTGCTGATGGTGACTGCTATCTTGGCTGGTTTTCTCCAACTGCCTTCAAACAGTTCACACTCCAACACACTGTCCAAAGCGAAACCAAAAACAATATTTCAAGAGTCAAGCCTCCTGACCCCTATAAATCTTGACCTGTCATTTCTCTGTAAACATCTTCTCCAAGTCAAAAAGCCCCTGCTGGGTATTTATCTTAAGATAGCTGATTTCCAGTAAGGGTTGTTTACAAACCAAGTCCAAAAGACCTTCCGATGACCCCAGTGAAAAAAATATCCATAGAATTCTTTTCAGTTTTCCCAAATAAAACAATGTCCATAATTCTAAAATACATGAGTTCTCAAAAAAGAAGCCTAACAAAAAATATAGAAGCACCATCATAACAGTGATGCCAAGTTGACGGGCATAGCAAACTGAGAAATAATAAATAAGGATGTAGATAGGTTGAGGAATGGGCATATATTTCGAAAATACAGTTTAATTTAGATAAATGTGAAGCTTTATGTTTTGGAGGAAAAGAATGGAGATATACCATAACTATCTTCTCAATGAAGTGCAAGCAAAGCTATGTCCACCACAGCAAATGGACAGATCTTTAAAAGCATGTTTACAGATGGAAAAGGTTATGTAATGAGAAAATGGGACTCCAACATTAACTCAGTCTGACATTAGCTCAGAGGTGGAGCTAGGATCAGCACAGGCTGAATGGGCCAAATGACCTCCTTTTGTGATTAAATATCTATAATTATCAAAATCCAAAATTAAATGCACAATAATTGTTGACTTATATTAGCATGTTGTGGTTGGATCATCAATAAAAACATGAGCAGCCCATGTTGGATGTTTTAATGTGTGCTTACATTTATTTCAGATCAATCAGTTTCCTACTGATAATGGTACTGAACATATAGAGATGCTGGGTCAGTAACACTTGGCATAGAGAAAAAAGAGTTGAGTCTGTCTAATAATAGTTGCACCTTCACACTAACATGTTACCTTCCTCATGTCCTCACAATATTTCTGTACTGCTGACAATAAAGATAGGGAAATTAAAAATATTGAAATATGAACTGTGGTTTGCAGTTACTAAAAGCATTAAATCAACAATAACAGTAACATTGAAGGATACGTTGAGAAGGAACAGAATTGAAGAAAAACCCCACATTGTCAATTTTCTACGACACCTACCAGAAATGCTTACCTTTAGATAAGCATAATGACTCATCTTGAACTGTACAATCTTTATTTTTACACCTTAGATACAAGCGATATTCATTGGAATTTTTTTCCAAAATATATAACATCATTAACTCTAGGCACTGTTAGTCTCTCAGTTCCAGAAAGTATCTGCTTTATCATCCGTAACATTAGCTTTATTTTTTTGTTATCTTGTTAGATTAAATCTCTACTCTTATGAATCATTTCCTCTCGCGAATGCTGGAAAAGCTTGAGCAAATACAATGCTGCTGTTAACATTCTGTACTCTTGACCCAACTCACTCCATGCACATTGGAAGGTACAGGTGTATACACAGCAGCCTGTCCGAAGCTATCAAGATACAAATCAGCAATCGGTACTACTTGTGATTGCAATTCCACTATCTTTAACACTTCTCACATTGAGAGAAAAGCACTTTGAGGCCTAGTAAGTCAAAGTTACAAATTTCTTATGTTCCATGGCATTAACACTGTTGTGAGATATGGAGTATAAATGACAGCTGGTTATGTTAAGATAATCTTAGGATGTTTAACTTCTGCAAATTATAAAAAAATGTTCAAATAATAACATGGACGTACAGCTGATAAATGGATGCAATATTAATATGTATTGGATCTCTATTTATCCCTATCTTCTAACTAAACTTCCAGGTAACACAATTTCCAAGATGCAGAGAGGGAGGTGAAATAGTTAAAGAAGCGTTACTTTTAATTATTTAAAAAAGAATATATACACAGTGGACACACAATATATTGAGAA
This sequence comes from Heterodontus francisci, assembly GCF_036365525.1. NCBI lineage: Eukaryota > Metazoa > Chordata > Chondrichthyes > Heterodontiformes > Heterodontidae > Heterodontus > Heterodontus francisci. The sequence goes on along the minus strand of NC_090376.1, from coordinate 135,965,568 downwards.
CTGCTAAATCTGAAATGCGTTTTCACTGTTAATACTCAAGATTGATGTCATGAGGTAGTAGGCCAGCACATCTAAGAACATAAGAAAACATAGAACTATTCAACTATCAAGCCTGTTATGGACAGGTGGTAAAGGGTGTGGGTGGTTCCGAGTGTTCACCTCCCAACTGACCACAATTGTGTTTTGTTTAAAATGATGAATTAGCCCCTGAGTGTTTTACTTTCCAAATGAACAGACAGGTTTTCTTGTAGGGTTAATACAGAAGATCAACTATTTATTAAACAATATTCATTCTCCAAAATGTTTCCCACACCACTCATGCACACATTCACTCTCACTTGCACTCTCAAGAGAAGATCGATAGAAGGTAAAAGGTAAGAATTCAAGGTGTGGTAGGTGTTCATAGTTTATGGTAAACCTGTTATATCTTCTAAGTAGGACAGTCTCTTTTAAAGATGCAGGCCTGGGTGTTTGTCGTCCTGAACTTGTTGAGGTGCTGTAGATTTCGGGTAGTTAAGATTTCAGATTGGAGGTGGGGGCCACTTTCAGTTCTCTGCAGCACCAAGTTGAAGTGTCGAATTATCAGCAGAACATCTTCTTCTAGATTAGGCAGGATCTTTCCATAGCCCCAGGCTGGACTGTCTTCTGTGAGGTTGCTGTGATTTCTCCTCTGTCTCCAGAGGGTTATTAATGTTTGAATGGGTCTACTTCACAACTTCCTTGTCTCAGAAGAAAACCATTTAATTCGAGAATGTCTGCTGATGGTTCCAGGCTGGGTGTAGTCGAGACCTGTTAGTCTGGAATGTATCCTTTTGTCCTTTTGAGACAGTGAAACAGTTTGAATACACCAAGCCAGGCCAACTGACCTTTGGTGCCATCTTACAGCACATTGTCCAATTTTTTAATGGAGAAGTCAATTTCAAAGAGTCCACATTGAATAAAGTTCGTATCTTAAAAGTAGGAATATGGTATGTCTTTACTGGGCATGACAAGCCTAAGAACACTTGCTTACAGAAAAGTAATCTGAGCCCTAAGCCATCAGGGTCTCAGGGCTGATTCTTGGCTGCAGCACCATTTTAAAGGCCCAAGAGGCTGATTCATACAAGAGCTGGAAGGACAAACACTCCTCCCCTTTACTCCCCCTAATTTTGAAGTTCATGTTCCCAAGTGGCATGCTTGCCAATCTAGAAAACTAGCATCATACACATTTTCCACCTAAATGCCTAATAGCTGTGCTGTATATTTGCCTCGACAGAGCAATATCTCGGTCATGGGCTCCCAGAAACAATGGCCCCATCAACTTCCACAGCAAAGATGAAGAAATGTACTTCTACAGTACCTTTAACATAGAATGCTTCAAAGAGGCATAAAGGAAAATATGGGCACTTAGCTAAAGAAGCAAATATTAGGAGTGACAAAAAGCTTGGTTAGAAAGTTGGGTTTTAAGAAGAATCTTAAATGAGGAGAGAGAGAGAGATACAAAGAGGTTTCAGGAGGGAATTCCAGACCATGGGACCTAGGCAACTGAAAACATGGCCGACCGTGGTGGTTTGAAGGGTATTATGGGGGGTGGGGGGGTGGCGGGGGTGATGAACTACAATTACAATGGTAACTATGACAACAACAACATATTAAAAAAGTTCCAAGGTGCCGGCACAGGCACGATTGGCCAAGTGGCCTCTTTCTGTGCCTTAAACTTTCTTTGATTCTATGATTCTAGGCACTTCATAAAGGCAAGATAAGAAAAAAAAAAAGGATGCCAAGCCAAAGAAGGGGGTTTTAGGAGGGTAATTAAAAGTTTGGTCAAAGAGATCAGTTTTAACAAAGATCTTAAAAGAAAGAGAAACATGGAGAGGTGGAGGAATTTAAGGAGAAAATTTCAAAGTGTGGTGCCTAGATGACTGAAGACATGGTCACCAATATTGTGGGATGGGAAAAAACAGGAGGCCAAAGTCAGAAGAATATAGTGTTTGGTTGGGTGGGAGTTGGAGGCAGAGGGGTAGTTGAGAGTTGTAGGACTGGAGAGAGTTATAAAGATAGGGAGCAGCAGGGCTAGAAAGAGATTTTAACATGAGAATGAGAATTTTTAATAGGTGGCATTGGGATACCAGTCACTGTAGGTCAGCAAGGACAGAATAGATTCAAACCGGGAGTTGCAGGTGAGATGGCAACAATTCAAGGTTTTGGAGAAGAAAGGGATTTTGTAAGTGGTTACACAGTTTGCAAAGACAGTGGGGTTGGGTTGTGTTTTTAAGCAGTGATTGATGATTTGGTTAGATTTGCAGGAACTGAATGAGATGAAGATCAGGCAGGTTCTATAAAAGGTAAGTGATCAACATTGCCAGTTTACTGCCCAGGCTGTGATAAGAATGAATGAGATGAGATCAGAGAACGTATGTGGAGAAATGGGAGAGAAACAAGAAAGGGAGGTTCAAGATTAGGGTGGGGGTTTCTAGGACAAAGTCTAGTGGGTAAAGACATGGGGAGGAAACAGCAGAGGCAGCTAAATGAATGTTCTCTATTTTGGTGACAATGATGTCCATGATCTCCTTGCACTTGTTACAGATGACAATGCAGGGGACAGAGGGTATTGGTTTAGAGAGGCAATTAGTTGTGGAGAAAAGGAGTTAAGGATTATCTTTGTTCTCCAAGATGATTCCAGAATAGTGAACATTTTTTGGTAAAGGAGTATGAGACCCAGTAGAGCTTGATATGGTGCAGTTAGATCTGGTGCTGGAAAGCTAAGCTCAGCTGCAACCAAATGTGTTGAGGATTTGAAGGAGCATGCTTTTCAGTTCTGTTCCATTTTGAAAGAGTCTGAATAAAGTGATATTACTATACTCCCAATTTTGCATGTTGATTACTGCAGTCTAACAATTCTTATTATTGACTGTGTTCTTTGAAGAAAAAAAATTATCACATTAAACACATTGCAAAATATAATAGCTTCATTAACTGATGCTCTTAAACATCATTTGGTGCTTCAAAGCAATAATGCAACCCTAAAATCACTTGAAGAGTTCAGCCTCTGAAGAGGCTCCCTGGGGCATTTCATTACTTAGTAAGAAAAAAACAGTCCTATAACAAATGCAGACAGATGCTGATGCAAAGTGTCCCTAAATATTTCACAGATTAAATATAATTACAAGCCTGTGCTGTCTATAAGCTGACAGGTTCTCTCATTAGATAGGAACAGTGCAATTGTAAAATAGGCTTGGCAGCTCATGACGTGTTCTGTGGGCAAAAATGTTTACATTATAATGGCTTGCAATAGATTAGTCTACAAAAATTCCTTACCAAAACAGATGGTGTTTACCAACTGTTTGAAAGACCCTCAATTATTTGTAAAATCTTCCACCAGTGACAAGGTGTTACAGGCATTCTTATGAGAGTGAAAGAACATCAGCAATAACATGTTATTATTGATTTAATATCCAATTTATTGCAAGGGTTCATTGTAATAGACATTAAAGCTCGACTCGAATTCTTATCACAGCTTGGGCTAGTAAGTTATAATTCATTGGATGATGGTATTAAGGCTGCAAATGTGCATGAAGTGCAGATATTTACTACTTATGCATGATGGTCGCACTTTCCACACTCCTGCATTGTAATTTGCTGCTAGCAATAACTTGATCCAATTTTTAATATGAAGTTTATTGTGTCACCTTAATGATTGGAAATAAATCACACAATCTTTATGACTGGGTATGACCTTATCATTAGCAAAATGACATACAAACCTAAAGCAATCCTTCAGAGAAAATGGTTGCAAACATTGGTACAAAGAGCACATCATATTCCATGAGAAATAGCTATACTACCTAACAGCTTTGAAAAAAAGGGGGAAAGGTATGAAATAAAAACAAGAAACGCTGGAAATACTCAGCAGGTCTGGCAGCATCTGTGGAGAAAGCAGCAGAGCTAACGTTTCAGGTCAGTGACCCGTCTCTCTCCACAGATGCTGCTAGACCTGCTGAGTATTTCCAGTGTTTCTTGTTTTTATTTCAGATTTCCAGCATCTGCAGTATTTTGCTTTTATTTTAGTGGGAAAAGTATGAATATAGCTTTCTGTATCCCTGAGGAATGCAAGAAAAAGTGCAAAGGTTAGCCATGGGTTCCTTCCTGAACACCTGACTGTATCAGAAAAGAATAGATAACGCTTATTTTCAACTTTTCTTCAGTCTTTTGAGGTATATAACAGCATCTGACTAGGACAAACCTCGAAAGGACAATCAGCTGCCTGACATGGAGCAGCAGTGATGAGCTGCTCAAAGTTCTTGTATCGTTTTTCTTTTTCTTAAGTTTGAACAAAACAAAAGGAAATTAATAAAATTCAACGACAGTATTATTCCTGGTGTCCACCAAACTCTCCAGTCCCTGTGGTGCCCACCAGTTGTGGAAGGCCTCAAATGTACCTTGTTCCTTGTTCCAATGTTCCTTCTGAGGAAGTGGAAGACCACATCAACTGATTACTCAAATTAAAACAAAATGCATCCAGAGCATTCCAAACTTAGTTTTGCTGAACCCACCCACCACCACGCTGCTCCCCCACCACTGCCCTCCCCTCATTCCCTGGAGATCTAGGTCCCATGAGTGCCCCCCACTTTCTGAAAAACAGCATTTTTACATAGTTAACATCAGTGTGGATATAGCTGGTAACCCAAGAAACTTCAGTAGTTTTGCAACCTTAGCAGTTTTTAATCTGTTCTCTTGTACTTTTGGGTTTAAACATGAAGTCCAATCAGATCAATAGACTTCACTGGCTGGGAAATTCCTCCGATCTGCTCCCACTGCTGGAATTGCAGCAGAATTCCATTCACTGAAGTAGCGTCAGCAAAGCATAAGCAGATTCAAGGGTCTTCCCGACCTCCATGCAGTGTTAGCCACTTCACTGAAAGGAAAATGGTGGACGTTTCATCTCCTCTATTTGGGGATGCGAGTCAAGTGCAGGATGAATAAGCCCCTGCAACTGGAACTAGAAGGTCTCTGTGCTGTTTGGGTTGGAACAGGGACTAATAGATCATTGGGTTGATTTGGAGGAAATAAAATAAATCCACAGGAAAAAAGAAATTCTCTTAGAACTGCTGCCATCACATTTTGTCAGGTTCCCTCTGCTTCGAAACTGGTAAGTATTGGGCATGGGTATGTGATCATTGGGAACAGTAGCATAGTGGATATGTTACAGGATTAGTAATTTAGAAGGCCTGGACAGATAATCCAGACATTATGGGATGGATTTTCCCACGGGTTTCAGGACCCTGACTTATCTTCAGTACACCTGACGCCACATTTTTCCTGGAGGCTGCCTCCTCATTGGTTGCCTCCACACTCGCCATCTATTATGAACGGTGGGCAGGCTCTCGATACTGCTGGCCCAATCAGAGGGCCAGCAGCTCTGGAGCCTTGGCAGCTCCACTGGGAGAGATGGGCCTGCTGAGGCAGGTCAGGGAGTACAAGGGCACCTCAATATGTATTTAAAGTTAAAATTATTAAGGGACAAAGTGATTAGACCTGTCGAAGCATGGGGGAAACATCTCCATGGTGCATCATTTGTGCCGCGGGTAGAGCCTTTCCATAATCAGCTTAATGCTGCGGTACAAAGCACACCTTCTGTCAGTTGATTGCCAACAGCTTGGAAGACACTTCACCCACCTACAGCTGCACTTCCCTGCTGCCAGTCTAAAGAGCGGCATGGGAACAGCTTTTGCACCTCCACTGTCTACCTCTGCTGAGGCTCAAGGGCAAAGGGCTCAACACTGCCAACTGCTCCAGCAGCAGCAGGAGCAACATCTGCAGCAGCATCAGCTACCTTCTCCTCAGCTACATGACCCTCCACAGAGGAGAGGGGACGGACACCGAGATCCAGCTGGAAGGGGGTGAGACCCCCAACACAGGATCGGCAGGCAAAGGCTCAACTTTCTCAACAAATCTCAGCACTCATGCCTCAGGAGGCTCAGGCTGTCATGGAATGTCACTGCTGACATCTTCAGCCTCCTGGAGCAAGCCCTCCTTCCCAGTGGAGCAGGTGGGCACACATTTCCAGTGGTCAATAAGGTGTTTGTCACTGGAGGGTCATCCCCCTTCTCACCTCCCCCGACCCCATGTCTCTGCCTCTCACCAATGTTGTGCTCTCTTCTCCTGCAAGGAAAGAAAACAGAGAGGTGTGAGTGCCTGTAATGGTTTGTGTGCAAAGGAGGGAAGAACACCATTTGTGGAGAGTGACTGTGAGACACCGTTGTGACAGGGCAATAGGCTGGGGGTTTGTTTGGCTGTCAGGTGCTCAGTTTTTTTTTAGTTATTTCATGGTATGTGGTCATTGCTGGCAAGGTCAGCATTTGTTGCCCATCCCTAAATGCCCCTGAGAAAGTGGTGGTGAGCTGCCTTCTTGAATCACTGCAGTCCATCTGGTGCGGGTACACCCACAATGCTGTTAGGGAGGGAGTTCCATGATTTTGATCCAGCGAATGTACAGGAATGGTGATATATTTTCCAAGTCAGGATGGTGTGTGGCTTGGAGGGGAACTTGCAGATAGTGATGCTCCCGTGTGTCTGCAGTCCTTGTCCTTCGAGGTGGTAAAGGTTGTGGGTTTGGAAGGTGCTGTTGAAGGAGGCTTGGTGAGTTGTTGCAGTGCATCTTGTATATCATACACATTGCTGCCAAAGTGCGTTGGTGATGGAGGGAGTACCGATCAAGCGGGCTGCTTTGTCCTGGATGGTGTCGAGCTTCCTGAGTGTTGTTAGAGCCGCACTCATCCAGGCAAGTGGATGAGTATTCCATCACACTCCTGACTTGTGCCTTGTGCAGATGTCAGGATGTGCCTGCAGGAAGAGGTGCAAGGTGTGGTGACCTGAGACATGCTGTGCAGAAGAATGCTGGACAAATCAGAGTGTGGAACTTGGCACCTGGAAGTGATATGCCATGCACTCCTGAGGTCTGGATCCTCTTGGTGCAGGTTGGAGGGACTGCATTTCTGCAGTTGACTTCCTTGGCCACTTTCAACCACACCTGCTTGGTTGGAGAGACTGCCCTCTTCCTCCCATCCTTGGGAGAGCTCAACTCACTGCAGCCTCTCAGATCCTAAGGCAGGCCCTCCAGGTAAGAGTGAGAGACCTGGGGAGCAGCCTTCCCAGGTCTTCTCTCAATTGCTGTGGTTCCTCCAGCCTCAAAAATTCAAGTGTTGGTGAGCCTTTTATCACATGTCATGGTCCCTTTAATTAGAAATCCTTCTTTTGACAGAATAGATTTGTCATCCCACCCAGCCTCCCTGATTGATTGGAGAAGATTCCACCCTAAGTGTCGACAGGTTATTTGGCTTTCGAGACATCTGTGCCCAATCTTGGTCTCACCCAACTTCTTCATCGGTTAATGTCCAATGGTTGTCCCTGAATGCTTGACTCTTAACTGGCATCTGAAATGGTTCCAGCATGGCCAGCTGCACTCACATCCTGTGAATAAATAAAAGCTTCTACGTCATTTTAAAATTCTGTACCTTGCTGCCTGTCCTTAGCCCGTGTCATACTAGACCCTCACCTGCCAAGAATGAGGCATATTAATTTTGCCACAAGGACATTCAATTTCAAATTGTTGCTGGGAGAAGAGAAGGTCTGTTACAAGGGCTGCCAGAAGCTTGGCTGGAAGACATTTACATACCAATAAGGACAAAAAAGTTTACTCTCCTTATCTATTTAATCCACAATGGACTTTGGGCATCAGACATTGAAGCAGGGAAGTGCATTCCAAGCCCTGCGAAGATGCTACAATCCACAGAGCCAAGACGTGGTCAGACCAGTTAGTCACACGACTAACCTGCTTGGCAATCTGGGTTTTCTGAATTGTACAAATAGTTTGATCTGAGTGTCTGTTTGCTCCTAGACTGAAAAGACCTCTCCTGGCTGGCTCACCACAGCCTCTCCTGTCTGCTTCCATCTGTTTCTCACGGAACTCCAAATCCACTGAAGACACATCAACCCCAAGAGAGAAAAGTCTCCTACAGCGAACAAGGTTTAAGAAGAATACTGGGCCCCAACGAAAAGCAGGATCTACCTACAATCAAGGACTCTACAGTGAGCTCGAAGATCCGTAACAAAAACCCTCTTCAGAGATTGCCTCAAACCTTTCCACTTAATTTCTTCTGCTCTGTTCTGTGTCTACCTGCATGTGTGCATCGCTAGCGTGGGTGCGTCGTGTATCCATAGGTGTTAACCAAATTAGAGTTTAAGTTTAGGTTTATTAAATTTCAACCTTTCTTCTTTAAACATAAGAAAACCTGTCTGTGCTGGTTTATTTGCCTTATAATTGAAAAGCGGTGAACAAGGATTCACCAAGGGGGAGCTAAAAACACGGTGTGTTTAAAAATTAAGCCCTGTTACAGTACAACCAGGTGAAGGCTGAGAAGGACCCCTAGACACCTTTCTCATCTGGTCGTAACACCTGCTTCTCACTTCACTGTACTCCCCTGCCCTACAACTCCTTCCCCCAAACACCCCACTGTGTCTCAGTGCCCCTCCCCCTTAGTGCTCTGCTTCCTAGTTAGCTGTAAGACCATGCTAAAGATCACACCGAGCTCCAAACTTCAACAACCCATGAGCAATGCCATAGGAGACAGAATCATAGAATGGTTACAGTACAGAACAGGCCATTCAGCCCATCAAGAATACACTGGCTCTCCGCAAGATCAATTTAGCTAGCACCCCACCCCACCCTTTCCCTGTAGCCCTGCAATTATTTCCCATTCAGATTGTTGCCCAATTCCCTTTTGAAAGCCACAATTGAATCTGCCTCCACCATATTCTAAGGCAGTGCATTCCAGATCCCAACCAATCGCTGTGTAAAAAAAAAAAGATTTCCCCATGTCACTTTTGGTACGTTTGCCAATCAGTTTCAATTTGTGCCCTTTGGTTATCGACTCGTACACCAATGGGAACAGTTTCTATCTACCCTGTCTAGACTCCTCATGATTTTGAACACTGCTATCAAATCTCCTCTCAACCTTCTCTTCTATAAGGAGAACAGCCCTAATATATCTCTGTATATGAAGTCCCTCATTCCTGAAACCATTCTCATAAATCTTTTCTGCCTTCACATCCTTCTTAGAGATTTCCCAGCATTTTAAAACATTGCTCCTGCATGCGTATCAAAAGTGTTTTAAACTAACAGAAACTCCCCAATATATGTGCTAGCATACTGGTCTCGGTCCATCAATTATTTTGTTTGGTTTCTCTACAGTTACCTTGTATCGATACAGATCCCTAAATTGGAAGCAATGTCAGAAGCACAGTGAGCAGTAGTTATTTTACAAAGAGACCGCAATTGAGAAAGACTGAAATCCTGAAGAGAGCAGTCAGTTTGAGAGGCAGGCTACATAAAGGGTTTCAATAAGGAGACACTACAAAATTGGTACTGAACACACAGAAATAAAAAAACATAAATTAGACACTCCACAATACCAAGCTACCAAACAGAAAACAATATCCAGCCAACTTTGCAGACTCCTTTCACGCACTTTGGATGAATAATTATCAGAGCAAGATGCTGTTAAGTGTACCCCTGTGGACTGAATTGATTGTTGGAATAACAGATGCATGCACTTTGTTTAATTTATATTTTATTCCCTGTTTCTGCCCGTTAGACTAGAACCACTTCTCCATGCAATGATTTCTTCATCTTGGGCACACCATCAGACAGAGGCATTGATCAGAGGTTATGAATTTCCACATGGTGGGGGGGGGATATCTGAGATGTGAGACACTTGGCATTACATTTATATTGCAGCCTGTTATTCTTTCATGGTGCAGAAAAGAATTTAAGTTATAGCCAAACAAATTACTTGCAGTTATTTTTTTTTGAATTAACAGAAATGATTCTCTCAGCTGGTTGCTAAATTACCTCACCAAACTGAGAAATTTTTAATCAGAGCTAACCTGATTCCCTAGAGATTTGAAAACTGTTAAAATCCTCCTTTTCTAAAATAAATGGCAGCTCCAATTTAAATACGGGCTAGCGAATTATTCTTATTCTGCCCATCTGATGAATTATTTTACTGAATGCATGTCATTGCAGGAGTTCTTTTTAACTATGGTCTTTGCAACACAAGCATAATTGAATTGATTCTCCTCCATTTTTGACATCGCATTAAGATGCAGGAGGTCATTTTACAAGGTTGCACTGCAAGACTCCTGGTGGGATTGCAACCTCAAAGTTATCCCTGGAAGTTTGCTAAGAAGGCAACTCTTGGGGCACCACCAATATTTTAATAACTGGGCTGGATGGTATCCAAGCAGAAGAGGAAAACTTGAAGAACTCAGAAAATGGCATAAATTTAACATGCAGCTATTCAAATTAATTTAGTATATCATCCATTGTCTCAGGGAGGACATTATGAATTTGAAACAAGTTATATAGAACAACATTTCCTTCAACTAGTCTTCCCCACTCAAAAGGAAATTACTGACAAGTGATGTGAAATTGTGTTGGGTGTATATAATGACTGTCAGATACATATTTCTCTGGTGGCATTAGATGGAATAAGCTAAATAGTTAAGCCATATATAATATTGGAGTGGTTGCAAACACAATACTGAATAATATAATTACAAACATACCAGCTCATCCAGCAAGCCTACACCACACACCATGATGGCTACACCATCATGACTAAACACTTCCCAACCTCTTTACTCCCATTCCCAATCCTCTGTGCAGTCATGAAATCTCCTCAGTGAGGCAACAAACAGAAAAATCCAGGGCCAATAAGGGGAAAACAAACATTGGAAAATTCCTCTCCCACCCCCTAAGGTGATCAAAGCCAGTCCAAGGGATCACATGGTCAGATGTTATCTATAAAAACATTTTCTGTCTGATGTGATTGTTGCATCACTCCAGAACCAGTCCAACTCTCTCTTGAAAGCATAGCGAGAGTCAGCAACCACCACATCAGCCAGCAACATATTCCGGAGGCTCACTACTCTCTGGAAAAAAGAAACGCCTAACCTCCAGTATATTTTTACACTTTCAAAATTTAAACCCATGTCCCTGGTCCTCCCTAAGATGTTAAACTGGAATAACCTCAATAAGCACTCTATCCAACCCTTTAATTATTTTCGAAACCTCTACTGGCCACCCCTAATGTAGTATTGTGCTGTGTTCTTAAGTCTTTATTAGGTGATAATCGTAGGCTTCATATTCGGATTCAACACAAACACTGTTTATTGTCTTACTTATCTACAATGTATGATCTCAGGTCTAGGTCTTTTCCTCACTGATCTATGTGCATGCTCTCTGTAAGCCATGTATTGAATGTGTGTCTCAAAATGGTGTTTCCTCCTTATATATGTATGATGATATCAGTTGCATCAGTGGCCTGGTCTCTTGAACTTAAAGTTTCTTAAAGGTGAAATTACTACTACATTACGTTACACCAAAGTCTATATTGCTCTGAAGTAAATGGACCAAGGTCCTTAAGCATTTCTAAGAAGCTGAAGTTCTTTGAGCGAAGAATCATTCTCATTTCTTTCCTCTGGACCTTTTCAAAGGTCACCCACCATATAGGGGGACCAAAACTGGGCACTGTACTCTAGATGTGGTTTGACCAGCGATATATATCGTGGTAGGTGTGTGAAATACAAGGATGAGTCTTTCCTTGCTAAGCACATGGAGGCAGCCTTCCTAAACATTCCTTGTGAGCTGAAGACTTGTATGTGGAGGTGAAAGTAGTGAGCATGGTTCTGAATAATACTTTGGGTGGAATTTAATGCTCTCCCCCATGGTGTGCTGGGAGGTGAGAAGAGCATAAAATAAGGTGGCAGGGTGGGGGGTTGGTGGTTGTCACCACCATCCCAACTCCACTGAAATTTAGTCCGGGGTGGAAAGGCCTGCGAGCCAGTTGAGGCCCTTTACTGGGTAATTAACCCCCAATTAGGGGCCTCTTCCCACCACAGCTGCAACTATCCATGTGGTGGGTGGCCCTGTCACAGCACGGTCGAAAAAATCATGCAGGCTGCTTCCTGGCTCTGGGAGTATGGTGAGGGGGCGGGTTCTATCGTTCAAAGGCACTTAGTGGGAGTGGGGGAAGGGGGAGCTACTGAGGGCCACCTAACCCCCCCACCCCCCCTGCCCTTGCTGCCAACCCCCCTGCTCCCCACGAAACCCCTCCCACCCTGACATACCTGAGGTCTGGCTCCAGTTGCACTCCTCAACCTCCAGGGATCCTAAATCCCATGGAAGACCCACTGCTGTCTGCTTAAATGCTTGATTGACACTAAATTTGGTGGGCTTTCTGGAAAAGAGGTGACGTGGGGATGTCGGCCTAAAATCTCCCTCCCCCCACTTTATGACTACCTTGAGAAAAGACAGGGCGATGCCAAAACTGTAATTAAGGAGGAGAAGTGTGAAATATGGGATGGTATAAACATAGTTATAGAGGAAATATTAAGGGATTTAGTATCTTTGAAAGTGGATAAATTACCAGGCCCAGATGAAATGTATCCCAGACTTCCAGGAGAAGCAAGGGAGGAAATAGTGAATGTTCTGACCATCATTTTCCAATCCTTAGCTACAGATATGGCACCGGAGAACTGAATATATTGTACCATTGTTAAAAAAGGGAGGAAGGGATAGACCAAGTAACTATAGGCCAGTGAGCCTAATCTAGGTAGTGGGAAAATTGCTGGAAAAATTTCTGAGGGACAGTATAAATCATAATTTAGAAAGGCATGAATTAATCAAAGACAGTCAGCATGGATTTGTTAGGGGGAGGCGTGTATGACTAACTTGATTGAATTTTTTGAGGAGGTAAAAAGGAGGGTTGATAAGGATAGTCAACAAGGATTTTATGAAGACTTTCGCAAAGTGCCACATGGCAGACTGGTTAAAAAGGTAAGAGCCCATATGATCCCAGGGCAATTGCCATCCAAAACTGGCTCAGTGGCAGGAAGCAAAGGGTTATAGTCTACAAGTGGGGGTTTTTGTGACTGGAAGGCTGCTCCAGTCAGGTTCCAGAATATGCAGCACTATGTCCCTTGCTTTGCATGGTATATATCAATGTTTTAAACTTAAATTAAGGGACCATGATTAAGAAGGTTGCAGATTACACAAAAATGTGTTGTGTGATTGATAGTGGTGAAGAAAGCTGTAGACTGCAGGAATGAAGAAAGATTGGATAGGCTGGGGTTGTTTTCTTTGGATCAGAGGAGGCTGAAGGGTGATTTAATCTGAGGTATACAAAATTATGAGGGGCCTAAATAAATTTGATAGAAAGAGGATATTTCCATTAGCAGACAAGTCAGTAAGCAGGGAGCATAGATTTAAAATAATTGGTAGAAGGATTAGAGGAGAATTGAGGAGAAATCTTGTCACTCAGAGGCTGGTGGGAGTTTGTAACTCATGGCCTGAAAGAGTGATAGAGACAGAAACCCTCAATGCATTTAAAAAATATTTGGATATACACTTGAAGTAATGTAGCATACAGGCCAAAGAATAAGAGCTGGAAATTTGGGTTAGGCTGGATGGCTCTTCTTTGGCTAGCACAGACACTATGGGCTGAATTTTATGGGTCCCCAAGATACATTCAGAGGTGGTGGTGGCCCATGGAATTGCAACAGGAGGCAGGGGTGGAGTGGGGGGAAGAACTGTCACCTCCCCAGCACAGTGCAATTTTGTTGGGGGCGGGTTTAGGCCAAAGACCACCTTTTCACCCAGAAGCCAATTTGAGACCCTTAAGTGGCCTATAAATGGTCACTTAAGGGCCCCTTCCAGCTGCGGCTGGGATTTAACCAGTGGCAAGGGGAGGGTGGGGGCTCCACCACACGGGGAGATCACTCAGTAGAACGAGGCAGCCTCCCTGTGGGCTTGGGGGGCCCTCTTCCATGGGCAATCTGTGGCCCAGGGAGGGCCCCTGTCGGGAAAACCTGCACCTCTCTGAACCACCCTCCTCCTGCACTGAATGCCCACCCTCCCATCCCCCCTCACCAGGGCCTGCCGGTCTGGCATTGGCGACCCGCCTCACTTACCTTGGATCCAGGCTCCAGTGCTGGACCTGGGCCCACGGCCTCTTGCAGTACCAGCAGTGGTTAATGCTCCTGGTGGCGCTGCCAATACAGGCTGGCAGCTCTTGGAGGCAGAATCCTCATTTTTTGAAGGAATGGAGATCCTGGCGCAGGCTGTTAATTGGCTTGGCACCGTAGAATCGCTCCGGGGGAGGCTCCAGCTGGTCAAGGCAGGACAACCCCTGTCTTTACGGCCTAGCGCCTGGAGCCCCACCGTGGGCACAAAATTCAGCCCTGCGGCTTGCATGGCCTCTTTCTGTGCTGTAAATTTTCTGTATTTCTATGTTGCTGTAAATTGTTCTGGTCTTCATATATTAAAAAAGATATGGAGTCACTGGAGAAGGTGCAAAATAGATTTATAGAATGAAACCATAATTGAGAAGTTATACCTATCAGGAAAGATTGAATAGGATTAGGCTCGTTTTTTTTCATTCATTCATAGTATGCGGCTGAAGCTGGCCAAGCCAGCATTTGTTGTCCATCCCTAATTGCCTTTGAGAAGGTGGTGGTGAACTGCCTTCTTGAACCACTAAAGTCCAGCTGATATTGGTACACCCACAGTGCTGTTTGGAAAGGAGTTCCAGGATTTTAACCCAGCGACAGTGAAGGAACGGCGACATAGTTCCAAGTCAGGATGATGTGGGACTTGGAGGGGAGCTTGCAGATGGTGGTCTTCCCAGCGTCTGTTTCCCTTGTCCTTCTAGATGGTAGAGGTTGCAGGTTTGGAAGGTGCTGTGGAAGGAGGCTTGGTGAGTTGATGCAGTGCATCTTGTATATGGTACAGACTGCTGCCACTGTGTGCCAGTGGTGGAGGAAATGAATATTTAAGGTGGTGGGTGGGGTGTCGATCAAGTAGGTTGCTTTGTCCTGGATGGTTTCGGGCTTCTTGAGTGTTGTTGGAGCTGCACTCATCCAGGCAAATGGAGTGTATTCCATCACACTCCTAACTTGTGCCTTGTAGATGGTGGACAGGCTTTGAGGAGATAGGAGGTGAGTTACTTGCTGCAGAATTCCCAGCCTCTGACTGCTCTTGTAGCCATGGTATTTATATGGCTAGCCCAGTTTAGTTTCTGGTCAATGGTAACTGCCAAAATGTTGATGGTGGGGATTCAGCAATGGTAATACCATTGAAGGCCAAGGGGAGATGGTTAGATTCTCTCTTGTTGGAGATGGTCATTGCCTGGCACTTGTGTGGTGTGAATGTTACTTGCCACTTATCAACCTAAACCTGGTCCAGGTCTTGCTGCATGTGGATGCAGACTGCTTCAATATCTGAGGAGTTGCGAATGGTGTTGAACATTGTGCAATCATCAGTGAGCATCCCCACTTCTGACATTATGATGGAGGTAAAGTCTTTTCTTTAGAAAGGAAAACACTGAGGGGTAACATGAATGAGGAAGTTATGATTATGAAAGAGATCGATGGGGTAGATGTAGAGAAGATGGCTGGAATTTTATGTTGCAGCGGAGGCCCCACCCACAAACTGAAAAGTTGGGGGCGAGCCCACCTCCACCAGGCCTGGAAGCCACGCTGTAATTTTACGTGGCCCAGGCCCTTAATTGGGCCTTGGTTGGGACTTCTGACCCTCTGAAGTGAGTGAGGTTTAGGGCCTCGCCGGGGAAAATCGGCTGAGCCTTAGTGCAGGGCATACAGGGTCGATTAGTAGGATGGGGGGGAGCTGCTCCAGTGGGGGCCACTTGTGCCATGGGGGAGGCCCTCCAAGGGGCACTGAGTGCCTGATCTGGAGGACCCTCCAGCCCGCAAAGTGGCTGGTTTTACCAGGCGGCCTCCCGAGGTGTCGAAGTGCCTGGCTGTCGCTGGTGATATACCAGCCGCAGTGGGAGGAGGCTATTAAGTGGCAATTAATTGGACACTTAAGGGTCTCAATTGGCCTGAGTTGGACGTGCTGTTTTCAACCTCCCCTGCTGCTAGTAAAATGGAGGCGGGCACGGATAGGCGACGGGAACGGCACGCCCCACCTCCCGCTCGATTTTACACCCCTTCTCCACTCCAGTCCACTTCCGGGGTCAGGGGCGTAAAATTCCGACCAATGTTACCACTTGTGGGCAAGAACATAACTAGGGGCCATAAATATAAGACAGTCACTTATCAATCCAATAGGGAATACAGGAGAAACTTCTTTATTCAGAGAATGGGTTAGAATGTGGAACTCACGACCACCGGGTGTAGCTGAGATGAAGAGCATAGATTCATTTAAGAGGAAGTTAGATAATTACATGAGGGAGAAAGGAATAAAAGATATATTGATGTGGTTGTGGTTAGATGAGGAGTGGTGCAAGGAGGGTGATGTGTAGCATAAACACTGGTATTGGCCTATTGGGCTAAATAGCCTGTTTCTGTGCAGTAAATATTTCATTGAATGGTGTTGCTTGATTTATACTGAATGGTTCCTTTAGTACAACCCAATACCCTGTTAACCTTAGCTATCTTAATTGGTCTTGAATCTGTAGCGATCTACATTTTATCCAGAATTTTTGCTCGGAATTTATAGCAGGTCAGTAAGTCTTTGAAGACTGAGACAACAATATGGATTTTTATGGTGTCAGTTATATGTTGCACAGATTTTAAAGTGGACTACATATTTCTATTATTTGTTCAATATTGTCATTTGGAATTTCAGGCGATTTGAGAAGCTTTTTGATCTTAGTTGCTACATTTACCTACTGTTGACAAAGATTAATATTTCTCAGCAACATATTTAATCTGTTTTCACATGTTTCATAATTAAATATGCCCTTTTTAAAACCTTGCTTTGGTATATGGACCTGTGGGTTAATTATGTCTGGCATTAATATCTTTCCTGCAGTATATTTATAATTCTTGAATGATGTACATTTGTTTTAGTATTTAAGCTTCTTTATGGAGACTGAACACCATTTTTGATACTCAGTGTATATTGTCCATATGCAAAAGTCTTTCAAGTTCTGCCATACTATCCCATTTTTAAATTCTTTACCGCATCATAGAATGGTCCAGTACAGAAGGAGGCCATTCAGCCCTTCGTTCCTGTGTCAGCCTGTTCATATTGTTTCTTTTTATGTCTGGAATTATTAACCTTGTTGTGCAAAATTGGGTAAAGAGACAAGAGAAATGTTTGAAAGATAAAGAGGCCTGAAGTTAGATGCCACACTGCAACTTAATAACTTAATAATTGAGCTGTCGACATTAGCTCACAGAAACAGTCTAAGGAAGCTGAACGTATGGAAGCAAATAGGGGATTATAAATTTCTAGTCAGAAAACATGACAGATCAAATCAGAGTGCAGAAAACATCCATAAAAGGAACTGTTGGATGGATGAAATAGCTTTTTTCTCATTCTATGTCCTTGTGTTCCAGTCTGAAGTTATCCCATGTGGAATTTTGCAGTTTTTATCCCAATGTGCATCTATTTCTCCTTCATTATTGACATTTAGCTCCCTTGCATTGGTGGCATAGTGGTAATGTTAGTGAACTAGTAATCCGAGGCACAGGCTAATGCTGTGAGGACACGAGTTCAAATCCCACCAAGGCAGCTGGTGGAATTTAAATTCAATTAATTAATAAATATCTGCAATTGAAAGCTAGTCTCAGTAATGGTGCCATGAAACTATCATCAATTGTGGTAACAATCTATCTGGATCACTAATGTCCTTCAGGGAAGGAAATCTGCTGTCCTTACCTGGTCTGACCTACATGTGACTCCAAACCCACAGCAATGTGGTTGACTCTTGACTGACCTCTGAAATGGTCTAGCAAGTCACTCAGTTGTCAAGGGCAATTAAGCATGGGCAACAAATGCTGCCCTTGCCAGTGACACCCACATCCCATGACCGAATTTAAAAAAAATGCTTACTTTTATTTACCTTGGTAGAAAAATCACCAGGAACCTATAAAAGGTCACTCAATATTTTTTTTCCGAGACTGAGACTAATATCACTAAAATCTGAGCCCTATAATGGTCAATAAATCTTGCACTCAGTCAGAGCATAAACTTGAAAAAAAACAATAGGAATGTTATGACTTAAACACAGTTCTTGGGCATATTTAATTCATCCAAACAGGCACCTCTCATTGACATAACTTCCTTTTATTTTGCTATCCTTTTCTCCAGTAAGGAATATGTGATCACGTTGCTCAAATCCCTCCTTTTTTTATACATTTGGAAATGGTAATTACTTGAAAGGTTGTCACGAAACGTCACAGACCTGAAACGTAGGGCTGGTGATGGAACCCGAATTTGAATATGTAAATAGCCACTTATCATACATTTCTATGCATGATGCTGTGCTTCAGCCAACAGTTCGCGATCTTCAGCTGGATGTGCGGCACTCACATGCCTTCAATTTCATATCCGAGAAAAGCCAGCGGCATCGAGGCATCAGTCTTCGGAGCCTATGAAGTGGGTGGGTGTGTGTTGTGAAAGGGGTTCTCAACTCTGCATTCATGAAGGAAGGTACCCCGTACCCTTGTTCCATAAAGGGGGCCACACTGCACCCGTGAATGTTTGGGGGAGGGGGGAACAATGGCAGTCCATGACTCCTTTCTGTGGGATGGGGGCTACAAATGATATCCGGTTTAAGGTCATGTCACCGGTGGGCCAAACCAGAAAACTGCAATAATATGACTGTGGTCATGCTGCCCCACTTTTATTTAAAGCTAAGACGGGCAATGTCATGCCACACCATATGCATATGCCAGAATGCAGCTGAAGCACCAGTTCGCATCAGTCTCTGCCCTGATAGGTGCCATTGACCTATTGAAGGAACCAGGTTCAGGTCCAGCATGCAAATGGGGCTGGCCAACACTGTCTTTCTCGATCCACATGCCGTGAGTAGCCATATCCACTGGAGGCGGAACCAAGAGGCAGGCGCAGCCCATGTGGAAGCTCCCAGACACGAGCAGCATTCGAGAGCACAGAAGAGAGCGGGTCTATAGGACCTGCATGACATACCTGCAGATGTCAGAGCGCCAGTGTCAGAGGTGACTGCAGATGTCCAGAGAGGCAGTGACACATCTCTGTGCACTGCTGAATATTGACATGCAGCCTATGCCTGTGCCTCTGAAAGTGACCGCGGCTCTGCTACGCCTCCACATCATTCCAGGGATCCAACAGCGACCTGTGTGGGGTTTCGCAGACAACAGTACACCGCTGTATCGATGCCTTGTACCAGAGGGCCGGTGACAATGTTCGCTTCAAGGTGGATCCTGATTGTTACAACCAGAGAGCCCTCAGATATGCGGCCATTGCGGTATTCCCACAGGTACAAGGGAATGCAGGCATGTGACCCATCAAGGCTCCAGCTGGACAACCAGCCTCATACCTCAATAAAAGGGCTTCTACTCGCTCAACGTGCAGCTAATCTGTGACCACAGGAAAGACTTCATGCAAGTGTGTGCCTGCTTTCCAGGCAGCTGCCTTGACTCATTTATCCTGCACCAGTCCCAGGTGCCACTGTTCTTCACTGCACTGGCTCAGATCCAAGAGTGGATTCTTGGAAATGAGGACTACCCATAGCAGCCATGGATCCAGACACCACCAGTGATGTAGAGGAGAGATACAATGCCTGCCACAGCTCAATACGAGCTACCGTCATGCAAGCCATCGGCATGCTGAAGATACATTTCTGCTGCCTGGATAGATCAGGTGAGGCCTGACAGTATGGACCAGAAGGTGTTGCATGCATCTTTGCTGTATGCCTTACAATACAGAACGGGGAGGCCTTGCAGGATGATAAAAGATGGGAGCAGGAGACATCCTTCGATGTTGAGGACACAGGGGAGTTGCAGAAGCATAAGAGCAAAGGAGGATGGAGAGCATTGATGCAGTGCATACATGGTGAGCAGTGAGCTTGGGATGCACAATAACGCCTTATTGTTGAGCGTTTCCACAATCCCTGAAGTGCACTATATGCTCCCCATGTCACACACCACTGTCCTTCATCTAAAATAAAAGCAAAATACTGCAGATGCTGGAAATCTGAAATAAAAACAAGAAATGCTGGAACCACTCAGCAGGTCTGGCAGCATCTGTGGAAAGAGAAGCAGAATTAACGTTTTGGGTCAGTGACCCTTCGGAACTAGCAAATATTAGAAATGTCAAATGTTATAAGCAAGTGAGGCGGGGGTGGGGCAAGAGATAACAAAGGATATGTTATCCTTTGTTATCTCTTGCCCCACCCCTGCCTCACTTGCTTATAACCTTTGACATTTCTAATATTTGCTAGTTCCGAAGAAGGGTCACTGACTCGTAACGTTAACTCTGCTTCTCTTTCCACAGATGCTGCCAGACCTGCTGAGTGGTTCCAGCATTTCTTGTTTTTATTACCGTCCTTCATCTGCTCTGCAGTCTAGTGCATCTGTGACATCTGTGTCTCCACCATTGCTAGCAGCAGCTGACTGAGCCATTGTCCATGTGACAGCATCCACGCAGTGCCACATCACACATACTGACATGGCAATAATGTTATTCCATACATTGGCAGTTCTGTCGGGACAATGATGTAAAGGGAGGACACATAATTGGTACATGTTGGCATTCGTCACTCACATAGTAAAAAGGAGACACATTTAGTGAGAAGGAATTAATACATAGCCGTGTCACCCATGAAAACGCATATGTTTCATGGTGTCTTTTTGAAACGTTTGCGGGTGCTCCTTTGCGGTGCCACTTCTGTGCTTGCAGCTTGGCTGGAGGCAGGCTGCTGATCAGGATACCCTTTGCTTTGGATGATTTCAGGGGTTGTCCTCTGGGTGCCTGAGGCCTGGAGAGCCCCAGCTGCCTGAGGCCTCCTGCACCAGTGCAGGGCTCCTCAGACGTCATGGCAGCTGAAGCTGGACTCACTGGTGGAGGGGCTGAGGAGCCGATGTCCACAATGGCATCACCCTGAGGAGGACCCCAGATGTGGATCACAGGCTCGTCTTCTCCCTCTCAAGGCTTGTAAGAACCTCGCTGCTCTCCCGAGAAGGACCAGGAGCAGAGCGACTCTCCAAGCCCCTGGTCCCTCTCTCGCCTTGCCACTGCTGCGTCCAGCTCATGGCCGAAGCAAGAGTTTGTAGGTCAGTGCGGATCATTTGAATCTGGCTCTCCATGAGGGTCGCCAACCTCTCGATGGAGGAAGCCATGTGCTCACATGTCTGGGAAATGACAGCTGTCATGGCATGAATGGACTCTCCCATCATCTGCTCAAAGCTGCACACAGCCTCTGCCATCTCCACCAGATGTTGCCTGCACTCTCTGCAACTTCACCATGCCCTGTGCTGTTGACACCAGAGGATCATCATCAGCCTGGGGCTCAGCATAGGCCTGGCCATCTAAAATCCTCTGACTATCAGAGGCATTGCCTTTCACAGCCTCAGCCAGCTGCTCAGGTATGTGTGTGATGTTCTCACCAGCTCGTGACACAGAGTTTAAAGCCGAACGGATTCCCACCAAGGTGTCTGTATCTGCACTGGTGGAAGGTGCAGGAGCATCATGGGACACTGCATCCTCTGAGGTTGTCTCTTTCTCAGAGGTGCTGGAGGTCTCCAGGGCCTCCAACGCCGACTCGGAGCATTGCCCCGCAAGATACAATGTAAAGAGCACAGTTTTAGGTTTTATGGTACGCATGTCACGAATGTGGCAACATGGTCCCCAAAAATGAAATGTTTTGAGTAATCAATGTATTTGTCAAAGAACTGTATGTTCACCCAGAACCCCAAGCTCCTCATCCGAAATGGTACGTCCTCCCTGCTGCCACCTAGCTTGCAGGCCTTCTCTTCAGCCTGTGTTAGTGGTCTAATGCCTGGCACCCTCCCCGGTCCTGGACACCTCCCGCACATTGTGGGCCCTCTTCGCCAGGAAGAGCAAGGATGCAGATATTGATCATTGTCAAATAACAACATGATGCATGTCACAACATGGGCGCTAAAACAAAAGGTAGGGGAAGCTCAGTCTGTAATACAGACTGAGCCTGTCATGTAGGTACCATGCTCTGAGGTGCAAACAAGGGTGAGTTCTTTCACATATGTAGCCACTCAAGTGGCATCAATCCTCACTGCCTGACCTCCCAGTCTTTGACATGGCAGTGGCATCCATGTACACTCTGTGTGGGAAAACCCAGGTCAGACAGAAGTGTACAACAAAGTGCCATTTGCCTTTGTCAATCGCATGAGATCATTCACCCTCTTGTGGCACTGGACCCAGTCTCGGCGGATGACCCCCACCTCCTCTGCGATCTCCGTCCAGCCTTGCTTGGTCAGGCAGGAGGGTCTGTTCTTAGCATCGCTAGGGAAAAGGACCTCCCGTCTTTCCCCTGCATTCTGAAGGAAGGTGAGCAGAGAGGCATCACTGAACCATGAGGCCACCCTTCCTCGCACCTCTGTCACCTCCAATGCCTTGCAGAGGTAGTTCCTTGGCAGATGGGGTCCTTCAGACGTCATTGCTGGCTGGTCGGCTCAAGCAACAAAGATTTAAATGTGAAAGAGGTTGCATGCCGGGCTGGCTGCATTTTCATATGACGCCAACACCTGCTGACTAGTCAGCTGACGCCTTCCTGGCGTCATACAGCCACCCCGTCCAAGTGATTGGGAGATCATGGCAGCTCCACAGTGTGTGGCTCATGTGAGCCTTCCGCTATTTTTTGAACCCGTCGCTGAGAGTGGCAGCGGGCTCTTAAAATCCAGCCCATTAACTCTGTTTCCCTCTATTGACCTGCTGAGCATTTCCATTATTTTCTGTTTTTATGTCAAATCTTTTCCAGGGGAAAAGAATGGCAAAACAAAAGGAGCTTGTGCAAATGAGCGATGCTTGTTTGGATTAATAAATATGCTGAACAACTGTATTTGAGGCATAACATTGCTGTAGTTTTTTTTTCAAAAATTTATCCTCTGACTGAGTGTAAGATTATTATTGATCATTATTGATCTCAGATTCTAGTGACGTTCTGATGAAAAGTCACAGGCCTGAAACATTAACTCTGTTTCTCTCTCCACAGATGCTGCCAGACCTGCTGAGTATTTCTAGCATGTTCTGTTTTTATTTCAGATTTCCAGCATCTGCAATATTTTGCTTTAGTGTTGTTGTAGCAGATCTGACAAATAGTTGGCAAATGTTGTTCAATCAAAAAAAAGTGAGGTGGTACATTGTCAAGGAGGGAACAGTGGTAGGAAGCATATTATAAATGCTAACAGCAACTTGACAATATAGAGCCTTTAACATTGTAAAATGTTCCAAGATGGTTCACAGGAGCGTAATCAGACAAAATATTAGCACTGAGTCAAAGAAATAGACATTAGGATAGGTGACGAAAAGGTTGGTCAGAATGATAGGTTTAAGGAATGTCTTAAAGGAGGAGAGAGAGAGAGAGGCGGAGAGGTTTAGGAAGGAAATGGCATAATCTAGGGCCTAAGTGGCTGACAGCACTGTCGACAATGGTGGGGGCCCAAGTAAAACTGGGATGCACAACAGGCCAGAGTCCTCAGAGGATTATAGGGCTGGAGGAGGTTACAGATGTGATGTTCTCAGAACTGGAGTAAGGTTTAGCTGAGTTCAGTAAGAAATATGAGGCAAAAGCTGAGACAGAGGCAGCATGATATTGAACATAATGGAGTCTTCTTTATTTTGTTTTACTTTCACTTTCTCTTTCAGCTCCCTCTGTTGGCTCATGTGTGCATCAGTGCATCATCCTCAAGTGAACAATTTGTACAATGCAATTCTCAAAATCCTACAACAGGGAGGAGTAAGGCCGTGGAGGGGTTTGAACACAAAGTTAAAACATTGCCAGACTAGGGGCCAATATCGAGTCATAGAGAGATACAGCACTGAAACAGGCCCTACGGCCCACCGAATCTGTGCTGACCAACAACCACCCATTTATATATTAATCCTACATTACTTCCATATTCCCTACCACATCCCCACCATTCTCCTACCACCTACCTACAGTAGGGGCAATCTACAATGGCCAATTTACCTATCAACCTGAAAGTCTTTGGCTGTGGGAGGAAACCAGAGATTCTGAAGGGGGATCAGAGAGGCCTTGGGATACAGATACTTAGAAGGTAATTTTTAACTTTGCCATATGGATGGTAACCTGGAAGAGTGCATCATCCACCCATTGTAGAATTTGTCCAATTTTCATCCCATTAATTTCAACAGGATGGGGTCTACAATGAACAGCCAATCCATCCTGCCAGATTTCAACTATGTAGGGAAAAAACAAACGGCCAAATAAAAAGCAAAATATGAGATTCTAGGTTTTATACATTGATGACAAAAGCAAGGAAATGATGTTTAATTTGTACAAGACAAATGATAATTCCATAGTTGATATATTGCATCCAGTTTTAAATCCAGTGAAAGTTTACAGCAAAGATTCACTGAAATCCTACTAGGAATAAGTTTATAATTAATAATGGCTCAGAAAGTGGCTCATTTTTCACTGGAACAAAGAAGGGCATGGTGGACTTCATAAAGGTTTACAAAATTTTGAAAGATTTTGAGAGGACAGTGAAAGATTATTTCCAAGGTGTATGAAAAACAACAGATTATAAACTCGAGAATTTCACTAGAAGAATGAAGGGGGAGTTAGAAGATTTTTTTCACTTAAGTTATTAGAATATGAAATACTTTGACACAACTGACTATTGAAACAGAGACTATATAAGACCATTTAAGAGGGAATGGTTAAGTAGTTGAAAAGGTTGAGCTTTATGTATCTTATCTTGCTCAGTTTTTCTGTATTGTGTTGTGATAATATACTCAATTTTCCCCAACCCATCTTTGCCTTTGAAGACCACCATAACATCATAACATTAAGTAGTTTATAGTTTTCACAGTTAGATTTGAGGGTTATACTCATTGGCTTTTTTAAGAATTACGAGCATCTTCATAAAATTCCTGCCAGTCCCATCTACCATCCAGGAAGCTTTCCAAATAGAGCACTGTCATTGTACCTTTGTGACCACATATTCTTCCACTGCATATTGCACATCATCTTCGAATTCACAATCGACAGTTAAATTACACATTTATTGTAACACTCTTGAGCGAGCATCTCTACACTCTTATGTTCTCAATCCTTCATCCCAGTTACTGATCTTACAAGAGGGTAATTGCATCCCAGATAGATAGAGTCGATTTACTTTAGTGAGCTAACCTATCAGTGAAAACTACTTGTTCACCATACCACAGACACTGGGCACTGTGTGTTTCAATTGGTTTCTCCTTTGGTCATTCTCAGTAAGAGTCTAATTGATTTCAAATGCTATTGACTCATCACTATGAGAATTTATCAGATGTAATGCAGGTGACCCTAACACTAAAATGCTGGATATCCAGAAGTTATATCATTCATTAGAGTAAGATGGCTGCAAGTGGCACAACTTCAGTGAAACACTCTGAACTTCCAGAGATCTTCCTGTTCATCTGCTATTACTTGGACTCCTAAATAGAGCCTTCACTTAGCAATGATGAAGGAAACAATTCTTTTTTTTAAAAAGCAGAAATAATTACCACCTTCCTCTCAGCAGCAAGGAGCAGCAGCATGTGACTGCTTGGATTGGAAAGGATAACGATGGATTTCATGGATCTTTAACTAGAGATGAACTAGATGCAGGAAAGATTGCAGAGTGAAATAATCAAAAAATCAGATGAAGATAAACTGACAGAAGCTTTAACGTGATCACAGAGCTGGAAAAAAAATTCAGCTGCAAGAAAGATAACCTAGAGCTACAAACAATCCACAAATAAGAAGTGTTCTAGATGGAATGAACATAGGAAGACCTGCAGAACATTACATCGCAACTACTGTAAATATTGGACTCAGGAAAGACTGGAAATATAGAAAGCTTAATGTGCTATCTCACAATTCTTGGCAGATTCAAAATGCCTGTGAATGGTCATACATAAATTATAAACATCTCAAGATAAAACAAACTCTTGTGAACAGCAGTGTAGAAATATGAAAGAATTTCTCAATCTTTACCCAGAGAAAGAAGGTAAAATTCAACATAATTAATTAAGTCCCTTGGGAGCATGGAATTAGCTAGTCTATGGGGTGACATGTTAACATTGGTGAAAATTTCAAATTTCTTCTATTTCCAGATAAAATTTCAATTATTAAAGTTGAAGCAAGAAAAATTATTGAAGTCCATTGAAACAAAAATCAGGAGATATGTAAAATTGGCTGCTGACTTGCTATCCTGTTTTACACTAGCACACTAAGTCAAGATCTACCCTTGAGTTTATCATTAATAGTGGAATTTTTGTATAGATTGTGTCGTGTATTGTTCATTTGATATGTAGAGTATTGTTCATTTGAGGCCACTGTACGTTCTTGGTGTGGCATGCACAGTGTGCCACGAGAGGGAATCG
This sequence comes from Heterodontus francisci, assembly GCF_036365525.1. Taxonomy (NCBI): domain Eukaryota; kingdom Metazoa; phylum Chordata; class Chondrichthyes; order Heterodontiformes; family Heterodontidae; genus Heterodontus; species Heterodontus francisci. The sequence continues at coordinate 135,939,170 of NC_090376.1, read as the reverse complement.
ATAATAAAGGTTCAGTTTACAGCAGCAATCCAGGAGGTTGTGCCTTGTGTTTCTTTCAGAGATTTACAATAGCAGATCTACAATGTGAAATCTTACAAACGGGACATACTCTAAATGTGCTTCTTCTTTCACATTGTATCTACTGGTACAAGACAAGGCTTAATGTATAAAGAATTGCACCAGATTAGTTGCAATTACAAAGCCAGAATCATTGGATTAAGACTGACAATTTGGAATGATTCGTACCGGGAAATTGGGCAACTTTTTGGACTGCACCATTTCTAACTTTATATTTGTGGAAATCTGTCCTGGATGAAGGGGACAAAAGTGGAATAGGAAAAGTTTTTTTTTATTTTGAAGTCTATACTAAACTGAGGAAAAAATACCAAAGAAGCTTGAAGAAAATATATGTCTCACAAAAGAATAAAGAGAATTGTAGAACGAGTGTAAAGTCACAGAGAGCTTTATATTGCTGTTATGTTAAATCAGTATTATGATAGATTTTGAAGAAAATCAGCTACCTCCACCTCCACCTCCACCTCTTCAAGGGCAACTCGGGATGGGCAACAAATGCTGGTCTGGCCACTGATGCTCACTTGCTGTGAAAGAATAAAAAAAATGTAATACAATGTCATCAGCCATTTTAGGCATGATTTTTCCTTCCCAGGAAAGATTTATGTTTGCTTCAGGTTTTGTTGATTTCATGTGGGTTCCAAAAAATGTAAGAGACAATTAAGAGTTGGCAGTGAAGCTTAGTTTCCCTGGTAACAATCTGCCGACCAGTTCCCTTACACTGTCGGATCTGTTTGGCATTTTGATACCAGCAGGAATTTAGTGGAGCAGTAAAGTGGTTTATGATGCATGTAGAGAAGGAAAGGTGGATGTGGGAAACAAAGTGAAACACAACCTGGAGAATTGAGGCAAGTCAAATTTGCAGATTATACCAAACTATAAATGGCAATGAAATTCAAGGAGGCAGCTCAAAAATTACAGAATATATTGGATAAAATGTGTAAGTGGACAGAATGTGGTAGGTGAAATTTAATGAAGACAAGTGTAAAGTATTGCATATAGGAAGAAAATGTGTGATACATACTCTGTTAATGGTGTTGAAATAGCTTGAGACTGAAGTAGAAAGTTGACTAACAATTAGCATGTCCAGCCAATGTAGAGTAGCAATCAATAAAACCAATAGAAAGTTGAACTTCATAACTAAAACGTCGAATATAAGTCACAGGAATACAGAATCAAACTGTGCAATGCTCTAGTCAGATTGCACCATGAATACTGCATCTAGTTCTGGTTGCTGAAAAATAAGGCAGGCGTTCAAATGCTGGAGGCAGTGCAGTGGAGAGCCAAGGGCTTAATCCTTAGTGTAAAAGATCTCAGATTTGAACTCTGTTGAATTTGCTGATCTTATCTGGAGCTACAATCAGTTTGCTATAGAAAACCTGTGCACTGACTGAGGACAGAATATGTAACCAGAGTTCCTGCTCCCCATTTAGTTTGCTTCTAGATGTAAATTTATAACATTTTCTTTCCAATTTTGTTAAGAATAATGTAAATTCTAATCAGGTTAATAATAATGAACTGGATAAAATTTTTATTTAACAATTTATAAAGGGCTCGTTATCTTTTACCACGATCTTCAGTTATTGATTCAACATTGAGTCTTGGATAAGCAAAATCTTCCTCCAGCAAATGTTGGAAAAACTGAAGCCGTCCTTTTTGGCTCCTATAAATACCAGCCTTGATCCTATCTATCACCAACTGCCACCTCAGGCTAAACCAGACAAGAAGAACTTTAGTGAACTTCTTAATTCTGAACTCCGTTCCTCCCCCACATCTGATCCCATCAACAGGACACTTTCTATCACTTTGGCGACATCTCTTGCTGTTGCCCATATCTGTCCCACTCTATGCAGAAACTCTACGTCATTTTTTATCACAGTTGGACTCCTCCGAAGTTTACCTGTTGACCTCTCCATTTCCACAATAAAAAAGCTATATTGAAATTGCCACAGCCCCATCTCCTCACCCACACTAAGGCCTGCATCCCTATTACCTCAGTCCTCAACAAAGTCAACTGGCTTCCCACATCTTATAGGATTAACCATAAAATTCTTGTTACCATCTTCAAAACCTTCCAATCCTCTCAACTCCCACATTCTCACCATCCTATGTCTCTATATGTATCCCCTGGTCATTCAAAACTGGCTTACTTATTGTTCCCCGCTCTCTCCAGTCCACTATCAGTAGTCACTCCTCAAAGCATCCTGCTCCCACCTTCTGGATCTCCTTCTTTCAATATTTTCACAGCCAATTCCCTCACTATCTTCAAAAATCTCCTTTATATCCTCTTCTTTGATTGTGCCCTTGCCCAGTTCTGATTCTCTTCTGTGAATGGATTCTCTGATCAGGAACCACTGAGGGATGGTGCTCACAAGAGGTGCAGGTTAGAAAATCCAGGGCCTGCAGCCCCCAACCTTCTGTCCATTAATTTAACAGAACATGTTAAGGGCGGCACGGTGGCGCAGTGGTTAGCACCGCAGCCTCACAGCTCCAGGGACCCGGGTTCGATTCTGGGTACTGCCTGTGTGGAGTTTGCAAGTTCTCCCTGTGTCTGCGTGGGTTTTCTCCGGGTGCTCCGGTATCCTCCCACAAGCCAAAAGACTTGCAGGTTGACAGGTAAATTGGCCATTATAAATTGTCACCAGTATAGGTAGGTGGTAGGGAAATATAGGGACAGGTGGGGATGTTTGTTGGGAATATGGGATTAGTGTAGGATTAGTATAAATGGGTGTTCGGCACAGACTCGGTGGGCCGAAGGGCCTGTTTCAGTGCTGTATCTCTAATGTGGCTGGACATTTTACATTCCAACTATTTGACTCCAACAGCTATAAGAGTACCTTTAGTTCCCCTAGTGACTGTCTATTTTCCAATTATACCAATATTGTTATTAGACTGCTGTACAGCTCAGCTAAAATGTACCCAGCATAATAAATACATTTTAATGGTTATTTAGATTTCTTTTAATTATCACAGTAAGAATTTTTGACAAGCAATTAAAGTTTCTTCAAGGAGCCTATAAACCACTGCTCAATTCACTGAAAAGTAGAGATGGTAACCTTAAGTTTTGTGGAGGTGTTTAATCAGCCTTGGGATTTGTTCCTGTGGGCATACCACTTAAAACCGCATATTCCTTCAAAATGCAAATAAATGCAGGTGCACAGTCACCTTAGAAATAATTCATAGGATTCAATTTAATTTCAAGTTTATTCTGTCATCTGACTTTTCATCTGAGCTGTAACCACACCCAAGAACCCATTTATTAGTGCAAACAATGCACCTCACTCTCTGTATGGCTGATTCTCCACAATTGGTATAGACTTAGGAGGTTGTCATATTAATTCTGTTATGGAAACCAATTTATTGCCAACATTACTCTTTTCAATTGACAAAACTAGGATTATTTGAATATCCTTAGTATATCTTTATAACAATTTATGAGGCCATAACCTCAATATTGAGAATGCCTTCTGAAAATATCTTACCACATTTTAGAAGGGGAAGGTAGATTTTATTATGCAAAAAAAAATGCATAAACAATAAAAACAGTATGAAACAACAGGGCTTAAAAATGATTGAAGTTCAATGCTCAAACTCCAAACAACAATAAAAGACAAAATGAAAAGAAATATTTTTTCCAAAATTTTCTGAAGCATTGGAATCTAATGAGAGTTTCCATGGAAACAGATGCTCTCTGGCTAAGAATAATGTTCCAAGACGTCTTCTGTACAGATTAAGGATCTCCCCAAAAAAATCTTCTCATAATTCACAAGCACTTTGCCATTTTATGACATCTGATATTTGCATTGATTATACTCTAGCAGGTAGATTAAAAGCTAGCTAATTGCCATTGGCAATGGCTAAGAAATAAAGGTATGGATGACAGTGTATTTAATAATAATGTTTAGGCTTCCATAGAAATGAGAAAAAAAAACACATGTGGGTTTTCAAAAATGCTACATTTTACAGTGGAGCAGAGGCCACTTAATTTTATTGTTGCAATATTGTCGCAGGCTTTAAAGGGGCACAGCTGTAACATGAAGAGAGAACAGATTCAGAAGACTCCTGGACCATTCTCATCATGACATCATATCCAAATGACAAAATGATTTGTTTCAACATGCTTTATATCATTGCATAAAGTTTAGGTCAACTGATTTGGCAAAGACTTAGTCATAGGACATACTGGCCCGGATTTTGCGATAAAAAGAATGGTGGGTCTATCAGTGCTCACCATTACTAAAGAGTAAATCGGACTTCAGTTATTGTCTGAGTTGCCCTGCTCCTCCAGAAGCTGCCCTATCCTGATATCTCATCAAGAAACTTGGCATTGAAACATATGGAAGAAAATGAAGTTGTGGTTCTTGCATAATAAACAGGAAACACGCCATAAAAAGTTAGGACATGCCCATTTTAGTACAAGTACCCTTTTTAACAGCATGATAAATCTTAATTACTGCCAAACAACCTCTCTGGCACTGAAAATTCCCCTCCAAGTCACACACCATCCTGACTTGGAAATATATCACTATTTTTTCATTGTCGTTGGGACAAAATTCAAACTCGCTCTCTAACAGCGCTGTGGGTGTACCTACACCACATGGACTGCAGTGGTTCAAGAAGGCAGCTCACCACCACCTTTTCAAGAGCAATTAGAAATGGGCAATAAATGCTGACCATGCCAGCGATGCCCACATTTCATGAAAAAATAAACAAAAAACCTTCACAATTGTGAAGTCTCATTCTTCAAATTTTAATTATTGTTGGAGATTTAAAAAAAATAAAAATATAGTTTTTTTAAGCTTTTTTCTTTCTTTTATCTCTCTTAATCCCATCCTTCATTTCCACCTTTTTTTCACTTTCTGTACATGGTTTGGCATTGAATTAACTATTCCAACTTTACTGGTTCATTGTCCCCATGCTTCATCAAGAATTCTTCAATCTGATAGCTGAAGGACATAGGCAGTTACTTGTCCTGTTCACACAGTCCCAGATCCCTCCCGAATCCCTTGCAGAGAGTGCCACACTGAAATGGATTTCGAATCACTGCAAGATCTAGTGCAAAAGCCCATAGAAAGTCTGGGGAACAAGTGCAAGTGTGCTGACCACAAAATCCGGGCCAATGCAATCCTTAGTGCAATGCAAACGGAACACTGCACCAGTTGAGGCATTATCTTTTGTATGATATGTTAAACTCATAGCATTAATCATAAAGAGCAGGCAACAACATTGCTGTCTTGACCAATATTACACAAATAATCTATTTCCCCAGGGCCAAAATGAAACAAGAAGTTTCAAAACTTGAAATTCAACAAAATGAGCAATGTGGGCCACAACATTTAATTTAACAACTTCCAATCTCAAGCTCATTTGATACAAGAAATACATCAAACTATTGATTGACATTAAGGCACTAATATCTAAATATTGAAGAAATAGATCTTTAGTGATGAGAACAGTTACGCTTTTTCATTAACTTATGCCCTGTATTGCCAGCTTACAAAATCTCTTTCTAGAATTGGTCAGGTGTTCAAAATTATTATTCCATGTGAGTTTTCCAAGTGGTTTTAAAGGTATTGTGATCACTGAATGACCTGAAGAAGATTATTTTCTCTATGTACCAACATGTGAAAAATATAAAAACAATGAAATTCTTGTGATGTTTTGAACAAGCATGCCCATCAGAAGTCCTGAAGGTCCCAACTCCACTTTTGTCTTGAAACTACTCAGACTGTTAGGGTGGTATTTTATGCTCTTCCCCCGTGATGAGCTCGGAGGTGGGGAGGGCATTTAATTGGGTGGCTTTGTGATGGGTCGGAACCCCGCTACCTTCCCGCCTGCTCTCCAATTAAGTCCCCATGGTGGGGACCCATGGATGCCATCCTGCCCTGCTGCCAATTGAGGCCCTAAAGGGGCATTTAATGCCCAATTAAGGGCTTCTTGCCGCAGTCGCTGGTATTAACCCATATTAGGGCTGCTTGTGGTCTCATAAGGGGGTCCCTCATTCAAAGGCACAGTGGCTGATCGAGGGACCTGACATTAGGAAGAGGGGGGGGGTCCATTGAGACCTGAGAGCCACCCCCTGACCTTGTTGCTGACCCCTCTACTCACCCCAACCCCGGGACCCGCACCCCGCGAAACCCCTCCCACCATCACTTAATTTTGGCCTGGATCAGTCCACGATCCTGGGCTTGCAGTGGATGTCGTTCCAGCAGCAGCCACCACCTACCCAGTGGCATTGCAAGCAAAAGAGATGCCAGCCCACCAATGGTCTCTCAAGTGCCTGAGTGCTTCGTCCTGCAGCAGGCCTTCCCCAAAAGAGACAACATGGATCTCTTGCCAGCTCTCCAGCCGGCAGCCAAGACCCACTTCGACCCCATAAAATTCCCCCTTTAGTGTGTGATGAAATTCTTTTGTCTGTAACTTTAACAAAGGCATTAGTGTTAAAATAGTTTATTTGATAATATTCTTGTAAGTAATTTGAAAAACCTTGATAATAGAGTGAAATGGAGCGCTGGACACACTTTGGTAGAAGTTCAGGTTATTTCTAAGCACATCCAGGCCTAGCATATGTCACGGTAGAAGACAGGGTAACTTACTATACTGGAACCATTCTCAACAATATGCACAAGTAGGCTGGTTCCAGCGAGCTTCATTCCATGCACAATTAAATAAGGTAGTTAAATCAAAGTCTCAAGCATTTCACTGTTACACTAAGAAGCTACAGAAAAGGTTGGGATCATAATCATCTATTTTCCTCTGGAGTATTAAAATCCTGGACTGACTTTTGGTTACAGCAGAGGAAGAAGCTGTGATTCAAATAATTTCCGAAGTTAAGTCAGTGGGCCATCACCGGGTGGGGGGGGGAGCATAGATAGGAATATCTAGTGGGGAGAACTGTGCACCAGTAACAGCACCCATTTCATTTTCCTTCTATTGAAGATAATGGAAGAAAAGTCTGCCCAATTCTGTGGAGAGCATGTTATCCTCCCACCAGTTTTTTCTTCCTGGGCTCCACTCAGCCAATACTTAATGCCCAAGCCGTGAAGATGTAAATCTAGCCCAGCTTTTCTCAGTAACTCATTCTTTGAATAAAGACTCCACTTGGTTGTCCACTCCTCTTATTTTTGTAGCATTTCAATCACTGTGGAATAAGGAACATGGAGTAAAACCGCTCGCAGTTCTGAGGCGTTGTGAGGAGAAAAATAGATTTTGTTGGCTTTCCTGTGTCTTTAAAATGGCTTACCTGTTGATCATTCTCAGGATACTTGACCATTAAGTAAACAAATAGGAAATTAGCAATAATATCTTTGGAACCTTTTGCCAGGGCTTTTCTTCTCCTGATCAGCTGATGGAACTTTTGGCGAAAGGTGAGCAGAAACCCCACTTACACAGTTTATCCAGAATTTTCATCAATCTTCCAAAGAAGTTCAGCAGCCAATCAAGAGAACACCCAAGGAAATTCCCAATGCACATTTTTAGTGGTCATCCTCTCCACATAACTTGACACTTCCTGTTATCTTATTTCTGTCACACTATTTGTATCAACTGTTTCACGTTTTAAAAGACATGTGCACATTACCCAGCATAATGGGCCACTACTACTTGTTTCATGCCTGAAAATTGGATGTGGTATGATCAAATTTTCCTGGACTAATAACTTTAACCTGAGCCAAAGTGAGTGCAGAAGTCTGTCATCTAAAGGAATGGCCCAAGTATCTTTGGCACGAAAGGAAATAATAGTTTAAAATATAAAAATATTGAACTCATGGTAGAATGGGAAACCTGCTACCACATGAGGCGAACAGCATAGATATATTTAATGGAAAGCTAGATAAGTACAAGGGGGGAAAGATGAATAGAAGGCTATGCTGATAAGGTTAGATGAAATAGGATGGGAGGATGCTATTTGGAGCATAAACCAGTGTAGACCAGTTGGACCGAATGGCACTGTTTCTGTGTTGTAATTTCTGTGTAATCCCCCAAAATGTGTGTTTTAGTGCTAGGATTTCTCACGCTTTTTCAAATATATTTTTTGTCCTCCTTAAGGTGAAATATATTAATGCAGGGAAACAGTTCCTATTTCATCCATGCACGGTGCTCATTAAGCAATCCTATTATTATCCATAGTAACCCACAGAATCGTCCATTTTCAGAAATTGCCAATTGCTGTCTTTTGTGCTAAGCTACTTGCTTACATTTGAATCAGAGTGATTAATCACCTGACATTAAAATAAAAGCAAAATACTGCGGATGCTGGAAATCTGAAATAAAAACAAGAAATGTTGGAACCACTCAGCAGGCCTGGCAGCATCTGTAGAAAGAGAAGCAGAGTTAATGTTTCGGGTCAGTGACCCTTCTTCGGAACTGACAAATATTAAAAATGTCACAGGTTATAAGCAAGTGAGGTGGGGGTGGGGCAAGAGATAACAAAGGAGAAGGTGTAGATTGGACAAGGCCACATAGCTGACCAAAAGGTCATGGAGCAAAGGCAAACAATGTGTTAATGGTGTGTTGAAAGACAAAGCATTAGTACAGAAAAGGTGTTAACGGACTGAATATTGAACAGCAGCAAGTGCAAACATGAAAAAAAACAGTGGGTAAGCAAACTGAACAAACTACGATGAAATGAAATAAATGCAAAAAAAGGTTGTAAAAAATGTAAATAGGAAAAAAAGAAGAAAAAACAACTAAAAATGAAAGTAAAATGGGGAGCTGTCATGCTCTGAAATTATCGAACTCAATGTTCAGTCCGGCAGGCTGTAGTGTGCCTAATCGGTAGATGAGATGCTGTTCCTCGAGCTTGCGTTGATGTTCACTGGAACACTGCAGCAATCCCAGGACAGAGATGTGAGCATGAGAGCAGGGGGGAGTGTTGAAATGGCAAGCAACCGGAAGCACAGGGTCCTGCTTGCGGACTGAGTGGAGGTGTTCCGCAAAGCAGTCACCCAGTCTGCGCTTGGTCTCCCCAATATAGAGGAGACCACATTGTGAGCAGCGAATAGAGTATACTACATTGAAAGACGTACAAGTAAATCGCTGCTTCACCTGAAAGGAGTGTTTGGGGCCTGGGATCGTGAAGAGAGAGGAGGTAAATGGGCAGGTATTATACCTCCTGCGATTTCAGGGGAAGGTGCCATGGGACGGGGACGATGGAGGACTGAACCAGGGTGTCGCGGAGGGAACGGTCCCTTCGGAATGCTGACAGGGGAAGGGAGGGGAAGATGCGTTTGGTAGTGGCATCACACTGGAGGTGGTAGAAATGGCAGAGGATGATCCTTTGGATATGGAGGCAGCTGGGGTACAAAGTGAGGACAAGGGGAACCCTGTCACGGTTCTGGGAGGGAGGGGAAGGGTTGAGGGCAGAGGTACGGGAAATGGGCCGGACACGGTTGAGGGCCCTGTCAATAACAGTGGGGGGAATCGGTTGAGGAAAAAGGAGGTCATACCAGAAGCCCCGTCATGGAAGGTAGCATCATCAGAGCAGATGGGTCGAAGACGGAGAAACTGGGAGAATGGAATGGAGTCCTTACAGGAGGTAGGGTGTGAAGAAGTGTAGTCGAGGTAGCTGTGGCAGTCGGTGGGCTTATAATGGATATTAGTAGACAACCTACCCTCAGAGATGGAGACAGAGATGAAGGGATCGTTCCCTCCGCGACACCCTGGTCCACTCCTCCATTACCGCCACCAGCTCGTCCCCGTCCCATGGCACCTTCCCCTGCAATCGCAGGAGGTGTAATACCTGCCCAATCACCTCCTCTCTCCTCACTATCCCAGGCCCCAAACACTCCTTTCAGGTGAAGCAGCGATTTACTTGTACGTTTTTCAATGTAGTATACTCTATTCGCTGCTCACAATGTGGTCTCCTCTACATTGGGGAGACCAAGCGCAGACTGGGTGACCGCTTTGCGGAACACCTCCGCTCAGTCTGCAAGCAGGACCCTGAGCTTCCGGTTGCTTGCCATTTCAACATTCCCCCCTGCTCTCATGCTCACATCTCTGTCCTGGGATTGCTGCAGTGTTCCAGTGAACATCACCGCAAGCTCGAGGAACAGCATCTCATCTACCGATTAGGCACACTACAGCCTGCTGGACTGAACATTGAGTTCAATAATTTCAGAGCATGACAGCTCCCCATTTTACTTTCATTTTTAGTTGTTTTTTCTTCTTTTTTTCTTTTTTACATTTTTTACAACCTTTTTTTGCATTTATTTCATTTCATCTTAGTTTGTTCAGTTTGCTTACCCAATGTTTTTTTTCATATTTGCACTTGCTGCTGTTCAATATTCAATCCGTTAACACCTTTTCAGTACTAATGCTTTGTCTTTCAACACACCATTAACACATTGTTTGCCTTTGCTCCAGGACCTTTTGGTCAGCTATGTGGCCTGGTCCAATCTACACCTTCTCCTTTGTTATCTCTTGCCCTACCCCCACCTCACTTGCTTATAACCTGTGACATTTTTAATATTTGTCAGTTCTGAAGAAGGGTCACTGACCTGAAACGTTAACTCTGCTTCTCTTTCCACAGATGCTGCCAGACCTGCTGAGTGGTTCCAGCATTTCTTGTTTTTAAATCACCTGACATTAGTTTAGTATATCCAGGCATTAACAGTACAGTTAACATCATTTCTCTTACCCAAATAATTGAGACAACTTCCACCTCTTTGTTGTTACTTTTAGTTTTTTTGTTAGTTTTTAGTTATACAGCACTGAAACAGGCCCTTCGGCCCACCGAGTCTGTGCCGACCCATATATACTAATCTTACACTAATCCCATATTCCTACCACATCCCCACCTGTCTCTATATTTCCCCACCACCTACCTATACTAGGGGCAATTTATAATGGCCAATTTACCTACCAACCTGCAAGTCTTTTGGCAGGAAACCGGAGCACCCGGAGAAAACCCACGCAGACACAGGGAGAACTTGCAAACTCTACACAGGCAGTACCCAGAATTGAACCCGGGTCGCTGGAGCTGTGAGGCTGCGGTGCTAACCACTGCGCCACTGTGCCGCCCAGTTATGATGGAGTGTGCAGACTGCTATCAGAACAGTTGCTTGGATTCAAAGCTTGTATTTTTCCTGACCCAGTCCTTTACTAGAAAATGAAACTGAAAGCTTCAGAGTTCTAGGGAAGACAGAACTGGCTAAGACCCAGTAAAACAAACAGTCAAATGATCAGAGGTGCAACCAGAGGCATGTGACTGGATTTCAGGTTTCAGTTTACAAGATTACAGACTGAAATGTTGAAGAAAAACTGCAAGCTGTTGTTTAAAAACAGTATACAAGGCTATTGAATTGAAACAAGCTGGGAGCTGTTGATTTTAAAAAACAAAGACTTGATTCTGGGAGCTGGTCATTGGCAAATACAACTTGCTGCTGTTGTTTTCAGTGACTTAAATGGTTACTTACGCCAACAGTGGTAGAGTTACACAATCAAGACTACTGTGAGCAGCATTAACGATGCTCGCGAGGTGACAAGACCAAAGCGTTGAAGTGAAGACTGCAATGTTCGCTATCGATGGGAAGGCCTCACCTCTGCATCTTGGAAGACAGGATCTGCAGATCTACCTGAGAAGTTCAAGATCTAAAGGACTTTGTGGCTGTAATTGGTGCTCTCTTTGCCCAAAAGTCTCATGCGATCTATCTTTGTTGCAGCTGATAGCGTGTAATATTTAAGTTATATATAAATTATATATATATATCAACTGTGTTTTAACTGTTAATTCATGTTTAATTTGTGTTGGTTTTGTTTTGCCTGTTAAAGTAAAATTTATAAAAGTGAAATCTTGTCTTTTTTTTCCTCTAAATTGGGGTGGGTAGGAGGATTGGATTCTTTTTGTTGTTGATCTCCATGGGGATCATAAAAGTTGGTGATTTCTTGGGCAGACCTTGTTGCATTAATGCTACTTCTAGAATATACAGGGTACCAATGCACTCATGGGGCTGGATCACGTTCTCCTCCTGACGGTGTGTTTCGTGATGGGGTGGGCTGGAAAATTGGAGTGGCAGCAGCTACCATGGAATCCAAATGCTAGTATTGCCAGTTCCAATGCTCCTGGGGACGGGATAGGATCATGATGGACTTCCCGCCCAGAGGCCAAATAAGGGCCTCCTCCCACCACTGCTGGGATCCCCCCAGCGGTGTTGGGGGGGTGGGGGGAGAGGGCCTCCGATGTGCGGGGAGAATGCCTTGGAAAATGAGGCACCCTCCCTGCGGGCTTGGGCGTGTCCCTTCTTCATGGACAATTTGTGGCCCATGAAGGATCATCCCCTCACCAGGACCTTCCTGACTGGCCCCGATGACCACGCCTCACCTACCTTGTTCTGGGGTTCCAGCACTGGGCCTGGTTCCAAGGTCTCTACAGTACTGGCAGTGGTCACCACGCCCGGTGGCGCAGATGATACTGCTGACCTGCTGGCCCTGTGATTAGCCGGCAGTTCTTGGAGACAGGCTCTCTGTCCCTATTTAGTTTTTAATGGGAGGGGATCTTGCCTCCTTAAATTTACACCCCAACAGACCAGAGGATCGCTCGGAGGGCTGAATATGTATTTGAATTGATTATTAGATCACTGTAAGTAAATTTGTGCTTTGAACATTTAACTTTGCATATGTCATCCATGAGGTTGCATTAGACATTGTTGTGCTGCTAACATGGTTATATATGAGATATCACACTCTTGGGTTGGGTTCATTGTGACATGCTGTTGTCTTTCATCAGATCATCTTTTCCCTTGTACGTGCGTGTCCTTCCCCTCTCGGAGTCCCACAATGGCTCATTGCATGCCACAATGTGATATCTTTGCATGTAGCGATCCACTCAAGAGAAAGGCCTGCCTATGAGGGCATCCCGGGTCTCTCTTGCTCTTAATTCCAGAGGAAATTCTGCTTCCTCTCCCCTGCCATCATGTGGGTGGTGCCCATCGTCCTCATCAGAATCTCCATCTTCATCTGATGACGCCTCACGGTTACCTTGAACTTCCTCAATGGAGTCTCCCCTTTCCATTTCCAGGTTGTGCAAGGCACAGCAAACAACAATAATCCTGGATGCCCGGACTGGTGTGTACTGCAGTGATCCACCTGAGCGGTCCAGACACCTGAATCTCAACTGGAGCAGGCCAATCATTTGTTCAATTATCACTCTGTTGGCCGTATGGCTCTCTTTGAAGCATTCCTCAGCATGATCCTTTGGGCTTCTCAAGGATGTCATCAGCCATGTCTTCAAAGGATAACACCTGCCACCAAGTATCCAACCTTCAAGTCTGTACGGGGGACTGAAAAGATCAGGCACCTGAGACTTTCTGAGAATGTATGCATCGTGGCAACTCCCTGGGTACCGTGCACAAACCTGCATGATTCTCTTCCGATGATCATATACAAGCTGAATGTTCAATGAATGGAAGTCTTTTCAGTTAATAAATGCCCCGAATGACCTGCTGGTGATCTAATTGCCACATGTGTACAGTCCATCACACCCTGAACCATTGGAAACCCAGTTATTGCTCTTGATCTTTCAGCCTGGCTGATGTTGTCCATCTTGAAAGATATGAAATTGTTAGCATGTCTGAACAATGCATCGGTCACAACCTTTATGCAGTGGTGCGGAGCTGCTTGGGAGACTCCGCACAGGTCTGCCATCGAAGCCTGGAAAGAGCCACACGCATAAATGTTAAAGGCGACGGTCACTTTTAGAGCGACTGGCATCGGATGGTCACGGAGGCAGTTTGAGGCTACATGTTTTTTTTATTCATTCATGGGATGTGGGCATTGCTGGCCAGGCCAGCATTTATTGCCCATCCCTAATTGCCCTTGAGAAGGTGGTGGTGAGCTGCCTTCTTGAACCGCTGCAGTCCATTTGGGGTAGGTATACCCACAGTGCTGTTAGGAAGGGAGTTCCAGGATTTTGACCCAGCAACAGTGAAGGAACAGCAATATAGTTCCAAGTCAGGATGGTGTGTGACTTGGAGGGGAACTTGCAGGTGGTGGTGTTCCCATGTATTTGCTGCTCTTGTCCTTCTAGTTGGTAGAGGTCGCGGGTTTGGAAGGTGCTGTCTAAGGAGCCTTGGTGCATTGCTGCAGTGCATCTTGTAGATGGTACACACTGCTGCCACTATGCGTCGGTGGTGGAGGGAGTGAATGTTTGTAGATGGGGTGCCAATCAAGCGGGCTGCTTTGTCCTGGATAATGTTGAGCTTCTTGAGTGTTGTTGGAGCTGCACCCATCCAGGCAAGTGGAGAGTATTCCATCACACTCCTGACTTGTGTCTTGTAGATGGTGGACAGGCTTTGGGGAGTCAGGAGGTGAGTTACTCACCTCAGGATTCCTAGCCTCTGACCTGCTCTTGTAGCCATGGTATTTATATGGCTACTCCAGTTCAGTTTCTGGTCAATGGTAGCCCCTAGGATAGTTGATAGTGGGGGATTCAGTGATGGTAATGCTGTTGAATGTCAAGGGGAGATGGTTAGATTCTCTCTTGTTGCAGATAGTCATTGCCTGGCACTTGTATGGCGCAAATGTTACTTGCCACTTATCAGCCCAAGCCTGGATATTGTCCAGGTCTTGCTGCATTTCTACACGGCCTGTTTCAGTATCTGAGGAGTCATGAATGGTGCTGAACATTGTGCAATCATCGGCGAACATCCCCACATTGACCTTATGATTGAAGGAAGGTCATTGATGAAGCAGCTGAAAATGGTTAGGCCCAGGACACTACCCTGAGGAACTCCTGCAGTGATGTCCTGAAGCTCAGATGATTGACCTCCAACAACCACAACCATCTTCCTTTGCGCTAGGTATGACTCCAGCCAGTGGAGGGTTTACCCCTGATTCCCATTGACCTCAGTTTTGCTAGGGCTCCTTGATGCCAAACTCGGTCAAATGCTGCCTTGATGGCAAGGGCAGTCACTCTCACCTCACCTCTTGAGTTCAGCTCTTTTGTCCATGTTTAAACCAAGGCTGTAATGAGGTCAGGAGCTGAATGGCCCTGGCGGAACCCAAAATGAGCGTCACTGAGCAGGTTATTGCTAAGCAAGTGCTGCTTGATGGTACTGTTGATGACACCTTCCATCACTTTACTGATGATTGAGAGTAGACTGATGGGGCGGTAATTGGCCGGGTTGGACTTGTCCTGCTTTTTGTGTACAGGACATACCTGGGCAATTTTCCACATTGCAGGGTAGATGCCAGTGTTGTAGCTGTGCTGGAACAGCTTGGCTTGGGGCGCGGCAAGTTCTGGAGCACAGGTCTTCAGTACTATTGCCAGAATATTGTCAGGGCCCATAGCTTTTGCAGTATCCAGTGCCTTCAGTTCTTTCTTGATATCACGCGGAGTGAATCGCATTGGCTGAAGTCTGGCATCTGTGATGCTGGGTACTTCAGGAGGAGGCTGAGATGGATCATCAACTCGGCACTTCTGGCTGAAGATTTTTGCAAATGCTTCAGCCTTATCTTTTGCACTGATGTGCTGGGCTCCCCCATCTGCTGCCAGCATCTCACAAAGAAATGTCATAGTCTCATATGACAGATGCAGCCTTCTTCTCCACTGGCATTCTACAGGTGCGCGTAGCTCACACGTGGCCGGTATACTCTGCCTGTTGGGTAGGCGTGTCTCTTGACATGTGGTCGCTCTTGGCTGACTCTGCCACCTGCTCTCCCTCCCACATAACGAGGAGGCACTTGACCAGCTAGTT
The DNA here is from genome assembly GCF_036365525.1 of Heterodontus francisci. Classification (NCBI taxonomy): domain Eukaryota; kingdom Metazoa; phylum Chordata; class Chondrichthyes; order Heterodontiformes; family Heterodontidae; genus Heterodontus; species Heterodontus francisci. Next base: position 135,923,406 of record NC_090376.1, on the reverse strand, counting down.
GCGCATGCTCATGCCCAGCTGTCCTTCTGTCCCTGATTGGGACGTGGTCCTCCTCTTCTGAAGTGCTGCCTCCAGGATGCACAATTCCCATCGTTGGACTGGTTACCAGATTCAATGATTAAATCTCTTAAGTTCCAGTTGTCAGGACAGGCACACACAACCCGCTTCCTTCCACTCATTGACTCAGGACAGATAGGTCCCGAACTGTAGTGAGTCACACTCAGTTGGAGCCCTCTGTATAAGCTACAGATGTCTACAATTTATATGACACACAAAAACTCTTACAGATAAGCAACGCCAACAGCTTTACCTCCAACACCCTCACTGATTGTCTACCTTCCACCCTTTTAAAGATGTCGGTTTCCCGACACAATCACTGACCTGATTTATGGCCGTAAAATCAGCCGTCCACATAAATTGCCAGTCAATTTGCTTCTCAATTACTTTAAGTACTTTCAAATTACTTGTGGTCGGGTGGTGAGCGGCGACTCGATCGTGCCCGACTTCCTGGATCATAAAATGGCGTCTGTGCGTGATGACGCAGGGGACCCGACCCAACGTCATTGGACGCCAGTTTACCACCCGGATGCCTCCGAACTGACCCGATAACGGTAGGTAAAATTCCCGCCAACATGAAATTCTGGAAAACAGGTTGTACTGAATAATTTGATGCAAATCTTTTCGAATGTAACAGTGGATGAGGTGAAGGTAATACACTTGTTTGTCGCCCTGCAAGGAATATTGGGACCAATGTTCCCGTGGGGTGGTTTTCTGGTGCTGTCGGGGAGCATTTAAATTACTTGGCAGGGGCATGGGAACTAGGATGTAGCATTCAGAAGGGTAGACAAGGTGCACAAAAGATTGGGAGAGAAGGATAGCACTAGAGTAAGAAATAATAAGGTAGTAGGTGGGGCCAGACTAAGAGAAAATACAGTAAGATGGAATTCAGGTTTATAATCCATGTATGTAAATGCACAAAGCGTGGTGAATAAGGTTGGCGAGCTGCAGGCATAAATAGCCACAGAGGAAAATGATGTCAAGGTGATAACAGAAACCTGGCTCAAAAAGTGACAGCACTGGGTGCTAAATATCCTTGGATACAAGGTATTCAGGAAAGAAAGGGAAGGAAAGAAAGGAGGAGTGACGGCAGTATTGATTCAGGAAAATCTTACAATGCAGGAGATAGGATATCCTGGAGCAGTTAAGGACAGAATATATTTGGTTAGAGTTAAGAAACAATGGAGGTGTATTCTTTAGGCCACCAACTAATGGAAAATATAAAGAGGAGCAAATTTGCAGGGAAATTACAGAGGTGCATGAACTATAGAGTAATGATAATGGGAACTTTAATTATTTAAATATAAATTGGGATAGCAATAGTGCACAAGGCAGAGAGGGAAAAGAGTTTTTCAAGTCTAGGAGAATTTTCTTGATTGGTACATTTCTGATCCAATGAGGAAGGAGGCATTGATGGATCTGGTGCTGCGGAATGAGATGGATCAAGTGTCAGTAGGAGAGCATTTATGAAACAGTGATCATAGTATCATAAGGTTTATATTAGCTATGAAAAAAAAACAAGGAGCAATCTGGATTAAAAAATGATTAATTGGAGAAGGGCCAATTTCAGTGGGTTGAGAACCAACCTGTCCCAGGTAAATTGGAATAAAAAATTGGCCGGCAAAACTGTAACAAAACAATGAGCTGCCTTTAAAGAGGAGATGGTTCAGGTACAGTCGAGGTACGTTCCCACGACGGGAAGAGGTAGGGCAACCAAGACCAGAGCTTCCAGGATGACAAAAGAAATAGAGAGTAAGATGAAGCACTATGATAGATGTCAGGTTAATAATACAAATGAGAACCAGGTATTTATAGAAAGTTCAGAGGAGAAGTGAAAAAGGAAAAAGAGAGGCAAAGATAGAGTATGAGAAGAGACTGGCAGCTAATATAGAGGGAAATCCAAAAATCTTCTAGAGGCATATAAATATAAAAAGTGTAGCAAGAAGAGGGGTGGGGCCAATTAGGGGATTTATGCATAGAGCAGGGGTACTGAGACGGAGGTACTAAATGAGTACTTTGCATCTGTCTTTAACAAGGAAGAAGATGCTGCCAATGTCATAATGAATGAGGAGGCAATTAAGACACTGGATCAGCTAAAAATTGATAAAGGGGAGGCATTAGAAAGGCTGGCTTTACTTAAAGTTAATAAGTCATCAGGACTGGATGGGCCGCATCTGAGGATGCTGAGGGAAATAACGTTTAAAATTGTAGAGGCACTGACCATAATCTTCCAATCCTCAGATACGAGGATGGTGTCAAAGGACAGGAGAATTACAATGTTGGACTCTTGTTCAATAAAGGGTGCAAGGCAAAACCCAGCAACCCCGGTTTAACCTCAGAAGTGGGAAAGTTTTTAGAAATGATAATCTGTGGCAAAGTTAACACGTCACTTAGAAAAGGGTGGATTAATTAAGATAGCACAGATTTGTTGAAGGAAAATTATATTTAACTAACTTGATTGAGTTTTTTGATGAGGTAACAGAGAGGGTTGATGAAGGTAATGTGATTGATGTAGTGTATATGGCCTTCCAAAAGGTGCCTGAAAAAGTGCCACATAATAGGCTTGCCTGCAAAGTTGAGGCCCATGGAATTAAATTGACAGTGACAGCATGGTTACGAAGTTGGCTGAGTGACAGGAAACAGAGAATATTGGTTAACAGTTGTTTTTTGGACTGGAAGAAGTTATATAGTTGTGTTCGCCAGGGATCAGTACTAGGACCACTACTTTTCTTGATATATATATTAGTGTCTTAGACTTGGTTGTACAGGGCACAATTTCAAAATTTGCACTCGACAAAAAATCTTAGAAGTATTGTTATCTGTTGGAGGATAGTAATGGGCTTCAAGAGAACATAGATAGGCTGGTGAAATGGGTGGACAGATGGCAGGTGAAATTTAATGCAGAGAAATGTAAAGTGTCACACTTTGGTGGAAAGAATGAAGAGAAGGACACAATTCTAAAGGGGGTATAGGTGCAAAGAGACTTGGATATCTGTGCACAAGTTGTTGAAGGTAGCAGGGCAGATTGAGAAAGTGGTTAATAAGGCATACGGAATTCTGGGCTTTATAAAATTGAGGCACAGAGTACAAAAGCAAGGAAGCTGTGATGAACTTTTATAAGATACCAGTGATGCCTCAACTGAATTCCGGGGTCTGCACTTTAGGACGGGTGTGAAGGATTCAGAGAGGATGCAGAAAAGATTTACAAGAATGGTTCCAGGGATGAGGAACTTCAATTACGAGGCTAGATTGGAGAAGCTGGGGTTGTTTTCCTGCGAGGAGAAGTGTGAGAGGTGATTTAATAGAGGTGTTCAAAATCATGAGGAGTCTGGAGGTAGATAGACAGAAACTGTTCCTATTGGAGAAAGAGATTAAGAAGTAGAGGACACTGATTTAAGGTGATTGGCAAAAGAACCAAAGATGGCATAAGAAAACTTTTTTTTTATGCAGCGTGTGGTTAGGATCTGGAGTGCACTGCCTGAGAGAGTCGTGGATGCAGATTCAATTGTGACTTTCAAAAGGGAATTGGATAAGCAACCAAGGATAAAAAAAAAATTGCAGGGTTACAGGGAAAGGGCGGGAGAGCGGGAGGAGCTGAGTTGCTCTTGCAGAGAGCCAGCAGCATGGACATGCCAGGCCAAATGGCCTCCTTCTGTGCAGGAACCATTCTGTGATTCCATGTGAGAGCTCATGGAATTCAAGATTAACATATGAATTGAAGCATTAAGCATGAAAAAGAGGATAGTTGGAAATGGTAATGATTCTAATTGCAAAGCAGTGACCAAGGATGTCCAGCATGGATTGGCTCTGTAACACTTGGTGTTTATGTTTATTAATGACCTCGACAAAAATGTTGCAGATGGAATGTTTAACTTCATAATGGATGGCACAAATTTGTACAAGAAAATATTCCAAGAACCAGAATGTTGCTGAAAGTAATTGGCAGTGACAGATCAAGTGGACAGTGAATAATAAACAATTTCACCAGAATGGACTGGAAAACATGGGCAGTATGCCCACAATTTTGGGCAGTATGCCCACAATTTACTGAAATAAAGACCTTATGAAGTAACACAAGCTCAGAAAATTACTCCCTGGTGTAGTTGAAGCATTGAGTAAACAAATAAGACATTTTGATGATTCTGCAAGCTTTCTGACAAAGTAGTTTTCCTTGTTAAGTTTCCAACTGTTTGCAGACTTCTGAAAGTGGTCATCTATTTCCGAACCACTTAGTGAATTTGTCTGATTGCATCCCTCATCATTACTGATGTCAGTGGATTTCTTCAAGTTCCTTTCATCACAAAGGCACTTCCAAGTGAATATCATACTAAAATGTTGCACTGACACAATGCTCAAATGGATTTTCTAACAGGGCAATCGCCATCATTATTTCTCTAACTAACTGCCTCACCCTATCATTTCTAGATCTTTCATCCTTCCTCATAGAACAGACTCCTGACCTCTACTCCATGGCCGGGCAGAGCTAACATGATTAGATAATGGAAAATCTGTAGTTTTGCCTTGTTAAAAGAAAATTTGAGAAACTTGCTTTTTGCTTGTTTGTTATTATCTTTCTGCTTGTTCCTTTCCTGAAGTCTTTGTGCACGAGACAACTTTAATAGTGAATAAGACAACAAAGCTACTAAATAGGAACCTACTAGATGCTACAACTGGGAATTCACCACTGGGGAAGCAAGAACTCAAACCTATATTGTAATTGTGGAGTGACACAATGCACTTAAGTTTTTAATGTACTGCACCTCACTTCTATCGCTATGCTCAGATATTGAGGCAAAGCTTGCTTCTAGCCAAACTGTACTTTCCTTATTTAAATTGTAGCCACATAAATGAAACAAAATGTAGTTTCATTAGTTTAAATACTCAATAAATAATTTACTTGATGATAATGGGATCATATCACTAGATATTTCAAGTGAATGGTTGGTGAACAGCACTCAAATTGTATGGTCTTTCTACCTTCGACAATGGACTTTCAGACATGTGCACTTGTTCTTCATCTTGTACTTAACCATCTTTGCCCATTCTTCAAATTATTTATTTAAACTGTTGGCCAAATACGTTTGTGCCTTCAACATCATTTCACTCAAAGTGTCTTTCTCCATTGTATTTATGAGCAGGGAGCCAAAGAAGACTGTTGTAAGACTCTTGTAATCAATGGCCCCAGGCAGTTTCATCCATTTGCCTGCTTCTTCTGCTTTCCATTGTCAAGCTCATTTTTTTCAACTGGCTAATTTGTTATTCATCCTACGTGCCTCTGAATTCTTTAAACATTTGAGGTGCAGAATTTTATCAAATGCCATTTGAAAAACAAGAAAACTATATCCACTGGATAGCCCTCACCACAATGACCAAAATATGCTGATACCTGTTCCTGTCTCTGATCATTAGGAGAATATTGACTGCATCTGTACAATCTTCACCAGCATCTACCATAAGCTGTGTGAAATATTTATAGGGCAACCAATCCACAAATGTAAGCAATAAATCACAGACAGCTTGAAAGCAGAAAGTGACATTTAAGCCACAGTGGCAACTAATTCGAACAACATTATCATCTGACATCTTGAAAAGACAGTGGGTTAGAAACTGGGCTAGGTAGTGTCCTTTCTTTAGGCACTATGTAGCCTCCTAACACTTGAAATAGCATTTGAGATGCACACGCATACGGGATGTACATCGGATGCCATCTTGGTAAAGGGCTTTGCACGTGAACACCTAACTATCGACAGCAGCATGTAGAGTGGCAGACTGTGGCGTCAATCAGTGTGCAACTCTGATTTGACACCAGTATTGCCATCTTCGAATGCCACACTCCAGCCTATGCTATCTTAACCTCACACAGTTGGACACAACGTTAAATGGCATGAAGGACCTGGAACCAGTTCTACTTAATGGAATCATGAAGTACTTAAGGTTAATTTTGGGGTTATTTCTTTTGACTGCTGGTGCAATTCTATATGTTTTTGCAGGTTTTCTATGCTTGTCTTAAGTTTGAATAGTCTACAGGGAGCAGTCTGGTGGTGCTGAAGTACATTTTTGTTTATTTAAAAGCTTGTAGTGAAACAAGTTCTTTCCAGAAGTGGCTGGTCTGGTAGATCTTCCTCTTGGAATAGAGCATGACTGAGAGATTGAAGAGGACTGTGCAGAGCAGGATAAGTTTCTAGAAGAGGGAGGAGGAGGAGGGGGAGATAGGCTTTCAGCTGCAGGCCATATCCGCCAAGAGTCTTTAGGGAGGAATTCTTTTACCTCAGTTTCAGTGAGGAGCACTGTTCAAGACATCTCTGTTCAGTAAAGAGGTTGTGACTGAAATCTGCCAACTGCTGCCACCACAACTGCAACCTCAAAGCTGGCAATGACAGCACTGCCTGTGGCTGTCAAGATGAACATAGCTTTTAACTTTTATGCATCAAGCTGGGCTCAAAAAAAATCAAATGTGACATCACAGCAAAGCAGGTAAGCGATTTGTTGGTGAGCATTTCTCTTTTTCTCTTGAAACTAGGACATTCGTACAAATTTTGAGCTGGGAAATTAAAATTTTCAATCGGGGTAATTATTAAAGTAAGTCAATTAATAAGAGTATTAGCACAAAGCAGGTCGAGTGACATGAATTAAAATTAATAGTTTAAACAAGGTACCAACAAAAGTGGGAATAGGGTTTTTTTGATCATAGATGAGCAGCTGTGACCTGTTGCTTGCAATTCCTGTGCCGTGTGGGAACTCCAGGACACTCCATGTGTGTTGGAGGACCATGTGTGTAG